>NC_044572.1:59492964-60920464 GCF_901933205.1 Camarhynchus parvulus | reverse complement strand
TTACAAAGTTATTCCTTAAAGCAAGATGAATATATGTGTGGGTCAGTAGCTGAAGTAGAACAGAGAGTCTATTTTAACATAGTAATTCAGGTAGGTTAGGTCAAAAAGACCCCAAATTATCTTCTATGCTTTATTATAGATGGAATCCGAAAGACAGGAATAATGTCAGTAGAGGTGAGGTAGTGATAGGAAGCAGAGAAGTTGTCAGGTCTGTATTGTCACATCTGCTCTTTCACAGTTTACAGGGCATGGATACAAGCGCAGAAAGAACACCAGGTATGATTTTACCAAGAAATCTGGCTGGGACACAATGTTTTTTTCAGGATCATTTCTGAGAGGGTGATGCATTGAATAACAGAGGTCAAAGAGAATGGTTCAGTGGTTTCTGATCACTTTTTTAAAAGCTGTTTTGCAGACCAAAAAGCAATCTGCAAACTTTGATAACATGGTGGTTCCAGTGGCTTGTCTCATATCTCTATTGTGGTTATAGGTACAAGGATTTAATACTTTATGGATTGAATCTCCAAACAAAGCTTTTAAATGTACCTTGGTCGGAGTAGTTGCTGTCTCTCTCTCTCTCTGGTGTTTTGCCAAGTAATTCTGTGGAGATTAAAGTTAGTGCAGGGGGTGTCTTTGGGTAGGGTGCTACCTGCTTCCTTCTAATTTATAAAAGTTCTGAGTTTGGAACTACCCCAGGCCTTTGTAGTTTTGACATCACAGATGTAAATAAGGGAAAAGAAAGACACAGCTTTTTTACTGATCAGAAAATGGATGTTACTGAAGTCAGAGAATTCCATAACACAAAACATGTTAGAAAGTGCTGTTTCAGAAAAGAAAGATCCAATCTCATGGTTTTGTGAGTGTCTGTTTTTCTGAAGCCTCTGTGCTTTCAGTTATACTGGGGAGGGAAACTGTGAAAATACTTGGAAAACTGCTTCATTTTTCTCCCAAAGTGTATCAAAATTGTAGTTACATTTTCCCTGATTCACTAACTTTAATATGACTTTAAATGAGGTAATTCATTAGATACTACAGAAGGAGGTAAAATGGTTTTCCAGACTTGTTTGCAAGAAAAACTGAATATTGCTATTGGTTTTTAGCATGCTCAAGGATAGGGGTGGGATGCTTTATAAACTCTAAATTAAATAAAGTTCCTGTGGTAAAATAAAATTGTTTTTTAATTCTGATCAGCAGTATGTAAAAGAGAAATGGGGGAAATGATTGGTAAGTGAGGGAACAGAACTGAAATAAAGACATTAATCTGATTGCCTTGACACATGTTATTATTCACTGTACTCATGAAGGAAAAGAAGAGTATTTGAACAGAAACAGATACATGTTCGTGTTACTGAAGGCAGCCCAGCGTATTGGAATGATTTTAAATCATGTGAGCAAGAAAACAAAGACAAGAGAACTTTGCTGGCAATATATTGATGCTGAGGCTTTCAGTGGAACTGCTGGAATCTGCAGATCTGCCACGGTATAAGGCTGGAATTATTAAGAACTTTGAAGGTGAAAATAGGCTTTATAAAATGAAAGATGAGTCTAAAGGAAAGCAGTAATACCTTCATATTGGGAGTAATTTTGTCCCTTTTATTCCTAGATGAAAATCTGAGAATATTCCATTTAAGTAGCTTCTAAGTAATCTATAAAATAAATACCTCAGTGATATTGTAGTTCTCCTTCACAATAAACATTGCAGACCTATGACACCATGCTTGAAAAGAAAACAAACAAGTTTTGGGCTACATTGAAATCATCTGAAAGACAGGTAATTATCACCTGAATATGAAAGAGGATCACGAGATAAGTGCAATATACATGTGTGAGCCTACAGTGTTTAGCATTTGTTATAACTATTCCATTTGTAAAATTATTTTTCTAAAGTATATTCTGATTATAAAAGTTTATTATTAGGATACCCCTACTTTTACCCTATTTTCACACCATTATTTGCAAAAAAAAAAAAAATTCTATGGTAGTCAGCACAAAATTCTATGCTGGTTTACTTGTGCAGAACATATTTTAAATGGTTTTAGATTCTTTTTGTACTACAGGGTTTGTTGGATTTTTTTTGTTGGTTGGTTGATTTTTTTACTTTCTCTTGTTCTTTAAGTGATATTTCCTCACTTCTACATTATTCTACAAAAGTAGAATAATAATCCACAGTATAGTCCATGTAAGACATTAGAAAAAGTTTTATTATTGCTAAAAAGCAGTGCACTAGAAAAAGAGTAAAAACACCAAGGTTACTAACTCAGCTTTATTGGTGAATAGTCCCAGGCTGTTGTCAAAGGAACCTTTATTGTTACTATACCTTAAACATATAATATGCATATTGGATGACCAGTATCCCTTTGATAAATATCAGTAATCAAAAATCTGAGGCCCAGCAAAATGAGAGAGAGAAAGGAAATAAACAGAGCAAAGTGTGTGTTACTTGCATTGCATATCTGCTTGCAGGATGGGGGAAATAATGAAATTGTGGTAATGTGTTGTTTCCTCTCTACTAACATTGTCTGTGTGTTCTGTCCTCAGAAATGTCATTAGTTGATCTTGGTTTCTGGTTCTTATTTGTATAAATATCTTGGACACTACCTGTCTTTTCAGAAGAAGTTAATTACTTAGGTGCATTTTAGTAACAAGCTTGAAATAACTCACTTAGAAAAAGTATTGATTTATTTAAGGAAAACCTTCCATCCTGGCATGCTTATGTGTACAAGCATGTATGGTTTTATTGTATTTAACCCAGTCCTGCATTAGCATTTTAATTCATTCTTCATGAGATGTTCACATAATTTTCCTGATAAAGATATAAAAAGTGTCTCCTTTTTATCTACTATATAATGTGGTATTTTTACAACTTTTTAACACAGAAAACTGAAAATTTGTTTTTACAGTCATATGCATATATTTTTAAGTGGCTCACATCACTACAAGGATCTGAATTTCTGTCTTTATCTATCTCCTCTCCCTGAACTTGTTTCTTTAAGTGCTGCAAACTAAGGACTATCTATCGCTGTATGGCAAGCCTGAGAGAAGTACAGGAATAAACTATGAGTCTGATGTTACTGTCAGACTCCTGGAAGGTCTTTTCATGCTAATTTGGAAAGAAAAAATAATTTTTTTCAGAAATAATTAGAATATATCCTCTGTAGGTCTGTGGGCATGTTTGAAAGCAATAATGCTGCTACATGTAGAGCAATATGATAAGATAGTACAGGTGCCGAAGTTCAGAGAGGGGTTTTGAGTGGCTTTTTATGATGTGCTTTTGGCAACATTGTTGGTACAGAACAAAGGACTGGAGAATCAAATCATTGAAGAAAAAGAGCAGGGAAATAGAAATTATTTTATTGGTCAAAGGGTACTTTAAAGGGATGTTGGACTAGGCTGAGGGAACATAAATAGGGATATGAAGCTATGTTAAGGGAAGAAATTCTGAATAGATGTGTGTAAATAGGTAGTCTAGGGACTGAAATAAGTCCCCTGGAGGTGAAGAAGGAGTAGGAGCTTTTGGACTCCTTACTTTCCACTGTAGCCTCTAGACATGGAGATGCCTGCTTTACCTTCTGCTCTGTACTGCGCAGAGGTGAGCTGTGAACCATTCTGCTTCTTTATTTCAAAAAATTATTATTCATACCATGTGACTCATGCCAGCTGTAGGAGTTGAAGGGATTACCATTGGAGCAGCATGAATTCCTTGTCCTGTGTGTGTGTTTTGAAATACTACATATTTTTGGGTTTTAGAGATCTGAGTTAAAGTGCACTTTTTGTTGTAGAAAGACAGTAGTTATCACTAAGCAACCTGAATTCTGTGCTTATGATGTTTTTGTCTCTATGTATTCCAATTACATACAAAACAGTTAAATGCTGTTTAGATTTAGTTCACCTAAGCCTATGGGGCATCCTGGGAATTTTGGAGCATTTCTTCATCTGCATCTTGAGAAGTTTCATTGCACTTTTTTCTCTGTTAGGAATTTCCAGCATTTGCCCAGTCAGGAGAGTTTTGGTTTTGTACAAAAAAATAAAGCTTTTGTGGAAAGGTAGGAAAGAAACCATAATTTTCTATAACAACAAAAAGTTGAAGACTGTGTCAGTGTGTTGTATAAGGAAAGCCATCTTCACTCTTCATCTAGCTGGATGTGTAACCAGCATTTTGGTGAGAGTCTGAGGGTTAAAGATGGGTGGTTTTCCATCATATCGTTTTATTGAGTGTTATTAAAGTAATTGCAGTCAAAATGAATACAAGAGAAATAGTCTTCAGTAACAATGAGCAAGACTTGGACATTTTCTAGATTTTGTAGAGTTTTCTTCCTAGAAAGATTAGCAGGGTTTCCATAACCCAAACTCAAGTGTTTTTTTCTTCTTCTTGCATGATGCTACTTTAAATTAGTTTTTTTCAAGCAATCTTTTTAGTAATCATTTTTGTATCTCTTTTTAATTTTTTATGACATTTCTCCAAATAATTTTAATAGTATTTTAAGTACTTTGACTGTCTACAGCTGTACTACCAGAAAAGAAGTCATTGTAAGTTACTTAACATTTGAGTGAAAATAAAAACTCTGTAAAGAAATAAAATACATAGTTTATGTTGCATGATCAAAAGTTACTAAATTGCCCTATAGTTCCCAGAAGTTAAAATAAATTCTGCACTCATGCAGCTGTCTATGTAGTTCCCAGCATGCTGGAAACATAAACAGATCTTTCCAGCTTAGCTGTAAAACTACTTTCACAGAAACAATGGCTGAAAAATATATTGGTGCAAACTACAAGCAAGGAGTTCTTGCAATTGTCTCCCCTTTACACATTTTCCAACGTGCAATGATTTGCATTCCCCAGCTATGAGATAAGTAAACAGTGATTTTGACATAATAAAACTTTGAACTTATTTGTGACTCATCCCTGCATTAAAGACAAAGGGTGTTTTTCTCCTCTTCCTGCACACCCTCCATAGGATACAGCTGAGAAATTCTATTTAACATCAGCTGAAATTACTGAAAGCTCTTTGGCTAAATTCAGGAGTTGGATCAAGCAGGTTTTGTCTTTGAACTATGCTCTGAACAGAAGAATTTTTTTTCCTTTGCCTTGGCATTAAATGAGATATCACCTATTAATTTTCCACAATCAAAGTAGTGAGAGTATTAGTATCAAAAGAAGTGGACAAATAAAAAATGATTCTTCTTCAAACCGACTTCCTTTACACCTGATCTTCTATAAGGCAATACTGCATGTACATGCTAGAATAGTAGACAAGTCTTTACAAGATTGTAGCCTGATCTCTCAGTTTTGTTATCTGTATTCTAAAATATTATTTGCGATGTATTGTGAATTGTTTACACATTCCACTGAGGTTCCACAGATTAGTGTTTATTATTTATTAAGGATATTTTCCTTAATATTGTTAATATATATGTTAATTATTTCCTGTAATATTTAATATCCTTATTCTGCATACACTGCTCTTCGTAACTGCAGTTTCATTAACAAAGTGGGGAGAGAATGTGTTTGTACCTGCATACAGCTTTTTAATCAGTAGCTTCTCTCTTTTTCTTTTAACTTTTCTAATATGGCTTCTTTATTAATAATCGTTTACAGAAAAAACAGAGAACGAAGGATCTGTCCCAGCTGTTTCATTCATACAACCCATATGACCATAAGGTAAGGAAAAAATATACTATCTCAGTTTGTTGTTATGAAAAATTCCAAACATTTGTGGTAACTATATTTCTTGTTTAATGCAAAATTGAGTAGAAATGATAAAATTGAAGGTGCTGAGCATGTTACTTAAATTCTGCTGTCACATAAATGTTTCTTTGTTTCTTTAAGCCAAGCTTGAAAAGGTGCATTTTCTGATTTGTGAAACCAATGACTCGCATTAACCTCGTAGAAGTATAATTTATAAACTGGCATTAAATCCTGCAAAGTGACCACATGTGGTATTGGATTCCCCTCTTTTTTTTTCTCTGTGTTTAGGAACTGTGTTACCCTAGAGTATGTTGCTTAGCCTGTTGTGTCAATTAGGCCCTGAGATACATGATACTAATGAATTATCTATTGATCACAAAAGCATCGTTCAAAGAGGCTGCTGTGTGAACAGCCTGGTGATTGTCTGGGGAAAGAACTAGAAACACACATCGTTATAACTTGTTTGTAACGTCTGGGGGAAAAAAGAGGGCCCTTTCTCATTGAAATGTGAAATTAAAAAAAATAAAGTTGTTACAAGAAGATTTTGGAGAACCAAGAGACAGAAATCACAGTATTTCTGTGCTATAGCTATGTCATGGGGTTCTTCTGGATGTTATGCAGAAGAGAGCATTAAGCAGCAGATTGAAAGAATGTTGAGTAGGTTTTAAAATATTTTGAAGGTGTTCCTCCTATCTCTGATGCCTCTGTGGGCATATTCTTCTAACAAGTGCACAAAACCCTTTAAAAATTTGTCAGCAGTATGAGATGTGTGTCTTTGCTGCTTCTGTTTTGAGAAGTGTGAGTGATTTTGCAAGTATCCATTAAAACAAAGAAAGATTTGAAATATTTCTGTTGTTGTTGTTGTTGTTTAGACATTGCAAAGGAAAGTTCTGAACTCTATCTCTTCTTTTCCTGGTCATTTACCAAATACATTGGAAAAACCCAAGCTAGGTTTTATATTTGGGAGAAGGTGGCAGAAGTATGTATGTGCATCCCTCTCTTTGTAGGAACACATGGACATATATGCAATATATGTGTAACTACACTTACATCAATGGGAGACACAGTGTAAGTGAAATAAGTGAATGGATGAAATTTATCAGGCAGGTTGTTACTGGGAGATTTCATAGTTACCAGCCACTTGAACATTTAGTTTAAAAATACATTGTAAAACAGCAGTTAAATTCCATATATTTAATAACTGTACCTAATTTCAAGTTAAATTCATCTCTGCTTAGTACTTATTTTATAAATAGTCTCACATTATTTACAAAGATTGGTGAAGCTGATATTAATGGCCTGTGAAAATGGCCTTAATGGAGAAACATGAAGAATAAAGGAAACTAGTGTGATAAGATTTTGAGTGGGATTGTTGCTCCTTTGAATTGAAGCATTTTAAGGTAAATGTAATAGTAAGTCAATTAAGATCTAATAAGGAGATGCAACTGTTCAACAAGAAACTTTGATATTCGTGTCCATGTCTTAATTCTCCTGTACAAAACACTTTTTATTCATAGTACAAGGAAATTCCATTATTCTTTTATTAGCACTTTTAATGGAACTTGGCCATTTGTAACTCCTGCTGTCTTCCTGCTCATATCCTTTGTGGCATTATATCAAAGTATTCTCAAATGATTTTGGCTGCAGTTGTGAGGACTTCTGCACTCTTTACAAATTAGTCATCACACAATGTGGAATGGAATATAAATGCTTAAATATATTTGCTTTTGATCTTTGTTTTAGGACCTTTAATATATTATTAAACGTAGTACAATTTTTTGATGGATGATTTTTGTACCTCCACTATTTTGTTGCTTCCAAGCATACCCTGTATATATATCTGAGAGTACAAGTGCAGGAGAAAGGACAAGTGAAAGTTTGTATTAAAGTTACGGTCTTTCCATATTTTCCATTTGACAGTGAAGGTTTTCCTTCTCCTGACTACTTCCTATTTGTAGGCTGCAGCAAGCTCACTGCAGATTTCTTGCTCTGTGCTTTTAATTTCCACCTCAGCGTCCTATTTCACAAGTGTTGCAGTATAGGGGAGAGCTTTTAATTTTTGTATTAAATTTAAAATTAGTTGGGAATTCAGTTATTTCTAGTGGAGGTGTGTATTAGCTTTGCTCTGATTCTGGGGTTTTTTTATTTACATGGCCAAAGGATTTGAGGGCAGGGCAGGGGCACATGTTGTTTGCTATTTTGTAGATTTTTTTCAGGAAGTGTAAAAAGAAGATTTCATAATGATTTTGTGAAAGAGTTGGTGATGCAGGATCATGGCATGAGTGATTGGAATTAGTGGCTTCCAGGATTATTTCTTTGTTGATTAAACGATTTTTTTTCTGAGAACCTTTCTAAAATAGAAGAAAAAACTTAAGGGTAACTTGGTGCTTAGTAGTAGTAGTTAAAGCAGATGTGAAAATCTCATTAACTACAGTGGCTGAAACAGGACTTGCTACAAAGATTTGACAGTACTTCATCTTTTTAGGATGGGATATCTCATAGTAAGGAGAAAAACTAATCAGAAAATCAGAAAGTGTTCATTCTTTCATGCTCACATTTCACTCACTAAACCAGAAAGTGATATTTTGATGAAGTAGCTATAGTAACCTTAAAACCAGTCACTGTTACCCTGAAAATGTTACCTCAGTATATATTTGCCAATCTAGTGTAATTTAGAGCGTCCTGGAAGACATTTAAATGCTTGTGGTTCTTCATTCCCTGATGAAAATCCAGCACTTTTATAGAGGTGGAAACAAGGATTTACTTTCCCTTCCACTTTTAGGTGTTGAGTTTTATCTTTTATCCAATGAGGCCTTAATTCAGCAGCAGAGGAGTCAGAGCTTTCAAATTCCTCCTGCAGAAGGAATGGAAAAGCAGGAGATACTCTGCTGATATCAGGGGAGAATTAGCTGAGCTCCTGTATTCTTTAATTCCTAAACAAGTATGATTTACCATCTAGTTGCCCTTCTCATTGTTCAGATGAAACCATTCAACAGCAAATCTCGAAGATTGCCCATTATATACTTCTTCTGTCCAGGCAGATTTGATCCTGCTCTCTTTAACCTAGTGTTACTGAAATGCTTTGCAGAACCTCTGACTACAGAACCTGCAGGTCTTTCAGATACTGACCACAGACAAAGCTCATTTTAGCATCAGTCTTTAATGCCTAGCAAATCTCTTGAATTCTTCATGTCAGGCATGTACAAAGAACTGCCTTTTCTCAGTTTTTTCTTTTGTTGTTCTTTAAATAAGTATCTTCTAAAATTCATTCTTTTCAGAACTAAATAATTACTTAGGAAATGCTGAGCAATATCTTATTCCAGGTGTGTGATTGCCATTTATTAAAACTTACTTCAGTTAGCATGTGTAAAAATACATAGCACTCTTTGCAGATGAAACCATTCTTTGTTCTGAAATACTTGCTTTTTCATGTTTATGTAGAGTAAAAATATGTATGGTCTGGCTTTTTTGAGAGTCAAGTTCTGATTGCTGTGTAACTTTTCTCTAGTTAGCTATAGAACAGCACTTCCAGTTTTATATACAGTTAATCTTTTTCTAGGGCCATCAGGAAAAGATGATAAAATTGACATCCTCATAAAGTTCTACCAACACCAACTTTAATGTTTTAAAATGTTAAAGTAGATAATTGAGAAGCTATATTCTGGCCAGTTTCCTGCAAGTTCATCTAATGAAAGATTATGTTTGCACACAAGCAATTTCTTCTGAATGTTTTTTGTGTTTACACTGTGAGGTTTCACTTTTCACACAGTAGGCATTTTATTCTGTCTGAAGTAGATGTTTAGCTCAGAAATAACAGAATTGGATCTCTCTCTGAAATTACCCTTGCTCTTTATAATTTGTGAGCCAGTTTTTTTTTTAAGCTGCTAAAGTAGTTGTTATAATAGTTTACCTGGTCAAAACAACAGGTTTTAGAAGCTTAATAGGAGTTTCAGGATCCAGTATGCACCTAATGGCCAAATTCAGAAGTGCAGAGCCCTAGTTTCTTGTCTTCTTTTTGGTCAGATGAGTTTAAGTATTCAGTCTAGCCCTGGAGTGGTTGTTTAAAACTATAATCCTCAATTTTTGCTCTGCAGAAGAATGTTTTTACATATTATAAGCACAGTATATCAGAACTACGACACATTTTGCTGCTTTGCTTTCTTGGTAGGATACCCAGGGATACCTTAGGGCACGTCCATACCCACCTTCTGGCAGCACGGGGCTGTTACACTGAGAAATCCCCTGAGAGTTGTGCTTAAAACTCAGCTCCCTGTTTGCTTCTGCCTTTTGCAGCCTGAATCTCTTGCTGTACAACATATATGAATAAATATATGAAAAAATAAGGTAATGTCTTACAGCTTTAGAGATTTATTTTAGCATATACTGTGTCCAGCCCAGTAAGAAATATAGTCAACATTCATGTGATTTGAAGAGTTTTTTGAGAGATTTTCTCCCAAACTGAAGGTGTGCTCAGGATTAAAAGAATTAGTTGCTATTTCAAAATGTGCTGTAATTGATGCAGTTCTGCTAAAATAATTGTAAAATCCTTAAACCTCATGCTTCTCTTCTAATGTTCTTTATTAATGTATTCTGGAAATGCTAAAACACTCAAAAGTGCAAAACCCCCTAGACAATGCCTGTGTGTTTGGCAAGTTATATGGATCATTGTATTGTGATACACAATTAAGTGACAAAAAATATTTTCTTGGTTGTTTGTTTTTGGGTTTTTTTTGGTTTGTTTTTTTTTTTTTTTTTTTTTTGGTCAGCTCTCAGCCTCACAAGCAATTTTGGGAAGCAGGGAGCTATGTCCTGTTGTCTTTGAAAAGGGTAGATATGTGCATAACTCACTCAAGGAACGTTATTAACAAGATTATAACAAGGCTATGCTTAAGGTACTAATGGCTGCTGCCACTTAGAGACCTATGATGTTTTCAAGCACTTATTTCAATAGGACACAGACCCTCTACCTAATGGAAAATAAATAATCTAGTGTCAGTTTCCTTAAACTGAGGTTTCTTCTGCTGTGTTCCCTAGCTCTCCTGGACAGTTGACATTTTATGTAGAAATTTTTCAAAAATTAACACCGAAAGAACCTGTAAGTAATGCGGGGGTGAAACTATTTTCACAGTGAAGCAGGCAGGGATCACTATGAAACAGGTGGGATGTCTTTTGGCTCTGCCTTAGGAGGTGTATCTGTATGCTCCAAGTGGTTTTCGTTGACAATAACACAGCATATTAATCATAGCAATGCCCAGGGCTGTGGCATTGTTTAGGAATCATCATGGGCACCTGTGTGAAACATAAAATATTGGAAAGCAAGCGTAAAGTGCCAGGTGAAGGGTGAGGGTTTGGAGTCAGCTGGCTTCTGATAAAAAAAACCTTTTAAGTCCTGCATTCCTTCCACTTCTGTGCTGTTCTGGTGGCCTCTGGGAACAATCGGCTGTGGCAGGAGAATGGAGGGTGTGGTGGTGGCACTGAGAACCAGCAAAACTGTCTTCACCAAGATGAGGACTCTTTAGCTCAGCAGCAGAAACAGGGGGAGATGGGAAGTCAATCACTTAAGTTGGAACCAGTTTTCCTACTGATAAGCTGCTTTCTTTCATTTTTCTCCCATGTACCAGGACTCCTTCACAAATAAGCCAATTTGAACAAAAGAAATTCTGATGTCTATTGAATGAAGCCACTCTAACTAAAATGCCTGATGTTGGCTAACTTTCTAATGGCAGACATCACCACACTACTCTTGTTAATTAGACCCTAAAACTATTTTTTGAGGAGGTGTCTGCGCTGTGGGACAATGTGTTTCATAAGAGGGCATGTAAATTGACATGTTGGACACCTATAGAGTTGGAAGCATTGCTATGAGAGTAGCTGATGTAGGACTACAATGTCGTTGCAACACTCAGCCTGTGGCAGGTGAGATTAACATCCTTCTGTGTTCATAGTTCCAGGTCTCTCAGACTTGGACATCTTATGTGTTTGCTGCTGTCATCTTTAAAAGCTAGTGGCATTAGGAAGTGGTTTGTTTTACATGTGAAGCATGGCAGCTAGCATGTTTACATAAACTAAATTTGGATGATTTTTGGAGACTGGAAATGGGAAATTACAGAACTGCTGAAAACCACAAGCAATTCTTATTGTTTTTCATAAGGGCAGTAATGCTTCTCAGTTATTTACTGTGTTTTGTAAGATGTGTGGTGGAAGTACTGTGAATATGTAGGTTTTACTTTTGAGCCAGAAAAAAAAAAGCAGTTTTGTGGTACTCTGTCAGCCTTCAGATTTTTTTGGTAATTACTTGGGTATATGATGCTGGAAAATAACAAAAATCCTTTTAACCTGCTTTTCATTTATTCCAGGAACAGCATTGTACTAAATTGTAAGGCAACTGTGAGGTTGCAATGCCTGTGATATAAGCCATGATCTGAATTTTCTAAAGGAGGTGCTCTGAATTGTTGTTTTGTAAGATGAAAAGGTTTTTTAGGTTATTGCTGAAAAGGGCCAGAGCCTTTTGCTATCTCCTGCCTTGAAATAGATTTTGGGTTTAATTTAAAATCTCAGATGTCAGATATGACCGCTTTTTATGGAAATACTCTTATTGTAACCTACATCCATTCTCTGTTCTCGTCTCTCATGTTCAGAGCTGCTGTTTGGAGGAGGTTACATAAAGCTGTTTTGTGCTCTTGATATGATGTGAGGCTTCAAAGACGACTACTGAAAGAGAAAAGCAATTTCTATTTGGTAGAGCCATGCAGTGGCCTCGTGCTAATGGCACACTTGAACATTACTTGATGATAGTGAAGAAAATCTAATTGCCTCAAAAGCTCCTGCTCGTTCTTGACTTAACTCTAAGCTACATTGAAGTTTGTGCCATCTGTAACACAGAGTGAGCTAATACAGACATAGTTTAGAAAGGGCTGTTCATACACCAGGAATTGTTTCATGGTTTGTAGAGAAGAGGCAAAGAAACAAGGCAAGCACGGCAACAAAAAGGCTTACTTCTCCTTTGTATATGCTGTAGAAAAATATTTACTCTGTCTTAATTCTGTAGCTGAAGTGTTGTGATTAAAGAATTGCAGTCTTATTTGAAGTGCATATTACATCCAGAAAATCAAGAAACAAAGAACCCAATTCCTGAATTTGTTGCTCTAAAACCAATGCTTTCTTGGTTGGTTTTGTTTTAGACAAAACTTAGACTATATACAGACAAGTATATGCATTATTAGTAGATATGATTAATATTTTGGTTAAATACATATTTAATGCTAGTAACTTTTGCTGTAGTTGGACATTTAAAGCATCTAACCTCATCTGATGCTAACTGAATTGTTTGGGATTGTTACCTCTATTCCAGAACAGAGGCTTTTCCTGTTTTAGGATAGAGAGGTGTTTTTTCTGTCTTTTAAAAATGGCCTTTCAAAAAATTGTTTAACAATAGTGTGTTGAATCATGTTTGTATCTATACACAAAGATATACCTGTGCTATATGTTGATGTATGTGCTTTGGTGTTGAACAAGGTTTCACAGGTACCAATGTATTACTGAAATATCTTCATTAGTGATCTTGACAACTGTTTTAATAAATGCACTCATGAAATCCACATATATCCCCCACCCCATGTAAAGCCACTCTTCCAGTTAAAAAGTTGTGAAAATAGTGGTTATTTACTTCACAGTTTTTCTCCTTGCTGCAGCTTGTAAATGCTACCTGGTATATAGTAGATTGCCTGAAATAACGATATTCTACTCCAAAAAAATACTGAAACATAAAATGAGACAAATTTTACAGTGACATTAAATACATGCCATATCAGCTTAAGGGAAACAAAATTCTTTTATGCCCATTAATCCTCTTGTTATTTTCTGGAGAAAGACATTACCTTTTGCTCCATGTCTTGTATCATTTATATACCTTGTCCATCAGTGATTGATCTGATACTGAGACAAAAAATACAAAAAAGAAAGGTTTTAGGGTTTTTCAAATTAGTTGCTGGAAAACCTTGGCATCACAAAAAATAAACAGGCTTGACCCTGCTACAGTTTTTTAAAGCTCCCTTCAATCTTGTGTCATCATCAAAATCACATCAAAATGTGATGGAGTGTATAACTAGCCATGGGCATTTCATGTTCAAGTATCTTTCCTTCTCTATTCCTTAAGACCACATTTGACCTCTGTCTCTCTGGCTTTGCAGTTTGTAGTGGATTGGATTTCCTAGTTATCTCCCATCTTTTCCTATTTCCAACCCCTCCCATTTTCTTTATTCTTTTGCCCTTTCTCCCCTCAAAAAAATAAAAGGGTTTTTCCTTTATGTAGTCTACCTTCTTTCTTTTGCTTTCTTTCTATCTAACTGTTCTTTCTTTAATATCTTCTTCAAGTACTAGCATTGCATTCTCGCTCTTTTTTGTTCACCTGCCTTTCTGTTTTTCTTGATTATTTTCCTCTTTATGGAGCCACTTAGCTGTACTTTGCCGTGACATAAAGTGGCTGTGGGAGGGGAAGGCATCAGTGCATCAAGTGTAGCAGTGCATGAGCACAGAGTTGTGGAAACCCATGCACAGAGGTGGTAGTACAGCTCCCCATTATTCAAACTTTGCTATTGATGTAAGTATTCATATGACCAAGCTCTTGGACTTCCCTGCTTTTATTTAAGCACTAACCAAGAGACCGAAGTTTTGGGAACTTCACTGGTAAATTTGATAACTGTCTTTATGTTTTGATCCCCATCTTCTCACTGGAAAACTGTGTGCTGTAATTAATTTGACATAGTATTTAAAATTTTAGTTGTTAATCAAGTAGGCATCAATACTTTTATTATTGGAATATTTTGAGTAATCATCTGGTACCTCAAATCTTGGGTAAGATTTTTACTTTCTTCCATGGAGTGAGGATATTTAATTTTTTTTTCTTCTTAATTATTCCCATGTAAAATCATGCTTTATTGACCCTTTGACATAAAGTTGTGAAGGAGGTGTGGATTTTTTGGCTTTTTGTCTGATAATAAGTTAATTTTCTGCACAGACTTGCATATATGCACATACACACATCTATGAAACCCCATAAATATCAAAACCTTTGATTTGAGATTGATTCCAAGTATCATCCAGAAACAATCTGGTATATTTTGCATAAATCATACAAGGATAGGATCACATTTTTCCCCATTTGGATTAAATTAGTGCTGGCTACTTATTCCGTCTTCTGCTGTCATTTAAACTCTTGGAACTAGAGATGCTCCATTAGTTTTTATTTTGTTATAATTTCCTGTCTGCACTATATTCCACTTAAAAGCATGAAGAGAGGTTAGTTATACAGTTGGAAAGAGAAGCCTCAGTAAAGTGGCCGTGTAAAACAGCAGATATAATGTGGGCATTTGATTGCTCTACACAGGAAACTAATTCTCCTGCTGTCTCTCCATGCAGTGCAGTTTGGCCACTGTCAGTGTGAGCTCAAGAGCTCAGCTTTGAAGGGCAGCTGGAGGAGGAGTCTCAGAATCTGCCAGCAAACCACATGGATTTTCCATACATAATCTAGGTGATTGTCCTAGCTGTGTGTGAAATTCAGGGCTCTCTCAAACATGCTGTCAGTGATTTTGCACTCAGTGTGCCTGTGTTGGAGGGAAACTCTTGTGATCTTAGGGGACAGAGATGTATTTAGAGGTAATTAGGCAAGCATCCTTTGGCTTCTACCAATTGCTCATCCTTCCTGAGAATTGTGGGATGAGTGCTGGATGATGTCAGTTTTCTGACATGTATACACTGTATACATGTTTACAGCAAAATTAGCAACATTAAGTTAAATGTCCCAGATACTAACATTTACTACTTGTGTGAATTACAGTAGGCTTGAAAGGCTTTCAAACCTTGGGCAAGGATGGAGACTCTGAGTCAGCAGACTTCAAGTTCAGCCTGCAGTGTGAACACGCCATGGAGATTTGGGTTCCAGTTTGGGGTGAAAGAAGCATCTTAAACACACAGTTCAATTTCAGCTGTACTTGAGCTTTAGTGCATCAGGAGGAAGGAGTGGTGCTGTCATTAGGAATAGAGGTACAAACCTGAATTTTATTTTAAGTGTAGCTTAACAAAGCCTTTTTCATTCTTTTAATATGACATCTTAATTTCCTTTATATAATTTTTTCTTCTGGTATTTTAAGAACATAGGAGACTTTTCATCCAAAAAACTGGACCCATCCATAGAGGGATAAAAGAAACTATACATCCTTCCATACATTTTTTGAGGGAAAGGATCCAGTAAGAGAGGCTTGTGTGGTGCCATCTTCTCTAGAATTTTCTTATAAGTTCAAATTTTGATGAGATTCCAGCATCCAAAAAAGCATCTTTCCAAGGCACTGTAGGTTCTTCCTGTGATTCTGGAAACTGCCTCTCTTTGATTAGCATCATGTGAAGTTTGCAGTGGTTGTATAAGGGGCTAATGATGAATTTAAGATTTAGTATCTCATGATCATCAGAACAAAAATGAGGGGGTGGGGGGGTATATCTCCTTAAAGAAACAAAGGCATTACACTTTCTTCTTGATATATGTGGAATTTTGTACTACTACTGAAAGCAAGTAAGAAGTGGATCTTGAAAGATGACATTTAGTTTATATAAATGCTGCTCTAGGTCATGTTTAATTTTTCTTCCACCTGTTTCTCATGCAATCATGGCAGTCATACCTATTCTCCAAGCCTTATAGAAAAAGAGATGAATATGTAGGTAGTTTATGCAGGTCTTTAAAACAGAATGTGATATTTATTTTTTTACAAAATGTATTTCTATAAAATTTGATATATTCTCTTACGTAGCACACGTGAGAGAAGTGTTGTGGTAAACACTTCATGCTGCAAATATAAGCAGTCACGCAAACAAATCCTTTATTTCATACTGTCTTGCTAGTTCCAGGTAAAAACACCTATATGTTATTACTGCTGTTCATTTGTGCATCTCTTTTAATATTGATAGCATCATTTATGAAGTTTGTGTATGGTATGGTGAATTATGCTTCTTCATGCCTTTTATTTTTACAGGCTGATATTTTAAGTACTAGGCCTGCTTGGTACAAAATCTTACAAGATGTAAGCCATCACTATTTTCCATTGCAAACCCCAACCTTGTTTTCTGTATAACATTTGCAGAAAATGTGTAATAGAAAGCTAAAAACATGAACCCTTTGTAAGTCCTGTGTGGGAACAGATATTAAATACCAATTCACGTGTCAGACAGACAGTGGCAGCTGCTTTGTTTATGTATGGCACGATCCCATATTAAATCAAATGGCAAGTGCACAGTTTGACAGGTACTGTCATCAGTGCAAACATTAAACTCATTAAAGGCATTGCTTTTAATTTTTTATTTAAAGTACATCTATTTGGCTTGCAGAGCCTTTCCCAGTCAGAGGCTACAGCAGCAAGTACTAATTCTACTTTTTTTTTAGCCTAACAAAGCCTGCTGTGTTTGTGGCTGTTCCTTAGGGGCAGTGCCATGATGTTTATGGCACTGCACATCATGCGTTAGGATCTGTGACCAGAAATTCCATTTGAGAGCACATCGCTCGGGATAGCACACAGTGGTCTTTTCATTTTGATTGATGGCTCTGGTTTTGCACCATCTGGCTTCTGATAGGCTGCATTAATCATATTCTGAATGATGAAAATTTAGACAGGATTTTTTAATGATGTATGTTGAAAAGTGCATGATTGTGTGTATTTAATTCCTATAAGTTCCAGTCATACAAAAGAGTGCAACAAGCCTCTCGTGCAGATTGAGTTACATAGGTCTCTAAATAAAAATCTATTTATGAATGCCCATATTTTGATTTGACTCCTTGTTTTAACTTTATTTCATTTTGCTTTCCATCATCTGTTTATAGTCACTGAGTCACTACATTATGGACGTTTTTTTGCTATTATGTTTAGTTAAGAACAATGGACATGTCTAAAGCATTTGAATTGCATCTCAGGTGTTTTAAGTAAATCTTAACATTTTTTTCTGCTGCTTTTTTGATACACTGCAGTACCTTGTTTCTTTATAAACATAGCATGAGCTTCAAGAATCACAGAATATTCTGAGAGTTGGAAGGGACCCACAAGGACCACAGAGTCCAACTCTTAAAATGAATGGCCTGTACGGGGATTGAACCTGCACTTCTGGTGTTATTAGCACCATGGTCTGGAACAGAATATCATCAGGTTTTCAATTCTGTATATATAGAACATCTTAAAATGGTCATATTTAAATTCACATCCTAAGGAAACAAGTAGTAACCTGAATTATAGATGCAATACATAAAAGTCGGTAATTGGCTATATTTGGAAACTTCTGAGAGAGTTTGACACTAGAGTATGTAGGGTATTGTGTCAGTGGATTAGCAAAATTGAATCTCCCAATGTGGAACTAAACAGCCACAGTTGTTCAGTGTTTCAGATTTTATTCAGTTTCCTAATTTACAAGTAAAGCAATTATCTATGCACCTTCTCATTAGGTTACTTTCATTCTGTCATAGTTTACAATTTAACTTAATGGGAAGATTTGCCCTGTGTTATATAATCTATGACATTGAAGCAATGAGCTAGTTGTTATCTTTCAGAATCTGCTTCATCTTCACCATTTAAAGTTTCAGACCACAGGATGAGAGCCTGCCCTGAATTCTTTGCACCTAGGAAATGGTGGATGGACAGCAGTGCTTTATACACTTAATTAAAAATCAAGTGAGTGCAGTTGCTTTGTCCCTAAATCCAACATTTGCTGGTCCCACTGGGGTGGCTATCTGAGGTGTATCTCTCTTCCTCTCCAATCAAATGCTGTGGAAGTATTGCAGCCCCCAATTTTTCATTCACAGCCATGAATTGAATTACTGTGGGGAGTTTTGTTTCATGTTTTAATTTTTTAGTCCCATTTTCTCTCATTTTTCCTCTTGTAGTCTTGTTCACAGAGCTTGCAGGTACTCTGGTATCTTATCTATATACACACACACACTTTTCCCTTTGCTTTCCATGTGAAAATAATATCTTCAGGCATGGAAGAATTCCATATATAACTTAGCAGGAAGGTGGAGCAACATCCATCCATAGCACCAACTAAAGCAAAATTTCCTGTTCTAATTTTATTTCTGCCATGCTTGATGATGTGTCTCTGTAGAGCAGACAAGGCTTCTTTTGAGATATCTGGCATAAATTCTTTTAATTTAAAACTGTTCTTAGGGTTCAAGCTAACAGCATGTTAGAATGTTGTTTGACATGCTATAGTAAGAAACAGTTTTTGAGGAAGATTTCAGAAAATTCAATCGCTGTATTTAATAAAGATTTAAAGCTTTCTAAGGTCTAGCACTATGCAGATGCTGAGAGCACTCTGTCTCACATTTGCTCATTTCCATTTTCTGCAAAACACTACTTTTTCTGTTGTCTCCCTCTAACGCGTTCATGTATTCGTGTACATTTATTTTAAAAACAAGTTCTGTCTGGTTTTTTACAGTCTCACAGCTTTTTAGAATACACATATGGGGTTGAGAGAACCATAATTCACCATTAATCTGTGTTAAATTAAGTATGTATGCTGAAAATTAGGATGAAGAAAACCTGCTTAGTCATTATGACAAAAGCACCATCTTCATTCCCTTGACAAGGTGTATGTTAAAAAAATCTTCATGGCCACACTTTTGACTAAACTGTGCCCAGTGTTGAATTACAGTTCTCTGAAAAATCAGCAAGGAATCTTGTGAAATTTTGCTGTGGCCTCCCAGATACAGAACTCCCACCTTATTTTGCCTGAATTATTGTAATTAAAGTTCACCTCAGAGACATTATGGAAGTAAAAAGTTAAAGTCTTGCCAACAGGCATTGTCAGTATCTTCTCCTAAGCTGTTCATAAAAGCCTGGATCCTCAAGCTCAGAAGAGGCCTTCAGTATGTATACAGCTCCCTGGTGTTCTCATTACCCATCTTCCAGCTTGGAATAGCAGCATCACTGTACATACACAGCACACATACACAGAGCACATCACCATGCACACACAGCACTGCAGCACACCATACTTGTGGAAGCTGAGCCACCCAACACACTATTGATAACAAAAGTCTGCAAAAGGACAGTTGCTCATAGCAGCATTCTGAAAAGGATCCTCAGAGCTTTGTCAGATATGAGCAGGATATTCTGTGTTACAGAATACAAGATGTTCTGCATTATACTTCAAAACATGGAGGGAAAGGTAAAATATATATGCCAGTGTCTTCCTGAGAATGGAAAAAACATCGCTATTGTCATTCAAACACTGGGGTGTAGTGTCAAAGATCAGGGCCTGCAGGATGGTTGATAGAAATCCCTAACAAGTAAAACATTTTTATGGTAGATCTCCTTTGATCTCCTTCCAAGTTTGTATATGCCACCTTAGGAAAGCAGCCCACAACAACTTGTCATACAGATTACTGGTGTTTTCAACTTTGAGTAAGCAGCTCAATATGCAGAAACATTGTATTACCATATTTTCTGAAATGCAAGGCCTGCCTTTTCAGCTGAACAGCTCCAGTCAATCTTATCTTAGTCCATGCAGGTTTAATGAATTAGCTTCCTGATGTCAGTGCAGTCAATTATGTCTGTAGAAGTAGGCCTTGTGTTGCTGTAGTGATGCTGCCTGTGCTCTTATGGCCACTGTGGTTTTTGAAACAAAAATTTTTTAATAGGGAGGATAGAGGAATTTGAATTTTGGGTTTTATTTTTGGGTTGAATTTTTGTTACATTCTTTCTTAGCTTTATTGTCACTCCCCGTGTTGAAAGAAATGTAAGGAGTAAATAAATACTCTAAAATCTGTTCAGTTTTAACTGCTTCTGTATACATATTCCATTCTTTATAAAGCTTTCCAGTAACAAATCAGCAAATAGGATGACTTTTAATGAACTCCTTTCCAGGAATATTTAATACACTATATCTGGTTTTGCTCTTGCTCTGGTTATTAACAAATTTGTATCAGAAGCTAATGTAAATTTATTTTAGGATGTTTAGATTTGGAAAACAGATACCATTGGTACTTATTTTTAAAATGTCTATATTTTTGTATTTTAAAATCCACAGCATTTGAACAAATTTGATATAATAATCTGGGAAAGTATATGTGTGAAGATTTTCTAATTTATTACAAAGGATTCTCTCTTCCTTGAAACTACAGGCTTTTGGTGCTTTTAAACCAACGCCTTTATAAATACTGTCTTTGAGTACTTCCTTTTCTTGAGATGTGCGTAGTTTTAAGGACAAGGAAGCTCTGCATAGGTTGGATTCTGAGGGTATGTAGCATAGGAGAAATAGTTGGCAACTGTGCACACTGTGCAAGTTCAGTGTGTCTGGTAAGAAATTGGATTTGTACATCAAAACACTTTGGGACAGTATGGAAAGCAAAACTACTTACTGTAAAACCTTTGTAATGCCTCATATCTAAATCAAACTAATGCACTTATTCATATTGAAATAGAATAATGTAATTGCCAAGAAATTTATTTTGTCTTTACTGGTAGATGATATGCCATGTATCACATACACATGCATCATTTCTGTGGAGAATGCTCTCCAAACTATCTTTAGAAAGAGCTCTGCTGGGCCCTGGTTTTGTTGTTTTTTTTTTTTTTTCCTTTATCTGATTCTGAGAACATAATTTCACAAAAAGAAAAACACAGGGCCAATGAGAGGAGAAAGTTAATTGCCAGTATCTGTGTGTGTGTATTGTTGTGGCAGTTGTGATTTTTGAGGAACAGTCTCCTCTTTCACAATCTTTCAAAATCCCAGTTCCACAGATATACTTGAAATGAGGTATCAGCATATTTTATTCTGGAAAGTAAGATAGCTTTTGATTCTAAGCTAAAGCCTATAAATCATCCAGAACCAAAAATCCTAGCAGCTTATTTGTGGGGGGGCAAAAGGAATTTGCATCTCATAGGAAAAATAACAGGCATGTGAGGATGTATGAGTGTATGGAGAAAAATTGGCTGACATGTATTTATGTGTCTAAGTCAAATACCAGTCCAAAGTTATTGTTCTGCTGTATTTCCTCAGCAGTGAACAACAAAGTGACAACTGCTGTAGTACTCAGGCACCATCTGTCTTGTGAACCCTGCCATTCTGTTCTTGCCTGAATATGATAAATTTTACCTTATTTTCCCAAGAAAATAAAAATAGTATTTAATCTACAGTTCAAAAGCTGGATCAGTTCCAAGTGAGGCCCTGTTAGGAGTGATATCCCTTGTCTCTGGGGGTGTAAATTTGGGCTTACACCTAACTGTGTGTGTATAAATATTGCAGATTTATTGCTGCTTGTGCTGTGCTATGCCACAAATGCAAGTCTGTATACAAACACGCTATATTACAACAGATCCTTTTAACAATCATAGTAATTCGTATCCACAATCAAGTAATTATTTTACATCTACATTTTAAAGGTGTTCTAATGTTCAGGGAGCAGGGGGAGGGATTAAGGTGGATTTCTGTTTGATTTTGTATTTTAAACACTTTGCTGGTGGTATGTTGTGAGCAGTGTCTTTTAGGTTTTTTTTTAATTTTAATTTCAGCATGGTGAGATTTGAAATTACTTTAGATTTAAAATTTAAATTTTAATTTTAATTTCAGTGTGGTGAGATTATCTATTACTGGATAATTTTGCAAATGCAACCCTTCCCATTTTCTTCCATATAAACAAGATTCATTTAGGGAGGATTTTTTTCCGGAATTCATAGTGAAATAGTGTTTATGTGACTGTCTTACTGCTGCTTTTTCCACTGTCAAACATTTTCATCATCTTCAGTTGTGTTAAGGTGTAACTGTAGTCGTGATCTCAGCCTGTGAATTATTATGCTGCACCACTTGCACAGTTAAATTGGACAGCAGCAGAAGTACCTGAAAGCCAGCTGGCTCCATGCACAGCTTTGTCCTATGAGGGCCCTAATGAATAGGCACTTAAAAATTGTAACCAAAGATCTGCACATGTCTCTGCAGAAACTTGAAGCACCTGCTTCGTTTTTTAATTTAAGTGTTTTTATAAAGTCTGCATAATCATAATCTTTCAGAGATACAGGATCTCCAGCATTAATTAAAAATTATACTGTGCCTTGAGAAAAGGTGACCTCATGTAAAAGACTAAATTATTTTCAAACACTCTATTTTAAGAAAGTGATATCCACACTGCAAGCATTTGCAGTGAGCACGCATAATGAGAGCGGTGTGTGAAGCCATGAATCCCAATTGCTTGGATTTATGGACCAAATGACAGCAAACTGTATCTTAAAAACTGAACATAAGCTATCTTATGAAATTAAAAAATGCAACATAATTGTCTACATGACTTTTATCAGTTACTTAGAATTTTTTTTCTGGAAATTTTGTGAGTATATTTTCATCCTGAAAATGTCTGTTTGGTATAATTGTTTTTCTTACACAAGTGAAAGAAATCCTTTATTTTTTCTGTAAATATAAAAATATTGTAAGAATTTAATACAGGAAATGGTGAGGGAGCAGATTGTTTTGAAGGATAAAAGATGTCTTCTCAGATGTGATTTTCTTGCTCTACATGCTCAGTTGTGTATCTACAATAGGTGCTGTTCCCAGTGGAGCAGGGAGGGTGAGAGAGAGGTGGAGATGGTGCAGGGCTCTTTCTGGATATCCAAAAGAAGGTCTGACAGTGATCACCTGGGAAAAATAGCTACTTTTATAACATAGAATTAAAAGAGGGATAGAGATAATGAGTACGTCTTTTGGCCCTTCAGTGATGAGAACCCCACATTCAAGCACCGTGGGGCAGAGCTCAGCTGCTTTTGCACAGCATGCTGCACACATCCTGACCATGACAAAGTTTCCCTCTGGGGTCCAGAAAAAATTGCTCCTTGAATACAATTGGATCTCCTATTCTAAAAAACCACAAAAAGGTATTGCTTTCTTTTACTTTAAAGTTTTTCCTTTAAAGTATTCTACAGAGAAGAACTTGTGCCTATGTATGTTATATGCTCTCTCTGCTCTCACTGAAATATTCCAGGTACAGAAAACCTAGAAAAAAGTTCTAATGATGAAAGGAGTAATGTTGCAAATGCAGTCAGTTAAACATTTAAATTTAAAAAATTGTAGTCAATGGCCCCTCTCCTCAAAAAGTGATGGGAATGAGGAAATGCCCTTGTAAATGATGTGCCTCATATAAACACTCTTTATGAATACAAAGGTGAATGTGCCTTCAGATATACCTCAGAAGACTTACATATGAGAAAAACAGCAAGTGAAGAAACAAACGCTTAAGGAAAGGAAAAACAGCCCTACCAGACTCACTGTCTGCTTCACTTGGAGGAAAGACATAAATTTTGTTTACCATATAACAGTGAAAAATGTGTGATGAATGTAGCAACTGTAAAACTTTCATTGTTCCCTCAGCTAAAACAAACAGAATGTGTAATTAGTTGACTGCTTCTGCCTAATCCTAAATCCCAAGAAGGTTTGAATCATCGTCTACCTGTTTTTTACAGTCATATTTCAGTTGTTTCAAATCATCTCCATGTTTGCATGCACCAAACCTCTCAAAGCAGAAGAGAACAGTTAACACTGCCCTGGCATGCTGCTCTTAGATAGGTAAAGGGGAACTTTCTGCTTGTATTTCATTGACTTAAAGCCATACCAGTGATTTTCAAATGTTTATAGTATTTTTTCACAGCCTTCAACTTTGTACATTTGGTTTTATAGATGAATCTTAGTCCTAATTTCATTTTGTGGGGTTTTTTTTATTATTTATTTTTGCTTGATGAGGCAATTAATCTATTTAAGCTTGTATCTTCTGAAGTAAAATTTACTTCCAATTAGCTGTAGTACACAAGGTTAAAATGTTTTGGTTTTATATTTGCAAGGTCAGATTAAATATAAAGCTGTTTGTGGATGCACAGTAATTTATTGGTTTTATTTCTGCATCAGAATGAGAGAAAGTTTGGATTAGAATTGATATAAACTAAAATCTTGCTTTATCTGGAAAGACTCTTGAATGAGATAGTACATTTACATATATTGCTTGGGGTTTTTGTCTTTTTACATAAAACTTCATGAAAGTCTATTTTCCTCTTCTGTACCCTTTTGTCCAAGTTTAACTGTTGTATGTTTTAATGAGTAGCTGGACATCTGCTGCCTCAGAAAAGCCCAGGGTAGTTCACTGGCCTTTCATAAACCTTATGCAGAGAATATTAGAACACATTGTTTTCCCAAATGCAGTGTCATGGAAGAGGAAGTTCATTGAAGTAATCTATCAAATGTCAAATATGCAGGTCAAAGCTATAGTTCTCAGTTTGGTCACAGATGTCTGAAAACCTCAGCTAAATGCCACTGTGGAGTTGCAGATCACTGTGGAAAATGTATGCAGTAGTCCCACAATTTCCCTGCATTTCTACAGGAAGAGGATCTCAGATGCAGAATAGGGAAAGTCAATCAAAGCCAATGAAGTTCATGTCTGTAGCACTGATGTTAAATAAGCCTCATCCTCGTCAGGCCATGTGCCTTGTGCCATTTTGAAAGACTCTCTGGGAAAAGATAACTTCGGAGTTTGTAGAGACAGTCTGTATGCAGAGATAATGTCCTTTATTACACAAATTGCTACTGTTAAAAAAATTTCTCAGGCTGTTGGAAGCTCTTCTGTTGCTCCCAGTTGTATCAGCTGATATTAATTTATTTTTAAAAAGATAGTTCACCCTATGAAGTTTGCTGGTTTTGTATCCTCATATCATTAAGGCTATACCACTACTATTTTAAAATCAACAAAAGGATAGGTTTCTACCCTTTTTTTCCCCTAACTTTATTTTCTGAGTCATCTTGGATTTCCTGAGCTGCCTTATAACTTAAGATGGCAGAACTGAATTTCTGGGGAACAGGGAGCGTTCTCTGATTCCTATATTGCTACCTCCTTATGAAGTACCAGATTGCAACAAACACAATCAACTTCAGAATGTTTTGTAGCTTTATTTCTTCTTTCAATTACTTTTTGTAGTAGCGCAAGGAAGAACTACTGCACTTGTGCCTGGCAAGGTGGAAGAGAGACAGTACAACTTGCAAGGCTGAGGTTGGGCAGTGGGTCAGGCAGTTCAGAAGGTGGCATAACCAGAGGGAAACATTTAGAAGCAAGTGGAAACAGAAGCATTAACCAAAGGAAGCATGTTAATTTGGTATTTTCTCGTAGGGATATTTGGATTATGTTTATTTGATTAGTACTGTGATTTATAGATGTAACTGGCACTTTTTTCCTGACTGGAAGTGACTCTATCTCTTGTCATACTCAGCATCTCCTATAATCAAGTACAATTAAGCTGGGCTCAGATTTGCATATTTGAAGTTGTATGAGCTTATTCAAGCCAACAAAAAGAGGTCTGTCTTGCTAGGCTAGACCATTATTTGAGCTAATCTGCCTGCTTGTGTACAGTAATGTTTTGCATACGGCTCTAAGAGATATGTGCAGCTGGGTGGCATAGTTCTGAATTATTGGAATGATTCATGGCACTGGTTTCCTTGCAGTCACCTTTTTCCTTTTTTAACAAATGAATACAGCCTCAACTCAGTAGAAATCCAGGCGTTCTTTGCACTGCAGCAGAAGTATTGTTTGTTCTTTATAGCAAAGATCAAAGGATTTTTTCTTTTGTAAATAGCTGCAGGAACCACAGATCATAATTCATTGAAATTGCTTCCCCCCTTTTTTAATCTTAGAACTATACTGTTGTGGAGTATTTATTGTTTTACTATGGAATCTAGATGTCACTGGCTGCAGTTATGTTGATTCAGTATAGCCTTTTGTATATGTTTTTTCTGAGCTACAAATGATTGCATTTAATTAAAACACACACATTAGACCATATGCTCCTTTAAATGGAAAAAATCCTCATAGTATGGGCAAGGAAGCCTCCCCATGTTTCTGTGCAGGGCACTTTCCTCCCAGGAAAATGCTTGGAATGGGAAAGGGTGGTATAAATACTCAGCTGGTATTCTAAAACTCTTCCTTTGGTTTTAGCAGCCTCCTTCCAGACTTCTGTAAAAATGTCTGCTTCCCCCTGGAGTGGGGTCTGTCTGTGCCAAGGAAGAATCCCAACACTGTTGTGCTGACAGCAGCCTTGTCATGGTGTCTATTGAAGTAATAGATGCAGGTAGTCAGAATAGAATGTAAATAATCCTTATTTGTCATTCTTGGACACCTCCTGCAGCCAGACATTTCTCTCCTCTTCACCACGCACATACAGCACGTGTCCTGTAAATCCTTGTGGGCCTTCTAATTTCTCTGTTGCAGGTAAGGAAGGAAAAAATTAAGTTTTCCTTAGGATAAACTTCTTGCTTTAATTCAGTTCCCAAGTAATCTCTTGTCAGCTCCTCTCATATTTTATTTCTCATCTAACCTCTTTATCTTCTGCCTTTTTGTGCTAAAACAGACATTTCTTCTGTCCAAACTCCCCCTATTTTATTTACAGAAGTTATGCTTAAGGAAGGAATCAGAGAATTGCTTTTCCTCCCGCAGGTTATTCCCATGCTTTAGTGCCAATAATGTCCTCCTACACTCCTGTTTTATGTGGAATTATTGTGTTGGCATTAGGTCAAGGAAGAAAGAAACTTTCAAATGGGGGGTGGGTGGTAGCGGATGCAGTTTTTAAATAGTCTTCCCCCAGTTTGGAAAGGGTACTAGCATGTTCATTGGAGGATATGTACCAGCCTAGAAAACAGGTCTGTTATTTAAATCATATTGAAAAATATGGAAACAGCTTGGTTTGATTTATCTTTTCTCTTTCTTTGGAGTGGAAACCGCATGTTTTATCTTAGGTGTGTTCTCTTACACTTGCCAACTTCTGAAACTGTAAAGGTGAAAGTTTAGGGTGATTATTTAGGACAATCAGTGGTTTACTTGGGTTTCAAAGGATACTTTTTAGCAGATCACATGCTAAAAATTTAGAAGGGGTTGGAGGAGGGACCTGTCCTTGAATATGTATTACATGCTTTCCCCCTTGTTTCCACAAATAATACACAGAAGTGTGATAATCCTAACATAGCTCAATCTTTTGGTGGCCTGCACTCCTTGCAGGAGAGCAGGGAGAGTGAGAATCCCACAATTCTGTCTGCTGGAGGCTTCCCTTACTATTCCCATCTCTTTCATCTACCTCACCTTGCAAAATTCCTCTTACCCTGCTGGAGTAGAGGATAAGAGAGAAGAGGAAGAAAGAAATGAGGCAATGGAAACAAAATCCCGTACCAAAAGATTGCTTTCAAAAATGTACTGCTGGGCTTCAAGGAGCCTGCAACCTCACTTGTGTCTCTCCAGCACTGGTTTCTCTAAGAAGACCTGAGCCAATTTGTTGCCATCCTTGCTGCTTTGCTTTCTGTATTAACAGTCTGTCTTTGTTGCTGTCTGCATCCATCTAAAAAAGAATAGAGGCCTTACTTTTTTTGTCCATCCAGTTCTTGCAAGGACTAAGAATGAAGCAAATTCATCAGCTATTCTTCCCTGTTGACTTGGTCAGGGCTTTTTCTACTAACAGTAAAACAATGAAGTGAATTCTGTAGAGCTGTTGAGACCTTGGTCCAGGTATATCTAGGGCATTGTGTGTTTGTTTAAAATTATAGCAGTAATACCCTACATAGTGGGATTTTGAATGAAGGTGGTTATTAATGGCATGGTTTTAATGTCCTTCTAATCATGTTTCTTGAAAGTTATACTGGCTTAGAGTTCAGACAGCGATTGGTTACTCAGTGCTGTTCTGCTGCCCAAGATGACTTGAACCATGAGAGCCAAGTCAGATTTACGTGTTCATTATCTTAAGGTCTTGCCCTGACTACAAAAAGTTATCATCCAAAGGTCTGAACTCCGTTCTTCAATGTTCTTTGTCAATAGATGTCAGCATGCAGAACACTACAGTGGTAGATACGTCAAGTGCGAAGGTCTGAAGCAATCGTATCATAAAATAATTTTTCTAAATAAAAAGGATTGATTGAATTGGTAAGAGAGCTGGTTCTGGAAGAGTCAAAGTCAGGCTTCCACACTGCAGTTAGGTTCAGGAAAAGTTAATTTCTTAAAATAGTTACATCTCATTTTTATCGTATACTTTCAGGAATTATTTTGATAGTCAGCAGTACTGAACTGCTGTAAAACAAGCCAAGAAATTATTGAAGCTCTTCTTTTGTAACCCTTGGGCAAATGCTGTATAACTCTTATGCCTGGTACAGTTGCATTTGCAGATTCATGAAATCATTATTTTTTCTGAAGTGAAGAATGCTATTGTTTTTTCACTTGCAGCATCAACAGGGGCAGTTGTTTAATAGGTGAAATTTGCAAGTCAGGATAACATGCCTTTTTACCATTGTTGTCTTTTGATTGTTATTTCTGTTGCCTGTGTAATATGGGGCTGACAGTACAGACAGCAGGAACTCTCAATTAGCCTTGAGGTCAAGCATCTAGATTAAAAATCTTGACACGTTCCTGTATTGTTTCACCCCAATCTTAAAAGGGTGTTCCTTTCTCATCTGTGTTTAGTACCTTGTTTCTTCTAGGGGACATGTAAAGATAATTTTGTTTTACAGCCCTATCAAATTTGTTCATGATGCCCCTAGAAGACTTCTTTCTTTGGGGTGCAAAGTATCATTTTATTAAGCTGTGTGCTTGGAAGTTAATTTTGTTGCTGTATTAAACCAGTGAGAACTAGCCTTTCTACTGCTGTATGAAGTCATCCAGGACAATGATGGACAAAGCTTCATTCTGAGCAGATTTTAAAATGGTTGAGGTGACTAATGGACATCTGAAGGCCTGTGTTTAGTTTACTAAATATGTGTAAAATATTTTTCTCACATCTCCATTCTGATATGTCTCAGTAAGCTTGAGTCTCCTGAGGTAGGCTTCTGCATCTAAGATTCTGCTTGCCCACCTGGTGGGTAAAGTAGCTTTGGACTTTGTTTAGGATTCCCATGGGGGTTTTTTCCCCATTACCAACATCATCATAGTCTGAGTGGGAATGTGATTCTATGTTTATGACAGTGTATTTTCATTATTTTTGCAGACCTAGAACATAACAATGCTGTGTGAGTTTAGGTTGGTTTGTTTTTTGGTTTTTTGTAAGATCTGAGAAAATGTGATTTCTTTCTTTAAAAGAGATTGCTTTTTTTTTAACCTGATACTAAAGTTTAAACAGGGCATTTCAGCTGCTAGTCCAGTGAATTAATTGTGGGGTGAATGAATACTGCAGAGCAGATTACTGTTGTAGTTTGTGTGCCCTTTGAAAAGGTGTTTCTGGAATGCATCAGAAAGCAGCAGGTATCTGTGAACATCACTGTATAGCTTTGTAGCTCTCTCTAGTCCATTATTGCCATATTCACACACGGAGAAAGTACAGCACAGAAATTCAATGACTTTCTGAAGGGAAAAACACTAAGGGAGTTGCTCTGACACATGAAGGCTTTTCTTGGACAAAACCCCCCACATTCCAGCAGGAATCCAACAGGATTCCAGCAGGATTTAAAGGCACTACACTGAGAGGATGAGTCCTTGTTTTGTATGTAGAAATGTGTTCTAATCACATCTTCCAGAGGGTTTTCCCCATTATTCTAATTCTTTGCAATATAGTGTTAATGATTGAAATTCTACCATGATATACCCATGTGTGCTCTCTCACTTGTTGGCATCTTTTTGATGGGTTTTTTGTTTGTTGTTTGTTTTTTGTGTAAAGGGTATAAAGAATTAATCTACTCTCAGGAAATACCTGAATAACCAATGTTCCAAAATACTTATTTTATGAGAGTTACAGGAGGAATTTAAGATGTTATATATGGGATTGATTTGATATGATTCAAAGTCTAGAAGGATCAGAACATTGCTAGTACCATTATTTTCATAAAACGATTCTCATATTTTTAAGAAAATCTGTTCAATTAATTTATTCTTGTGTAAGGTCATCTAGACAGGTCTGTTAAATTTAATAGCTGTTTCATGATTAAGGGAGAGTAGGAAGTTCTTAATTGAGGAACAGATAAAAAGCAAACTAATTAACTCCAAATGCATTTCTTTAGCAGTATCCAAACAGCCATTTCCAAGATGAACTTGGGTTACTCATCTTTTGAGCTTTTAATCATATTTTTAGATTGCATTTTTACACCATCTCTACTACAAAAATGACTGTAATTTCTGTCACAGTTGGAAGCATCAGTTAATAAATGTTTTTGATTTTGATCTAGGGAGGTGTTTGAATTGAGGGGGAAAATATTCCTAAACTAATTGGGTTAATTTGCAGCAGATTGAGAGTAAGTGCAGTGCAAATGGTTTACTCCTATTTCTACCTGGTTTTCTTCCAACTAAAAGCTTGTACTTTATTTAAATACTGTCCAAAATAAAGCCCTTGCCCTAGCCCTCTGATCTTCTGTAAATTGCCCCATTATTAGGAAACCACTGGTAGTGTATCCATGCTCTCTCACTCTATTTGTAGAATACTCAGCCATAGAATCACAGAATGATTTGGCTTTCTGGGCTGCAGGTGCACATTGCTGGATCATGTTGAGCTTCTTAACTAGCAGCACCCCCAAATCCTTCTCAGCAGGGCTGCTCTTGGTATCCTCATTCCCCAATTTGTGCTGATACTAGAGGCTGTACCAACTCAGGCGCATTGCACTTGATTTTCTTAAACCTCATGAGATTCTCATGGGCCCACTTCTCAGGCTTGTCCAGCTCCCAGTGGTTTTTACAGTAGATCTAGGCTTTGTAGGAAAAAGGGAAATGAGAAAAAAAACCATCTTCATAAGTTGTTTGCAACGGAAAATTTTAATCTCAGGGTTTGTTTTTATGTTGCTGGTCAGAGGACTCTTTCATGAAACAGTAATTATTGTAAAATATGGATTTGTTGGAAGGTTATCAGGTATACCTATTATATTCTTAATGTATATGTGTAAATATTTTACTCTTGTTTGAATGACAAACTGCTCTGTTCTTTATAGTTGAAGCAATAAAGTTTGATTAATGAAGAAAAACCGGCCAAGGTCATCTGCCAAAGCCTATTTTTTGTGTTCATAAATAAAATAATTTGGTGACCATTATGTAACTCAGCTACTGTGAAGCCTCTCAGTTGCATTTCACAATGATAATTTTAGTCATATGGATTTCTCAGAACAGTATTTCTCTTTTCTTTTTTAATCCTGCAGAACATTTAAGTGTCATCTTAAACCTGTGTGAAACAGTGTACAAAGCCCACTCTAAGAATTCCTGATAAGAGTCAGACCTTAAGGAAAAAAATATTTTTTCATACTTGGCCTCCTTTGTACTGCATGCACAGAGACTTGACTCTTAAATACTTCTGTTCACATGGCTGCTAAGTGATGCCTTGTGGGTTCTTGGTAGTCCATAGGCACTACTTGGAAATGTTGAATTAAACTGAAAATAAAGGAGGAGAATTCTAACATCTGTAACATGTATTTTAAGACTCTGAAAAGTGTTTTCATTCATTCATTCATCCTTTCTGATCTGTGGTGAAGACGAGCCTTTTAAGAAGCAGTTAAGCATGTAAAGATCCTTGGGCTTAAGTTCTGAGTCTGTGTTTTAGTGTTCCTAAAGCTTTAGTTGAGGAGGATGTTAGGATTTGATGAATGAAAGATGGATAGTCATATCCATCTTCTGTAACAGCTCTTCATTTTTAAGACTACTTCTTGGTTCTTTAAGTAACTGTGTAGGTGACTGTTTTCTTTAGCTGGCAAGGGGAGATCCCTGGCTCTAGTCTGAAGAAGCAGCTGGCTCCAGGAGTGCAGTATCTCTTGTGACTACATCTACAGCCTCACAGGATCACAGTTACCAAGTTTCCATTTACTGAGTTTACCATTAAAGTTGTTTTGCTTTGATGGTAGTGGCATATTTCATTGCCTCAGCCATAAGCCTGCTTTTTATGGCCTGTTTCCTCTTGTTCTGCAGTAAAATCGTGTCATGTCAGAGCACTGAGGTGGAATTTGGAGTAGTTGCCAATGATTTTCCAGGATGGCCAGCATGGCTGCTGTGCTGCAGAGAGTGTACTGGCTTAACAGCATTGGTTTTAATTGCATAAATGTGAGAGGTGTTAATTAATGCAGTGTTAATGGTGAGAAATCAAGTCTGCAAAAGAAGATATTACAGAAGTATAGATTTTCTTACCATAAAAAGGAGACTATATTGTCTATAGTCTAATACTGTACAAGATGTAAATCACATAAGCAAGAATTTAGATTTGAAATTAAAAACAACTGTGTTAATTTTTCCTGTAATATGTGTGTGTACATACCCTGGGAACATAAGAGCTTCATACAGAACAGTGACCATAGGAATATTTTTGCAGATTTATGTGCTGGACAAAATAGGATCATAATTCCAGTTGTGTCTCTGAAGCTTCTCAGTGTTCTCAAATGATGATTTGCATTCTTTTCAGTCTTTATTTTTGTTTCACTTGTGTACATTATGAAAGGGAATCTCAATTGTGTGAGGTTAGTTGGAAAAACTTGTCCACACATTGAGGTACTTTTACATTCATTAACATGCTCAATTTTAAAATAAACCAGCAAGCCAAAATCTGTACAATGCCAGTTGGTGTAAAACAATGACTATGTGAGGGGGCAGAGAGGTAACTTTTACTTCCTGAGTTACTCACTTCTTAGTAGGTGCACAGTTCCCCAAACCTACTTAAAGGTGAGCATGTTTCTCTAATGAAAAAATGAAGTAGGTTATACTGGCCAGTTAGTGCTTTCAGGAATTGTTCATGAATCTTGCAAGTTTTCCTTATGCGTCACCAGATTTATGTCGTTTGGAGAGATACAAGGTAATCTTTTAGGGGCCGTATTCAACAGTAAATCTGCAAGTTTGGTATAAGTATGATGAGTTAAATCTTTTCAGAAATATCACAGATATTAAATAGGGACATTAATCACAAGCTTACAGATTAGTAACAGCAGTTACAAACTTGTTAACTGCACTTTTCTGAGGATTAAAAAAAAAAAAAAGACAAACCAAACCCAGCACTTTAAAACTCTGCTGTTGACAGCATAAATTTCTATTGAAGGAATGCACTGACATTTGTTAGTGTCACATACTCCATCCATCATAGTGCAAAAAAAAAAGTGCTGTATCCCCATATCCACACATCTCAGTTATTGATTTGTCAGTGACACAATGAGCACAGTGATGTCTTGTCACCTTTACTCCCCTCCATTTTCTATATGGCTATTTTAAATATTATTTTTTAAATAGTATTGAATGCTTTGCAAGTATGGGATTAAGGGAAAAATTTCTAAATTTTACTGGTGATGGCTTTCTGTTTGTTTGTTTGTTTTAGAGTGTTTTTTTTTTCCAAGCATGTTTCAGGCCAGTGCTTCCGTCGCTTAAAGAATGAGCATGTGACTGACAGGATACTATTTGGGAAGTGATGTGCAGTCTCAGAGTAATATGACATTTTATGAGCAGCTTGACTGTTTTCATTACCTGGATTTATACTTTTATTTCTGTGCACTAAGGAATAAGTGAGCAAGGCAGCTGTGGGAAATAGAAGAGCTGTCAGGATGAAGTTGATAGGACAGCCTTGAAATCATGCCATTGTGTCTAATAGGACATTATGGCTGTTATCTTTAATACTTTATATATAAAAACCTGATCAAGCAGTTTGATCATTAGAATGGTATTAGGTGGCTACGACTTTGAAAACCTTGTGTGATTTCAACGAGGAGGTAAATGGTGATATAAATTAAATTACACACATGCATAAGCAATTAAAACATAGTAAGTAGTTCATGGTGATTTATTTTACTGTTAATGGGGAAAAACACACTACTGCATTAACATAGCATTAAAGAGCTAGGACAAGAAAAGCTGCCTGTGGAAGAAATACAATGTTTGAGACACCAAGTGCTTGTTTCGTGGGTTTTTTAAGTTAGAAATTACTATAACATTGGTATAAGTTGCAATGCTTTATCAGCAGCAAGTATCTTCTGAGGAGTAAGAGCTAAATTTAATATCAGTGTTATCATTTCAATTGCAGCAAGGCCGATCAGTGGTTACAGGATGTCCTTATTAACACAGAGAGTATAAAAATCTCCTTCAGTACATTGAAAACCGTGGTAACATTTTTGATTAAAGTATGCATAGAGCAATGTTTTAGTGGAATATTACTGGAAGTTAAAAAGGAAAGCCTGTGCTTTCCAAAAAGCAGCATTTTCTGTACTTTTAACTCCAAACAAAACCTACTAAAATACAGTATTCTGTGGTGGAAGTGAACATTATTTGTTTACAACTTATGGAGAAAGGCATCTTATGAAGAAAGTTGTTTCCATCTCCCTATGCTATTGTGGCAAAAAAACAGGCGCAGAAAAGAGGGTAAGCAGGCAAAAAGTTTTTTTGCATGCTGGTGCTGACAGTAGATCTGCCTCTAGCAGGTAACTATGGGAGGAAAGTTTTGTTTGCTTTGCTATGTTTAACTCTCCCATCTTATCATACAGCTGTGCTAGGTGCTTATAGTACAGAAATTGGGTGAATACTCCCTCTGAGTGAAAGTGAAATAAAATTAAATTTTAATTGCTCATGAGCTGTTTTTATCATGGGGTTACAGCCATTACAGATTTATTCAGAGACATCAAAGAGCAGTGCAAACCTCTGAGCAAGATATGTCTTCCATTCTCATTTAAGTCTATTGTGGAACACTTCAGGTGCCAGCATAGCCAATGTCTCACTGGATGTGGGAAAAAAAGCATCATGATCCTAGGAAAAATGATTTATGTAAAGCTGGCAGGTTAATCAAAGAAGAGCAGCAAGTTATTACCAAAACAGTTACAAATTACAAAACAGGCAATTACAATAACTAGTAACCAATCTAGTGAAAAATAAATGGTTAAAATAAGGGTCTTACCAGTGTGTGTGTCATATTGATAGGGGTCATAGCTGGGCAAGCATGTATGTTTGATGTGATGACATTTCTCTGCTCAGACCTTTGTATATCACAAACAAATTTTGAATGTGGTATCTGATCATTTAAAGGGATTTCTTATGCTTTGGAGGACAGAACTTTGTTATTTCAGTCAGCACTGAAAGCGAAAAGGTAGAACATATTGAAGTACTGATACCTAATTAGCAGATAAACATCTTGTCTCTGTAGCTGCCTGTAGAGGAAAGACCTGATTGATAGCAGTTATTAACACCTTCCTGACTTGAAGATGAGTGCTTGGAGGAAAGCTTGTGTTTTTCCCTGATGTGTCATTTGGTCCACTTTCACCCAGATTGTGCCTTGTTTACATCTTCTGGTAGAGCAACTCCCACACTCAGCTCTGTTCATTACTTCAGTATTTGTTTTAATGATGGTTCCCTAGAAGAGAGGAAACATAACAATGATTTTTGGAAGAAGAAAGAAAACAGGTAATATGTTTTTGGAGTGGCAGAGCTTTAAGCAGAGAATGCATGCAAAAATATCAGCCAGTGAAGGTAAAAGCAGATTGCATGTGATTTCTAGTAAGAAAGAATAGTAGAAATAGTATTCTTAAATGGAGGTCTGGAATTGTACAAGGAGAGCTTGTACAAAAAATGCCAAATACAAGGAATTTTTCTTATGTACAATGAATTAGGCCAAGAGAAACATAGCTTTTCTCTTTTGCCTCCCCAGTACATCTATACAGACATCATATATAAACACAAACATACATTTCTCACTGAAACTATGTTCCATGTGTCGTCATGCATTAAATTACTTGCTCAGAAACACTCAGGTTGCACAATTTTGTGGCTGCTTCTTATTAAAACTTGTTTCTTCAGGGCTGGTCAATCTTTTAACCTAACAAGCACATGGACATTGTAAAGGTTCCAAATGCCAGACTCTTTATGTAAGTAGTATACAAGCCCAGGCAAAGTAATGAATGGCTTTCTCTATTTCACAGCTTCATTTCCTCTACCACTCTTGGGTGAAGAATCACATTATTGAACTCAGAGTTTCTTCCCTATGTATTCATTGTTCTTCCTGTCATGGAGTATGTCCTTATCTTGTCCAGTTTTTACCTGTTGATTTTATCTTTGTTTGATCTGATCCTACAGATATACCTTTGCCAAGAAAGTATGACCCATTCTTCCTCTTCCTTGCATAAACCTCATTAGTTTCTTTTAGTTCACGTGCATTCTTACAAGTCTTTTGGGTGCCTTGAGGTAGAAGATCCAGCTGTAGCACGTAGGCATTTTTCTCCTTTTAAGTGTAGTCCAATATCCCAGACTTCTTCCTCTTCAGGCAAGCTTGGCTGGCCAGTTTTTCCAACTTCCCACTGTTTCACCAAGCTTTCACTTGAATGAGTAGCCTTCAAGGTTTAGTGAATCTCCATTTTATGAGAAGCGTGTAAAAAGAGCCCTGACACCACATGCCTGACTCTGGTGTTCACTGGTGCAGCACGTTCATTGCCTCTACTGGGTTTTGTACATTGTACAAGGTCTGATTTCCTGAATCAGCAAGACCAAGTTCATGGTTGTCTGACAGCTTTTACTCCTACTCCCTTGTACATTTGAATTGCATTTACATGATCTCATGTTATCATATGTGCTGCAAAGCATGCTCAGTATTCACTGAACTATTAATTATTTCCGTTACGTTTTTATCATCCTCCTTCTGCATGTGGCCTCCTACCTATTTCTAATTGGCATCAGCCATCTCTGCATTCACAAGTTTTTCACAAGAGCTTGTGAAGTACTGAAAAAGCACTGCTCTAACATCAGGGGTCTGAAGTACAGGGGAATGATAACCAAACCTTACAGAAGTGCCTTAGCTCACTGCCTCAGAGCAGAAACCTCTCTTACAGCCAGAATTTATTTGCATATGCATGAAGTAGTATTTTATAAATTAAAGAGAATGTAAAGTTCAGTCACAAATGAGTTCTTTAAAAGTAAGTTCATAAATGGTATTTATTTCCTTACAAAAATAAAAGTGAGTCACAAGGGCATTTGACAGGGAATCAGTCATTCAGAAGTAAGAAAACGTTTGACTGCTGAGTTGGCAGAAAATGAGATGATGTTTTTATTCATCTGTGAAACTTCAGTGATATCTAAATAAGGTCTTTAATGCTTAGCAAATAAAAATCTTAATAGCACTCAGCACCATTTATCTCTGCTGCTGTTTTGACCTAGGGAAGAGAAAATTCTCAGCAGAAAATCCTAAATGACTCTGTCATTCTAATTCTACCCTGAAGTAGTATTCATAGTGTGAATTAAGTAACTTTTGAGTATTTGATTTTGGCTTCCTAGTACAATTAAGCAGTTTTAGGTAACCAAGCAGTCTCTGAGAGCCGTGTGTTTTATGAAGTGGTAAAAGTAACATTTTCTTCAATCTGTTTATATCCAGCTGTTCTTTGTATTAAAAAAAATTAATTTAAGCAGCTGTTTAAGAATAATTGTCTCTTTAAAAAGCTCTAAAATATTTCTCAATACCTAAGTTTGAATATACTATATAAATTTTGAAGGTTGGCATTGGACCACTCAAGTAAAATATTAGGTCTCTGATGGGGGTGCTGTAGCCATGTTTCTTATCTCTTTATCTATTTTATATATATATCTATATACTACCTGTAGTATATATGAAGGGTTTTGTTTATTTTTCACTATTTATAAAAAGTACAAGGAATACATTAAAAAAATTAAATGGTTTACCATTTTGCATAATCACACTAAAACTTTATTTGCAAGCAGTTACTGAAAGGGAAATGTGGGAATGTATACGTTCCATATAGAAAGCAGACCCTGTTCTTCTCCTTCAGTGATAAGTAGGAAGGGACATAGCCTTAGCTAGAATATTAATCTTATGAGTAATTTCTCCATCCCTGGAAATTTGGAACTAAAGTGATGAAAGAAACATTTCTAGAAAATTATTCTTCTTGTGTTGACAACACCTCAAGATGTTCCTGACAAATGAAGTGTAAAATTTATTTTCAAATACCATTTTTCTCAGAGTGCTCTGAAATATTTTATTTCCCTTAGGATACTGGCTTTGACCTTAAAGCAAGTGCTGAAATTTGAAAATTCTGGCAAGCTTCTTCGGCAAAGAGTGAATAACAAGGGGGTCTTTCTTCAGGGAGAATTGGGACTAGGAGTTGTGGGTTATTAATAATTATAAATATATGCTGAAAAACATATTACCAATTAATTTATTATATTGTCCTGTCAATTAAGTTTAACGTTTATTGCCAAATATTTAATAATCATCAGAAAGGTAGGAGTCTGTGTATTCAAGATGCAGCTGTGAATTTTGATTTTACCAATTTCCAACTTTCTAAACTCAGGTAAGAGTTTAGCTACTATGGCCTCTAATGAAAGCCAATATACTAATGACAATGTTCTGCAGACAGAGCTGTTTCTTGTGACGGTGCTGTGGTGTTTATAATGTGGAAGGGAGATTTAAATTGTCATTTACCTGCTCCTGCAAAACTTCCTGCAAGGAATTTATGTTCCAAGTCTGGCCACTTAGGCAACAGCTGGTGTCAGTTGTATTTTGCTGAATTCATTAAAGTGGTTTGTCTCTTTTTTTGTCTTGCTTTATGATGATATAAGTTTAAACATTTTATATGCCTCTTTAGAGGATAGGTGTGATAACACTGGTTTGCACTGCATGATTTTAATTTTTTCTTAGAATATATGAAGAGTCTTTGAGATTAAATGCACACTATGGTATAAGCAGTATTATTAAAATCAGTATGTTGAATAAGAAGGAAATTGTCTTTAACTTTCTGTATCACAAGAGAAAATTCAAACATCAGTAACTATTCTAGATATCAAGTGCAGTACACAAAGGTCAGTCCAAATATTCAATAGATGATCCTTGCCTATTGGGTATTTATTTGCAGGAGTGTATACAATCCCATTGGACTTGCAAAAAAAATCTTTTTTCAGCTCTAAAATTACCCGTGTTGCTCATTATTTTTTCAAGTGTGATGTAAATCTGGGGTTCACAATTCTTCTGTCATTTGGATTGCAGAGAGACAGTTTCCATGCATGTTTACCCACAGCTCCCCTGCATGTGGAATATCATTAAATAACTGCTTAGAAAGGATGGACTGGACCCAACAGGCGTGGGTTAACAACTTGTTATTTATGGAAAGTACTCCAGCAGCGTGGTTCTCTTGCGAGTCTGCCTATGTGCCAGTAATAGGGGCCAATTTCCAGAGAAACATAACACTGCTCATATATTCTTTTGTGAGCACAGAGATGCTGAACTGCCACAATGATGTATGAAACTGGGGCTTTACACAGATTTAAAAACATATGCAGCAGTTAGAAAGCTACTTTTGTAAATCTGATTGCTGGAGGATGGAGGATGAAAAGATGGTTTTATGTAGGCTTGCTGGTTTTTATTGGGCTTTAATTTTTTGTTTTGTTTTGCAGTGACAATGCAACAATGGTAAAATAAAATTACTAAAAATTGATTAGAAACATTGATTGTTTCAGTCTGCAGAGTATATGACCTGCGCACGAATCCTCTTAAAAGCTGATTGCTGGAAAAAGGGCTTAAAAAAATAAAAGAGAGCATGTGGATTATTTCTTCTGCATTCAGGAAAAGGTTCCTTTTCCTTGGTTTCACACAACCACACTCTATTCAGTGAAGTAATTGCAGTCCCCTTATCTCACATCCCAAGCGAAGTTCAGCGTCTGGAAAAGCTTAAGAACTCAATGCATCAAATTATCCTGCTCAAACTGTTGTTTATTGCAGGCCATTTTGTCCTGTCATCTCCATGACAGAACGTCAAAGCTTTTCTTTCTGTTGCCTTCAGCTCCCAGCATCTGCAGTGATCCGATATGCTACCCCTGCATCACATGGGAGCTGGGGGGGACCATCAAACAGGTGGCGTTCAGGCAGCAAAGCCAGGGAGCTGCAGGCCTGGGGAGCCTCTGGGGCAGCCTGGCAGCAGTGCCTCCCCTTCTCAGGCACTCACACACTGGCTGGGTTTCTCAAACCTGCTGACTTCTCACATGATGGGTGGCTCTTGCCCGTCTTTTCTCCTTTACTAAAATGTTCCAAAGAGTAATGGCATGAAACTTTATGGCATTGATAGGTGTGGGCCATTATTATTTCCTGTCTCTCCACACACAGGTTTACATAGTGGTTTCCTCTGGATGATAAAAACTTTTTTGCACATGTGCACAAAGCTACAGAGAACCTTGGCAAATGTGTGTGAGATGGGGAGGTGAGGAATCCAGTCACAGGATTCTCAATTCTAAAGTGTTCAGTTTTACTCTCTTGCCTATTCTGCCTGTTTTATTTTTCCTGGTGATATTAATTGTTGTGTCTGTGTTGTCATACAGTCCTACTTCAGGCTGAGATTCAGCAGTGGGAATCAAGTGCTGCAGTTCTCTACTGTTGTAGCTTTATAATGTGATGAAAAATACATGCTTTTTAAAAAAATACTGTAATTTGCATTTGTACAGAATTTGTCTGTATGCTCATGCCCAGTTTTAACAGTATAATCCTCTCCATTTTAAGGTCTTCTACTATAAAATTGTCCTGGAACATAAAGACATAAATACATTCAAGCGTTTGCTAAGATCATAAGTTGCCACTGTTCTTCAGACATTTTCTTAAGTTGGAGTTCTTCAGACCCCAACTTATCCTCCTTCCACTGGCTCTTTAGGAAGCTTGCATCCTGAATACTGGCTCTGCAAGGCTCTGCCATGCCTCAGAAAGTGTTAAACTGCTCTGCATCCCCACACCAACAGCATGTCTGTGTTTTTTGCCTGTGAAATACTGTGATATGTTGGGTCTCAGATAGTCCATAACAGGTGACTTCTTGTAGTGGATGGATCTTGCCCACTCCCAGCTCCTTGATGTGGAGGGAATCTTAGAGAGGCAGCGCTGATGCTGTGCCAGCCCCGCCCAGAAGTAGCCAAAACACCGGAGTGTTATCAGCACCTTTCCAGCTACCAATGCAAAGCACAACACTGTGAGGGCTGCTGAAGGAAAATGAGCTCCAGCTCAGCCAGACCTAATACACTTCTCTAGATTTCAATAACCTGTGGCTTCAGGGATTTACCAAGATATTCTTGGGTTTGCAAATGGGGGCAGCATGGCTGAATTTGAAGTTTCAAAATATACTGCTGAGACTATTACAACCATGTTGTTTGTTGACCAATGTTTTGTGATTTTTGTCATAAATTTTTTTTGTAAAATTTTTGTCCTAAAAATAACTAAGAGCTGAATGAGTTTGTTCTTCAGCATAGATTGATTTAGAAATGTGTAGTGTTGATCTTACTAACATTGATAAAGGGAGTCTTCCTATGAGTGATATCTGTAACAGGCCCTGCTGTATGTTAGTTATCTGCCTAATATAGGAAATTAATATTTTATTTAGAAAGAAGAATCAAAATAAGTACTTTAAAATTTGTCTGACAGTATACAGTATGACTGCAGAGTCTGATTTACAAAGATATTGAGCTTATGTGTTCAGCAAATAAAAAAAAAGTTCATATTTCAATTCGCCTCTTCATTTGCTGCATGATGAAGTTGGACTTCAAGTCAGAGATCCAAGTTCAGAGTTTAACATTGGAGGTTCTCTTACCACAATCTGACTGGATATTCCATTGGTATAGCAGTTTCAGAGCTGCCAGAGATTTGTTTCCTTCTGTTTGCTATTTGGACAACTTAGACATCATCAGTTCAGGAAGTGCATTATAGAAAATAATTTAACAAATGTAATATGTTTTGTTTATTAATTCTAGGACTCTGTAACCTTAAATAAATGGAGGTGAGAACACTGAGGAAGAGTGCATTTCACAGTTAAATGTGTATCACTCTAAAAAGTAGCTAAGTAAATTTGACATATAGTAATAATTCCTTTTTTCTACATTCATTAAAATTAAACTTTGCGGTCTTATACTGTGAAAATTTGAAGAGTATCAAACACCAAACCAAAAAAAAGTACAGGTGGTAACTTCTAATATTCAGAATTATCTGATATTCTGAATGAGGATTTCATTGTTTTTTGTTTGAGTAGAGAATCCAGAGCTCTAAATTGTTTGCTGCCAAGGTGAGATTTGCTTTTGCTGCTTTTTATCTATTAAGGATCCTTAGTAAGGAAGCCAATTGAAAAAGTTAGTCAAAGCATAGCTTGCTAGCAGCACAAAAAATAAACCAGCAATAAACCAATATAACTCATTAGATATCATGTAAAGAATACCAGGACCTGGTGTCCCACAGCATATGCTCTATTTCTTTAACTGAAAAAGTTAAATTTCTACCTAAATCCACTTTATCACTGATTGTTGTCTGATCTGTGAGCAGCACAGCCAACACATCAGGCGTTGTGTTTATGAATGATGGGTGTTTTTGCAGATGTTCAATTTCCTGGCTCTAACTTATTAGTTGTGTTTGTTGCATGGAGGAGAAATATCTGGAGGATGAGAAGTCCGCTGATGTGTGTGTACAGGCTTTTTGTAAAAACCCCCTGGGCTGGAAGAGGGAATTTGTGTTTCACACACGCTGTTGAGTCTCATCTAGCAGCTCCATTCCTGTGTTAAGGTGACTGAATTTGCACAGCATGCAGGAGGGGCAGAAGGACCCTGAGTAAAGCTTACACAAAAATCCTGATGCAGTTGTTCTCCTTTCTTGCAGCTTTTGATCCTTAAAGGATAATGTGCTTTTGCTGCCTTTTTGTTTGTTTTCTTAGGGTGGTTTTTGGTTTTTTTCTGTCACTGGAGATTGTATATGGCATGTGAATTATCTTGACAAGAGATTGGTCTTACAGGACTGTATGATAAATAAATGGTGATGATGGAAGAATTACACATTCAGGGTGGGATTTAGAGTGCATGTCTGTGTATGTATTTGTGTGTGTGTGTGTGTATATGGCACAGCAAATTCAAATTATGATCAGTGGTACACACACACACATACATGTCAGTTCAGAGAAGAATGTAGCTGAAAAGAAAAATATTTTGCATTTGTAAAAATGGCAATTTATAAATCTGACATTTGAAAAATGCAAATCTAACATTGCTTTCTATGTATCTTAATTAGGTTTTGTAATATATCACCTAGGACCTCAGTAAATCTATAAGAACTGCATTTGTCATCATACAGCAAAAGGTGGAGTAAGAAAATTTCTGAACTTTGGGGTTAAAGGAAAGTATCTTTTCATTTAAAAGCAAAAACAAGTATGAAATACCTTCTTTGCTAGTTGAACACACAAATGCAGATGTCTACCCTGACTTCAAAGCATCCAATATGAAAAATGGGAATTTGCAGAGTTTCGATATATGATTTTTTTTCTTGAAATAATTTTGTTGTGGTCTTGCTTCACTCTTTATTTCATCAGACTTCTTCAGGTCCTGGCCAGTCATGCTTTTTGGTTAGGTAGGTTGCAATCAAAACAGGTAGTAGGTGTTTCCTATAGGATGATGAAGGGCAACCTAATGATTATTAATAAAACTACTCTGTGGTATCTTGAGCACTGCTGAAAGGTAACATGATAAATAGCATCTGGCTGACAAGAGAAATCCCAGATTATTGCATGTGGTTTATGCCAGTATGTCAGTTTTCCACATACTGAGTGGTAGTTTGGAAAGGGAAAAGAGCAATTCACATATATATGTAAAATCTGAATCTAATCCAGGATATCACGTTATTCTGCACAGCCATATTGTCTGTATGTTAACTATTAGTAGTGAGCAATTTCTATCAATATTATCTCTGGAGGATCCAGTTGCCTTGCAAACTCTAGCAAATTAATTTGTTGTGAGGATGCCTGTACAGCTTTGTTGAAAGTATCTATTTGTTTTAATTGAAAGTACCTCTTCCAGCAGTGTGAATATGCTTGGCATGGTTCTCTAATAAACAGCTTCTCTTCATTTCACTTGCTGTATTTCTGAAATCCAAGCCTAAGGAGGTACTTCACAGATCTTAATTCTTTGGGAGAATGACAGGAGTTCATCAAACTTTGATCTCCAAGGTTTCAAGCAGTTTGAAACCAGCTGCTGCTGAGTTCTATTAAAGGCAGAGGGGTTGGATCAATCCAACAAAATACATGTTGACTTGAAAGAGAGGTTATCAGCTCTGCTTAGATTTAAGGTTAAAGATGAGGGTGAACTGTGAACATAAACTGACAGGGACACGTCTTGTTTAGGCACAAATTGAACCGAAATGCAAGGGTATGAATAAAGAAATAAAAAGATTTCTTTTGGGTTCATTGCTGAGGCTACATGATCTTTGCTTTCAGATAGACTCCCTGAAGTTATATGTTGGTTTGATCACTCAGAAATGTAATTAAGAGAGAAATCAAGCACTGCTAAGATTTGGGGGTATTTTTGTTGCCATGTCTCTTTCTACTTCAAAGTGGGATTTTTTTCCAGTGCCTTCAAAGTAAGTGGTTTTTTTTAGTACAATTTACATATTCTAAAAATATTTCTAGTCACTGTAGTTTGAGATTAAATAGTCTAAAAGGACCATTTTAAAAGGCAGAAAATAACTTCATTGTTTATCTCTAGAAAGGCTTGTTGGGATACAGGTTTTGGGTAGTGAGACACAGAAATTGTTCAATATTTCAGGATGGCAAGCTACTGTACAATTCTGTTGGGCACATTCACTACAGAGCAAGCATCCTTGGATGCAGAGATTGCCTGGGCTTAGCACACCTATGGTGTCAAAAGCCTGGGAAGCTGTATCTGGGCTTTCTTAAATTTTAGGTATTTATTCTCAACTTAGTCTCTCCATCTGTAAAATGACATGAATGGCAGTGTAGTATTGGTGCTAGTGCTAATGCTTTTTTAGATATTTGAATTGCAAGCTAGGCACAAGTTCCAAAATATTCCTTTATTTATTTGTCATCTGGGCTAGAGGACAGTTTGTGACTGCCGAGTTGGCAAGAGTAAACAGAGGCAATTGTGGCTTAAGTAGCTTTCCAAGAGTGACTGCAGTCTTTTGCCAAGTTAAGATTACTGTTAGTTACTCCCTAAAGTACACAGATGTATATCTTAGGGATACAGCTGGGTTGTCAGCCGGGACAGAGGATTTTGTGCCGAAGGTGACTCTTGCAAATATTTCCAGTAAGGTTTCAGTGAATCCAAACTGAGTTCTAGCTGCTAGACAGCTTAAACTTCTTCTTGTCTGAGAGATGGCTGATGTCAGAGAGGAAGATGTTAGATTGGATCTTCACTTTGCCCCCAGAATCTAGAAGGTTGACTTTTGCAGCTGCCAATGAGCAAATTAGCATTAGAAATACCAGAATATGTATTTCCTTCATTACTTCTCATTATGATCTGAGCAGCTGAAGGAATATATGATCTAAAAGTTGGAGTAGTTTGGTTGATGGACATCTTATAAAGCTCCTGTCATCCAAAAGTAAGTTCATAACACATCAGAGAATATGAACCAGTACTGCCTGAAAAACTGCATGTGTAATGCAAACGAAGAGCTGGCCTCATTTGTGCTGAGTTCTGTGAGAACACAGTTAAAAGAGAAGCACTGGTGTTAAAGGGTCAGTCAGTAAAGATGAGAACATGCTGACTTCCCATCTCATTGCTGCTTTATCCTTGCCCAAATTCTTTCTATATATAAGGTGAAAAAGGTATCACTTATTATTTTTACATAATTAGCATGGGGGTGGTTTTGACAGTTCCCACTCCACATAAATTGTGAACTTGATCAAGGGAGGTCAAAATGTGTCGGGATTAAGCATCCATTTCTCACCTGAGTGGATTTCTGAGAAATGTACTCAGTTTATTTGATTCTTTTTATAATAAACTCTTGCAGTCAAGGAGGTAAAAATTAGTGCTAGGTAAAACAGTCTTGGCCAGTTTTCTTACAGACAGAATTCTGAGGCCTTTTCCTGATCACTTATACTTAAGTGGTGCTACGGAGATTAGATAACAAACTGCAAAATTCACTCCACTATTACACAAACTGAAATGGGGATGAAACAATTGCATCTAGGATTCCTTAACTGTGAAAAAGTTACTTCGATTAAAAAAAAAAAAAAAAACAAGCCAAGCAAACCACTAATACAAGTGAAAATAATGGTAGACAGGCTTCAGCTACCGAGCAACATCTGAAGTTGATGGGATGGAGGAGAGAAAATAAAAATATTTTCCTTTAAAATATGACAATCCAATTTCAAATGCATGCTGAGAAATATTTACGTTTTTAAAATGTCATTCATATTCAAACTAAACAAGACTAAGAAAAGTTGAAAAGAATTCTATTTATGTGATGAATAATAAAGATTCATGTGGCACAGGACTTTTTTCCTAGTATTTTGATTGTTGCGGTTTTAACTGACCCATACTGAGGTTCCTTGTCAAGTGGTTTTACCTGACCATATCTTCCTGAGGTGCTGCACTGCCTCATTGCTTCTTGTTATTCTTTTCTCCTTGTCTTTGTCAGCCTTGTGATCTCGCCTCTTTACTTGCCAGCTCCAGATTTCCAGTGTCAATTTTTTTCTCAGAATTCCCAAATCTTTTTAGAATTCAACTTCTGGAAGGGAAAGCCTTAGCTCAGGTCCAGTGACCACAAAGCAGAACATTGCTCACATCTGATTGGCCATTTGTCTGTGCGTTTTGCTCTCTTCAGTATTGGCAAAACCAGCCTTAGAAAATTGCAGGGATTTCTAGTTTAGTGTAGGTTTAATTTAGTAAAGCGTTCAAAAACAAAGGAAGGGGAATGACATAGTACTTACAGTTTTCCGAGTAAAAAAATAAACTCTTTATTTCCAAGGCCCTGAAGGAATGCTTAAGCTCAATGGCTTAGTGCCACACTCATGATATAAATACTATGTCTATTTATTCTAATATAATATAGGTCTGTGTTATTTTCCACTACTGTGTCATTTTACAAATTCATGTCCAGTGTTCTGTCCTCCCAAAAATCTTTTTCAGCATTGTTGCTTTCCAAGTTTCCCAGAGAGCATCTGTGTTTCAGATTATGTATTTCCAAATAGATCAGTTGACATTTTCAGAATGAGAATCTTGTTTTTCTATACGTAGTTCAATTTGTTTTCTCTTACCAGTGTTTCCATATCTTCTCCATTTTAATCTCCTTTATGGATTTCAAGTCTGTATTACTTACTCTCTTTTCCAGATCATGTATGAATATATTAAATAAAGATGGATGTGTAACTGATAGCTGAAGTTTTCCATCTGATGCTTCCAACAAATTGAGATATTGCAGTTTGTTTCTTAGAAACAATTCCCATTTTATTACCAGGATGTGATAGTATTTTTGTCCCAAATATATATATATATGCAAAATCTTATTCAATGGTAATTTATGCTATACTGTATAAAGTGCTTCACCAAGGAGTATTTATTGTACTTATGAGTCTTCTCTTGTCCCTTAAATTTTGACAGATGTTTTAAAAAAGCAAACAGCAAAACAACAAATAAATCCACCATACCCCTCCTTCCCACATCCCAGTCTTTAATCAGAAGAAAACAATTGCCTGTTAAGCTTTCTTTTTTAAAATTGTGCATGGTCACTTTTTGTAAGGCATGAGTTCTGATAGTCTGAATTCCACAAGGTCTGGGTGGTCAGTGTTATCTCTTAAGTAGCTGCTTACTATGATCAACACCCATCTGAAGGTCCACCAAGGGATACACAATCCCTTGAGGACTGCTGAACTGGGTTTTCAGTGACCTTTGGGTCTTTTTCAGCTAAGCACTCCATGATTGTGACTGGATATTTACACTTGGTAATTTGTCTTAGTTTTAAAAAGTCTAGCTGAGGAGGCATTAAAGACATCACCTGGGCATTGAGATGCTAGGAAAATATTCATCTGCTTTTTGATCCCAGTACTCCAGAGGCAATATCTATTAACAGCAAGGAATGGGCACAATATGTACAAGTGACTTTATTTTTCTATTCTTTAGACAGAGGAGAACTTGCAAACAAATGTCTTCTAAATTCCTTCTTGTCTCACACTGTCACTTTCTAGTAGAAGAGTTTTTTTCAATTTTTTCCCCCCAGCAGTTTATATCCTCTTTGAGTGTGCAGTGCAGGTTGGCCAAGGAAAGTGCATTTATGTTGCATTATCTGTGGAGACTGTAATCTTTCTGTAGGCTCAGTGGTCTCATGAGTTTGGAGGACAATTTTCAAGAAGACTGCCTGTTCTAATACTGGCCTGTTCTTGTGTGCAGCTGTGAAGGGTACCTGAAACAGCATGCATTCTGTTTTCAGTTGTATCAATTTCATTTACCTAGGACTTTTCCAAGCACTGCTACAAGGATATAAATAGCAAACATCAGATTGAAGCAAAGTCAGTGAGGGATTCCTTATTGTCAGTCTCTCCAGGCAAATCCAGAGATAATTCCTGAGTTCTGAACTGAGCCCTTGGCCAATGACTCATTTTTGTTCTATTACTCAGAAGAGTCAAATTTACAACCCAAATGAGTACACCTACAGATATTATTATCTTTAAAAATCTGTGGCAGGCTTGCTGACTACAGCTTAAGTCTCTTCAGAGTGAATAGTTATGCATAATCTTTTTAAATTACCAAAATTATTAATTACTTTGAAAGATTTCTTCTAGCAAAAAGTAGATAGCTTCTATGCCATATGACTGTACTTGCAATAATCAGCTCCCACAGGTCAATTAAATGCTTCAGGCTTTAGTCAGCAAGCAGACACCCATCACTGCTGCATGTACTTAGATGGAATGGAAGTTATTGCTTAATTACTCCATTTAAGACTGGATGGAAAAGGGGTCATTACGGGTTTAAAGCTTTGCTTTCGATTTATATGGCTTAGAATTATACTTACAAAGACAAGAGCTTTTCTCTTTGCATAAATTAATTTAAAATCATAGACTTTTGAGTGCTCTTCAGAAAGTAAATGGGATTCTGATTAATTTTAGTTCTGCAATTGCAGGACTTAGTAATGAACTAAATGTAGACTGAAATCATGAGGAAGTTGAAGAGATTTTCTAAAATAAGTGTGAAAATGTCAGATGGATCTGCTGTGCATATGCTTCTTTTATATGATGCAACCAAATGTTTAGGTTTCCAGCCTATATAGTGGGCTCTATGAAGTGCCTCCCCCAGCCTTCTGTGGCATGTGTTCACAGGGTGAAACCCATTACTCTAAAAGCTTAAAGTTGTCAGTGGAATTCTAGGAAAGCAAGGAAATATGTGGTATTACATTTTGTAAAGAAGCAGTCTGTCTACTTTCAAGAGTTACATTTTTGTGTCTGATTCATTGCATTGCATCCATATGTAGGGCTTATGTGCAGCTCCAGTACACTTGTACTGAGGAATCCATACATTATGCAAAAAATTAAATAATTGTATCCAAGGTCCTTCTATTTTAAAATAGATTCCTTTTGATTAAACAGATGAGCATTTTTTACATAATCCAAATATCAGGTATATGCAATGCAAAGTGTGGATAGACACAACAGTCTTCCTACTCTAATTTTAGTATTTCCTAGTGAGAATTTTGTCCTCACTATCCATTTTCTCTTGTGTGACATACATCTTTACAACAATTATGGTCTTTAAAGAAAATAATTCTCAGAAAGGCTGCATCAGTCTGTCATAAAATTAACATTTATTTAAATTATAGGGTTTTGCTGTGCATTCACTGAAATTCTCTTTGGCATACATTGAAGTTCTGAATAGAGTTCACCTCTCTGTCTGTTTTTCTTTTCAAATTATTTGTTTAAACGGATCATTTATTTTTAACTGACTCAAGCAAATGCACAAGAAATAGAAATCAGTTTCAAACCATGAGTGCAGTGGAAACAAGTAGGTGCTGCTTTGATCTTGATTCAGACTGGTTTTGTGAAAACATTGACTGTTGTTATTTGAGGTATCTTAACCTAAACAACAAAAATGTTATTCAAACTTAAGTGGCTAATGTAAAATCAGTTTTACTATGTGGTCTGGTATTTCAGTAACAAACACATGAACAATAATACAGTGTTTTCAGAATTTCGTGTGAGAATGGTGACTTCCAGCCTGTGAATGTTCAGCTGGAGCAGTCAGAAATGCAAAACATTGTCCCTTGTAAAGAAGAGCTGTTGAAGGCCACGTAGTGTCACCCTGCCAGCTACATACTTCAGGTCTTCAGATTGCTCTCTAGACTGGCTTTGTTTGTCTGTAATTTACACTGTTGCTTTTGTATATAAAATTGCACTGCCCTAATGTGCTGCAGCATCATTCAGAGTGCTTTGTCCAAGTGCAGTTTGTGTAAAGAGCAACCTGAGGAAGAATGGGGACAAAATCAACTAAATGGAAGTTTACAAAGATCAGAGACATGTTTTCTTTAAAAATATAATGCCATGGGATTAAAAACAGAAAGTACCTTGTATTCAACAAAAATAAAAGGGTTATCTCTTAAGGACAAAACAAAACAATAAAAATAGACAGCTCCGTGATATGACTCAACTTGATTTGCTTAAATCAGACCACCCAACCACAGGGTTCTCCTGGAATAGTATCTTGTATACAAAGCATACATACTTACTGTTAACCTCTCAATGACTTTAGATAACATTTCTGGACACATGCATGGTATATTGTAACCCAGTTGCCAATATGAACACCTCAAGATATTTTCTCAAATAATATTGTTGTGGCCACCCAGTGAGCAGCCAGCTCTTATCTGTAAAGCCAGTTTGAAGAGTAATGGCAGCTCTGTGGTAGATATTAGCTGACACCTTTAAACTAAATCTTTTGCTTCACTGATCATCAGTCTCGGCGTTGAACAAGCCAAAAAACAAGCAGACAAAGGAGAGATTTGAGATTACTGTAAAAACTGCAATGATAAAAGGATTTGCCAGTTCAGAGTCATCTGCCATTTGCCAAGGATTCAATGTAACCACAAACTGGTGTTTGCTTTACCATCGTTTCTCTTTATTTTCAGCCAATGTCCTGTGCACCATTCCGTGCATAGCAGAATGATAATTTTCTTTCTAATGCCCAAGGCAGTTGGTGTGTCTTGAGTAAAAAGATTATATTTGCAATGGCAAGACAAGTATCTAAACACATTAAATAAATCTCCCAGTCCTCCTATAATTGAAGAATCTGGTTGTTGAAATTTTGCTGTCTGCTGGAGAATTTCAAAACCATGGCAGGGCTGGAGTCAGATTTTGATGGCCTCACAGTTATATGCTTATCCTTCATGCAAGTCACAGTGTAACAGAGGGCTCAGGTGGCAGGGACAGAAAAAAATCCTTGTTACTGTATCTGCCAATCACATTTGCGCTGGATTCCTCCTAAGAGGAGACTGCAGCGTTTCATACTGAAACAGAAACTATATTATAAAACATTTCCTTAGTTGTTTTCTTCCCACTTTACAAGTTGAATGTATTATTACTTCGACAGGCAAAAGGGTAAATTTCCTAGTTGAGGCAAAAGCATTGTATAGATATAAGCCCTCCTGACAGTTATTCATAAATAATTAGATCTGTGTGCTTCTGAACTACTTTGCTTTTTTTCCTATTCTTCAGCCCATTTTTAAGCAATGTGGAATAGTATAAAAATGACGGCAACTGTGACTGGTGTATTTTAAATCTATCTGTAGGAATAGAAAGGCTACCAATGCCCTGTACTGAGTTTCCTTTTCCAGTCTAAAACCTCAGCAAGGTATTTATTTAGATTTTCCTTCTGAATGGTGAATTTCTTACTCTGTGGATACCAGAGAACAAACAAAGTAAATTTATGAAACAAGAAGCCCAAGGACAACCATGTCATTTTTTTTTCCAAGATGCCTGAGAATTAGACTGTATTTTGTCAATTATTTTTTTCCATGCAGGTTTTTTTCGAAGAATTACTAAATGTTGAAGTGCTGAAATGCTGCAGAGCTGTTAAACAATTTAAAGTGAAAATAAGTAGAAGTTTCCCACATTTGCCTGACTTCCTTATCTTTGGATTTTCCATTCATGCCTACCATGAGATTTCTTTAATAGTTTCCTGAAAGATCTGTGTTCTAGGAAAAGTAGGTGTTCCCTTCACATAGTATGCCATATTTTTGATCTTGCTGCTAAAATTATAGGATGAATTTATATAAAACCAAAACAGTTAAAATGAAGCAAGAACGGGTATATTCTAATGCTAAAGTAAAAACACATCCACATTAGACCAATACACTGAATAGTGTAAAAATTAACAAAATAACAAATACCCAAACAGAAGAAGGAAGGCTATAAAATGGAAAAGCACTCTCCTTGAATAACAGCTTGCCCCTATTTTACAGATGGGAAAACTGGGGCGCGTAGAGAGCTTAATTGATTTCCCTAGTGTCACCCTATAAATCATTGATGTGACAAGGCCTAAAGCTGATTCTTTCTGAGAGCTGTGCAGCAAACTCTTTGCCTGACTCTCTTCAATAAACAGATTCTGAAAGCATGTTCTCTTCCATGCAATAATTTATACTTGATGCATGCGAAGCCTGAAGTATGAGCAGATAATGCTATTTGATCTGTGTTTTGCAAAAAGCCCTTCCAGATACTCTGTTCTACTTGATCTGCTTCCTTCATAAACAGATTTTCAGTTGCCGACTTCTTTCCTCATTCAATCTCTTTTCTCTTTGTGTAAATGAAATGGCATATCCTCTCTCCCAGGTTCTGCATTTATTTCATGCTCTCTTGAGTTTGGATCATATAACTCATCTCAACCTCTCTGAGAGGCTAACCTCTTCTTCACTGAAGCTGGGTCATGAATAATTTCCTAGAAAGTGAGGCATTACCTCTTCTTCAACCCTGGAGCAGAGGGAATATCAGCTGTGTGCAATTATAACCAATAAAGGTAAACCTGTGAGTTAGGCCCTTTCTTAGCAATGGACTCTTTATATGAGAGAAAAATTATTGCCTGACTTTCCAAGACCCCTCATCTTCCTTGCCTCTGCATGAAGTCCTTGTTTTCTTTTAATCAATCCCATTTGTTAATGTCATTCATAAATGCTGGGCTTCACCAGCATCAGGCTTCTCTTGCGTGAGGATTGCTGGGTGATAGCAGTCATGAGCCTTCCTATTTCCTGCCTTGCCATCTGGCCTTCATAAAAGGAAATAACCTGGGACAAACCTAGAATGAATTATTGTTTTAGGAGCTTCTTTTTTTCTGCCTTTAGAAGGACCATCAGGTCACTTGTGGCCCACACTCTGGCTTATCTCACTGCATTGCAGCTTAAAGAAATTTATTTGGAAAAACGGTTTGGCCAATTTATTTTGTGGTCAGAATTTGTATGACAGAAGTTGAAAGATGTATTTTCGAAGTGCTTCAAATACAAATGTGACCAGTTATCTCATACTACCTGAAGAATCTGTATAATCTGTCCTTGATTATACAGAACAAATGAAAGGGCAAATATTTCCTTTATCAAAAGCATTCTTCAGAGTTTAACAGTATTCCTTAAAAAATATAGCAAAAGCTCTATTCTCTCTACTGGCTTTCAAACATGATGGAATAGCAAAATCCACTATATAAAATGGCAGGGGTTTTTGGCAGACATACCTGTAAGTTGTTTTAATTTATGATCTTGAAAACTAAAAAGCAATATAAGGGCAAGCCCAACTTCAGGTTAATAATGAAGCTGCTGATATTCTCAGTTAAAATGTAGATTTGAAGGTTGAGTGGAGTTTCTCTTTGTTTGGACAAAAATTGCCCTTCCATTCTGCAAAACCAGTGCAATGCCTCTGAGTTCTGTTGCCACCATTTTCCAGCAGTTTCCACCAGTTTTCAATCACCAATCCCCATCTTTACTGGAATCTCTGTCAAGTTTCTACAGCTTGAGAAACCTGTGTGACCCTGAGGTGTTTGTATAGTCTTTGACATATTAGTTAGGAAAAATAGTAGGATGAAAGTGCAAGTATGTGGAGAGTCACTTGGATGCAGGAGATACTGGCAAAAGATGTTATGCTAGCTAGAACTGATCAAAGTGATCAGTTTATGTGAAGTTATGTCATTTTTTAGTGTGATGAATTGTGCTGCCATTTCTACCATATTCTTTAGGAGCAAGGAACAATCCAAAATTTTTTAACCAGGAGCCTTCTTATTTTTGGACACTAGCTTCATTCTCATTTCTTTCTCATTATAGTATGCTATAATAATAGTCCAGACACCATGCTGGCACTCTTGACAATGTTTTTTGGTTGTGTAATATGAGACTTCCATCAGCACAGACCTCTTCACCAGTATAGTTGAGGAACCCAACTACAGTTGCCAGGCAACTTTGTCTTCATAATTTCATGAAACAGTGTAAAATATAAATATCTTTTTTTTTTTTGTCTTACATACTTGTTTTATGTGATCACCTGATGGAAAGTAGCTTGTACTCTTCTTGCTGCTTCTCACATAGAAGTAAGATACAGACGATGCAAGGCTGATTCTGATGCAGAAGTCATTTTGGAGAATTCAATAGCTGGCTGTTAAAGTGTAAGAGGGCCTAAAAAGACCTAGGCCTGGCTCATTTTGTGCCCCATCTCTGTTGTTTAAAAGGCAATTTCAAGTTAATTACTAGCCTTTTGCCTTTGGAACCTGGCAGCTTATGGTTTTGTTGCCTTTACTGCTGTACAATAGAGGGAGAGGTGTAAGAGGTGAAAGGGGAGTACATCTTAAAAGTGGAAAACAGTAGGCTTCATTTTTTTCATGGGGGTGTCTGTTTTCTTTCTCCATGTTTGGAGCATCTCGACATGGAGGAAATGGTAACAATGGTTTGCATTGCATGTGACAGGTTCATAGAGTCCCTTCAGGAGCAGAACAAATTTCAGGGAAAATAAAAAGAACAATTGTCTTAGGCCAGACATGGTAGAAAAGCCTAATAAAACTATGTGTTGGGCGAATCAGTAAGATGTAAGCAGGAGGGAAGAAGCCAGGAGAAATCTTGCTGCTCTTGAGTTCTTAGTTTACACTTTTTCTGAGGAGTGGGAACATTGTTTAGTCTTACTCAATCTTTTCATTCCAGTCAAGCATGGGTAAAATAATACTCTGCAAGGTGGAAACACAGAAGAAAAAAGGGCAGGACAGGACAATAAAATGCTGCATGCTACTGTCCTTCTGATGTGATCCAAGATTGAGCAAAGGTAACAACAACAACAACTGTGTGAACTTTTCTTACAGGTATTTCTGCATAATTTTGATACCTTTATAAGTTAGGCTTTGAGAACATTAGAATATAGCATTTACAGTAATTGTGGGAATACAACAGTGATTTTTGCCTAGTGTGCCACATTCATTAATACATTTCTTCTAATGAATGGTGATTTGTTTCCTGTGCCTCTGATTTTCTGTTGCGTTTTGACTCTGATTAATGGGAGATTACTTACAAAAGGGAAGAAGCATAAATAGAAATTCAAAATGTTTTTTTCCTTGGAGAATTATTATGTTTACATGGCACATCTCTATTTGTATTTGCAGGCTTTTTTCACAGAGGCATAAGAAGATCCTCTATTCTTGAGGCCCTTTTTCACAGCTGTCAACCTCCTTTGTGGATGGTCTGCAAAAATCATAAAGATAGGCAGGGCCACTCCTTCCTTGAGTGTTCAAGACTGCTGAACAATCTGTAAATCTCCCTCTGAATCCCCATTTTCATGTACACTTAAACCACCCCTCTTGTCATTCTCACACAGAGGGTTAAAAAGATGTGTCACACAATTGCTGATCATTCTTTTTCCTAGTTCTCTCCTGTTAGCAAAGACTTTATATATATATATATATATATATATATATAAAGAAGTTTCAGGCCTGTTTAGGTATTGTATTGTTTAGTGTGTATGTCCAAACCATTCTGTTGGCTTAATTGATAAAATAGCCAGTACACTTGGTGTGGAATTGGAAACCTGCTAGGTGAGAGCGCAATAGTCTGATTAGTGATGTGATATGCACAGAGCTACAGACAAAATATTTAACATCAGCTGTGATTTTTTTTTATTTAAAAAGTTTATAATGTGATCATAACAGCTGGGTTTAGAAATTCTAGCATGTTTCTTGTTGACCTATGGCAATAATTGATTTTTCTTGCAATTAAATTGTACAGCTGGTTCCTTTTTCTGTTGTATTAAAATCCAAATACAGCAAAGGGTGTTGCTGCTGAATTTGAAGGGTTGTAGAAACTTGTAGTGTTTTCCAATTTTTAAGCACTTCTTACTGTTTGAGCTATGTAAGGGCTTTTTTAAAGAGATGGCACACAGTGGAGTAGATATTTAAGAGAATTTACTAAGGAGTCAAGCCTTTAATCTGAAATATTTCTCCTGGTGTAATGTAAAAGGTAACGAGCATACACAACAGCATCCAGATGAGGTTCTGTGCTAACTTTATGCTTAGCCTTGAGAACTGAGTAAGTTATGGAGAAGACATTAGAAAGCTATTTAGTCCATAGTAGTAACTTATTTCTTTTCGTTTTAGAACAGAAGTGATTTGTCTTACAATTTTCTGGAACTAATTTCTTTTCATTTCCTTGAATGGAGAATAAAGAATTGGTCAGAATTATCATTCTAGTATGCTAATGAAGAATTGTTTCTTTTTTTTACATTTTTTTAGGTGTAAATGATTGGCATACAGTTTAAAAATAGTAAAATGCATCCCATCTAGTTTGAGAGTAGTTGCTATTAAATTCTAAACAACGTAAAGTCACACTACATTTATCATTATTTAATGACTCATTCACTTTGGTCCCTCTGTGAGCCCTTGATGTTATTTGTCATTCAGCATTATGCCGCTAGAAGTGTCAGCAGTTCTAGGGTCTTACCTTGCCTTGGACTGAAGAAACCCCCTGAAGTGTGTAATTTTTGATCATATAGTGTCTACCTTCAAAACAAAAGAAAATAATATGATTATCCTATCCTCATTAACATTGGCAGGTTCTGATGATGTTCAGATGCTTTTTTTAGTAGCCTGTGATTCGTGTAGGCAGGAGGAGTTTTTATATTCTTTTGAAAAGAAGGCTGATACATATTTATGCCCTTTTTTAACTCTCAGCTAGTGCCACCATTTTGTATTCTAAGTTAATTAACTCACAATGGTACTTTACACATTTTGTGTGCTGTTAAATGTATTAAGAGAGGTTTTAGTAGATTTTAGGGGAGAGTTGGGTTTGGCTTTGCAATCAGGGTCATTTTGAACCTTTGTTTTTTTCTGTTTCATCCCATGTGCTCTCCCTCTCTTCTCAGATGAAATGAACAGAGAACATTGGCCAAAGTTGTTGGATGAGCAGAAAAATTGTAGTGATATTTTGGAGAGAAGTCAGACCTTTTTTTGCAATCTTTTTTTGTGTATTTGATTAAAAAATACCAGACTACACTTTTAGTGTATTTGACTGAAAAATACCAGATAAAATATCTAGGAGCACCCAGTGTTACTGGAGGGATCCCAGCATCATGTCAGGGGAGACAAAACTGGGTGTTGATTTGTATCAGTGCTGTGTTCACTTTGTCATCTGTGTTCTCAAATCCAGTATTTTCATCTGTTCCTAAATTTTGCCTTCTTTGTTTTGTCTGTGAGGAAGCGACCTGTGGTTCGGCCTGCGATTTACTGAAGTGGAGCTTACATTGGGGCCTTTTATTATTCCTGGCAATTATTATTCCTTATTATTCCTGGCAATTCTCTTCCACAGCTGCTGGTGCTGAACACAGCCCTGCGTCACTCTGTGCTACATCAGCACCCTCCTGACAAGAGCCACTGCTGAGCACTTCTATTTCCGTAGTGTAGACAAGACTTTAGTCTGAGTAAACAGTTTGGTATTGTGAGTTCCTAAAGCAATTCCTGGAGAAGTTATTTGATAGGGTATTTACCAAGCTGATTTATAAATTCTCATATAACTGATACTTGCCTGGGCTTATGCAGCTGTTAAGAGAGATCACCGAAAGAGGAATTGCGCATTGTTGCCTTAGCAACTACCACTTCATATTGTGCTTAAATCACTTGGAAATACACAGTATGTCTTAAGGAACTGCTTCCAGCAAAAACACCCAATCTAAATAATTCTAAATAATTTCACAGAAGAAGCATTAAGGATGGCCTTTCCTAACAAAGACCATCGTTCTTTTAAGCTTGGTTGCCCTCATTTCACTACAGGCTTAGCTTGTTATTAGAAAAAAAGCACAATAAAATTTAAAGAACCCATATATTTGTTTACTCATGCCACCATAATCCATCTGATTACCAAATTGGCTGGAAGTTGAAAATGAAAAGATTCTCCTAAAGGCCATCTTCCATTCTATAAAATCAGCATTGACAGTATGCTTTCCCATACTTTTATTTTTAATGTCAAGTTTTCTTAAGGGTAGACTCATTGTCTAGATTTTTTGTTTTATTTGTGAAATGCTAGGGGTATGTAAGGAAGACCTTAAACATATTTTACCTTCTTAGATGTTTGTTGTTCCTGTTTTGAGATGATATTTTTATTTAGAATTTTTCTGTAGATATTTGCAACAGTTTTATGGGGTTCATTAGATCATTTGAAAAAGAGAAGGAGGGAGAGGCTTTTACCAGTGTTACATTAAGGCAATTGATTAAGTGCTCATGCTACCAGATAGTCTCAAATTCCAGTTTTGCATGATTTTATATTGCTGTAGCAACTTCCCCAGCTCTGTGGTCACTCCTATGTGTAACAGTCAGAATTGGATTGTGCACGTGTGGAAACAGTGTTTCAGAGAGCTCAACAAAACAGCGTCTTAGCAACGAGAAAAGCCAGAAAAAAGCCAGTTTCTGACACCTCATCCTTTTTCTGCTGAAGCTGAGGTTTACAACAGAAAGATCCATTGAGAGAGACTGCTTTCAGGGGCAATATGTATCTCCCATTTCAGAAAACTTATTTTCCTTTTGTAATATTGTATGCAGTCAATGAAATTTGGAAATGTAATATGACAGAGTTGTCAACATTCTACATCTATTACCCCTTTTCTAGGCAATGAAAAGGAGAGACAAGCAAAATGCAAGCTTACAGAATTTAAAAGGAATCAGATATTTTGAGGACCAGTTGTCATTTTTAGGTCACTGCTCACATCTCTGAATATAATTTTCATCTAAGCTGCATGGCAGGGTTTGTATGTGCTGGGAGAAGCTACATTTTCCCAGCAGGAGACCAAATCAAAATGAAGCAGTCAGATGCAGGTGCACAGTAATAGAAAGGATCTATTTACCCTGAAGCGTGAGCAGTAGGCCAAGAAAGCAGAAGCAGTCTACTTCTATCTCTCACCTCCTTCTCTCCCTACCTTTTCCCTCCCCCATAACTATGCCAACAAATTCATAAGGGGACCAAAGAGAAGGTGTTCACTTACTGTTAATGAGCTGCAGTGCCTGCTGCCGAAGGTCTAAAGCACTTTTTTGTTATGCTGATTGTGTACTATTAGAGCTGGCTGTCTTTTAATTTATACCTAATCCTTCCTTCCAGCTTGCACTGCCTCAAGCCAGCCTGGAAAATGGTTGAAAGAGTTTTTTCTGTGGGCATCTGTTGCCTGTGTCCATTCTGAATTTTGAATGATGCTGTGGAAAGAACAGTGTGGCTGATGCAAGTGTGCCTAAAACAAAATTTTAAAAAAGCCATTTTCCTAGGTATTATTTCATAAGTTATACTTTGTATGCAATTTTAAAAAATAAATAAATCAATCTGCAGCTTTGTTTAAAGAAGGGCAGTTCAATAACGATGATTTAACAAAGTCAGCTGTATTGGTTGACAATGAAATGAGACACCTTGCTGAGCATTGTCTGCTTTTCACTTGGGTTTCCAGAGTTCATTAGTTAAGAGCTGAATACTTTCCTGTAGGTGAAAACAAGCACCCAATGCTGTTTCCCAGGCTGAAAAAAAAAACCTGAGCAATGTAAGTACAGGAAAAACACTGAGAATTTTGGTTTTGTTGCAGATTAGAGGCATTGTAGGACTGAGACAGCATTGTCTAGGTTTGGGAGGAAGAAGTAGGGATACATGAAATCCATGAATTCAGCTGCTTACGCTGCAGCGCTGAAGTGCTCAGGTTCTATGTTTCTGTCCCCAGGTAAAATGGGCCAGACATATGCTGTAAAGATTAATCTGACTGATTATTGTATGATGCAAAATATATGGAACTGTAAATATTTATGCCACTGTGTTGCTGTAGTTCTGTGCAGGGTTATGCACTGAACATAACATAATAAAAAAGAGGCATGTACCCATCTGGAATTGGACAGCTGTTGTAACATGAGCCTTAGTGAAGTGGCAGCTGTCTGTGCTGTGTGCTAGAAAAGTATATTTATCCCAGCATAAAAATTGTCATGCTCAGGAGCTGAACTATTTTAATGTTACTGCTTTCCAATATCCACATTTAAATCCCAAACAACTTTGTTGAAAAGCTCTGAGACAAGTCCATGCTTTGTCTCCAAGATTACCTTCAGAAAGGGAGAGATGCATACATTCTAAATTTTGGAGGAGCAGTGCTGCATAGCAGAACAAAGCAGTACAAAGGAGATTTTGAAAAGAGATGTGTTCTGGTATCATCAAAACAGGACCGTGTTGTAAGTTTCTAGAAACTTTGTTGCTTTTACAGGGAGGTACTGGCATACTTTGACTTCTTTGTCAGGTGGAGAGCCCCCCTACAATATGTAAACAGAAGACCTAGAGAATGCTTGATTATAATTTTCAAGAAATTTGGCTTCTATTTACAGATGGATTCACATGATTTTTAAAAAATAGGACCTGCAGTTCATTTCTGCTTTATAGTGAAGAATACATAGTCTGCATAATTACTAAAATTTATTCAAAATAATTAGACCGCAGCTGAAAAATGAGGAGAGAAGTAAACCACAACTGATGTAGAAGAAACACTATCTACATTGCTTTTGCTTAAACTTTGTTATACTTAATAAAGGTCAAATATTTTTACTAGAAATATTCTATACATCACAATAATCTGCTAAAACATGCACACATAAAATGTGATGGTGTGTATTTTTTGTTGCTTGCTTTATGACATATTTAAATAACAAATACAGGAAAGCAAATTTTTATGTGGCTTTCAAGCCTTGTACTGAGTATGTTCCATGATGATTTGGATCAGAATCCAAGCCAGCCTCCTTCAAGAGAAATGGAGACACGCTTACCAATTCCACAATGAATTGAACTTAGTCTGAAGACGGGTTTGGCCACTGTCTCTAAATCAGTGGAAATGCTACATGGGCAGTGTGCTTTCTTCTGTGGGAGAAGTATAGAAGTACAATGGTTATTAATTTATATATTTTTAGCCATTCAGCGGCTCTTAAAAAACAAAGCTGATAAAATACAGGTAAAAGAACAATAAGGAAACGTTCGAAAAACATCATGTGCCATATGCTCTGGCTGTAGTAAGTAACAAATCCAAACTGTGCAATCATAGTCTTCATTGATGGAAAAAAATAAATTAGGGGGGTATACATTACCTGAGTGTAATCACAGGAGGCACCACTGTTGACGTTACGTAGCAATATTCTATCAAAGCATGTAAAAAGGGACAGTCCTTGGCACCTAAACTGTTGCAGGGTTTAAAAATTGGTATTGTGTTTTATGTGATTCAGTCAGTTTTGGTTTAAAAGAGAAACTTAATTTGACTGCAGCCAAGAAGGATTTTGGACATTTCTTGCTGTTCATTCGTTCTATAAAATCAGCCAGCTGGAAAACCTGCTTTTCATGGTTTCCAGTAAAGGAAAAACTGAGTTAAAGAATTATCATGTCAGAATTTCCTGTAGGATAAATGAAAATGAAATAAAAGTTCCTAAATGATTTGATTATTAACTCTGAGATTTACAAACTTCCTGGTAACTGTTCTAGTGCAGGAAGTGATCAGACCAGCAGCAATTGTTGCATGGTTTTTGGTGAAAGCAAATTGCCCTTGAGGAAATTATGTGACCAGTCCACTTTGGCATGGGGGAGGTTGCTGGGCAAGGTTTTTTTGCTATCATTCATAAACATTTTCATAATGTCATCCATAAAGTAAAAAATAATGCTTCGATAGGAAACCTTTCCAAATTGAGATGCCAGGGCTGAGTTGCCTCAGTTCCAGATGCTTTGGCAGGATTGTAGTTCCCTGAGAGCTGGAACTCATGTGTACCTATGGAAGCAGATGAAAGAATAGGAATAAAAATAAGATACTGAACTACTGCTGCTGCTACATGCCTGAAAAAAAAATCATCAAAGTTATTATAATTATGACTGTTATTAGATATCATGTCTGGTTTCTGCATATTTAAATTCTGAGAGAGGTGAAACTTAGGCACTTAGAGATCCCAGGGGAATAATTGCAGAAATGATGACATATTCCACTTTTTGAACAAATTTCAATACCAAAGCTGCGTTCTGCGTACTTACATTTCTTCTTAATTATACTTGGATGCAGGATAGATAGTAATTTTCTGTCTTACAAATGCATGTAGCCAATTACTCTTGTAGATCATGAATACGCAATGGCCTAACTCATTAAATGGAATTTTCCTTCTCTGTTGTTATGGCAAAGGAGTTTGAAAATAGCTGAGTATTGTATCTCTCTTGGAGCTCAGCCTTGGCCAAGGCTACAGATCCATAACTTCAGCAAGTGGACAATTACTGGGTTTACTTTTCATTCCTTACAGTGCCCCATGCTAGTCTTCTGTGTGTGTCTGTCTGTCTGTATGCATGCACTGTAAATTGGTATAGGCTGTTTTGCTCCTCTGAGCTTCTGATCTTCAATTTAAATGCCACCATTCTGATCCTATGTGATGAATTTAGTCTCCCTGATTTCTTCCCATTCCCAAGAAATTCTGAGCCCAGAATCTCTCCCTCTGGCCTACTGAGACGTGCAGACCTGACCTCTTTTGGCTCCTGGAAGCAAAGCTGAGAAAAACTGGCAACACGTCTCTGAAGAAACCACAGCTTATATCAAATGATCTAACACAGGTGTTCTTTTCTTCTTCCCTCTGATTTTTTAATTTTTTTTTTCTGCATAATATCCTTACCATTCTGTCATCTCAGAGTATGAAGATAACACATGTAGCCTAGTCTGCCTCACAGGCAGGGTTCATAGCCATGATGAAGGCAGACTGTTATGACCCGAGAGAGCCAGGGAACCACAAGACAACTGAGAAATGAATTACAGACCCAATATTTCTCTGAGCCAGTTTTGCTAAGTTTTGGTGTTGGTAAATAATAAACAGGATGTGAAGACATGATTTGGTGATTGGCCTTCTTGCTTTTCAGTGGTAGCATGTTTGCCCAAGGGTGAATGTTGCTTATCTAACATTCTGTCCTCCTCTTTTTCATAATATTGCAGGACATCTGAGGCTTGAGCACTTCAGTGCTACAGCAGATGTTGAGCTGTGATTTTTAAAAGCTGTGGTCTCAAATATTATGAAAGTAACAAAACCTCTCAGTTTAGGGGAAATGTTTTCTGTAATCTTATTACTGGAGTAGTTATCTCAAGTGCATTATTGACATGTTTTGCAAAACTCCTCTGGGGATTTAAATTTAATGACTGTTTTCTTGAAAACAATAATAAAAAACCACCATACTGTTGGTTACACTGGATTTTTACTAAAATTTGGGTATGTTTTATCAGTTGTTATTTGTAGTTTCAGACTTCCCAGAGAATGGAAATTCAAAATGTGTTATAAACAAGTCTTAAACACCTCTTAAAAGTATGCAAAAATATACATACTTTCTACTATTAGAGGTCTGTCACTGGGTTTGGACTTAAGGGATTTGGCCCCTTCTGCTGTGTACCCCACAACTTGTGGTTCTGAGGAGTGAAGTCTATCTGCCTTTGGGGAAATGAGCTGGGTGCTTGCTGTTTCCTTTGCTTTCCAGGGTTTACTTTGGAAATGTTCCAGATAAATGCACAAGGAAGGGAAGGCAAGAGTTATTCCATGAAATCTTTCTTTTCAGCAAGTGGAGGATTATATACATATCTCGTGTGTATATATGTGTGTACATATATATACTGTAATGCAGATGTGACATTGCTGTTCCTATTTCTTAAAGTTCTATTTTCTACAATTAACTGTAAGAGAAAATCCTAATCTTATCTTTTACTGCTTGTACCTTAAAGAATCAAAACATTATTATCTTCTCTGAATCTTGCAGAGTTCACATGGAACTTATGATGGAGATCTTAAAACTTGTGTGTAACAGCTGCCACTGGGATGTGGTGGGAATCTTTCAGGGAGAGGGGAGGGGAATGTAACTTTGCTCATGGATATTAAAACTGTGGAGTAAAATGTGAAACCTTCTTGAGTCTCAGAATAGTAATAAAAGCAGTGAGTAAATTTAACTTGCTAGACAGTTGTAATTTGCAGAATGCATTTGTCAAATAGTTTGGAAATAATCTAGAGCACATTTAGATGGAAAAAGTAGAGATGGGCTCAGACTAAAAATGTGAGCTAAATGTCCTTCCAGGTTTGCAGAAATTAAGCTATACACTTCATCATAAACTCAGTAATGGACAAGACCAGAGGGAAATTTTGAACTTTGAGGAAAGTCAGATTTTGTTCCTTATCTGTTTGGTCCCTGATGCAACTGATTTGTCTTTGAGTCCTCAAGTTAATTTTAAAATTGGTGCTTCCTTTGAACAGTGTAAGTGCATTTGGAGATTGAGAAGTATAATTGAAACACAGGTCTTTCCAGACCAGTGTTTATTTTGCCTTCACTATGTTGGGTCTGTGAGTTGTTAAAAACTCTTCTTCTTGAGTCTTTGTAATATGCAGTGTTGGCTGCACTGCCGTGGAAATTGGTGTGATCTCATGAGTACAGTGAAATGAGATCACCAAGAGGGAATAAGGAGATGCCCCAGCATTGTAAATTAGAAGTGAGACTTTTAAAGAAAAGACACCCTTTTGGTGATTGATCACAGATTTTTCTCATTAGGTGGATGAAAAGGTAATGCACTTTGTTCACATCTGGCATTTTTATTTGCTATCATGTTAATAAATAAAAATCAGTTTGTATTTCTGAACTGGATTTTCATGTTAGGCCCCTCATTTTTTTCGTTACAGCCCCTCAGTTCTATCCCTCGATTCTTTTATCCCTTGTCAGTTTTAGACTCCTGTAAGTAGGGTTTTCTCTACTTCACTTTCTTGCTGATACAGAGGTTCCTCAGAGAATTTGATTATTTCTGCTAAGGGCATTTGTTTGTAGCTGAAGTTCTCAGTATAATTCTTTGGTTTTGCTTTCTGAGTCATCTCTCATCTTCTCTTTTCCAGGTTGGTGAGAGGCAGAGAGTTCTAGTAACAGAAGAATCCTTTGACTCCAATTACTATGTTGCTCACAATCCTTTCTATGAGCAGGTACAGTTAAATAAACCAAATAATATATTTTTCTTTTATCTTTGCTTTCTGATAATCTCAGCAACACAGTGTGTCAGGATAAAAAAAAATCTAGTAAAGAAATAAGAAGCATTTTCCAGGAAACAAGTGACCATCAAGACTTTTTAATGAGATATTTTGTTTTATTATTGTGTTTGAAATATAATTTACCTGAAATTATGTTAAGAAATATACAGTGGATGTTTGAGTGTGCAGCATGGTTTAAGAAGCTGTTAATTATTGCAGTAATTTTAATTTCAATGTCCCCAAAGCACTGATTTCTGAATAGTTGAGTCATGGCAATTTGCATACATCTTTCTGAAAAGTGTTTCAGGCAATGCAATTTGAAAAAAGAAAAATTCCTAACAATACAAGGGTCAGAAACTTTTTTAGATAAACTCTTCAACATGATATATTGTGTTTCATAGCATCATACAATGGTTTGGGCTGGAAGGGGCCCTTCTGGCCAACCATTTTTGGATGCAGCACAGGATACAACTGGCTTTCTGGTCTGCAAGTGCGCATTTCTGGCTCATGTCCAGCCTCTCATCCACCAGCACCCCCAAGTCCTTCTCAGCAGGAAAGTTCTCACTCTCCATGACTTCTTCTCCCAGTCTGTATTTATATCTGGGATTGCCCCAACCTGGCTGCAGTACCTTGCACTTGGACTTGTTGAACCTCATTTTGCTTTTGTGGGTTCACTTCTCAGGCTTGTGTGGGTCCCCCTAAATGGCATGCCTTCCTTCTAGTTTTTGTCATTTCCTTCTGTGTACTTCCAGTAGATAAATTCTTGCCACACAAAAACATTATCTTTGAGCTGGGAAGGAAGCACACACATCAATTTCACAAAATTGTTATTTTTGCTCAAAAGCCAATGACTTGCTTAAGACCAATGAAATTGGCTTTCGTGAATCATCATTATTTTATTCTCCATTTTCTTGGACTAAGCTGTCTACAATTTACTTTTGCTACCATTAGTTGTTTTTTTTCTCTGAAGCTGGGGAGATTATAGGTGATGGCTGTACTTTCTTCTGGTTTTGGGTTATGTTACAGAATCTATTTATTTGTTTTTCCTTAGTAGTAAGTAACATGGCTATTCTTGAAATATCTGTTTCTGTTAGATATATGGGTCACTAATTATTTTTTCTCACTTTCTCCTTTTTTTTTTAATAAATCTCTTTTTTTTAAATTGCATATCCAACTTCTGTCCAAGTCTTATGTATTGATGCTCCTTGATTTTGTAACTTATCAGTCAGAGTTGAGGAACATGGTCTTCCACACAGAGATTAAAAAGAAATTTCTTGGGACTTTTTTGTTCAATGTTGTTTTATGGAAGCTTAATTAACTAAATGAAAAGCAATATGTACAGGAAACAAAGTGTTGATTTTTTGTGTTGTGTTTGTACAGCACCTGCTGCAGCTCATGATTGGGACTGGTAAAGAATTCACAAAATACAAATAGTCACGTAGGGACTCATTTTAAATTCTGTTAGGGAAGAAGTGCTTGCCACTAAGGAAACGCAAATCTTTTCCCTAAAATGTTATGTGTGGCATGTTTCATGGTATCCTACTGCTCACCCAGGTAAGCACAAGAATCCATGCTAGTAAATAAGATTAATAGCAGTAAATTGAAAACCACTCTAAAGTCTAAATATCATATTATATATTATTTAAGCTGAAGCTCAAAATCCTGATGTAGGATTCAGAGCTTCAGTTAACTCAAATGATTATCAAATGTATTCTGTCTTCACTGAGTTCATCTGTACTGAAAGAATTTGCTATTAAACCCACATCAGTGCAGCTGCACAGACAGACTTAGTGATGGAGCTGCAGCTGACATTTGTGAAGGCTTAGGTGATACAGTTTACATTGAACAGAGTAGTCTAAAGTGACCTAAGAGTGCTTTGCCAGATCCACAGCCAAGGTGAGTTTCTGCTGGCTTAACTTAGTTTCTTAGAAATTCCATCGAGGGTTTTTTCTTAAAAAATACTTCAAAAAATATCTGAGTGTATGCCAAGCCTGGATGCTTGGTTGTTTATGCTATGTCCCCATTATTTTCACTTAACCTGTTTCTTTTTCTGAAGTTTGGTTTATATTTAGTTGCTTCCCTTTTTCATGAGGAGATAGAAGATTTACAGAGGTCATGAGCCCAGTGTATACTCAGCTGCCTAGTTTCCCTTTGATTTAAATTTGCCCAAGATGAGTTACTTGGGAACAACTGTGATCCAGTCACATTGTAACACTCTCTGAGCGTTATGATCCTGACTTTGTGTTTGCTGAGTCTCAGCTTGCCTGTCTCTGAAAGGCAAAGATTTCTGCTTTTCTTGGAAAATGCCTAGGAAGCTCAGCAGGATCCTAGGATCTCAAAGTGCTTACAGTCACGAACAACTTGAGCCTTCAGAGAAGAAGGGAAACCACTGGTGGTAATTTCCTCCAAGTGGGACAATCAACAGTTGTGATAAGTGAAAATGGAGGGGCAGTGTTTGGCAAAAAAAATGGTCTCCAAATGTGGGTGGCACAGATTTTTTTTTCTCTGAAAGTCCTCTGCATATGTAATCCTAAAAATTAAGCCATTTTAAGGCATTTCAATTTCAGCATCAAAGAATCAAGATAAAAAGATATGATCTTTTCCTTTGAAAAGCTCTCCTCAGCCCTGGTGAGGCTACACCTGGAGTGCTGTGTCCAGTAATGGGCTCCTCAATTCAAGAGAGACACAGGGCTGCTGGAATGGGTCCGGTGGAGGACAACAAAGATGATCAAGGGACTGGAGCACCTCTCTCATGAGGAATGGCTGAGGGACCTGGGCCTGTTCAGCCTCAAGAAGAGGCAACTGAGAGGGGATCTCATCAATGTCCCTAAGCATCTGAAGGGACAGTGTCAGAGGGTGTTTCCAGGCTATTCCTCAGTGGTGCCAAGCTGTAGGACAACAGGTAATGGGCAGAAACTGATGCACAGGAAATTCCCCCTGAACATGAGCATCAAATTTGCAGGCAACCCTGATGAGAGGAGAGAGAATGATGATGCATCTGACTCCATCTTATCAGAAGGCTAATTAATTATTTTATTGTACTAAATTATTCTATACTATATTATATCTAAACTGAATCTGCCAAGCACTCAATTCTGCACACAACTGCACAGAATTCTCGTGACTGTCAGCCGACTGTCCCAACACACACACACACTCTTGGCCCTGATCGGCCAAGGAAACAAAACACCATCACTTTGGATAAACAATCTCCATATTGTATTCTACTTTTGCACAGAGGCACAGCAAATAAGATAAGAATTGTGTTTTCTTTCTCTGATGTTCAGAGAATGTGAAACCCAGAAATATTCTTGGGAAGAATTGTGGAATTGTGCCTTGCTTTTCTCTGTGAAGAGAAACGTGGGGCTGCACATGAGGAAGAGCTTCTTTACTGTGTGGGTCACCATGCACTGGGACAGATTGCCCAGAAAGGGTGTGGAGTCTCCCACACCGGAGAAATTCCAGAACTGCCCGGGTGCAATCCTGTGCCATGTGCTCTAAAATAATCCTGCTTGAACAGGGAGATTGGATCAGATGACTCCTCTCAGCTCCCTTCAAACCTGATCCATTCTAGGATTCTGTGTGTGGATAAGCTTCAAGTAAATGTTATTAAATAAGTCTCCATGATTCAATTTTCCATTGTAAACAGTGTAAAAAATGTAATTTCATCAAGAAATTATTCCGCCTTTCTTTTTCAACTGCTTACCTATTTTGGAGACATTTAAAGTCCATTTATTCTTCCATTCCAAAAAATGTTGCTCCTGTGTTTTGGGCTCTTTCCTTTTTTAAATACATAACCTAGGAACATCTGTTTAGTGCCTTTATGTGAAGTGGGACTGTCTGAGATCATGGTTGTGCAAATTCAGGAAAGAGTGGCATTAGTTGCTGACCCAAGAAACAGTCATCTATTTTTACAGGCATTCATTGTCAATCATGCATTTCAGCTGCAAAGGATCTGCACAATCAAAATAAAGGCTTGTGCAAAGAGAGAAAAGGGTATACTTTCTGTCCTGAAGGCTTTACAGACTCAGAATTATTTTTTTTTAAGTGTCATGGGACAGAGATGACAATGGGAAGCTTTACAGCAGTCTGTTAGAATTGTGTAGTACAAATGTCCTTGGGAACTGTTTGGGTCTGGATTCAAAAGCTGCAGTTCAGGCCCAACTTTCTCATCAATCAAAAAACATGACTTTAGGAATCAGTTGGAGTTGAAAAGAGCTGAGCTAACACTGCAAAGCGCTTGTAGAATGCAGGCTGGAGATTTTACTGATCAAGTGTGCCAGGGGCTGTAGTGTACACTGGCGACTAAAATGTTTAAGATTTAGTATTTTCTCTGATGTTTATCATATATCTGTTTTCTGAATGGGTACTAGAGACTCTAATGTTCCTTGCAGTATTTAGTAACTATGTCTTTATTTTATTTGAAAGGTTCTTGTGCCAAAGGATCCTCTGTTAATGGGTAAGATGGTAGAAGTGAATATTTATGAAGCTGGGAAACATTTTATGAAGGGACAGCCAGTATCAGATGCCAGAGTTCATACTGCATCCATCAGCAGACCATTAGCAAAAGGAGAAGTTTCTGGTTTAACAGAGGTGAGTAAAAGACATTTTCTGCTTTACTACACTGGCAAATCCACAGCTGTTCAAGCAAAATGATTCCATGCTATGTATCTCTTATCATTTTATAGTTCCCATTTATATATGCATGAAGCTTTAATCTTTTCTGACAGATTGAAATCTGAATTCAAAATATATTTTTGCTGATGCTTGTAGCTTTACTTTGCTGACTATAAAGGCAGTAATACACTTGTTTCTTGTTTCTAGATGCAAGATAGGTAAAGAACATACTAGAATTGAAAAGATTGAAACACCAGTAATTATATAATTCAATATATTTCAGTTTAGTGGAAGGAGGAATCAGTTTAATTTTTTTTACAAAGCTGTTTTTAAAAATATGTATTGATTAATATCTGTTAAAACAGGTCTAAACACTATTCAGAGATTCAAAATTAATTGATGGGTAGAGGTACACAATATATTTACAATATATTTTGGAAAAAGGTCAACATCTGATTTAGTCATGTAAAAAAAATGAAACTCTTTTAAAAAGAGATCTGATTCTTATTTTACAGCTCAGTAGATATGGCTGTTAGCCAAGTATTCTCATACATTTCATGGAGCTCTAGTTGTAAAAACTAATGGAGTGTGAAATGAAAATGTGTATCACATTTCTAAGCATCATTTGATGTCCTTTCTCCAGCACTGTTGTTAGGATCTCCAACAAATATGTAGCACATGGGAGAAGGATAATTGGCAGTTTATCAGCCACCTTACTGCTTTTACAGTAAATTGCTGATAAGTATTAAAGTATATACATGTCCTTGTTTATGTTCTAAGTAGTCACATTTAAAATACATCATCAAGGCATACCTGAGGTGACCAGTGTTAAGCTAAGCTCCTTGGTCTCTTGAATAAGCCTGGCTGTGGAAACATAGAGCAGCAATAATGCACTCCCTGTAATGCACCTACTGTAATGTGTTCAGCAGATCATGACGCTTAGGCACAAACACATTACTAAGCTCTCCATTAATATTGTCTATGTGTATATTGGCCTGATAAGGGTCTGTAAGAGATAAAAAACAGCCAAAACCTTCAAATTGTCTGGTTGGACTCTGTGGCTATTTAAGCACAGCTGATTTTTTCATCAGAATGGTTTTTTTTAAATAATCTGCTGGAACAGAACCAAGACTGTCATTAAACTGAGTATGTGCTGCCAGAAGCTCATAGATGGGGGCAAGCAGGCAGACTCTTGACTCAATTTTTTTAATGTTAAAATGAGAGGTAAAAATATTAAAATTAAGGATACTGATAATTTCCATAGGGACTCATTGAGATATGTACCTGGAACAAGTACCTGGAATCCCCCCATAAATGGCTGCAGCAAGCAAATGATAAGGCAAATTGCTTTTCATGACATTTGTGGTTACCAGTGCTCCTTCAAGGGAGTATTTTATATATGGTTGGGCCACTGAAAATGTTGGGAACTTTTGTGTAATGGAAAAAAATAGAATCTCAGTATTTCAGTAGATGGAAGTAGCTTTGGTACATGAGGGTGCAGCTGAAAGCTTTTAATCACACTTGGCCAATGCATAATATATAGAAAATTAACTGAAATTCTTAGTGGGAAGTTCATCCTGAAAAGTCATACATATAAATAGAAGCTCAAGAACTTTCTTTAGGTTTTCAGGAAAAAAAAAAGTCAGTTTGCCACAAAAGTTACCTTGGATTTTTGGCTGGCTGCAAGATGCAATTTGGGTTGCTCTGTTTGGTTGGACTGCTGGGAAACACTTCCTGCTGCATGTGCTCAAGACACATAGTTCCAATGAAAGATGCTTTGAGCAAGATAAAAGGGGCTCATATGAGGGTCCTGTGAGCCTTTTGTAGCTTGTTACGTGCATGGATGGCAGGCTGGGGAAAGATGAAGGAGGCAACTCAGAACTGATGAATTCAGATTTTCCAAAAGTAACAAAATATCTTCGATCTTTAACAAGGTCCCAAGTGTCTCCAGTAGGTTTTCTGCAGCTTGCAGAACTAAAATCTTGGATAAATTTTCCACTGTGCATACTTATGAGCAAGAATTAAGGTCTGCTCATTATTAATAGTGTTTTCATTAACTTACATAGGACACAGTAAAAGGTGTTTCAAAATCCATTGCAGCTGTACTTCTCTCTAATGAGGAATGCTCACAAAAAGAGTGAAAGCTTTTGAAAGTGTAGTTTTTAAGGAAATTAATGAATTGAGAGCATCATCATGTGAGGATGTCAAAGCAAGTCATAAACTCATCCTAAGCAAGAAGATACTTTGTGAGGAAAAGTACCTCCAAAGAATCAAAGCTTATCTGCAGTTGTGTGCTCTCTTTCTCATCTGATACATTACCCCTCAAAAATTTTTTTTCTGACAAATTCAGAGTGAGCACCACAAGCAACGTGTGTCTGAAGGAACAATGGTAGACCTTTTTTTTACCTTTTTGGCTGCATGACTCGGGCAGCAAATTGGTCCAAAGAAATAAAAGAAGTAGGTCGCCAACTGGAGTCAACAGATTTGACTGAAAAAGTGGGACTGCAAAATGCAAAAACACAAAGGACAGTTTAGAGTGTCCATAAAATATTCACACGTTGTATGTCTGTGACAAGTAAGGAGGGAAATATATACAGAATTAATTCAGAGTATTTCTAGCATTTCATGCTTTTTCAGTGTATGAAGAACACATTATTATACTAATGATGTAGAATGTCTTATAGTTATTAGGCTCTTTAAGGAAAAAACTGTAACCAAGTAGATGGTGGAAGATCTTGACATTCAGTAATGTTAGGCTCTGTGGCAGAATTTGGGATGGGAAGGACAAAAGAGTCTTGGAGTCGGCAGATGAGGTTAAAAAGCTGTCAAAGCAATCAGACTTAGTGATTGTTGTGGACATACTAAGTAGTAAAATGCACAAGTATTTGCCAGGATTTTTTTTAAACTTCAGCATGAATTTTCTTATAAAAGCCACTCAAAAAGGAGTGATGTCTTCAAGTGGCACAGTTTTACAGGATGGCTGTTTTGGAGAGCAAGCACATTTGGAAATTTTGGTTGACAGATCTACTGTAGACTCACTTGGATTTAAAACGGACAGTTGCTGATTCAGTAAGAGAACCATGTTGAGAAGGCATATATTGCACAGGAGATATAGATGAAAGTTGAGGTCAATAAAGCATGAACATGTGTAAAGGCAGTTTTGAATTTGGTTCTAGTAAATCTAAGATAGGATGTATGTGAGCTGGACATTAAAAAGTAGTGACAATAACCTTAAAATGAACATTCAGACAAAACAAACCTGTCACAAGTTACTAACTGCAATTACAAATATCAGTGACTAAGTACGTCAAAGCTCTGATCAAGATTTAGTTCTGTTAAGTTTCACAAGAACAAAAAAAAGACGTAAATGCTGTAGATGTTACATCCTTTCATTGAGGTAGGCTTGAAGCTCACAAAGCATTAAGAGTGCACTTCAACATTTTGAGATTCAGAAAGCAATTTAGCGTGTTTTCTATGTTCTTAAGCACTCTGGTAAACTTGTCTTTTAGGATTTGGAGGTAGGTTTGCAATGCATATAGTGTTGAGTATATTATCTTTGGATAATATTTTTGAAAAGTCAGCAGTGTGTGTCAACAGTCTAAATGTAATCTAATTTAGAAAAAAAAAACAATTTTAATATTTGTATTAGTTTTATTTGGCCATATTTAAGGATCTTGACTGTTTCTCAGCAGCATAAAGTACCTAATAAATGTATCCTGTTTACAGACAAATGTTTGCCCAAAACTAATAATTGAAAAAAAAGTAAGAATCTGCAAGAATATGATCTCTTGTTAGAACCAGAAATAGAGTATGTTATGCTTCTGTACTCCAAAAATAATTCTGGTTGTTTACATATGTTCTGTGGCTAGAGGAAAAAAATACTGCAAGATGAGAAATATATGAAGAAAAGACCAAAGGGCTAAGGGATAAAAATAAAAGGCTGGCTACCTGCCAGAGTTGCAATGCATTGCCAGAATCAAAGCCCCATAAGTCTGAGGGCCTTTGGTGGGAAGTTTTAATCAGATGGAAAATTAAGACAAGAGAAAAAAAATAATTTTAACAGGCTGTTTAATCCCCAGTCATGATTATTTTATGTTCATATTTCATGTTTCTATAATGCCTGACTTTCTTTTCAAACAAATACAGGCACATCTTTCAGTTTGCTGTTTTCCATTGGTTTCTGTGATGATATTCTGCATGTCTAACACTTCATCTGTGAATGGCATCTGCTGGGAGCCACCATTTCCAATGTCTCCTTTTGTGAGTCTGGGATCTTGGTGCACATCTCTGTGGTTCCTAGGCCTTGGAAATACCCACAGTTGGCCTGTTAAGCTAATAGCTATTCAAGTCATTGGGCTCTTTGGAGGAAATGAGGAGTGAGCCACTGATTTTCAGTTAGCAGCCAATTATTTTGGTCATTCTGCTTTTTTTAATTTTCTCTCTTGTTCTCCCTGCATTTTAGCTACAGTAGGTTATTGTGGCATTGTTGTTCTTCTGGACACTAATGAAGAAGATTTATGTTACTGGTCTTACAGTTAGCCACAAATATTTTCTAGTTACATGAGCAAAAACATCACCCAGCCTTTTTTTATGATGTTAAGAAACGGGAAAGATGCATATATCAAACACTTCTTTATAGCCTGCCAGCAAGAAAATTCAACAAAGCATAGCTTAAAGGAAACTCTCTGATCTCAGGTAGAAAGGGTGCTTCACTTGCAGGCAAAATAAAATGGAGAAGGGGGAAGAAAATATCTTCTGCTGGAACAGAAATGAAAGAAATCATGTCAGAATTAAGATCTCTCTATTGGAAACTTCCTTCAAGGACTTGGAAGGAAATGTGGAAGATGTGCGTTAATTAATAAACATAGTTTTTACATGTGCTGGAGTTTCAAAGTGGTGGAAAATTTGGTTCCTGAACAGGAACTAGAGATTAGAGATTTAGGGCAAAAAGAGAATGAGGAAGCAAATCTTAGATCAAAAAAATGGCAAAGAGGTGTGAGTAGAGGAATCTTTCATAAAATTTCAGAAACTGTAGAAAGTATGAGAAATGCTAAAGATTGGAATTTCCAAAGACGAAAGATAAACTAATATAGAATATACCTTTTACCTCTCTCAGAAAACTGCTTTACAAAGGGATCTTTGTATCACAAAGTCCAATAAAGGGCGATATGAGAAATTTAGCGAAATTTCTATTAAAGAGAAACATACTGACAAAAAAAGGAACATTTTCTATGTAAAATAATTTTCAAGTAATTCTTTATGAAAATACGATGCACTACTCGGTGCTCTTGCATTCTTAGGAACATCCCTTTGTTAGCTCAGCTGAACTCTCTCCTATCACTTTCTGATACCTTTTTTGTGACACTAAACTGAGTGGTGCAGTTGTCTCACCTGAAGGCTGGAATGCCAAGCTCAAGGACTGGGCCCATGGGAATCTCATGATGTTTAACAAGACCAAGTGCAAGGAGCTGCAGGGCAGTCCCTGGTATGAACATGGACTGAGGAATGAACAGATGGAGAGCAACCCTGCCAAGAAGGACTTGGGAGTGCTGGTGGGTGAGAGGCTGGACATGACCTGGCAATGTGCACTTGCAGCCCAGAAGGCCAACCTCATCCTGGGCTGCATCAAAAGCAGAGTGGCCAACAGGGAGAGGGAGAGGATTCTGTCCCTCTCTTCTGGTGAGACCCCACCTGCAGTGCTGCATCCAGCTCTGGGGTCCCCAGTACAGGAAGGACATGGACCTGTTGGAGAAAAAGTGCAGAGGAAGCCACCAAGATGATCAGAGGGATGAAGCAACTCTCCTATGAGGAAGGACTGGGAGAACTGGGTTTGTTTGTAGCCTGGAAAGGAGGAAACTTTGGGTTAACCTAATTGTGGCCTTCCAGTATCTGAAGGGAATTTGCAACAAAGATGGAGAGGGATGTTTTATGAGCAGATAGTGAGAGGACAAGGGGGAATGCATTCAAACCGAAAGAGAGTGGGTTTAGATTACATATTCAGAAAAAAATTCTGTACTGTGAGGGAATGAGACACTGGAACAGGTTGCCCAGAGAAGCTGTGGATGTCCCATCTCTAGAAGAGTTCAAGGTCAAGTCAGATAGCAACCTGATTTAGTGGAAGGTGCTCATCTTTAAGATCCCTTCCAACACAAACCATTCTATGGTTCAATGATTCTCTCTGAAAGAACTGATTGTAGGGCTAAGTGTACAAGTACTTAGTGCTTTTGCATGTATTAATCTGTTTTATTTAACATGTTCCTTGTATTCCCTGCTGATTGTAAATAGAGGTCATAAAACATGGTGTAAAATCCTTCTCAATAATCTTTTTTTCCTTATGTTTTCTTCAGTTCTTTCATGAAGGTTACTATAAAGTTAGTGTCAGAAGAGCTATATTTCCTTTTGAAGAGCAGAGCTCAATACCACCTATGGATGTTTTATAAAACGACCTTTGAAAATCTCATTTTTTCCTGAAATTTGTCATGTGCTCTTTCATAGATGCTGATTTTCATGATCTGCACATTATCTGCATGCTGTGTTGGCTTTGTTCATTTGGGGAATTGAGCTGAGTTGAATTTTTCTTCTGGTTGTATGCCCATTTCTTGGCTTAAAATTTGAAACTTGCAGTCGAGTCTTTCTTATGGGCAGAGTAAAATTTTTCTTGCTGGATTTAGACAAGCACTGGCTCGAATCGCATGTAGTGGTTGGGGAATTTTAATCAATGCTGATCTTTAGGAATGTACTTAGCCAACGTCTGTAAGAGATGTAAGTCAGCCACCTTGGGTCATGGGTATGGGATAGGTGACTTCTTTGTTTCCAGCTTTATCTGCTCTAATTCAATGAATGTTTTAATTTAGCCATTTGATGACTCCCAAAGTGGAACACAAGGTAGTGCAACTGTGTTGATCCAACACATTTCTCTGCCCTGCTTTAAGAGCTAAAATACACAGAGGTGATTTAAGGCAGCAAGCCCAAGAGCCAGCATAAGACCATCACCTAGAAGTTTTGTCCTGGTGTCTTTAATTTAATGGGCATGTTGTCTTTCTGCCCCTCCCTCTGGCAGGGCTGAATTTCAACTACAGTGATCAAAGCTCAGCTGAAACAACACATAGTACATAGAGCCTTTTCAAACAAATGCTCACCACAGTCCGTTTCAGGTGAAAGAAACTGAACATTAATTTATGTACTTTTCATTTCCTCAACAGACAGTGTTATTTTGCTGAATATCACTGTTTAATCACTTAAAATACATAATTATGTTAATCCTGTGCAGTTCATGCAAGAATTGGAAATAGTAATGGCTGGGAGGATTCAGCTCTAAGACATTTTCTGGAGAATAAGCACAAGTTAAACAGAAATGTTCTACCTCTTCTGCCTCCAGAAGTAAAACTCTCAGTGCTAAAATTGTTCTGCCATTTTTGTGTATTATTTCTAGTGCTCAACCTGCTGATGCTGCACTGCAAGATCAGTGAGTAGGTTCTGCTCTCTGTTGGTATAGGGAAATGTGTAGCCATGGTAATTTTAACTGCTTGACACTCCCGGTAATATTTAGGAGATCCTTTTAAAATATTTTTTATTTTCCATCAGATCTCTAACAAACAGACTCTTTGGGAAAAATTAAATAGCATTTGGTTTTGGTAATCCTTTAATATTTAATATACCAATGTTCAGTAAGTTTTAATTGGCTTTCAGGAGAAAAGTATAGTAGTCACAACTTTTCTCAGTTTTTATGTTGTTTTTGGAAGTCATCTACATCCAGTCCACAAAAATCATCATAGGTCTGAATCTTGTACCTCTGCAGCAAAGATAGGTGGAGGATATTCAGCCCATGTGTACATTTTATCTCTGTTTGCAGTACTTAGTCATCTTTTTTCTTTTTATTAGTACTCCTTAGATCACCAAAAAGCACACTTAGGCAGTAGTTTTCTCTCCATTCCTTCCCTATCTCTCCTTTCCCTGTGAGAATACACAGTCAGAGGTATCAGATATTTATGTCTTGAGTGGATGTTATTTCTATCTGTTCCTCCTTTATTGAAGCTATAATTAAAATAGTCTTTCTACATCAATACTTGAAAGGGACAGCAGAAAAAAAGGCACATGTAGCTCTTGATACAGCTTTCCCCATCACCAAATGAAAGGTCAGTAGGAGGTTTGAATTTACATGCACAAAGTTCTGGAATGTTGAACATCCACCTCTTAGAAATGTATTTGTTGCCAAAACCATTGAAGTGAGGTGATTCATTACCTTTGAGATTGTTTTGAAGGGCAATAAAAATTACAGTCATGACATTAAGCTATTTTTTATCTAAAAATTGTTTTAAAAGTGTAGCTCATTTTAAAAAAAATACCAAACCATGTTAAAGGTACACTGCCATGTTCTATATCCTTTAATATTATTACATGTTCAAAATCGTTATTAGATTCTGAGTAGATTAATGGCTTTCTAATAGTCTAATAATCATCCTTTGTGTTCTTGCTTATTCCCTTTATGATAATGAGAATTGCTAAGGTATACATATATTTTGAAAGTAACTTTTTTGTTTTATTCTGACAAACCTATTGAAAAAGCATTGAACTGCTCTGCAATATTAGGATTAATTGTGAGTTATAGTAGGATATCCAGATACATTTTTAATCATAATCTTCCAGTCAGACTTCTATAATACTTGGACATAGTGATTTATGTTTGTGCTTTTAATATACTTACAAGAGATTTATTAGAGATTGGAGATGTTTGTTTTTAATTTTGTGGTGTCAATGGTAATAGGATAAGGAGAAAGCATAAGAAGAAGAGGTAAAGGCTTTTCAGTAAGAGAAAGAAACTAATTTTGTATGATTTTGACACTATTAAATTACATTTGGGGAAGATGTCTGCATATAAAAATTCAAAGGCACATTTGCAGGGGCTGTGTCTTTGATACGAAATTGCTGTTGAGTAATAAGTTCTATTTGATGGCTATGTTGGAGAAGAGATATCTTAAAAAATTCAAATACCATCCTTCACTGAATTGGATGTGAGCTTCACATCCTTAAATTTAGTCCACTGAGGATATGCTCCTAACTACCCTAGAATATCCAAAGAACTTACTCTGACTGTTGAACACATTAGAATGATTGTGTGCTCAAAGACAGTCCACAAAATGTTATAGCATCTAAGCAAGCTTAGAAGCTGCTGTTTATTCAAAGGTCACACACAGTAACTTTGTATTTGTGCAGGCTGTATTCCATATCCAGTTTAACATTCCCTGCAGATCTTTTATCATGCCATTAGCTATTAAAGTGTGTTGTTGCATTTTAACTGGACCAAACAACAATAGAAATAAACCCTTGCCCTCCTACTACAATCTCTCCCACTAAGATATTTTTTAAAGGAGTCTTCTCAAACTACAGGGGTAATAATCACTGTAAAAAATTGCATTCTCCCTTTAAGGAACTTGGCTCAGGGCATATGAGTTTTCACAGGACCTGACTCCTAAACTGAGCTTTAGGATCAGTTCTTATTTTCAGTAAGTTCCAAAGCAAGCTGTTCCTGTGGGCTTTATCAAAGACCATTAAGTAAAAGAAACACAAAAAATTACTGGTTATTTAAGTCCTTTGTTAAAGACAGCTTTACTTGTGGTTAGTGCACAGTACACCAATCTTTGATAACCTTTCTCTGACTACTTCCCATTGTGTATTCAAATTACTTGTAGAGTTCCCCCACCTACAATTTATTATTTCAGGCCTTGGAACCCTTATTAAAAACACAGAAAGTTTTTCTACTGATTTATTATAATGCCAGCCATTCTAGCCAGAAATTACAAATGGATCTGTTGTAATGGTCTGATCCAGCAGTGGGATGAAGGAATTCTGGATTGAAAGATCTAGTCAGGTTAGCATGAAAGGTTATGGTGGTGCTGTGGTAGGGTTAGTGTAGATAGCCCATATATGTTCCCATTAAGGTAAAGTTGGTGCTACATCTGTTTGCAGGGTCCTTTAGGTGTTAAGCCTTTCTTTTTCGTCACAACATATTCCAAAGCTTGTTCATCATTTTCACAGGGAGTTGACTCAAAGCAGATTCAGAGGTTGGCATGAGAAACAGTTCATGTTTTGAGGTTCCAAAAGAGTCAGATGGCTTCAAGCACAGCTTTTCTGTGCTTGAAACTCAAGCCCATGGGATGCTAAAATTCCAGCATATTTACTTTCATTTCTTTTCCTTGAGTCAGGATCACAACTCAGATTTGGTGTAATAATATCATGATCTAGGACATATTTCTTCCATTCTAGATATTATAAAAAACTGGAATTATGATGAGGAAAATATATGTACTGCAGTGGTGCTTCAGCTTTTAATCACTAAGGTAACAAGCACTGCCATGAAGTAATTTTTAATTAGGATACAGTAGTATAAAGTCAAACCCAAAGTTATTCTACACATTCATTAATGCCACCATGGTATGAAAGAAATAATATGGATTTTTCTCATTCTTGTGGAAAAGGGCTAACAAATCATTTATAAATTAAAAGTATACGTGTAAAAATGTTTATAAATATTTTTCTAGAAGAAATGTAGACTTTTAGTTGTTCTTGGTGATGACAATCACACAGAATAATTAAGGACTGCAGGCAGACCATTTTTGTTGTAGGTAGCTCATCAGCCCATAAGAAAATAGTTAATCACAAGTTTCTGGCTCAACTTAATTCAGGAAATGAGTGTTGATTTTACTGTTCTATCAACGTCTTCTTTATAACAGTTTGGGGTTTTTTTGCCTTTTTACCTGATCTTACCAGTAGAAACACTGTTTGTGGGACTTGGCCTGAAAAGTGTAAAGAAGCCCTCTGCACACGTGTGTGAGCATGTTGTCTTTATTCCAGAAACGGGCAGCTCCTGGTGTGGGACACCCTAAAGAGTTGACCTGGCTCATTTGGTGTTATCCAATACCCTTTTTTCCAAGGGCTGCCAGGTCAGTGTCATGTGTGTGTGACATGTGGACCAGGAGAGCTCGTGGCTATTAATTACATGATGAATTTCTGTCTGGCAGAGAGATTGGCAAGACATGGCAGTCTAGGCTCTTGGTAGACCCACATGACCTCTCAAAAAGGTTTGACCACCCAAGTGCTACAACCTGAGATGGATGTGCGATTGATAAATAGTGAAAGGAATGAAACCTGACTGGCTTAGAGAGCCAGATGTCAAATGCAAAACAAAAAGAAAAGGCCCCATGGAAATTGCTGTTATTTTTCTTTAGTCTGAGTATAATCAGGGGGTCCTTGACACAGTATTATGCGAGAAAATAATTCACTAAATATCTTGGCTTTCAAATTGATAGATTCTTCTTCATATCTATATATATATATGTACTGTGGCAGAATTTGAACGAACGCTCCACTTTGGATTGGAATGGCTTGGAAATGTTTGTGAAAGTACTTTTGATGGAACAAAAATGTGTAGGCAGTACACTCAAGCACTTTTTGTCAAAAAAAATCACATAGCTACAAAAACTACCTATGCATAATATCAACCAGATGGATTTCTAGTCCTGAGGAAAGGGTCCTGTTACCAGGACTAGAGGATTTTTTTTAACTCTCGTCCTTGTTTTGACATGACTTCACATGTGATTGTTAAGTCATTTCAGTCAGTGTGACTGTGATTTATCTTATCCGTATGGAAACTATTTTGCAATTCTCACATACAAAATCTCTGATAAGTGCAGATAACATAATTATCATACAAAAAGGACAGCTGTGAATATCCATTTCTGACACAGATAGTTTTTTCAAAATACAAGAACTTTAATTTGGTGAAATGATGGAAGTAGTGCTTAGAATGACAGGAATTCTTTTCCTTTTTCAGCTCATGTGTCTCTTGTCCAAAGAAATGTTAGTTCATTATTTTTTTCAGTGAGGAGTGCTTAAGATTCTGTAGCATAATCAGATTTTGTCACAGAACCACAGGGGAAAGCCAGATGTGCAGCTCTTAAGAGCTGGAAAGGAATGAATTATACTTGGGGGAGTATCTTGTGTGATAAAAGAAAACTGTTGTAGTGCTCTTAAGCTTTAGTATAGAGACATGAAACATCTTAAAATCCAAATCCATCAATTTGTTAAAGACTACATTAAGCCCTGTGGGCTTGTATTTCTCGTCTCTGTAGACACCTGGTATATGTTTACCACTTTCAGGTCATCCTCTGTTTTATTTGTGTTTATCTCACTTTTTTGTAACTTTGTTGGTGTAAGTACTAAATGTAATTTTGGAGTTTCAGGAGTACAGGCTGGTCAGCAGCATGGTGGCATAAAATAGATTATTGAGGCTGAGGTCTGGCCCTTCCCTCAGCAGAAGCAGTGATTTAGATTTGGGTGAGGGTTTTTTTACCAGCCCTTGGTGATCTCCCACTGTTGAAGTGAGTAGGTTTAAAAGTTCCTAGGCCAGGCAGACATATTGAAATGATGTGGAGGACACCCCTTGTCCAGGAGTCAATTGCTCTCAATATTTGTATTCACCTAGAGACAAAAGCAACAGCAAAACACGAGAGAAAGCTGTATTAAAATATTATGGGCTGTATTCTCACAGACCAGTAGCCTTTTCTAAACAGAGGAAAGTTTAGCAATCCTCATTTCTGTGTAAATGCCAGCTGTACTGTGTTTCAGTCTTTTATTAGGTGCTTATGCCGTATTTTCACACGTGTCCATATGTAACTTTTTTGTGCACAGAGCTGAGACTATTCCTTTAGTATCAGAATCTTTTAGGTTGGAAAGGACCTTACAGATCATCAAGTGCAATCACTAACCCAGCACTGCCAAGCTCACCACTAAACCATGGCCCCACGTGGCGCATCCACACATCTTCTAAATACATGCTGGGACAGTGACTCAGCCACTTCCCTGGGCAGCCTGTTCCAATGCTTGACAACCTTTGGGTAAAAAATTTTTTTCTAGTGTCGAATTTAATAAGCTACTGTTAGATATTTTCCCTCTTCATTGTTTGTCATGTAATATTAGTGTTGTTACATGCCTTTTAAACCTCTCTTTCAAGGGAGTTACTTATTTCTTTCTAACCTTTCCTGTGACCTCCAACACTACATTTCTGAGTGCTTAAGAAACAGTTATAAGTTTATGTTTACATTATCCTCCTGAAATGTTGCTTTTGTCTTCCCATTTCACAGATAAAGATGAGGCAGATGTTTAAAATGTCTGCTAGAAGGTTAGTCTGCAGAACAGATTTGATGGTGGCCAGTTAAAGATGCTTGGAAATAGATACTTAAAATTATTAAAATTTTGTAGCAGAAATTCAAGCAAGCTGCAGTGTTGACTTTCCAGCATTTAAGAAAATTCCTGGGGATGATACATCAGGGAAAAAGAGGAAATCAGTTTTTTTTTTTATTTCATGGGTAATTCCTGAAGAACTGAATTTCTCCTTATGAGCTAATCCTCAGAATTATCAGATACAGCCTGATAGAGCACACTGTGTAACACCCATGTGGGATAAGACTGAGGTCCAGTGGGTACAAATGGTCAGTATTTGAGCATGACAGGGTGCAAGTCCCTGCTCAGGCACTCCAATCCTGTACATCTGCAGCAGTTGGGTCAGACCACCCTCTGAATGATACGAAGGCTCTCCTGAGGGTAGATATTTGTTCCAGCCTGCAGATTGGATACTTAAGGCTCTTTGATGTCTTAGACAGAGTGCCAAGGTGCTATCATGATTATCTAGCATAAAATACACTGCAAGCCAAGAAAGGTTTTTCTCATGTAATCTTTCTTGTGGGGAAGGGCTGACGAATCATTTGTGGTGACTGAGGATAGAGAGATTGTGTTAGAGCAGTTAGGCTTGCTAATCACAGAAAGTAACCATTGTTTGATGTTTCCATGAGAGAGCCCTCCATTAACTGCAGCTGAACTTGGCTGAGTGTGAAATTAAAAAGGAGACATAGATTTCCAGACACTCCCCTCAGGTGCTCAAAAGTATGCTAACTGGCACTGTGGGAGACCTCCTAAAACAGCTAAGGATGCTTAAAGGAAAGGGGCCACAACAATGTGAAAAGAAAACCTTTGTATAATCACTGAACCCACAAAGTTGATCAAGATCAGTCACACTGTATTAACTGCTAAATTTTAAGCTCACATGAAATGCTTCTTTCTGCCAAGGTCTGGTTCCAGCTGTGCTTGGTGAGCATCTGCACTCCCAGGAACTGGAGGTGTTTAATACTAGGCAGAAAAGTCTGTGAAAATAAATGTAAGAGAAATTGTCAGGAGCCTGCATATTAAGGCATTGCCTAGCTTTAAGAAAATTATTTTAAAACTTCAACTTGACAGACATAGAAGATTTTACAGGCTATGTTGGCTTCTGCTGGCAGCTGGAATCTGAATTGTAGAGACCCAATTGCTTACTTGCATTGTGGCACTGGAGACATTTCAATCTTATTTTTTTCTCTCTCTGTAAAATGAGGGAGGCATATAGATCCCACAGATACCTACTGGAATGAAATTTGAAACTCTGGAACCTAGTATCATTGCAAAGTATTTAAAATGCACTTTTAAAACCATGTTTATTACCCACGACATTGAAGTGTAAGAAGGGCTGTATCCTTTGTCTCTGAGGTTGTTGTATTATATAAGTCTCTATGGGACATTCCATTTTAATGCTTGGTTCTGTAGAAAGAAATGAAAACACCATAAATTCAGGATTATGACATATTCTAGGATTAAGGGGAAGGCTTTAGCCAAGAATATGTACATATATCAGTTTATTCTACTTTGCTGTATGTGAAAGATCTTTGAAATCTCTCCTGATTTTGAGAGACAGTGTCCCTTGAGTAAAACCAGTATTACTCATTTCACTGTTGATATGTGAATATCATTCAGTTATATTGGTGGTTTTTGTGACATGAATATACATTTTCAGATCTAGGTATTCATTTTACTGGGATACTCTTTCTGATGGAAGCCTTTTGTGTCTTTGCCTGTAGCTACCATTGACCTCCACATAATTGTCACTGTTGTTTCAAGATTTAAAAGGGAAGCAAGGAGGTGATGGTCTCTGAAAGCTTGTGCTGTTAGAAAAGCATATCATATTTCATTTAATATTCTCAGTTGTAGAGCAGACTTTGAACATTCACATGTTGTCTTTCTTTCATCATCCAACAAAATAAACTGGGAAAATTGTTGCATTATAAACACAATTTTAAAATTCTTATTTTAAAAAACATGTCCTCGCCCCCAAGAAAAAAAATCTCAGTGATCCTTTAAAGAAGGAGCAAGCTGGAATCCTATGAAATGGTATCTAATAAGACAGGCTATGGTATGCACATCAAAAAATGATATCTAGTGTTACTACAAGTTAATGTACATCCTGTAATTCACTGTAATGTATTTTCAAAGCCATGAAGCCTCTGCTAGTGATCTCTAGGAAACAGACTCATCTGTTAGCCAGCTAATTACCAGATAAGTGCCCAGAGCAAGTACCTGCCATCTCCTTCATAAAACTGTCCTATGCACAGGGAGATAAATAGTGACAGAACCCCATCCTGAATCTGTCCACATTGTGCTGCTATGTTCATTCTTCATTTCAAGTCATTGCTTGGGTGATTGTGATTTTTGAAATGCAAACTTTTTCTGTTTAGAAGATCTCTCCGTTCTGTTGTGGTGGCAGGTGCTGGCTGGAATGCTGGCTGTCATGTCCTTTGATTCTGTCATAGTGATTGACACCCCACACACCTCATTACAAAAAAAAAATAAAGCTCAGAACCCAGGCATCACACTGTTTTTTAAAGATGTTGTGTCTGACCTTGAATGACAGGTTATTTTGACAGTGCATTGTTTGTGTAGTGGAACGATACTGAGTCACTAAGTTTAATAGCAGCACAAAATAAAAATATGTAAAAAGAGATTCAAGTCCTGGCTGGAAGCATTTATAGGTAAATATGAAGAAACAGGGTAAAACAAGTGGGTATAATGAAAAACAGCACAAGACTGTGTTTTAAACATTTTGGAGGTGGGTTTTGGCTTGTGTTTTCTCAATTGATTTTTTTTCTCTTGTTTTTGTATCTTTGGTTAGTTGAGCTTTTTGGTTGTTTTATTCCTGCTCAAAGTGTACATCACAAAGGAAGTTATTTAATAAGCCCCAGTTGCTCAGCCTTCTGTCTAGCATCTAAGTGCTTTTTGAATTTTGAGGGCTGATTGAGGGAGTAATCTGAAAGACTGGGGGAGGAAAAAGTAGGTAGGCAAGGGCCTACCCTTAGGTAAGAACATGGAAGAGGGCAGAGAGATGTTTGCCAAGAAAAACACCAATGCAGCCATACAGTAATGGTGGGAATTTACAGAGAGAAAATTAATTCATTTTATACTCTTAAATAGGAATATTAAAATTGGAATTTAATGTTAATGTAGGAGGAGGAAGTTCCAGATGTGTTTCTGTATGACATGACATTACAAATTTGTGTTCCTAGTGGCATCTCTGCCTTTGTTTATTTGAGAGGCTGCATGGTCAGATGATGCAAGAGAGAAATGAGAAGTAGAAGGAAAAGAGAATGGACAGGAGGAATTATTGTAGTAGTAATCAAGGTAAAATTTGAGTAGTGAGCAAAGTGGTTGTTTCAATGCTGATCAAAGGACCCAGACAGAGCATGCAGGTGTTACTGGAAAGAACACAGACTTTGCTGACTTGCTGTGCAGGTCAGGGAAGGCCCTGGTTAAAGATTGTCTCCATAAAGGATGACAGCTGGAAGGAACTGTCAGATATAATGCACATGAGCCTGAGGTCAATCAGTCTCTACAGCCTCCTGTTATTACTTGTATAGTTGTATGGGACCATGGTCCAGCCTCTAGGACTATTGCAGGCCTGCTTGGACTGGGTCATTTGCAGTGACCTTGCCATAAGTGAGGAGCTGGGAGCTGTAAGGAGTTCAGATGTTTGTCATGGAGTTGGTCAGGGGCTGGAGCAGCTGACTGGGAGGAGAGGCTCAGGCTGAGCCTTGGTCAGGGGTGGCTTCAGGGGACCCCAGCAGAGGCCCCCAGTGCCTGCACAGGGAGGGGCTCCTGACAAGACCCAGCCAAGTACCTCCCACTGGGACGTGGGGAAGGATGAGACACTGGGCCTAGGTTGGAATGAGAGGTTCAGATGGATATAAAGGGAAGCATTTTCCCATGAATGGGCTCCAGCAGGGGAATAAAGGCACGGAGAGGTTGTGGTGTCCATCACTGGATGTTTTCAGAGCCCAAAAAGAAGAAATAACATGAAATTCCTTTGCAAAAGGACCTGGGTACTTTATTTTTTTCCCTCAAGGTTTCTCATTTTTTAAAATGGGTAAGTAAACTCTGCATGTATTGGGAATCAGGGAATTCCTAGGAATGGTGTACAGCTGATAACATCTGACACAAGCATGCTTGTAGACAGCAGTTTCTTTTAACAGCATCATACTGGGCATTCATTGGAATACATGATGGCAGGGATGCTTCTTAGAGGAATTACATGTTAATTCCATTAGGAAAAAAATATTTTCTGTGCCATTTATTTTGTAATTTAAGATCAGCATTCCACATTTGCAGAAGGCTGATAGAATTTTTAAAGTAATAAATCAAAGGAGTTCTCTTAATACCTACAGAACTAAATGTAGGGACATTTCCAGAACTATTCAATGAAACTCAATTTACATATTTTTTGGTGTGTAATCTATGTGACCTTCAGTAACTGTTTGTTTTTTTAATCTGAAAAATGCCTTTAAAGAGTAATAGCCCAGAGTTTCAAATAGTGCAGCAGGAGATGTAATGCATATTTTAACATGTTTTCTTTAAATTTGTCACACAGACTTGTTGTGCGTGATTATGTAAAAGTCCGTGTTTTTAAAGCCAGTAGTACAAGTGTGTGATGTACTTGGTTGGGCTAAAAAATTCAGAAGTCTAATTTATCTTGAGATATGCTCAGTCAAGAAGTTTTTCACAGCAGTTAGCTAACACTTCAAGCTCTAACAGTGCCCCTGAGCCATAAAAGAAATTTGCATGTAAGAAATGTTTTGAATCTATTAAAACTCAGCTCAGAGCTAAAGAGTTTCTCTTATGTCTTTGTTGACTAACATGAAGTGAGATCTCACAAAAAGCTAGGCTGTGATCGACAGATGCCAAATCTCAGGTTTTGATGTGATTATATATTTCTTTCATGCACAGTGGTTTGCTCTGGGACTGGAGTTTCAGAAAGACAGCAATCAATGGGTCTGTGCAAGAGTACACAAAATATATTACTCCTGGCAGTCGTCAAGGCAGAATTATTCAAAAAATAATCTGAAATGCATTTGATCATATACTAGAAGTTTTAATAATTTATATTATACCTTATTAGCAAAGTCTTGTGTTTACTTTGTGACTGCCAAAACAAGATGAAAGGCTGCCTCCGTGGAAATACAAGATGCTTAGCTCAAAGTCTCTGTCTGTGCATTTCAGTTTGGTAATTTCCCTTCCTTCCCTCATTTTGATTAATAGTATATAATTTTAAATCTTAGAATATCTCTTCCTTCATTGTGGTCCTATTTAGTGAGAGCAATGCTTAACAAGTCTACCAAAGAGTTTGTGGCCTATCAAGATTGAAACTAGTACAAACACGTATTTTTGAAACTTCTTTACCTTAGGGCTTCCTCCCAGCACTTTTTTGTTGAAAGAGGCTTTGAATTTTGTTCTAAATTCCACTGCAATGAATCATTATGGTAATCTTTCTAACTCTTGCAGCTACAAAAGTGTAATACCTGAGCTCAGCTTAAGGAGCTGTTGCACTCTGACTAGTGATTGTATGTGGTAAATATCACAGCTATATCAGGTCAGAATATTACAGAAATAACTTAAAGAGTTCCTTGGAAAGCTAATGCACTGTAAATATTGTATCTAGAGACAGAGATACAAATAAGGACTGTTCGGAATTAATTGTTCTGTTAAATGAGAGCATAGTGAGTGGACAGTGTAAATGCTAGTTCACAAAATTATTTTTTTACCTCCACCGAGGTTTCTTACACCAAATGTGCATATAGTCATATATAAAATGTTTTTCAGTAACACAGCTGTTTATAGGATACTTGTGTGCCTGGAAGAACTGTTTACGTTCTTGACAGGCCAGGCTGTGGCAAGGGCCACTCAGCCCTTACTCAGGAGGGAAAGGGTGCAGTGACACAGTCCCTTTAGCAGAGCTCCTCTTCCCCCTGGGGAATTTGTGCTCAACAGACTCTGAGCAAGAGGCATCCACCTGCAGGTGTCTCTGAGTGATTATCCTGGGTTTAAAAGCTCTGTATGAATCTCAGGATGGGGACAAAAAGACTGTTATTTTCTACAAGAGCCTTTCAGTCTCAGGGAGCCAGATGTACCTTTTTTTGTTGTTTTTTTTTTTTAAGATGCACATTCTGTGATGATAATGAAAATTTCATGGAAGCCTGTGGTATTACTCATGTGTCAGGCAGAATTTTGGGCCAAACTAGAGAAGAGTGTTTAGAAAACATGAATCAGATGAATACGCTCTTTACTTTCCTTGGAAGGGAGTATTTGGCAGGATCACCTGAAGAGGTGTACATTATCAAACAGAAACACAGTTTAAGTGGTAAGCTGTGATGCCTTTAAGAAAAGGCTCACTTCAGTTGGCAATTTGAGATATTTTTGTCTTTCTACCAAAAAAAAAAACAAAACCAAAAAACCCAAACCAAAAAAAAAAAACAACCAAAAATGGGTTTACTGTATCAGTATGATCATCTCATTTATTGGAAATATGATGAAGTAAGGAAAAAACAGATTTCACAGCTGTACAGGCTGACTTAGATGAAATGCTACTGAGACAACTCACCAGCAGCGTTCACCACCACTGGAACTTTGTAAACCTTGCCAAAATCTCTTGTGCCATTCTGTATTACCAGCAGTATGAAGCACTACCTAATGCATATGTAGTGCATGTTGCAGTAGAGGTGTAAGAAAACAGTATGGTAACAAAAAAATGCAGTATAGGCATGATCAAAATTATACCAGCGAGATGAGACTCTTTGGTTTTATGTTGGAAAACAGAAAAGCTGTATAACATAAATGAAATGCCAGTGAAACCACTACTGTAAACTATGTTACAGAAACATGATTGAATGCATGAAACACTGATGTTCTTAACTGTTAGTGAAGGAGAAAACTTAAAAGAAGTCTCTGAAAACATTTTACAACTTACAATTTGTATTTGGAGAATTTTGCTGCCTGTCCCTAGTCTTCCTGAGACATGTAGCTAGGAACTGAAGCATTGAGGAGAAGGTCCAGCATTATTTATGAGGTACTGGCCCTTTTTATCTGTTTACCAAGGGATAGCATCTAGTCTTGTATGAGTAAATAACTATGATTTTATCATGCAGTGTAGAAATATTTAATTAGGAGTCATTTCTACAAATTAAGCACCTTATATAGGCGATTTTTGAGACCTGCAAAGAAAAGAAATGCTTTATAAATGTCTAGAAAGAATAAATTGCAAAAGAATTTCGACTCATTTGTAAAAAATCCTTAATACTGTACATTTTCCAGTTTAATCTTCAGGCAAAGGTTAATCAGCTTTGATTTGGGAGGACAAAATAGCTGTGGCCGAGTGCTAAAATTTCAGACACCTTAGAAATTGATTGTAACTAATAACTTAGCAACAGTTTTTGATTAAGTTAACATGTTCTGCACAATATAGACTGAAGTTCTGGAGTGGTGCTGTTACTGTGCCTCACTCTGTGGAGAATTACACCCCAGCGTGCTTACCTGTTTCCTTTCCTCTGTTTACCCAGTTGACATTCTTCTAGGTGCTCATGTGTGAGAAGTCATCCTTATTTCATAGTTCACTTGGTCAGTAACCCTTTGCCTGTGTGAATTGGGATCCAAGTCAGCAATAACTCAGTTGTTAGAACAGCACTTACTCCAGGCTGTCATTTGCCCCTTTGATGCTTACTTACCTAACCAGTAGTAATCATTATTTTCCTTCTACAATTACTATAATGGAGCTGATTGCTGAAATGGAAAACAGGAGGCAGTTACAGAAGGTTTGAATTGTGCTGTCACACTTTCATGGGCAGGCACCTTTCTTGGAGCTTTGATATTTCTTTGAGTTTGCCCAGAAATATGTTTGGTAAAAGACAAAATGGGCATCTGGTCTGTATATTCATGTGGCCCTGTTTCAGCTTCTTGGAAATACAAGATTATCCAGATAGTTACTTTCTGGGTCCCTAATTTATTTTATACAAAATGTGAAAGAGAAAAAAAATAGAATGGTTTAATCAAAACCCTTTTTTTAACTGGAAAGTTTCAAACCAATTAAAAATCCAGCTGAACTCAATTGAATTCCCAAGAGATTATTCAAATAGAGGGACGAAAACAGAAATGACAACAGAAATATTGCATCCTCTGATGCAGCATTGTTACACCTTTGTTTAATTACACCTTCACCACTTACATCTCTTGCAAATGTCATCGAATTTCACTGGATGTTTTTCCTTTTGAGTATCTACAATACTGAACTGAATAAGGAGAAAAGGGAGAAAAGAGCTTTTTACTCTTTTCACTTGGATTTTCTGCTGAAATAGTGATGCAACATCAGTAACTTGTGCTGCAGTTAAAAGACATCATATTCTTGGGGATCTTGGTGCTTGCAGTCAGGTTGGGAATGGTAATGACAGGCGCAGCAGGGAACTGGGATTCAATATGCTGAATGAGAAGGTGAGTGTTTTAGCACAGCTGCCTCCTGAGGGTCAGGGGAAAGGAAAAGCCCTTTGGGAGGATTTTCAAGCACCACTGAGCTGGCACACCAGGAGTCAATGATTGACTTTAGAAGATCCCTGCTGTGCAAAGGATTGAGTGTTGTGGTCCCCTTTATCACTGGTTAGACATTTCTTCTGGAGAAGCTAAAAATCGGAAGGTAGTGAGAAAGCAGCAAAACAAATTAAAAAATAACCATCAAAGAGCTGTCTCTGGTGGCAGTGAGGTCTGGAGATTTTTCTGTTGCTAACAGCTGCATTGACTTGACAGTTAATTTCATTAGAAATACTGATTTTGTGTGGCATTTATAAGATTCCTGCACGAAAAACTGATGACCTGGTGATGATGCAGTGCAGGTTGAATTGTTGGTCTTGAAAAGGACATTAATTTGAACCTCAGTACAAAAAGGAGAGTGTATTTGGTATGTACAGTCAGAAAGACAGAACACAGTTTCAATCCTAATGTTTGCCTTTCTTCACAGGAGTTCCGACGTTCAGCACAGAATGGCACAAAGTGGAAAGCACAGCCTAATGCTGAGATCCCAGTGAAAACACGGCTCAGCTCCTGGATGGCTTTGCAGCTGCCATGGCAACAAGAGGGAGGTGGACTGAAGATCCTGTCTGTCAGCCTGGCTCTACTGGCAGTTCTTCTTATGCTTTACTATGGAGGAATGAAAACAGAACTGTGAACTGAATGGGGCTTTTATAAAAACAATGAAACTGCTGTTCAAAATCTTCAAAGGAAACACTTTTACCAGCAAATCTTTTATTTTTTAAAAAAAAAAAAAACAACTAATATAAATTGGGCAATAATTTCTACTCACTCTATGCCTTTCCTGTCATTCAAAGGAGAGAATGGTAATAAGCTGTGGGAAGGCCTATCTTGCCAAAACCTGAGATCCTTGGTTGGTTGAACAGGTTGTTGCATCTTCCCTTTTCTTTTTTTCCTAAAATGATGCAATGTTTGCATTACATGCTCTTTTCATATTTGCTGTATCAGATAAAATTGCATTAAGTTTTTAAGGAATCTTTCCATTGAGTAATATTGGTCATCTTTTATGGGTAGATTATTTAAAGCTTTCCTAAAGATTTTGCTTGATGCAGTGTGATTGTTTGGTATCTGTCTTTTTACATTAGAATGAACACTGCAAGGCCATTAAAGTTTGTTATTTGTTGCTATTTATTTTGCTGTCATGTTTGAAAGAATTTTTGCCTGCTGTCTTGCATCTCTCAACTTCACAATGAGTTATTAGGCTTTTTTAATACAAGAAGAATTATTTTTTACATAGAAATAGCTCTAAAAGGTGTTGGGTTTTTATAATTGAATGGGAAGATGTTGTTCTGGTGATAGAGTTCTGTTAAAAGATGGATTTAATACAGTCTGTAGATTTTATACAATCTTTAGAGAACTACCTGGGAATCTCTTAGCTTTGCATTGGCTCAGTAAAACAATTATTACTCTGTTAGAGGTTGCATTTTACACAATGAAAATTTCTAATTAGTTAATTCAAGCCATTTTGTCATGACAGGATCTCCACACATCCTGTGAGTGTGCTGGTGAGTCAGGGACTGGACTGTGTGCCCAGTTCTTCCTGCACCCGACCTCATCATACTGTTGGTTTGTTCATGCCTTGTCACCTTTGTGAATCTTCATCCAAACTTCCACTTGCAGAGACTGTTTAAAATCATAACACAGGCACTGTTGAGAGTTTTTTTTAGTGTTTGTGTCACATCCAGATGGAGCTGAGCTGTCTTACATGGCTGTTGTGGTTTAACCCCAGCAGGCAGCTGAGATGCTCACTCACCCCTGCAGTGGGGTGGGGGCAAGAATCAGAAGGGTAAAAGTGATAAAACTTAGGGGTTGAGGTAAAGACACTTAAACAGGTAAGGCAAAAGCTGCACATGCAGGCAAGGCAAACCAAGGAAATAAATCATTCATTACTTTGACAGGCAGGTGCTCAGCCATTCCCAGAAATGCAGAAGAGGCCTTGACTCTGTGTGAGCCCTCCTCAGCAGCAGAAAATCCAAAACATAGCCCCATACCAGTTGCAGTGAAAAAAATTAACTCCATCCCAGCCAAAACCGGTACATTGTCTCTACAGTGCAGAGGAATAATCCCCTAGTAAGAGTGCTTTGTACTTTATAAATTGGGGATTCATAATAGTTACAGACAATTAACCAGGAAGCTCCACCATGATGCTTTCAGCACAGCCTGTAAATTATAACAGCAGATGTTACTGTCTTTAGGAAATCAGGTGTGTGATCAATCAAATATTAAATTTTTGATAGCAACCACTGAAGGTCATAAGCCAAGACGCAAAATCCACGAGTTTTAAAAAGAAAAAAATAAACAAAAAACATGCCCTTAATTTTCTTTTGTTTGTTGGCATGCTTTTTTTGTCAGGCTTTTCTATACAACAAGGAATATATAACAATCAGTAATTTACTTTTTTAACAAATCTGAAAAATTCTCAGAAAAAAACCCACCAACATGACTCCGGGAGTTGAAATTTTCAGGAAAGTACCACAGATTGCAAGACTCTCAGGAAAACTGTGGATTGGCAAAATCATTATATCCAAGCCAAATTTTCACATGTGATGGGAATAATCTATGCAGATATGTTGTGTGCCTCTAGCATTATCTCTGTCAGCCACTCTAGCTTATCTAATCGTGGCAATTACAGACTCATTGCATCAGCTATTACAGAGATTTACCAAGCTTGTGATTTAGATTGTGTGCATCGTTGACTTTAATGTGACCAGCTTATTTTCTTAGAAATAGTGCAATATACTATTTCTAGTAAAGAGGCCAAAGAAGACTTTGCAAATGACATTGCCCATGCAGTATGTTCTTAAACTGAGCTTTAATCTGATAAGTAGGAAGCGTTGTTTATAACGTATTTTGTTGCCTTCCTTTAGATTTTGAGAGAGGTTTTTGACACTTGGTGTTGTAGAGCAGCATTGTGTTTGTCACTGCGTTCTGGTTATGTACAAATAAAGCTTCCAAAGGCACTGAGCTGAGCAGAACAGTTCTGGTCAAACAGCTCACCTGGGCCAAGCCTGGACTGCCTGGGGCTGCTGGTGCAGCTTGGGAAACCTCAGTGAGTGTGGAGTGAATTGTACAAGTACATCCTCCTCGTGGAATGAGTTGACCTGAACATCTGATCTGTGATTTTTGATCCTGTTTGGCTCCCTGAATGCCCTGAGTACCCTGCCAGGCAGCATTTTTAATTTTTACATCAACATTATGTTTGAGACCTACTTCCAAGTGTTCCCTCTTTGCAAGCCATCAGGGTGGGTGAGAAATCTGCTGCACTCCAGCTTAACAAGGTCATTGCAGGAAAAGTTACCTCATAGTCAATTGATCCCACTTTCACACATGCTGAACACACTCATCACTAGAGAATGTCTTTGCTAATAAGCAATCTACATTCAATGACCTTTTGTCAGAGCAAAAAAAAAAAAAGAATATAATTTCCATTTGATACCAGGAAAGCCTCAACTATTTTTCTTAAGTGTTTGTGGTAGCTCTGAGTTCTCTTTGGCTGTTTGCAATGAGGAATCTTGCAAACCACAGAACCCTGAGTAGCAAAAACATCTTAAATCTGTTGTGAACAGCATTAAGTACACACATTTTATTTTCTACTTGAGCATTATATGCTGGAGGACTTTGTCATTTAGTCTTTTCATTGTAGCTTTCTAGTAATAGTATACTTGTTTAGAAAAAGAGTATGACATAGAAGTGTTTTATGTAAAACTTGTTCTATGAAGGAAGAGAAAGAAGAAAAGGTGCTTTTTGAGGAGAGTGACCTTTGTTACATCATTCCTTGTACATCTTTGAACATCTGACAGCTACTGTTAATCTAGTTTCACTTCCAGGTTCAACTTCCCGTATGGAAAGCTGGAGTGATTTTTGAATAACAGCAAATAATATCAGAAGTGGCAGCAACTGGCAACTCTGACACTGAGCTTGGCTGTGGCCATTACCCAGAATCCTCCTGTTCTTCTTGAGAAGCAATTACAATTTCACAGGTTGGAATTAAAATTCCCTGCAGTATGCAGGAGAGTAACTGAAACTGTCAAAGTGATTTCAAGCTGCTAATCTCCCCCTGCTCCAAGAGTGAAAATAGAGCCCCTCTTACCCAGGCACAGATCTGACAACTTAAAAACTCCAGCCTTCCACTTCACTTAAATACATATGGAGAGTGGTTTGATCTGCTCACAGAGGATATCTGTAAAGATGTTATGTCTATGAACATTTGTGTGTTATTAACAAGTCTATCTTTTTTAACTTTAAGACGTGTGTAACTTCAGGGACTAAGACGAATATAAAAGGAGTCTTATGCAAGAGCTCTGACAGTTTGGAGGAATGAGTAGGCATGTGCCTGTTTGTGTGAGGCTTATTAAAATCTTTATTTATGTCTTCTCAAACATGTATTTTTTGCTAGAAAAATTGCTTGCAACTTTCCCAGGTTTTATTTTCACAGTTTTATATCCCACATTATATTTTGTGTGCACTGTGGTTGATTGTATAGATAGAAATAGAGAGCATTTAGAAACTAAAAAGCAGAGGAAAAAATTGAGGGGCTGTAAAACTAGGGTGCAAAATGAAAATATTGGTGCAAAATGAAAAATATTTGTGCAAAAGCTGCAAAGCAAATTTGGTCTAGGAGACATGGACCACGGAGTTAGGAATTGGCTGCAAAATACCATTGGACTTGTTCACAGGCAGGGTTCATCCACTAGATAATTAAAATCAGAGTCATTGCTGGAAAATGTTTGTGCAAATATCATTAGATGTCTTTTAGTTCCATAATTGATTTGCATGCTCTTAACATTCAAGTGAATGCTTTTTTCCTATAAATGAAAGTTCTTCAGTTGATAGAAGGAAGATGAATTATGAATAGTCTATTTTCCTTTTAAAAAAACCCAATACCATAAAAAAAAATCATGTCACTCCAACTGCTGGTATCCCAGAGTGCCCATTTGGGAAGTTGTGGTTATGGATTTGGATCCTTAATGCTGTCCAGTCATGTCCCATGAATGGAGAAAGAGTAATATTTGAGTGTCCTTTCAACAATATTTTGTTGGAAAATATTCAGCAATTATAGCCATTCTTCTTAAAAAGTGGTCTTAACATGATGTTTTATAGAGGACAATCTGCCCTGCATGGTTTGCTTAATGCTGGTTGTAGGTAATGGCATGAATTTCCATGTTGGTGACCAGAGTGATGCAGATTTGTGCCTACAACTTGCATGCTTTAAATGCCCCATCTGTCTTTGAGTGTGAAAACAGGGTAGTTGTGCTTAAGTGAGCATAAAATATTATGTCTACTCTCTTCCTGGGTGGTGTTTGTGGGGAGTGGTGTTCAAATGTTAGTTGCCAGTGGGTTACAGGTTACAGGAGAAGCTTGGAGATGATAAAACACACGAAAAAAGGGCCATGATGCCATGATTGCTTGGCACATAGTACCGAACAATGCTGGGGATCTGAGAGAAATTAATGTGATGCAATCATGACATGATGGGAAATTTGACTTGTCATGGTTAGGATATTGTTACAGTATAATCTGAAAAATAAAATGTTAATGGTGCTAAGAAGGCTTTGCTGCACAGACACCCTTCCCAAGTGCTCATAACTTGTGTTCCTGTGTGTTTCTGTGTTCCCCACACTGGGCCACAGCCGCCCCCCCCCTCCCCCCCTCGCCCCTGGGTGTGGCGGCATTTTCCTGGAGGAGGGCATCCCAATTCTGTCCCCTCTCACCCTGCTTGTCAGTGCATTGCATTTCTTGCTGCTTGGTAGGGGAGATGGGTAAACTGTGGCCAGCTAAGAGACTTGCTCAGTGCAGTGGCATGCAGTAAATAATGCACACTCTTCAGTGGTTGAAAGCTTCAGCTTTTTGTTCAGTTTCAAGTACCTCCATTCCACTGTGAGCCTGCATTCTCTCTTACCCTTTCTCCCAGCTGCCTCAACCAAGCTATCAGCAGCTCATTTTGTTTTGTGGAAGAAAACATATTTTCAGAAGGGTAAGTATTAGTCTGAGTAAGGTGGCTTCTTCCCTGAAAACAAGAGTCTTGCCTCTGTAGTGGAGCTCATTTGCCAGAGATGTCAGTGCTTGGAATCCATTGTGTTGCAGTGTCTGTTCTTCAGCTGTGTGGTGTCTGTCTACCAGAGCCTTTGGGTTATGTCAGAAACTCCCATTTGCTAATAAGCAGGATTAAAAGGCCTCTTCTGCTGTGCTGTATTAGTTTTGAACTTGCAAATCCCAGAAATGCTGTAATTCAGAGCGAGAGATAAAACACATCATTGATGTCAGCTGAACATATTAAATTTGATATCCACTAGTGGCTTTATGAGCTATAAAAGCCAATATCTAGAAATCACCAACTACAAGAAGTCTACACAAGAGATTACAGAGGGCTGTGTGTGACATGGCCTGCAGAGTGTTGGTATGAGACTGCAGGAGGAAGCGAGAGCATGTTACCAAGTCAGCTGTACAGATAACTAGTGGCAGAGAGAAAGATGTTCACACTCAAGGGACAGCTTAATCTCCAAGTATTATGGTAATATTAAGGAAATTTAGAAAAGACAGATAGCAGCTTGGACATGCTGCAGCAGCATTATTTTGCTTCTGTCCTGCTTGGAATTAGTAGGTGAAAAGGGCAGTCTGAATAACATTCTCCAGCAGAAGGATGAAACAGAGCCTAACAGCAGATAGCAGCTTTGGATCTATGAGAAGGAAATTATTTAGAACAAATCTGAACCTCCTGCACTTCCATATCTCCTCCCTGTGCTGCTCTGAAGGGACACCTTGTTTTGATTTGGTTTTATTTGCCTTTTTTTTCCTGGAAATACATATTTAGGTTCCCAAACCTTTTTTATTTTGTCTGACTGAAATAATACTGAAAAAAATTATTCACTTATGCTTCTGGTTTTAAGCTCAGACTTGTTTGCATTTTTTTGCATGCCCTGTGAGCCTGCATCAACCAACATTTTACTTGTAGAAGGGACAGGATTAATTTTTGTATTGATTTGAACTTAAACTGGAAGTTTTCAGTTGGTTTGTGAAGTACTACCAGGGGTATCAAGAAAATTAAGCCTAGCTGGCAACGAATTTAATATATTTACTGTCTCTATCTACAGACTTGCTAGTATTACATACTAAAATTTGTTGAAGTTAACTAATATAAATTCACTGATAAATTCTTTGTTTCTGCCAATTTATAGTGTCATTAAAGTGAGACACACAGCTGATTTGATGGCCTAGTCCCAACATATATCTGCTTTAAGAATTACTGCTGCAGGCCAGTTATACATGGCTTTCACCATGTCCTCCACAACATCTGCAGTGCAAGAAGAAAAGCAAATGATAATCAGCACACAAGAGGCAGTTCCTAAACTTTGTAAAGGAGTGGCTGTCTTGAGCCTCAACACAAATACTCATGAAAGGACGTGGTAAATTGTAGGTTCTGTGTGGTGGTGTTTGCAGGGGTCCCAGGACGAGGGAGGAGACGAGAATCTTGACTCCATATTTCAGAAGGCTAATTTAGTATTTTATGATATACATTATATTAAAAGAAAATGATATATTAGAACTACACTAAAAGAATAGAGAAAGGATTTCATCAGAAGGCTAGCAAGGAATAGAAAGGAATTATAATAAAATCTTGTGACTGCTCAGAGCCTCGACACAGGTGGCTGTCATTGGTCATCAAGTAAAAACAATTTTATATGCTGGGTAAACAGTTCTTCAGATCACATTCTAAAGCAGCAAAACATGGAGAAGTTGAAGCTTTTCAGCTGCTCAGGAGAAAAAATCCTAACGAAAGGATTTTTCATAAAATATGTCTGTGACAGTTCTGAGTTCAGAAAATTCCAACATAAGGCGTTTTCCTGCCATGATAGAAGGACAGAGGACCTTGTCTCTTCCGCGACTGTGTAGCAGCAGTCACCTACCACTGCAGAGGTAGATGAGCATTATATATCACATACCCATTGTATGTAAAAGAGCAGCAGAGTTTCCAGGGCCAGCCCTTTGTCATCTGTGTTCCTTTCCAAAGTCTTTGAAAGCCATTTACTTACCACGTGTCCTGCAGGACCCTTGTATTTCTGATGTCCTTTAATGAGCTTGGAGGCTCTTGTGAGTGCATTCTGCAGAGATCCAGGATTGCAGCTTTCAGAATCCCAGCAGGCCGAATGAGCTATTCTGGCCTTGATGTGAAAGCTGTTGTCGTAAGAGGGTTCAACAGTATATTTCCTGTTCTTGCCACAGACACTGCTGCAAAAGTTGAGTCATCAGTGTATAAATACTTTCTTGGCCTCAGAATATCTGATATTTTTTTGTGTGTGTTGATTGGCTGCCCAATTAATTTCTCTTTCCACACTTACTGACTCATCTAAGAATAATGAAATTGGGTTGCTGCCAATCATACTTCATATTGCTTCAAATGTAGGAATGCTAAGGCAACTCATAAATACTATCTTATCTGCCAGGAAATCCATGAAACTGAATTTCAAATCATTCCCATTCACAGCAGTAGCTTGAGCAAAAGACCTGGAATTTTGTTGGTAATAAAGTCTGGTCCTGTGGACAGTCTTGTGCTGTGCTCTCTTTCCATGTGCTTGTGAGCAAAGAAATTAAACGAAAATCTGCTTCATGGAGAGAACAGGTTTTATTCTGTTTTCTTGAAATGTTTATCAATCTGTCCAAACGCACTTGACAGGTAGAATTGACAAGGTCTCCTTGCTTTAAAAAAATGACAGTTCACTAACTAGTCTGATTTTCTAATTGTCAGAGTGCAGTTATCTAGACGTGCTATTCATCTTTCAGGCAGTAAAAACAAGCTGGTGTGATGGCCAAAGAACACATAAAACTTCTCTTTTCTTAGACACTTCATAGTTGGTTGGAAAGCAAAAGTTTTGGCCTTATGGAAGAGGAATGCTATAGACAGTTCTTTCCATACCTTGTAATTGGCAATATGGGACAAGTTTTAAATAATACAAAGACCTAAGCAAAGGAAGAATTTTAAATAAAATACTCTATTCTGGTGTATGGTTTTAAATTAAATTAAATTAAATTAAAATACAGCTTAAAAGTTATATCCATGAAAAGTCCAATTATGGTATTTTGCTCACTTTTTTCTCTCTTTTTATTTTAAAATGTTATGTTTCCTCATAGTTCTTGGCAGATTAAACATTTTCATTTCAAAACAGAATTTCTCTAACTCACATGGTACTCTTACAAAAACAAGTTTTGAGTCTCAATAGTTTCTATAGGCTGAAACTAATTTCCCAGAAAGAAGGATCAATGTGGCAGCCTCAGGAAGTGAGTACAGTGGCCCAAAGAGATTTAAAACTAAGGATGCTGCCTTTCTCTGCTACATCCTTCTATTGACAGCTCTTGCTTGCACCAGCAGTGCTGCCATGACACTGCCTGAAGGGAAGCGTGGGGGGCTCATCTGAATGCAACAGTGTTTTGGTGGGGTTCATTTTGGGATGGCTCATGTTGCTGTGAGCATTTTTGCAAGGCAAGGGCTGATTTATGTTGCCTTGAACTGCCAGAGAGGATTGTGTGGGTCTTACAAGCTGAAATGTCTCTTACTGGTAGAGCAGAGGAAAGGTCCTTACCCCACCACTTTATTTCCATTCCCGGGTTGTAGAGGCCACTGACACACAATATGTGACTGGGAAACACATCATTGTTGGGCAAGCACTGTGGAGCAGAGCCATAAACTTGTGGTTTGGAGACCTCCACACAGCTCTGAAGCTGTAAGGTGAGGTGTGCCTGGGAATTGCAGAGCCCAGGTCATGGCCCATAGGGCAGGCAGGATGTTGCTAAATGATGGGGTTTACTGCAGTGATGTTCCTGATCAGCTCAGGATTAGTGCATCATACAGGACATACAAAGTGGCTGTCAACCCGTCCTCTCCGTTAGGCTAGTCCCTCCTTTTTCATATAGAGAGGTACATACCTAATACAACTTCCTTTCCTTTCCTTTCCTTTCCTTTCCTTTCCTTTCCTTTCCTTTCCTTTCCTTTCCTTTCCTTTCCTTTCCTTTCCTTTCCTTTCCTTTCCTTTCCTTTCCTTTCCTTTCCTTTCCTTTCCTTTCCTTCCCTTTCCTTCCCTTTCCTTCCCTTTCCTTCCCTTTCCTTCCCTTTCCTTCCCTTTCCTTCCCTTTCCTTCCTTTCCTTTTCCTTTCCTTTCCTTTCCTTTCCCTTTCCTTTCCCTTTCCTTTCCCTTTCCTTTCCCTTTCCTTTCCCTTTCCTTTCCCTTTCCTTTCCCTTTCCTTTCCCTTTCCTTTCCCTTTCCTTTCCCTTCCCTTCCCTTCCCTTCCCTTCCCTTCCCTTCCCTTCCCTTCCTTCCTTCCTTCCCTTCCCTTCCCTTCCCTTCCTTCCCTTCCTTCCTTCCCTTCCCTTCCCTTCCCTTCCCTTCCCTTCCCTTCCCTTCCCTTCCCTTCCCTTCCCTTCCCTTCCCTTCCCTTCCCTTCCCTTCCCTTCCCTTCCCTTCCCTTCCCTTCCCTTCCCTTCCCTTCCCTTCCCTTCCCTTCCCTCCCCTCCCCTCCCCTCCCCTCCCTTTTCTTTTCTTTTATCTTTTTTTCTTTTTTCCTTTTTTTCTTTTTTCCTTTTTTTAATGGGAGCTCAGTTTGCTGGTGGCCTCCAGGAAGTGCTGTTGATGTGGGTAGAACATGCTTCGTCTTTCATGACTCCCAATCTGTCTCTTTTGTTAACCATAGAAATCAGTTTTAAAAACAGCTGGCATGAGAGTGGGTGGTTTTGGTTGTTTATGGTTTTGGTGATTCTTTTCTCTTGTTGCTTACTTTCCTGATGCACAGGCTGCTAAATTTCTATTTGTTAAGGAAGTTCAAAGGAGGAAGAAGTAAGTTCTGCGTCATTTCAGTTTGCCTTTGTGCTTAGATCTGGCCAGAGCCAGCCAAACTCTAGGCAGTCAGCAATGTGAGCAAACATAAAGCAGATATCTAGAAAAGGACTGGGAGCTTTAAAGTCACATTAAGAGTTTGTTATAAATTTCTGCTTTGAAGATTTGCAGTATGACACATGAAAAAAATGCTAACTTCCATTAAAGGCTCTCATGAGATTTGTTACCAAATGTTAGCAAAAATTTTGCAGAACATTTCAAGGGGTACAATCCAGAAGTTCTTATCACGCATTTGATGAAAACACCTTTAAATAGCCTAATTAGTGTAAAGGAGAAAACTCTGTACTTGCACCATATTGATATTAAATGCAAATTTGTTTTGTGCAAGAATGTAGGAAAACAATGACTTGTAGTGAGATCTTCACGGAAGTATTGAGAACAGAAATGGTCTTTGCTTGACAGTCTGGCTAGTGCTCCCAAAGCACGTGGAAAGCAAATGATTAGATGTTTACATTGTGAAACACCAGGGAAAAAAATAGCAGTTTATGATCAGTATTCTTAATGGGGTACTGTGGGCGTCCTGCTATTTCTAACAATACTTGATTTTTACTTGAATGATTGGCTTGCATTCACTAAAGAGTATATGCGCTGCTTGTATATGTGCTCTTATATACTTTTGTCTTTCTCCTGTTCATTCTGTAGCCAGTGGCTTGAGAAGGGCTGTGTGAGTTTAGAAAGAGGAAAATGAGGTTTAAGCAGCAGCAGCACCGTGTCTTTTTCTAAAGGCTCTGAAATTCAGTCGTTTGAAACAAATGCCCTGTTTGGGGCCAGCTGTGGGAGAGAGCTGTCTCCCCTGCCCAGGCCTGCTTGCAAGACAAATGGCTCCATTGTTTCTGTGGTGTGCAAATATCACCGGTCCTGGGAGGTCAGGATTGCACACACACTGAGTGGGTGCTTAAAGGACTTGGATGAAATACACAGAGAAGATTTCCAAGATAAGGAGTCAGTAAAGGTAATACTTGTGTACTCTCTAACTGTGTTTTGGTGGTACAGTAAAAACACAAAGTGCTGAGCTTCTGTAAACTTACTCATTCTGCTGGATCAAAATATGTCAAACTGCTTTCTACCAGTAGGCTTGGTGCCAGATAAGGTATAATTTTTCCCTCCACAGCCAGCCTAAAAAGCAGAGGCTGCCATAAGCCTTCTATCTGTTACAGAAATGCAGTTGTGTCCTTGTGCCTGATGCTCTCTGCATGTGCTGGGGCTGACCTGGTGTTCCTGGTGACCTGGGTGTGGAGACACAGGCTGGGGACATGGGGGACAGCCACATGGCTGAGGCTGAAGCTGGGCTGAAGCTGGGCTGCGGAGGCTTTCCAAGGGACTGTACAGCTCTGCAGGAGTCTGGGTCTAGGGTGAGGCTGAAGGTAAGCCGTGGAGAAGCGTGTGGATTTTTGGGTGCTATAAAGATGATTTTTATTTCCATTTTAAAAGCAAGAGTTGTCACAGGCATAAGGGCTTACCTAGCAGCCAGCAGGCTGATCAGATATTATGAAAAGGCACAGCAGTGCTGGTGAGCTGGTGATCTTTGCTTTGGCTGCTGCTGGTGGTGTTCTGCATTAGGCTGAAACAGCTCCTCACAGAAGATCAATGGTTATGGAATTCTGGCAGACTTCTGAGTTGCTTATGTTCCAAATAGAAAATGAGAAATCTTCCTGATGTATTTGACATCGCTGCCTGTTGCTCTGACCACGTACTTTGTGGTACAGCTTTGTGCTGTCCTTGAATTACACAAATGGCTTCTGCTGTGTAGTGTCTTTCTTAATTAGCTGCCCTAGAACTGGAGCAAAACCATGCTAAGAAGTTTGGCATCTTAAAATGCCATATAACCACCTAAGATTCTGGAAGGACAGTCTCCACCACTCACCCCCCACCCGTAGCCTTAGGAGGAGAAATACTTCTCTCTATTGTCCTGCATCTTTTGCAGTGGGAATTCCCCCTTCAGTTGTGTCTGCTAGAAATGGCACTTTGCCAATATCTGGGACCATTATTGACTTTTATATTGCAGACAATGAAAAATCACTCACAAACAGACTGCATTGTTATGATGGTTGTTTGGTATCTGTAAAACACAGTTGGATGAGTTCTAGTGACATGTCAGTGTCTGCACTCAGCCTGAGACTCTATAGAAAGTGGTTGTGGTGGGGGATCGTTGTCAGAATGAAACAATCCTGATGACAGGACTGAGTGAGCTCTTTTAATTCCACTGTAGAAAAGTGGTTGTGAGGACCTGCTTCTCCCTTATTTGGAAATAGAATTTATCTGACTCAAGGATTCTTACCTTGACTGCAACCCCAGGGTAGAGAGGGAGCACCAGAACTGTATGCAGAGTTAAATTTTTTAAAATCCTAATTTATCTATATTTTCAGGTACCTCTGCTGATCTCATATTTTTTTTAGCCCAGAAAGGGCATATTTCCATAATTCCTCTTTGCAGATATGCATTGGAGTATGGAATTCTTTCCAATGCATGTTTTGAGTGAAAGATTAAATCCTTCTCTCCCTATAATTTTATCACTTCTGTTGTTTTAATTTATGAGGTCACTGCAGACAGATTTTTTTTCCTAAGGTGGGTTTTCTGGCCTTTTCTTAAGGGCTTGGAGGAAGGGGAAAAACAATTGATGTAAGAGAATGATTTTCATTCGAGTAATGTTGGTTCACTTGGCTAATAAGAAGAGCTTATTTCTCTGTTTACTTGGAAAGAATGAATATCAGCACATAAATAATCAGCTGGGAACTAGATTTCCAGGAGGAAGAATTTTCCTAGTCACTTTTCTGTTAATTCAAAGCAGTATCTTTTAAAATTGATGTAACTCTCAGCCTTATGATGATCACATTACTTTCCCCTAGGAGTAAACACAGACAAAAGTACCTGCTTAGTTTCCAAACTAGAGGAGTGTTGTTGCCTCAGGTACTCATATTCCTATAGAAAAAAGCTTTCCATAGCTCTTGTAGCTGTGCATACTGAATGCATCAGTGTACCTGGGGAGTTCCATGCCAACTTTCTGAAGTACCACAAACTCTTCTTCAGAAAGACATGGAAAAACAATTTACTGAACAAGCCTCCCAAAAGTGCTTTTTTTTCAGACAGTCTTTCACCTAGCTAAAGTACACAGGCCTGATGTGCTATAGCTGGAAGAAACTAACCACATCATGCAATTTCTGAACTAGTTTTGCCCTTCTTTTCACTCTTGGAAAGATATGTAGCCTAAGAGAATAAGAGGGTTGACCCTTTCTGCAAACCCCATTGCAGTGCAATACTGAAACCTCCTTCTGGAAAACCCTCATGGGCCAATACTGCAAACCCACTTTTCAGAATTTGCAAAACCCAATGTATTTGTTAATAACATCCCACAGAATCTGAGGTCCCAGGGACAGTCACTGTTCTTCACAGCTCAGGGATTTTGTAATACTCAACAGCAGTAAGAGATTTGCCCAGTAGGAAGGCCAGGGCCACTGGTCATGGACATCATCTGCAGCATTATCTCTTTCAGCAATATTACTTTGTTTTTAATGTTATATTGAGAAGTGTATTGCTTCCACTATGCATAAGTCCTCAAATGCTTTTATCAAGTACCTCAGATGTTCCAGATTGCAAGCATATTTTTGGGCTATGTACTTCTACTGGCTTGTTTCTTTATCATGGTTTCATAACACTGGAAATAGAGAAGCAGATCATCTTCCTCAAACTGCTTGATGTGAGAAAATTACGCTTCTAGATGATGCTGTTATAAAAGGTTGCTGTGACCCAGAGATGTACTACTTAGCTTATAATTTTCCAAGTTTAAAAGAATTAGCTGCCAGCAACAGAAATTTACTTTCTGCTTGCTTTTAAAACATTTTGCAGAATGCAGTGCTGCTGGGTGTCAACAGACTTTGGATGCTACACAGGAACACTTAAATAAATACAAGCAACCAGTCATCACACTGGCTTCCAGATATTTACAGTAATAGTGCCAAAATCCCTTCTTCAGACATTGGACTTCTATAACCTAATGAAGCAGGAGGTGCCAAGAATTTAGCAACTTAGAGGATAAAAAGTTGGAGACAGTAGCTGCAAAGGAACCAAGCCTTACAAGTATACCTTGAATGCACTTGGGGCATTTGGAGGTGAGGCACAGTTATTGTTTGTGCAGAATTGCTAAGTTTTGAGTCAGCAGAGTGCTACTGGCTTTAGAGCTGAGGAATGTATTTTTTACCCAGATTGAGTCAAATGGAAAACCAACTTTAGTTTTGTAATAGGAATTGCATGTAATTATTAAAAAAAAAAAAAAAAAGAAAGAAAAAAAAAGAAAATGTAGATCCTCTTGAGTTGTGTTTTCGTAATAGGAAATGATTGGTCATTTTTAGTCGTACTTGAAATTGGCCAGAGTCTCTTGTTCAGCTGTTTCTGGACATAGTTCAGGACAGATATCCTTGGCGATGGTTAAGCTAAAGAGAGTTTTGTAAGGTGTACAATTGTTTGAGTTACCAGTAAACCTACTGTTCAATGCTAGCATGAAATCTCACTGCCAGAACTGTGTGGAACATTTTAATTACTATTTAATTATAATTTTAGAAGAAAAATCTGGCCTTAGACTTCGGCTTGCTCAGTGTGGCAGCAGAGGTTGAGCCTATGCAGGGAGAATTGGTGTGATACTTTTCCCCCATTGTTTTGAACTTTGTGTTCATTTACTTGTGACATTACAAAGAATGAACATAAAATACTGCCAAGTCATGACTGTGACAAATCTGCACCTACTTGTGCATAAGGTGGTCAGAAGTCAAGCTCAGGAATATGCATTCCCTGCAGCCTGTCAGCCGTCTGGCAAAAATACGAGTACACACCCTTATCCAGAATAATGTTAGGGCCTCATTCATGTTTAGCTGAACCTACTTTGGAAAGGGAAATACCTTGTGACATTCTTCAGTGGCCTCTATGGACAAATAAATAAAAGATTTAATGGAGCCTTCACAGTAGGGAATTGGCAACCGAGAAGGACCCTGAGGACTGGGTTGTATAAATTAGGCAGAATTGGGATATTTTCAGAACTCTGTAAGGGATGAGGAAGAGATCTTTCATCCACCCAAGTTCCTGGGGCTCTGAGGGAAAAAGCCCTGCACTGTGTTTAGCACAGGGAACAACCCTTTCTCAGGAGTGTTCTGAGACTGTGTGTGTGCATGTTATAGTCTGGCCTTGTTCCATCAGATACTTCCCTCTGAAGTGGACATGGATGGTAATGGCTTTTATTGTGCCAGCAGGTAATTAATTATTATAAATGTGCAAATTGTTTATTGTCTCAATAGGCTCTGTAGTGCCAAAAGGGTGCATGTGACTATAAATATTCTGATTAAAGGTCTGCAGTAGTAATGAGCACTGCAGCACTGTTCCACACTGAGTCACTGAGAGCTGTGCTGTCAATTACCTGTGGATTAAGGACCAATGCGATTTGAACCAGATCCCTTATGACCTAAGTGGAAAGTCCCAAAGGGTTTGTGGCACTGCCTCTTACAAATACTCCATGACAGATCTGTTTTCAATTCTTATTCTTTCTTTTTTCTTCTTTTTATTTTAAATTTTTTGAAAGAAAGTCAAACTTCAAAGTAACAGCCTAACTTGTTATTAATATGCCTTACAGTACATATCCTATGACTTTTTTTCCTTGTCCCATCCATTAGCCTTCATTGTAGTTTCTGCACCTGGATGCTGGAGGGAAGGAGGTGGGGCAGGATGAGGGGGAAACAGATGATGCATGCCAGAAGAAAAAGTAAATGTGCTGGTAAGAACTTTTAGCAATTTGGAGAAATATCCTTTCCCTCACAATTTTCCAACCTCTTTTGGCTTTCTTGTAAGCCTTTCAGTGTTATTTGTGTGTGGGCATTGTAGTGTGTGTGTGTGTGTGTACGTATTAAACACATCATTATACGTAAAGAGGATGGTTCATCACTTCAGCACATAAAGGAGAACTCAGAACCACTTTGTCAACATAAATAAACTATTAGACTATCCACAACTGACATCTTTGGGGTCATCTTCCCTAGCCAGAATAAATTTCTCTTTAACAGTACAGATGGATACTAGGAAAGCCAGCAGATGCATTGTAGCTAATCAGAAGGAGACTCAGCAGGGTAACTAAAATCTCTGCTAGAATTCATATCCCTTCATGGAGTTTAATTAAAGAGCTTTGTGTGCATCCTTTTGTTTTATCTGTTGCCAGTGTTTTGTCTCCTATTGTGGCAGTTCCTTCAAATAACCATCAATTTGCTGTGATAATCTACTGAGGAGAATGAGCAGCACTGTTTAATTATATAAAAATGATAATGAGCTTTGGCTGTCAAAGAGTTAAGGAGCTGCTGCTGGCCACTGGAATACAAAAGAGCTGGTGCCAAAGGGGCCCCTGGATGTGTGTGCCACTTCAGACTTCATTGCTGAGCAGCAGAAACTGGCTTGAGCAAGCAGCAGGTCAGCAGAGCTTCCTTTGGGGAGAGATAACTGAATTATTGAGCAGCCTCCTAACAGCAGGAAGCAGAACAGGCATGGACAGATTTCTGTTTCACATCCCAGCAAAAATACAAGGCGATCCAAAGGAAGATCTCTTGTCCTACATAAGCACAATGCCTTTGGCATTTCTGCCTCATCCTCATGGCAGAAATTAGAGTTTGGGCATAGCCAGGTGTCCTTTGGTGCCATTTTGCTGCAGGAGGTAGCAGGAGAACTTGGGGGAATGGGGTTCTGGCTGCTGAGGAAACACGAGCCAAGGTGCAGATAACTCTGCAGATAACACAAGTGCTTGTGCTCTACCCAAGAGTAGTGTGGATCCAGGTTTATCAAGAAGTAACTCTATTAAGATGTAAACACTTTCTGTTCTCAGACCTTTTTTCCAAATCTCTCCTTTTTTTCTTTTTTTTTTTTTCCACCAAGAGGTGGAATAAAATATTGTGCAACCTCCATATTTGGCATCCAAACTATTTACTCACAGAAGCTGTTGTTCTCCCCTTTCTGTTTTCTCTAGCTGGGATCATGCTGAAGTAAGCATGGGGAGGGGAACTTTGTAAAACAGGAACAGCACTGGATCTGATGAGGAGAAATTGCTGGAAGTCCTATTTCTTAAAGCAGAGAAGCAAGAATTCAGCTTAATATTATGTGACTGACTTACCATGTGCTTGGCATCCAGATTAATCCCAGCATTAATGAACTCCTGCAGTATAGAGTGCCTGCAGGGGCCTCCAAGCCAGGTCTCCAGGCATGGAGCTACTTGGGTGGAACATGTGTGTAGGAGCTGGCAAAAGCACACCTGGAAGCAGGGATGTCTCTGAAGGCAGAGATGTGACAGGGCCTGCCTTCCTCCTTTCAGTGCATGGCCTGGCCACCCTGCTGGGGGAAGCCAAGGACTCCAGCACAGTGGAGGTAAACGGGGACATGGCCTGTGACAGAGCAATGCTGATTCAAGTGTGACGTGAACAGGGCTGTGATGGTGCCACTTGGGACTGACACTCCTGTGCAACTAAACCATGGAAAGGGGAAAACACTTTGAGGAGCACTCTGGTTCAGTTGGTTGTATGTAAGGAACACTGGCCAGGGACGTGTTAGTGCTGAGTTGGCAAGAGATGCAGCGTTCATTCTACAGGATACTGTCCTGTGTGTTGGTATGTCTGTAGCAGAAAAGGAGTGATAGGGGAAAGTTTTAAACAGCAGGGTTAAGGTAAGTTCACATTAGGAGCATTTTGCAGGTGTGGGACTACAATTGCATTATACAAGTAAAGCATCTTTATCGTTGCTGACAGTCTTTTGGACACTGGCTCCTCGGACCAGGTCCTCTGTGTGTGATCCTGCAAATTTCTCACAAGTGAGCACAGGTGCCATCTTCCTTCCTTCTTTCCTTCCTTTGTCTACCTTCTCCGCCTCTCCTCTGCAGCTGTGCATTCATTGTGTCCATAACAGGGTCATTGATCCTCTTTCCTTTGTGAGCCCTCCAGGTGCCACTGTCTCTGCTCTTATATTTCATGATCCTCTCCAGCCTTATCCTTCTTTGATCCCTGTGGGCACTGACCCCAGACAATGCTGCTCAGCCCCAGAGCCACAGAACTCCTTTGGCTCTGTTGTGTTCCAGTGGCATGCCACAGCAAAGCCTGTATGACCAAGGCATACTGTCATTTTTTGCATGAAGAGTGCCACGTACCTTCCTCATTAGGAAAGATGTGAATCTGAATCACCTCCTTCTCTTTTAAGCTCACTCTTTTTGACATCCCTTTCATTTATAACTCAGTCTCCCAACTTCATTCTGCATGCCATCTATGCAGTACCTCCTTTTCTTTCTACCCAGACAACTACAACTTCACTGTTACAACTTCAGCTCTTGTTATCTTACGGATCAATCACTGTACTCATCCTGTCATAAATGTGACAGATGTACCATACCAATCCCCAGTGCTCCTGCAAAGATAACTTTCCCAACGTTTAAGTTTAACCATGTTGTCTGTTCTCTGTGCTTTCCCACTGCCTTGCTCTTGAAACTTAAACTACTTGTTATTACTTCAAGGCTTATCATGACCTGTCTTCTCCCTACCTGTAATCACCTCCTTAGTATTGAAGAGTTAGCTTCCACCTCTATTTACACACAGTCCCGGTCTTCTTTGAGCACTCATTCCATTTATAAATGTTTTTCAACCTCAGAAGGAGCACCTTGTGGAGCTCTGCAAAGCAGCTTCTTTTGGCTCTTAGCATCCATTCATAAGGCCCTTCCTTTCCATGTTGCCTCTTAAACGACTTTCTGGCTGGCTGACATTTTCTTATTTTGCTCCTTTCCCTGGCCATTCTGTCCTACCATTTTATGCACAGGCCATGAATGCTTTGGAATTGGGACTGTCACACTGTCCTGCCCAGGTACAGCACATGGCAGAAGGGGAACGTGGTCTGTGGAAAAGACTGCTACAACACTTTGGTAGTAAATCCTTATGCAGCAGGAGTGCAGCTGTAAAAGCAAAGTGCTATAAGTGTAATAACACAGTAAGGTTGTCACCCTGCCCCTGGTGAAATAAGCAATCCAGAAGAAAAGCAGATTTGCTGGTATCTTTATGTCCACGCTTAGCTGGACCACAGCCGGAAGAGGTTCCATCTCCTTCTGCTCCTACCTGGCTGATGGAAAGGATGGCACAAGCACACCTTCATCTCCTGAAGCACAGATTCCTCAGCTTATCTCAAACTGCTTTATTGGCAGCTGAGGCTGGCCGGGCTGGGTGTGCCCTGCTGCTGGCTGGGGCGCACACGTGGGCCTGCTGGGGAGCCCCTGGGGCAGTGAATCCCAGCAGTGGGGTGGTGGTAACAGCCGGGCTGGGGGAGAGGAGGAGCAGCTGGAATGTCTTCAGCAGCATGCAGAGTGTGCCACAGAAACCTGTCCTTTCCTTTTGCAGAGACTCAGGAAAACATTGCTGTCTTTCCATAGGAACGGAAATCCTTCATTATCCATGCAGTTTGACTGGTGTCGCATTGAAATGAACTTCAAAGCAAATTCACATCGAAACTGCTAGAGACTTCATGTTTGCTTGGTTTTGATACAAAACATGAAAATCACCTCAGGCTAGCTGGCAATGCTTGTGACGAGCAAATCTTTTGGTGAAACAAGAGAGGGCTTCCAGTAAGTAATGAAATCCTCCCATCCCCACCCCCAATCCAGTGGGCATTTACATGGTTTTCTTGTGAACATTTCATGCAGCTTTGAAAATCAAATGCTTCCTTACAGGAAATGTTTTTTCTCTGTTGTGCATCTCTTGTGGCCAGCTGCCAAGAGATCCTGATCCGACACCCAGCTGTGCTTCTATGACTGGCTTTTGTGACCATGGAAAATCTTTTTTTTTTTTTTCACTTCTGCCTTCTCCATTTTCTTCTCTGTTAAATATGTATAAACAAGTTGGAAATCAGAGCCTGTATGTTCTTTGCAGCCATACTGGACAGAAATGGGATAGCAAAACGTTAGGGTCATGCAACCTTAAAAAGCCTCCAAACTTTTTGTTAGTCTGAAAAAAAATTGGTTTTTATACCATGGTAAAAACCATGACATATTTCAATGTTTGTTAAAAGTGCCAAAAGGCTCATCCCACATTAAATTTTGTTACATGGGGGAGGAGATAAAGCTCATGCAAGGAATACACAAGAAAATCAGTTTCCTTTTCTGCAAAACACGTTTTATTTGTACCCATTTGTACCCAAATGTGAAAACACATTTGATATGTACCCTTCTATACTGTTTTTAGGCTTTCTGAAGTAAGAAGGCTGCAAAAGCAATCCATGTTAGCCTCATTTTGACTTTAATAATGAGGTGATTTCTAATGAGGTAATTTAACATGGGCAGATGTGTGAAAATCCAGAAGGACACCCTGCTTTACACTTATGCAACTGTAAAGTGTTGTAGTTATAAATACCAAAAAAAAGGGAGGAAGGGGGCATGGGGAACAGAAGCAGGCCTGGCAAAAATAAGCCAGCCAAGCAGCCCCTCATTTATATTCTTAAAGCAAGGCCAAATCAAATTAGCAAATAGAAGGACATTATGAGATAATGTCCAACAGGAACACTTCATGTTAAAGAGGTTATAGAGCCTGTCCTTGGCCAGGCTTGTGTGCACCTGATGTCCCAAGTGGGGCATCACTGCACTAAGGACCAAGGGCTCAGCAGTGGAGGCTTTGGGTGATGTTTGGGTACACACCAGGAGAAATCCATCTGGCCCTCATGGAGGGCACCTTACCAAGCAGGAATTTAGCTAATATGTAGGAAAAATACCTGTTTTGTTCTGGGAAACAGATGCAGTCCTGAATATACAAGGAACACAATGCTCTGTGTTCAAAAATAACTTGGATATAATGGTATCTTTCTTAAGATAATCACAAGAAAATAACATTAAAAATAAATAATTTTCCTTTTGATTTGTCATTATCATGATTTGGAATATTTAAGATTTATGCTTCCAGTTTCTCCTCATCTCTGGCAGTAGATTTGATGTATGTTTCTTTTCTTGTTCGTGAAAGTTGAAGTTTTCTCTGACTGTGAAACTGGGTTAAGTATTTCCTGCTTTCCCAATCTATCTCTCCAGTCTGTTAGCAGGCCTGGAACACTAGTTTATGATTAATTTCAGACTTCTGAAAATAATGTTTAAAAAATTTTCCTTGTGTTTTTCATGAAGATTTACTTGTTTTATTTTTTCATATCCATTCTTCACTGTAGTCAGTAAAATGTTCCAAATGGCACTGTGAGTATGGCTTCCCCATACTCCAATAATGCCCTTTTATGGTCATAAGGGAAATAAAAGATTGTTCTTAGCAGGCTGATGATATTGGAGTCTTCAAAATGTATTCACACAGCCTGCCTCTTTGTGCCCAGGAGGACTACTGAATAGTCCTTCTCAAAAGGCACAGCATCTGCCAGAGGTGTGGAACAATTCTGCACCAACATCCAGTTATTGTGTGGACTGTGGAACAAATTTGTGCAGGGAGAAGTCCTGCTTGCAGCTGTGCAATTTTCTAAATCAAGAAAAAACCTGTATTAACTTCAGAATAGTGTGTTCATTGACCTCTGATTCAATCAGGATCACAGCTGAAGGACCTACCAATTACAATTTCTCCTTTCTGTTAGGAGTTAATTTTTCCTTTTATCATGTCTTCTCAACTACTGGAACTTGGTTAAAATAAACAGAAGTAGAAAAAATATTAATGTTTCAGAAAGGGCTCTACAGAAAATTCAGAAAGTATTTAAAAGATAAAAAGAAGGAGGTACTCTGTGCACTGAGAAGTTGCACTTTCCATTTGGGGAGGCTGCTATGGCAACCTCAATAAGCAGTTTAGAGATGTCATTGATTGGTCTGGTGGTGAGTGGTCATTTTTAATGCACTGCATTGTCCTCACCTGTGGCCTTCAGGGCACACCAGCTGCAAGACTGGCAGGGTCTTCGCTTGCTCTGTTCAGTCTGCATGGTGGGGTAGTTAATCTGTGCAACTCCCATCATTTTGATCAATAAAAATGTTGTGATATTCATGGTGGTCAGGGGAGCTTGGGCTGGGATTGCCACTGCCGTTCTGCTGGGTTTATGCTGGGCTCCTGCAGTTTTATCCCTAATTCCCAGAAAGCTCTACAACCTTTGTTTTAACAAAGTGAGTGAGCTTTCTAAACAGCAAATCAGAGATATACCCATTTCCTTGAATCTCAGCACTGTGGGTGTTTACATGGGGACAGAAGTGCCTCAGCCTGTGGAAAGAGTTTGGGAATTTGCTTAGCTGATAAGAGAATAGGGATATAAGGGATAAGAGAAGTAAGCGAATTCTTTGACAATCAAGGAAGACTTAAAGGAGTGTTAGAGGAGCTGAGTTTTATAGTTGTTCCCTTCTGCATCATATTTCTTTGTGAGCTTGGATCACTTAAGAATCTTCTTCACCAAACCCCAGCACCTATCACCTCAATTTATGAGGATCTTAGCTTGCATTTTCTTGAACCACATTTCTGTGCCTTATGGTTGCCAAGAAAGAGTTGGAAACACTCTGAAGTGTTACATAGGAGTTCTTTTCTCTCTTTCAGAGTAAATTAGCAAAAAACAAAAAAAAAAAAGCTGAACCACAATGTGATTACTTTTACATTTAATAAAATCTTACCTTTTTAGAGAGACTGATTTATGATGTTTGAATGCAAGGAGTTAGCAATCTTGCTAGAAGAAGTGATAAATCCCTTCAAGATCTGCCCTGCTCATCAGCTTTATTTCACAAAGAACAATGGGGCAGGCAATATGCTTATAACCAAAAAATTAAGCTCATTCAAAGGTGTCATTAGATACTCAAAGGATCTCAGGGAGATCCTCTCCCTGAAAGAATTTTGACCTGAGAGTGATTATGCTAATAGACACTTGTGTGGTACCTTCCAAGATCCAGGAAAAATATATTTGAGCATCTGTCTTAAGATGAAACTGTACTATTGAAACATCTTCCCTTACCCTGTGCTGCAGCATATTAATTGGAAGAGTGATAGCATTTAAACTGTGTTGTTCAAATGACACAGCCCATGCCCACCTGGTTTGGATATTGTTTCTCCCTTCCAAAAATCTGAAGGAAATGCAGAAATATTTTATACTAAATATTAGCCCCTGTGTATGTCTCATTGTTTGCACTTCTCCCCCTTCCCGCCAAGCACAAAAATCTTTTAACTTTGTTGTTTATGTATGGTGTTGTGGTATTTTCCCTTGCTATTTGTCTAGTTCTACCTCTATGAGGTACACTTATGCCTCTGGGGCAGAGTAGTGGAGAAGAATGTTTAAAATGAGGTGCAAAATTATAAAATGCTGATGAATATTTATGTAATGTGTATTTGAAATCATTCAGAATCAAGAAATTATGTTACCAAATCACAAGCTGGCAGTGCTTTTTCATGCTACCAGAGCCCCATTGGAAAAAAACATTCTGGATTTGGATTTTCTGTCAAAACCTTACTTTTTCTAGGTCCCACTACCCTTTGGACAGAACATAAAATGACCATTTTTATGGTAAGATAAAATAAACACAGTTGGATGATTTTGGGATATTTCCAGCTAAGTCTGTTTTGCCAATGGGAGAGGTTTATCATGAGATACAGAGAAGCTGGGATGTGTAGGATATTACTTGTGTTGTACAAAGAAGGAGCTTCCTGCTGTGGAAGCTGAATTGTGCCTTAGAGGCTTGTACAGTGCCCTCAGCTAATAAACTCAAGGTTACTTCTAGAAGAGCACTAGTCAGCATAAATGGGTAAAAAAGTGTATAAATTGCAAATATGCTTCAATTTATATTAATAAAAAAATTAAATTATTTAGAAGCAGGGTCACTGGTTAATCCAAAATGCCATGGGAACTTTAGCTTTAGTAGAAACGATGAGATCATAGGCAAGGTCTTAAAAACAACACTGGCTGGTTCTGTGAATTTCTTGACTTCTGCGCTTAATGTTTTTAATTTGAAATTACCAATAAAAATATCTCTTGCCCTGGCAGATATCAGGCACAGGCCCCCAATATGGTGGGTAAAGCAAATGTCCTAGTATCTGCTGCAAAGACAAAGCTGTGCCATATTTTTTCATAAGTATTTAAGGCCAAGAGGGACCATTACAGCCATGCAGTTTGGCCTTCTACATAACACAGACCAGAGAATTTAACTCAGTCATTGCTACCCTCCAGCTATATTTCAAAAGTGGAGAGAGATTTATTCCTTTTTTTTTCCTTTTGATCCCTCAGTGTGCTCAAGTGCCTGAATCAGACTTTTTTAAAATTAAGAGACTGTAATTTTTATTTATGTGTTTTTTTCAGAATATGTACATAAATACATTCAGATATAGGTATAGAAACATATATATGGATATATAGATATAAAATACACACGTGTGTATGCAGATACACATTTAAAATGCTTTGCATTTGTAATAGTAGTTGGTACCACCATAGAGATGACCTCAGATTTAAAAGGGTCCATAGAGCCATAGGAAACTTGGGAAAGGATGGCAGAAGTTAGCATGACCTTCACATGCAGCTCATCATGGGCCTCTCTGGTGGAGTGTTTATCCTTGCTGTCCAGTCGGCACAGGGAGGGATTAGAGGCCTGCAGAGAGAAACAACCTGCCTCACCCTAGAGAAAGTGCCAAAAAATGTGATGCAGGACAGAAACTTCTCAGTTGGGGCTCATTGTAAGAAGGCAGGAAGAGGCCAGGAGCTCAGCTGTTGGCAGGGATGTTGAGAATCCCTTCCCTGCGCCCACTGTGGGAAGAGGCTGGGTAGGATCACGCACACGACTGAGGAGCAAGCGTGGAACCTGCTCTGCTACCCACTGGATTGGAGCAGCGAGGCTTTTATCTTTCACTTCACAAAGCTTTCAGTGAAAGCTCCAGTGATACTGCAGTTACTTTACCTTATGTGGGCTAAAAATAATTTCTGGAAGAGCCTGAAATCACTTCACACACTCTAAGAAGCGTGGTGCACATGATGGGACACTGTCAGGCCTTCAGCCATGTTGTGTTCACTGCCAGTGAGGACCCTTGGCCACCCTCAGAGAAACAATTTCTGTTAAGTGGCCCTTTAAGTGCTGTAGTCTGATTAATGAGGCAGACTTATTTATTGTCACTGAAACTTGACCTGGAAGCTTATTTTAGAGGAAAACTGCAATGGAAAGTTATCACACTTTGAATAGGTACATACTAAAGAAATAAGGCCGTATAAAAATGAATTTTTATTACTACAGCTACCCTCTCTTTCACAATTCTCATAATAACCATGACCAGTCTGAATGACCTCCCAGTGGGTCTTTTTATTGATACTTCCCAGCAGGAGTTTCAGTCTGATAAGTAGGTCAGGATTCAATTGGTCTGGTTCCCATTTGAATGCATGACAAAACAGGAGGATTTCAGCTTCACTGTCAAAAACGTTCTTCTCTTTCATGTTCAGGTTATCTAATATCTAGAGGGCAGGTGCAGGGGTAAAAAAAAAAAAAATCACAGTGGGGAGAAGGATATTAAAGAAAAGAAAGTAGCAAAATTTAATCCCCTTAGTGATAGCATGACTAATGACTCCATAATCTGTACTCTGCCATTTCCTCTCTACCACAAACTTGTCCTGCTGCAGATAGTTCTTAATGTCCGAAAATATTTTGAAACCACCTTGAATTTCTGAAGTGATCTCCCACTTATCATCCTAGCACTATCTTTTTGGAGTGGAAGAGAGGGTGTGTTGATGCATTCTGCCCTCCTCCACAAAAATGCAGAAGGTCCAGGGGGCAAAACTGAACTTGCTCTGACAATTCCTGCTTCTCCCTTTTCTCCACGTGCCTTGTCCTGGGAAGGGAGCTCATGCAAATTTCCCAGTGCCCCTCTGGCACTGGGAAAGGAAATTTAATCTAATTTACTAATTCACCCATAGGCTTATGATGAATAGAAAATGAAGAGGTGTGTCATCTTGTCCAGAGAAGTTGGGGGTGATGAGTTGAAACCAACAAATATATTACAGAGAAGATATCAAGCTGGACTAAAACCAAATTCTCATTGGTGAAATATTAGTCCACTGTTCATTATGATGTCTAGTTTCAATCCTAATGAGGTGGAACTTGATGAGATAATTACTTTGAACTATAGGATTCTGTCTGCCCACAGCAAAAGCTTATGGTATGGTGTCATCTCATCAAGCCTTTCTCTTTTTCTCAAAAGTTACTAGTTTTCTTTTGGATGGGATGTTTGTCTTTTCTCATTTAATGAAAGTAGCATCTTGACTGCAGATATCTGGTACCTATCAGGATTTATCTAAGTGTAACCACCATCTGCAGACAGTTTCTACTCAGTTTGGTTGAGAAGAATCTCAGAAAAGGAATGTTGAAAGGGTATTTCACAGGGAAATCTGGTGCGAACTTGGTGCTGTTTGTATATTTATTGTCTGGTACAAAAGAAATGAAGTGAACTGGTGCTATTGGAACATTTTTTGAGTCAGGTGTTTCACACAGCATGGACCTATATTATATAATTGACACAAAGTGTTTTGAAGCCCACGGAGGTTGCACATTCAGCTAACTGGCAACATCACTGGTGTGTGGACACCTCAGGTCCCTCGTGCTTCTCACCCTTGCTGACAATTTGTTTCAGCCTAGATAGAATCTAGGAGCATTTGTGAACCTATGGGTGAAAGAGTTCCTGCATTTTATTGCTTTGTCCCGTGGTGTTAGGGTATGTTTCTTTCACTGAGAAGTTACTCACAGTTTTAGGGAGGTTTAAATCCTTTTTCCAAAAAGGATGTGATGTACTGGCTGAGCCTCGTCACTTTGTTCAGAAACCTAGAATTGCTGGATTTTCCATAGTTTGGTAAGGAAAGGGGATGAAGGAAGCAATCTTCAGACTAATAATAACAGAAGGATTTTTTATGTGGGTTCTAGTCTCAAGGATGCAGCAATATGTTATAGATAAGGAGAGGACAAGTAGTTTGGTACCTGCTTATCTTCTTTTCCACAAATATCACAGACTCTGGATGAGACATTAATTTTTATCTGACCACAGCTTCTTACTTAAAAATCAAATTGATACAACACAAATCTTTGGGGATGTGGGGATGTCAAAGGGCCAAATATATGCTTATTTTCAGAGAGTCTAAGATTAAGGTCCAGAAGAGCTGAGTTTATAGCAATCAAGTGTGATTCATTGAAGGATTGGGAGCATGTGTTGAAATGTCATAGAACTAAGGAAAAATGAGGAAACTAAGATAATTGGATTAGTAGTTAGGATGGAAACAAAAGGACCTATCAAGCACTATAATACAATCTTGTGCGCTTTAAAATGTGGAGAAAAAGATGAAGGCACATATATTTTCACTCATTAGTATCTCACACCAGTAATGGCACTAGTACAGAACAGCGGCTTTGGCCTTTGAAATCCTTGATCTTCTCCACAGAGACACAGACAGGGAATGGACCAACTCCATAATGAGTCTATAGGAGCTGCCATTCCAGATCAGACTTTCTAGCTTGCCTCCACATCACATCTTGGCCTTGTAGGTAAAATCTACTATAATATCCATTTTGTCAACTTAATGCCAGGCCTATCACCACTTTGAGGTCTCAATATCGCATGGGTGTGAGGAGCAGAAGGTCAGCTTGGAGCTTTCTCTGTGCCTGGACACAGCAACGCAGTGCCCCCAGAAACAGGGTGATGGGAATAGTGAATGCAGAGACAAAAGGGTGCAAGCAAGGGTGAGTATGCAGCAATATTTCTCAACAGTATTTTCCCAGGCTCCAGTGACTCATAGTTCAAGGGCTGTCTGGGCCAAAGCAAGACTTTGTGTAAACTCTTTTCCAGGAGTTTCAGACTTTTCTGAGCCAGGTAAATTTTAACATTCTGCAGCAACAGTAACAGTCTCAACACAGTGTGTAAAGAAGAATCCTTTTTTCTTGGCTTTGAACCCCCTACCTGCCTTTCCCATTTATGCTCCTCTAGTTCTTTGTTTTTTTTTTTTTTTTTGAGACATGGAATAACCCTTCTCTCATTCACCCTCTTTGTGGGTCACTTAGGATTTAGAAGGACTTTGCCATGTCTCTTTAAAAACTTGTAAATTATGGTTACAATATGAACACAGTTAATTTAGTTTAATGGCAGGTTGTGTAAGAAAAAAGTTAGCAGGAAGTTAAAACAATGATACATCCTTCAACAGATATTTCAGTGTGATTAAGAGACAATACAGGAGCTATTAACTGTCAGGCTGCAATGAAGTTAAACAGCTTGTTTTGTTTTTACTGGAAAGCAGAAGGACTATAAAGAATTTAAAATGTCGTTCAGATCAGGGCAAAGGAGTTGCTAAGAAGCTATTTCCTCATGTAAAAACCTTACTGAAAGGTCTGAGGAGCTTGAAGCTCCTAAACTCTTTTCAGAGGGAATAGGTAGGAGAGTTGTGTAGAGAGACCATTTATAGCTCTAAAACTCCTTCTCTTTGAAGTTTGTCCACTTACAATTCAGACAGACAATACCGTGGTACTTGCTCTTTGTTAGAAGAACAGAGGGAAGAAGCAGGAGTAGTGAACCCTGTCAGACCCGCATGGATGAGCCCTGTTGACATCTTGGGCGTTGAAACCCATGCCAGAGCCTAAGCAGTGAAGAACTTGAAAGTTCCCAGGAGAACTGGTGAAAAATCAGGTTTTGTCAGTTAAGGAGATGCAGTGAGGACACTGTGGAGGGCATGTGTGTTTGGGAAGCCCTCCAGGCATTGTTTTCATTTTAATGTATTTTTAATGGTTTCAGGTTTTTGCCTCCAGGATAGATATGGTTTAGGGAACTCGTAGAAGCGTGCAGTATCTTTCAGAACCCCCAACCTATATTTCTTTAGACTTAAATACCTTTGTTGGCATTGATATTTTTTATGAAATGAATTTTTGGGAGAATCTTTGTCTGAATATTTTGGCACTGGCTATTTTGAATAAACTTATGCTTCCATAATCCTGACATTTTATGAATAAATGCTCTTTTATCTTTTAGCCACAGGTGTTAAAGCAAAATGTGCTGACTAGCTGCAGGTACTTTTCAACACTAGTTGTCTCCTAATATTATCTCCTGAATAATCTTCAGGCTGGCTCAGTGTTGAATATGCAGATGTTTAACCATGAATCCCAAAGGTTGTGTTCCTGGCTGTAGAAATGTCCTGTCTCTATTAGAGCAGGAAATTCAAGCTCCACTTCCAGGGTTTCCTGCTGACTTGCTTAGAGTTCTTCTGCTGAGAACACTGAAACCACTGGGGTACTTTAGCCTCTGTGGAACAAGTACATGAATTTCTTACAACCATGTGGTCCATCGTGCTGTTTGGGAACTCAATATTATTCATCAATGAAAGAAATTTGTGAATGACACCTTCATGGCGCTTGAAAATTTCTCAGAAAAATACCAATTGTTGTTAGCATTGTCATTTTATCCAGGTTGTTAGCCACCAAAGGAATTGAATCCATGAACTATTTTTTCACATGCAGCAAAATATTACTGCTGTGGAGAAGTCATCATCTGTGGAGAAATAAATGTCCAGCTTTCACTGTGCTCTGAAGTGCTGTACCAATGGTTCTTGTTTCCCCTTTCCTTGCTTTGAGCCTTGTGAAGAAATTACAGAGAGAGTTGTGGAAACATCTAGCTTTGGAAATTCAGGCCTGGAGTTCCCAATCTGAATATCTTCAGGGCCAAATGTACCCACAGCATCCATAGATGGCAGAAGCCACAGATACCTTGTGGGGTGACTGGTCCAGGGACTCCTTCCTTTGCTATGTGTTCACGAGAAGCTGCCCATCACCCTTTTCTGTTACATAGCCTCATCCCCTCAAAATTGGAACCAAGCCAATGTATTTGCCCCACACAAATAAGGGGACCATCACCACATACTCCCATCTACCTCTTACATCCCTGCAATCTGTCATGGTAACAGCCCTTTGCTAATGTTCTTATTTGTACAAAACCACAGATTAAGCCCATGTTCACCTTGTGTCAAAATGTACTTGCAGACGCTTGATAAAATCTGTAGCCATGATATTGCTCTCTCTATTTTGTAACTACTTACATGTAAAATGTCTGTGTGATCATTGCACAACATTTGGATTAGAGATTTTAGGGATTATTAGCCAATGCTCCTGGCAGCAGCTGAGGAAGACAGGCTCGGGAGCATTGGCTGAGCACTTGTCACTAAACCTGCACTTCCTTCCTCATCCAGCTTCCTGTTCAGCTCCCAAGAGTATTTCTGATCTGGGCAAGGGGCTCTTGACTCAAACGTTTGCCTTTTACTCTTGGTTGAATCTCCGAGTGTTTCCAAGCTGTGGTATGCTGGCTGCTCACGGAGCCCAAGTGTGTTCAAAATGCTGCCCAGCTGGGGAAGAGATCAGTGCTCCCTTCCCACTGGTGGTCCCTGCTGCTGCAGGAACTGTCACGGGAAAAAATGCCTGGGTCTGTGGCTTTTGTCTCTCATGGCCAAAGCCATCTCTTGTAAAGCCTTGCTTTGGCCATTTTCCAACTGGGAGAGGTTAGAAAACAGTCTGGCAGCAGCTTCCACGGGTCTTTCATGTCTGACAGACTGGACCAGGTGGACCGTTTCACTCAGGAGTTTGTGTGTTTTGCCAGCCAACTTCTTTTCTGCGCTTAATGACTTTTACAGCACATTCTGGGCAGCTCCAGTTAATCTCATACTTTCATCCTCCTGTGATCTCACTCAGTTTCCTGGAGAATGAAGTGTGAAGGTGCAGTTGGCTTTTTCTGTATGCTAAACCCTCAGGCTGCCAGTGCTGGAAAGCGGCACATGTGGCAGTGCTCCAGCTCATGCCTGATTTTGGAGGTGACTGGAAACGTACCTGCCCTTGCAAAGATCAGTCCTCCCTTGGAAAAATCCTGATAGCACTGATATTTCAATGCAAATTAGTCGTAAATTATAAGATCTGTATATATATGAAAACATTCAGTTACATGCTGAATTTATGCAGGATTTTTTTTTTTTAGAAAAGAATGTTGAAAACGGTGCAAATATTCCTAGAGAATAAACTGGCGATTACTATATTTATGTAAAGAGGGTATAGAATACACAGATGGCTGGTTTAGTGCCTACCAATATATTGACATATGCAGAGAGTTGCTTCATGTACATCTGTATAGCAGTGACTGAATATTAAAATTGAACAGTCATGTAGCACACTCTTTGTTTTCCCTCATTTTAAAAAATCTGGTCTGCTTTATTTAGGCTATGTATTTCTATTCCTTTTGGAATGTCTGCACAATATTTACAGAATTCGTAAGTCAAAATATTAAGTCAGTTTTCATAAATTGAAGAACACTAACCATTTCTGTGGTCTCATCTTGTTTGCATTTAATAGAAAATTCACAAGTTGAATAATAAATTTTGAGAGTGAAAAGGATTTTGCAAAAGAAATTCATAAAGATATCTAGTTCAGAGAGGATGCATCAAATGCAAAAGTCCTCAGTATGCTGTAATAATTGCAAACTCCTTTTAATAAAATTTATTAATGGGATCTTCATTCTTAGGATGATCACATGGAGCATTTAATAAACTAAAGACTATAAACTCTTTCTAGGTTGAACTCATCTAGGGACTGGAATCATTATTTGGACCATCTTTAAAAGTTCTGCTGTTGATTCAATAGTCTAAAATGGGCTTTATGAGCTGTAGGATTACATTATGCAAATACCTATTTAAGATTTGTATAGACCACGATTAAAAACATAGCTGGAGAAAATATGCTATTTCTACATGCCTGGTAGACATGCTCCAAAGAGAAGTATCTCCACTAATTCAAATTATTTTAGCTCCAAACTAACTGAAGAATATTACATTTACACTATGGCTCCTTACTTTCTCTCTCTGGTTTTATTTCCAAGCCCAAAAGATCAAGCACTGAATGAGGACAGAGAAGGAGACCTGCTCTCACTATTGCCTGTCATGGCCAGGGCATGTCAGGGCATGTTCTGATGAGAGCTTTGCTTGCCAGAATCCTCAGCAGGGTTATGTCTTCCAATGCATGTAAACTTTCTATAAACTTAAAATAGCTAAATTTCATAAGAGATTTTCAAAAGAGTAATTTGCCAAGAATGAAGTGTCAGTAAATTATCTCCTTGAAGCCTTAGCTTGCAGCAAGGGTTAAGTCTGCAAATGATAACAAATACTTGCCTTCCCTCTGCCTTTTGTCCCCAACTGCAGGTGTTTTATTTACCTGGATTATGATCTAATCAAAGGAGTGCTGCCTCCTTCCACTGTTTTTTATGGAAGCTCCATGTACAGAGTCTCCTCTGGCACTGACCATAAAAGACTTTAAGCAGAAGCATTTTCTGACACATGTGAGGTACAAATAAAGTCTACAAGAGTCTCTTCAGGACTCTAATATATAAAATCTTCGCCCCACAGGATTATCATTCTGGTGTTAAGTTCCAAATGAAGTGGAAAATCTTTTGTGATTACAAGACATAATAGTGAAGCTTTGTGCCCCATTTTTTGTGACTTACAGGAAATCATTACTAGTATGAAATGCAGAATATTTTCTTCTCGGCATTTTATAGACATTATTGTTGTTGCATTAAACTTGCTCGTGTTCTCACCTACAAGCACTAGCAGTAATATTGCAGGTATGTGTTGTTTTGTGCTCTTTATCTGAAGATCCCACAACAATATAAGATGAAATTACCCTGTGCTGGAAGCTAATCACATATTTTCTATCTCCTCCCCTAATCTTCTATCTCCTCCCCTAATCTTGCCAATTGTATTAATCATAAATGTCAATGAAGTCTCCAGATGACTTCCTGACTTTCGACAAAAGGCCTTCATCTCAGCCTCTTAAATTCCAAGGTCATGGGGAATGTAACATTCAGAATAATTATTAGCATTATTTTACCTTGACATTTCAGCCCTGCTTTCAGTTTAGCATTCCAAACAGGCATAGAAGACAAATGTTGTCTTTCAATTCACTGGAGGGAATTGCCCCAATTAAACCTGACTTTAAGGATATATAAAGCCCTGTATTAATGTGCTGTCCTGGTTTTTCAACAAGAAATACTTCATGAAGGAGAGAAACTTTCATTAAAAACAGTCAAGATTTACTGTCAGAAGAACAAGCAATTTTTGAATTGCACTGTTTTCCCCTAGGCTAGGATAATAATCAGAGCTTCTCATTTTCAGAGGAGTAAGTGGTTGTGCTGCCTTAAAGAATCTTTAGCCTTTTGTTTCAGTTAAAAGGTTAAAGTTATAATTTTGTCTTATACTATAAGTGGTAGCTTGTCAAAACCTTGTTACTTGTCCATCCTTGATCTTGCACCTATCCTTTGTGCATACCTACATTTACTTTATTTCTTAACATCCTGTCAGGTACAGGGACAGAATACATTTTTTGTGGATTTTTTTTCCCAGTAAGCAAAAATGTTTTCACTAAAGCACAGATGAAAAGAAGACACAAACCACTGCACCACACACAACCCTGCAGCTATTTGACCTTGATTGGGTGGAGAGCTGGCAGTCTGGTTCAGTCAAACAATTTTACTTACTCACTTCCTGCAAACTTTTGATGACCCTTGAGATTCTGGAAGTCTGTGTCGATAATGAGGTAAATAACTGTATAAACATTGTTCACTGTAATTTGGTCAGAGAGCAGGTGCATGCAGACAAACCACAGACACTGGTTAGTCTTCAGACCATGGGCTTTTTTTGGTACAGTACAGAAAATAAATTTAGTTCCTATGATCAGCACAAATTCTTTTGATACTGATGTGCCCATTCAGTTCTTGGCAAAGTTTTCCTGTAGAGAAAAATGGAGGCACACTGTAAAGGATATACAGGACCGCATAAGTTTAGCTCCCCGTTCTTTTTAGCTGCTTTTCCTACTTTTCTATGCCTTTCTGTGAAACCTTGAAGATAAAATTCTTTTGCATGTTTTGGGCTTTAATTCATGGCTACTCTCCAGCTGATAACAAATTGCTGTTTGCATCTGTTATGGTTGTGTGCCCAGTGTGTGATTTTACACAACTGCTGTGGCCCGTACTGTTTCACTGGAAGGAATTTTATTGACTTTAAAATTTGACTTTGGGACTTCACTTAACTGGAAAGTAAATGGATTGATGCTGACACTCCTTTTCTTCTAATCTCTGGCTCCATGCAGATTCATACTAGAAATGTTTTTGTCTCCAGCGTAAACACACTCTTTCTCTTATTCTTTCTTTATTTTAAATTAGAAATCTTGCATAAGTATCAGATGAATGTATAGTTCACCACATAAATGTAGAACAATCTGCAATGTCTATTCTCCCAGACTTTTCAGGCAAATTTGACATTGCCTTCTTACTTAAATGCTGTCAATTTTGACAAGGCTTCTTAGTTAAACGTCAAATTGTACACAAATATCAGACGGCTTTCTGTGAAAAGTTGGTTAAGAAATGCACCTCTGTAATGCACCAAGGAAGTCCACAGGAGTCTTGAGCCCATTTCCATTCTCCATTTCCTTCCCTGTTTCCTCCTATTAGATATTCACTAAGAATGGATGACTAATCTTCAGTGAGTTTATGGCCAGCAGTTCCTGACCTGTTCCCAGTTAGCTTTCAGTGGCTTAAGCAGTGCTGTGATTAATTGTGCTCATAAGAGAAGTGGAAGCTTCTTTCCTTCTGCCTACCAAGCTTAAAAAAAATAGTGAAACCAAAGAACATGGCAGGAGTAAAGAGTTTATATTAAACCCTGTGGAAATGATCCTGTGCTGCCTCAGCTAAGGATCTGGCCCATTTTGTGAAGCAGAATTTTGTTCATTTCATTACATAGATGCTGCAGTAAAGCACATACTTTGCATGCATATATACTATGTAAGGATATAAAAGAAGCTGTTGCTGGTCTTTCACATCATAATTTTTACCTAGTACTTTGTGGTGTGAATGAGGGTGTGAAAAGCATTCCATTGAACATTCATATTTTCCCTTCTTTGTCTCCCTTTTCCCTACATGTATAATGTACTTTTTAATTTTGTGACAAGGTTTTCCCAGATATCTGAATGTCTCATCAGTGCTAATTTACCACATGGGACCCTGCAGAGTGGAAAAGAGAGATTCAGAAGAGCTAGCTGTAACCCAGTAAAGAAAGGTTTTCTAGATCCCCTATCATCCAACTACTTTGTATTCCCTTTCTGGGGGCTGCCTTCTGGAGTTTCCTTTGTATTCCATTAGGATTACCTGACCCCATAAAATCACTCTTCCTTGTACTAGTATTTACTTCTGTGTCTCCAGCAAGCATGAGATTGGTGGTTTTTGGGGCTGAGAATGCAAAACAATAACTTTCTAGAGAGTTCTTTTATTTTTGCACAAGCAGTACAAAAATTCTTTCCTCACAATGCACTGCAGCCCACAAATTCACCTTTTCAGGAGACCACACTCTGGTGCCATTTCTAACTTAATTAGTCCTTTGTACAGCCCCGATCTAAGCCCTTAGAACTTAAAGCCTGGGAGATAATTATTTTCATTCCTGAAGAGAGGTCTTTCAAAATCCCTTTGCATCTTGTGGGTTAAGTGTTTAATGTTTCAGCTGGAGATTGGTAAGCACAGGAACAGAAACTGAATGGAATGCATTGTGTTTGGTGCCCATCCATTTTAAATAATTTTCCTTTTGGCCCTAAAGTTCCTTTTCTTAATATATTAAAAATGTATTTGGAGTTTGCAGTGAAGAGGAACTTTCAACTAGAATAAGCACAGAAAGAGTGTCTGGCTGATAATGGATCTGCAGCAGCACAACTCCAAGGCCTTTATTGTCTGGGTTTTTCATTAAGTGATGTATGTCTTCCCAGTAATACAGAATTGCTAACAAAGGAGTGTTGTCAAGTGTGGAGGAGCAAATTGATTCAAATCTATTTTTGGAGTCAAATAAATTTCCTTGAAACATTAAAAATAAAAAATTACTCCATGCTGACAAGAAGTCCTAAAAAATTGGTCTGTTGAGGTAATTTATATCTGTGTACACACACAGACAGGTATTCTGGTCTGGCTTTTTAGTTTGAGACAGTTATAAAAGTGATTGAAAACAAAGGGAGCTGTTTGGGGGCACTGCTTCAGTGAATCAAAACTATTAGGGATTTTACTGTTGTGAAAACAGGATTTATTTAATAGGCCCCTCCAAAGTGTTTTTCCCCTCTGCCTCCAAGCCAGAGTGGACACTGGCATGTGAGATGATTGCAGGCTGTGAATTTTCAAAGAGGTTTAAAGTAACAAGACCACCCCAGTTGCTGTGCTAATGCTGCTGCCCTTCGAAAGAATCCTGTAAGTGTTTGAATTGCAGCGGCAGCACGGTAATTGAGGAGACTTGTTCAGGAAGCAACTTATGAATGTTTCCTTACCCAAGAGCTCTTTGGTCAAGAACATGAAAGCAAATGTAGCTTAAAGAAACCTAGTAAAAACCATAATGTAACAGCACTGATTTTCTGATTTGTGCTTTTTTTCCTTCTTTTCTTCTATTTTAATGTATTTTCTAACAAATTACAGTATTCCACCCATTGCCTAAGAAGTTTTAAAAAACCCAATTGAGCAATTAAACAGGTTTCCAACAGCTTCAGTTACAAAGCCATTGGGCTGCATGGAGAATATGCTGGCAACAAACAACTGATATAATTTAATGAGGTGTAACTGAGTAATTTGGGGCATCCAGCAGGTTTTTTGCTATAAAGGGCTACATCAGAAGGCCTCTTTAATAAGTATCCTGTGATTGGCTTTTGGACTTGTCGTCACAGAGCAATTTTGAAATGCATTGTGGTGATGCTGATCTATGGGCCCTGAACTCCCTCTTTTCACTCATTTAATTAATTAGAGAAAAACAGAGCCAGAGGATAAGTGACTCTAAGGTCTCATACTTTCTTTTCACATTGTAGTACTTACAAACAACTTGAACAGGGAGAAGGTGACCTTGCTTGCAATTGTAACATTCCTTATTTTTTAATATGATGAAAAATCTTTTGTCCTTTACATTCATATGCCCTTAAGTTACAGGTAGTGAGTTGCTTTAGATTTGGATTCTTCTGTTAGGGAGGTTGTGTACGTCTTCTGTTGCAGAGGTGGGTGTAAGTGTCCTGAACTAGTGTGCCATTTCAGTAATAGCACTATTTTGAGAGCACTGAGCGTTGCATACATCGTGACACTGCTTATGTACTCTGTGGGTCTGAAAACATCTGTGGTGTGGTTATTATAAGGGACACTAATGGCCACTAAACCGAAAACTACTACAAAAAGAGATCATTTTTGCCCTTTTATTTTTCGAATACTAAATTGAAATGCATTGATCCATGTAATAGCCATTTCTCTGGTGTGAACTGCCACCAGGCCCATTTTTTCTTGTCAGTGCGATGTGAGTCCGTAATGCCCTGGCTTTGATCAAGCCTTCCCTGCTTTTGGAGGGCCAGATGTCTAGAAGAGTCTTTCCTAGAAGGCAGGTCCCTTTGATCAAATGCACTCACATCTTCCCCAGAAAGAGAGAGACCTCTCCCAGAAAAATGCCCATATCCACAGCCCTCCCAGACCAGCTGCTGGACTTACCAGCTTTCCTCATCCACTGAGCAAGAGCAAGACAGCAAGTAGGGAATTTCTGCCTTAGGGAAGTGTGAAATACAGATTTAAATGTATGGTGCCTAGTGCTGGCTGTTCATATATACTATAGTGTGTGTGTGTGTGTGTGTATGTGAGGACGGGTAAGGAGTGTACTGAAAGCTTCCTGTGTCCCATATTTTTAACCCTTGCCAGAGGATGTCATTGGAATCACTGCAGTGAGCAAAGATGGCACTCTCAAAACATCAGAATCTTTTGAAACACACATCATGCCAAATAGCAAGTAGCCAATGGGAGGGCTCTCCACGAAATGCTAATTTTTACTTCTGATCTGTTTGATCATCTGGCTGCTAAAACATGTTCCGCTTCCAAAATGTGTCCAGTAGTTTGAATCAGTATGGTACTTTGGTACCATAATTTTATCACCAATTTGAGATGTTTGTTTCTAAAATTTACACTTTTGACAATTTCCTTTTGATTATTTTTTTTTACTTCTGCTTTTCAACTTCTTTGCCATCCAAGCCTCGACTATTTTGTAAATTATTCTTACTAGTATTTTATAGAGAAGGTCCATAGGTAACATTTCTCATCATATTTATGAATAATTACAAAAATAAATCTGTTTCTTTACCTTAACCTTGATGACTGAACCTTAAAAGCAATATGTTAATCAACATCCAGTTACTTCAATATTTATACTGAAACAGTATCTTGTGACTGAAACTCCTTTTAGAAAAGTGTGGTTTATAATCCAATAACTTGAAGTGTTGCAGGATGAAAGGAGATCTGGTACTTTTGACAGTGTACTCAAAACACCACCCAGTATAAACCAAGCCTGAATGAGGGTTTAGGTGTCTGTGTCTCTTTACCTGTGAGCAGTTGCTTTTGAAAAGCATTGTATTTCAATCAGATAGTAAAACAATAAAGATCTACATCTGCTTGTGTGCACAGGCCATTATGGAAACTGTGCTGGAAAAGCTGCTTGGGGGTTAGTTTGATGATGTCTTCTTCCTTGTTTGATTTTAGGTTTTTTCAGGTGTAGGTGCTCAAGTTATGCAGAGATACAAATGCAGTTAGAAGTACTGCGCTCAGGCTGATGAAATTATATACACACAGGATAGCTAGGAAATATGTTTTGCATGGGCAGCTACTTGAAATGGTCTGCCAGTGCTTCTCAGGCACCTATGGAAAAAAAAGCTGACAGGAAAACAAAAGTCTGGCATTGCTCGCTCTAATAGTTGAAAGCCTGGGGTTGGAGCCAAAGGTCTGAAATAGAAACAGGCAACATAACAGTCTTTTTTAGTGAGTAATATAAAGCCTCTGTTAGAGTTCCTAACTCAGTCCTAAATAAAATAGCAGGTGAACTAGCAAGCAGTGGAGAGAAACTTGTGAAAGAAGAAAAAAATGAGTCACATTTTTGTTGGTAAGCTCTATCAGAGAACTGACTCATTGACTAAAACTGGTTCAACCAGGATGCTTGAGCCTTCAGGAATTAAATGCCTTTACAGGCATCTGTTTAAGGGAAACCCACACCTTTCATTTAAAAAAATTGCCAATCTACTTTAATAGGCCAAGTTTTCTTATCCAGAAAACTTTGATCAAAAACTTTGGTGGTTCTTCAAAGCTGATCATAACCACTATGGGTAGGAAGCCAAAGTGAAAAGCATGTGAAAGTTTTTCATAACTCCTGCTTTCCTTTTAGTTGGAAATGCCAGAGGAGGGACTTTCGCATTTCCCATGTGGTTGTTTTCCCCATTTCTCATCATATTTGTAGTCCTTGGTGAAAAGGGGGTTGTGGTTCATGATTGTGAAACCTTTTTCTTGTTCAGAGAGCAATGTGACCTAAGCAAAAGGCTGATCTGTGCTGAGAAATAGGTGATACTATCATTTCTTCTGTGTTTTTCCATCACCAGCACAAACTTGGGCTTAGCAGTGAGAAGTACTGAGGCTGTAGTCTACTACAAATGCCCTCATCTCATCTGTGCTTAATGGAAGTCAATGATGCTTAGCACCTCACAGGACTTGCCTTCATATCCTGGCTTTAAAAAGGGATTAAGTAGGTTACAGGAGGTCTTTCTGATGCCTTTTTCATAAAAGTCATATTTTTCCATCCTCTGCTTCAGAAACAAATTAATTTGGGAAAATTCATGAATGGTAAAATTCATGAGGGGCAAAACTTTACTCCACCAAGCCTCCCCCCTGTAAAGTCAAGGAAAGCACTGCTGGTATGTGAAATCAGCCAGTTCAAGGGGGAGTTTAAGTGCTCTCCACTCATCCGAAACTGTCTCAGGAAGGTTTATGAAACTCCAGAAAGCCAGTTGTAAGATTGTAGTGGGTGGGAAGACCCAAGAAACTGGGTGGAGTGGTGAGAAAATTTTAAGAATAGCTGGCAATTAATCTTAGCTCCTGGGACTTAGGGACTTTCCAATGCTGGCAGGTCTCAGTATGTGTGTTGTTATTCAGGCTGCGTGCCAAGAATATTTAATGCTGACTGCCGAGTGTGTTGGAGAAAAGTCATTGTGCAGACACTGTCACTCAAAGGAAATGTGCCACACCATAATCATTGGTTCAGCAGTCGTTTTTGCAGACAATAAATGCTGACATTTGGATACCAAATGGAACAAATAGCAAAAAAGGTGGGTGGGTGGGGAAACCTTTGACTTTTTGCTAGTTAAGACCATTAAATCTGTTAGTATATATTTTCTGTATGTGGGTCCTGAAATGCTGTTGCAGTTTTGATAATGACAGCACTGTGAGAGGGTGTTAGGGCACACAGGGAAAAGCTCATAGTTGAAATAACAACGGCCCTTTGTCATTAAAAAAAACCCCCATGAGTCACTTTCCTGAAAAAGATGTATAACATAAAGCAGTAAAACCAGAGAAGAATTAATAAAGGGTGACAGAAAAGAAGAAAATTGAGTTTGGATATAATGTAAATATGTGAGTTGCCCTGCAGATTTCAACTGAGCCTGGACTTCAGACCTTATTTTGTGTAATATGCTACCTGTCAGTTGTGACAGGCTGGGATGTGCTCTTCCCACTGCAATATGTCAGTGAGTGCTTATTGGAATGAATTTATTTAGAGAGCTCGGCCGAGTGGGGCAACTGACTGAACAAATGAAGATATGGGGATCTCTTGCTGAACTGGGCCAAGAAAAGACACAGGGCTGTGGGAAAGGTGGGAACATGGCCATGCTGCTGCCCCACACATGTCCATGTGAGGAGCTTCCAAGGCACCTCCTCACACCAGGAATACCTGGTACACTGCATGGGGTGCCCCTGACATTAAGCAGTGATGCTGGCACTCCTGGGAACCCTGCCTGCACCCACCACACCCCGCCTGTCACCCTCCAGCCCTGCCAGCGTGCTGAGGAAGCTCCAGGAGAAGGGGAGAAGCAGGAGACAGGCAGAAAGGCAAACACACTGCAGTGAGCAGCAGCCTCTCAGTGGTTGCTGCAGGGCCAGTTGGCTGCCTTATCTTTGAGGCTTGACTTGATAACCCCGGCGCCAGCGCCGGTCTCTTGCAGATTATCAGCCAGCCACTGCCTCAGATGTGCAGGACAGGATCAGTGCCACACTTTGTCATGGTCCTCGAGGGAATACATGTAGTGCTCCAGAGCACTTTGAGAATAACCTCAATTATTAATAACCATTATGATTTTTTCTGTCAGACTCTGAAGTCTTGCTGATCATCATGGATTATTTATTCCCCATAGTGCTGATTGCATCAGCTCTCCATCATCAGCCCTCTAGCACCTGCCTTTCTGGCTGGCATCTTTTTTCCTATGCAACACCCACAGTTAGACCACAGTGTAGTTATCTGTCCGATCAACAGATCTATTCTCTGTTCCTCACATCATCAATGCAGCCATAGCCTTGTCACTTCAGAAAGTTCAGCCATGTCCTTAGTTTATTCAGGATTTGTTTGTGGTAAAGGACAGGAAAAGGATTCAAGGGGTTCAACTTAGTTCGTGCCTCAAGGCTGTGTCCCATGGAGGTTGTAGTGGTATTTTTACCACCATCCTTTTGGATGTTCAAGATGTCCTTCTCCTCATCCCACTGGTGGTGATGTGTCCCCCTCCTGCTGCTTTTCAGGGATAGCTTGATGCATGTCCATCATCATCATGGCTTCCTTCCCAAAGACCACGTGAGATAGCTTGTTCTGGATGCAGAATCACCTCCAGCTCGGAGAATTACTATTCCTGGTCTTGTGAAAGCTATCTTTTTTTTATCCATCACTGGAATATAGCCTGTGTGTATTCTTTTGACAGCCTTTACCTCACAAAGAGATCTTATTTCTGCCTGAAAAGTACTGCCTAACTAGGACTGGTAGGGTACTTTTCAGACAGACAGGTAGCTGTGCCTATTGCAGGTCGTCCCTCTGCCACAGAAGGCCTGTGCACACTGCACGGCTGTGACAGAGCAGGCATTTCTCAGTCTCCAGCATCCACCACACAGAGCTGACGGACAGAAGGGTCTGTGGGAGGCAGTCTCAAATGTCACTTGTCTGGAATACCAGCTATATGGAGCTTCTGTGGAGGTCCCACAGGGCATGGGATACTCCTAAGGTTTATTGATGAAGCAATGAAGGCCCCTTCACATCTTTGTCACTGCAGGCAGATGGCATTTTGTCTCCTGGATGCCATCAGGACTCGCAAAGCAGCTGAGGAGTAGTAAGAAAAACAGAAAAGCTTAGGTGTGTGTTTTGGAACAAATGGTCAATGTACAAAACCTCCAGAATGAGATCTAGATACTGAACTGAGCAGATAAAGGGAATGAGCAACATGGACATGTTCACAGGAATTGAGTGCAGTAAGCATCCAAGTAAGTTTGTTGTCCACCCTTCCCTTTATTAATTGTATTTTCTTCTGCCTAAATATGAAGAAAAAAATGTATTGCCTATTTTACATCATAGAATTACACTGCAGAGAAAACCAAGCCTAACAATCCTGGCCTGAGGAGAAAACTCCTGGGCTAGAGACCTCGACTGAGGGAAGTGAGTCCACAAGGGGTTGAAAGTGCACTTAAATGGGTAATGCTAAACCAGTCTAAAGGCTTAGTGCCTTCAAAAAGGCTATTCCCTTCTGAATTCCTTTGCTTCTGCAGTGAGCAGGGAGTTACACTAGCAGGAAGGGTCTCAGCATTTGGAGGTCTTTGTGTCTTCAGAAGTTGTTTTAGCCCCAGGAGGAGGAAATTGGAGTTCAAGCCTGGGGAAGCAGGACCCTTGCTTTAGATAGTGGGCTGCTACAGGAAGAGCCAAACCTGCTGTGCAGAACTGAACTCTCCCTTCAGCATCACTAAAACTCTCAGAGCAGGTTCCCATAGGAGCAGTGGAGGTGTAGGCACCCCAAGGTGCCCAGAGATCTGAGGTTTGGATTTACTCCTGGGGTGGAGGGGTGGAGGCTTGTCTTTTAAGCCAAGACTTGAAGCAGGTCATGTGAGTTGGAGAGAAGAAGAGCTCCAGAAGAAAGCTGAGCACCAGGAGTTGAATGTGCTAGTAGGAGCACTTTTAATGTTGAAGTCCTATTGTGGGTTTCACCATGTTTACACATGGCTAATTTCTAACACTGCTTTCTCTGCTTGTGAGATATAGATAGCCCCAACACTGTCATAAAAGCATATAAAATAATTTATAGAGAATGTGCGTGCATATTGCATTCAAAAAAATAACCTATGGGCTTTATGGTATATAAAATGTTAACTGAATGCTTGTATAAAATTGGCATCTGGTGTCATCAGCAAGACAAGACTATAGACAGTGATGAGACAGTGATGTTACTAATGCTACTGACATGTGAGAAGAAGCAGCAGGAATTCTTCCCTTTCGTGTCATCAAAGTCTAAGCACATGGTTAAAGCCAGAGAAGAGTGTGTCTGACAGGGAAGAGCACAAGAGAATGCTGATTTTCTGTAATATTTTGTTGTTGTGTTTTTTCCATTTATTTTCCTACAAAGAGGTTGGTTTGTTTAGCCTTTAGGCTGAAATTTGCCATAATTTCCAAGGACAGTAAATTTAGTGTGTGTGGTAGTATTTTCCAAAAACTATCCTTTCCAAGCTTGTGAGTACAAAAACTCAGAGGTATTAATTTCTGGGATGCAAAGGGATAGGGTAAGTGGAATCAATATTCAAAATTCAGTTAGAGTAAATATGGCATCACCTTGCAACCCTTATGAGAAAACCCCAGCATTTTGTACAAATCAGTACAGGCAGCCCTACTATCAGAAAATATTCCTCAAGTGCAGGCAGAGAGTAGGACTCAGCCTGAGCTGGGGGTGTCTTTTAAATGAACCCTTGTTTCTGAGTGTGTCACACTCCTCCTCCCCACAATGTCTTCTGCTTTAAGGGCTTTGCTGCCTTAAAGCAGTGAAGGAGGAGGGAGTAGCATTGCTGAGGACAGGAGGTTAAGGAGTAACCTGATTGGGGAAGAAGCCAAACTAAACAAAGGTTTAAAAATATTGCTGAAAATAGCATAACTTACCATTTTCCTCTGCCAGTGGCTGACACACCACATTTTTTGTTCTTTTTAAAACCACAATGAACCATTCCCAAAAAAGGAAGTGTAACCTCTGTCTTCTACACTTCTGTCCTTCCCCTCATCTGGGGAAAACCTTTCCTTGCTGTATTTCTCATGACACATTTGACTGGAGGGTTTCTTCACAGAGTTTCTGCTGGGGGCTGTTTGTTTTATCTTGCATTTTGCAGCAGATAACAGACCTGTATGCTGCATAGATTAGAGTTGGCAAATTTTGCCACTGACTTCTTTAGGTGCAGATAAAATGCCTTAGTCTCCCACTCATATCTATACTTAAAGCAAAATTTTAAAATGTCTGTTAATGGGAGCCCCGAGTGATCTCTGTGTTTCCTTTGCTTCTCAGCTGGCCACGTGTGCTCTCTAATGAGACTCACAAATATTAAAAGTGGAATTTGGAGCAGAGCAGAGGCCAGCCTAATAAATCTGCTGCTAGTTCAGGCTCTGTGGTGATGTGGCTGCACCCGGGGGGGGAAGGGCAGAAACTGGGCGTTGGGCCCGAGGGACAGAAAAGGAAGTCAGCCACGGGCAGGCAGAGAGGCAGAATCTCCGTTGCTGAGGGCTGGAGGCAGAAAGCAGCTTCTGAAGGAGTGCTGGGGGCAGGAGAGTGTGCAAAAAACAAGCTGTAGCAATTCCATTTCAGGTGGCTGTACTGCAATGAGAGGATGAGTGGTTTTGGCATAAAAGGTTCTCTATATCTAAGAGTAGAAACTGAGAATATTTTTATATATAGATATATGCAAAATTATAAAAGGTTAATGCCTTCATTTGGAAGCCTCTTCCAGGAAGATAAAGCAACTCATTTTTCTCCTTCTAGTGCAGCCAAGATTTTATGCTGTCCAAGCTCTTACTTCAAAGCTGACCCTTCTCTGAGCAGGGGACTGGGCTTGCTGACCTGAGAGGTCTCCTCCAAACCTGAATATTCTGTAATTTAGTTATTCTGAGAACTGAAGGTGAAATCTCTGCTCCATTACCCCTGATACCAGAAAATCTGGAATATTAACATAAAAGAGTGTTGATTGTAGTAAGTCATGGCCAACAGAGGAAAAGCAGTTTAGATGTGAAAGGTTCTGTGTGTTCCAGGTTTGAGTTTGATGGATGTCAGCTACAGTAGCTTGCCTGCCATGTTAGAGCCACTTCCCACTGAGCAAAGGTCCTTACCAAGCAACACCCACTTAGAAATTGGTTGGTCACTCAGCATCAGAGGCGAGGATTTGAGCTGCAATAGTGGCCTCACTACTTGCTCCTGTTTCTCTCTCCCATGTGCAAGCACAAAGAATGTTTTAAAGAGTGGGATTATGGCTGTTAGGAGTTTCATGTGTCTCCAGGCCAGGCAGGGAGCAGGCTGGAGCTGTGTCTGTTTGGCACATGAAGAGGGAGATTTGGTTTCAGGAACTGGAAGTCTGGTGCTGTTTTGAGCATCAAGTCCATACAAGTGTGAGAGAAGAAAGCTGTTGGAAGAGAGAGGCTGTTCTCCAGAAGGGCCACACTGGCTTGGACTGGAAAACCCTATCAAAGACAGAACATACAAAGCTGTAGATGATTAAAGCTATGGAGCAGCTCTAAACCTATGATGAATTAGACATTTGGTGGATGCCAGAATCTCTGCAAAGTTACTTGCAAATGCTAAATGTCACTGTTATGCTCTCATGAAGTGTCTGTGTTTTTTTTATTGTGCCTTCTTTAAAGATGATCATGAGTTGTAGCTATGCAGAAAAAAATGTTTCCCTGAAGTTATTTAATTCCAATTATTTATCCTCAATCACATTCAGAAGAGACTTTATAGAGGGAGGAAAACAGATCTAAACAGCTGAACCTCATCACTTTACGTTCTTGCTACATTCCTTCTAAAGGAGAGATGAATGCTTTTGCTGAGGATTAAGAATTTCTTCACAGAATTTATTTGGGTTGTTTCACCTAGTCCAATCCCCTGTGATGAGCAGGGACATCTTCAGCTAAGTCAGGTTGCTCAGAGTCCTGTCCAACCTGTCCTTGAACGCTTCCAGGCATGGGACATCCACAGCTTCTCTGGGAAACCTCTTCCAGTGTTTTACACCTATTCATAATTTTTTTTAACTTATATCTACTCTAAATCTTATACTTTAAAACCATTTACCTTTGACCTAATGTAACAGACCCCACTAAAAAATTTGGGCCCATCTTCCTTTTAAGTCCACTTTAAGTATTGAAAGGCCTCGAAAAGGTCTCTCCAGAACCTTTTCTTTTCCAAGCTGAATAACCCCAGCCCTTTCAGTGTTTACTCATAGCAGAGGTGCTCCGTCCATCTGATCGTTTCTGTGGTCCTGCTCCAACAGATCCCTGTTCTTCCTGTGCTGGGGACCCCAGAGCTGAATGCAGACTCTGGGTGGGGTAGCCAGGGTGGAGCAGTGAGGGACAATCCCCTCCCTCACCAGCTGGCTGGGCTGCTTTGGATGCAGCCCAGGACACAGCTGGCTTTCTGGACTGCAAGAGCACATTGCCAGCTCATGTCCAGCCTTTCATTCACCAGCAATCCCAAGTCCTTCTCCTCAGGAATGCTCTCAATCCCTTCTCCACCAAGCCAGATTTATGCTTGGGACTGCCCCAGCTCAGGTGCAGGACCTTGCACTTGGCCTTGTTTAACTACATGAGCTTCTCTCTTTGAATTGCAGCACCTGCAGCTATGCCCATCCTCCTTGTCCTTTTGTGCTCCCTTTGTTAGGAATGTGTGCTCGAGCCACGATCACCTCACTGCCTGCTGGCTATTATGAAGTGGCTGTTGACTGAATTTCTAAGAAAGGGCATCAGCTGTATCTCTCCCTCTCTTATTTATCATTTTTACAAGCAGTACACATCGAACAGGAAAATAAAGTGTGTTCTTTATACCATTCAAATTGCTGCTTGGAAACAATACATGTCAGCTCCAGGCTTAATGTACTAAATAACCTTGTTTCATAAACACACAGCTATTTTGCTGAACAAACTGCTTCATCAAAATGTTGGAAAATGTACTATACCACTGGGACAGTTCTGCCACAGACAGCTTTATTCCTCTCTCTTCTGTTATTTGTGCTTTAGGAAAATAAAAAAAGGAGCAATATAATCACTATTGTTTTTATTACTCAAATACTTGCTCTGGAGCCTGGAGAACAGAAGTAGTTATTATACATTAAGTAAATGATATCTTTAAAGGAAGCAGTCTTAAAACAGTGCTACATTAACCCTTCTACAGCACCTAGCACCTCATTCTTCTTTGGCTGTTGACAAACAAGGCCAATTAACATCATCAAGATAATTAACTACAGCTCCAGGTAGTATTTGCATCCGGTCTATTGCTGTTTGGAAGCTGTCTCTTCTCCACACCTCCCTACAGCTTGAAGGTGCTAATTTTAACACCTACAAAGTATGGAGTTTAGATTTGGTTGAAAGGAGAACAAGATTGTTTTTGGAGTTTTTTTTGTTATTATTATTAAAACATTAGGTGAATAATTATAATAGTGAAGTGATTTTAACCTTCTGCTAGACTTTTTATGTTTTCCCCAAGTCATTTGCACATTCTGGGATGCTTTTAAAAATTTTCTTATATTCCATATGGCAAATAATTCTTTTTCAATGTCATGTACTTAGAGTGAGAACACTTTGTGGATTGACTTAACTGGTGGTCCAAAACCAGGGTAATCATGTTTGTTGCCAAGGAAGGAAGAATTTTTTTCCTGGAGGCACAACAGTCATTTTATTAAATGATTGTACCAGCTGGAAACAAATTATTGCCTTTATTTTAAACTGTCATTCAGAAGTCTAAGGCTTTATTTCAACAGGAAACAAATTTTTAGGAAGACTATAGCTCACCTGTTCTTGTAGTTTTTACTGGGGTGTGCTAAATTAATATAATTATCCATTATAGTGTTATTTGCCTTGGTTTTGATGAGCCTGTTCTTAACCTGCAAATCAATAATTGATCCTACTGTTATTTCCCTTCTGTCTGATACCTCTGTTCATTTTGGAGTAAAGAAGAACATATGCAGCAGGTGGGCTGTGTTTCTAAAAACACAGTTTTTAGTTTTCTTAAACATGTTATAAAGAGCCTTGCCAAGAAAATATCACTGTAGTGTTTTGAGCCCAGCTGGCTATGTATTGGAGCCTGAGGAGGGGAGGATAGAACAGCAAACTGAACCATGTTCATCTTTGGAGTCTCTCAGCCAAACTCACCTTGGGTGAATTAGGCTCTCCCTGCACTCTAGAAAATGTTTTTGCCTGAGATTCTGTGGAAGGAAACTGTGGCACATCTTGTGGGCATCTGGTATGGTGAACATGCACATTTATTTTTCCCTCTTAAAGAAATTCTTATAAAATGTAGTTCCAGTTTAGAAAGGAGCTCCTGAGGTTGAGAGGAACTGCACAGCTCAGTTCTCCGGCTCAATTTCTTGTGTGTGTGGGCACCCAGAACAAGAACAGGCTGATGGACAGAGAAGTTTGAACAAAAGCTTCCTAGGCTTTCCTTTCCCAGCTTTCCAAGCCAGAAGTAGATAAGATGTGCCTAAGAGCAATAGCAGTAGGGGTGCAGTATGGGGCTGTGTTTTGGCAGCAAGTCAGATTTCACGGTCTCTAGATCAAAAAATGCCTCAGCCACATAATGCAAAGTGCTGACATACTATGAACTCACACTAGCATTTCAAATCTCTTCCAAAATGTTGAGGGATTAGGGTTTTGACCACTTATCTTACTATCAGCTCAAGTCGTTATCTCTCTAACTGTAGCAAGCATAAAATCCATATGCCTTGGCTAATCAAATGGAAATATGATCTTGGGCCCGTTCCTGAACTGAGTTAAATTTGTATTTGGTGAATTATATCTGTCAGGCACTGCACTGGCTGTGCAGTACCAGTGTGGCTGCTCCCCTCCCTTCTCCCAGAAGGGAATGCAGCAAGGCTGGAGTGGTATTCCTTAGCACTTTTCCAAAGGCTGCTGAACTGTTTTGGCTGAACCACTCAAATAAATTCAGTTTTATGAAACACAGAAAAGTTCAGTATGGTTACATGCATTTGAAAAGTGCCAGGTAATCCTGTCAGCCCTGGGTCTTCTACAGCAAGTCAGACCCAGAGCATATATTGCTCTTCAGGTAATCATGATTAGCAGATGGGTGGTATGGCACTCAGCTTACTTTAAAAATTTCATGTCAAGTAAACTCTGTCATATATGTGAGCTTCCCTTCTCCAAATTAAATACGGTAGGAAATAATCTGGTTTTTTAAGGTGTTTAGACTTGGATTTTTTTGGGAAGAAATCCAATCAAGGGCCTCTTCCACCTCTTTGTGACACTGCCTTGATAGAAGCTTGGTGTAGAGGATGCTAATGTCCCCAGTAAAAGCTTAGCTTTTATGTCTGCAGTGCTGTATGTGTAAGATAATTTCTGTAGCATTGTGCTATAGTCTCCTGACAGCCTCTGAAATACGAGTGGATGTTGCCCTTTTCCTACCCAGTAGGGTAATTCAGAAAATGTTGCAAGGATGCAGCCACCTACCTCAAACTATTGCCAGAGGCACCTTAGCAGCAGTGTCCATTTGTGCAGTAAAACTCTGGGATTAATTTAATACACATGAAGCTCTGCCTTCCCTAGGGAGCACGAGAATAGGATCAGAGAAGATAACTGGAGAGTTTGAAGGCTTCAGGAGAACAAACAGGTGTTGTCTGTGCCATGCTGCCTCCCACTTTGCGTCTCTGTCTGGAGGATACATGATTTTCTTCTGTGACATCCAGGTCTTTTGCTTCAGGAAGGTTTTTTTCTTAGACAAGTCTGAGTCCTGATGCATGAGCTAAAAGCCATCTGTGTGGTTTGTTTCCTTTTTGTCCTTTTTGGGTGTTACTGTCGCAACTGACTCTGCAGTCCATGGACATGGTAAGGTTGAACAAGAAAGTAAAAAAGCACAAAATACCCTTTGGGGAAAGGAACATACAGTCAATCACCTCAAGGTCATATAAAGTACGATGGGCTTGTGCACTGGTGCAGGTTGAACAGATTTGATTCATTAATCAGAACTCATACAGTATTTGCAAAAAATAATTGACATTAGCAGAGCTATGCTACTTAGGATTTTGATATTAACCTCTCTGTTTAGTTATATTGAGTTTTAGAGTCAGAAAATAAGACTTTGCTTGTTCAGTAAGAGTCTCTTTTATTAGCAGAGCAAACCTTTTGTCATATTATGTAGGAAAAATATTTTATTTTTAGCAATTAAGAAAATACCAAATTATTATGCTGTGGTTTGGTAGAGGTCAATGTGAGATTCTGAAAGGTGCTGCACTCTGAGGGAGTTCTCATGCACATTAGTGGGGGAACCAGAAAGAAAGTTTCAAGCATTAGTACAATATATTTTTTAAAAGGTATATTTTTCTTAGGGGGGAGGTGAGGAGGAGTGGGAAAAGAGAGGGGTCAGGATAGGGAGGATGTGCTGGGGAGAGGAATTTATTGAGTGGCTGGCTGAAAACAGGATAGTGAAGGCAAGAAAGAGTAGTACTGGTATGAATTTAAAGGAAATTAAAATGGATTACATTTTTCTCTGGTAAGATAAGTTCAAAAATATTTGATTGTGATCTAATAATTGCATGTTGTGGGTGCTGCTTATTCTGCAAATCATAGAATGGACTAGGTTGGAAAATATCTTTAAGGTGATCAAATCCAGCTGTTAGCCCAGCACTCCAAAGCTCACTACTAAATCTAGGTCCCTGAGCACCCCATCCATACATCTTTTAAATACCTGCAGGGATGGTGATTCAACCACTTCTCTGGGCAGCCTGGTCCAGTGCCTGACAACCCTTTCTGTGAAGAAATTTTTACAAATCCTCTCCTCCCAACACTTTTGTTTCATTGCACCATGCACCTTGCTGCCCCCTCTGGCTGGGACAGCCTGGGTGTATTGCTCTATAAAAGCCAGCAGCAGTCCCCTAATGGAGGGTGGGCCTGGAGGAGGACGCTCAGTGCTGCAAACCTGCTGCTCCCAACGCTCCACCCAGGCACCTGCATTTCCCAGGGCTCCTGCACGTCTGCAAGTAGCAGCTCACTGGGTGAGCTTTGTGCTCTGTTAGCTCAGTGCCTGGCAGAGTGTGGCTTTGATCTGTGAAGCATCCATAAATATTGCTACAACCTGCATGGCTGGTCCACTCCCTCTGATGCTAAGTATCTGTCCTCTGGGGAAATCCCGGTGAAATCAATGGCTCGACAAAGCTATGCTGACTGTAACAAAGATGGCAAAAGCTTCTCCTCCTACACTTCATTCTTAATTGAAGACATGTTCCACAGCAGAACTGTCTGGTTTGTGTCCAGTGTGATCACTCTTCCCCCTTTTTCCCATAGTTGGATTAAAAATATAGATTGTTTAGAATAGAGAAATTAAAAATGGATTTTTTCAGTGAAAGTGAGCACCTCTCTATAACCACTGTGCTCCTCCTGGGGCCTCCTTTCTTCACCATTTGAGGGACATTCAGCCAGTCATGCTGGAGGGAGGTGAGCTTGGGGAAGCTCCCAGCTGAAAGGAGACAATCTGTGTCTCCCAGGTAGGTCTCATGAGGAGCTGCAAAGGTGGTGGCTAAGAGAAAGAGCATGGATTGCTCTTTGCTTACAGAAACTAAGTCCTTCCCCTTGTTCTTGGGCAATTTTTGGGTAAGGAATGGTCTGCTCCACAGTTTCCATGTGCAGGTGCTAGGCTGAGCTCTCTGACCAGGGCTGGGGTCCTGCTGTTCAGGAAAGCCACAGCACAGTAGTGCAAGTATTTTATCACGGCGTGGGAAAAGGGCAGTGGCACTGTCCTTCTCCATGTAGTCAGTGGAAGGAAGGGACCTGTCTAGAATTAAACTGCTTGGTTCTGCCATCCCACAGGGACAGCTGCTTTGGCACTGTCATTGGCCTCAGGAATTACGTTGCTGAAAGAACCTTCTAGCAAGAGAGTTGGTCCAAAATGGGTGGGACAGCAGTGTCCCTTCTGCAGAGCCCTGTAAAACAGAGCTGCACACAACCACTGACACACCTTGCTGTCTGCTTAGTCAAGGGGTCCCACAATAAAACAAGGACTTGATCCCCTCCCCAATTTTGCTAATTTCTGTTGCTTCTATTCTCCATTTTCATCTGTCCATCTTGTCACAGTCCTCCAGTCCTCCTCCTTTTTAATTTTCCTGAATAAACACACTCTTTCAAATGGGGATAGACTGCTCTTGACCCACCTGGTTTTTGGTAAGTTTTGTAGCTAAAAATTCTTACCTACTTACCTAGTACTTCTGAATTCACCTCCTCACAGAAGGTATCAGCCAGGGAAGGCAACACTTCCTTTTCCTAACTGTAGCAGTTCTGTTGCCCTGACAGGACCCATTTTTACTGAAAGGTCTAATAATACCTTGCTTTTCCTGCTGCTACTCTGCATTTTTCCAGTACTGCAGACAATTTCACTGAAAGCTTAACCAACATGCCCTCCTCTGTTTGCTGTGTCAGGTCAGAGTGCCACCAGTAATTTCAATGTAGCTTTGGCATTTTTCCAGCATTAGCTGCCTCTTCACTTCAGGATTCAGCCCATGCACATTGTTGACCTCTGGAGCTATTGATTTCTGTAGCTGGAACACATTCAAGTTGCTGAATGAAGAATCTGCTTTACCTTACCACTGAAAAAAAATGTTTGGTCCTTCTGTAAACTGCATTTTTAACTTTGGGGCTTACTTCCAGAAAATATTGTAAACTATGCTTGTTTATTAATAACATCTTGCTTATAATTTTCTATTCAGGTACTTAATAAAAAGTAAACACCAAAATCTTTTGTTTAGAAATTACAAACAAGCACAAATCTGTACATCTAGTGGCAGAGTTCAGTGAGATTTTTTGCAGAACCTTCTGATTTTCATCATTTTCCACATCAGAAAGATGTTTTCCTCACATCTGGTGGGATAATTAGGGGCATTTGGAAAAGTTTGTGCAAAAGTGCATTCACCCTTCCACCCACCCTACTCTAAATGGAAGAGGAGATACTTCTCCAGGCAGTACAGACTATGTAGAAATGTGCTTCTTTCTTTGGGAGCACTGGAGTCCTTTGCTGCCAAACTTCAGTTGTTCTTGTGTTCTAATCTTTTCTTTTCTTGCTTATTTTATTTGCCAATGACTGCTGTTTCTCATGCCTGGAAAATATAATTAAAGACACCTGTACATCACAGACGGTATAGAATCATTTCCATCATCCTTAACATATTATGGATTGTTGATGAATTCTCAGCAGTGATTTGGCTCAGGAGAAGCAAAGTGTGTCTGATTTCACTGGCCTTCTCATTTGCACCAAGTCTGCCTCACAGTGTTCTGCTAAAAGGGGCCTTGAATCAAGAACAACATTTGTTTACTGCCACTACTGCCTTCTGGCATGTCCTGAGGAGATCTAACATTGACATATTTGTTAACTGTGTATGGACAGGCTGCATTTGGGACACTTTGTACACTTAGGCCACCACGTAATGGGGGAAAAATTAATCTATGGCTGGATCTTTCTCTGGGGCAGTTTTGTTTTTCTTGGTTGTCTGGGCTTTGTGGGTTTTTTAAGAGTTTTTGATTATGTGGTTCTGTGGGGCAGCTTCAATGACTGTGGTTACAGAAGTCTGAGAAAAATGGGCAGCTGCTGATCTTGCAGTTGTGTGTTTGTCTGTGTACCTGTAGGTTGAAGGGCACTATTATTTCTTGAAATATTCCCATCAGCTGAAGCACAGAGATTGCTTTTATGAGAACTGCAAAAATGGAATGTAAATGTTTATTTTGGTCTTTAAAAAATACTGATGGCTGCCAAACAAAGCTATAAATTTTATTTTGTCTAAACCAAAAGAAAGGTTCAATCTTCTCAACATGAGACATTATGCTTTTTAATTCTCTTCTGAGACTTGAAGGCTCATTCAACTTGTTTAATTCCTCCCTCTGGAGCTTGTTATCCATCAGTTTAATAGGTTGATACAAACTGCTGTTTCCTGGTCCTGGTCTTTACTAGTTTTCTTTTTTAATTAACTAAATATTTTTTTTCTCTTGTTTATTTTTTTTCCATACTCTACCCATCTTTCCCATAGTAATGAACCTGTTTTTGAACAAGAAATTGTCTTAATAAATTTGACTTAAATAAAGTGTGATTGCTGTCACAAATATTACCCAAAGCATGTTTGTGTGGAGTGAGGAGTGAGAGAGTCTTTTATTTCCTAATAAGTACCTCATGTCTTGCACACAGGTTTTTTCATCTCCTTTATCATCAGGTGCGTCTTGCAGGTTCAGATGGACAGACTATGCCTATTGTAGCTGTGCCAGCTTCCCTGCTAAATGTTTGGCAGAGAAAGGTGTAAAACCCTAGTCACGAACAGTCAAAAACAAGACCTGAAAGCAAATTCCCCTAATGACCAGACCTTACATTTCCTCCTCATCCCACTGCTTCTATCTCATCATGAACCCTCAGCTCCCAAGCAAAATTAATTTTAACTGTAGAAGTAGATCTTCATTGTAGAGGAAATGGTATTTTTTAAAGTTATCCTGCCTTGTAAGTTGCTTGGTTTACAAGAATGCTTATTTTAATTTGATATTGTCAAGCCCTGAATGTGTAACTTGTAAATCAGGAAAAAAGAAGTCAGGCTTTAGTCTCTACACAGCCACCTCAGGCCTGTGTACCTGCCCTGTCTGGTGCAGCTTTGTCCTTCCAGGTCTTTGTTGCTGGAGAGGCAGAGCACTGTCTTCTAAAAGCAGATAATATTTTTTAAATGTATTTCATTTAATTGCGATGACAGAACATTTACAAACATCCACACAGACACACCAAATTTACACTTTTCTCCCCATGAATCTCTGCTCACTCTCCAGCAAGTGCAGCTCTTTTCCTTGCTCTTAATTCACATCCAAATATCGGACTTCCAGGTGTCACTTCTTTTCTTGGTTTTGGTGATACAGGTTTATTTTTGGAATCTCTACTTACAAAAGATCGACATGAAGGTTTTTGTTCCAGTGGCATAAAAACTCCTTCTATCCACACTGGAAATCATGTTACACATTCAGGGCTTTTCAAAAGCTCCATGTGCATCCAAGTAAATAGGTGAGGACTGCATCAACATGTACCTTTCAAAATTGAACAATATAGGCTATTAAAATCAGTCCCAACACCCTGAGCTTTAAGAAATTATTTCCTACTGAATTGATTGGCAGTCTGGAGAGAATAACTTTGGTGTCCCACACAGTTCTGCAGACAAAGCCCTTACAGAAATGTGCTACACTTGTCAGGGAGTTCAGCAGAGGAGTGGGCACCACAGACAGGAAAATTTTTTGTGCTGCACGTGCCCAGGTATTTGCAACAGGGCGTTCAGCTCAGTAAATCTTCTGTTTTCATTTTCACTGTGAGCTTTGCTTTCACTTTATTGTCACAGGGAAGGTCACGTTTCAGCAAGGAGACTGGAAGTGATGAGCCACTGACATCAGCCTTGTCTGGCACTGGTGGAGGCTGAGAGTGACCCCTGCCATGTACAGCCCATTGTGAAATAAATATCTCAGTGGCACTGCTTCAGATCCTGGGCATCTGATATGTATTTTTGTACAGGTGCTGATCTTTTTCTGGTTAATTTGGTTTTTAAAATAAATTTTCTGGTATGTGGAAATAGAATACAATATGTATTCAATATTTTTGGCCCAAATTAGCTGGAATTGTTTTGTGATACTTCTGGTTACACAAAAACCAAAACCCAAAACCACAAACAAATAACAAGAAAAAGGTAGTGCTTTTCTAAAATCCAACCTTTTTCTTTTCTCTTTTAAATAAAATCTAGCCAGCTAATAAAATCCAAGCTGTATGGCTTTGCAAATCTACTCCAAAAAAGTATGTCTCCCTCTATTTCTAAAATCAGGTGTTTATGGGAGTTTCTTTTATAAGGATTCATTTTAAAAATAAATGGTATTCTCTCTTAAAAATATTTTGGATTTGTTTCAATGCTGGCATTCCCTAATTTTTGTGAACTGCCTATAAGCAAATTATATGATATGGACCACTTCAATGAACTGGGAATATCTCTATAATCTCTACAGGTTTACACGAAGCCTGGTGAGAAACAGTATTGCCAAAATCTAACAAAAATATATTTAGACAAGTTGCATCACACTGGCTATCCCAGGATACAAGACTGTTGGATTCCTGATATCTAAAAGGATTGTTTACTCTTGGCTTCTCCACATGCTGTGCAAGAAAAATGGAACTATAAATCATACCTTGCAAAACTTGGTCAGGCTTCAATGCCTCAGACTTGGCAAGTTAATCTTATTATGAAGCAGCTGTTTCATACACTAAAGTAAATAGTAAAAATTAAATTTTTGAAAATAAAAGGAGGGAAAGAGGGTAAAAAGAGAGACTGACAGTGGAGGTTGTTCCAGTGCATGTAGCTCTGAAAGGGCATCTGATTCCCTGGTGTGTGATAATAAAAATTGCCTGGTTTTTTCAACAGGCTGCACAAGATCACTGTTTGAATCAAACCAGTCTGATGAGGAGAAACACAGGCTTGCCTCATTTTGGGGGACTGGGGTACATGTTGTGCTCCATACACCTTGTCTTTGGCTTGTATGGTTTCAGGGCAGCAGGGCACATTAGCTCATATTTGTTTGATTTGGAACTAAGAATGCTTCAGCAACTCACAGGGAAATAACCAATGGGTCCAGATGTAACAAAGGTTTGGTACTTGCCAACTCTGCTCTCCCCAGAGCGTGGCCCCAAATCTCACATGGCCAATTCCTTCAATGGAAATAATTAAGCCTTCTTTGTATCCAGTGTTTTCTTCCTGCAGTTGTTTACTTCCAAAAATGCTGCTTATGAGACGTGTAAACTGGAGAGAATCACATTAGCAAGATTGGAAATCCATAGAGTTAGCAGGGTTGTGGTTGACTGGTTTGTCTTCTTGACTTACAGCATAGTGGTATTCAAACTGTCAGCCACATTTAAGTTGCATTTAAATGGAAGTGACTCCAAACTGGCATGTAAAATTCAATTAAAACACCGTGACAGCTCCTCTAGTTGCATTCTGAGGATTATGAGCAAAACAGCCATTAATGCTATATCTTAATACAGAATAATGAAATTTCTGGGGTCAGTTTCTTGGTGAATGATAAACAACAAAAATACAGAAGAAATGAAGCCTCATTTTAAAATGCAGCTGCTGTATTCAGCAGAAAATTAAGTTAATCAATAAACTAATTTGACAATTTAAATTCTGAGTAGAGGCTATGCATTGGGCAGATTTAATGCAGTTTGAAAGACAGATTAAATTATTAATAACATAACCAAGCTGAATATCTCTATCAATTCATTCATACTGAAGGAGTAGGGTGACTTACTCCTAAATATGTAACAATAACTGTAATAAGTGGCTTATGTAGGAAGAATAAGTTAGTTCATTTTTGTCAGTTTTGTGTATAGAAACTTGTTTGAGGGAATCTAAGCAGGAGAAACACCTGTAAAAAACACAGCAAGATGCTGAGGCTGCAGCTTGGTGTTGGTCATAGTGCCCTGAGATAATTCAAGGAAATCACAGAGTTTGTGCTCCGTCTGCTGCATTTGGTCTGTCTGCTGCATCTTACATTTGGTGGTGGGTTTGTTTTTATGGTGACATACAGATGTGGGAGACCATGGCCACAGAGTGATGGTCCTTCATATAGACATTGCACAAAATATCAGCGTAGAAAACCTGGAGTGGTGGGGAGCAGAGAGAAGGGAGATCCTAAGGTAAGTGAATGTGGTCCCTTGAGGTATTTGGCTTCATATGAGTCAGATCCTAAGCAGAGAACAGCGTATTTAGAACTGCCTTGAAGAGACAATGTGGTCCCATTTTCTTCCCTGTGCTTTTTCTTTGTTCTTTTCTTCTAATCAGTTAGTCTTATCTACCTGTGTAGTCTTTCGCTTGGATAATAATTCTGTATATTTCTTATATTGCAGATAATGAATCTCTCTGTCTGTTCACCTTACTCACTTTTTTTTTTCTGCAGCATTGGGATTGTCATCCAGCTGCTGTCCTCCACTTGAGTTTGCTTCCTCAACCTCTCCTTTCCCCTTCTTGCATGCCTGTATCTTCTGCTTTATAAACTATCCTGACTGATGTGATATTTGGAGTCTAGTATGTTGGAAACATACACAGATTGATGGTTGAAAATAATTATGTCAGTAGGCCAAAGAATCTGGTAAGAGACAAGAGACAAAGTTCAAAGTTCAATTGACAAGACATCCTGATGGCTCAGTATGCAGCACTGAATCTTTGCTGCTATGTCTAAATACAACTGTATTTTCTTCCACCATCACTGATCTTTATATAATCCTGTTTTTCTGACCTTCAGACTATATGAAGAGGATCTTTCAAGTTTATAGACTTCAAGAAAATACAAGTCCAGTTTTTCCAGGCTTCTCAGGGTCTTACACCATCATGCAGGAAGCTGCATCAGTCATAATGCTCAAGGACCCTGCAAAGCTGAAGTCATTGCATGTCATTGCAGCACTATGAAAACAGGTCCATCTTGTTGGGTTTTGCCAGGTAAAAACTGTACAAAGTCTGGCCTTGGCTCTTACAGTGCTTTTAGCCTGTCAGTGACCATATTACTTTCCTTCCATGCACAAATAGGTGCAGAGGTCATTTTGCACACTGGGTGTAGCTCCTAAAATGAGCCAGAGAGGAGGGGATATGAGCATGGGGGAACAGCTTCAGGAACTGTAAGGGAACCACTCCCAGCTAGTTAAAAAATTATTTCCATGTGAGCTAATACAATTCCTAAATCTCTTAGTGGAAACAGAGTTCAGTATTATCTAGCTACATCTGGAAAGGCTCTTAGGGTAGAATTTTTATAACATGGCTATGCTAGAGGCAAAGTGGAAGCTCTGTTAATTTTCAGTTTAGCTCCCTGAATGCTCTCACAATACTCAGGGTACCTTCCCTGCTTGACTAGCACCTGAATGATAAGAACAAAAATGTAGATCCAGTTGAACGCACCTTGTAGTTTTTAATGAGTTTTCTGAGTAGCCATAGTGAACATGTTTCCTGCATGGACATTTGTGTCTATGTGAGTGTGGTATGTGTTGTGCTAAGTGTGTATTACAGAGAGCATCAGAGTATTGAATGCCCACACTCAATATAAAAGCCTTTCTCAGGTTGCTTATGATTTCACAGCAATACAGCTTGAGAGTTTATGAACACCCGATGAACAGGGCGAAGAAGCTGCTCTATCTTTGTCAAAGTGGGGGTGTGTGCATTTGTGTACACATCTTGTTCAGCACAGTCACTGTTTAGTGGAGGGAGCTTAGCACAATCGGCTTTCACTGACATCACTGACCGTCACGAAAATTGTTTGAGACCATGCTACTTCCCCATTCTCAAACTTGATTTTCCTATATAGCAATGTCTGAAAGGAGGTATCAGGTGGAGAAGCATGGGGAAGTGTTTTGATTGTTGGAAATACTACTACTTTTAGAAATATCAGGGAAATCAGAATCTGGATTTTTTTTTTTTACTTTCCTGAAGGAACTTCAGAAGGTCTAAGTGAGATTTATTCTGAGCATAGTTATCCTTATTCAATCTAGTTCAGACATGTACCTTTTTCTCCAAGGCCCTTCATTCATTCCCTCTGTAGGTCTCCACATACTGTGGAACTTTCCAGTGCAGACAGGGCTGTTGTTTTGAATGCAAAACAGTCTGGGAAAAGCACACCCCATTTTCAGTGGCTTCTCTCAATGATGAATAAATCTGTAGAGAGGAACAGGCTTGTGCTTTTCCTTTCCTTGCATTTTTGAAGCACTACATACAACCTTCAGTGCCAACAGGCATCCCCTGTACTCTGGGTAAGTGGGATGCTTAGAAAAACAGGTTTTAGAAGTAATCCTTTAGTAAAGATCTGCCATTTTTATTATCTAAATAACAGAAGATAATTTTTATTGCTCTTCTTTTACAACTCTAGCCAATGAATCTCCGTGAGCATAGTTTATGTACTAAACAGCTCATTTGCCTACCTAGAGACTGTTAGAGCAGACAGCTACCAAACGTGGTGCTTCCAAAAACCTTTTTAGGCTGCTCTGCAGAAATAACAAAGCAAATACAACCTGAAGCAAAAGTGAGATGGATCATTTTGAGCAGATGTTAGGCTGAAGTATTGAATGATTGAGCTATAAAACGAGGCAAAACCACTTACTGCATCTGAAGTTGTGCCTTTGTACACTTCTGCCTAAAGTAATTTCAAGCCTTCAAATTGACCCACTGTATGTAAAACACAGAGGGGAATTTGTTCTGTGACAAGTGCATATTTTCCAAACATATCAGTAAACCTTCCACCATTAATAAACTGGCTTTAGTGGAATGATTGGTTAGAAAATGTGGACAAACTGTATTTGGAAAGCACAGGGAAGAGAGAAACATGTTGCAAGTATTTGTTATATTCCTTTCTATGTATAATTTGAAGGAATTTGTAGAAAAAAATTTGCAGCATATTGTCCTGCCTCCCTTCTCAAAATTAGAACAGAAGACTGGGTTTTGCTAACCAGTCGCCAGCTGTGATTCTGTAATTTTCTCTAACGCTCTGCCATGGCTGGTGCAGGGCTGGCTAGCAGCAGGAGGCCATCATCTCCCAGGTGCTCCTAACAGAGAATTACATGTATCATGAAGCTAAAAAATGTGGGGGCAAGATCACTCTGCTAGCATTTTCTGGCATTTTTACCAGATTTCTGAATAGGTCAGGCTGATAGGAGTCTTTAAGAGCAAACAAACAAAAAAGAAACCCAAACACAACCAAAAAAACCAAACAAACTCCTCACAAGTGTTATGAGAGGAGGGAGTCCATGTGCTGTGATACTCAGACAGAAAGGCATCACAGTTTGTATGAGCAATGAAAATACAAAAAAAAAAGCAAGAATAAAACCTTAGTATGTACCAAGACACATTTTTCACAGCTCTGTCAACCGTCTTTGTTGTGATCTGCAAATGCAGGTAATGATGTCATGTAAATATACTTTCACATTATTTCCACTCCTTGTGGATCATTTACCTAAAGTGCTTGTGGAGTGGATGTTCTGCAGGCTTCTGGGCTTGTTTTGGTGTAATGGTTTTGGGGTTTGGTTTGGTTTCCATGGATTTGAAACAGAAGAGATTACATTAAGAAAACAGCATATATATACATATATACACACACACACACACAAACACACACACACACACACATATATATATTTGGGGGAAATGGAAGAGCTTGAATCTGTGTGACAGCAGACTCTTTACTGGAACTGAAGTAGCCCCATCTGCACCTTCCCTAGAAGGTGTGAGCAATAGTGAGGACAGAGGTTTTTCAGGCTGGTGATGGCAGGTTCAACACATCCAATATTCCTGTCAATGTCAGTATTTTTCAGCCTGAGGGAAAATGCAGCCTGATGCAAACTGCATTAGGGTTGGGGCACTCAAATGGGAAACATTTTTATAATCAGTCTATTTCCTGAAATGAAAGGAGAAGACCCACTGTGACATGCTGAGATATATGTTGTTAATTGCTCGTCATAACAATTCTGTTTCTTCAGTAAGATCTCTCTTTTCCCTTACCTCCTCTCTCTATGAAATGATCTTGTCAATATGGAAAAAGCAACCCTGAGGAATCTATAATTTAATGAAAAATTGCTGTTGCCATGGCATAGAGTTCATACGTTTATATTGAAATAATTTCTCAGTCTTCATTTGCATCCCCTGACTCTCTAAACAGCTATATCAGCTGTTAAGAGTCAAACAATTAAAAATGCTCAATTATTAAGGAGAAATTAAAAGAAGTAATCAGCTTAACACAATTTCAGCTCAAAAAAGCCTTCCCCAGCAGCTCACAGGAAAAGCATATTTGGATGCTGTTAACATCCCAAATTGGCTTAAGTTAAAATACACCGGGGCAAGATTAAACCAATGCAAAGATAGTGGAAAAAGAACCAATGTTTTCTTTTCACTGTGAACAATATGAAATTTCATCAGCTTTTGTTTTTAGGATGTCATATGAAAATACTGTGCTGAAGCCTGCTGTGCAGGCTGTTACAGTTTCCTAAATGAGACTCTACTATAGATTTCCTGGCATCTACTGAATTCCTCTGTTTGTTTGACTGAAATATTTGTGCCAGGGCTGTTCTTGTTCCACCTTCAGTGATTGAACACAAGAGAATTTTTGCTCTTCTTGTTATTTTTTTTTAATTCCTTGGTTTTGTTGTTGGGTGTAATAAAGTTTTTCAATCCTGATGAACTGATTGTGACTGGGTTGAACTTAACAAAAGAGAGGCAGATGGCACCTACATCTCCTTTGCTATTCCTAAGACACCTATTGCCATAGTTAGAAGCCTCTGCTGTTATCATCTTGGATGTCTGCAGGATAGATGCTGCAAACTGCACTGCAGCTCACCAGATGATTTTGTGGCACATGGGGTGGTGCAATCTGTTGTACAATCACCAAGAGCATTGGCCAGCTTGTATGCCCCAGGTTAAAAAGCCTAAAACCATAAAAGTTTGGCTTCTGCCCCTTTAGATACCCTGAGCCAAACTTTGGGAATGTACAGCTGAGAAAGGAAGAGTTTGTGTTCCCATTTTATTTCTGTCACTGAAGATTTTAGCTCAGATTACCAGACACAGGCAAGAGAGCCAGGCCTTCCTGGGATAATCAGATTCAAAGCTCAAAGTCCCGTGGCTCTCTGCCATATCTTGTGTTCTTCCCTTGGTGGCCTGCTCTCCAGTATGCCAGTATTGTTTTTCTTTTTTCCTCCCTCTTCCTTTCCCTTTCGAGAATATCCACTTCACTGTATATTTGACCCTCAATCATTTTCACATCTGTGGTTGAAATTCACCTCTAGAAGAAAGTTCAAACAGCACCTTAGGCACTTCCAGACACTCCTAGACTTTGAGAAGTGAGTCACACTTATGCTCTGTGGTCTGGGACTGTCCCGAATGACATCACTGACCTTGGTTTGATGATTTCACTCCTGCGTGGGTGAACCTTAAACCACTGCTTTGAAAATGAAACTTACTTTGCTCAGAAGGAGGCTCTTCACCTTTGTGGCATTCCACACAGTGTCCATACACCAGGGTTAACATTGAAGTCCTAATGGTTTTTCACTTGGTGAGTTAAAAGGCAATGACGGTCCAAGAATTGCTTACTTTTTTCAGACTTGCCATTCATATTCCCCAGTTTGCCTCCAGGCCAGCTGATATACAGATGGCTCTTTTACCAGCTATTTAAGAGCTAGCTTTATAGTGCAAGGTATGGTCTCTTTCCTAGGCCAGGATGATTCCTCAAGAAGGTCTGTCTGCTTACTTGATATAAGATTATTTTTCTAGCCTACAGCAGTCAGGAAGGCTGAGGTTGTCTGCCTGGAGGATCAGTTATTACTTGTTTTTTTCCCTAGCCTACTGCATGTGTGGGACAGAGGAGGAGGAAAAGGTGCAGGTGAAAGCCTTCTAATCTCTAGTGCTTGATGAATAGTTAGTTTTGTTATTCTAACTTCGTAGATCCATCTTACGGTTGATGAAGGGATAGAAAATAATTGTGGACAAGTAATTTCTTAAACTTATCTGGCATAGCCAGCCTATCGCTGAACTTCAAGATTCATGTACTTGCTCCTAAAGTGTCAAAAAAACTTGCTATTTTTATTTTGTATTCCCAAGTGACTGAGTCACTGAATATTAATAATCAAATTACTAGCGATTGATGTGGTCAAGAAAAAATGAAGCTCCCAACAAATTTGCACCACCCACCTGGAGACATTCAGTTTCATTTCTATATGGAACATATCCCAAACTTTTAACTCACCTTGTAAATCAGTTGTAACTTCTTGGGCACATCAGTGCCCAGTGGTAGCTGATGCTATTTCTATTTTGCCAACCTGGCTCAGTATCATGCTGTGACCAAAACAGGATCTTCATGTGTCATTTAAGAAAAATATTTTTACTGCTCAGAGCTTCAAAGCAGAGGTAGTTGCATAAAGTATTTATTAGGGCCTGGTGAGGTACTGTCAAAACGTGTAATGAACTCTCAAAACATGGATGATGTTTAATGAAGAATCTTCTCAACATTTTGCTTTCATAAGAAATTTGTTCATTAAACATGCTCATGTTTAAGTGTTGAAGCTTATATAATATCCTAGGCAGGGTCCAAAGGCTGCCCAATATTGGTTTTAGGACACAGATTTTTCTTAGAATCCTTGATTTCCTGTTTAGTCCAATAGAAACATAAATGAATCTTGGACTGGGCATACATGGACAGCTGCAATTAATAAGTGCATGCATGTTTCATATGCATATTTTATAGAAACATATCAGAGATGAGCATGAGCTTGGATGGTGTTAATTAGAGGAATGAGACTTTGCTAGTGAATCAATTTCTTGGTGAAAGAAGTCTTTTTGTAGAAAGCATTTTAAATGAGATTATTGCTATCCTTTGAAACCCTGATGAAATCTTCATAGGAATTAGGTGACAATGTCTGTGAGTAAGAACACCCAAGCTGTGTCTAAGAGCTAAACTGACTTTTGATCCCTCAGAATTATCTCCTGAGAATTCTTCTTGATTGCCTCTGCAATCCCAGATTTAACTTTATATGTTCTGCCTCCAAAGTCCTTCCTACCCTCTGCTCAGCAAACAAATAAAATGCTTTTAGGTAGGTAAATATTACCCTTTCATAAGAACAAGAAAAAGATATGCTGTTGTGAGCATCTGACCTTTCTTTAGTCTTTTTTCCATTTCTCAGTAAAGCAAACAAAGCCATGTAAATCTCAAGTACTTATGGGAAAGAAGAAAGAGGGACAGATCATCACTTCTCTGTTTTTGGATCAAGGAGCAGCACCCAGAGACACTGAAGAGAAAGAAACTCCCTTTGTGCACAGGTTACATGGACATGTGAAAGAAGCAGCCTGTTGTTTCAATATTACTATCATAAACATGTGCTTGTATTTGATAACCCATAGTGTGCTGCTGCAAAGTTGTTTGTCTCCCAGCAGCCTCCCAGGAAATGTGTGAGTCTGTTTGCATCACTTGTTGACAGAGCTGGAACTTAAAGCTGCTGCCTCACCAAGCAGAGGAACATGACGGTGAGTTTAGATTTGTTTGGGAATCTGGCTCCGATGTGGTTTCCTCCTGTTTGCCAGGTATCAGCTCTTGCTGACGGTATTCTGCAAGGGAATTTCCCCTAGGAAGAAAGGTTTATATTGGACAAATGCTTCTCTGAAGGATGTATAAAGGAAAATAGCACTGGTAATGTCAGGCATGAAAAAATAACTGTAAGAGCTCCAGCAGGCCTCCCTAAATATTAGCACATGTTCTATGATGCAGGGAATAAGAAAAATAAGTAGTGACTATATAAAACCACATTTATATATGTTTTTGTTATCCACAAAGTCAGTATTGTATTTGAACAAAAGGACCTCTCATACAATGTCAATTTTGTATTTGTACCTTTTATTAGAGGGCATGAAATTTCATAGTTCTATAATTCAGAAATATGATAATTAGCTGCTTCAATATTTAAATAAACAAAAGCTCTTAATAACATAGTCAGCCATGTCCAAATACTCTATGAAAAGTAGCAGAAAATATACTGTGTAAGTAAACAATTTGTAAAGCCTCTGTATTTTGCACTGATGAGAAATACAGTGCAAATATATATATATATATATATATATGTTTGTGTGTATATATATACATATGTTTGAAAATTAAATCAAGCTTTCATCATTTGATGCTTCAATTACTAATTGTAATGTGGGATCCAATACACAATAAGCATGTACAGTAAACAGAAGATAACTGTAGCTCAAGAGTAAGCTTTTCCCATATCTGAATCTCACTTCTAAGTGGACATAATCCATTTTTCCTTATTCTCTCCCCAAAGTTGTTTTTCTTCCACGTTACAAACAGTTCCAGCTGTCAACCCAGCAGTCATTCTTAACTCATATAGCTTAGGTCTGGAAAGCTATATATTCTACCATATTCTATCATAGCTATTGAGCCATGAAAGAAAGGTATATCAGATCTCCGGCTTCAGATTTTGACTGATAGGGACAAGCAACAAGAAGAGAAATCTCTCTCTCATCTTCTTTCTCTGCTCAATTCAAAACCTTTGGATCTCACCCATCTCCCTGAGCTCTCTATTGCCTTTTCTCTGTGCTTCCTCTGAGGAGCTGTTCCCTCTGCTGTCCTTAATGATATGTTTGACTCCTTGGATTTAGAAAGGCCAGTAACCCAGATTGTTGTTTTTTCTGTTAGCAGGGATGAAAAGAGAAAAAGGAAATATTTTTTTCCATTCACCTATATCCTTAAAAGCCTATTTAAAATTCTGTTTGTAGTATGGGAGTGCTACACCTTTTTCCTCCTTTCCCCAAATTGTCTCTCATTCACTTGCTGACATTCTAATGTAATGAGCCTGGAGATTTTTCTACTTGTTTTCAGTGGGGAAGCTGCAGTACTCCTGGAAATAGAGGTACCTCTGTTAATCAGTAAGTGAGCAATTATCAGCACATCCAGATTACTGGACTGCTGTGGAGGATTTAGACCAACTTGTACCTTTATAAGCAAAAATACAGTTGCTTCAACTGAACAATCCAATGGAGAAAGAAGGAAGACTAGAGTGTGCTTTCTATTTTATTAACATTTCTCAGTTCAGGTCCTCAGGAAACCTCTGACCAGTATTTATTTGATGATGTCTCTGTCCAAGATAATATTATGATTAGAATCAAAGGAAGTGGAAAAAGAAAAAGTTTTCTTAATTAAATAAAGGACAGTTTTTTATTTCCCCAGTTTAAAGAACCTCTGGAAGAGTAACCCAAGATAGGACTTGGCAACTGCTTATTATGTTCTCTGCCAAATAATGCGTAGAGATCTAGCAAATCTAGTTATTAAATGAGCTAAGCAGGAAGAGCCTGTTTGAAACTGCATAGAAATATGAGCACTCTGCTCAGCAGAGGACCAAAGATGCAAGGATTATGAACTGCAGTCACTGAGGCCTTCTGTTAACTAAGATCACAGTCATGAGCAGGAGAGAAGCAGGAGAGGGAAAATGAGTGTTGTTGAGGCTTGTGTGCTGCTCTTGGCACTCCACCTACTCTTGTTTTTATTACTTTGCTTGGCTTTTAGCTGATAAATAAAATATGGAGTAGTGTCTAGAAACACAGCCAGAAGACAGTTCATCTAGTGCTGCTTAATTGCTGGGTGCTGCAGTTGCTGCATAAGAGCTATCTTTTTGGAATTCAAATGGGAACCAGTGGCATTTTATGGACTGGGACCAGCCATAATGGTTTACAGTAACAAACCATGAATACGGTGGTTGAGAGAAGTAAAAAGGCTTTATTCCTAGGCAAATCCTGGGAATGGCATTTAGACAGACTGTCCAGAGAGTCTGGTCTGTAGCTGAACTGAACTGGCACCAGTTGCTAGAGCAGATTGCATAAGTGCCCCAAAAGGGATGGCAGAGAATAGCTTTCCAAATCCCAAGAGCAGAGGGATCCTATTCAGGAGAGTTGTCTCAGCTGTCAGGGCAGTTTTTCTTCCATGTCAGTGGTCTGAAAAATATCTCTATTTTCGCCTTCGCAATCAAAAGCAAAAGCTGGCTTTTGAAAGAATATTTTAAAAGTAGCAGAGCTTCAGACTTCTGAGGCTTGATCTTCCAAAATCTTAAAGGTGGCTCACAAAAGCTAGTATTCTGCAAAGAGACACTGTGCAATTTCTGCATTGCATCTCCCTGAAAGGTGACTGCTGACTCAATATGAAGGATAAAGCACTTGCTATTTTAGAGGTGAGGAAGGTGTAACTTAATTTAATTCTGTAGCTGTATGGTCTATTTTTCAGTATTGGGGAGGAAGTGCTGCTTCTTCCTACTGAAATCTTGCATAGGTGTGATGGAGAGAAATCTTGCCAGGAGCAGTATGGCTGTGCTTCCCGAGGTAGCTTCTCTATCCTCCCAAGAGGATAGAGGCAGTGTACTTGGGAAAAGGGGTGATCCCTGACTGACTGAATTGTGCTGTGCCTTGAAGAAAACAGGGGAGAGCAGCAGCTTTTATTCTTCAGGGTTTCTGGGGCAGTAGACCAGGAGAGGTCTCCCGTATCTTTTTTCAGCCTGCTTTGGCTTCCCCTTCTTGCCTGGTGAAGGAGGGCCTCCGTGTGCTCGGGGCTTTACTCCGAGCTCAGGGGCTGGGTTTGGGAATGGCTTTCGAATGTTAGCCAAAAATATTCGTCTGTGCATGTGTATGTGGAGGCGTGGGGGAGGGAGCGCTGCTCCCTTGTGCAGTCACACAGAACAAGCCACAATCTGGCGTGCTTTTGGTTATTAATAGCTAGAATATGGAAGTAGGGCAAATATCCATCCTGATTTATCCTGACCTGAATAATCCGTATAGTCTCCAGGCCATAGACTAGCGATTCTGTCTCTAGCTGTCACATTCCTGAATTTTAGGAAGCGATATCTGTGACCATTTTGTGTCATGATGATCAATGTCACATTAAAGAGAGAAGCCTGCAGGCAGGCGTGTGAGCTGTGTGAGCGCTGCTTGATTAGGGAGGCGCTGGGGTGGGGATCCTGCTCGCTGTCACTCCTGCTCCCTGTCACTCCGCGCTGTCTGAGACCGTGAGACAAAAGATCCCAAGGGAGAGGTCACCCTGCCCTGGGGCTGCTCTGCTGGGGAGGGGGGAGCGACAAAGATGCTCTGAGAGGCAGGTCACAGGCGGAGGAGAGGAGTCACAGAGCCATGAAACAGCACTGAAGGAGGCAGGAGATGTTAGATTCAGGAGTGGGAGTGGGGAGTGGAAGAGGCAGAGATGTGCAAAACCTTGTATCCCTATGGTTAACCATTTCTAGGCATTATCAGGGTATTCAGTTACTACAAGATGGGATTTTTCTTTCATTTTTGTTTTAAAAATCATTAAGATATTGAATCCTATATTTTTATTCTCCTCTCAGCTTGCAATATGTTGTTCTTCACACCTATTTTTGAAATAGCAACTTTTTTGGCCAATTCTGTAGATTTCCAATTGTGGCCTACAAACATTTCTAGCACGTGAAGAGAGACAAGCAAAAGGGCATTAGTTATGACAAACCCAACAAAAAGATGCCTCGGACATAAATCAGAAGTCCTCATTTGGTCAGGTTTCCCACTGACTTCCCCATGAACTGACATGATTCTTGAGTGAAGCATGCAAGCTGGAAGAATAGGGCGCACATTTGCATCCCGTTATTGTTCTGAGCATTATTCTGGCAACAATTTTCATTTTCTGGATGGGCACACAAAAAAGCAATAAATATTATTGCTGATTACATTTTAGAAACTACAGGCATTGTTGGAACATAGGCTTATTTATTAAGGGTAGAACGAGCATAAAGGGAAACTAGTTCTTGCCCAGAAGTATTTAAAGACTGATATTAAATCAAGACACTATGTAAGAAACAAGACTAGCATGAAACAAAGATGGTTTTGCTAACAGCGTGCTGTTATTTAAGCCAGCTAATGAACAAATCACCTAACATTTTGAGTGTGTTGTGGTATGTTTCTATTCTGCTTTAACACAGATAAGCAAATACAAAACTGGTTTCTACCAAGCTAATTTCTGGGGGTGCAGTGTTATATCCAGAGCAAATTAGTCCATTTGTAAACGCTGTGTTTCAGTGCTAGGAGCTCACATGCCAGTATGAAACCTCCCAGCCTTCCGTGCTGCAGCTCAGCAGCCATGGTTACACAAGGCACAGCAGATGAGGATGCACCACAGCTCCCCCGGCTCTCCCCTGCGGATTTCACACTCTTCCGCCAGCAAATGTGAGCCTCCATTGCCCTTCCCTCGTGGGAAGCTCCCAGCCAGAATGGCAGGCAGGGGATGCTGCTGCCTTCCCAGCGCCCAGCCTTTGTCTGGGAGCAAAGGGCACTCACGGCAGCATTCCCTTTCCTCTCCCAGCCGGGGAAACCGCAGGGCCCCCTGTTCTGCCCCAGCCAGAGAGGCTGAGATTCTCACAGACAGGGAAGATAGAGCAGGCCGGGATTTTCCTGTTAGTTTTCGAAAGGCAGGTGCTGGCTGTCCGGGTGTCTGTGTGCGTGTGTCCCATGGGAAGCCTGAACTGGTGCTGGGGCTCTGCGGCTTGGGCTCGTGTTTGTGAGCCTGGATTGTCAGCGGCGAGCTATTCTTGCTGGATTTCCAAGTAAACTTCAGACAGATCCTCATCCCTTTGAGCTGTCATAGTCTGCCAAGAAAACTGTCTGAACTTTGAAATTTCTCCTTTTATTTTCCGCCTTCCTGACCCTGCCTGTGCCGCCGACAGCAGGTCCCTCTTGTCAGGGGAATGTCCTCCAGGCACAACACAGGGAAATGGAGGAGGGGAAATTTCACCTCCAGAAATCCTGTTTGGCGAGACAAGGATGTCTGGGCCTGCGAGAGGGCCGGGGCAGGCAGCTCGGAGCAGCCCGGGCCCATGGATGAGCCTCTCCCACAGGCTGCCCGAGCTGCTTTCCGCGGGGAGCGGGGGCAGGGCAGCCGCGGGAGCCTGGTGACAGCGGCTCGGGTGACAGGCGACAGCTCATTAAGCCGTCAGGCGCCATGGCAACAGCGTGCATGGCATCCGCGTCTAAAGCAAACACACCGCCTTTGATCGGGCTCGCTCCGACTGCCCCGGCGGGGCTCAGCTGAACCCGGGCTCCTCGGGAGCTGGGGACGTGGCCGCTTGAAGGATAAGCCCCGTCTCTCCCTCTGCAGGGACGCTTTTTTACCAGGTTGCGTTTTGCCCTGCCCAGTTCCTATCCAGGGCTAATGTGGACGGTCAGCTTGGCCATCCTCCGACGCTGCGTGCAGGCAGCAGCCTTGGCTTGGCTGCCTTCATTCCCTCAGTGAAGTTCTGCTTAGCACCTGAATACACAGTCTGTGGGGCGGGGTAGGGTTTGAAGGGCTTCTGTTGCATGATCCATACCTTCCTTGGGCTTCCATGGGCCCTATGACTGAGGTAATAAAACTTTAAAAATGCTAAACTATCTTATCCTTCTGCTTCTGCTTGTTTTCCCTTTAGGATATGACATAAATTTCATAAAGCTAACAGTCTGAATTCTGCAGTAGAGAGCATTAGAGAACAGAACACCTTTTTGCTTTGAAAAATGAGCAGCTCTGGAAATGGTGTTTGAAGACAGTGTTTTATCATGCTTGAGGGGCTGCATAAAAAGCATTTATTAATTACAAAACGTAGTTTTACAGTTTTGGTCTTTGGAAGTGGTGAGGACTTCTGGCCCTTAGGGATTTCTTTGGTGAACAAATGATCGAGCTCTGCTGAATCAATGGGGTTTCTTCCATTGACTTTATACATTTTGGCTAATATCCAATCTGACCTCCTTCAGCTTCTGCCTGTGTGTTTGAACAGTTAGATCATATTTGGCAGCTAGTAATATATTTCTGAATCTTTTATACCAAAATGAATCTCAGTGTTCAGGTTATCAAAACACAAGCTTGCCTTACTGCAAAGAAAGCATTGCTGTTTGCTTTTCAAAGCCCAGTCTAGTGTTTCTTCTCATGTTGGGGAACAGCACTGTAAACAGCACAAGGGAACAGAGGCATGGTTCATATGCATCCTGACAGTGAGCAGGTCTGTAAATACAGATGTTTTAGGAAAGAATCCTTGTGATGGATCTGTTTCACATAGGCTTACCAAATGTTGCAGGAGGTTGCATCTTTTATATGCCGTGCAGGTCAAATCCTTAATAAAAATCTCATTTTTCTTCTAATTCTTAGGACTTACAACTTCTTCCCTAAGCAATCACTTCCCTCTCTTTCTGCAACCCGCTTTGTCCAGGTGTGTCAGGTCTCTGTGCCACAGGATGCTTCTATTCATGCAGGAATTTCTTACTGGTTCCAGCTTCAGTTCTGGCGATGCCCACATCCCATCCTTGTCCTTTTCCTTAGAAGATGACCAAGAGCCAGTCTGTGATGGAAGATCTGTAAACAGTTGGAGCTGCAGTTGCCACCACATTCAGTGGTGCTTGCCAGAGTAGGACCCAGCCAGCCTAAAGGGTATGCTGAGCTGAGCACATCCCAGTTACCTGTCATAACATACAGTGTATTCCATGCTGACAGTCGTTTGCTTTTAGCATAGGTAATCACTGGCATGTTCTTTTAAGTGAGATTCATAGATGCTGATTACATTTACTGCATAAATTACTTCATTATTAAAATCAGGTCATTTGAGCCCCAAAACCATTAACATGCAAACTATTACCATAATTTCATAAGCTAATAAATCAAGCACAGGAAAAGAATTAAGCGGTTCCTAGTGATAAGTGTTTCTTCAGAGATTAAGAAACACAATTTTCTTATGCATATATTAACATTTTAAAAGTAAATTCATGCAAAAGCAATTTTTCTGCATATATAAAACTTACGTTTAATAATCTCTATACTCAGCCTCCAGAGCTGCTTCAAAATGAATGTTTTTCTTCTCAAATCACTGTACAGGAATTTGATGTTGAACCAGTCAGCACGTTTCTGTATACACTACCTCTAAAACTCTTTATGAGGTTTCTGTATACACTACCTCCAAAACTCTTTTAATTAAATAGTCAAAGTTAAGAAATAAAACAAGCCAAGATGCAACTTAAAAGAAAAATAACTTGGATTCATCTTACATAATGATCTGTTCATCAAAAGTAAATTTTGTATTCTTAATATTAAGCAGTACCAATGAAATTGCAATTATCTCCATAACTGCAATCGAGAACTGTGGTTGTAATCTTACTAAAATGGTGCATTAAAATTGATTTAACTCTCATTTCTTACACAGTATAATATAATATTGGCCAGAATAATGCAAAGATAGACTCTTCTACTCACATTACTGACTAGTTTTAAAATAATACAGTAACACAACTGTTGCAGGAAAACAAAGAAAATTCCAATGTAAATGAAACTGTAATAAGCAACAGATGACAATGCCTAAGTATTTTAGTATATTGCAAGATGTCCATGATTTATTTATGTTTAGCTGGTTTTGTTTTCCAGGTCCTAACCTGCTGTTTTGGTTTGTTTAGTTTATTTCTTTTTCAGTATGAGGCACCGAATGTATTTGCTCCAGGGAATAAGAAAATGTGTTTTCAGAATGATGCTCACCATCCTGCTTATTTCGGGTCTCCTGGTTGCTGCAGCAATACCACAGCCTCCCGCTTTTCTAGCCCACATGTGAAAAGACACTCAGAGAGCTTTTAGCAATGGCTTGCTCTTGCTGCTGTTTAATGGCTCTCTCGACTAAGACAACACCACACTGAGAAGTGCCCCTCTGGGGACGCTTGGCTTGTCCTGTCCCTCCCCCTGCACCAGTTCACTCAGGGGCCAGATAAGGACCATGGCTGGTGGTGAGGAGGAGGTGACAACGAGAGACATGTGAGGACACCCCTTGTTATGGGGCTGGCTGCTCCCTCAGATTTGCTGCCATTTGGAGCCACAGCCTCAGCCCCAGGAGACACTGAGCTTACCCACAGGCAGCTGAGGTAGTGGGACAGTCAGCGTTCAGCCTGTGCAGGACAGGAGGCAAAATAGGGGACATGTTAGGGTCACTCTTGTTACAGAGGTGTAGCTCACTCGTGTGGTAGATGAATTAGACCTATGTCTCAGAAAGCCAAGTATTTATTCCCTAAATAACAAAACAGCACTGTTGATTTGAAGCTTTCCATGTCTGTTGTCCTTACCCTACTGGTTCTGTGTCCCATCCTCACCCCTTTGCCTCAGAAAGTACATGGATGCTGTAAATCTCTCAAATTATTAGCATTCTCCTCACTTTCCCTCTGCTGCAGGATTCAGTGCCTCATTCCTCAGTTATGGTCTCTTTTACATTCTTCATTTCAAACCAGATATTGAACTACTGCTGCTCCTGGCAGGTCTTCAGTTTGTTTGGAAGCTGTGTGTGCCATTGTATATGCATAAATAATTTCTATCTGTTCAGGATTCTACTAGGCTGTGTTTCAGGTATGTCTTCAGAGGAGTTTATCAAAACTCCATTCCAGGTCATAAACTCATTTTTCAGTGTTTGTGTAATTAATTGCACAGCAGAGATGATATATCTAGCACAGGGCAGGTGACAACACCCATGTGAAATGAGAATTTTCTAATCAAAATGTGAGTAATCCCAGTAAAATGGTTATGAAGTATTTGGCAGTGTTGCTTTCTGTATTGCTGAAGCTGAATATTAAAAAGGAGATTTGATATCTCGTCTGGACAAATTGGCATGATTTGGGCATTTTTACAACTCAACAGTCCCTCTGGAAGATAAATGGAGGTGACTGCAAATGCAAAACATGGTTTGATTGTTTTGTTCATGTATGGCAGAATCCCATTGAAGTCAAAGGCAGATTACTCACCTGAATAAAATTTCTGGATCAGGCTCCACATTTGCATGAATGAGTATGTGTAAAAACAAGAATTTGAATTTCCAGGATTCTGTAATTATGCTCAGGTAACACTGCTATCTTCCCTTTTAAAATGCTAACAAGTCTTTTTTAAGGTGGAATGCCCAACGTGAAGTACTTCACTTAGCCAGACAGTGTCCTAATTTTCAGCAGTGTGTGAAGGACAAGATTCCTCCAGGCAGTGTTTAGTGCACCTACCCAAACTTCTGCTCTCACTGCCTCTCAGAGGACTGTGTTCCTCTCCACATGCTGGAGGGGAAACCTCAGAAGATGTTTAGCTGGCAAAAAAGGCATTGCTGCCCAGGTTCATTGAATGTTCTCCCAAGAGAACAACAGAGAAAATAATTTCAACCACAGCACTTTTGTTTCACTGTTAGGTTTTTTCCACTGTTGTTCATACTGCCTTCCTTTCTCTTTCACCCCATTTATCTTTTTCTTTGTAAACTTTTTCCCCCTGACAAAGAGATAGCTTCAGCTTGGATGTAATTTCTAGCATAAACTGGTTTCTGGTGCACCTGTTTATCAAGGCTTACTAAGCAATGGAAAAGGATATTTAAAAAATCAGTCTTTGAATGACAGCTTATTCGTTACCTTAAAATCTTATTAATTCACTAATTTGACCACTTCTGGACTACTACTAGCACATCATGTGAACTTTCTGGCTCAAGAAGGAAGAAAATGGTGACAAGTGGGCTATGTTGTCTGTGCCTGGCAATCACGGTGCACATTGGTGGCAGGAGGCTGAACAAAAGTTCAAATCCATCTCCAATGGATTCCTTTAATACAAAAAATTGCTTTCCATGTAATTGTGTGAGGGCTGCACTGTACACACAGAGGTCAGAGCCAGGAAGGTCAGGAAGAGTCGGGCTGAGGCATTTGGTTTCACTGGACTGTTTTCTTCCCATGTATCTGCAGTGGCTGCTGTGCTACCATGTACCTGTGTAACCCATCCCAGGAAACACGGACATTTCTCAAGCGCCACTATCAGAAGGGAAGCAGGCTGTCATCCTACTCCTTACTCCACTCCCTATCATGCCTGCAAGTGTACAGCAAGGAATATTCTCTGGTGTTTGGGGAAGAGTGCTATGCAGTCAACATTCCTGCCCTGGGCTGTGAGGGCTTCCCTCCTTCTTTCCCAGGAAGCCAAAATACTTATTGAAATCTCGACATTTCTCCCTGAAAATTGAGAAATTTGGAAATCTTCTCAAAAACTTTTCAAGAAAATTTTGAGAAATTTTGAAATCTTCTCAAAAACTTCTTGAGAAGTTTTTCTGCCAGGGAAATGGAATTGTCACAAAGATCTTTCCCAGAACAAGAATAGCTGCTGTTTGAGGGGTTTCATTTTATTGGGGCTTCTTTTGTTTGTGTCGGTGGGTTTTTTAAGATCTCTGCCTACAATATAGAATGAATGCTGCTTTATTTTCTTCCCATACACAGAAAATTCTGGTGGGGAGGGATGCTGTGTAAAAACCAGAATACTGCTCCTGTAAGATGTTCAAAAGTAGGCTCATTCTTCACAAATAAAATGCAATTTGCTGCTTTTTAAAATTGTCATTCTCCCAGTTATCCACCACATACAGCATTTTAGTTAGAAGTGAGTAATTTGGATGGTTGAGGTGGAAATGGGACTATCTATGAGAGGTTCCAACAGTAGAGGAGGCACAAAGTCTATTGGGACCTCAATAAAAACCTCTGTGACCATTTCAGTAAATTGCTTTCTTACCAAATCCACTTATTATTAAACTAGTTACCCAGCTCAAACATCACTCAATTTCTGAACTGGCAAATATTTCTTGAAGAACAAAACAGATGTGTAGTACCACTGCCACTTAAAATAGACAAATAGATCCACAAACACCAAGATACAGGAAAGTGTTTTCTGAGCACCAAAGCGTTTGTGTCAGAAAAGAGTTCAAGAAAACTGGGATAGAGATAGTACTCCTGCTTTCTTGCAGAAACTGTGGAGTTTGTGTAAGTGTGTGCTGGAGGTCTCTGATGTGGTGTAAATAGCCTTGGATGATCAAAATCTGATCCTTATGTATTGTGTTGACTCCATTTCTGGTTTTGGGAGTACATGAACTGCATGAACCATTCAAGAATAAGAACCGGTTCACTCAAATGGTTGTTTCTCAATTACACATCAGCAGTCATGCAGTTTCTCCATTTTCACACATAACCTTAAATAAAGTGGGTCAATAAACTTTATATTTTTATGAGTGTATTTGAATTTTTTGGGGGGGAGTTTTTTTTTGTTTTAAATCTCAAGATACCTGAAAAATTAATAGACTAAGAACACAGTAGGTTTTATAAAGTTAATTTTATTTAAATAGAATTCAGAAGCTTACTTGATGCCTTAAGAATTTCTGTAGAATTTTATGCAAAGCAATGGGATTGAATATTCTTAAGATATTGTAATAATCTGCTTGTGCTTTATTTACTGTTCTGTGAGCCACTCACTAGAAATGGTGAAAAACCTTTCTTGAATTTATTGCAGATGACCTTTTGTTCCAGGTTCTTCCTCGAGAAAAATTGTAAGTTCTTAATCAAATTGAAAGATTTTAAGGAAAACTGCAAAGGACAAAGGAAACTGCTCCACCAAGGCCAGAAAGTGGGCCCAAAGGAATTATCTGAATGGTTCTAATATATCTCCCATGAAAACTGGAGGTGTGGGTTATTCTTCATTTTTATGTGATGCATGTTAACTCACCTTTGTTTACCAATCCATCATGGACACTGTAGAGGGCAATTATGCATAATAGTATATGTTTGGAATATTCTGGAAGTATGATGTGCTTTCAAAAATGAGCCTCCAAAACTTACCTAAAAAAATCTATCTATGGGCTGTATTTCAAATAAACAGAATCAAATAAACAGATCCTTTGCTCTAACGCTTTACCAGTGTTTATAAATTGACTGATGCTTGCAATTAGCTCATTTGGTAGCATGCTATCCCCTTGTTTCAGCCAGCTCTCTGACACTGGGGACCCATTTTTAAACCAGGACACTTTCCTGCTCGCTTTCCCAATACCCTTGGAATGTTCCAGGAGCGTCATTCCGAGTGCAAAGACAGTCAGCTCTTGACACTGTGGCTTGGCTGGGTGCTGGCTTACCCTGGTCACTGAAGTGTTTCAATGTGCTAAGGCGTCAGGAATCTGGCCCAGCAGAGAGAGACCTTGTGTTTTTTTTGGTGGGCAACCATGCAGAAATGTCTCTCGGTGGTGAGTGTCAAAAGTGGTGCAAGGATAAAGGGGGGTCAGCTCTACCAGCAGGAGGAGGGAGCTGGCATGTCGCCTGAAGGGGAAGCATGGAACTGCAGCCTGTACAGGTAGCTGCTGTGTGGTTTTCCCCACCCCGATGAGATATGCACTGCTGGTGATATGAACCTCATGCTGTCTGTTGAGAAACCTGTTTATAAGCATGGGGTATCAGCTTTAAAAGATTTGATGCCAGATGAAGATGTAAGATGTCTGTGCATTATCCTAGCAGAAAAAGTCTTATCTTGCACAATAGGTAAATATTTCTGCCACAGAGGACTGCCTTTTAGGAAACCTGAAGAGAGGATAAAGTGACAAGATTATTACAACTGACATGTGTATGTACACTTTTACACTTTTGATTACACAGATTTTGCTGAAGTGAGCCAACACCACCTCAGTTTGTTTGCTGGTATGACATGTCCTTTCCTTCTCTTCAAGACTTGTGTATGGAGAACTGCTGCACTGAACACAGTATCTTTACTTCCAGGCAATGCTAAATAAAGTCAGCCAAGGAAGTTAAGGTAAATCAAGTGAATTTGTGATATGAATCCAACTTCCATAAATTAAAATGCACTAAAAGGCTTCTGTGTGGTTTAGTTCCTTCAGGTGTAGTGCAGCTGTAGGCTTGGTCAAGGATCGAGCTCACTTCTTGTCATTGTTTGCTCTTAAAATTAATGAGCTTTAGAAAAGCCCCAGGAGTGAGATAAAAAATGTTGAAATGTGTGTCATTTCTAATTGAACACTGAAAGGAAGAGAAGAATGTCTTACCAAATTACTTACCTAGGTATAGTTTGAAAGAATACAATGTTGCTTAAATAGTCTCCTTCTCCAGTTCATGAAACTCCTAACAACAATGGCACTTGCCTAAAAGATATCTTGGAAGCTGTATTCAGTGTGAAAACCATGGATAAATAGGGCAGATATTCCTGAAGTGATTCCAAAGTAAACATATATATTTACATGTTTTATTAATGTTTTACTAATATTTATTAATATGTTATCCTTGAGAATAGATGGGTTAGGTATGATCTTATCCATGTATATAAATACAGGATGATGCAAAGAAGACAGAGCTATTCCCTTCTCACTGGTATCCAGGGAAGGGTAGGAGGCAGTGGGCACAAATTGAAGCAGGGAGAATTCCATTAAACAGAAGAAGAAAATTTTGTCCTGTGAGAGTAGTCAAACACTGAATTAGAGAGAGGGAAGTCTGTGTTTTGGGAGATAGTTCAAAATGCAACTGGATATGGCCCTGAGCAACCTGACACCTTTTGGACCCTGCTTTGTGAGCAGTTGGACCTGAAGATCTCCAGAGGTTCCTTCCCTCCTTGGCCTTCTGTGTTTCTGTGTAGACAAGATGCTGTTAGCAATCTTCTAGTGAAGAAATATGAGCAAAATTTCAGTCTCTAGAATTTCCTCTGACATCACCTCATTTACAGAATTCAATGTCTTAAGATGAGGTTTTAATTATTGAATTATTCTTTCTGTAATACAGGGAAAAATATGTTTCAAATGTAAGTGGTCCTTTTGAGTATTAAAGTGAGAAATTAAAATGTTATGCCAGCCTTTTTTTTTTTTTTGGTAGAATTCATGTTCAGTTGTCAATGATCTGGACACTGGTTTTATCTCTGCTCTACAAGAAACATTCCCTCAGATCTTCACTGTTTTTTCATTTTGGATGATTTATGACATATGCCTTTTGACAATACACACGCTCATCTTCTTTTTCTTCCCCCTTGCTAGTTTTAGGATAGTATAATATGATAGAAATGGAGTGGAACCATGAGTGACTTAGGAAATTTCAGTAGTCTGAGCATTTTTGCCCAAGCTGGCTTTTTTGACATCTCTGTTCCAATGTTCTGACTTTTCTCCCTTGCTAAGCAATCCAGCCATTCAAATACCAGTTCAAGAGAAACTGTATCCACTTAATGGAAGCGTGCAAAGGTCTGTAACACTGCAAAGAAGTGGAACTTCCTCTAATTTGGTCTACTGTCTATATTTATCACTGTTCATTTGCCATGTGCCTTCCCTCCCACCCCAGCTGCCACCTCACAGATGGCATTCCCAGCAAAAGAAACAGTTCGGATTCAGTACACTGTCATCTGGAAATGTCAGCAGATGACAGGGTGAGGAGAGGAAGAGGAGGGCTAGCTACACATTTTTTCAGGACAAAACTTGACCTCAAATTCTAATCAGTCACCACAGAGCTCTGGGATTACCAGGGTGGGGGGGAAGGAGGGCACAAATGGAGCAAGAAAGAGTTGGATACGGTGCATATAATGATCTTTGTTTTGTTCTGAGGATTGCTGGATAGAAATTTCCATACTGTGCAGTTATTTACTTCTAACTCTATAACAGCTTTAATTTATTAAAGGACTAAAAAAAAAAAAAAAAGAGTTTTGTTTGCCCTAGAAACCAAGTGAAAACAATGAGGAAGAAGAAGGCATCCCTGCAAAGTTGACACTATTAAGCCCAGGCACAAAGTGGAATGTTTACAGTGCCTATGAACAGATGTCTAATGACAAGCAAATAAAACAATAATTCTTAAGCAATGACATATTTCTGGTTTAGTTTTTTAGTGCCTTTTATTCCTTTTATTCAGCCCTTTCATGTTATCATTTCTATATGCTTCTGGTGTTGTATGCTGGCTCGAGTGTTACTGACAAAAATATGGTGGGCGTGGAACTTGATACAAGGAGACAGGGCAAGTTTTTAGATGTAAGGATAATGTAGCCACCGGTGTCCAATATTTGTCTTCAGAAACTTCAGATGTCATTAACTGTGCTAAGTTTTCATTCTGAAGGCTGAAGTCTGGAAAACTTGTGTGCCTCAGAGTAAAAAAGTTTCAGATAGTATTATTTTGTTGAACTAGGCTAAGACAAAAGGTTGCTGGGTTTGGCATCTTCAAAACATTCTTGCAACTGTTTCTCTGGGGAGCTGTGGTACCTTCCTGTGTTGCAGCAAGGGCTCAATATTCAGTACATTTTAACAGCAGGAGGGGTTTTGGCTGCCTTGTGAATATTCATTCAAAATAGCTCTAAGAGTACAGGCTTCTGAGAAATACCCACTCATAAACACACAGAAGATGCTGCCCAGCTGCAGTGGGGCTGCTGAGGCACCTGGCCTGAGAGCAGAGGCAGATGTCCTTTTCAGTGACTCAAACTAGAGCACTCTAAGCAGGTATTGGCCCATCTGCTCCCATATCTCAGATGTCGTGGCTGATTATCTGAACACTCAAGCTCTGTTGTAGTGAAAATTCAGGGAAGCAGTGCCATTCACTGACAATGACATCTTAACAGCCCCCAGCTGCTCATTCCCAGCCTATGCCCTCCTTTAGCTCTTGTAAAATTGTTTATGGGGCCAAGAACTTGGCTCCTGCCCTGCCATACTCCCAAAAAAGATCGGATTATTTTTAGCCTGAACTGACTCTCACTCTGGTTCAGTGCAGGGATGACTGTGGTTAGATTTGCTAGAGGACAGCTGTTAGTGCCCTGCCATCAGGGAGATGGTCTTTTCCAGGCCCTGCATTTTCCTCTTGCTTTTTAAGTGCAGATGTCACAAGGAGATCCAAGTGTGTTTGTGCATGTTCTGCAGTCAGGAGAGCAAGGGGAGCAGCTGAGGGCTGGCACCCTGCCCTGCCCAGGGCAGGCAGCTGCACTGGTAATCCCCTGGACTGCCTCTGCAGGGCTTGATAAAGCTGCTCTGGCACAGCACATCAGGCTCTTTGCTTGCTTTCCTACCACCCTAACAAGTAACCAAGCTTTAATAAGGCTTAAGTGCAAAGTCGAAGTCTCTGCTGGTGCCATGAGCACTTCATTATGCTCAAGAAATGTAGCAAGATTTCTATTTTCCACCACCAACACAATTTTTCATTGAGCAGGAGGAAAATTTTTTCAAAGTGGTTTGGCAAAATCCCTGGAGCTGGAATCAGAAAACACAGCATTATGGGACTAGGTAATCAACCAGCTTCCTAATCATAATCCAAAATCTCCCATTGTCACTTGGACAAGTCACTTAGAAACAGGTCTGTGTTTGTAACCAGAGAGTAGCTGAACTTGAAATAAATGGATTTTTTGAAAGCAATGTAAAGGTACTTCACAGTCTTTGTGCACTGTGAGGAGTTTCTATGTGGAAACAAGTTTGTAGTGCTGCTGCTGCTTTCCACATGTAGTCCATGGATTCAGGAGATCTGTGAGCTTTTTACGAGAGATCTGTGCAAATTTACCTATGAAGAGTCAGGGAGCTTTGATTTCCTACCTAAAACTGTGCCTTTTCACTAGGAAGAAAAAGAAAATAAGAAGTCTGCTGACAGCTGTGACTGAAAGACACTGATTCAGTGCCGTATTCAATTGTGGTATAAGTGACTGTGTGCTAATTTCCCGGGCAGGCTAGCATGTGTGAGTAAACCCATAATGGGTTTACTCATCTCCTGGGTTCTCAAGGTGGTTTCTCTGTGACCTGAATTCTTGGGATGCAAATAAAATTCTCAGTGAATTTTGGTAGTGCAAGGTACAAACCTTGTGAGCCGGAGAGCAATCTGTAGATTAGGTGAATATATGGGGTTTGAATAAGCATATAAAATAAAGAAAGAAAGAAAGAAAAATATGTAAAAAACAAACAAATAAACATCCCAGGAAACCAAGCTCCAATTCCTTCTCCTGACTAATTAAATTTTATGAGCTCCCTTTTTAAACAGCATATGGGACACAGATTTCCTAGTCAGCTGGGGATCAGTTAGATACGTGTCTGTGTGTTAGTCAAGTTCCAGCTGATTAAGCCTTTGCGTATAGCAGAAGTTTCCTGTGATATTTTTACAGACTATCATGGACAGCAGAGCTAGCTTGGAGCTCTTCTGAAAAAATTACTATCATTCAGAAAGGCCTCTATTTGTCTTAGCCAAAACTTTGTCAGAAATAGGTCAAATCAGATTTCAGGGCCATGAAAAATTAGTTTTTATGAAACAAGATTTTGACACATCAAATTAAAGATTTTGGTTTTCTGTAAAATGGCTTTTAGTTATAAGACATAAGTACAGTTGAAATGCTTTAAAGATCACCTAAATGAAATATTTCGATTGACATTTTTGACATTATTATTACTCTTAGTTAATAAATTTTGTCAAGTTTTGGATTATTTTTCACAGTTTAAGGAAGACAGCTTTCCACAAGATTGGAAAGGGTCCAAATCCAGTCCTAGTTCAGCCCATTATATGGTAGAGATAGGAAAGCGAAACTCAGTGGAAAAGAATGAAGGACAGCACATAAGTGTTCTCAGAAAAAAAGGAATGAGGTATTCTTGTTCTACTTGCCCTTCGCATCTGCTCCTTAGCTTTTAATCATTCATTAGCATCTTTAGTTCTGGTACAATTCTTATCAGGTATCTATTCCTACAAGTGAAGCATAATAGTAATGAATAATGGGGATACATTATTTTAGCAACTGTTCCTGATTCTGTTTAATGACTGAATACAAAATGGCTTCTCTTCCTTCTAAGGTGGCTATTTAATTTAGATGTACTACAGATAACTGCTTACAGAAGTCATTCCTTAAAGCAACAGGAAACTTTTGCATGTTTACATATCTAATACAATAATTAAATACCTTTTATATTTTTCTCAAGGTTATATAGAAAACAAACTAATATGTGAACTATGGATCATTACAGAGCTACATTACAACAGAAAAATTGTTTCTCCATGTATGTCCTGAAAAAAGATATGACTGGCTAACTTCAAGCCATGGTGTTTACTAAATAACTGAAGTTCTGCTTCAGTGGTTGAAAATGCAAAATAAAAAAATTATTGCATATTTTTTCAAAGCAAAGTGTTTTCTATGAATTATGTATTATTTAAATTACTTGATGCAGTTATTTGACCTAGAGACTGGAGTGAAATTTAGGCAGGACAACTAGGTGTGAGCTCTGTAAGTCTCAGAGATTTCACTGTAAAGCATTGTAGAAGAAGCATGTACCATCAGGGATATTTTCTTGAGGAAAAGGGAACAGAATATTTCAGCCAAGTCTTCTAAGGAAAACGGTCCATGAAAATGAAAGTTGAAGGTTCCACAGTGTCCTGGCCTCACTTCATCACTGTATTATGTAAATCCTAGAAAATCCCCTGAGAGCAGACGGCTGCAGGAAAGGGGGACTGCAGACTCTGTACCATTGCTTCTTTTTTCTCTTTCCTTTTTGGTTGAGGTTGGTGCACGGGAAGCTCAGTAAATGGTCAACTGTCAGTCTTGTGTGCAATGAGCTCACTGCAAACTGTGATTTGTGAGGCTGCACTTCCAATTTTGCTGTGTCAGCCAACATGGAGTGTTCTGAGTGGGTTCTCAACTTCTGTGACTTGTTACAGATCTGCAGAAGTGGGTGAATCCTGAGTAGTTCATACTATGTGAGGATTTCTTTTACAGAACAAATATGAAAGAACATTTTATATTTAATCATTTTCTAGCTCAGGCTGAAAAAGATCCATCTAGCCTAGTATTCTGGCTCCAAAAGTGATGAAAAGTGGTCAAAAACGGAGGATGGTTACTAAAGTTCATTATAAAATGACCATCATGTAGTGATAGCTACCCGCCTTATACTCTAAACTTCTAGCAATCTGACTTCCAAAGTCGCTGGTAGAATCTTTCTATTGAACAAGTGACAATGGATGAACTTGTCCAGGAGATTGTTAAGTCACGTCAAGTTCTGTAAGCCACAGCCCTCTGTGGCAAGGAGGCTCCAAGTTACCATCATGCTGTAGGAAGAAATACTTTTGGTTTCCTTTGTTTTCAAGTAGATAATGATTTGATGCATCCTTGTTCACTGCTTCCCATGCCACAAAAATCTTCCATTCCCTATTAGACCTTTCTTTGTTACTCATGATTTTAGGGAGTTCACTTCTTTGTCTTCTCTTTGCCGTGCACACTAATCCTAGTTTTTGTTATCCTTTGAAATTGTTACAACTTAGTTTTCTATTTCTTCTATTTTCTCTTACTTAGAAATAAACTGATATATAATTTTCAGTGATCTCTCCAATGTATGCTGTATAAAGGGCTGTACAAGGGAACCTCCTTGAGTTTAGAGCAAACAGGGGTGCAAAGAATTCCTGCAGCTCACTGGCAGGACCTTCTGTCTCCTGTGTGCTCCTTTATATCTTAGCAGTCTAGGGCAGCATTCTTTGACAGGTGTCTTGCTTGCTACAGGAAAGTATTAATTAAAAGTTTTTGATACCTGTCAATGTTTTTTTGGGCATATGATCACTTTATGGTTTATGTCTTATTTTCACCTTAAACTTTGCGAGGGATGTAGTCTTTGGCAATAAACTACCTCTGTAACCACAGCAGCTTTTTCTGTGCTTACTCTGTGACGTCGAACTGCTGGGAGGTATCTTCCTCCTGGGCTTGTCACTTTTGATACATTTTTCACAAGCTTCTACTTTCTTAACCTCAGGTGCTACCATAGTAGATTTTTTGGGCGGTTTTATTGCTCATGCATGCATAATAAGTCTAATTTCATTACAGTTATTGTTAACATGGTCCTTTGATACAGAAGGATTCAAATGACAGGTCAGATGACTTTCATGGTCGGCTTCATGTACTGTGTCTGTGGATTCTTTTTTCCCAATAACTTTTCCTTTCATTTAAAATGATGTGACCATCTACCTTTTTCAAGTTGTTGTGAACAAAGTTTAAAAATGGAAGATGTCTCTCTTTCTCTCAGCGCACTACCTTTATTTACTACCTTAATTGTACTATTTACAATACCTGTGCTTGTAAGGCAAGAGGAAAGTGCTGAAGTTCTTCCACACAAGGAGCAGCTGGCGAGTGCCAGTAACTCAAGCTGTGGGGCTGAGCCTGGCATGTTTCCTGGTGGCTGCCCTGGTGTTGTGCTGCACAGGACGATGCTGCCCAGGATGCCCAGCCACCCATGGCAGGGTTTGGAGCAGGAGAGTAGGAACACTGCCCTTCCAGAGAGGCCAGGGTTTACAGTTTCCCTCTGACCAAGGTCTCTGGGCCAAGTTCCTCCCAGAACACCTTTGTGGAGCTGCAGCATGCATTAATAATGACATAGAGGCATATGGGGAGTGGGCAGGCTGCTGCATGAGGCATGCTAACTGCAAAAAGCCAAATTCGGGGAATTAATCTGAGAGAGTGCTACCAAAAATAATTTGTCATTTTAAAATATGTTTCTCTAGTGCCTTTGCATTTGATTGATGGATTTACCTTACTTGAAATGTACCCTGAAAGGCTCTGGCAGTTCAGCAAGCAAGAAAACTTCAAATAAGTACTTGTAGCTGTATCTGTAGTGATGAAAGCTAACCTGAAGGGGAGGAAAAACTATTGAATGATTTTATGCTTCTGGAGGATATTAAAACTTGAAAAAGTACTTCTTTTTTTTTGTTCCCCAAAAAACACATACTGGCGATGCCAGGGGAAATGTACTTAAATGAAAACTTGCATCCCAGGTATAATTGCACTATCATTAGTGTGATTGTTGGGCTGGGCCCTGCTAACAAAATGCACCATCGATTTTGCTATTAATTTTTACATCAAGGTGTTACAAAAGCAGTAAGTGGCCAGGACACAGGAACTATCCTCATTTTCTTTGGAATGTGCCCTACACTGTCAAATACAAGGAGAAGGCTATAAAGGAGCCAGTAAGGTTCAGGGAGGGCTCAGTTCTGTTTCAGATTGTGCAAGGTTGCACCATTACAAGCACCATTAATCTGAGAGCATTTAAGATAGTAGTATAATTACAGTAATGTACAAATGAATTAAATTCTTGTTTAAAAAGCCTATCTTGTCTTCCCTTATGCTTCATTTTAGTGCAAGAGGCTTTATGTCTAGACAGGCAAAGTCTTGAGACCTACTTTTATACTCATCATTTTGTGCTCATTGAGGACTTTAAGAAATCTTTGAAACCTTTGAGGGATCCAAGCAAATTTTTGCAAGATCATAAATTTTTTTCTCCCCTTATAAGTCTTTAGTGCTGAGCTGTCCTGAAACATGTGCAGAAATAATCCTCTGCCAAGGGGTGGGATCCAATATGCCTGTAACCACCCTGGCTTCAGGTTACCTGTAAACTGAGAAAGACATTCTTAAATGTTCTTAAACATGATGAGAACACCCTTTGTGTTCCAGCAGAAATTAAAACTTGCAATCAAAAATGGATGTGGAGAGGGAGCATTCCCTATGCACATGTTGATTCAGATATTTTCAGTGTGGGAAGTGTACCTGTCTAGGCCTAGAGCTTTAGGTGACCACTTTGTATCTCTGTTTCTGTCTGGCCGTCTCTCCTCATTTGCTAGGGACTGGATCTCAGTCACCAGGCTGATCCTTGTCCAGTCTGCTTCAAGAGACGAGGACCAAAGGCATATGAGTGGGAGCCCAGACTTTTGAGGTGTTTTGCGCCTTTAGCTCCTGGTGACATCGGACTAAAATGCACCTTTAACTCTCTCTCAGTGGCTCCTTTAGGCCTTTGAAAGCAGCTCTCCAGCAGTTCTCCAGCAGCACAGTCCAGAGCACCTGCAAGAGTCCATAGGCAGTGAGTGATTGAAGCTGTATGTGGCAGTCTGAAGCAGCTTTATTGCAACGTTGCGGTGATACCATCCCAACTGAGGTCTCTTTATAAAGGGCAGCATTGTTTGCCAGACCAATGTTAACATGCATGATTTAAATGATGGCACAAGCAGAACCTCGGCTCCAAATGGAGATATTAAAGATACCAAAATATTATCTTTCCTCTTGCCAATAAGAGCAGCTGGCAGGATGGGTTTACTGAACAAAAACTTTGGCCAGCAGACAAAGGTTATCGTTTTCACAGACTTTCCTTCTGAAGTACAGGATTAACAAAACATGCTATTTTTTTTATTTCAAAATTGGAGGGTTTGTGTCTTTCATCTGGTCAAATTTAGCTTAAAAGTGGAAATAATATCAAAGTTACATGCACCATGGGGAGACTGTTAATGTGGTAACAAAGGGCATTTGGCCAGTTAAAATAATAAAAGACTATACAGCTTTCCCAGTGATGGCTGGAGCCCAGTTAGTACTTTCCAAGTTGAGCCACAGTATTCTTTTCCAAATTATGCGGTTTGGCACGATTCAGAGTGAGTAAACTTACTTTCCTACAAGGGAAAAATATAATTAAGAGAGAAAACAAGGTCATGCAGTATTATGCTTCAAGTAAGCAATAATACACCATGGGGTGTACATAAGTCAATATTCATACACCCTGGACAGGCTGAGACAGAGACAAAGCAATGGCTCAGCATACAAAAAGATACATATATTATCTTAATAAACCTATGTGCAAAAGTAAAATGCAAATGGATGTTTTATTTCCTTACTAGATTATTTTAAGGGTATACATGTTCAATGTTTATGTGTATAATACTCATAAATTTTACTTAAAAAATACCTTTTATGTTAACATTTTATACTTTTTTGTAATACGTGAACTTGCTGCTTTTATTTTGTCAGGGTATCTGTTTTATTGGGATTTTTTTCTGCTATTAAAGCAAAAATGGTTTGAAATGTCTTTTATTTTTTTTTTTTTTTTTTTTACCATTAACTGATTAAGTTTGTTAAAAGGACTTTCAACCTGGATGATCACACTGGAAGCCTCTCAGAGTCCATTCTTACTTTACAGTAATGCACCTTCTAGGATTATGCAAGTGACACAAAGCCTGCAAAGAGTCAACAAAGTCAAGGATAAAGTCTCAGGATTGAAAAAAAGAAAGAGCAGCTTCAAATTTGGAAATGAACTTGCAAGCACTTTCTGTTATGTTTTTTAAATGAACAAATTGTTTAGCTGAAGCTCAGATAAAGAGGGCAACATGCAAAAAGAAAGCTTGGTGACCCAGTGTATGTAATACTGTGGTACCAAAATGGGAACAGCCCCGTGAGACATCTGCTCGATTTTTGCTGCTGACACTACTCATGGGAAAGGCCTGTGATGTGCCAGGAGGAAAATGAAAAAAGAAGAAAAACTTCAAAAAACATGGAACCACTCCCATCACCTGAAGCTTAGACCACACACGTGAAAGGGAGTAACTCACATCCAGCTCGGGTGCACAACCAGAGCAGCCTTATCTCCCTTTCAACTCAACCATTTTGCACATCTCGTATATAAAGTGCTTGTAAAGGAGGAATTTAAAAAATTACAGTAACCTGTAATTATTAGAGAAGCAAGAAATAAATTATCAATTCATTCAAAGAAACTGGAAATAACCTGGTATTATAAACCTTCAAGAGTTGCAGCATCTCACCATTGCTGTTATTTGGCTCCCAGTTGGTACAGTTTCTTTCACTTCGCAGCTCCACTGGGGAATACCTGCTCTACCAAGGTCCCAAAGAGCCTCCTAAAGCAGCCCTGCCTATTGCAGTTCTGTGTGCAAAGAAGCAGGAAATGTGTGGGCAGTGAAATTGGGAGCACATTTGTCACTCAAATATATCATTTCAATAGTCACACAGGCTGTGCACAGTACTCATACTGCCTTCTCCTGAAAGCACAAGTCAGCGACTACTTGCATACAACACTCTAGTCATTTACACAAAATGTGCCCTGACACACCTGAATTTAAGGTGTCACTTCAAAGACAAATCCTTATCAGCTATAGAGTTTCTCTCAGTATTGAACTACTCTGAAGCAGGACCAAGGTGCCAAAGCTCTCATATTGTAGACGTGTATCATTGCAGACTAAATCATTTTAAGCCACTGCCATCCCAGACTGAAAGGGAAACTGGAGTCAGAGCTGGAGCAAGGCACAGGGCTCTGTCCCATCAGCCTGCATGGCACAGCAGCATCCATGCTGATGCATGGCTCCTAATTCCCAGAGTGGACTTTTGTCCCACTTTTTATCTTGAATTAACATGGCACTCCTTACAATGTGAAACTGAAACTTATCATATCCTTCTGGATATGATATTTATATTTGCCTCCACCTTAACCCTCTTAAAACAGATTTATGTCACCATAGTTAACTTACCATCTCCATAGTAAGTAATCTTCTTTCAGGAAACAACAGATCTATTTTGCCTTGAATCAGAGCTCCAGGAAATCTAATGGCAAGAAAGCCAACACAAGTAATAAAGAGCAAATAACTGAGGGAAAAAAATTCTGTTTTATACAGAAAATATTTTCTGGATGCTTCTCTGTATAGATGCCAAACACTATTAACTTACTGATGAGGCCATGATGAGGCCAGATTCTCAGAGAAGCATAAATTTTCTCAGCTTGGGAAATTATTATTGATTTTAATTTCAAAATGGCACCAGAAGGTACTGCACAAGAGGAGAAACTCCTATTTTGTATTGAGTGTTTCACATGTAAATAAATGTTGAAGGATGATTATCTGCTCTTCTTTGCCCCCTCCAAGCTATCTTAAATCACTTAACAAATATTTTTCTATATAGAATCTGTATTAATAACAAAATTATACTATGCAAAAGAATATATTATCAAACAAGTATGCCATATTTACCTGCAAAAACCACTGTACTTGGATGCAGAAATTGTGTTTTATTTTTCTTTTATGCTCTTGCAATGACCCCTATGGCCCTATGTAGCCTCCAGCAGTGTATGAAGCAATGTGACAGGTATCTGTCATGTGTAGTTTAATTCTTTTTTAATTAGCCCAAACCCTCAATGAGATTAAAATCAGTAGGGTAGTGTTACCCTCTGCCACATGTTTCGCTTTCTGTGGTGTTTCACTTTGTCAGGCACTTTGCAAATCCCTTTCCTTTATGAACACAAAAAGTCTATAATTGTCTAAAGAGGAAAGACTAATAACAAATCTTTGTCCCAGTTTGACAAATACTTTTACTAATTACAACTAGCGAAAAAAGAAAGGGGTGTATTAATGGAAAGAACTGTTTTAAAATTAATCTTGTCAAGTTAATATGATCACTTGGTTGCACCCTGCTGCAGTGAAAACCTGTGAGTTTTTGATGTCTCAAATATTTATAGAAATACAGTGAATTATGGGTAAAGAAAATAAACTCTTATAACAGAAATATCAATTGATTTACTTTTTGAAGCCACTATTTGCATATCATAGAATCCTAGAATGGTTTTGGTTGGAAGGAACCTTAAAGATCATCTGGTTTCAAACCCCCTTCCAAGTGCAGAGACACGTTTCACTGGACCAGTTTGATCAAAGCCTCCTCCAGCCTAGACTTGAACACTTTCAGGGGAGGGGCATCCACAGCTTCTCTGGGCAACCTGTTCCAGTGCCTCCCCACCCTCACAGTCAAGAAGTTTTTCCTGATACCTAATCTAAACCTACTCTCTTTCAGTTTGAAGCCATTTCCCCTTGTCCTTTCACTACATGCCCATGAGAAATGTTCCTCTCCACCTTTTTTGCTGGTACTGGAAGGCCACAACTGTGTTACCCCAAAGCCTTCTCTCCTCCAGGCTGAGCAATCCCAATTCTCTCAGCCATTCTTCACTGAGATACGCTCCAGCTCTCTGATCATTGTGTTGGCCCATGTCTGGACTTGCTCCAACAGGCTGATGTCCTTCCTGTGCTGATGTCCTTCCTGTCCTTCCTGTGCATCCTAGTGCACTCCAGGCACTCCCCTGCTTTGTACAGAAGTGATTATTGCACAGCTATCAGCTCCACAGGGGTGCATGTTTATTTATTATATATATTATTATATATATTATTTATTTATTATACATATTTATATTTATATTTATATTTATATTATTTTAATATCTATATTATAATCTATAATATATTGCATATTATTAATTTTTTCCAATAAATTTTATCAACAAAATAAAATTTATTAAACATTACTTATAATGCATCAAAAAGTTGATGTGTTCGCTTTACCACTTCAACATCAAAGAAGATATTATGCAGCAATAGACAAGAAGGGCACACTAAGTAGAACTACCTTTTAATAACTTAATAAAATAATCCTGAGCAGATACAGGTTCCCTTCCCATCAAATTTAAAACTGACAAAAAAAGATTTTTCAAGAATTCTCTAAAGCTGCATGCCCTAGCAGATTACTCTTTTAAATAAATTTTCTCATCCAGCACTCTTACACAAAATTTTTTAAGAAAAGCTATCACATGACTTTAAAATAATCTTTCTCTCTCTAAAAACTCCTTCAGGAATCTAGTTTATCTTTCTAATTAAGGGTAAAGCTGCTAAGTGTTGGAATTTACTACCCTTCTGCTATCTGTAATTGCACAGTTAAAGGTATTTCATAGATTTATGGCTTCCACATCAAAATGAGGAAATATCTATCATTTTCTTAAGGATTCAAAGTTTCTAAATTCCTAGCTATTTGAACTTGCAGTCCAAAATTATCAACGTGCTTATGAAAGTGTCCATGTCTGTTAAAACTTAGGAGTTATATAGTCTTCATTCCATAATGTATAGTCCTTAAATGGACCCTTTACAACCAGGCAGTATCAAAGCTTTTTTTACCCTGGAACTAATTGATATAATAGTCCTAATTATTTTGAAATGCAACATTTAAGCAGCTGTGAGAATACAAGGCCAAAAAATGTATTGTATGCAGTGTATCCCACTTAAAAATTTCTGTTCTATCATATTTCACTGAAGCGCTTGTGAAAAGTCCTTATTCCTTAATACACCACGCCTGGTGCTGTCAGCGTGCTGAGTGCCTCTCTTTGGTCTCACAACATTATTCCTTTTAATTTTTTTATTATTTTTGGCATCAGCTTATCCCAAACATGCGTTACCCTTGGAAAAAGCACATTAAAAATACACGCTGCTAAGCTCACTCTTTAAACACACGGTGTTGGCAGTGGAGACATGCACTCCAGGATTAATTAAAAATGTGCTGTAAACCAGGAGCATATCAGTTGTAAATAACACAGGAGATAGATCTATGTATGCATATTTGCTGACTGCAGCCTTGCTACGTTGCCAGTGGGATACAACCATGAAAAAGCAGATGCCACCCAAGTGTGAACCAGATAAACTATTTCATATTAAAGTAAAAATGTATGCCATTGCTTAAAGCACCTGAGAGATCTCACACAGATCTTTCTCATCACGTCTATGGAAGGTGAAACAGGTGAAAAACTGGATAAATTACCAGAGTGAAGCGCTTTTAAGAGCAAGGCTTGAAATTTTTTGCTTGTTTAGTCTAGTAGAAACAAAAACTGATACAGGAAATAATTATTCTCTAAAAACACAATAGGGTGGTAAACAGTAGGCAAGGAAAAAAACTATTTACCCTAGCAGACAATGTTGGCACAAGAACAAATGGATGTAATTTGGCCATGAATAAATTTAGGCTGGAAGCTAGAGAGATTCTGGACATAAAAGTGGTGAGGTTCTCGAGTAGTTTTTCAGTACAAGTTGTAGGGACAAAAAAATAACAGCTCAAGCTACTTAATGATAAGGATTATTGAGTTCATGGAAAATGCCACAAGCATAGTTCTCTTGGTAAGCAAAAGACTGCATTTTGATGATCCAAGAGATTGTTTCCAGCATTCCTATCCCCTGAAAGTGTGGGGTAAAATAAAAAACCAAAACATTGAAATTAAACTTGTAATTATATTTATGCTTTGCAACAGGAAAACAATTTAACTTGATAAATAGGCATTGCATTGTACTTAATGGCTGGAAGCTAATTCTTTTTAATGTGAAGATGCAATTTGTCACATTCTAATTTTTTGGGGGTTTATAGTGTATCTTTCTACTACTTTTATTTTGCCTTGTTTTCTTTAAAGGTGTAGACAAAAATATTATCACTGTGTGGACAACAGAGAGACACAGACGGAAAATAACATCTGCCTATTTATTTATACCAGTTGAGCCACATTTGGCCCCTGAGTTCCTCAGATGAGCATCTGCTGTTAGTCTAAATCTGTACTAAGGAAAAAAGCCCCTGATGGTCACCATGGAAAGATGGAATCTGAATATCAGAAAGAAAGGAGCAAGCAAAAACCAAACATATTTGAGTTAGAATTACTTGAAGTTCAGAAAGGATGTCCAAAGAAAACAAGGAATATGTTGTGAAGCTATCTTCCATTAACACAGAATTTGCTGAGATTGCAGTCAGGGGTTTAGTCTAGAGACCCAACATGAAAGTATTTCTTAGGGTTTTCTTGTGCAGCTTCCGATGCCTGTTATAGTCTCACTATTAACAGCTAATAAATATGTCTCACCCAACACTGTAGTGGCTCTTGAAATTCAGATCTATGGTATACCACTATGCCATCTGAAGACCTACAGTTATTTAAAAACTAATCTGTGTTCTCCCATCAGCAAAGCCAAGCAGCAGAAAGAAAACCAAAACATTGCAAAGGCAAAATAGCAATATATCCCTATCAGTGTGAAACTATAAATAAGTGACAGAACCCTGCTGAAAATAAAGTGACTGCATATGCATAAAGCTGTGATAAAAATTCTTATTTGCAAGTGCATGTGTGCACATATGTATGTAATTATGAATGTATTTTTTCATAAATTATTTATAATTTGTCTGCTCTGTAAACCCATTTGCAAAAGATCTACTATGGAAGAAACTGTATTATCAACTGCATAGCTGTTAGCTTATTGTAAAAATGTCAAAACACAACTCAATATTCAGTTCAATTTAATTCAATTCACCTTTGTATGAAAATGTTTTTTCTCTTCTTTTTTTTAACCTCTTCTTACCTGTATTTGCTTGCTACAGTGTTCAGCAGCTTTTTCCATTTAGACCTAACTGAAGCTATGGGCCTGAAGGCCTCGGTAAACTTTTGGGAGGACACTATGCCTTGTCTGTGAAACACAGGAATGTGTTTCCCCTCTGTGAAGTCTGGTCTGCCCATCCCAATAGCAGCCAGCCATCAGGTGGGACTTGGTAAAGTTTTACTGCGGCTTGTAAATGAATAGCTGCTGATTTAGCTTTTGAAAGTGAAACTGCAGTTTCCAAGGAGGAGAAACAAAGAGAAGCCACCGGAAGTACCGGGTTATTGTGTGTTTCTGAAGGCTGTAAAGAATGGAAATGCAACTACAATATGGGATGAAATTTAACACATGTGGTGCGATCAGTGCTCAGAAGAGGTCAGAGAGATGAAAGAAAAGGTGTCTCTCTCCATTAAGTTTTACACCTTTGCTGCTGGTGAAGAGGTTGTGAGCAAAACCCAAATCATTGGTAAGAATTCAAAGGATGATTTGATTTTGGCTTATACTCAGTAGCACATCCTGCCAAAGCTGATTCTTAAAATGCAGTGAAGAGGACCAGGTTTTAGTTCTGTCCCTTCTGACCCATGTCTCAATCCTGCACCCCACACCCCACTGCTAGCAGTCTCTGTTTATTAGTTACCTTCAATCTCAGTTTATGATCTCCAGGTTTTACTTGAGACCCATGTCTCTGCTGTGATGCAATGGGACAGACAAGACCCAAAAGTCTGCTTCAAGTAGTTTTCCAGCTCTGAAAGGATTCATGATTTAACTAGCAAACTGATCTTCAAAGAATGAAATTAGTAGAAAGGCTCTCGTGGTCATCAACATTGGAAATATGGTAAAATAGAAGCAGTAATCCATGGTTTCTGATTTATCTTTGTTTTGCACTAGTTTGAATTGCTGTCTGGCATTTGGATGTGCTGACTTTTGAAGCAAGTTTTCTCAACAGACTATGTTCTAATCCAGCAGGAAAATTTAATATTTGGGATGATATTAAACATACTTTCAATACCCTTGGTCGTGTCTAATGATTATCAGAAAACTGAATAAACCAGTTTTGGAGTAAGGAAGAATATTAAATAAAAGTACTTTGAAAGTGACAATAAATCTTAAAAGGAGGGAGAGAAGAGTAAATATACTTTTAAGAAACTTGGTGACAGGCACTTCTAAAATAACTAGATACTAATCCATCATCAATGAAAATTGCATTCCTGATTGTGCAAAAGCCACCTTGTTCCTTTACATAATTTCACCTCGCTCATTTAAATCATTTTCTCATGCAGATACAGCAAGATTGACTAAACCTGGACCGTGAAGGAATTCAACTAAACTCACAGCCCTGATGCAGGTTAATGACCACTTTTTTCAAACTGAAAACCCAGCTAAACTTTATAGTTACAATAATTTAAAAACCAAATGCACATAATGGGAATATTCACAAATACTTTTGGTGTAAATTGCTTGTCTGTCTAAAACCAAGAAGTTTTCCTACTTCTGATATGCCAGGACACGTTAGTTTATTTTCTAGATTTTCTTATTTCAAATCTGTCTCTTAAAATTCAGTGTTCCATCTGTGGGTAGGGAAAATCAGCAATTTTCTGTGAATTGTTTAAATGAAAATACAGAAACTTCCCTGTTACCATGATAGGTTGCTACATGAGCATGAAAAGATATGTTTACATCATATGTAACTGAGTACTGGTAAATATGTAGAATATTGGCTACCTCATGTCTAGAGGTGTTTGTCCAGGCCTGATAAGTTCTTAAAACTCTGCAGAACACACGAAGTTTGCAAAACTGGTGCTGGCAGAAGAAAAGCTTTTCAAGACTTCCATGCATATTAAAATATTTTTTGCTACATGTAAGTTTATGAATGCTGTAAGAATGACTGGTTAAGGGTATTATTATTGTTATTTCTAACATCTAATCAGGTCTGAAAGCAGTTATTCTTTGGAGGGAGTGGGAGGCACACTTTCTTTTAAATTCAATCATCAATTCATCACTGTGGGTGCATTTCATTTTTCATGAAAAAAGGTAAGAGGTTTACAATAAGGCTGTTCAAAACCTGGGTTACTCTTATAATACGAATCTTTCAGCTATAACTTATAGCTCTGTTATATGTTTTCTAAAAATTATCTTCTTTATCTGAAAATGGCATATTGTCTTCTCAAATATTTAGTGATTATTCTTCCTTCATATAAAAATCTACTCCAAAGTATGGACCTTTTGTTTTCCCTTCCCTTGTTTTCCCTTCATTGTGCCTTGCACAATAAGACTGGTTTTTCTTGACAGGTATTGTGAATAAATATATAGTAATGCAAATATTTCCCACTGTGCTGTTATGAATGCACAGAAATTGTGGAAGAAAGTAGACTACTTATCCACAAATAATATAAAATATCTGGGTAGAAATAAGTACCTGCCTAGAGCCCCTAGGGTACTGCTGTAGTGGAAGATGAAAGGACTTCTCCAAATTTGAAACAAAAGGGAGGTTGGTATTCTTTCAGTACTACATTAAGACATCATTTTAATGCTTTATAAATAAACAAAAAAAAATGGTTAGGTATTCAATAATTTTCACACATTTATGATACACCTTGGAAACTGTATTTTATTTTTAGCCCCAAACATTCCCAAAGTACCACTGAAACTTAAAATTATTTGGAGTAGTAGCCAATTTATAACTTTTGTCTATTAGCTATTGATCAAAATTCCCCCAAGTTATGTATGCATGTGTGTGTAAATACATAAGTATTTATCTCAAACACAAACTTAGGATGTTCTTATTGTTCTTAAAGAGCATGAACTCTGTGCTCAAGACAAATTCTTAATGAGCAGCAATTCCGCCTTTTTGTCCTCATTTCCTGAAGAGCCTGCTCCTAATTTACCACACACAGCACTAATGATGAGAGCACTACTTTCCATCAGGATTTCCCCCAACTGTTACTGATTCAATATGTGACTCACATTTGTTAAAGAAATTATTTTCATGAGGTCCCCTGTAAGGTGAAAGAATTGTGTTTAGAGGTACTTATTTACAAAAGTGAAATAAAGATTATGGCTACAAGTATTGTCTAAATTAAGGCAAACAGTCAGAAGCACCAGAAAATTACTTTCCTTTTTTTTGTTTTTTTTTTTCCCCAATGGAATCCATCCTGCACATACTCCAGATTCTGTTCTGAAAGCTCAGGAAGTCACACACACTCTGAGGCATTCAGAAGATGAAGCACATGTCCTTAATTTTTTTTAAGTAATTACCTAGCATTAAGTTCTGTGGCAGAGGAAAGGGTGCACTCCAACTTCTAAATATAAGAAAACAAACACAGAATACAAAAAATACAAACTGCAAGCAATTCATAACGATATCAAGCCCATCAGCTTGCAAAGACAGGCATGTCTGTACTAAACTTACCACCTTTCCTTATGGAGAAGTGCTAAGTTTAGTATGGACAAGCTTTGAGGAAAAACCGCACCTTTTGACAAAAGGAGTTGCAACAATTCATGCTTACTTGCATGCATGACAAGGGCATGCTATGTCACTCCAAGGAAAAGTAAAAATATCATTACCAAAAAGGCCATTTAAATGGGATGTAGCTGCTTAAGCCAAATCTGAAATATACAGTCACTTTGCAGACATTATGGGTGCAGTAGCATAGGCAGCTGCATTTACATGCAAATTATAAGTAATGCACACTATGTATGAGTAAACATTAGTGTAGTCTCGTGGGTTATGGACCCTTTTTCTACAATCTTTATTGACAATTTAAATTTTCTCCGTGACTTGGAGCTTCACACATGATAGTCGTGCTAGGTATAAATTTGACAAGTTTGCAGAAGAGCTGCCTTTGAAAATTCAAGATGTTCCTACTCCTCTTTAATTAATTAATAATTATGTTTTCCCACTTTTGCTTTGTAGGAGAGTCAGAAGGGTGTCATGTCCATGCTCCTCTGCACACCTGCCCCTCTCCTGGCCCCACCAACCGGGACATTGCCTTTAGGAGCACAAGATGAGGGATCTCATCCTTTGGCTACCTCAGTGAAACTTCTTACCTGCAGGTTAAAGGGGTAGCCAGTTGTTGTGACTACTGTGCCACTGGAGATGAGTTTTGAATGAACATAGGCAGAAGAAACAGAAACAGGTGAGTCCAGCATAAGGCTTTTCTACTGAGCATTTCACTGAGTGTAACTGCGTATAATTTAGCTGTACATTTATTTCTGCACTATCTCTGTGAAGTACAGAGTATAAGTGAACAGTACAGTGGCAACACCATAATCTATCAATTTTTTTTTCTATTTCAACAACATTTCCCAGTTTAGCACACAACTGCTAATTTGTTGCATGTGCTTCACTATGCATGACCATCTACAAATGAAATATAGCATTGCAAATAGTATTTTGAACAGAGCTTCTTGGTAAACTTTGAGGCAAGGCCTGTGGCATAAATAATGTCAAATATAGTTAGAAAAGAAAAAAATCCCTTATGGTTTTGGGCAAAACTTTGGCCATGTTTTGAATTCCCGCTCATTTTTAACTATGGGGGTTTTTAAGAACAAGTTCTAACACAATAAGAAGTTTAACCTGAGCTGGAAACCCCCAGCAAGCATCTCTGTTGGCATGAGACCTGGGAAACCCATTGCCTGTTCTGCAATTCCCATTTAAGTTTTCATTTCCCTCTTTTGGTTGGTCAGAAATCATTTGATTTTCAGAACTTCTGGTTATGTTACACAGCTAAAAGCACAGAGCAGGTGTACATTTGTAGTCCATAAAAAAACTAAACCAATGCTGTGAAATGCATTGCAAATACTTTTAAAGCCAAAAAAAGGGTTTTGATCCTATCTGTATAGAATAAACTGACATGGCAAAATTATTTACCTCTATCACATCCTGGAGTTATGACATCAAAGAGGAAGGGAGCTGCTCAGGTATTTTAATTGCGTCAGTGAACCACTTGGATTTTCTTCTGTTTAACTCTGAATTTCCTGTGTCAAAAATGATTGGTTTGGAAATGCTGCTGTTTTAATTTCAAGTTACATTGGTCTTACTTTCTCCCTAATGTTTTTCTTTGTGGATGATGGTGTGAAATTCATAGCAGCCAGATTGCAGAGGAATCTAGCAATTCTTCATATATAATCATTAATAATGTATTTCTCTACATTCTTAAGGTATCATATTTCCATAGGCAGTTGCAATTAATTCAAAGCCACAGTACAGTGAAAAAAAACTACAATGAAACCCACAACAGACCCTCTATCCTCAGGGCTCTTGTCCAAATAGATACAACCATTACAGAGCAGAACTTGTGTGTTTTATAGCAGATAATATAATGCAGAATTGACAAGCGAGTGAGCACAAATATTATCAACTATAGATGAGAAGGTCTCTTCCGTTGTCAAATAAACCTATCCTGAAATGTTGATTTCAGTGTATATTTGGCTCAGGTCTTGTGTCCTGGTGGACAGGAAGGATCTTCTGTTCAGCATTGTGTCAACTACACACGACTGTTGTAATCAACAAAATAGCAGCAACTTTCACAAAAAGGATGTAATGGAAGAAAATTAATGAATCTATCTTTTATGTTGATGGCACAGGGAGCCTTGTTAGTAAATTCTGTAGTAATAGAATGGGCTCCAATATGTTTTTCATGTGTGTGGTTGCATCATGGTTGCTGCCTATCTGCAGATAAGGGTCCACCAAATGCATGGAAGTAATTTTGGATATGAAGTGGATATCTGTGTTTAATTGGGAACTCATGTAAAAAAGGGTTTTGCCATTGCAAATTGGTTAATAGACAAGTGTAAAACAGTGAAAAACAGGCATAAAATCAGACTAATACATCTTTTGATAGGATGTATGTTAACTGTTGAATCCCTATTGCTGAAATTAGTGGCCTTATGTTAGAAGTTTCATATTGCAATCTGCCATTTATTTTGACACATACAATTATAAATACTAAACTTCAGCTATTGCTATCTGATAAAAAATACAGAAAATAAATTAATGATATAACTTGACTACATTTTAATACTTTCTATTAAGTATTCTTAATAGAATTTAATACTTTCTATTTAATACTATCTATTAAGTAATATTGCTAATATTCTCTTCACAATCCTGCATCTGGAAAAGTTTAAAGGCTTTTTTCCCATTTGCATGCGCAGTATATCCTGCTGACAGATGGCAATCTTGCTACCTTTGAAACACACATCACCCCAAATGGCAGAGTTCACTTCCCAAGGTTTCCAAACTTTTCCAGAGTACTTTTAGCAGAGTCTCACGAATACCCTCACCTCCTGGGTGTGCTGTCCTAACAATGTCTGGCAAATCCTGCAGGAGCTCACACTAGCAAACAGCATTAGGCCTGACCAGCATAGCATGTTTTGGAATGTGAGGCCAGTGTGGAGCAGTGGGAGAAAGCCAGTGGCATGCTTAAAGCTCAATATCAGAAACACAAATTTAGAGGACTCCAGCACGGTTCCACAGAAGGATTTGTTTTGGGCTCTTATGTGAAGGCACCAATAGCTTGTGAGCTCTCCCTTAGCTCTGCTCTGCACTTGTTAGTGAGGACACCTTGCACCCCATGGCCAGCTGCTCTCTACAGGCTGTTGCTGCAGATAAGACTGATAAAAAATTAGGGTTGTAAATACCCCATGGAATCCAGTTGGTTAACCATGATTTCAATGCAGTATATGATACTGGAGGAGTGTGGCAGTAATAATACTGTAAGTGCTGCCAGGTACTTGTACAGTATTTTGCAAAATGTTCACATATCTGTTTGCGTGGTCCTTGCAGTATAGTACTTATATCAGTATATGTTACATTTCTGTACATAAAAACATAAAATGCCCTTCATAAAATAGTTAAACCACAATGACCAGTTCTCTTCAGCAAAGTTCAGTCTAAATGTCTTGATTTTATTGCCACAGTAACATAATGTAGGTGTTACACTTTTAGCAAAGTTTCAGTATTTAGTCTCAGCTTTTTCTTTAAGTTTCAAATACTATGTGGAAATGAAGAATATAAATATAAATACAGCACTGCATGGACGAATTCTTTCTGGATAGTGTAGTATCTTGAGAGTGTGTTGTCTAAGAACAGCATTTTGGTAAATCACATTACTGAATCATTTAAAATTTGAGACTTTTGTATAATCATATTTTGTGCCCTTTCAAGATCCTTTGTTATAACAGCTCAAGCTTTAAAACCTTTTGCCCCTTCTACCTCTAGAGAAGAGTCTCCACTAATATACTGAAAATTTAGAAGTATAGTAAAATGTGTTTTGAAAAGACAAAATATATAAAAACCGAAGGTTTCAAGACTATTAGTATTTAGGTAGAATAGGTACTTAATTAACAACAGTAAAGAGCAAAAGATGAATGCAAACTAAATCTGTAAATTGTTTTTGTATAGCATTTTTAGAAGTGTATTTTCAATAAAAGTCTATATTTTAAATATGCTTTCTTGCTCAGTTTTAACGTGAACAAATATTGAAGCATTTAATTAGATGTCATGAGATCATGCTGTATTATATAACTATGTGCTGTAAACATGCATTTTCCTTAACAGAAATACAACACCGCCATAGAAATAAGAGGAAATACTGCTTACCTTCCTTCCTTAGAAAATGTTCCCTGAAGGCAGAGTAAATCTGATTATAAAATGAAAAACAAGCCTGAAGTGTACAACTCACACACATACAAACAGCAGATACAGTCGCCTCCATGCCTGCTTCTAGCCTTCTGTACGTTTCTCACTTCTTCACATTCTACTTATGCTACAAGAACTCAAACTATGCTTAAAATACTATTCTGAAGTGTAGCTGTAGCCACCAACATATTGCATAAATGGTACTTACTGTTCCAGAAGTCACGCATCATCCTATAGGAAATTTACACCTTCAAAAGAGGGATTTGTTACAAGTGAGCAGATTGCAGCAAAGCACAGCGCCTGGCTTGTCAAAGAAAGTTGTTACTTTCAGACATCAGCACATATTCATTCACAGAGCACAGTAGCTTTACATTTCTGTATGTGCATGCATACCTACACAAACACACACACACACACACACACACACACACACACACACACACACATGCCGAAGGAGTCACAGCCTGTCTCTCACAACTGCATGCTAACTGCTGAATGGGGGAAAAATCTTGTTAGTATTACACGCAATCATTTCTCTTGACCATGGCTTTTGCATACATTTTTCACATAGCATGACCAAGACCGGTGATGCTACAAAGCATTTCTAACTCAGACAGGAGCAATTATTCACATAAGGCACAGAACTCTTTTTGGCTTCCCCAGTGAGAGTGCTACAACTGCAGCAGCAGTGCAGGGTCCCTGTGCCGGCACTCACTTGCTGCAGTCTTTGTGCATGAGTATACATTATAAACTAATTAGTAACACAAAGACATCTGATACCCAAGAACTAAAGAAAAACATAGAGAATCAATCAGATCCTACAGCAGGCATGTAGGCTGGCTGTAAAAACCTTTAACAGCAGGTAGATTTTTTTCCTGTGCTGTCAAAGTTAAAGGTATCAAAAGGAAGCACACGCTAAGGCATTTTTGTTCCACTGTGATATTGATCCAATGCCAGACGTGGTGAAACACAATGGGCACACAGTCAGCCTTGGTAAATTAGGTAGATTAGAGATCATTTGATGGTATTCTATTGTTGCTATTGTAATCACAGTAATTTTCACTGGTAATGGTGCTTCGTGATGAAGTGCGGTTCTCACAGGATAATTGTGAAAGGTATCGAAAGATTCAGGGTGTAGCATCTGGTTTTAAAAGCTCTTCAGATTCAAATTGGCATTTTACTTTATCTTGAAAATTTATTAGAGATTCAGATCATGCCGGTTTAAATGGAAAGGTGAAAGCAGGGTAATTTCAATCTATGAATTATTCAGATTCAGACTGGTGAAATTGCCATCCATGAACTGATTCTCTGACAGTCTTTTGCAGAGCCTCCATTACGCTTGTCATTTTTATTTCTTTATCTACAATCTCTCCCTCAGTTACTGAGCTCGTCCCTTAGGGCTGTGCTTCACAAACCAAGTATTTAAAATTGGCAATAATCTAAATGTGTTGCTGTCTCGAAACGCAGTCTCCACAGGCTGTCTTTTCCAAATCATTAAAAGCCACATTAACGATGGTGTCTGTTAGGCTCTTCGATTAGATGAATTAAATTTTAAAAAAAATAAAAAGCCAGCAAAGAGAAGAGACCAGGGTGTCATATCGAAGAAGAGCTATGTTCCTGTAACAGTCCAGCAAAGAAAGTGGTGCTTTGTGTTTGTTCCTTTGTTGTCAGTGTAACCCATTCTAGTTGCATAGCATCACGCAGAAAGAAACAACTGTTAAAGCAGGCTGACTTCGTGCCCCAGTTTCCAGCAGGAGCAGATAAGGACTGCGTTATAGACAGACTAATCCACACAAATGTACAGGCAGAGACCAATCGCAATTAACAGCTTCTTACAGGCAAAAGAAACAGAAGCAGCAGCAGTAGTAGTTGCAGTTGTAGTATTTGTAGTATTAGAAGAAGAAGCGACTGGATACCCGAAAAGGTTTCATTCTCTCAGACTCCAACTGATACAGATTGCAATCCCAGAGACTCTCCACTTGATGGCTGGTTGTGTCATTGCTAGTCGACTGCTGCCCTGTATCCAGAAGGACTGGGGCTGATTTAGGTCAGAGAGTCTGGTTTCTTGTTTGAGCTTTGCCCTAACTGATGTAAGAAATTGCGGCAATCTGTATCACCAATCTATCTGACCCTGGGATGCTGGCACAGCTTCTGCCGTGGAGTACCTGCAAAAGGCCCCAGTCGGACGGACAGTGACAAGTGCCATCTCCTTTGTCCTATTGCTGCAGGTACATCACCGTAGCATAAAGAAAAAAAACCCTCTCAGTACGCAAAGTGGGAAATCAGGCGTTCGTCCTCAGAGGCAATTTGGGTACAGAGCTCCGAGCAATCCCTGCTCAGCTGAAAATGCTGCCAGGCGGAAGCCAACACATCCAAGCTGTGTCTGTTCCTACGCTAACACCAGGAATATCCCCCTCATATGAAAAAGATAAGAATAAAAAAAATCTATGCTGCTTTGTGCCTGGTTCTATGCGTCTGCTTTGCCGCACTGCGACTAGAAAACTGCAGCAGTAAGAGCTCTGGCAGTTGCGATAATGTAGAAAGCAGCAGCTCTGTGACACAGCAGTCAGCTGACTCGCAGTGTTATCATTCAATGTCCTCTATAGAATAAGGCCAGTTTCTAAGGTAGCACCAGGAGGATGACCTTGCACGCAGAAACTGGGCAAGAAGGAGTAGCAAGACTTGTGTACACCTGCGAGTGATTTTGTGGTGATGTACAGCATTATCATCGGGACCCTGTCGGTCTTTAGAGGTCCCTTTTCCCTCTCTTCTTTCCTCCTTGGCCAAACAGAACTTGTCATCTGTTGAGCAGTATCTCTTCCATCATGAAACTGTCAATATGATCATGTACAGACGATGACAACTATTATCATTAATAACAGTGTTTGGGTACACTGTTTTAAAAACATGGCTCTTTCTTTTTCCTTGTGGTTACATTTCCACAAGAAATTGTAGGTTTTTATTAACTTCCCCTTCTCTGTGACTATGGACATGCTCCAGGAGACAGAAAGTTATCAGGTAAACACCCCTGAAAGGCAAATCCTAGTTGGCAAGACTGTGTCTCTGAGTTCTAACTGAGGCATCTGACTACCTAGACTGATTTTCACAGTTCTCTGTAGCTCCCAACTAAATTCATGGGTAACAGCTTGTTGTTCCTGCCTCTGGGAAATCAGAGGGGAGAAATTTAAACTTCCAGCTGGCAAATACGGAAACTTACTAGAGTTCTGAGTCAACAGGAGTCAAATACCCCACCGCCACTGGGGGCTTTGAAAGTTCCCGTGGGGAGCATCAGGCAAGCTCTTGAAAACCTCCAGCATGTGTCTGCCTACTTAAATTATATCTAAAGCTACAGCAGGTTTGTCAGAAATTGCCATAAATCAACTTGTCAGTCACTTACTGAAAGAATTTATATTACAGCACGTTATCCTTGGCCAAGGACAGATCATCTTCCACTCATCTCAGTGGATGTGTTGTACGTGCTCAGACCAGAGCTAAATTGGCTCTCACAACTGCTACTGTAGACTATGCAATTTCAGTGAGACACTTTATAAGTTCATTTTAAAGTGCATAGAAAGCCTTATCCTGGAGTTTAGCAACAGCCAAGTAAGGAGCGGCCATTATACACCAAGCTGGTATTTCCTGTGATTTCCATAGTCATGCTAAATTACATAAGCATTAAAATGGACATAATACAGAATTCTTTTAGAACACAGCAGTTTGCACCAAAACCCAAACAAACTGTAATAAAGCCATAAAATTGGTAAAAGTCCTGTTGTATCTTTAAAGTGGAATTCTCTTGGACAACACAAAGAGCAGAGCACCCATGCAATGACTGTAGTCCACTGCTGGATCGCTTCAGGGGGAGGGATGTCTGATCTCATGTGCAGACGGTTAATGGGTGAGTAATGTAGCCACAGTCCTGTCTCTTCCTTAATAATTTTTTATTAAATGCCCTGAAGGCCACTATTCCTGCAATCAGCAAAATCAGCACAGACGTCAAGTGGGGAAATGCCTGCACTCTGCCCTCCGCCTTACAACCCCCAGACCTCGATTACAAGCTGTGCCTCCTCAGCCCCATACATTTGATGCTCAAGAATATCTTTTTACTTGCTTATCTGGGATCTCCTACCCAGGAAGCCTAGGAAAGAAGCATGAAGTCTAAGCAAACCCCTGGAAGCCAGGGATGCCAGTTTTCCTGCCTTACAGGATTTGCTGAGTGACAAGTGTCATCTTGACTGAAGGCTCTCTTTCTGCTGAGCTCTGCATAGCCCCACTTTTTGCCTTTGAGATAAGCTGGATGGCTGTTCCTCCAAAGGGGCCTTTCAAGTCTCAGCTCTTCCTAAGCAAAGGATGGTCTGTAGATGGCAGAATTTGTGTTTCTGCCGACCATTACTGCCTTTGGAGAGGGAGGGCAGGAGGGAGCACTCCTCTCCTCCAGCCCCCACCTCTGTGGGGCCAGCTACAGCTGTAACAATCATAAATCTGAATTTTCCACCATGTTTTCTCCCTGTAGTCCTGTTGTTGCTTCGGGAGTAGATAGAGGTATTTTATTCCCTCAAAGCCCTGTAGGTTGATACATGCTTTGCAGCCTTTGCTGAGGGAAGGGTGGGGAAAGCCAGCAGTGCCTGAGGGGTCAGCAATGTGTGAAATGCAGGATGGGACATATCCACTCAGAACAGTTCAGAAGCTCTTTTAAAGACCACATCAGGGTTTGTTTCTGAGACTGACTTTTCACTTTAGTTTTCTGGTGTTGATGAAGGCTAATGCAATTTCCTGCAATGTGTGCAGAACTCCTTTTCTAGTCATTAACACACACATTTCCCCCTATGAACAAGATCCTAATTTGGTTTTCTTGAAGAAGGTTCAAAGATGAGTGCTTTGATTCGTTCTTGTCTGTGCATCCATGTGTTTGTACTGTGTTACACTGAATGATATTGCATTATGTTTTGGGTAAGAAATCACACTGGGACAAATTTGGGAAAAGAAATTGAAACTTTTACCTCATTTACCACTTAAGCACTCCAGGAAAAGAAGAGATTTAAGTTTTGCCTCTTTTCTCCTCTTTTTCTTTTTCACTGAAATGGAAATTGCATCCAAGCCCATAAACTGGATGCCAAGTTTCAACTGAACACAATTAGAAACAGCTTAAATACTAAACTGAAAGCTGAGGGGCCAATGACATTTAAGGGACTCTTTCTCCCAGGCTCTCAACCATAGCACTTCTGACAGAATGCTGTATTAGAGATTAATGTTTGAGGCATCACCAAATATATCCCCCATATGATCCCACATAAATGACAAATTCAGAATGTTTTGGAAGTCTTTTGGGTGCTGTGTTCCCCCCTGTAAACATGTGCAACACTATATCCATTCAGCAGAAGGATATTTTTTTTGGTATTTCTTATAGTGCTTATAGTTTTTAATCAAGGCATACAATTAAATGCTATTTTTTCATCAAATAATATTTATTTCAAATGGATCTTTTCATTTTTTTCTTTTTACTTGTCAGATTTAAGTAAATCTGATTTTCTTGATTTTACTGATACTATTGTGTAGGCAAGTAACAGGGAATACATTAACCTACAGGTTTTTCATGTCCATTGTTCATTGACTTATTTTTTGTCATTACTTCCTGGTGTACAAACCTGGGGCCTTCAGGCATTTTAAATTATAAGCACATACTGTATAAGATCTTCCCAACAGCTGGTTCTCTTAGGATTTCACCTGTGTCTTTGTATCTTCAATAAGCTTCATGTAAGTTGAGTCTACTGGGAGAAAAGAAACTTTAAAACTTTCTTTTCTTCCATAAAATTTGCTAAGGAACTGACTTTTCTGAAAACCAGAAAGGGCTTTCAGAACTAGTCCCTAAATACACTTTAAAAATGGCCTTATCAAATGGGACTCAAATTTGAGACACAGAATTAAACTTTTACAAGCTGCCCTTGGAAGACTAACAGGGGCTAATTAAAAATGTAACTCCTGTCACGGAAGTGAAAGAGAATCCTGTGTATTTCCCAATCCTGCTTCTGCAAATCCTTCCTGCTGAAACAGCTGAATCAGAACAAATTGCTTGTGTGTGAGTTACTTCAGCCATATGGTGAAGGAAAAAAAGAGCCGTGTGCCTCCTCAGCCATGTAGTAAATAGGAACTACCTCCACGTGGGTTTATACATTTATAGCTAATGTGGAGACTTAAATGTGAAATCAGGGAAATTAAGTGAATTGTGGGTCCCTCTCTGGGACTTGTGGCTTATAAACTGTTAAAAAGATGATATTCAAACAAGTACAACTATATATTGATATGTATGTCTATGTATATATAAATGCTAATTTCTGGTATGAATTACCTTTTCTCATTCAAGTGATTAAAATACAAACAAGACTGTGTGAAAAATAGAACAAAATGGTGATACACAAGCCCCACTAACAATGACATGGAAATTTTTTGATCCAAAGTGTGAGAGGATCACTGCACAAGGTTGGTGAATAGGATGTGACAGGAATGTCAGTAAAGGACAGGCGCAAAGGAGACATCTTGTTGTCTGTGACACATCATTGGTGTCAGTCACTAATGATCTTCTTGACATGTTGAGTATATAGCTCAGAATGTATCAACATTACTTCTTTTTTCTATCATTGCTGTTGGAAGTCAGTTTAAAGTTCCCATGATAGAAACCAAGGCTTGTGCAAAGGGGTGGTTGCGTGCCTTGAGGAAGATTACAATTACATGTTTGGCCTTATTTGGATATGGCATTTGATAAATCTGGGATAATTAATCATGGAATAATCAATGAGATTATCCATTTGGGGCCTCTGGTTTTTCAGCTTTTGTTTGTGCTTGACTTGGTAGTTCTGTTTGCTGAGAAAGACTGCAGTAGTGCCAGGGATGAATGAGGAAACAATCCTGGAGAGAAGAAAAGTGAAAAATATGGCATAAATAGGGGGACCTCTATAAAAGGACAGAACTGAGAGAGTGCACTGAATGTATTGGCCAAATGCAGCAGTCTGGAGATAAAGCCATTAATCTGCAACAGCCCACCCAGAAACTTGAAATTCTCCACAAACTCTCAGGAACCTAATCCTCTAATAAAAAAAAAATTCACACCTATATCCAGATCTCCAAGCTGTCAGTGCTTACATAGTTGTGTATTTTTTGTGTTTGATAGGTAATGATTTTATTTAAAATTCTCATGCTCTTAATAGATACATTTTTAATGACCACTATTACTTGCAAAATTCAAAAATAAATCAATATGTTGAGTTAAATTATAAAAATACACACAGCTAAAAATAAAAATTGAAATTAAAAATTACAAATAGAAACAAACATGCAGGGAAGTGCTAAAATGAATGCAATCAGTTCCAGATTTAAAACAGCCTCCCCACACTCACCCTCCCCCCCTTTCCACTACTGGGTGGTCACGGACTCATGGCAGTTACTAGTGGTTTTCTTTAGAGCCATTCCAGACTTCTATTTCCACTCATTTTAAAATGGGAAGAAACAGAGGTATTGACTTAATTTTCTACATGTTCTGCACTAGGTTTCAAAATTAAGCAGCCTCCTGAAATGGTGGCAGAGTGTTCCTAATCAGTGAAGCAGCAGGAGTCTGGAGGAGGCTTATGGTATGGAGAAGCTGGGCTAAAAAGCCATGAGAAGTTATAATCCCTCAGAATGGATCTTGCTAGGTTTATAGAGGGCAGTCTCTGACAGACAGCGGTGGGCAGGGGCTGGAGCCCACTAACAGCTGAGTGATACAGCACAACACTTGATGCTGAGCACCTGGGACTGGCCCTGTATGAGCTTGTAAGGCTTACTTGGTACTTTGCAGCTGAAAGATGTGCTTCAAAAGACCCCTCTTGATCCAAGCTGAGGTGGTAGTACAGCCACAGACAGAGACTCTGTTCCCATCCTATGGTCAGTCCTATAACACTGGACTGTTTCAATGAAACAGGTACTGAGGACCTGCCATTCCAGCCTCTGCTCCCTTATCAGTCTTCATCTGCTGTGTGTCCTAAGTTAGGCCCTGTGTGATACAAAACTGCTTAATATAGTACCCAATAGCCAGAAGGATATCAGCACCTGGGGTTTTGTGTAAAACTAAAAAAGAAATTTGTGTAGGAATACTATGTGGGTTGGTGTAATGTAATTAAGTAATCAATTAACACAGTTACTTTTTTTTTTCCTGTTCCCATTCAGTTACTAAATAAGCACTTTAAAGGATATTGCATTGCTACTTGTTTTAACTTGCATATTTCTTACTTTTCCTTTTCTCACAGCACAACTCTGATGGCCACTTGCCATTTGACCCCTGGTTCTGAGATGCAACTGTGACTCGGTCTGACCTCCCCTGCTAGAGGGGCAAGAGCTCAGCCTTGAGTCCCGCCCACCCAGGTGTGTTGATTTGGCAGGTCCCAGCTTGAAGTTCTCCTACGTGTGTGTGGTGCAAAGTTCAGCTCTAAATACCCCGCCTTTCAGAGCATGAAAAGAAGCACCTAGCTGTGAGGTAGCAAGGAGCTAATCCACATCTCCTCCAAGGAAAAACCCCAAGGGTCAAGAGAAAATGTCCTGAGAGCCTGGCTTGGCTGCAGGCAAAACTGTTAAAGCCTCCTGTGCAGTCCTCTTCTCTGGACACAGGGCTCCCCATACCCTGGATGTCAGCTTAGCTTTCTTAAAACTAAAATACATATTTTTAATGAGCCTTAGCAAGCTTTCCCTGCAAATATTCTTTCTGACATTCTAAAGTAAGTAGGGCAATAAATCACAGTGTAATGCAGGTTTCATGTTTGGTCTGCTGGGATCTGTGGAGCTGTGGCAGTGCAGCCACTTAGTTAGAATTAACCAAATCATTGGTCTGCTCACTGGCTTAATGGAAACCACTTTACATGCAGATTTGTTACTTGTTCTTCTGTTGAACTGTAGCACTTGTACATTGCTTTTATAATACACCCAGCATAGCTCACTCTTCCAAAGCTGTGAAGTTTCTTGTACAATAAAGTATTATCACTCAGAATTAGTAAGATTATTAAAACTGGTTTCGATGCTGCTGAAGGCAACCACTGTATTTTAGTTTTTAAGTTAAGACAAGATGATGTACATATGATCCTGTATAAAGGAACAAACACTTCTCTCATGCAAGTGCACCCAAAGGTAACACCTGGAAGACCTTCCATACATGGATGTGGATTTTTGACAGGCCCCACACTCAAGCACAGTTCATGGGTAAGACACGTGGGCACCCCTGCAAACAGGTTCAGGCTTGAGAACCTGGAACACTGGTGGCTCCTGTGTGGGTAAAGATCCTACACACAATGACCTCTCTTTCATCCTTCACCCAGGAACTTTCCTCCTTTTTTAAGCAGGGGTAAACCACACTTACACACCACATTTCATACCAAGACACAAATGCAGGCAGGCAAACTCACTGCTATGCATGTAGGACAAGCAAATTGCTAGGTCTAGAGGGATGTGCCTGGGAAATACCACCTAGATTTACCCACTTTCTCATGCTTTTTTTTTTCTCCAACATTCCTCTTTCCAGAAGCAGAAAACTGTGCCTGATGGACTCTCACCCACTCAGAGGAACTCTAAAGCAATTATATTAAGCACATGGCAAGCACACATCACTTAGCAGCCATGCGCTTACATCCACAGCTCATTCACCAGCCATGTGAGAGTGCTTCACAGTCACTCACAGTTTACAGGCTTCTTCACTTTACATTTTCAGTTTTGCTCTATTTAATGTGTCGGCAGTTTTATACAGCCCCTGAAAACTAGTCATTCCTCCTTCTGTCTGCAAATCAAATATAGCTTGATCAAAAATAAAACAGAATTTAAATCTATTTCAGGGGAAATAAAAATGTACCATTCTGGTTTGAAATTTATAAAGAATAATAGTGGTTATATTTTCCCATTGACTTAACAGGGCCAGGATTTGATGTGCAGTATTTCCTCTGCTCTGCAGTCTGAAGATGGGAATCATGTTTCTGTGCATCTTTGACTTAACACAAAATGCAGTGCATCTCTGATCTTATCTGGAACTATAAAGTGCTGTTATGCTAAACAATAAAGTAATTAATGATTTAAAAAGAAAAATCAGCAAATGAAGCTCAACCAGTTCTTCTTGTTGAGCTATTAGATGCAATTAACATTTGCCTCAAATTTATCTCTTCATTCCTTTCTGGTGTAGTTTAAAAACTGAACTAAATGGCTTCAAAAGTAACAGAAGCCTCATTTTCACTATATGTTTAAAATTACTTAAAAACATTTTCCTGTAAAGAGGTTTCTCGGATCTCTGTTTGCCATTTTCCTGAAAGTTCACTCAAGTGAACGTTTTTTATTTGCTTTCCTGTTTAATCTTCTTAGTTCTGTGGTCTGTGAGCAGCTTTTGGGCTGGTGAGTAGCTATATGGTTGTTATTTATTTGGTTATAAGTTTAAGCAGTCGAATGTGTTGAGTTAGAGACTGAAATTCTAGGTTTGAAATACAGGGTGCATCTATAACAGCATAAACAAAGTTGTGTATATTTACCATATCATTAAATTAGTCATAATGCATTTTAAAAAGATGATACCAACACTTCTGAAAGATAGAATAAAATTAGTCTTAATCAGTGTAAAATTAGGTGAATCCAATCCCTATGAATTAACAACTCCATTCCTGCTGCGAGATACTGTCTTAATTTTATTGTTGCAATACTTAAAACTGCTTAGGCTGAAATGTTTCATGGCACACATCTAGTTCAGGCAGGCAATTTGCTGAGAAGTTATAGTTGAGTCCATTTTGATATTGTGACCAAGAAAGAACATATCCTCATTAGGAGCATCACTATTGTCTCAAGAAGCTGCTTTGTTGAAGCATGGACTGAAAATCTGAGAGCCCAAAGAACTGCATCACTGTGAAATAGTATGACAAAATAATTAATTTTTGAATTTCCAAAGCTCATGTGTTTGGTGTACAAGGTCTAGTATTCAGTGTTTTGGAAAATTAGGAGCTGCCCACAGGCTCTGCTTGTTCCATCTCCAGAGTAACTGATGGTGCTACATCACCTTGCATTTCTGGGTATGTGGCTGGCCAATGCCCATGTCATTCCAAGGAAACATGGTACAGTCTGAGGTTGCAGCATTTCCATGTATTTGCACTTTTTGACCATTGAAGGCTGCTGCAGTCCCAAGAAGAATGCCATACTAATTGTCACGAAAAAAATCTATTTTCTTATATAAAAAAATGTATATATTAAGTAAATACAAAATGTATTTTTACAGAATGCCAAGATTAATGTTAAAATTAAAGAAATGCATTACTAATATATCCTACAGACTTCTGGGCCAACATTTTAAATTTTATTTTAAATAGTCCCACTTTCACCACATAATTTCATTGCACAGAACTTTGTATTTAATAATTACTTCTCAACTTGCTCATAGCTGTTTTATAGCCATTTAAACTTTTGATAACCCCATTCTTAGCTTAACTCTGCTGGAGCTGTTTACCCTATTTGCTGTTTAGTCTCTGCCCCTAGATTGCCAAATTAAAGAAGCCAATCTTCTTTAGCCTCCATATACCCATCAGATATCTCTACTCCCTCAGGGAGTGACTGTTCTCTAAGTCTATACTAATCTGAACTAATCTTTTTGGAAAAATGAAGGACTAGTGTCCCAGGTTTTTCACTGATATCTTACCAGGGCTATGTATAACAGTATTAATGCTCTGCAAAAACCTCTGTTGAAAAAAATAAGATTGATCTTAGAATCATTATGATTTATGAAATTATTCAATATATGGCTTTCTGTGGCTGCTGTGCCTTCATAGATAGTAACTCTGCTGTGACAGATCTGTACATGCAAAATGTTCCATCTGCCTTTATCATTTATAAGCACTGAACACTTATCCCACAGTAATAATGATTGCTGGGAACCTCTACCAGCTTGGACTCACACTTTATACTTTTGTAGCCCTTTTTTCCTGCCCCATTCATATGGTAACCCAGTTCTTCCTGTAAGTTATCCCGGTTCTGCTCTCTAATAGCAGTGTCTCTGAGTTATGAGCAAATTTCCTTAGTGTGCTTCCAAATCATTAATGAAAATACTAAATGAAAACAGTGTCAGGACCAATCCTTGTCTACTTCACTGTGAGCTTCCCTCCAGCTCAAACCTTCTCTTTTCAGCAGACCCCAGAGCTGATGTCCCTGCCCCCATGCCTCACTAATGTCACAAATAAAATTCCCTCATCTTCTCTAGTTAAATTAATTATTTCCTCTGCAGCACTGCATCAAATACTTTACTGACCTCTTAATCCTTCTTTTTGTTTTCCTAGAGAATTTTTCATTTTATCTAATGCAGCCTTCGAGTCACTCAGCCAGAAGATGCTTTTGGTAGAGCCTAAACTGTGTTTGTTCCATCTACCATCTGTACATTACACTGCCTGGACTGATGAGCATCAAAGACATTTCTTGTCATCACCTTGATCTAATTTTGTTCTAAAACTCAATTATTACTGGGTACACCAGAGGTACCAGTGGTATCATCTGTCCCTTCTCTGTCACATGCATTTAGACTTGTGTCAAAACTGAAAGTTGGTTCCTGGCTCCGGTGGATGATCCCATCTTTCCCTGCCTGAGTTTATATCCAGCAGAGGACTTTGGCTGACAATATGAAATCTTGAGTCTGGAGCACAAACAGAAGGGTCCCTGCTGTGGGATACCTGTGAGGTTTGTTAGAGTTTAGATGCTACTGAGAGCCACATTTTCTCCTACACACTGCTGTGGGCAACAAATGGCACTGCACAGTCCAGGGGGAACTGTCTCACTCAAGAGAGGGACAGGTTTGCTGTGAATGGAAAGGGAAGTTCCTGGATCCTTCAAATAACAGCACTCACTTCCCTTAGCTGAGGCCAATGCTTAAATTTATGCCCACTTGCTGCAGAGGCAGCATCTGAGACTGGCAACAAGTCTTTTTAAGGCTTGAAATCAAGGTGTAACTTAATAAATTTAGGAAAGAAAGAATGCATTTCTTACCCCCTCTCATAAATCTCTCCTCTAAACCAAGAGACAGAAGATTACTTCTAAAATTCTGTACTTCGAAGGCGTAAAAAAAAATATATTATTCAGTGAGGGTAAAAAAAAGTCAGTTGTGTTCTCTTGCTCTGAAATCTGACAGGACTTAATTTTAGTAGCATATTCTGAGTTGTATGTGCCCACCTGTAGACTGTCAATAATGAGTACTTGGGTGACGGAAGTGTCATTATTAAAATAATTGTGTGTTTAGTCATTTAAAAGCAAAATGAATCCAATATTGTTTCAAGTTCTAAACTGGCAAATTTGCAGAAAGCCCTCAGAGTGACTTGAAAAGTCATCTTGGGAGCGGAGCATTCCTTCCCTAACCTACCTGCAGGGAGAAGGGCTTGACCCTGGCAGGGTAAAGTAATGCAAGTTCTGAACTGATGAACTCCCAGGGCCAAAACAACTGTATGTACCTACAACCAAAGGACAAAAGCCAAAATTTCATGGCACAGGAGAGCCAGGTCAGTTCAGGGTTGCTGCTGCAATGGTATATGGGCCTTGAGGACTGACTGCATGATGTTAGGAGTCAGACCACGCTCTGCACTACAAAAGGTAAACACAAAATAAAACACTCCCTTAGAGAACACATCAGATTAGGCACTCCTATGAAGTTGTGTCCCGCATTGGGAAGTTTCTCACATTCATTTAGTAAAAGAATAGGCAGACACAAAGAGGGTGATGAGCACTTCAGAGCCTGGTGGTTTGTGCTGCACCTGGGACTGTCATAAGCCAGCACAGAGCAGCACTTCTCTCCAACATGGCATCCCTTTCAGCTGTGCACTCACCTGTGTTCCTCAAGAAAATGATATGAACCCTGCACTTTTCTAAGACTAAAACTTCCTGCAGTGGATTATTTTTTACTTCAGTGGATTACACAGGGCTGCAGTCAAAAATAGTAATATAATAAGGAAGTATATAGAATCCTGATACCTAGAGACTTTTGATGACACCTGAGCCATAGTATTTCCTTGGCAAACAGCCAAAACAGTCTCACTCTCTTTGCTTTGGGAGAAAAAAACATGAAAACATGACCCAGGTGTTAAAGCTGCTGAGATGCATACCTTGGTGAGCAAGAAGATGTCGTGAGAGATGGGAGACTCCAACATCTTGCCCCAGCATCCAGAGAAGAGGTGGATCTCCCTGGGAACCAGACTGGCTGGGGCTGGTACTGCTCCTGCACTTCTGCAGTTGGCTTCCCTTCAGTGCAAGGCTGATGGGAACCCCTGATGCCCTGAGCATCTCTACAGAGTGTCCAACTCTGTGGACTAGCCTGGGCAGAGAACAGCATTTGCGTAACATCCTCCTGCCACAGCATCAAAATGGGGCACTGCTCCTGTGCCTTTCTTCTTTGATTTGCTCAGCGGTAAAATGTTGGAATTCAGAACATCCCTCTGGCTGTCCTGGATTGCCAGAACCCCTGCCAGGAGGCTCAGAGACCCTGGCACAGGGCCCAAGATGCCTGTGGTTTTGACTGTGACCCGTGGAGCAAGTTACCAACCTTATATGAAGATCTGCAAGCCATGACATTTTAAGTAGAATGATAGTGAATTTATCACGGGGTGAAAAATAGATTTTTGGGGTTTTTAGAATTGGGGTTCAGGGGGCAAGATGGAGGAATCTGGGCCTGTCCAGCCTTTCTCCTTCTTCTTCTTGGCCTCCATCTTCTGCTGTGATGTTGGCACTTTTAGATTGGTTTAGAGTAGGAGCTCACTGTCTAACGTAGGTGAAAGGTATTGGAAAGTAATTGTACATATTGTACACGTAGTTTTTAGTATAAAGACATAACACTGCCCCAGGGGCAGGCAGAGTGCCTCTGAATGTCTTGCTGAGCGGACCTCAGTAGGACAGGAGAAAAAATTTTATAGGTAAGATACAATAAACAACCTTGAGACTGAGAAATGAAGAGCTCTGACTCCTTCTTCGAGCACCAGGCTGGGAAAAGAGACTTTCTAACGTATCTTGGGGTCACTCTGACCAGCTAAAGTACCAAAAGTAAAACACTGAAATCACATTGACAGACACGGGAGAGAAGGATGGGCCAGAGATAAGGAAAGCATGTTATAGTCCTTGCTGCTGGTAAGAACAGGTCTCAGTCTTAGAGAAAAGTGAAAAAGGAGAGACCAGTCAGGCCCCACAGTGCTGATGTGAGGCCACATGCACCCCTGTCCCCACCCCGCAGTGCAGACAGGGAGTGAACTCAGAGTGATGTCCATGGCATCCCAGCAGCTGGCTGTGCATACACGTTAGTATCTTCTGCTTTGGAATGGAAGTAACATATGTGACCAAGCATAAGCAGTCAACTATTCAAATAGTCAATCTGTGAAATGTAAGTACAGATTTGACAACTAAATCAGATAATGCAGTAACTTTACCTTCCAACAACTAGAAATCCTTAAGCTGGAAGCTTAAAAATTGCTAATATGACCTTATTTCCTTAACTGTAAATTCATGCATTTTTACAATCTCTTTTCAATCTAGATGATTCTGTCTCCAATCCCAGTGACAGAGTAACTGATGTAGATATATATGGAGAAATTTTAGTGTTAGCTGGAGAAGTCTTCCCATCTACAGTAATGTGATGAGCAATAAGGAAGATGAACACCAGAGCCTGCAAACAGAGGTCAGTGGTGAAAAAAGGTCAGTTTGTGCAAAATCTTTGCATGCATCCAAACATTATTTTTCTCAAATTACAAAATGCTTTAAAACCTTCATCTTAGATGCTCAACCTATGAAAAACTGCATTTTTTAAAGACTCTATGAAAAATAGGCTTTTTAAACAAAGATCTTATTTTCAGTATTTTATACAGCAATGCAAATATAATGCTAGGATTAAGAATCAGAGCAATAAAAATGTATTTAAAGGTGAAGACATAATTCTGAATAAAAAGTGAGAGGGAATTTCAATCCACCTCAAAATAATGTGTGCAGAGAAGGGGGCTAATCTGAATATTATTCCCTCCATTATTTCTTCAGGTCCCTTAAAGTCACACATTTAACTGTTTCCAATTACTATGCATATACATAGCGCTCTATGCCAATGATAAGACACTGCTGGTTGTGCATTTTAAAACCATCCTCAGGATCAAAATCCACAATTCTTTTCTCTTTGTTTTTTTTTTTTTTAACTCATGTACACGTGCAATTTCATTACTTTTAAGAACACCTCACTTTCTCACATGGAAATGTGTTAATAGTTGTGCTCTTTATGATTAAGGTTCCTTTTGTTGGGAAGCAGATTTGAAGATGAATTTAAGTAAAACACATATAGATATCAAGGAATTATTTTATCACTCTTTACCTAACACAAAATGGTCTTGATGTAAGTAAAGGCAGAAACCCCAAAATAACACAACCAAGACTGTCACACATTACAAAGACTGGAAATGACTTATTAGTAAGGACCATATACAATCATTTTAAACAGCATCTTTATTTTTGTACCAGAATATGGGAAGCTTTCTAGGTTATGTGGTTTATTTGGTTGGTTCACTGCTGTATATATGTCTACACATCCTGCTGTCTACAGTGTGAGCCACAGAGCTAAGAAAAGAATTTAAAACTTACCTTTTTTTTATGACCAATATTTAAAACTCAGCTATTAATTTGATTATTTGGAAAGGCTGCTAGTGAATTCATCACATGACTTGATGGAACTAAACAGGCAAAAATGAGTCCGCATCAATGATAGATCAGCCTGGAAAAAGGGAAAAATTAGGCTTGAAAAAACTCTCTGTTTTACTGTAAATTAGAAGCCCAGAGAGCACACTACTTTAGAGTTTCTAAATCCCTAGAAAAGGAAATGGATAAAATGAAAATAAAAGGGGTTCTCTGAAAGACATTGTCATTTTCTTCCTGAGTAGTGCTAACTAAATAACAAAAAAACACGCACACAAAAATTAAATGTAAATTCAAGATCTAGGACAGTTTACAAATAATTTCTGTGGCCCTAAAGCAAGATAAAAGGAAATAAATATACTTCATGGTTGGTAACTATTAACTGACACCAACTGTTGCAGCTGCGAATAAAGCAAATTCATGATAAGATTAGATATGTTGTTTGCACCTGGCCATCTGTAAATTGCTACTTACCATAAGAATCACATGCTTTCTACTAGTCACTGTGATAAATGCAGAGTAACTGCTGTTGGTGGGGTGTTTTTTTCCTTTGGTAAATAATAAGGAAAAATTGGTATGCAGTGGATTTGTTCTTCTATAGTTTGTGCAAAGTTTGCCCTGATGTTTTCCTGCTTTTAAAGAGAGAAGGAGCAAATCAAATAAATGAGACTGTATCTCACCAGTGTGGATGGAATAAGTCATCTAAATGTGTTTGTTTCTGATGGAGAGAGGAAATAGTGCTCTGTAGTGAAATTGCCTTCAGGACTGCAGAGGCTTTCCAAGGCATCCTACTGTTTTGAACAAAACTACAGGTTAACCTACCAACAGCTTGAGAGAGTCACTAACAGCTCCTGAGGAACAGATGATAGTGCTGCTGCTGCTGCTGATGGTTATCCCTTATTGTCTGGCTAGAAAAACCACACAAGAAGAGGAAGTTCATTGCACGTGTGGTGTTCGGATGCTGCCTTGCCTACTCACGAATGGGTGCCAAAATGCTGAGCAGAAGAGGTTGGCTGTGAGGAGCAGCATGGGGCTGTTGCAGAGACCAAGGGGTGCAAAGCTTCTGCCACCCCCCAGAAAGCAGCAGGTATTCCCTGCAGAGCTGCTGGCCCCCTCCACACATCAGTGCTGGAGTGGGCATCTCCTCAGGGAGGGCAGCAGACCAGAGTGGGCCCAGGGAGCACAGTCAGGGCTGGGCAGCTCCTGCTCCTCTCCAGCAGGGCAGTGCCATCGGCTCAGGGGCGCCTGGCCACCCTTCCTGGGGGCAGGACAGGGGTGTTATGGGGGGGCTTGACAGCTGGCCTGCAAGCAAAGCTGAGTGAATAGAAGAAGTAACAATTGATGATTTTCGAGTGTATCCATAGCAAGGAAGAGGACAAGAGCATCAGCATGGAAACAGATTAGAAAGGATACATGAAAATTTTTGTAAGCTAGACTAGGTGCATAAGTAGATGTGTATATGCGCCTTATTAAATTTCTGTAAAACTGTTGCCAATTATATTGACGTTAATTGCTTTGCACCAATGAATATAATAAGTTATTGTGATGTAGTTAATGACTTAAGATCACGCTTTGTTAAGAGTATATATGCTGGAGAACACACAGAATAATAAAAAACTTTTTTCTTCTTGGACCCTGATCGTGTGTGTGTACATCATGTCCAGCCTAACGGGGACAGGGTGTACCACAGACCAAACCAGAGGATGATTTCCTGCTTTGTCATGGGAAGATGCTGCCAGAGAGGTGTTTTGAAGGATTACCAGCCCTGAGTAGGCTTGCCACATGTGCAACCAGACCTAGCAGTCACAAGTCAATTTGAAGAATCCAAAGCCAGAATGATAAATAAGGATGATTAATGAGTGCCCTGAATACAGAACCTTTTCTTACTCCAGCTGAATAATTTTTTTACTCCAGCTAGATACCGTCCTTTCCTCTATTAACTAAATCTTAAAAAACTGTTCAACCATACAGCTGAAAATGTACCTGTGCTATAATTTGTCTTTGTTTCAAATGACAGTATCAGCTATACAAGTCTCTCATTTAAGTAATGGCATATCACAGCAGCCAGCATGAATATTACAGCCCTCATTAAACAACAGATTCCACTGCTCCTGTCACTGCTTAATATAGTGCTGTTGCTCTGTGTTCCAAAAGAAGAACAATTGCAGGAGGGAAAAAAAAAGTAAATACAATCAACTGTCTGAGTTGAAGTCTTACCATGGCTGTGAGATAGTTGAGTGTCAGATATCCTTTCACAGCTGGATTTGCTTAGAACTCTGTAAACAATCTAAAGAGCAGTCAGACACCACTTCTGCTCCCCTAGTTTGCAGTAATTTTGGCATTACATGTCGAGCTTTTCTGAGAAGCAGATTCAAGCTGCTGATGTACAGCAGCAGGCATTTTCAAACCTCCATTACTGAATATAGATATGAAGCATATAAGATTACAAAATACATCAGCATATATCTATGTAAGAACAGCAGAACTTCTTCCATTTATAGCAGTAAAGATGGCAATATATTTCTAGGATTAAAAAAGGAAAAACAAAAATAGATTACTTGAGAAAGTTTTAATGATGTATGATTTTTATCTTCATCAGTAGGTGGTCGATTTTTCTTCTTACGTGCTGTGTGTGATTCTGAAGACAAAATCAGTAAACCACCCATAGGTAAATTTTTGCAAAGCTGGATGGAATGAGAGCGGTGCTCTGGGCCATTGCTGTTTAAATTTCCTTTATGGGATTAGCAACAAATTAGTGTAGAAGTTGTACTAGAGGCTGAGAACAGTGAAACAAAGTTCAAGACACAAGAAGCTGTGGGCTGGTGAAGTTATGCAAAGGAGCCAAAAGCCTGCTGGTGCTTACTTGATGAAGCTTTCCCCCCAGGATGGAGTGGGGAGAAGATTTGTGCACAGGGGACCAGCAGGACAAGAGCCAGGCAGCGCCACAGCCCATTCCCAGCTGCTGTGTAATTACCTCAGAGAACTGGAGCCACTGGAGCCTGGAACCACTGTTGATGGGATGCATTAAACAAGGGTGGGAACCTAAAAAGCTAGTATTGTTTCTGGTGCCTGAGATGGCTCATATACTGTTAGCTCAGGTATTTTTATGCCGTGCCACAGACTGCAGGGTATATTTATGCTAAAAAGCAAGTGTCTCCAGTGTGTATTTCTATAGCAACTTGATACCTTCTGTCTTTTTTAGCTCTGTAGTCTAAATATTGGGATTTTTTCCCCTAGTGGTCTCACTATTTTTTTCTGCCAGCGATTTTTTTCTCCCCCCTTGACAAGGTCGTACACAGAAGTCTTGAGCAAAGTAGCTGTGCACATGCACATGCTTGTTTCAGCCACACGCCATGGCTGTGCCTCAGAGCTGCTCCTTGACAGTGGCACACCTCTGAAATGAGCTTTACTTAACACATCAGCTACAGGACACACGAGATGCAGCCTGGTGTCCTGTGAAATACCTACACTGTTTCCACATAACACCTGGGCCACCCCAGCAGAGGCTTTCTCCGGGGCTTTGTGTCACAGGGGCGAGAGCCTGAGGAAAACCACAAGATCTGCACTGAAACAAAGTAAGTACCTCAAACTCCGCCCTGACCCTGGGGCACGCGTGAGCAGCTCCTGGTATGGTCCTGGAACAGTCCATGTGTGGGGATGCTGCAGCATCACCCACCAGCACTGTCACCTTCCACCTCAGAGCCTCCACAAAGACCAGGAGGAGTGCATGGAGGAGTAGACCTAGACTCCTGGTGAGGGCAGGTTCGATGAAGTCTGAGCAATGCTGGTGTAAATGTTGATTTTCTGTATTGTCTGGGACATACTTGGGTTGTAAGGCCATTATAACACATCTTACTTGGCATACAAATATATAATTTACCAATAATTCTGAGCAGACTACTGATTTGTGGAAGTCACCCCATCCTGAACTGCCCATCAGCCAGACATTAAAATAAGGATTAAAAAAAAAAAAAAAAATTAAATTAAATAAGAGTAAGAAGAGATTATTTAGATGTTCACGGTCTTCTTGAATACAGTGATATTTTCTAGCTTATCAACAAAATTTACACCTCCAATTTCAAAGGCAGTCCCAAAAAAACAAACAAAAGTTTAGGAGGTAATCTTTCTGTGGAGAAGCTTTAATTAGCAGAAATGCAATATTTGTAATGTTTTTCAACTGCTACATTTATAATCCACAAAAATACTATACACTGGCATACTCTTATACAATTTAAATAACACAATAATTTTATAAAGCAAAATTCAACAGTTCAGGGGTTTTTAAAATTAATTTCTGATACTTAGGTAAGACACCAGACTTTGTGTTATTGGTGGAAACACAGGAGCTTGTGATTCAAATTTAGGAAAATACATAGAAAATCCCTGATTCTTGTAGTGTATAATACTCCAGTTTCCCGAGGTTCCATACAGACAATTTATTTCTCACAGCAACTAATTCAAACTTGAATACAAACTCTATAGAGCAACACAAATTTAGACATTGTGCCTCAGTTGAGCACACCTGCACATTGAGATAATTCCTGTATAGACCCCTTGAGTGTGACAGCTAGATCAGGATTACATAGGGTAATGTAGAATTCCACCACCTTCTTCTGACATTCTGTTCAAAAAGGTACAATTCTTAGAGAAAAAAAAGATTTTGAAAAAGTTATTATTTCTAACTAAATATTCATGTTTAACATCAAACTAAAAAACTTCTTCTGCACAAACAGCCTAAGTGAGATAGGTCTCAGAGATTATAGAAGAGACCCTGGCAAGTACAGAGTGATATCATTTGAGCAATCTATTCAGAAAAGATTAAAAAACAAAATCTACTTACTAGTTGTCACACCATCATTAAGAACAATTATATGGAAGGAACCAGGATGAAAGCCAAACTTCTATTTGTCCAGCACACAAAAGGGAAAAGAGAAAATTACTTTTTTCTCTCATTCATGTTAGATTTAAATGTATTTTGCCTCTTCCTACCAGAACCTGATCTAGCTTTTTTGATCTGTGCATCAGGAACATCAAATCAGAAAAGTTAAATAAAAACTGTTTGACAGGAATCAATCCATTAATGTCTGAAGACTATGGGGCTGAATGGATGGTGATGGATTTTTTTTGAGTATAAAGGCAATTTTATGATAACAAGTACTAAACACTCTCAAAGGCTGGAAATGATAGACCACTCTTTGTCTACCTCTGCCAGAATATCTTGTACATGGATAACCCCAACTGCCTGAAAGTTGCCAGAGGAATTTTCTTTACTTAGAGTTGGACCCTGTTGATAATCACGTGTTAATAACCCAGAGCTTGAGAAAGAAAGAAAGGACCATTTTCACAACAAAACAGTATGCAAGATATTTTTCTTTTTCCCCCCTTTAGTTTAATTATCTTAAATATATCACTTGCAAAAACCAAGTCAGAAATGCTAAGATCTACATTTACAAAACACATTTTTCCTGTGCGCACAGGGAATACCTTATGCTTCCTTTCCAGGAGGAGTGAGCACAAGCAGCATTTTTCTTAATACAAGAAGACATTCATACACCGAATTTAATAGCATGCAACATCCCACTTGAAGATCTTTAAAAACAACCCACATTTCATTCAATGCACAGTGGTATTGTAGCTCCCTCTTATCAGTGATGCTAAAATCTGGGTGACATCATGATGTTGTGGAAGTGGGCACAAATATTACTTCATTCTTGGTACTGTGTGGGCTTCTGCTGAACTGCCTGCTTGCAGCTGTTTGCTCTTTCATAGAGATGGCAGGAAAAGATGAGCTGAACGTTACACGGGTGGTGGTGATAAGGTTGTAGAAGGCAGGGGAAGGTGAGGGCAAGCAGGAAGGAGAACACAGATGGCTGGGAGGGAACTTAAGGGGCAAAGGAGAGGAACACGTTCAAAAAGTGCAGTGGTCCAAAGAAGTGGGGCCCTGCCTGAGCCTCCTGCAGGGAGGAAGGATAGGCCCTGTCAGAGCGCTGGCTGCAGGCACCGCCAGCTCCCCTCCGCTGGCTCTCCTCCTCTCGGGCTCCCCTTCCCGGGGTGGCCTTCGCGCAGCTGCAGCTCATGCATATGCAATCTGCTGCTACATATGCAGCAGACCGGTAATTCCTCTTCAACCTTGTGGCTTTTCGCTTTGCAGAAAAGGCTTGCCAAAACGTTTTTAAAAATGAACTAAAAGCTCTTCTTATATGAAACTGTTAAAAACAAAAAAAAGCCTGCTAAATCTTACAGGATTGAATAAGATTTGCAATTCTCCTTTTAAGTAAATGCAAACAATGTGTTTTCCAAGTTTCTTTATTATTAATATTTTTAGCCGAGTTTTTGAACTGGTGTTACTCTTAGAGAACAAGTTTAAACTTAAAAGGTCGCCAAAGTGGATAAAGGATAGAAAGCATTATCATATTTTCTTACTAAAATCACTGGAGAGGTGTTCCTGCCTTCCCAAACCAAACATTTACATATAAGTGATAAATATCTGCATTAATATAAATATGTATATGCAAATGGATTCCTACCTACTTATTTTATTAAATGAGCTAGAAATGTGTTGGCATTTCATAACAGGAGCACTGGGTGTCTATGTGCAGGCTTGTACTCAAGTAAAATGCAAGTGAATATACAGTCTGGAAGGAAACAATACCATACAACTTTAGGCAACAGATTTTCACTCCTAAGTAAATAATATCCTCCATAAAACACTTCCCAGTAATAAAAATTCTTCTCCACAAAGCTATCGGAGAGAGTTCAAAGCATTTATGAATCACCTTATATAAAAGTACACTGTGAATCAGAGTGATGCAATTGTACAATGGAGTTTTCTTCTTGCAAACAGGACGAAGAGGGCCCTCTTTCATGTCTCAGTTTACACCTCTGATCCTTAAGCACGCTCTTTGATCTTTGATGAATATCTGTTATCATCATGTTATTTCAAAGGCCATGCCTTTTTAAAATTTTTTTCTCCCTTAATGGCAAGTATTTCGTCTACTTGATTTTCTTTGGATCAAAATAGGCAATAGAAAGGTGGTGGGGAATGTGTTCTTCAGCAGCATACCTCTGCTCTGGCCTTGTCATTTGCAGTTCAAGAAGGTTAAAATAATCCCAATACACCTATTTCAAATGCGGCACAAAATGTCAAGAAAAATATGTGTTACAGATGCGAATTTTGCTCGCAGAGAGGAAAACACTCTGAAATAATAGAGGGCTTTCTTCAAGATAAATAAGATGCCACCTTTCCCCGCCCTATGGATGCTTGTCACGGGGGCACGGAAAGCAAGGTGTTAGTGAATCGCCTTTCATTGATTCATTCACTTATTTCCCGCAGCGTGTCCCCTAGGATGGCTGGCCGACCCTCGGATGTCACTGCTGTGCCCTTGCCGTGCAGGGGAACACGGCCCACGCGGGTTCAGTCCCGCGGGGCCGCCCCCACCGGGCCCTGCCCCGCCCCGCCCCGCCGCGGGACCTCGGGGGGCGCGGAGAGCCGCGCCCTGCGGGCACACCGCGCCGCTCCGCGCATCCCTGCGGGCCGGGGGCACTGCTGGGGGCACAGCGCGGAACTGACGTGCGGGATGATGAACCGAGCAGAGCGGGGAGGTGCAGGGGTAAGGGGCGGCCGCAGCAGCTGCGGGGGCTCCTGGCTGCTCTGCGCCAGGGCAGGGAAGCGCTCCGCGCCGGGCAGGGCACGCAGGAACACGCTCACGGGAGGGAAGGTCTGCTCCCGAGAGCTCAGACGGAGCAGGCTGCAAAGCATTTCCCACAGCCTACGGAGCTGGGGGTGTGGAAAAGACCAACGGCAAGGGCTGCAGTTAAAGGAGCCTGTGCGCTGGAAATCCTCAGTTTAAAACAGAAGAGCGGGGAGGGGGTAAGAGCGGTGCTAAATGCGCGTGTCCTTAGGGCGTTTTAGCCGGTGGGGACTGCGTGCTGATTCACACTGAGCACCTGCAATCAGTCACGGAATCATAGAACGGTTTGGGTCGAAGGGGACCTTAAAGATGACCTAGTTCCAGCCCCCTCTGCCTTGGGCAGGGGTACCACCCACTAGGTCATGTTGCTCAGGGCCCCATCCAACCCCGTCGTGAACATTTCCAGGGATAGGAATGCTGGAATCAATGCTTGCGGTGCCCAGTCCTGCAGCAGATTTGTCCAGAGTATTGTTCGAGCAATCTCTCTTGCTTCACGTGCAAGGCGAGCTGCAGGTCCCGGTGTGTGAGAAGGGTGTTTTCAGTGCCTCTGCCTTAAACCCCGCATCGGGGTTTGGCATCACTCGCACGCTGTTCCGGCGGCGCACAGCTGACTGCGTGGGCACTGCCGCTCTTTGATGCAAACCCACCGAATTTCAGTCAGAAACTTGCAGCGTTATGCTGCTCCGTAAAACCACAGGGGGAAAAATTAAAAAAATAATAATCGCGGGTTCGCTAGCTCCGCGTTTTCCCACGTCTGGCAGAAGAGGCTCAGCGCTGCCACCTCGCGTCCCGTGCCGCATCCCCGGCCTCATGGAGCCTGCAGGAAACAGAATGGAGTTTTAAGGCTTTTTAAGTTGTAAAACGCGGAGGAGCCTGGCCAATACTCTTAAAACTTCATTTTTAGACGGAAGCTGAATGCTCGCGCTTTATGCTAGGCTTAAAAATTTTGGGGAGCTGGAAAGTACTTTCAGTCCGCCAATGGAGGATTAGGGGTGGAAGCAATTAACTTTGAGGAAACAGCTAAGAAATTGTTATAAAATGCTTTTTATACAGTTTCACATCATGTTCTTACACTTGCTTTATTAAGTAGCCCTAAATTTCACTTTTGTGGAGTTTGGTTTTTTTTTTCAGGAAATAATACTCTTCTGTCCATCACCACTTTTTGAACCAATATTAAATTGATGTGGCTGCTTTGATCAGGAAGACACTTAACTCCTCACCTGGAGATGAATTTTATTCATGGTGGTCAAGACCTTGCAGAACTTAACACAAACAAGTGAAAAACTTCTTAAGCCTTTTCTTTCTATGTTTGCCTATCAGTTTGGGGTTTGTTTGTTTTGCTTTAATTTGTGTCTGGAAACATGGGAATATTTTACTTGCTTTGTAGTTTAAACAAGTTGATATTTATATGTAAAATACAACAGTTGGGGGTTGAAATCCTGCTGGATACCGTGCTGACAGGTGGAGCAGCCAGAAGCTACTGACTGCTCCCAGTCCCAATTTTTCATGCTGCTGCACATGAGTACCAAGAGTGTAAGCAAAAGCCAGTGCCTATTCCTGACACCAAACCCACGGTGAGCCTCCATTTCTGTAGATGTTGATGGTATAGGGTAGAAGAGACTTGATTTTAGCTTTGGGGCTGCAGGGGAAAAACGCAGCATGATTTACTGCTTACAAAGTGTAAAGGTGAGAAACTCCACTGATGTCACTGGATGTCGTCAACCTAGAGGAAAGCAGTATTTCATCCAGAGGCTCTATGAGGAACCAATGTATTATTTTTGCAAGCAAAGCTATAATTTAATTTGTATCTTTGTAAACAGTCTCAGTAATGTAGGTGGCCTACCCAGGGAGGTACTGAGAATTCAGGATTTTTCTCAGCATTTCACAGCCATGTTGAGTCCAGTGTGAGATCTTAATATCCAAAGCCTGTTCTCAATCCAGCTAGAAACTCTGCTAAAGGATCCTACCATAAATTTTCTTGCAAACATATGCAATTTATTTTTAGACCTCTATCTTAAATGTTTTTGCTGTATCCAACCATTATTTTGCTTCTGATTTAAAAGGTGTTTTTAACTGGTGCTGTGTAGAACAAAAATTTTCCCAGGTGTTTTGCCTAATAGCTTTTCTGGTCTCTGGCCTGATGAGCGATGTGAGGAATCTTTGGGAAGCAACACTGACATTGTTTTTATGGTCTTACTGCCCCGTTTACCTGAATATTGGAGGGGGAGCTGATGCCACGAGGCCTGCAGGGGTGCTGCACAGCGCCTGACCTCGCTGCCCTGCTTTTCTTCATTACTGATCGTGGCAGGACAGAGGGAGGGGCACCTGAGACCAAACAGCGATACCCGAAAAGCACCTTACAGCCAGGGAAGAGCCCCGGAGAGGAGGGGGCCCTGCTCGGCGGGGCAGGCTGGCAGAGGCACGGCAGCACCTCCCCCCCAGGGCCGGTACCTGCCTGCCGCTTCTTCCTCCCGCGGCCCCTCCCGCTCTCTGGGGACACGGAGGGGCCGGGCCGGGACCCCCAGTCGCAGCCTCTCCCCGGGTTCGGGCGTCTCGGCGGGACCGCGGCATGCAGTGAAATGCAGGAGAGGGGTCGGAGGGTAAAAACGCGATAAGGGCAGCACCTTTTCCTCGCTGCGCGCCGGGGAATTCGGGACGGGCGGCAGCGGTTACTCAGCGCCGTGCCCGGTGCCCGCCGCCGGTCCCGTCCCACCCCCTGCGCGCTCCGCTCCAGCTCCGTGGCGGAGGGGGCGTGACGGCCGCGCCTGGCGGGCGCTTCTCCAGGGCTGGCGACCCCTCCGTGACACTCCGCGTGTGGGCGTGGGGACGGGCGCGGGGCGCCCTGCGGCATTCCCCGAGCAGCGCTGCCCGCTGGGCGTGCGGCGGCTGCGGGGCGGCAGGAGCAGCCTCCCGGCCCTTTGTGCGGGCAGGTGTCCCCGCTCGCCGCCCCGCAGCCGCGGCGCGCGGGGGCGGGACGCCTACATTCCCCCGCTCTCCCTTCTTTCCCTCTTCTTTTTTAATTATTTGTATTATGCCGATTTTTGCTGATTTCCTGATTTTTTCCCCCAGCAGGGGAGGAGGGGAGGGAGGAGCGCGGCCGGGGGGCGGGGGGCCGGGGGCCGCGGGCACGTGCGCGGCGAGGCGCGGGGCGGCGCGCGGAGCTGCCCTCCTGCCCCTTTTAAAAGTTCGCCCCGCCGCCGGGAATGAGGTCAGCGCGGGCGCTTCCCATTGCACGCGGCCATTATTACCGCTCCGCGCCGGCCGCCAATCCCGGGGCGGCGGGCGGGGCTTGGCACGCGGAGGGCGTTGGATACAGCGCGCGATTGGCCGCGGGGCGGGCTGCGAAAAGGATAAAGCGGCGCGGGGCGGGCGCGGGGTCCGCTTCAGCTGCGGCCGGCGGAGCGCGGCGTGCGGGGGGCGCGGGGCAGCGCCCGGCGGGCGAGCGCGGGGGCGGCGGCGGCTCCGCGGGGCTCCGCGCGCGCGGAGCAGCAGCAGCAGCAGCGGCACCGCCGTCGGCAGAGGACGAAGGAGGAGAACGGAGCTGGGTGCCCGGCTCGCCGCTCTTCCTGCCGGGGACGTACACACTCGTTCATGCACGAGCGCTTTTTTATTTTTCTTTTTTACGGCGATTTTTTGGAATTTTTTTTTATTTTTGCCTTCTTATTTCTTTTTCTTTTTTTTTTTCCTCCTTTTTTTTCCTTATCCCGAGGGGTTTCCTTGTCGCTCGGTACCTCGCAACTGCCAAATCAAACCTGCACAAACTCCTGGCCACCGACCCCGCCGCCACCACGGGTCCTGGAGCCGGGATTTTCGGTGCTTCGGGGGCGCGCCGCCTCCCCCCTCCCCCGCGGCGGTGCACGCTGGCCGTGCCCAGCGCTGAGAGACTTTCGGCGGCAGGAGTGCCGCTCTCCTGAAACGCCGTGGGCAGGCGGAACGCGCTTGTGAACTGGACCAGCTGCTTCGGGGAGGGGGGAAACCCGATGTGGTGAGGAAAAAAAGCAGACCGACACCCCCCTCCAAAAAAAAACCAAACCAAAAAAGCCCAACACCCCAAGAAAAAAAAAAGCAAACTTGGACGGGCGGCTCGGGGCGCTGCTTTTGCAGAAACTCTTGTCTGACCGCGGGCAGCCCCGACGCTCCTGCTCCTGCTGCCGCCGCTGCCTCGAGGGGGAGAGGACCGCGCCGCTGGGGACGAGGCGCCGGTGTGGAAGTACAAGTGGTGCGGGGAGCGGGGGCGCGGCCGCGGGGGGCTGCGCCGTCCCGGTGCCGCTGTGAGAAGTTGCGCGCCCTGCCCCGCGCCGGAGCGGCGCTGAGCTCCGGAGCGGCGCTGAGCCCCGGCGAGCCCCCCGCCGCCGCCGCCGCGATGGTGCAGCAGACCAACACGGCGGAGAACACAGAGGCGCTGCTGGCCGCCGAGACCTCCGACTCCGGGGCCGGCATCGAGCTGGGCATCGCCTCCTCCCCCACGCCGGGTTCCACCGCCTCCACGGGGGGCAAGGCGGATGACCCGAGCTGGTGCAAGACACCCAGCGGGCACATAAAGCGGCCCATGAACGCCTTCATGGTATGGTCACAGATCGAGCGGCGAAAGATCATGGAGCAGTCCCCCGACATGCACAACGCCGAGATCTCCAAGCGCCTGGGCAAGCGCTGGAAGCTGCTCAAGGACAGCGACAAAATCCCCTTCATCCGGGAGGCGGAGCGGCTGCGCCTCAAGCACATGGCGGACTATCCTGACTACAAGTACCGGCCCAGGAAGAAGGTGAAGTCGGGCAACAGCTCCGCCAAGCCCGGCGACAAGGCGGACAAGGGCGGCGGGGGCGGCGCCGGCGGGAGCAGCGCGGGCGGCGGCTCCGGCGGCTCCGCGGCCCCCGCCAAGCCCGCCCCGAAGAAGGGCGGCGGCGGCGGCTCCAAGCCCTCCCCCGCGGGCGGCGGCGGCGCGGGCGCGGGCGGCAAGCCCCACGGCAAGGCGGCGGGAGGCAAGGCCGCCCCGTTCCCCGGGGAGCCCTCGGCCGCGCTGCTGCCGCCCGAGCACCAGGCGCTCTACAAGCCCCGGGGGGCGGCGGGCGCGCCCTCGGGACCCGGCAAGCCGCTCGCCGAGAAGAAGCTGAAGCGGGTCTACATCTTCGGGAGCGGGCAGGCGGCGGCTGCCTCCGCCTCCCCCGGCGGCGCCGTGCCCGGCAGCCCCACGCTGAGCAGCTCGGCGGAGGCCGGCGACCCCTTGAGTCTCTACGAGGAGGGGGGCGGCGGCGCGGGCCGGCCCGACGGGGACTGCGGCGGCGTCGCCTGCCCCTCGCCCTCCGGCTCCGGCTCGCCCTCGGATCACCGCAGCTACACCAGCTTGCGCGCCTCCTCCCCGGCCCCCTCGACGGCGCATTCCTCCTCCGCGTCCTCCCACTCCTCCTCCTCTTCCTCCTCCGGCTCCTCTTCGTCGGACGACGAGTTTGAGGACGACCTCTTGGACCTGAACCCCAGCCCCGGCTTTGAGAGCATGTCCTTGGGCAGCTTCAGCTCCTCGGTGCTCGACCGGGACCTGGATTTTAACTTCGAGCCTGGCTCGGGCTCGCACTTTGAGTTCCCGGACTATTGCACGCCGGAGGTAAGTGAGATGATCTCGGGGGACTGGCTGGAGTCCAGCATTTCCAACCTGGTCTTCACTTACTGAGGCGAGAGCCGGGCCCTGCTGGAGGAGGCACCGGCGCGCGTGGCTGTCGGCAGGACTCGCCCACCCCGCCGGGCGCTTTTGTGTCTTTTTCTGTTTTGTTTGGTGTTTGTGTTTTGGGGTTTTTTGGGGTTTTTTTTGTTTTTTTGTTTTTTTTTTGAGAGGGGAGGAAGTGTTTTGTTAGTTTCTGGGAAGGGGCTGTTGAAAGACTGCTTCTTGAGCTTGGGGCAGGAGCGGGATCGCCCTCTCCTTGCGGAAAGGCCAGCAGTCCCCTTCCTCCGGCTGCAGACGGACCCGCACACACCCCCTCCGAGAGAGGAGCCTGACGGTGCTTTTTGAGAGACTGGCGGGAGCGAGACGCTGTCCTTTTCCCTTTTTTTATTTCCTGAAAAGAGGGACAGAGAAAGGGGGAGGGAGGGGAAACCACACACACCTCTGGGTTCTTTGTTATTGCCCATTTTATACGAATAAAGAGGATGGGGAGCGATACGTTGTGCTGAGCGCACACTGGATGTCTTGAGCATTCGCCCTTTCCAATGAAAGAGCGGTCAGAACTGCTTGGGGAAAAGAAAAAGAACAGAAAATCCACCCAAATCCTTTGCAAGGTTCACATTTGTGGGGAGAAATCCTGTCACGGTTTCTTCTGCGGTGAGAAGAGGCAACAATGCTGGGAGGAGGAGGTGGATGGAGCTGGACTGAGATCCTAGTTAAGCGGAGAAGAGCCAGACTTACACTTGAGAGCTGTCTTGGAAATACGGTGGGGGTAAATAATAATAAACTGAAATGGATTTGCACGTACAGATAAGGTGGTGGCAGCGCTTTTCTCAGTCACCTCATGTAATATGTAGAGAGAAAAATAAGGCTGAAACTTCAAGAACACTGAAAACTTCTTTTGAAACAGAGACCGAATGGGGGCAGTTTCTGTCATGATGTGGTACAGGCGAAACTGAGGGCGATGGCTTTTGCAAAAAAAAAAAAAAAAAAAAAAAAAACCCGAAAATACAAAAAAAAAAGTAGTTTTTTTCTTCTTACTCAGAATCGTGATGGTGTTGGATTATTTCACTGGTGGGGTTTAATATAGCATGTTATACTGTCTATCTTTTCAAGATTTCTGTAAGACTGTTGAACAGTTTAAAAAAACAAAACTAGTGTTAGGATAATATAAAAGCAGATAGATGGCGCTATGTTTGATTCCTACAAAAATATCACCAGCTTTTTTTCATTCTTAACTCTTTAAAGGATTCAAACGCAACTCAAATCTGTGCTGGACTTTAAAAAAGTGAAAATTCAGGACCAAATTTTTTCTCAGAGTATGTATGTGTTTGTTCCTTATAGCTGTAAATGAAAAGACTGTTTTTTCTCACCGATGCTCCATCCTCGTATTGTTTTTTTTTTCCTTGTAAATGTAATCGGATGCCATTTTATAAGTGGACGTATTTATACTGGCCAAACATTTTTGACTTTGTATTTCTTTGTCCTTTTTTGGTAGTTCTCGTTGTTACCCGCACCATTTTTATGTCTCCTTCACTGAAGGGCTAGAGTTTTAACTTTTAATTTTTTATATTTAAATGTAGACTTTTGACACTTTTAAAAACAAAAAGAGAAGAGAGATGAAAACGTTTGATTATTTTCTCAGTGTATTTTTGTAAAAAATATATAAAGGGGGTGTAAATCGGTGTAAATCGCTGTTTGGATTTCCTGATTTTAACAACAGGGCCGCTGGTTAGTATCTCACACGCGTGTGCGCGCTCACGCTCACTCACACTCTCACACACCCACGAATCAGCCCCTATTTTGTCCATGTTTACACTCCAATCTGCAGGCATCTTAAAGTGACAGCATCCCTCACCGCCCCCGCCGCTGCCCGCTCCGCAGCCCCCCGCCTCTGTGCGGAGGGGGCGGCCGGGGGCCCGGGGGAAGGGATTGACACTGGATGCTACCGTTTTGGGGAGCCACCTGGCCCCGGATGAATGAAGCAACTGGTGCATTTACACAGAAGGGATCCTGTACCTTTAACTTGTAAACCACATCTTTTGCACTTTTTTTCTAAGCAAAAACGTGCCGTTTAAACCACTGGATCTATCGAAATGCCGGTTTGAGTTCGCGACACTATGTACTGCGTTTTTCATTCTTGTATTTGACTATTTAATCCTTTCTATTTGTCGCTAAATATAATTGTTTTAGTCTCTTATGGCATGATGATAGCATATGTATTCAGGTTTATAGCTGTTGTGTTTAAGATGAAGAAAGTGAAAACATCTTTGTACATTTAAGTCTGTATTATAATAAGCAAAAAAGAAGATTGTGTGTTTATGTATGTTAATATAACATGACAGGCACTAGGACGTCTGCCTAATGAGGTGGTTCCGTTAAGGGTTTAACTTTTTTGTTCTTTTTTTTTTTGTTGTTCTTTTTTTGGTCATCCATCCTGTGCAATATGCTGTGTAGATTTTTTTTTTTTTTTGCTCTACGGTCACCCACAACACAACGTGGGGAAAGGAAAAAAAAAGAAAAAAAATCATGCCAGCTAACCATGTCAAGTTCACTGCCTGTCAGATTGTTGATATACCTTCTGTAAATAACCTCTCTTTTGTTTTGTTTTGTTTTATTTTTTTTTTTTTTTTTTCTTCGGGAAGGAAATAAAATCAGCTGGAACTGAACCCTAACACCGGGCTGCCCTTGTCATCATTGCTACGCCCCCAGCCCCTCGGGGCAGGTGTGTTTTGTCTCTCCGGACGGCGCGGGAGGGGCCGGGAGGGAGGGGCGGCCGCGCTGCCGAACCGCCCACCCGGGGCCGGGACCGGGGCACGGCCGGGGAGCGGCGCCGGTACCGCTGGGGCTGCGGGGGCTCCAGGCCAAGGGGGTCCCGATCTCCCGGGGCAGCTCGCCCTGGCGGACCGCGGGTTGAAATTATTTTCCCTTTAAAGAGATTCCCCCTCCCCTCATGTTTTCCCTTCTGCCCTGGCGGTTCGGGTGAGAACGAGCGAGCGGCAGTGGAGCCCCGCCGCCCACCCCCCATCCGAAATAGTTTCTCCGGGGCGCTTTAATGGAGACTTCCTAAGGCAAAGCGTAAGAAAAACGCGGCCGTCAGCTGTAGGGATGCTGGGGGCTTATGGGGGAGGTCCTTGTCCCCTCCTCCCCGCCAGACGGGGCCGAGGCCGGTGACCCCGCTGGGTTTCGACGTCCCGGGTGCCCGCCTGCATTCCCTTCCTGCCTACGAATATGCATCGTACCTCGAGCAGTGTTTTGTAAACCGATTAACGCATCCCACTGACATAATGGTTTCACTTAGCTGTTAATTTACAGCTGGCTTTGAGCCACGAACTCTTTTTCCATGAAAAAGGAGCAGCAAGCTATAAGAGCTGTGGTAGCTGCTGTTTCGCAAAGCCACAGGCGCAGGAGGTTAATGTTTGCTCTGCCTTATCCCCGCGAATTCCTGGGTTGTATTTGCCTTGCAAAAAACCCCATCAGCAGCTCCACGCTGCTCACTGCCTGGGAGCTTTCCCGGTTAGTCCCCTTTGCATACAACGCCTTTCCTGTCCGGGGTCATTTGCAAATCCCATGTCTGTGCCGGTGGCCTGGCGTGTCCCCGGAGCATCCCCGCCCGGCCCGGGGCGGATGGGCAGCCCAGCGGAGGGGTGCGCCCAGCCCCTGCCCGGCCGGGGCACCTCGCTGTGTCCAGGCCGTGTGGTTAGTGATTAACTTCCTCTTGGGTCTGGGCGCTGATTAAAATCATGGAAGAAGAGGGCCAGGTGTGGTGATGGGACAGGCGACAACATCCGGCTACATCCACTGGCGAGCAACAGGCCTGGGACTGCATCCCTCCCTTTGCCTGGCTCTGGTTCTCGCTGCCCCTCAGGCCCCCGGGCCGTTGGCTACAGTTAACTTGAGGGGTTTTATGGTTTCCTGCCTATGTGGTTTGTGCTCTCCATTATAATAAAGTCCAGTGTTGGCAAACGGATTGTTTCTCTGGGGACACTTCGGTGACACAAGTTGTTGTTTCCAGATAGCTTCAGGAAGTCAGGCTGCACAACAGTTACATATGTGCATATGTACATAAATAGCAAATATTTCTCTGTTCCTTGCTGCTTGCAATAAGGCAAGTCTCTCACTACAGGAAGTACCCAGAACAAAGCCTCACAAGGATGTATCACCAAAGATACTCCCCGTTCCCTTTTTTTTTCTTCCTAATTGACCATATTCCATATTTCCAGTGTAATTACTTTGGAAAGAAAAGTAGTAGCCCTTTAGCAAAGGTGAAAGAAAGCAAATTACTGAAAGGATTTTATAATGAAGATCAATGTAAAAGAAAAGTAGATTTCAGGAATCACAACTGGTGTCTGACTGCAGGATTGCCTAACACTGGATCATCCATTGGATGTGGGCCCCAGTGGTGGATGCCTATGAAGAGATGTATTTCCACAGCTTTGTGGAATCTCCAAGAGCAATCACTCAAGATTACTGTAGCTTTCATTCCCTCCTGCTGCCCTGCCACCATTGCCAGAGCCTCTGCCAAAGCTGCTCTGAGAGGCCCCAGCCTTGCTCCTGGCAGGTGTAGCCACACTTCAGCACACAGGGCTAAGAAAAACTAATCCTTTCCTGCTGTGTCTTCACCCCAGTAGTCAGCATTTTAGGGATTTCTACAGCCACACGTGGTCATTGTCACCAGTGAATCCCACACCACTAATTATTTATTCTGTCCTCCATGGCATTCCCTTCCTGCCTGTGGCCTCTGCAACTTCTTGTGGTAATGCTGAGGGAATTCATCTGTGCGCTGAGTGAAAAAATGAAGTTACTATTTCCGTTTTAACTTCATAGATAATTTGGTTTATTCTTGTACTGTGACAATTTTGTCTCTTCATCTTTGGTAGGACACTGATTTTTCTAGCTCTGTTTCTCCATCAGTTTATCTCAAAATGCACAGAGAGATACAGAAAAGAATTGAAGTAGAAGATTTAAATGAAAAAAATCAGCATAATAGGCTGCATGTGTCTGTCACTAAAATTTATTTTTAATAGATCATACTTCTTTGTTAATCATTAATTTACCTGCAAATGAGATGAAGACTGTTCACCTCAAGAGTGTATATATAATTTTCAGTAATCAGATCTGCTTCCCCTGTGTATAATTTCATTTCCTTCCCATCCTTGTGAAGCAGTGTGTGATGTGATTGCATACACAGACAGTATTGTATTTTCTTTCTTTTCCAACAGCAATGTAGATTTCCCTGAGAGTTAACGGTCCTGAACACATTTGCAGGCTTTGTGCTCCTGTGTTACACAGCCAGCAGAACTGGCCTGTCTGAGTGGGAAGGACAGGATGGAGCCAGAGGCCTCTCCAGCCTCTCTGCTAGCTGTTGTGACATAGACACTTCATCATACGTGACACAGGATCAGCCTTGTGAGTGCAGAGGCTTCATGTGGCCAGCCCCTTCTCTTCCACATCCGCCTCCACAAAAAAGCGGAAAAAGAAGCAGATTTGAGCTCAATCCTCCTCCCAAGGGCTCTTTTATTCTGCATGTTGTATCTAGTTATTGAATGTACCTATGAGGGTTAATGTTTTTCATGTAGAATTACTCCATAAAGGTCTCTGTAAAGCTTTGGAGACATTAACAAGGTATTACAATGAGACCTCCTGGGTCTACACATGTTGTGATCATCTTAATATGCCAGAGTTCAAAAATTATCATCTACCTCCTGCCATTTCAACCTCTCCTCTCCAGGGCCCTCATTGGAGCTCTAAGCATCAGGTAGGATTTTTGTCACCAACACAAGGAAAATACATGTAGTTTTCTCCAAGATGAGTATACCATGGCACGAAAGATGACTCAGTAACTTCCTGGTCAGTAACTGCTCTGTTTTGTGCACGGTACATAAACATTGCAAGGCAAGGAGTAGCATTCACTGAATCTATAGCAACCAACCTATAGAATACCAACAGAATTAAATCCCCTCAGTAGGCATAACTCACAGCATGGCTAATACAGCATCTTTGACCAGCTTATACTAGTCTGAGTCACTTCCTATGCCTTTTTTTTCCTACCAGTACACTAACTCCTAGTATCCTTTCTCCCCCTGTGTTAGCTCCTCCATGTTTCTTGCAAACAAAGCTTAACCCTCCTACTTGGCAAAAGAACATAATGAGGTTCCAAATGGCTCATGTTACATCTTTCCTTCTAAGTGTGTTTACTTGAACCAAAGGACAGTATAATAGTGGACCAGAACATGATGTCTTACCTCCTTCCCAGACCCCATTTTTCTCATGTTTAAGGATTTATCTCCTTCCTTTGCAAAAGGCATATTGCATTTCTAGTAGAGTGAAAAGAATCTGTTTTAAGATGTATCCAAGGTGTACCCATGCTACTTTATCATCCTGAGCTTAGACCAAGGCTCTCAGATGAGGGTATCTCTGCACACTGACTCAAAAATAGCACCAATCTGGGTACAAACTGTGATTCTGTTTCTGAAAGTGAAATGAAAACAGCTGGTATCTAGCTGAATAATTTAAAAGGTGCTTGCTCACGTTGGCTGTTTTGAAGAAGTGAAATTGCTATGAAACTAGACAAGATCTGACTGTGTGATCTCAGCACAGTTCACTGAAACCTGTACACTCAGGTTCAAGTCTGACTGCATCCTTCAAATAGTCACATTCTTGATGCGTCAGGCGAAACAGGACAGTGACCCTTTGCTGTAGCAGCCTGCCTGAAGTTTGTAACTGTATGTAGCCCTCAGTTTGTCCCTCTCAAAGAAGTGAAGCAAATAATCAAATCTTTCCAGGCTCCTAGAACTGCTGAAGCCATAAATCCTGCCACAGTGGGATGGTTGCTAATGAGGGTCCATTGGCCAGGCATAAAGGGACTGCAGTGCTGGTGGCAATGAGTTAGACAGGACAAGGGGGGACCCAGTGACTGGCAAATGGAATGGCACTTTGAAGGTGAGTCTGGGCATTTCTCCAGATTTTAACACCAGAAACTGGATTGGTGTATTTCCATTACAACAAATTCAGATATCTTCAGGCTCATTAGACTTTTGCTGGAGACTGATGTCATTCAGAAATGTGGCATTTGAGGTGACTGTGATGCTATTGATTCAGATTTATTCAGGGCACCAAGAAAGACAAAATAATTTATCATTATATGGGGTAGTTCCTGTTTACATGTAAGTACTTATGTGCTCTGATTGTTTAAGGCCAAATTTTCAAGGAGGGGGCATATTTTCTGTAAATAAGAAAACAACACAATTATTTTCAAATGAAAGAACTTGCATAGTTCTAGCTGTAGGGAAATGAGAGGTACAGTGGATAAAAACAGGCAGTTGGAAACAGGCACCTTCAGATTAATTCCTGGTCTTCCTGCAAACTTTGTCCAAGACTCAACGTCATTCGGAAAATCTTATTAAGCTGCTTTCCTTTGGATTGGGTTAAAAGTTTATTTGTGGTTTGTTTTTTTGATGTTGTTGGGTTTTTTTTAACTAATAAATTTAGAAGATTTCTAGGAAGCAGGGTAAAGGAGCAGAGTAAGAATACATCTCTACATTCTCATTAAAAAATAAGGAGAAGGAATACTGAGTATTTCAAAAATATTTGAATTTGTTCTCTTGTATCAGCTTTGAGGGAAAGAAAGCATGTAAATTTTCTTTGAGCTCTCCTTACTTTTAGCATGAAGCCTTTGCTGAGTCCTTTGCTTTCCTATCTTGAATTGAAAATGTGCTCTGGAGCCGTTTGCAAGTGGAGAGTCATAAATTCCAGCTCAGCTTATCTAAATGGTGTACTCCATGTAGTTCTAAAACACTGTATTATCACGGTGAAAGATACACACCATGAGGTAGACTTTGACTGACGCACTCAGTGATAATTACATAAAGGAAGCTTCCTAATTCCATTAACAAATTGTTCCAGGTTTAGATAGAAATGAAATCATAGTTTCCTCCTCTTCTATTGCATTATTATTGTTGTTATGTTGGTGCCCTTAATCCTAGATCAGCAGCTCATGGCCTAGATGCACTATTAGTAGAGGACAAAAAGAAGAGATCCACTTTAGATTGTTTATGATTTAAATGTAGGACAGAAAAGCAGCCATGGATATGAGGAGAAAACAAACTATTGCCATTTGGTTTGGCAGCACTGATGTCACTACAGAAGCATCCTGAGTTAGCTGCACTTTTATTTTTTGTAGGTGTCACGGACAAAGACACGTATTAATGAGGGATTTGGAAGAGAACACATATAAATTTGCACCTGTGAACAGTGGGACCTCTTCCAAAGTATTTGCCATTATAAAAGAAAGTACAAAACATAACAAGCAAATAGTTAAGAATTTGGGATCACAAGGTGAATGTGTGCAGCTCTTCACTGCTACACAGGAACAATGAGATAGTTGATAAGCATGTGGTGGTGCTGGGATGGACCCCAAGATAAACTTAGTTGTGAAAAAGGGCTCAAAGACCACAAATCAGGTCATCATGGTCTAGCCCAGAGGCCATGAAAATGGTCATCAGAAAGTCTGGATGTGTGGGAAGAAGAGGAGGAAAACCTATTGCAGTAGCAGACACCCAAGATGAGGTGAACTTCAAGAAAAGATTAGAAAAATACAGTACTGTTAAAGCATAGCCTGGGTATTAAAGGAGAAACATTGCTGGTGACTAGAAAGAAACTGGTATTTTAAGGGAGCAATTGAGAAAGAGGTAGGAGGAAGGCTTTAAGGGCCTAGTGGAGATAAAAAATTGTATCTTGGTTTAATTCTGGCAGAGCATATGAGCTGAGTATCCACAGGCAATGTTAGAGACAAAGGATAATTTTTAATTTCTTGTGAGGTGAAGATATCTGCAAATCATTGTGTCAGCCAGTGGAAAGTGGTTTCTACAGATCCATATCTTAGGAGAGCTCCTGCTACAACCCATCTGGCAGGGCCTGGAGCACATTAGCTTCATTCCTCTGGCCAGCCCTACCTGGAGATCTCACCCAGCCCTGATGAGCTCATTTAAGCTGAAGTCTGGGCCTTTCTCCTTTCTCCTAGGTATCTCCTCGTGCAAAACCTGTAGAAATGTAGTGTCTCTTGATCTCAGCTTCCCTCTATAAAAGTTACAGCTGAGTGGATGGATGGATGGATGAATTGATGGATGGATGAATTGATGAAGAGAAGTGTATGACACCTCTCCAGGAAAGCAAGTTAAAAAGGCAAGTCCAAAGAGCCTTTTGCCTATAGCCACCCCCAGCTGGTGAAACACGTTTTGGAAGCATGTGAATGTTATGCTTGTGCTACTCTGAGTGACTCTGGCACTCAAGAGAGGATCTGGTGTCCTATGGCTTTACAGATGTGTTTTCTTGTAGCCTCCCTTGAAGGATGTTGGATGCTAAATGGCAGATCTAAAGATTTTGTGGCTCTGCTTGTTACTGGCAGGTCTGTTGGTGGTCTGAAACTCAGATAAGTATAAAATTTTCCTGTAGTATTATGAAATGTGGGAATATTTTGAAGGAATGGGAAAAACTATTACTTAAAATATAATATTCACATTTAATATTATTTCTTGGTAAATAAAATTGTGCCATTGGTATGCTAAAGTGGAGTTAATACTCTTCTTGTCAGAAATGAATTATGAACTTGTTGAGGCAAAGTGTACTCATAAGGAAATATCCACATATGCACATTTACAAATAATTTTTTTCATCAGGGGCTCTGAGAACAATGGTGATGACAAACCGAATGGGCTGGTTTCACATCAAGGGGATAGATTTAGATCAAAGCCATTTAAATTGCCAATTTTAATCATGATTTAAATTGTCAAGTTGGAAACCTTGATTTAAATCATTGATTTTCATCTTGTTTTGCATTTGTGCTTCCTAAGTATTTTTCTAAATAAGGGCTGACTCTCATTGGCTGTTGTAATTCAGCTTTTCCTTTTGCTAACCATTAGGCTTAAGTACGTATTACGTCTGCATATGTTCAAGTAGTTTAACATATATTTACTCAGATTCTTAATTTATACACTTTTATCATGCCAGAAAAATTATTAATGAATATTTTCTGACTTTCTAAATGATGTTTATTTTTCCTCATGCATTCATTCAAACTGTATTTGATTGGTAATTAGGCTTTCATTAAAAATACATCAAATCTGGAAGGGAAGGGGGATGTTAGCTAAAATATGCTGGGTGGCAAAAAAATTAGTTTTGTTACAATGGGTTCCCATTAAAAAAAATGTCTAGATCTGCTGTGCCCTTCAGTCCTGTAGCTCTGATAAGTTATTTTAGCAGGGCATTAGTTTCAGTGTTACCCAGCTGGGAAGGGCTGCATTTCTAGAATCTTCACACAACTCTTTAAGAGTGCATAGATGGTGTGTTGCAGTTCCCCTGTCTTTTCCAGGGGAAAGAGGAGTAAGCCATCAAGGACAGGAGCTCCTGCAAGGTCCATGGTTACTTTTCCAGCCAAGCTGGTGCCAGTGGAGAGATAAGGTCACCAGCCATCTTGAGCCTCCAGGACAAGGACAAAAAATTCTGGTTCAGAACTTGCTTGGAGGCAGCTCGTGACAGTGGTTTTTACAAAAGTGTGTTATTTCAACCACCTTACCATTTTGGAGTTTAGTGCCAAAGTGCTTCTGCAGAGTGTGTCCTAACTGGCTGTTAGACTGCCTGCATAATCTGTGGCTAGTGAGCTGAACTATGTGTTTTCCAATATTTTAGAGATGGATTTCAGTGTCTTGTAATGGGTCCTAGCATGATAGAATAGGAAAAAAATGGACCACTCTACTTTTAACCCCTGTTGTTTAATTTGTGTATCTTTTTCTTTCCTGGAAGACCTGGTTATTGGAGAATGGTCTTGATTTGTTGTGCTGGGAAGTATAAGTTAGCTAATTTTTGACAGTGAACAAAGCATTTATGCTTATTAATTGGCAAAAATGCAGCCAAGTTTTGTGACAGTTTATTTTTTTTGGATTTAAATACATACATGGTGCTTTTAACATTATTTTATGCATAAAATAATGGGGAAGACAGTTTTTGCTTCGCTAACTGTGATATCTTGAACATATTAATTTTATAAACTAGATAGTGAAAAAAAATTGTTTTAACCTTTTATCCTGGTGACAAAAGATTATTTGTGAATGTGGACTGGTTAATCATTGTCTGTTCCTTCAGGTGGTGAAGATACTCTGCCTGTAGGAAGCTTTGAATGAAACTATTTGGAAGGTCTATATGACCCTCAGCGTCACCCTCATTTTACATGTGATAAAACTGAGCACTGAATATATTCCAAAACATGGAAGATGTATACAAAGTGGATCCTCTTCATTATAAAAGGACAAAATTAAATAATAGTTGGTTGAAGCTTTCCCTAAAATTAACCGTCTAAATCTCTTGGTCCTCTTAAACTGCTTGACCAAGGTTGTTTCAGGTATGAATAATTGCCAGAAACGTTTTTTTTTTAAAGACTTAACCTCTAACTCTTGATTTCTGCTTCGGTAAGTCTGACTTTTTTCCTATTAAAATTTTTGATGTGACAGTGGAACCTAGGAAATGTAACAAAGGGCTAATTAAGTCCTGTCTAATCTGAGTCTTATCTGGCCATATATACTCATAATGTTTCTCAGGTTTAAAGGCACTAAGCACTTAAAACAGCCGACTCTGATAATTGAAATTAATGGTCTATTAATTCAGCCCTTGCAGAACAAGCTACTCATCTCACATATTTGTGTTAGTGTTTCTGTCATTGTGGTTCCAAGTATTTGGTAGTGCCTTGTCTCTGTGAAGGCAGGGCACATAATGCATGAACCTTCAATCTTAAACCTGTAGCCAATGTAAAAAGAGACACATAGAAAACAACCTCAGAAAACAAAACAAAATTACACTTTAAATGGCGATGAAAATTATGTTAATGAGATTGACTTTATGTGTCATAGCCATGACTAAGTCTATCAAATTTGAGGATGCTAATTTTTTTTGTTAATACTTTGTAGAGGAATAAATGTAGTCCCTTCAAAACATCCCTACATCCCTTTCGTCTGATCCTCAAGCAGCTACTCTTGGAAATTTTCTTGCCTTTTTGCTTAAGATCTTGATTTTTCTCCAGCCCTAGATATCTTTATGTGCAACACCTTGGAGCTCTCACTAACAGTGTTTCTTTTCCTCTTACTTTCTTTAGTTCAAAGTTGTTCCCAAATATTTCTCTCCAACAAATTAACATACCCAATGGGTATGAGTTATAGGGATAGGGTCTCACAAGATCTTCTGCACAGGTAGAATATAAATTCCTTTAATGTGTACACAAATAGAAATTAGGAAATATTTAAAATTCTGAGAATGCTGTGGTTGTAGGTTGAGCTTTGATTAACAGCTGATAAACAGTTCACTAAGGTTTCCTGCCATATATAATAACATGGGAGATGAAAGAGGATATAAGTTGCTTTAGGCCTTGTCCATTTTACTGGATGTCATATCAGAGATTCAATTTAATTTCATCCTTTGTGCAAAGAATTTTTAATAAAGTAGCCATTCAGATTAAAGGAGGGATTAGTATATTATTTATAGTAATAAGTGTTGAATTGGATAATGTGTTACCTCTAATGCTATGACAGAAATTACTTACTCTGATCAAATACTTCTTGTTTTTGTTCAGTGGAATATAAGTACGTCCTAGAAACTGCATTCCAAAAATAAAGAAATGAAGGGGTTTGAACTATTTAAATAGGTTATAATCAAAAGTAAACAAAATAATTTTGCCCTTAATTAAGAAGGAAGAGAGACTACTTTTAGTTCTGCTATAGAAGTCTTGTTGAATAAGTGAAACAATGTAAATTTCTCAAACACACCCACACCAAACTGAACATTTTGGATTTGATAGCAGAGGCAACAGCAGAGAGAAACCTCACAAGGCAATGAAGTTTTGTGTTGTATCCCTGTCATTTTATGCTGGCTAGAAGCTGGGTTTGAATTGACCATAGCTTTTCAAAATGGCATAAATTATTAATAAGTATCCTAATCCCCCGCTTCTGGGGGCAAACAGCTTTGCCTGACAAAGGCTGTGCAGGCTCAGGAGGAGCAAGAAGTGATCCCCAGTGCAGCTCTGCCTTGTCCTTCTTGCACAGCTAAAGGCCTTTTGTGCTCTATGTGTTCTATTCTGCACTTCAGCTGAAACATCACGAGACCCAAAAATCACTTAAATAGCAGCACCAGAGCTGAAAAAATGAAGGTTGTTAATTAGCTAGCTTCACCTTATTGTCCACAATGCAACCTAGGATTGTGAAAGTATGCCTTGGTGTTTCAGGTTAGTATTAATATTTCATACTTTTCTAAAGAGAACACCCAAAGTATTAGTTTATGAAATTTGATGCAATGTGTGCTGAACTCAAGAATAAAAGGCACCAGTGCTTTAAATCTGCTTTGGATTATGCCCATAGTGGGACCTGAAGTAACTTTCTAGTCAAGCATTCCCCTTCCAAAATAATTCTCCCTCGGAACTTGTCTACTTTGTTCCACAGGACTTGCATATACATATATGTTCTGATTTTAAAGATACTTTTTTCCAGTAAAAACTAAGACAATTCTCTTTACCAGTGGTTGGGAAACTGAGGAACAATTTAGTGCAAGAACCGCCTGCAGGACCTGCAGGATGTAGTATAAACGACGTGACTGTGCCAGCTGGGGCTGTGTGACTCAGCAGGGAAGAGGGTGATGTAAACTGGCTTAAGCTAGGAAGTGCAGGAGTGTGCAGAAGAGGAAATCTCAATTTTTTTTTTCCATTTAATAAATCCTACTGCACAATTTAAGGCACCAATGCAGGTGCCTCTTCCAGACAAGAGCAGGTCACAATCCCATGACTCCAAGAATCCTCGTCATTGCCTTTCAAAACCCAAACCTGTGTTATAACATATTGCAGAATATTATCCTGTCCTAACACCCAGTTTCTGCTGGCTGGTCAGCTTTGTGCACCCATTCTCTCCCATGGGGAGAAGCTGCTGGTGCCTACAGGAGGGTATCTGAGCACAAAGCAGAGAAATGGGATTTATTGAAAAACATCTGAAACCCATCATGCCCACCCTTTCTGGCAGTCAGGACTGATTATTCAAGACTTTCTGCGTTAGAGAGGGCTCACACGACTTTCTTCCCTGCCGTGCCCATCACACAGTGCACAGATACCTTCCTGTAGGCACCAGCAGCTTTTCCCCATGGGAGAGAATTTCCTAAGGCAAATTAATCACATAGCTTCATGCTAGTCTTTTATCCCCTCTCTGTAGTTCTGTTTCTGATTTTGGACATAATTTAAGAAGTTTGTGCTGTTTGGGCTGCAGTTACATCTAAATGTTTCTCTGCCTTGTAAGTTCTGATAATTTTCTTACAAAATCATTTCTGTTTGGAGAGTGTGTATGTGTGTGTGTCTGTATACAATGTTTTACATACAGAGATCAGCATAGGCCTGGCTAAGAATCCAGTTTGTCTACAGTTTATTTGCTATCTGTCATGCCACTGGGTGTTTAGTCTCACGGTGTAAAATGTTTCTTGTTTCTAGAAAGCCATGCTGTCTGTGGTCACTTCAAAGGACATTTCCCTCTTCAGATATTCATATTTATTTATAGTTAAAAATCAAGAATATTTTAAAATGTTGAATATTTAAAAATATTGTGACATGAGAACATTCTTTCCTTGATGATAGAACAAGGAAAGTATCACTTTTCACACTGATTTTAGCTTCAGTTTTTTTATTTTTCCTGGATTTCTTTATTAGAAAAATAACTTGATTTTTACTAGATATATAAATATAATATTTATGTAATTTTCAGAAAGAAATGCAGGGATGTAGTAAGTAGAGATTTTCTAACTAAAACACATTTTTAAAATCTGGTGATCATATGATGTCCGGAAGCTCAGCAACAGTAGTTTAATAATGACTCTGCAGTCTCTGGCTATGACTAGTTATCAATATGATTTTCATGAATTTCAGTTTTTCAGTTATTTGTTCATTTTATATGATTACATACAGTGACCTAAACTTAAAACATGTAGCTGTCTAAAAAAGCTTTGAAATTTCTTTTTCTAAATCCTGTGGTTTCCCTGCAATTTGTTTTCTGAATTTGCAGAAACTTTTTTTCCTGGAGTGGAACTTTCAGCTTCTGTTTTTCAATGAAGATGGGAGCAATTGGGTTCCACTCCTCTTTTGTTTGATGTTTTTAATTGTCTGTGGCAATGGAAGTGCAGAGCTTATGAACTGTTTTTTCATATGATGGTAGATGATTTAAGGGGAAAGGAAATTTCCCAGAAATCATTCCGGTGCTCTTAAACTGACCTTTTCAGTACAGTATGTCTATATAAAACAAACCATCACATGAAATGCTCCCAGTGTTTTTGATCTCTGCATCCAGGTGTTTCTGATAGATGCTTTAGAATATAAAATCTGTGTATTCAGGCATCACTAAAGCTGATAAATTGCCGAAGCTGCTCTCACACACGCATCGCATACGTAGGTGGCTTAGTGAATGAATAATTCAAACCAGAGGTTTCCAGAGTTTTCACTGAAGAAAGGAGGAATGAGGCTCCCTATCAATATCTAAGGCTCAACTCTTCTTCATTTCAGATCTTTCATGAGCATTTATATCTGTGTGAAGTAATCTTAAGAAGAATTAAAAAAAAAACCCTTCTCCACTGGAATTTACATAGCTCAGGAGGCTCGTAATAGGATGAATGTCTTTACTTCAGGTCACTGATTTAAATCCCAGTTAGAAATAGCCAGAAGTCATTACAATCTGATGGCCAGTTGGTGACCTATGAAATGAACTGGTGATGGGAGCCACCAGTTGCCACCAAGATGTGGTTATGTGTCACACCAGTGAAGCAAATTCAGTATCCTGCAATTATGGAAACCAGAGTTTTTCTTTTTCTTAAGGGATATCTCATTTCTCACTGCCCAGCCTGTACTAAACAGTTGAGTTTTATCCATTAATAGGAGATTTTCTTAGAATTACAGTCTTGGTAGCTGATCCTTTAAATCTGTAGAGACAACCAGCTGCAGCCTTTAGGTAGTAATTTCTCCACTGCCTGGATTTTAACTAGCAAATATTTGCCTCTTTTTATGCATATGGTGATTTTCTCCAGGCTTTTCCTGTCATCGCCAAGGTTGCAGCCTCTCCTTATCCTCTCCCATACTCTATTTCACTTTGTAAAAATAAAAAATATTAAAAAAAAAAATTGATCGCTGACCCTGTGAATGTATTATTGAAAATAGTTTTGTATAGTTGGGGTCTAATATAAAATACCAACTGGCCTACACACCCTGTAAGTTACTCCTTATCTGAAGAGGCTGAACCTGGAAACACAGTGTGTTCATGTGTAATAAATACAGAATTTGTAATTGAAATTTACAGGCAGAGGTTACTGACAGATTATGCATCTCTCAAATCTGATTGCAAGCAGTCACATATTATCAATGATGTTTTCCCTTCGTGACACCTCTGGCACAGTGTGAAGCACAAATTTGAAAAAATAGGCTTATTTGAGCTTTATTATTTTTTAATTTGCTACATTATCTTAAAAATGACAGGTCAGAAAAAATAGGGAGGGGGGCAAAAGAGGCTGGGGATACATTTTAATGTTTCAAGCTATTGCGTTTGGAACTCACTGTAGAACTTGACTGAAACACTCAAAATTACAGCTTTCATGTATTAATCATACATTTGCATGAACTCACTTTTGTAGGAGATTGCATGAGTGGGGCTGGAGAGACCGCTGACCTCATACTGGGTTTGTGTTTGCATGTGGGCAGACATCATCAATACTGGCGTCAATGACATTTTTTCAGTCATTCCACTGACAGCTGGATTGAATCTCTGCTTAGAAATCATAGGTTTAAGAAAACAATCTCCTGTTGTATGAATACTGACAAATATACACCCCAGCTTTCCTGAGGCAGCACAAGCAGTCTCTCATTGAGACTATATATTGTATCTTCTTAGTCATGGAACACAGAGGTAAATTCAACTTTTATCAGACAGACATTGTTATTACACTTATTTCATGCATAGCAAGTAACCTTTATCAAGACTGGGACTCTTCCAGCTGCTGGCCTTCAGTGTACAGTTTGTATTTTAGTCCTTATTAAAACTAGGATAGGCTTTGAAAAATGTTAGCAGCGTAGTGCATTGGGTTTGCACAGCCAGACTTCAGTACTGAGGCAGAAGCTAAAGGACTGCCTCCTGTGAGAAGCTGCCAGAAGCTTCCTCTGTGTACAGCAGAGCCAATGCCAGCCAGCTCCAGGACAGACCTACTGCTGGCCAGGGCTGGGCTGATCAGGAATGAGGTGATAACATATTTTAGAAGAAAAAAAGTTGTTGTGCAGATGTAATTGTGGCCAAGAAGAGCAGAGTGAGAACATGGGAAAGGAGTGACTCCACAGACAACAAAGATGCTGAAGAAGGACGGGGAGGAGGTGCTGCAGGTACTGGAGCTGAGATTTCTCTGCAATTCCCGGTGCTGACCATGGTGGAGCAGCTGCAGCCCATGAAGGTCCATGGGGATGCAGACATCCACCCGCAGCTCCTGGAAGAGACCCACTCTGGGGCATGTGGATGCCTGGGAGGAGGCTGTGACCCCGTGGGTGGCCTGTGCTGGAGCAGGGACCTACAACCCTGTGGAGAGAGAAACCATACTGGAGTAGGTTTCCTGGTAGGACTTTTAACCCTGTGGGGGACCCATGTTGGAACAGGCTGTGCTTGAAGGACTGTACCCCATGGAAGAGTGACCCATGTTGCAGCAGTTCCAGGAGAACCATTGCTTGTGAGATGGACTCAAGCTGAAGAAGTTCATGGAGAACTGAGGAACCCCATGCTGGGACAAGGGAAGGAGTCTTCTCCCTGAACCACAGGAGAAACCACATGATAAACTGCTCATAACCTCCCTACCATGTCTCCTTGCGCCACTGGAGTAGGAGGTAAAGCTTGGGAAAGAAGAACTGGGGGGGAATGTGTTTTTAAGATTTAATTAACTTCTCATTATCCTGCTCTGATTTTGTTAGCAATAAATTCAATTAATATCCCAAATTTGAGTACGCTTTGCCTTGATGGTATTTAGCACGTGATCTCTTCTGGGCCTTGTCTCAATACTGAACCTTAAATTATATTTTCTCTCCCATGTCCACTTGTGAAGGAGAGTGATAGAGCAGTTTTGATGGGTGCGTGGCGTCCAACCAGGGTCAACCCACTACAGTGATTTTGGTGCCAAAACCCAGGGTCATGAAGATTTTGAGAGAAGAGTAGTAACAGGGAGAAGTAACAGGCAAAAGAAGTACTGAACAATGTTAGAGACTGGAATGATCGTGATGAGTTTTTGTTGTAATTATGGTGAAGGGACAAGGGGTGGGTTTTGTGTAAATTGATTTTGCGGTGATATTTTGTTCTTTGTGTAGGGGATTTTTGTTTTGTTTTATTTGCTCGATTTTGTTGCGGTGAGTGGAGACTGTGATGAATGTGGATTTTAATGATAGTGCTTAAATATGTGAAACACAGGTGAGGGGTGAAAGCTGGTAAATTATTTGTGTAAATAGTGACAAAAGAGAAATAAAGTGATAAATAAGACTGAATAGCTACCGTTTTCTGAATATGGATCTAGTCCTGAAAGTATTCTATATTAGTCAAAGGCACTAATTTTTTAATAACTCACAAATAGAAAAGGATTGTAGCTTTCCACATGAGGTTTTATTTGAAAAATTTGAAAGCAGTGGCAGTGTTGAGACTGATAATCATATTGACCTAAAGGATCAAAAAGGCAATTGTAGAGGTTATAGGCAAAGGAACAAAGAACAGTAATAGAGGTCACAGGCAAATGGAAAACCAGACAGTTAGTTTATCTCATGTCTATATTTGCTATGCTGGTTTTACCAGAGCTGTATAGTATTTCTTAGGTGACCTTGATATTTCTTGCAAAAACAAATTCTATTCCATGATCCTGCAGAATGGCAGGTGTATGTCCACATTTCTGCCATACTTATTTCTGTGTGGAAAGGGTCAAACTCATCAGACCTAAAGATACAGTAGGTCAGTACTTACACATGCCAAAATCACAGCAGGGAGGCTGGGTATTGGTTTGCTGGATCTGTGGCAGGAGAACGTGGCACTCTGCAGGGTAAACAAGCCTGGTTTTGCTGGTGTGGGTGGAACTGCAGTGCAGTCTCGTGTTTGGAGGAGGCTTTCCCTGCTTGCATGGCCTCTGACAGGATAGTGGAGTCTGTCCTTCCTCCCCTTCCCTTTCCTCAGCTCTTCACTTACTCCTTCCTTCATCTGGCTCTTTCCAGTTGTCCCAAAAAGCAGCAGACCCCTCTGGCTGCACAAGCTTCCTGTGCCCTGGTCCTTGGTGGCACTGAGAATGTCCAGAGCCAGGAGAGCAGGAGCAGCTTTGCACTCTGTGGGCTGGTTCTTTCTCCTGTCCCTTTGTGCCTGTGGGGAAGTGTCTGTTGTCTCATAGACTTTTTTTTTTTTTTTTTTTTTTTTTTTGAGGGCTGCAGACAGTGTAACCGCACCCACATGAAGCGGAAGCACGTTTTTTTTGTAGGACTGGCTATGGTTGCAGAGATGGGGAAGTCCCAGATTAGATTTTGTGCTGGCCACAAAAACCTCTGTCTGTATATCTATCCAGCCATATTATGAAAGCACAGAGATATATTATTATGCTACAAAGAGGTTTTTCATATGAAAACAAGGTGCACAAAGCCCTTCTTAAACAAGGCCAAGATTGTAAATAGGATTAAAATCTTTTTCCTGGAATTGTCCTCTATATTTGCTATATGAGGGAATTCAGAACAAGGATTTTGTAGTTTCTATGCTTCTCAAATATTCAGGTGACTGCTCAAGAAGTTTTATGAACCAAAGAGTTCATATTGACAATAACTCTAGCCCAGCACCTTTGTCAATGTTGTGGGACGATTTCTTAAATCACAAAATGGTGAGCTAAAAAGGCTGACATTTTTACTATAAACCAAAGAGGAAGAAAATTAATTAAATCAGTTGAAAAACAACTAGAAATGACTTGAACATTGTTTGGGGGTGGGAAGAATGGATATTATCAAACACTATTTTCAGAATGTTAGGCTCAAACATTCAAAACAAATTGCCATACTTTTCTTTCAATTTTGAAGGTGAAGGTATATACATTAGATAATCTCTATACATTATCTAATTTTGTGGCTATGTTGAAACTTAATATTTGTCAAGCAAATCAAAATGTTCAGGAAGGAATAAGTCCAAGTTAATGATTTAAAACTTTCAGGTTGAAGAAGGTAGGGATGAAAAAGAGTTCCCCAAACTTAGTCTTATTTTGTTGAAATAATTTATTTAAGTGATATGCATATACAGAGTAAATGGGAACAAGAATATGGAAAAGTGATGATTTTGACCTCATCTAGTAAGAATAGTATAAAATGGACCTGTTTATTTGTTCAGCTTGCTATGGAGATCTCATTGTTCATAACAAAAATTTTCAATTGTGAGGAATAGAAACTGCACTAGCAATCATCATGTACGAACATATTGCTAAACTAAACACTTTTTTGAATTTGCTTGGGAATTATCTGTTTCTCTAGGGACTCTTGTACAAGATCTATTTGTAAAACCATAGGCTCTGGAGGAAAAAGTGAAAGAAGGAGAGAGAATGGAGCCAGGTCTGTGCCTGATTATTGATTTGCCAAATAAGAAGAGTGGGTTTGGACAAAAAACTCCAATACCCCCCCCCATCCCCCCAAAATCCCAGCAAAATAAAATATAAATGGAGGTGAAAAAGAGGCTTTGGTGTATGCATCTAAAAAAAGAAAAGTTATGTTTATGAGGTCTACAAGCCAAGAATTTTCTTGGCTTGATCAAAATGGACATTTGATGGAAGACCTGAGGGGATTTCACTACCCTTTTTCTGGCTTAGGAGAAAACACTAGGAAAATACAGATGGTTGCAAATCAGTAACAAATTGTATTTTCTTTCTCCAGAGTGCAGATGTTATGAAGAACCTTTATGTGATTTTTTAAAAAAGCTGGAAAGCTCGTGGTTTTCTACTCTTTTGAAATAATATAGTTGGGGTTGAGTTTTTGGTTTTTGTTTAGTTTTTCCTTCTCCCCAAAAAATAAGCATCCTATGAATTTGCTGGGTATGTATCTACAGAGAAGAGTATATTCATGCCAAAACAATTCTTTCATTTGCAGGTTTGTCTTTCTTGGTCTTTACATTTACAGGAGTGGATTGGCCTATTGATTTGATTCACACTCCTACAAAAGAGAGTAGTGGTGAAATCAGCCTCTGCATATAGAAAAATAAAATGAGAAGCAAAAAATTTTGCTAGGAGATCTGAATTATCCCCTAAGAGACCACATTTTGCTGTACTGCTCCTCTTCCTACACATGTCAACATCCAGAAGCTCACAGTGAAGTCAGAATTTTCAGATATTCCTGGAGGATGAGTGCTAGTTTGCTTCTCAGGGAAGCAAGGTTAAGCAGCTCTGAACTTTTATTGCAGTTTTTTCTTCTACAGTGAAAGCAAAGGCAGTTACTGTAGCTGTTTTACACTAACCTTTCAATGAATTCTGTGAGTTTAATACTGATGTATTAAAATAGAAAGAACCGAAACCAACTCCCCTCTTCTGGGGTGCTCTGTGGTAATGGGAGTGAGACATAATCAGCAGCCAGCTCCCTGCTGCAGGCTGGGCTGCTCTTCATTTTGATCTGCATGGTAGGTGCTTACAGCAGCTGCACAAAATACAGGGCTTGGGGAGCTCCAACCTTCACATCACTGTTTGGCACTGACTGTGCTTCTAAATGGCCATTGCCCTCAGTGTGGCAGCCAAATGCTGAGTGAGTGCCACAGCCCCAGAAGCCCACCCAGCTGGCAAACTTCAAGCAAATGTATGTTTTCTTGGTAAATGTAATGGAACCTCAACAAGTTAATGTAAGTAATCCCTCAAAGAGATTAAAACAATCCTGTAAGTACATTACCTCTGCAGGAAGGTTTCCTGTCCTGTGCAGCCAGCCCTGCTTTCAGGCCCCCATTTATAAAATTAACTGTACACTAATTTAATGTGGTGGCGAGACATAAAATAAATTTAAAAAATAACTAGAAACTAAAGCCAAACAAATTTTGATTTAAAATTAAGTCAAGACCTTGTTGTTTTTATTTTGTTGTTTTCTATTTTTAACAGCTAGAATTATAGTTGGTTTTGTTCTTAATAAAACCAATGTTTTCTAAAGCATTGTGTCGCACAATGTTTTAGAAAATGGGACACTTTTCTGGAATATGGACAGCCAGGATACATACAGGAGAAACTGGATTATGTTTTCAGTCTCGTTTGCCAAGGAAAAAATTTGACCTTTTATATGATGATTTGATGAACTTTTGTAAACTTAAAAGTCCTGAAATGATGTCTAAAGTTAATTTTGGTGAAACCTTTCCTGGAGGAAGCTTGGGAAGCAGAGTAAAAGTCATATGGAGACAGAAAGAAGTCTGATAGCTGAAAGAATTAAGAAAAATGTGGCTATGCAGTGTGGGAATCAAGGATTTAGAAATTAAACACAGGTAGTACAGGCCAGTTGTTTCTATTATCAGATGAAAGACAAGATCACTGCCATTTGGAAATGTTTAAATATTGGCAGTCCATGAGAAATTTCTTCACTGATGTGACTTTCTTCAAGCCAGATCAGTCATCATGTGGAGCTGTCACTAGATCTGTATTCCAACCCACCCTATATCCACTATGACATTTGAAAACAAAGGCAAAAAAATGAATTAAAGGTAAAGCAGCAGTGCTTTAGTATCATTATTCTTATCTTTAGTTCTTCTTGAATATAGTCCTATGTCAGGCTCTCCACTATTTTTTAAGGGGTGAATGTCAGGCAAAATGGAGTATTGCACTCTGTGTCTTTCTGTTTGCCCCTTTTTCATATTGGCACAATGCTAGCAATAGATTCCCATAATTTCCATGGCATTCCAGGATTTATTAAACTGAACATCGCTGCGACATGAAGTACAAGTACTTTTTGATGTTAGGGTGCAAGGCATCTGGGGCTAAGGATTCAATGTTTTATTGGAGATAGATGCTGCCCAAAGACCAAAAAATAAGTTATTTTCTGTGTGCAATATTTATCTCTCCACTTACAGAGCACAGGTATCATTAGGAGAATTTTTTGTCTCATAATTAGAACTGAAAGGCCTATGAACATTATTAGGAGATGCTTCATTCCTCACTTACTGTAAAATTATTTTAATTTCATCCATTCAAGATGTGGATTTTTATGTAATGCTTTTGACTTTTCCAAATAATGTTCTACATTATATAATTTCTACTTCATGTTAATTATCATAAACTGCTCCTTTTTTATTGCCTCTTATGTATTCCTTTTTGCTGCTTAATGCTTCTCTTTACCTGCCCAATGAACCATGAGGGAATTTCAACAAAATTTGGTTGTCTCAATGGCAGATGGCCACTTACCCATCAAATAAGCCCTTCTATAAGACACAAAAGCTTTTATTGAAATGTTTCTGACATTTTTGTCATTTCTGATGATTTTTCTATTTTTCTCCTCCTTGCTCAGTTAGCTCTTCAGAAGATATTTTCAGTGTTGACTCTCCTCTCTTTATGTGTATTGAATGTGATCCATGATTATGGGACTCTAGGCAACTGGCGACCTCTGATCCAATGATTAGTAACTTTTATCACTCATAATGAAGCTATAAGGTAGACACATAATTTGTTTAAATAGCACCAGTACCAGAGAGTTACAGTGTATATGATTATATCTTTTTAGAAGCTTTTGGCCTCCTGCTTCCAAGGGAGGAAAAGAAGGGCACATGGGTGATCATATTTACCTGCCCCATAAACTCCAACTCAGCTGGCAGACCATGGGGCAAGTCAACATCTTCACAAATTCTCAGCAAGTTACACCTTTATGCAACATGCCATTGATGTCTGCCAAAGCCAAAATCCCATGACACAAGGAGCTACTTGTGCAATTTGTGTTTTTCCAGAGAAAGCCACCAAGAGCAGCCCTTTGTAAGATGCTTGCAGGTTGTGCCACAATGCACAATGAGCAAACAACAGGACTGTGTTCCGCTGGATTTGGGAATCATCTGGGAAAGAAATACAGCAAAAAATATATATGTGTTGGCAGAAGAGTACGTGATTGCTGGACTTCACTGGGCCCTGCTAAGAGAGTGTATGTGAAAACCAGAGAAAATAGCGGTGGAAGTAAGGAAAGGTGCAGTCAACATTCCTCTTCCATCATAAAACTAAAGGATTAAGGAAGCAAAAGTGCAGAGGTGGAAAGAGAAACATGGACAAAACAATGATGGAAATAGTGTAGATGGAGAGAATAAAAACCTGTGAAAAGTCAGAAATGGATGGAGGGGAGAAACAGTGCATAGAAAATAATTTAGGAGGAGATTTTTAAAGTGTTATGATAGTTGCTCCAGAGCACTCAATGCAGAAGACCTGAAGAAGGTGAGTGGTAAAGAATGACTACAATGACTACAAGGATGCACTTCTCATGCCAGGCATTACGCTCCATGTATTATCATTTCACCACAGAAATCTGTAATGGAAACCAACAGCAACGTACATTGCAGCAGAATGTAGGAGGACAATGCTCAAGAGCAACATAAATCACAGGCAGCAATGCAAGAGCTGGGGGCAGTTTCTCTGGGGCATGAGGATAAAAAGGTTGGTCCTGGGTGGGGAGTTGCAAAATGATTTGAAGAACAAAATTTTGAGGCTGACATCATTGGGTAGGAGGAAATGGTTTAAATGAGTCTCAAAGCTAGGGAAGATTGGGAAGGGGAAAGGAGTTGGAAGAAGGACAAGTTGGGGGTTGTTGGCATGAAATGAACATGAACTGAAGGAAAATAGGAAGAGTCATGGTGAGCAGGGACTGTAGAATCTGTCAACAGGACAACTTAACCAAAGGCTAAATAGTGTGCCCTTCCATTCTCTTCTCCCTACTGAAAAAAACCTCGCATCTCAAGATCATCCTCTGTTATCTGACTTTGAAAAACTAGCCCTACCATATCGGGTGTGGGCTGCTATTAACTACCATTTCCTAGCAACTTTTCCAAGGTTCCGCTTGTTTCTAAGGCAAAAAAATCCCAACCCAAACCAAAACAAGCAAAAAACCCTCCCAACAACCCAACCAAATCAACACAAAAACAAACAAACCAACCAGAAAGAGAAAAGAAAATAAAGTAAGCAGCACTGGGGACATATTTCAGGCCTTCTAGGCAAGGTTCTGAGGGCTGGAGCCTCTGGCACCCACGTCCACTGTGCACACGGAGGGCACAAACTCTCTAGACCCCCACGCGTGCTGCGGACGCCCACGCACCCTTCGGGCCGCCCTTCCACGGGCACACCCTGGGACAGACAATGAGCAGCGGGTCCGTGTCGTGGCCCCCCCACCCGGCGACACCTCCCGGCCGCGCTCCCGCCCTGCCGGCAGCCCCGGGCCCGCTGCCCCGACGTGCGGGTCCCGCTCTGGGCGCACCGCCGCGCTTCCCGTCCTTCCGGAGCCCGCCGGGACGCCAGGTGGGCACCAAAAAGTTACGGACAGCGGGGACAGGCGGGGCGGGGGCGGCTGGACCGCTGCCCCCCGCTTTGTTCAGCGCCGGGGAGCGGACCCTTGGCGGGGCTGAGCCGGGATCGCGCCCCGGTCCCCAGCCTGAGCCTGTCCCGCAGGGCCGGGGATGGGAAGGAGGAGGAGGAGGGCTGAGGCGGAAGGTGTCTCTTCAGCCTCTCTCTCTCCCTCCAAGGTGAGTTGCAGCGCTGCTCCGCGCTCCTTTTGTCTCGGTGCGAGGCCGCGGCGCAGTCCGGCCCCGCCCCGCCAAACTTTCGGCGGGGACCGGGGCGCCCCGACGGCCGCCCTGGAGCGGGGCCGGGCAGGGAGCGCGGGGCCGCGCGTTCCGCCGGGGCTGCCAGCGAGCCCCGTGCCCGGTGTCCCCGTGGGGGCTGCCCCAGGGCAGGTGGAGGGGCCGTGGGGTGCGGGAGGTCCCCTCCTTCCCTTTGGGTTTCTTTGGGACGGATGCGGTCGGCCCCATCTTTGCGCTTTACGCAACAGGTAGGGATGCCAGGAGCTGGCGGCGGCACGGAGCCGCGGCCAGGAGGTTTCGGGGGGCTTTTTTTGTTACGTTCTCTGGAAAAGTGCGAAGGGGAGGGGGAGGAGAACCAACAGTTTTCCGAAATTCTCCTTCAGTTGTTTATTTATGTACTTCCCGTGTCCATGAAAAACGAGTTCGTTTCGCAACTCCGGAGTTTTATATTGTTTTCTATTTACTTTTCCCCCTGCTTTTCTTTCTTTGAAAGTTATTTTTCTTTATGTCCTGCGTTTGCCCGTCTCATTCCGGCAGATCAAACTGTCCGAAAGCAGATCCCCAGAGGCTTGTCCTCACTGACAGTCGGGGGAATCCAAACAAAGAGGTGCATCTACCGGAAATAATGATTTGAGAGATGGTTCTCTCCCTTTCCACCCCCCACTCCCCCGCCTTGAATTAAATTGTTTTCTTTTTCTGGGAGGTTCAGTTCGAGGGAAGTTTTGCGCCGGAGCCGGGGTCGGGGCTGAGGAGGGATGGAGCAGACGGAAAGTTGCGGCGGGGGGAGGAGGCGGGGGGCGAGGGCAGTGCGGGACCCCGGCGGCGCCCGGACCGCGGGGGGAGCAGGGGCGCGGGGGACCTGCCGCCGCTGCCGGCTCTTTGTCTGCTCGGGCAACTTGAACAAAAGGAGAAACTCGGATGAACTCTCCATCTCTTCCTCGCCTCTCCCGAGTTAACTCATCTTCGGCAACTTTATCGGAAGAGATTCGCTCAACTTTCTTCGAGCTCTCCCGCCGTTTAAAAGCAAAGAGACCCGCCGTAGGCTTCTAAGGAAATCTGGTTTCACAGTTTAGAGAAAGGAGAAGGTACGTTTGGGCTTGGGGTTTATTGTTCTTTCCCGGCTCCCTCGTCGCTCCCCCCTCCGCCCTGCCATCCGCGCCCGGGTCTGGGAGCGCAGCGGAGGCGTCCGCGGGCCAGCCCAGCCTTTCCTTTGTACTTTTGGGAGCACATGCAGGTATTTTTGGGGAGGGTAAGGCAGTCATTCCGTATGAACTCCCCTAATGCGGGCTGGGGGGCACTAGTCGAGGGCGGCTTTGCCTCCTTCTTGTGCCGGCTTTGTTTTATTGTAGAGGTTTAAATTTTTTTCCCCCTTTTTTTTTGGTGGGGAGAGAAGTGGACTCGGAGGATCGGGCTGTGTTTTTAAGAGTTGGGACAGAGAAAAACTGAAGACGGGAAAACTTGGTGAGGTTGTAGGGAGTCCTGGCGGCGCTGGCCAGGGAGTGGGGGGCTGGCGAAGGCCGTGGGACTGGGCTGGGCAGGCAGCCCGCAGCAGGGAAAGGTGGGCGCTCCTCCGTGTGCCAGCTTGGGTCGCGGGGCCCGAGACACCACAGAGGGTAACATGTTGCTGTGTGGGACCATCCCAGGGAGCCAAGGTGGGCAGAAGTGCAGAGGGACATTTTTTGGAGAAGAGGGACCGACCAGAGGGAAGACTTTGTTCTTCCAACTGCATTGATCGTAGCGAAGGGAGAGTGGGAAGGGTCGGTCCAGGCTGGCCGTTCCTCGGCTGGGCTTCAGTGAAGTTCCCTTCGTCCCTTTGGAAATGCAATAATTGCCTTGGGTTTTGTTCCATTCCTTTTGGTTCACGCTTTCTAGAGCAATCATCGCAACTCCACAAAAGTTACTTGTGAGCTCTTTGTACTTTTCTCAATTTAGTATCTTATTATTTCCCCATCTTCTTTTTCTGTGCTATGTAATAATCTTCAATTTTTCTCTTTTTCATCCTAGTCCTCTACTTTCTTGTGTTTTCTTGTCCCAATTTCCTAATTGTCCCCCTCTCTCCTTAGATCTACCCATTTCAGAATTTCTGAAGTCTACTTTTTACTTTTTATTGTTATTCATTCTCCTCCTCCTTAATCTCTTCCCACCTACTCTTCTACCTTTATACTTGTATTTCTCATGAAAAATTCCTTCTGCCAGGATCTTTCCTTTCCTCCATGCGTAGAAATGCTCATTTCTCCTAATATGAAGCAAACATAAAGCTTCTTGTTCTCTCCTAAACTTATTCTTCTGTGGACTGCCCTCCATCCATGTTACCCAGTTGTGCAGACAGAGCTCCTAGTAATAATTCTTGTTCACAAATGTTCACTTTCTCCTTTCTTCTTATCTTTGTCTTTCATGCATCTTCCAGTCTCTAAAAGTTTCTTCTAGTCCCTTTCCACTTGTCCTTAGTGTGGAAGTTTGTTCTTTTCCCTTTCCCCCGTTCCATCTTCATAGACCCGATGCTGTTCTTCACGTCATTGTTCCCTCCTCTGCAGAGTACTCAGACTTTTCTCTCCATTCCTCCTTCCCAACCTAAGTCAAATTTGCTCTTTGCACCTCCGGAGGAATTGCATAGAGGGACTACCAGAGCAGACTGATGTGGGTTGGGTTACTTTGCCTTCTTCCAGGGCCAAATGGCATCAGTGGTGCTCAAAGTTTAGGTCCCAGCTGAAGTAGCACATCTGCTGGTGGAGGTGCTGTGGGGAGACACTGCAACAGGACTAAGGAGGCAGTGAAGATCACATATGTTTCCCTCAAAAGGGTTGATGAGTTTTATTTTTGCTACTTGGGGTTTTTTTATTGACTTACTGTTTTCATTAGTTTTAAAATGCCTGCTAGGGCAGTTGAAGAGCCTTTATATTACCTTTTTTCCCTGTCACTTCAGTGCTTTCTGCAAGGTAAGACTGTGCAATCTGTAGAGATATATGACAGCCTTTTTCTTAAGCCTTCTTCTCTTACACTCCAGCCCCACAATGTTTTTAAAACAAAATGCCATCACCAGGCTTTGGGTTTAGGATATGTCTAAATCTGTGAAGAAATTAGTGTTTGAAATTCTTCAGAAGAACATAACTTTGTATTTGTATGTGAGTTCCCAAGTCACGTGACAGAGTTACTGTGCTGAACTAACACTTCTTCCTTCATTTTTGAACAGGTCACGACATGATTGTTGGGAAAATGGGATGGTTGCCAGAACATCAGTCTGTGATGGGTGCCATATTGCACTACTCTTTGGATGGTGGAATACAGCTTGGGATTCCTCAGGGCTGCATATCCTGGTTCAAGCTGGACTATACAGCTGCTTAATGTCTCAGCTGTTTGGATTCATTGTAATGGTTAATGGTCTCCTGGGGGAAGTGGAAGAGCCCCATGCTGGAACTTGTGGATATACTGGAACCTGCTGCTGAGACCCATTTGGATTATATCACCCTCTGACACCGAGGTTCTGCAGCTGATGAAAGGTATGCTTCTGCCCTGGTGCAAAAATACTGTCTCATACATCAGAATACCAAATACAAATACCTGTCTTTGTTTTAAACAAACATGCTATGTAGCCTCTTTTGTTTTGTTTGTTTGTTTGTTTTTTTGCCTAGCTACTGATGCCTGTCAAGAGTTTTGAGTGGTGTTAGTCTGACAGAAATGTCATAGTAATGATCTGGTAATGTTTATATCTTAAATGGAAAAGGAAAACCCAATTATGAAAGGTTTTTTTTCCCATAATTAACTTATATTTTGAAGGTAAGGACTTCATAGAGTCTATGAGTGCTTAGCAGCTCTAGAAAATGGGACTACCTAACTTTTAAGAAAAATAAGTTAAAAACAACTTAAACAAAGCATTTTCTGCAGTTCTGATCTTCCAAATAGCCCAAATAGTTTGTTTGAAGACGTTACTATTTTCTATTTTGAACTCAAGACAGCAAGCTTCTATGATTTAACCTCTTTTCCTCCAAATAACGACAAAACTCTCAAGGGTGGCTTGTGTGGGGGAGAAAGAGCAAACAATTCAGTTAAACATTCAGTATTCAGTTAAAAATTCAAGGAATTATTTTGTTTCATATGTTTTAAAGTTTTGATGTAAGGTTTCTTGCACACCGTGCTTGCGTCTTGAATGTCCTAGTAATAAAAAGTTTACTGGATGCAGTTCAGCACTCAGTTTTCCTACTAAATGAGGTAATCAATGTAAAAAAATGAACTGGAAACTAGCAAACAAAACAAGTGGTTAAAGAGTTATTAATGAACAACAAACTATTCTTAAATCTAGATTAAGTGTTAATCTGAGAGTGAGGAAATCAGAGCTCCTTAGTGAACCATGCTAATGGCAAAGCAATTTTTAAAAGTATTTAAAATCTGGTCCTTTTATACCTGTTCTGTGCATTTCTTCACTATAGCTGAAAATGAATGATGTGAAAATAGTTGGTTTTGCTACATGTTTCAGCTCAACTGATTGGTTTCAGCCTAAACCATATGTAGGGCAGACAAGTATTCATAATCTTAAGAAAAGTGCTGAGCTGGCTGGCCTACTTTAGAGCAAAACAGAAATCTGAACAAATAATCACTTGTGATCCTTTCCTGTAGTAAACAGAGATACAAGAAGCAATACAGTTCTAATTTCCTGGTTCTGAGTGTGTTTTAATAAAGACTTACCCTTAATTTTCTTCATTATTGTAGGTAAGCTTTTTGTTGCACACTGGATGCAATTAATGTACATTTAGATTTACGGTCTTTATATTGTTCTGCATTTATACTATTTTTGAACTTCGCATGACTGAGACTAGCCATATGAAAGACTTTAATTTGAAGTCTCAGAAATGGAAAGTCTTGGGCTGCTTGTGGAAAGAGAAGACAGAGAATAATAAATAGATGGTGTGGATGAAAATATTTACAGCTGCTATCTAGTGTCATCTTGGAAAAGAACCCTAGTTACTATTTTTGTCTATTTAAAGAAAATCAAAACTGCAATCCTTTTTTTGTTTCTGTGAAGATTTTGTTCTAGCTGAGTTTCTTCTCAGGCACTTGCTGCTCTTTAGGAAATCTAAATTGAACTTAGAGGTACACTTAATTTATCTGCATGAAAGCTATTAATTTCATCAGCAATGAAAAATGGAGGGGAATTTTTACTCTAAGGAGTAAAAATTACTGAGGAGGAACTACTCCTTAGCTTAATCTGAGAGCTTGTGTTGATTGAAATTTCATTATTGCCATAAGATTCTGGGTGTAGTAGGCAAATCATTAGATATGTTTTCATTTGTTTGTACTTTGAACATTTCAAGTATTAATAACTTGGTGACAAAGTGTTAAAATTTACAACCTATCTGTCTTCAAATTTCTGTGGACTATTTCCAATAAAATGCAAAGAATCATACTCCTATTTGGAGATGGGATCTGCAGAGAGAGGAAAAGCAGGGCCAGACAGAAAGTGTTCAGCGGGTAGTTCCCAGCTGGGAGGTATGCTGCACTGGTAGGAGATGAGACCCTTTTGGGGCTTGCAGAGAGATGGGGAAATGCTTTCTGGGGGCTCTGACTTGAGTGTTTCTGTACCTTTCTCCTGGGAGCAGTCCCAGCAAAGGCACCAGATGAAGCAGGGACAGGATGGAGGTTGAGAACTGCGGGGAAGGAGCAGCACCTGGGCCTGGGAGGGGTGGTGGGGACCACCTGCCTTACTTGGGATGGGAAGGAGCCTTGATGCTCTCAGAGGCAGCTGGTTTGAAGGAGCTGCTGCTTGAGAGGAGATTTTTGGATATGGGAGCCTGAAGTGTGGAGAAGAGGTGGTTTCTGTGATTTGTCTTTGGTTGCAATTTGGTAGTTGCTTGCTTTGCTTGTGACAGTCTTAGGAGGTGATTTAAACCCTTGCAGGTGTTCTGAGGCAGTGTGGTTTATTTTGGGGGGGAGGGAGTTCTGAACTCCCCCTCACAAGCCTACCCTGGAATTTTAATCTGGTAGCAGAATTTGCACCTAAAACAAATTAAACAAAATCCAGACAGTTTAAACAGTGATTCCTCTTTTGAACTGTGCTCTTAGTTAAGGAAGGCTTCTAGCCAATGTTCTTGGTTGTTTGAGAAAATATTTTGCTTTTGTGTAACTGAGGTGAGAGTAAGCATGAGGGTCTTTCAGGCCAACCCAACCTGAGTGTGGAAGAGATTTAACAGGCTGCAAAAAGTGCAAATTTTACAGTGAAGTGTGTGTGGGCAGGTGAGTTGCGTTGTTGGATTCGTGCATTGTGAAAAACGGGCAGAGGAGAACAGGGTGGGTTTTTTAACTGCCAGATTTTTAGGTGGAAGAGGAGGTGGCACATGGAGTAACTTCCTATCCATTAACATCTAGGAAGGTAGAAAGGAAAATGTGATAAGACTTGATTTCTTTGACTGTTCCTTCCCTTTGGTTGAAGTGTTTTTCTCGATGCATGTGTTCCCAAGTGAGGTAGAAATTTCTGTAGACCCATGTGTGCCCCTCCTGGGGGGTTTCTGATACAAAATGGAGATAGGGATGCTTTCCTGAAGGTCTGCTGCCTTTCAGCCTTCCTGTGGGAGGTCCTGCTTCTTCTCTGGACATTTCACCAGTGTCCTCCTCAGGATTTGGAGGCATAGTTTATTTTGCTCAAGGCTGGGTGAATCTCGGGTGTGAAATCATATACCTCACTATAGTAGAAGTCATAATTGTAAATATGATGTTTTCTTTTTTTATTGTTATTCTCCTTTCACTGGTTTGTCACCTTATTATGCAACTTGAGGTACAGTATTCTTACAGCAGCAATATAACCATTGGAGTACAGTTTGTTTCTTTTCTTGTCAGAGGAAATTTTTATGAGAGGTATAAGGAAGTCAACCAAGGCTGGAAAGAGAGAGCTTCCACTTGAAATCTGGGTGTGGGTTTACACAAACCATAATCCCCCACACCTTGTATTGCAGTTATGATTGAGAAATAATTGCGTGAAGACTTAAAATGAAAACAAAGCTTCCAACATGCGACCTGCTTTTTCTGTAAAGTGCTCTCAGTAATGTCAGGACAGAGGCATATGGTGTCTGGAATCATTTTCTGTTTTTTGATTGGATTTATTTTATGTAGCAAGAAGCTTTCCAAGTCACTAATGGATTCTATTTTTATTCTTTTTTTTTTTTTTAACTTGCATTGTCATAACATCAAATTTATCACAAACTATTTGTGAAGCCTGAGGTAGGGCCACATTGTGCTTGATATCTTGACCTTTCCTTGATTGAAATGCATAGATTGTTTGGGTTTGGTAGGGGGAAATGGATAAGCTAGGGGGACTTAGAATATTTTAACACAAAATTAGTTCTGGCCTTCGAGGACAGGGACAGTACTTCCCCCAAAAGGTTATGAGACTATTACAAGTGTGGATTCTATATTTAAATCCATGAATATTGTAGATTAGTGAGAAGAAATTGGGTTTGACTCTGTACAAAGAAGAAAGAAGAGCAAAAGCTCCTACCTAGTCCAGATGTGTCTACTACTGCTAAATATTGAAAACTGATTTAATTTCATTATATTTGTAAGCTAAAGCTACAGTCCTTCTATTTAAGAACAATGTTGCAACTCTATGAAATTAACTGCATTTTGATACAGCTGAAAGGTTCCAAAGGTTCCAGTATAAATTTTTCTGTCACTTTTCTCTGTTTTTATTTTTGTTTGGTTTTGTGGGTTTTTGTTTGCTTGTTTTTGTTTTTTTGGTTTTTGTTGTTGTTGTTGTTTTGTTTTGGAAAATTTATTTTAAAGCCTAAAGTCTCACGGGTGTGATGAGTGTGGTGTTCCTCTGGATGCCAGCATTACTTCCATGTCAGCAGAGATAAGAGAGAGTGCTGAAGTGGAATCATGAATGTTTGCATGGAATTTCTTGCAGGCCTTGGAGGCGGCTGGGCATGGAAGGAGGAGGCATGTGATTGCCATAAAATAAATAAGTGAGCAGTGGGAGTGGGTATTCTGGGCTGATAAGGACGGAGTCTGGCTTGGTTGTGAGCCAGTGATGATTGGTGAGGAAAGGAAGTGGCGAGACATTTTGAAAACAAGGGCTAGTTGCTAGTGATGGATGGGAAGAGGAAAGAGACATGGATTTTGTGGGAATGGATGAGAAGCTGTTTGTCATAATTTATGTGTCAGGACTCCTGCGCCATCAGAGCATTTCTAATAGAAAAATGGAGCGAAATCTTTAAATGGCTGTGGCAAAAGTAATAAATATCTCAGATATCAGTAGTGTCGACTTCTTTTCGGTGTGCGATAAAATTGTGATAGTTAATGCTGTGAAAGGAAACAAAGTTAACTTTTGCTTTGCACATTTTGTGTTGCATTACTCCCCGAATTAGCGCAACCTGCAATTGAGGATACAACTTAGTATCTTCTGTTTCTCTTTGCAACACTGTTCAAGGCAACAGTTAATTTAGGTAAGTGTTTCAGGAGTTGCACATGTTGTTTCCAGATTTTCTCAGCGGTGAAACTTTGTGTGGCTGCCGTTTAGTTATCTTTGAGAATTTGAAAATTGGTTTTTAATTGGTACTAGTATTGATCTGTGCCTGTCCTCTGAAATTAATGAAATTTGTGGTGGCTCCAGAGTATATAGGAAGGTACCCTGGATTATGCAGCGAACACTGAGGTGTTTTTAAGCAATTTGATTCTTTTGGCGCAGGCTGGTGTGCTGCCACACCAGGTATTGAATTAGGCCTGTAAGCTACTTTGTATAATTGTGCTACTGTATTTCATCTGTTAATTGTTGCTTTTCTTCTGGGCTTGGGTATGATGTGGATTCAGCTCTGCTGGGGCTGGAGCTGACCTGAGCCGGTGGCAGCTCAGGGGGCTTTTCACTGAGCTCTCTTCATTGGGGGTGTGTGTGAACATGAACTCAATCGTTCTTTATAAGAGAGGCTGTTGTTTCAAGGCTTTGGGCTTCAAACATTGAAAGAGATGCTCTCTTGCAATTACAAAAGATGCTTTGCCTTTTTGTTAAAGAGATGGATAAGACAGCACTCTTTTCATCATCTATCTCTGGGGCTTAATTTTGCCATACTCAAAGTTTTATGATACCATATGATACCATAAGCCAGTAAGTTTATTCATTCAAGCTCCTGGGCTGGACTTGTGAATCTTGTATAGGCATGGCTCCTCACTGAAAATCAGACACTGGAAAGAAGGGTGGTTCCAGTTCACAACTTTGTGGCTTTTTTTTTTTTTTTTTGAAATTGCACTTGAAAAAGAAGGAATGGCAGAAATGTAATTCTAAACCCAAAATCTTGTTAGTTATCATGCAGTTGCCTCTCAGCTTCAGGATTTGTATACATTATTTTTATAGTATTAAGTCTATGCATTATATGGCTTTGCAGCTTTCCTTTTCCTTGCAGCTAAAATCTGTCTGAGATCATGGCAGTGTTGGATATATATCCCCTGCAGGAATTCCAGTGCTTGGGCAGTGTAGGAAGGGGTCCATAGCCTGGTGTGTGTTCCTGACAGCAATTCACCTAGTAATAGGACTGAAAAGGATGTTTTGAAGGCAGCTATAAGAGAAATTGCTCCCTCTTCCCAAAGAAACAAGTGAACAATTCCCTTAATGTCCACTGAGATTCATCTTGGACCACATAATGCATCTAGATGGAAGATTAATTTGATACTAGTTTATTTTAAATGCCTTATTTAATAAAACTCATGATTAGCACCTTCTTTGTATTCATTGTTGCGTGTTGTAGCTCAAAATTAATACCTGAAATATTTTCATCAGCCAATGTGGGTTATCCAGAGCACATTTTCTTCTTATTTAGCCACCAATTTGAGCTGTTGTGTCTAAATCCAGTCATCCAGGTCAATTTTTACTGGAGCCAAATAATAGCTGCTGTTGACTTCAGTGGTGATAGTGATGACTAGAGTTTTTGGAAAAGCTAAACAGACACCAGAGTACCTATGTGTGTATGCACATACATTACATGTTTATATTTTGGATATAAATATATATAAGTGCATACCATGTAGTCCAGAACAAAAGGTGTGCCTGAGGCAGCTTCATGAAGGAGAAAAGTGATTATTTTTTTCCTCTCTGCTTGGAGCAGTCTCTTGTTCTTTCTCAGACCTTGCTTCTTGTTGTCTTTTGTTGGTGGTCTTCAATACTGTCTTCCCTCTTTGGCTTGGATTTTTGGGTACTCAAAATGAAACGTGTCCAATTCCAATTTAACAATTTGTTTATTAAAATACATCCATCCTATGTGCATATTCTGCTGAGTTAAAAAACATATAATGGAAAAGTGTCAGCAGAAAGAATTCGCTGTAATCAGCTGTAAAACACTTTCGGGCACACTGCTCACACCTCCCCTTCACCCTTCCAAAAGGCACCACTGAAGAGCAACAAGGCAGAGCTGAAATGTACCTTTGGCAAGCACTTAAAAAAATTAGTTTCTTCCACTGGTAATCAATATAGATTAATTTTTGGTATGAGTATGTACAATGTATATATATGTATGTTCCCACTATGTGTGTTGGTTTTTGTGGAATTCATTGCTTTAAATTATATACAGTGTAATACTTTAAATGGCTGGAGGTGACTCTTTTAATTTTTTTTTTAACATCTTCAGTAGCAATTGTTTTGAGTGCAATCAAAACTATGGATGGAATGCTACTTGTGGACTTCACGCAGGGTAGGTGTATTAGAGGACCTGTATTTGACACAAGTGAAAGGATCTTTGCAAAGGAAGACAAGAACCATTTCCAGATTGATTACTTTACATTTGCAAATGCAAAGAAATCAATCTGTCTCTTTGACCTTGGATTGTGTGTTCCAGTTGAAATAGGTTTTTTCCCCTGAACTCTGTTGCAAAAGGCAGTAGGTTAAGATATGACAGATCAGAGAGAAAAAGACAGTAAAGAGGCAGGATGAGAATTTGTTCTTTTATTGAGGTTGTTGCTCAGGGTTATACATCTCGAGCATTTCCTTATAGTGTTGGTGCAGTCCTGTGAAGCATAGTTGGGCTGACTGATGACTTTGTAGGAGAGAATATTGTAGATGCTGAAAAATGTCATTATTAAAAATAAGGATTTGCACACTTGCTGTAGTCTGGTAGATTGTCTCTAAACACAAAGTGGAGGGGACCTCTCTGTTTTTCTGCTCTGCAGTATCAGAAATGATATATCCATGTGCTGGATTAAAGCAGTGTATATTTTAGGCTTTTGGTTGCTTAGTGTGAACAGTGCTGTGCAAACACCCCAGGAGCTGCCAGAAGCCATTTTGCATCTAACACATTCCTGTGTGGTTTTCTACCCTGTGCAGTGGTTTATGTCCATGATTTGCAAGAGGAGCAGGGTGTCTTTATTCTTAATTTTTTTCTGAATGCTCTCAGGCTGAAGAGAGAGTTGAAGAAGATCTGGTTATTACAGGTCAGTGCCTGGATTAACTTCTTGGCAAAAACTTGTGGATCATGTACTGCCATCACTGTGAAACACAGTAAGTCAGACAGGATATCTCTAGCTCTGTTTAGGTAAGATCAATTTCTTCTATGAAAAACAAAAGAAGAATCTCTATGGTGAGGTGGGTGTTGAATGTAATATAATAACCACTTGCCAGAGAGATACTTGATAGTAGCTAGCTTCTGAGGGAGTTCCAATCACTTAGTGCATCTCTAAAGAATGCCAGGGTGCTCTCACTGGAAGGATATTGGTCTGTCTGTTGGACAACATATGTATTTTTGGTGAATTTTTTGCTAATATACCTATTTCAAAAATAAGTGGTAAAAGATGAGCAATATGGACTCAAAAGAACATTGCCAAAACCAGTTGATGCCTGCATTTGGGTATAGGGCCATACTTGCTGTAAAGAAGAGCTGTCAATATCTATAGGCATTACTGACTGAAGAAGAACAAACAATTCATGAAACATAATAGAGTATTTAATGTGTCTTACAGTTTTTGTAAGGTTCTTGTTTTGTCTTGGCTCTTCAGTTCTTGGATTTAGAATTGCTATGCTATATGCACATATCTTATTATTTTATGTTGAAATTAGTACAAATTGTATTTTGAAAAGAAGCAGCATAATAATTCTGAACCAGTTAATTTTGAAAGGAAGTCTCATACTTCAAGGGCCAGCATCTTTTGTTTGTGGAAAATTATCAGTAAAGAAGTCCTCTGTATCTTTAACAGAAATGGTTTCTAATTTATGCTTGATTCTTCTGCTAGGTTAATGTTAATTAGTTTAACATATCACTCATAAAAGATGTCATAGTTGAGTCATTGTGTAGGTAACAAATCTTGCACTGGCTAGCAATGAAGAAATATTACCTCTATTAAAACCCACACTTAAACCGTGGAGTCAGTAAGGGCTCATGACATTTTGCAGTTATCTAGCTTAATGCATTTTAATGCCTTCGGTGGTGTGAGGTTTTTCCTTGGGAGGCTGTGTGGGGGATAAGCAAGTGAGGCAGAGCCTTCAAATTATGCAGTCAGTATAAAGTGTAGCCTGTGCCAAGTAAGAAACTCAGCAGAAATGCTGGCTCGGGCTGGGGTTGGGGCTTGGATACTTTTATAATGATTTAAACTTAAAAACCCCACAACTGTCCAGTGTTGGGTTACCCAATGAAAGCACACATAAGCAGTGGTAAAAAGCTCAAATCTGCTTATATTTAGAGCCCAAGTAATTAGATATTAACAATGCAGCTAAGTATGCAGGCTTCTAATTAGCTAAGTAGTTTCATCCATTTCTGCCCTGAGAGAAGCATTAGAGCTGGGCCTGTAGTGGAAAGCAAATTTCAGCTGTGATTGTGGAGTGGTTAGTGTGACTCTGTAAAGCTTTATTTCAAAATAATCCCCCAGCCTGTAGTGGAAAGCAAATTTCAGTTGTGATTGTGGAGTGGTTAGTGTGACTCTGTAATGCTTTATTTCTAAATAATCCCCCAGCCGCTCAGAGGAGGTGATGCTGTGATGCTGCCAACACAGCAGCGAGCCTGCATTGAGTCCTATCATCCTGCTCAGCTGGTACAGGTATTCCAGGGTGTGGGATGGGCAAGGCAAGGCAGTTGATCAAACCTCTAGCCAAAATCTGCTGCTCACATTTGTTTGTTTGTTTAAACCATCAGCATCTGGATGGAAACCAGCAATTGAGTAAGTGTTTGAGGATGCTGTTTCTTCCTCTGCCTGAGGAAGCCTGGGTGAGGAGAAGGTGCTGGATCTTGAAGGTTGGTGGAGTTTCACTTGAACAGCACAGGAAGGCATGGTCAAGAGTTTTGCATCCAAAACATTAAGTAAAAAATTACATTAATGTAATTTAAACCTTCTCCCATTGCTAAAGGTTGTAAGCACTTCTATGGCACAGGAGCAATGCCAGTCACTCCAGTGTGTGGCAGGGAATGTGTGAAACTTCGAAGTGCAGCTCCAAATTAGTGAACCAGATGTATTTTCTTGCAAGCTGCATTTGTTTCCCTGTGCAGCAGATTACTCTATCTTTGCGGCCAAGTAGACATGATGAGGCTGATCAGAGAAAAAAAAAGAGGGTTACCGCTATTACCGAAAGTAAACAGCCAGCATGTTCACAGTCTGAACATCAAAATAAATTAGAGTTTTTCTTTAATATTTTTAACTATCCTGCTAAATTCAGTGTTTCAGATCTGAGAAATGGCAGCTTTGCAGCTGGTGGAGCCGGCAGAAGAACAGGATGTTCTTCTTCTGCCTCCTTTCAAATTCTGTGTGTTAGAGCTCCTTTGGACTACTTGTACTTCTGTACCCCAGTAGAAGGCCAATCAGGCGATTATTCATAGTGTGAGGATTCAGTGGAATTCTGTTAATAAAATATAGAGTTCTTTGGCATCCTGCTTTGCAGCTCTTCACATTGGTGTATTTGCTAAGTGTCCCAGCATAGTTAGGTGAAGACATAGGACAAGCATCCCTCTGAAGTGACTACAGTCCTTCAGTATGTCACCCTGACCTTTTAATGAGTTCATCACTGTTGTGTGTGCAGCTGTGAACATTAGGTTTTCTCTTGCTAGAGGAGACCTCTTCCTATGAACAGGTTGCTCTTAAGGTGATGTTTTCCTAAGACAGTTCTATTTGAACTTCCTTAGCCATTTGTTCATTCATTTGTTTGCAATTATAAATTCTGGTTACCATGAGACTTGAAAAATTGCAGCAAACAAGCGACTTCTTTCTGAATTTGCTTCTCACCTTGGATTTGCATTAAGCTTTCAGACTTCCCTTAATTTTAACCATGAAAACTGAATATATTACAGTAATTTTATTAACATCAAAAGGCTTCAAATTGTTCACATGTAGCTCTTAAAATTTATAAAGCAGCAGTTTAAGACTTTGAAATTCTTAACAGATGCTCAGCTATGTTCTCAGTATTTGAGCTTAAAGCAGAAAGAATTTAACTCAATTATAATAATGTAAACCTTTCCACTTTGCTTTGCATAATTAAATATTTTCATTTACATAGCACAGAAGTTTAACATTCTAAACAGAGTAGATAAGCAGAAGAAAAAGGCAGACAAATATGCATCTTTAATGCATGCAGAGTAGTAATGCACATGCTGGTAATCTTGCTGTGCTTATTAATAATAACAACTTTAACTAGAAATCCATATGCAAATTCCTGTGAATATGGATGGTATTTAATATGTTGATTTTTTTTTTCTTTTTAAAATGTGTACATCTGTGGAAGTGTGCAGAAAGGCATATAAAAACTGGAGCAGGAATGCAGTAACCTTGATATCTTCTACTTCTTGTTTTTAAATATTAATTAGTGGAACAGGTCTGAGGAAAATTAGGGTATCTGGCCAATTTTTGTGGATGCAGGAAATGGCTTAACTGTGCCTCTGTGGAAGTCTGTCATCCTACTGGTGTAGCAAAAACTACACTGGAGGTGGTTATTACTACCACTTTGGATAATGCTGTGTCTCAGATTCACCAGCCTGCTGTCAGAGCAGCTTCTCTGTGGTATAATAGGAAGCATTGTGTGTTTTGGGGGCTATAAAATAGACACAAGATGTGCAAATAAACACCTGCACTTTTCTAAATTACTGCTGCCTGTCAGGTCCAGGTCAGCCAGATGTGTCAGGCTGAAAGGAATCTTTGCTGGTTTTGAAGAAATTTAGTGCAACTTCTGTTAGCTAGATTAATGCCACGTTTTCACATCTGAATCTTCTTGAAAGTGGGAGGATCAGTGATGTTCCCCTATAATAAAATAAAATAGCTCTGATTCTTATATTCCTGAATTTTTGAAGTGTATAATATATTACACATTATGTCGCATAACACATGGAAAAATATAGCTGTGTTAAATAAGAGAATAAAAATGAATTTTTTTTTGGTAATGCCTTTTTTTTGCTTGCCCTTAAACTTCACCAGGTGACTGGCTTGCTCTGGTCAAATGCCTTACATCAGAGGAGTTTGGAGGTTTGCCTTTGTTTAGTGTTTGTTACATGCTTCAAATCTCAAAATTTAAGTGCCAATATGCAGGACACATACCATAATTCTATACATAACAATTAAGAGAGGATGGATTTTTAGAAAAACTTGGGTTACATTAAACACAATTTCCCATGTATTGATTTTAGGGCATATATCAAACCACTAAAAGAAAGTGGAAACCCAAGCAAAAGGGAGAACACTTGTGCATATATTTCTGTGTGCATGCACTGCAGTGAGCTGGGGCAGGGGAACTTAAAAGAAGTTTGTGGTTTACCTTTGATATTTTTTTTTACATTTTCCCTAGGGTTCTTTAGGTAGTGAGCTTTGGAAAATTCTTTCAGTGGCACTTACATTTCTGGGGATTTCTGTCAATTGCCTAGGCTTCTTCCATCTGCACATAGATTTTCTAGTGCACTATAAGACCTTTTGTCATATTTTTTGCTTGTATGATGCGAATGGAGATAAGAAAGCAAAATGTAGGGGAAAATGAGAATTTGATTTCCAGTGAAGAAAAATTTCACGTCCTAAAGCTGCTCCTGACAGCCATTCTTTTTATACAGTGAGTGGCTGTTTGCTAACTGCAAATCCAGTGGTGTAGGTTACTTGCTTAAAGAACAAGTGAAGCTACAAGGATCTCATTAACTTTGATTTTCATGTTATCCCAAAAGCTTGTAGCAATATATGTGCTCTTGTTTTCTCTTGCTTCTGATCATTGGGGAGTGCTTAGATGTACTAAAAATTCTTTGGCACCTCTGAGCACCCTAAAAATAATTTTATTGGTAAGATTTTATTGGTAGAAAGGCAACTGGAGGCTGAGTATGGAGTTCTCTTAGTTTTTCATTATTGCTCATTTGGCTTTAGCTGTTGAGGATATTGCCAGTCTTCTTTTCCATGCTTGCTTCATTACACCTGCGCTGCTTTTCTGAAGGGTTATGAGAAGTTCTCATTATGAAGCAGCTGCTTAGCTCAGGAAATCATAGTATTCTCTAGATTTTTGAGTTGTTTTGTTGCTTAGGAGAAATAATGGGAGTGTTTTGATTTACATTGAATGTAGTAAATGTATTGGAGAGGTGTCAGTATTGTAGTCAGATTAGATAAGTGGTTTTTGTATATGAGAACACATGGTTCTGTGTTTTTGAGTTCTCAGCTGTATGTCTCAGGTGTGCTGCCTTCCTGCTGGTTTTATGTTATACTGTCTCTAGCTCTGTTTCTGCTCATTTGCACCTGGATTTTACCATACTGGGGCATCTCCTGGGAGATACAGAATCATTTCAGTATGTCACACTGGGCACTTACCTAACTCCCTATGTGTATGAGGTAGGATTTGGATTCTTTCGGTAAAGAATCCTGTGCACAGAGTTCTGTGTAGAAGGTAGGAAAATACCTTTCTTGGTCTCTGGATTTCTATGCAATTAGCTTATGCAATGTGGCTATTTACTACAGAGGTAGAATGTTTCTGCTTTACTAAGCCTTTCTCTCTCTCTTAAAGTAATTGTGTGCCCATTTCTCATTTAAAAGCTAAACAAAGAACTTGGCATTCTAAAAACAATAGTGGAATATTAGGCCTGGGGTTCTCTGGAGTATAACCACTTAATTGTGTGGTAGGTGCAGTTTTCTGTTTTCTGTCCAAAGGTTTAGGGAGTGTCTATGCACTTTCCACTTCCCAGATCATTAGTGATTTGTGACTGATTTGGTCCAGTTTTAACCATTGCCTGTAATCTCTAGGGATTAGAATCCCAAGATGTTTTAATACCTGTAACTGTCATTAGAAACTGCAGTGAGTAAGCAAGTGCTGATTTATGAGCACTCAATCTTAATGCCTGGGATTTGTTCCAGTAAATTCACACATCTGGGTGAGTGCCCAAGGTTTTCAAAGAATTATTAAAATTTGTATATTGACCTTTGAGGACTGGATAGTAGGACCAGGGTATCATGCACATAAAACAGTTCTTCGGTTCTATCTGTTAGTATTTTTTATTGTCTTTCAGACCATGACTCTGATCATATTGAAAAGGGGCAGGGGGAGCAGATGTTCTTGCTCTGTTCTTGGTTTTGAGAAGCACTGGGGGGGTGGAATTGGTTTATTTCATTTTTTCCTTTTTGGAATTCAGTTTGAAAACAGACCCCTCCACAGCAGTTTAATCCAATTGAGAGTTGGTCAGTGTATCTCATTTTCCTAAGAACTCTGATGGGATAATCCCAGGTAACCCCATCATAAGATGATCTCAGAATCTGGCAATACCCCTGATGAGTGCTGTGATACTGCAGGTTGTGTGATTAGTTGCTTGAGGTTATCTGGTCCAGGTTTGGATGTAATAAATCTGACCTAATGTATATTAATATGTTTGAGTGTGAACTTTTTCGGCTTGAAAAGTGGATGGTGGTGGGGGAAGCTTTGGCTTGGAGTCTGTCTGTGATGGCACTTAGGCTGCACACTGGAGGAGTGAAGTATTACCACAGTAGAGGGAGACCATGTTAGGAAATGGTTAAAAGTGGGCACATCAACCCATGGGATCATGATCATCCTTGTGGTAAAGTTGTGATTAATTGATGGCACCTATCCCTGGCTGGATTCCAGTGGATATAGCTGTTTCTTCATGACTGTGAAAACAGGCATCCTCTCCCTGGGTGCATTGTGGCGGGGGTTAAAAAACGTTCGCTTTGCTTTCAGCATTGCCTAGGGCTTTCCTGTATTGCTTCTCTAGCTGGATCCTTTTATTCTCTGGACTCAGTGATGCTTCTGAAATAGAGGGCTCTGAAGTCCCAGGAAGGATCCTGCTTCCCTCTGCACCAGTTGTACCAATTGGAATGGGAATATCACGTGGGGGTCTGTCTCTGTAGAGTACCTGAGCTGAGAATTTTACATCCCTCTCTGAGATTTTTCTTTTTTGCCTGTGTGGTGGGAATTAGATTTTTTTCCCCATCAGTTCTGATAATTTTGCTGTAAGAGGTAATACACAGGGGAGGACTGTCTATCACTTTTATGTGGAAACTATTTAATCATTATATCAGGAGTTTTAGTTTCAGTTTGGGTACTTAGGTACCCAAACTGAAACAAAAAATCCTGGTATAATGATTAAAACTCCTGGTTTCAACTTGTGTGCTCTATGATCAGGATTTCTGAATGTTGTATGTGCTATGTTTTGTTGTTTTGGGTTTGGCAGTTTAGTTGGTGTGTGTTTGTCTGGTTGGGCTTTTTTGTTTGTTTGTTTTTGATGTTTTGGTTAGATTTTTTTTGTCCCCTCCCATTCCTTTCCTTTTGTAATATCACTGTTGAAATTGGAGTCCTTGAAGGTGTTTTGTTTGCTGTGAATGAAATCCACAAATTTAGTATGTGGGAGAAGGAAGCTATCAATTTCTTACTATCTTTCCCTGTCCTTTGTGAGGAGGAGTTTCAGTGAGCATCTGCATTGGCTTGGCACTGCGTTGTCTACTTGACTATAATTTTTACCTTGTTATTTGTAACTACAGCTAATCTGAAGATGTGAATATGAGAATTATATTTTTCCCACCTATAAAATGAAAGAATTTACAGTATTGGTAAAGAGGAGGAAGAAGTCAGAGGCAGGAATAATGATACTTAGTCAAAGTTTTTTCTCTTGGATGGAAAAATTTACAACAAATGTGCTAGAACTTTTTTTGTGGTGCATTCAAATGCAAGGGTATGCACAAAAACAATGACTATGTAATTGGTAGCTCAGAGGCTTTATTGTAGTGGGTATAAGTGGTTTGATTCAAGGCTGTTATGCTCAAGATCCTCTCTGAGCTGTTGTGGGCACTTCAGGAGGAGTGTGGGAACAGGAAGAGTTTGTATTAGTGCTTTCACATTTTCCAGTGATTTATGGCTTGTGAGTCTTGAGCTTGCCTGAGTGAAAGTGTCTTTGTAGTTTTTAATAATCTCAGGATTTTTATTCCCATCACTTTTAGAACCAATCAGGTATGGTAGTATTCACTACACCCAGTGGTGCTGAATTCCACAATGGACTCCATGTGAAGAAATCTAATTTTGTTTGATTTGAACCTGCTATGAGCCTGTTCTTCCAATGCCCCTCTGCTGTTGTAACAGTAAAAGGCAATTGTTTCCTGCTTGCCTTACCCTGTCAGCAAGGATCTTGCAGAAGAAGAAATGAGGTTTATGCAGGGATACAGCTTTAATTTTTATTGTTGTCATATTCCATATGCATTTCATAACAATTTTAATTAATAACATTTTGTGTTTCCTTTAGGACAGCTACAAAGAATTCAACTGTCTATTAAAATAATCTGTTGTTGCCACAAAATTTTGTTTGTTACTGGTAGGACTCATGGTTGTATATGTAAAGGGAATACTAGGTGTGCCATGTCATCCTCTAGCTCCACATTTATGTTTTGTTGCTTTTTATTCAATTTCACCCATAACTGAAGTGCTGTGGTCACTGAAGATGCTGATAACATTTTTCAGAAGTTAAAGAAACACTCATCAGAATAAAGCTGAAAAGCCATAGCCCTTCTGGAACTCTCTCTCAGCTGACAGTGCGGACCAAAGAGGAGCTGGAAGGGCTCATTCCTCTGGGAGCTGGACAGCAAGTACACAAATCTGCTGAGTAGAGATAGTCTGTCCTCATCCTTGGCTAAAAATATTTTTTATTTTTTGTATCTAGTATAACTAAATAAAAAGGAATATTTTTTACTACTTAGAGACATTGGTGGAACAAAGCATTTTAAACAAATCATCTTATTGACAAGTATTTGTAGCACAAAATTGGTGTGTGGTGTTTTGCATGTTTTCTGCTACTGCTTTTTTTTTTAAAGTTATTTCTCTGACAGCCATACATTTTTGGCTTCTGAGAGTTTCACAGAAAAAAAATGTAAAATAATTCTCCTGATGAAATCCACCTAAATTTTTCATCTAGATAAAACATCCTGAGGATGGAGAAGGAAATCAACTAGATGCTTCAAGTGCATTTGGAAAGAGCTAGTGGCGCTGTCCTAAAACTATGCCAAAGTCAATTAAATACATTATTTCTTTGTTAGCTGAGCAAGATGTATAGCTACAGCATACTAAGATGGAGGCTGCTGTCATCATGCCTGGATACGAGCTCGACAGACAGGGAAGAGTTCAGGGATTAATGGGAACTATGATGTAGCAGCTGGGAGGAGAGGCATTAGGAACAGGGAGCATTCCCATGCATATTACAGATATTAGAAGTATTTTTGTGTCAGCTTTCAGTGCATGGTTTGTAAATTGCATACAGACCCAGGTAATATCTGATAGTGGCAGATGTGTTTTCTATTGATTCCTGGGGGGGAAAAAAAGGTATACGTCAGTCAGATTTTGTGTTCTACTGTTTAAAAGGAAAACTAAAAATTACACTTTTGGTTTGGTTATATTTGGATTTTAACCATTAGAGCTGCTTCAGAGAGGTATGAAGCAGATAGCCAGTGCATTCTATCCTTTATTACCAATTTAACTATCTCTATTCTGGGCAGTATTTTGATTAAAGACATTTGAATTGCAGTTAAGATGTTAAACTTTTTGAAGAAGAGGTATGAAAATCACTTCAAAAAGGTAACAGGAAGATCAGAGCTCTTCTGAACTGGTTTCAGAGGGATGGTGTGGGTAAAGAGGTTGTTAGTTCTTCTTGCATAACCCAGAACTAAAACACAAACCTTGCCAAAGAACCCATCTCAGTTGTATAGGGAAAAACTGAGCCCTGTGAGCAAAGCAGGCATGAGTTAGTTAAATTGCTGTTGCTAGAAGTGGTTTTCCCCTGTAGAGATGGTACAGCTGATTATAATGTGTGCAAATTGTCTTGTAAGTTCAGTGAACTTGAGTTTCAGGCACTGGGGATTTAAATTTATAATGTTTAGACTTCAGTAGATACGTCTAACAGGTTGGTGCATCTGTGTAAAAATTAAGCAGTACCTTTTAAAAAGAATGTGGAATCAGATTGATCTTGTATTAACCATGTTAAATTATTGAACAGCATTGACAGGGCATGGGCCATTGCCTGCTGGCACTCTCTTCAAAAAGTGGTAGAAGAAACACTGTCTGCAGTTAGAAACTGATCTCAGTTACCAGAGACTTGTAGATGTGTAAAGGGAAATGGAAGGCAAAACTGAAATCCTATTCTCGGGTGTTTCCACTGCATTATGAAAATTATACTTTGCTTGGCTATAAATGGAAACTGGTTTTCAAAGATGCAACACAAGGGACCTTTTGAGACTTTCTTTTTAATTGTGTGTGTCAGTTCAGGAAAAATAGGCATCATCTCTCCAAACCCTAAACAGCAGGAAAGAAAGAGTAATCAGTTATTTTGCCCATGGAAGCCTCGGGGAATAGCTATAACAAATTAGGAAAGAAAAAGAGTGCTGGTTGATTTCTGTTTTGCAGTACCAGTGATGGTGATTTCCTGTAGGAGATGCAGGGGTCTGTTTATTGCACACTGCACCCCAAAACCAAACATTGCTTATCTGGTTATAAGTGCTGGAAGCCCTCTGTCAGTGATGGTGGTTGAGCGGTGTGTTTGCCTTGAGATGACTGATGCAGGCAGCTATACTGATTTTTGCATGAGCTTCTCAGAATTAGTTATATTTTGCAGTGTTGAGATTAGTATGCCTGATGTTTACTTTCTGTCAAGCAAGTTTTTGAATGGCAAGCCCTTTGTGCTCTGTAGGGCAGCCTTTATTTTTAGCGAATGAGTTTGCTGTGCCCCCACAGACATCAACCTGCTCTGCAAATTCCATGAGCCCAGTTTACTCGGCGTGAGCTGCAAAACTGTGCTCGTTTTTAAATAAATGTGTTGAGTTCCAGGAATCATTTGCACAGGTATTTAGTTACCTCTTTATTGTGGTACCTCTTTTTTTTTTTCCCTCTCTTATGATTCCAAAATGGAATAGTGAGTCCCAAGCGTGTGGTACTTTTTCCATAGTGCTTGGATCCAAGAGCAAATGGTATTCTCCAGGCTGTGTTGGGAGGCCTGCCTGAGAGAGGTGGCTGCTTTCAAAATTCTTGTTAGGGGGAAGTGATGGATGGCTTTGTTGCAAGCTGCCCTCTCCCGTTCAGGGTGAGCCTGGGAAGGACAGAGCTTCTGAGGAGTTGTCAGCACTTGATAGCTGTGAGCTGGATCACTGGAGCAATGCTGAAAGGATGAAATGGGAATAATCCAGAGACCTGCCTGTTCAAACAGTACCTGCTAGTGTGCTGAAATGGAGGTAGAACCAAGCATGTCTGATGAATCATGTCTTGTCCATGGTATCAAATGCCAGCTGAATATTACATAGGTATCAGATTTATTAAGAGCTCTTTTCTTGTTCAGTGAATATTAAAGAATGATACCTCTTGTGTTGAATAAATGATATCTGTTGATAACAGTCTTTTTGAATCCAAGGATATCAGGACTGCATTTTGAACGGTGGCACTTCCTAAGAAACAGATCAGTTGAAAGGAATTTTTTCTAATTTCTCTTCAATGAAGAAATGCAGCAGTATAGTTGAGCATTTAAAAATATTTTTAAAGAGAATTATAATTAAATTCTCCATCCAGTTAAAAAAAACCCCAGTGAACATTTCTGTGAACATTTAAAAAAATTTTAAAAATTATGCACTTTTAATGGAGTCTAAATCAGAAGTTTATTTTTGATAGTCATGCCATACTGTGTGACTGGTGTGTTTAACACATGCATCAATGTAATATCCCTGTAAGTGATCATACTTTCCTCACTAACTCTGTCTTTTTGTATTCACACAGTCCCTTATTTCTCAACTTTACAGTTAATGCTTAAATAATCTAGTAGGGTATTTTTACTTGTCATTCCTTTCCCTTGTCTAAGAAGAACAATATACTTTGCAAGCAAACCCATTTAAATTGAAATGAAATCTGTCCTCTGTTTCCAGCATTAGTCTGTATCTAGGTGGAACCTTTACATGTTGACATGTGTCTGAAATTAGAAATTGTGACATGGTGTAATTAAGTTTACATCTCTACAGCTGGATCTGGCACTTAAAACAGATCTTTCTTTGCTGTGTATGAAGGATAAAATGGATCCTTTGGTATATCAATCAGGCAAAAAAAATTATTTCTGGAGAATTTAGGAATTTATTAATTGACTTGAGGTAAAAATATGTAATTTTAAATAGAGGTAATTAGAGAAGATAGGTCATACATCTGGTTCCAAGTGTTGTCTAACAAACTTACCTAGCTCAAACTAAGAAACTGATTCTGAATCCAATGGTCTTAATTTATTGTTGCAATGGAAAAAATCTTGTGTTCTTGTGCAGAAGAAAAAAAATTCCTCTCTAGAAGGTGACAAAATGTTTTAGCTTAGCATTTGAAGGAGGAAATAGTTCTTTTCTCAAAAACATCTGTCCTTTCGTATGTTTTCCAAATGCCACAGTAATCTTGCTGTCACCTCCTGCTCTGCCATAAAAGGAGGAGCCTTTTTTATTTTTAGAAGTATGCTGTGATGCTTTGAGTCGTGGTACAACTGGAGGATCTCCTGCTGCTTTTAAACCAGCTTAGACTGGCACTGGTGATGGAGAGGAGGTGCCAGGCTACTGCTAGAGGCTGTGGGGTGCACTCGAGGGCTGTCCCCCCGGGGAGCACAGGAGTCCTTGGAGCTGCTGCTGCCCTCCAGGCTGGCCTGGGCCAGGCTCTGCTCTGCTCTGGGGTGGGAGTGGGGCAGGGAGGAGTTGTCAGCTTTTTGTGTGATGTCCCTGCTGTCCTTGACAGCTGCGCTGTGCCCACTGCACGTGAGGAGCTTAGCGAGAGGCTCCTCTGGGGGAGCTTAAAGATGGGCTGCTGCCTGTGCCTGTGAGGACTGGAGAAGAGCAGATCCCAGTTCTACATCATCTGTTTCCTTGCTGAAACATGAGCTGTAGGACCTAGAAAACAAGTGTATTCTCATTTTGTTGATCTGGTGATTTTTACTTGTGCAGACCTTGAAATGCAAATTCTGCAGAGAGCACATGAAATCTTCCCTTGTTCCCTTCCAGCCTGCTGGCCACAGGCCTTTGGAATTTGTTCTGTGATGGAGTTACTGGGAGCCTGGCTTTACCATGTCTGCAGAAAAATAAGGGCACTTACAGATTGTATAATTGTAGTGCAAATGGTCTCAGTGGAGGATTGAGGTGCTATGAGAGAAGTCAAGCTATGAAATGTGTTTGTGCTGTCATGGAGATTTGGGTGGAGTGGCTTATCTATTCTGACTTCACCTTGTGCAGCATGTAAATACAGCTACTCTGCTTTTGTTACTTACAGTAGCTTTGTGTTTGGGGGGGTTTTGGTTTGTCAGTACAAAACCAGAGAAATGGAAGTGTGGTTTCAATGGCTGCCACTTTAGGAAAATATTTCTATGTTTAAAAAGCAAAAAGTCTAAATTGTTATAAGGGTAGGAATAAATGTTAAGCAGAGAAAAACAGGATGAGGAATTGTGGGTTCCAAGGTTTGGGTGATTTTTGTACAAAATGGTTGGGTAGGCTTCATTTCTTCCTATTACTTTTAAATACCCAAATGCACTAATAAAATCACAACAGTTGATTCTGTGAACAAGGAAATAAATGCTGTAAAATCAATACCTACACTTCTATTTAGAGATAAAAGCAAAATTTATTATTTGAAAAGGCTTCTTCCTGAAAGACTTGAGTTGATAAAAATACTTTTATTTTGAAAAAGCATGTAACAGTTCAATATTTTCTTTAAATAATGTAGAGCTTAAAAATGACTGGAGAGTGAAGCACGACTTTATTTAGGCTTAAGGAAATTACTGTAAGTTAAAAAATTAATTCAAGTTTTCTGTTGAACTTGGAGAGAAAAATCAGCTCACCGAGTGGTGGGAGTTTGCTGGATTTATGCCTGAGGTGTGAGTATTTGACAAAGCCAGCCTGTTCATATAGAGGAACTCTTTTCTTTCAATTTAGTTCAGCGCAGTAGCTATTCCTTTAAAAATTAAGAGAAAATTGGAAGAGAAGGCAGGAGAGCTTGTTTTCCATCTTCTGGCATAAGACAACAGCAGGTGTAGTAGGCGAGGATGTACTAATTCTAGACATTGCTGTGCATGGTCACCAACAGAGTCCATCACATTGATTAAATATAAATAGAATTTATGGCAAAGTGTTGGAGCTAATGTAAGGATAATAGTTAATTTCAAATGAAAAGGTCTTGAAGATTACTAACAGAGGATTTTTTTTTTCTTAAAGAAAATAACGAAGTATAAATGAAAAGCAAGCTTGAATTATTTTTTTTTTACATTGACACAAATAGTGATTTAAACTATTGTTTTTAAGTTCCTTCATTTAAATAATGTGATGAAAGTAAGAGTCTCTGAAGGGTATTTACTTTTTATTTATTTTATTAGTATTAGAAAATAAACATGTTAGGCCATAGATAGGCACTATTTCTTCCATTGTCTTTAGCTGCATTTTATCATCTGTCCCTTGAAGTTAGAGACCTGTTTCAGTGGGTTCAGGGATGAACATGGTTTCTATATTTTGTAATTTTTTGTGCAAGCTTGTGAACTTAGTGGCATTAATAATAGAGTAGGAGTAAGGGATCTGTACAAATATTTGAAATTATAGACCTAATTTCTTTCTCTCTGGCATCCAAGATTCATTTGTGGCATGAATGCTTTCTGTGGGTGTGTTTTTCCTTCACTTCCACTCTGTCAATCAAAAGCTTTCTTTTTGCTTAGCAGTGTTTTATCTGATTTTCAAATAATGATATGTTTTCTTTTGAATGTCTCTAATTTTCCATAGTTCAAGAATGGAAACAGTAAGCAGAAGGCAAAAGTCATAAGAAAACTTTAAGATTTTTTTTAACAGAACATTTAAAAACTGGTTTCTCCCAACAAAACCTCTAGATAGTCTTTTTCTCTCCATCGTCTACTTTGCTCTCTTTTTCTTCAAAGCTCAAAAGGTGAAACCAAATCACACACTCACACACAGACACACTCTCCCCTTTTCTGGTTCCAAACAAAAAAGAGAACTTATATGTCTTTGTTTTGGAATCTATTGCCTTGGTGCATGCTGGTAGATCTGTCCATGAAGTTGAAGCGAGTGTCAAAAACCTACTTTTAACAAAATATTAAACAAATATTACATTTAGTCCCACTAAGGCCAATACTGAGGTTTAGATTTTGTTCTGAATAGAAAGTACTTTATTGAGTTGGAGTATGGGATGTAAAGTGTCTGGCATTGGTTATAGATGATGCATGTGTACTCTGTCTAGAAATTGTATTTCTGATGCTCTACTAATTGCAAATGTGATTCTCACAGTTTGATGTATATTTAGCTATTCTGCACCATCCAAAGAAGAAAATGGTAGTAATTCAAAAGAGAATGTACTGAAAATAATATTGTGGACATAGGTTTACAAGCCTTCACACTTTTAGTAACTCTTTTAGTAACCAGTCATATTCTTATGCGTGAGTCTAGACACTGTTAAAATATTTCAATGATGTAATGATAAAAATAATTGTTGATGGTAAGTCAAACCAAAAACTTCAAGTTGCTTTTTAGGTATCAAACTATTCCTTGGTATATTTTTTTCCTTTATCACAAAGGAAAAATGAGAAACAGATTAGGTTTAATGAAGCACAGGATAATCTACTGAGCAATCCTGCTTCTTGCCTCTCTATTATATGGGTATGGCCTGTGCTCAGTATGAATTCAAAATGCAGTGCAGAGCTGTACCCAGAGCCTGTGTTTTCTGCGTGGGAAGAGTTTCCCTCTCTATATTAGCTAGGAGGATGACTATATTTCATAGTTTCTAGTTGTTGCTTTGGGCTCTTGGCAAAGTATCAGGGGAGCTTCTGCTGGTATAATGTTTGGAAGTGTCTCTCTTGCAAGAAAATATTTTGGCACCTTATTATGTGTGGTTTGGTCCAGCAGAAGAGTGTGTGGGATGTGTAGTCTTCAAATGGAAGTGCTGTAGGAGTATTTATTTTAATCAGTTTTTAAACATGCATCATGGCATGGCTAAAAATACCTGCCTACTTCAGTAGAGTGAAGAACAGCACTGTAAATATAAACGTAGGTGGTGTGAATGGCTGAGAACTGGGTAACGTTCACTGTAGGCTCCTTGGGGCTGTTTTTTGAGAAATAATGAAACTCACATGTGAACAGCAGGCCACAGAATTTATTTTTTATTTATATGTTTATAAATAGCTGGATTTGGCATATAAAAAGATAGTGAACCAACACTGTGCTTTACTCGTTATGTTGGATAAGGTCAGGAGCACAAACTGTTCAGACCTGACTCATTGTGTTTGGCTGCACTGAATATGAGAGAAATACAAAGGCAGTTTTAAAACATGTGGCTACAAATAACTTGTCAGTGTTTGGTGATGCAGAGGCCACATAAATCTCTATGTCTGGAATGTGTGAACCAACGAGTATCTCCTGTTAATTATCCTGTTTGACACTTCCAAAGCTAAATAAGAATGATGGTTAGTTATGAATCATATCTTGCCATGCTGAAATGCCAAGCTTGGTTTTATTGTGATAGAGATTAAGGCCAACAGAGTCGTAACCAGTCTCAGGATCAGTTTTTGCTACTGTCAAACTGCTGATGCAGCATTTACTTAATATAAATGAACCTTTGCACCTCTATAAAGTGCTTAAAACCTAGGAAAAGTTTATGCCTTATCAAAAGGTTAATCCTGACAAATTATTGTAAATTATCTCCTGTCTGTGCGCTGCAGGTGCAGTGAAAATAATTTTGTGCTGCGCAGGCCGGTGCCTGTTCCACTGGATTGGAGAGCACTGCTGTGGGTGCCAGCAGCACTGGAGTGGCTGTCAGGACCAGCCAGGGGTTCATTTCACAGCACTCTTGATGCATCAAGTCTTGGAGTTCCAGTTCTGCACAGACTAACAAGCTTCATTTCTGCTGCTCAGCATTTTGGGTGAACTGTGTACCAGCCTTGTTTCACAGCCAAGTGTGGAAAATAAATGCTTAAAAAATATTAGAATTCAGTGGCATGAAAATACTTCAGTGAATCACGGCCCCAGGTTGAGTGTGGGGTTTTTTGTTGGTTTGTTTGGTTTTCTTTCCTTGTAGGATAGCATCCACTTTCTTTCTGGACTGCTGCATTCTTAGTACCACTATAAATGCAGGGTAGCCTCTGAAGCAGCGAGTGCTGTATAGTCTTTCACCATCACAAAACCAATCCAGATTCAGTCATTTGAGCACTGTGTGTTTAGCCAACCTCATAGCTCAGATTTCAGGAAGTTCATGAGCTCTAATACATGTCACTTCCTTTCATTTCTGTTTTGACTGAGAAGTATCAAGAAGTCTAACTGAAAACTGTATTTTTAATCATGTTTTGAAGGCATGCGAAGGTGTAGGCTTGTGCCTGTGAAAATTGCATCTTCATTAACATTTTGTAATTTCTATTGCAACATATAAAGTACTTGTGCAAGTATGTGACGGGATACATTGCATTGGGATAAATTTCTGAAAATGGGGTGTGTGTGTATTTATGTAGTTGCCTTGTAGCTGCAGTGGCACACAATCTGTCTGAGCAGGGTGCTGTGCTTTCTCCAAGTCATGTAAGCAGCTGCCAGGCTCTTGGGCAACACAATGGGTTAACAACTGAAGCAACTTCCACCTCAGCACTGTCCTGTGTCTTATGCTGATAAGCATTAAATAACCCTGACACAAGGAGACCCTCTCAAAAATGTTACAACACAGGATTTTTTTGGTGATGTTTGTTAATAACGCCTTTGGCAAGTGTGAGACCTGCTTGCAGTTTAGCTTGGAAATACACGTGTGCAGTGTCTCAGAATGACCCTTCCTTTTTTCCCTTCTTTCTGAGGCAAGAAAGGTGTGTGTAAGAGGTGTGATAAGTTTGTTTTAATGTGAAAAAAGCTTTCTTTTAATGTTACGCAGCCAATAGGGCCCAGAGTGTGCCCAGCAGATGTCTTCAAATCTGTACCGCATAAACGGAGCCGTGACCTCAGTTTTCCTCTGAAATAGGTCCTTTAGAAGCAAATGCTGGGTTCGCTGCTCCTTCCCTGCAGAAACAGTCAAGTCCTTGTTTCCCACCTTCTTGGAGAGTGCCTCATCCACCCACTCCCATGGTCTGTTTTTATGGGGGTGTTGTTTTGCTGAGACTTTCAGGCTGCAGAAGGGAGAGAGAAAGGGAGCCCCTATCATGGTGCAGGCCTATGTTCCTAGGGCCAGCTACCCTCAACTCTGTCTCTGTCTCTGTCTCTCTGTCTCTCTCTCTATATATGTATATTTATTTCTTTCTTATAGAACAACTGTTTCAGCATTTTGCTCCCTGCTGGTGTGGCTGGTGATGTCTCCTTTCTCCTTTTGCAGTTCCTCATGTCCCCCCCATTCCTCTTGATTGAAGCTCTCTCTTTAACCTCTTATTGTATCTACCCAATTCCATAAATTCTTTTTCTGAATTCCTATTCCTTCCCCACAAAAAGCCCCTTATTGTCAGAGGGGAATGTGTTTTTGCCTGACCTCTGGACAGCTGTTCTATTCAAAACCTTTCTCCCGGAGTAAGAGGCATCCCACAATTCATCGCTTTTTTTCTTTGCCATGGTAAAAGCTAAAAGAATGTTTAACAAAGACCTACAATTGGTGATGGGGGTGGGAAAGGGGAGTGTAACTTAATAGTTTCAGAAAACTGATGAATAATATAAGCCTTTAAAGAACCTTTTTGAAAGCATTATCCCTGTTCATAAGCAGCTGGTAAAGCAATAAACTGGCAGAATTTGATACAAATATCTTATTTGGACCTCAGTGGCAAGTAATATATTTTAATTATTTAATATTTCAAAGGGTTTTTTTTCAATGCAGGGTGGCATGAAATTAAAGCACATATTACACGTTCCAGGTTGATAATGGCTCGGCAAATGATGGATTGTATTGCGTTTTGGAGATTTTGGAGCCAGAAATGTCATGCAAATGCAAATTGAGGGCAACGCATTTATAAAAAGGGTTTTTTTCATTGCATTGATCCCCTAAAGCCATTATGTTATCTTTGAAGGATTTGTAGATGTTTGATTAATGCTATTTTGGTCATATAGGAAACATTTGTGGTATGGATTTGAATCCTAGTCTGAACAAAATTTTTACAGGGCGCTGTGCTGAAATTGGTGTTTTAAAGGAATGCAATTGAGTTAAAATTACAGTTTAAATGTTAAAAAACCTTTTGACTTCATTGCACTTGCAGAGTGGTGTTATCTCAAGGCAGGATGAGGAATAAAATGCTCTAAGTCTTTTGCTAGTTGAGCTGGCACCTTTGACAGCCTTTCCTGCATGGTGTGTCCCGCTGAGTTCTCACAGTGGTCACTTGCTATTTTTGTCTGAGAGGCCTTTTTGTGGGGGTGGGAGCCTGGTGACAAATGCTTCTGGTTTTGGATGCATTTAAATTGAAGTGCAAGCCTGCGCTGCTGCTGCTTTGCACGTCAAGCCGTGGGGGGATGAGACTGCCATTTTGAAATGCTGTGCTTCTCATCTCACCCTGGCCGTGTTTGCATCCCTGTGTGCTGCCACACACACCTACAAACACACCTTGGGCTCTCGTGAGGCTCTCAGAGAGTTGTCTGACCCCTTGCTGCCTTCTATGTGTGTCTGAAGCCCCTTCTCCCAGTTTTAGGGGTTATTTCTCACCCTTGCACATGTGCTCAGTGAATTTGGGTCTTGCACAGGCGCCTGGCCCAAGCCTTATAGCTGTGCTTTAATGCCATTGATTGCCCCTCCAAAGGAGTCACTGTGCTCTATTGCTCCAGCCCTTCGCTTCCCAAAGGGTGGGCATGGGTGGACAAAGGATCCCCCAGCCAGCCTGGGACTGCCTGGACCCGGACATATGCATATGAATGGGGCTGTACATCTGCATTTGCTCCAACCGTTACTCCATTGTCACCCATTCCTGTAATGAAGAGTCCCTGGGTATTCATTAACGTGCGTGGCTTCATAAACATCTCTGGTGCAGAGTTCTTAGCTGCAGTATTTCTGTGATTTCAATTATATGAGAAGAATAATTTAAAAAAATTAATATTAGTTATCATTAAACAACTTAATTTAACAATAAATTTAATTTTTAACTATTATTTGTTTAATAACTAGTTAACATATAGAAAAGTTATAAGGCAGAGTGGAGAGAGTCACACAAAATATTCATTGCGAAGTTATGCATTCTCAGAACGGTCCTCTGGTGCTGTGGCGGTGAGGATTTTTTCACCAGTGGTGAAGCAAGCATTTCAATGAAAGCCAGGCTTTTCTGGTCATGACTCCTGTTTGTTGTGCTGATCTCTGGTGCATTTGCAGGTACATGGTTTATATCACCTAATTTCTTTGAGCAAGCTTTTTCAGCAATTCTGCAAATCCCGTCCAAGGTATCTTTTGCGTTTTCCTGTTGCAAGGTGCTGTGAGGAAGCCTATTTATGCTGCTGAGGTTTGAAGTGTGTTAGAGTTCCATACTGCAGTGCTTATGTGGAGCCTTGCATTGTGTCCCACACCAGCAGCCCTGCCTGGGGACTGAGAAGGAGCTTTGTGAAGGATGACAGTAGGCTACCAGATGCATTCAAAGCCAGGGCTGCCGAGCATTACCCCATCTGCTTTGAGGAGAGCAGCAGGGGTTCTTAATGCCCACGTATTCATTATATAGAGGGAGTGGCTACATGTTTAATACAGGCCCTCATTAATTTTGTGTAGCCCACTAGAGTGCTCTAGTGTAAGAATGAAGAAATAAAAGTCATAATGATCTCTTCTGTTTCTTCAGCTTGCATCTGCTCTACAGGACCCTCACCAGGGTTTTCTGTCACTTTTTTTTTTCCCCTTTTAGGCTGTAATAGGAAGCTTTTAGGAACCCTGTGAATGTTACTCTACCTATGCGACAAGGATATGCATGTCAGGCAGGGGACTGGAGGCAGCAGGCAATTTGGTGAAATTATATTCTTTCTGTGCTGCTTGAGAGTGCCTGGCCAGCTGGTGCCAGGTGGCCTGCTGCTGGAGTAGCAGGGGATGTGCAAAATAGGCCTGGCTTTCAATGGCAAGTATCTATCCTCCTGGGCTTGCAGTCTCTGCAGGGCAGCTGTCTCCCCTCCAGTGAGTGTCAGATTTGCATGGTTTGAGTTCCGAGTAGTCTTGTAGGGATTTGGAAAAATGTGTGACCATCCCCCAGAGACGTGATGGCAGCCTCTGACATGCAAATGCAAATCTCACCTTCTCATCTTCTGATTGGTGCCAAAGTCTTTCAGGTCCCAGCATGTAGGCACTGGTTGTGCTGTAGTGTGGCATTCACATGCTTGTGGTGTTAGTCACTTCCAGAGTCACTGTAGGGAAAGACACAGCTACAGAGCTGATGCAAGAAGAGATGCTCTTGTTAATTTTCTCTAACATTAAAAATAGTAGTGAGATATTGAAAACTAGCAGGAGACATTTTTCCATCTTTCCCTGTCTTTAAAAGTTGGGGTTTTTATTTTTTTTTTACCTTCGTGATTCAGAATTTCTGGATATATCTCAAATATTGATTTAAAGTCCTAAATAATTTGTGTGATAGCGGGAGATCTTATAGCTCTTTATCACAGAATTTTTTTCATCTGTGCTCACTGCCTGTTGTTGTCACTGAGGCAGTAAAATTACGTCTGCAGTGAGAGAGCTGGAGTTTTGAAGCCTTTGGGTAGGACACCAGAACCAGATTGTGAATTCCTTGTTTAATCTTCATTCCTCTCCTCTAACAGCAGCCGAGGAGGAGGAGGAGGGGTGTGCTGGCTCCCAGAGCTCACAGGTCCAAGATCCATTCAATGCTTCACTGTAGATGCTCACCTGCTCTCAGCTTGGATGGATGACAGATGTGTAAGGCTTTATAAAGATTTACCTATCAGTAAGAGATAGGTAATGTTGTAAACCGAGGTGTTAAAGAGTTCCTGACTTCTTTTTATCTCCCACTTTAGAGAATAGTAACTGCAGAAAGAAAATTATTTTTTTTAGTAGCATGTCTACTGCCATGTTCTCATTTACGAGTGTAGATTGTAGGGCAAAAAATTTAGATTGCCAGCTTTTAAAGTGTGGTACTGGATAAACAAAGTTGGATTCATGTTCTATTACTTTAAAAATGCTGTTAATTTCCTGTAAGGTGAATGAATATAAAATCCAGGCAATTATTTTCTGTCCTAGCTCATAGTGTTATGGTTTAAATGAATACATTGAGGCTGAACAGTGGTGAGGATGGCAAGGGCATTTGTTCTCTTTTGCTGTCTCAGCTATACAGATGGCAGTCCTTGGGCAGGAATGGGATGGGAGAGGACGGTGTCCTACCCCCTGGCAGAAAACTGCTGCATCTTCCTTGTCAAAGCCCTCATTTACTGCTATAAACCTCTTCTTCTCCCCTTGTTTATAGGGAGAGACAAGCTTTCAGGCTTTGTCTGCTGAATGATCCAACTGATTTTTTTAGTAAGACAACTTATGTGAATAGTGCTGCTTGTCTGCAGATGGCACAAAATATATGCTGAAAGTTAGAGAGAAAAAACCCTAGGAAACAGCACGAGTCGAGGTCTATTTGCACATAAGCACTCTGCAAAGGTATTAAAGAAAATTGCACTGAAGCAAGTTTAAAGTGCTAGGCAGATGATGCAGGCTGTGATCTTTATCAGCCTTTATCAGGGACTAACCTAAAAATTAGGCATAGTATAAGCTTACCCTAAGGTAAGCCTTTTGATTTCTCTGCATACTGTGGAATGGCTGTTTACATTTTGTTGTTCTCTTGTTATTCTGTATTTACATTTATGTTCCCTTGTTTTGTGAATATAGGTCACAACCATAGACTATTTTACACTGCTTTTAATCATGAAAAATTCATGACAAACCTTGAGAAGACTAAGTGTTACTGGTAATAAGTAAAAAAGGATATACTTCAATGCCTTTTGTCCCTTTACATTTTGGGGCAGGGGAATAGAACATTAGATGAATTTTATAAGATCTTTATTGTGTCTGATGTCTGTAAATCTATGATGCTGGTTGGCTGGAGTGCAAGTCAGTCCATTAAAGAAATGTCAAGTGTAATTTTGGAAGAGATATGTTTTAAGACAATACATGCATAAAAAATAGCATAAGGAATTTGCCTCTGGGTTGCTGTGAGGATGACACATTAATTGTCGCAGATGAAGAGGTAGACCTCCCTTGGAGCTCATGATTTGCTGTTCATGATTTATGAGTCTTGCCACTCATTAGAGGGGGACACATGTGCTGTTCCCATAGCATTCAAAAGATGGTCTGTTTTACCTTAATCTGTTAGCGACAAACTTGTAACTTTCTAAGATCTATCAGTGCCTTAATATTACTTCTCACAAACTGTGCTTTCATTTGGTTTTTAATTGAGCAGCAAGTGCAGCTGGGTTTCTAGTTACCTTTTTTTCCCCTTTCCTTGTAAGAACCATTGCTTTTAAAACAAATATTGATTTTTTCCCCCCCTTTTCTGTCAGGATGTACTGAAATGCAGACAGTTAAACCAGTGGTTCTTGTGTAGTACATAATAAATCATATCTTGTCTATTTTTTCCTTTATACTTCCTGTTCAGTTTGTTCAATGCAGCTCGGTGGTGAGATCAGCTAGATGATGCTGTTGCAGCAGAAGCAAGACGGTGATGCTGTGGCAAGCACTCCCCCTCCCCCACAAGCGTTTATTGCAGCTCAGGTCGTTTCTCTGCCAGTGTTCATCTTGGTCTGCCTTTTTTTTTTATGATTTCTTTTTTTTTTAATCCCTCCACAAGCATGCTTTGCTTATTAGCTGAGAATTCCTGCTCTTGTCCTGAAGGTGATGGTGGCCCTCACCTGTGAGTTTAACTACAGGAAGAACAAGAAATGTTGTACAAGGAGCAGAAATGAAAGACTTTCACATGGCCCTTCTCTCCAAGCCTTGCCAAAGGCTGCCCGGTGATGTTTCCTTTGCCTCCTGTAGGCATTTCTGTTCAAATTCTTCTGTTATGGCAGAATGCATTGCATTTTAAATCTATAGGGCATGAAGATAAAAAACATAAGCATGAGAATATAGTGCCCAGGCATGTCTTTGTTTACTGTGCTGCCTCCAAAACAAAACTTGAAATTTTTCTTGTTACTATAACATGTTCTTGTTTAGTAATGTGCTGAATAGGATGTCTGTTATCGTCATATTTTCTGAAAAATCTCTTTGCCCAGGATTTTCTCCTGGGAATCTGAGAAGCTTCAGAGAAAAAGGAAAACAATATTATCTCATTTACTTCTCTTGTGTTTTACTGCTTTAAAATGTGGTTGGAGATTGTTTATGCAGCATGTGAATTGTTTTTGACTTAGTGACCAATCACAGTCAGGCTGTGTCAGACTCTGAGGAGAGAGCCACAAATTTTCATTAGTATCTTGTTAAGCCTTCTCTCTGTATCCTTTCTCTATTCTTTAGTATAGTTTTAGTATAGTATTCTTTAATATAGATCATAAAATAATAAATTAGCCTTCTAAGAACATAAATTCATCGTTTCCTCCCTTTGACAGGGGTCTCAAAAAATACCACAGATGTCATGTGGTTTTTCACTCATAATGTCAGCTGTGATTGAAATGCTTTTATTGATTCTTTACACAATTTTTTTTCTCTACATAGTCAGACTAGAAGTCCAGTAAGATTGTGATAGTGATTGGTAATTTCTGAAAAACTAAAAGACATGTCATCCTAACTTTGTTCCTTCTGAAGGCACTGAAGGGCATTTGAAATATCTGTCTGTATCATGAATTGATTTGTGTATATAGTGAAAGACAATTGAATTCATCTGCTTCAGAAGTAGAGTCTAAGTGGTAAGATCTTTATTCCAGAAATAATCCCATGGATTGTACATACCATCATGTGGATTTTCAGGTGGTCTGTCACTACCAAAATGAGAGCATCTCTGCGCTTGTATGGATGTGCATATGGGAATTACCTCATGACCCATATGTCCAATTGAATTGCCCCCTGGAAGGGAGAATATTCAGAGGCTGAATATTCCTTTTGGGGCTCAAATTTGCTACAGAAAACTGTCTTTTTCTGTAAGTGATTTATTCCATCCCTTCAGTAGCCTTAATGTTACTTGAGTGTTTGTAGAAGTTGGTGTATATTTATTTAATGTCTTGCTTGTGTAAGCTTCTCACCTCTTTGCCAGAGACAAAAAGGAGTAGTGCAGCTTCTCATAAGCAATCCCTCCAAACAGTCAATATAAAAGCCACCAGACTTCAAGAATATTTTATGATTTTGAGACAATACCAGGGGATTCAAACTTTCATTGTCAGTGTGTTATTTCCAGGAGAGATTTATTTTTGATTTACATGTCAGTCTTCTGAAACAGAATGCCCATAAATATGTTTTTGTGCCTGTATGAGTGGAGAGGAGCAAAAGTTGTAATTGTGCATTTTCCTGCTGATGCAGGTTGCCAAAAAGGTGGTCTGTTTGATATGGGCAAATTGCTTGTGACTGAGTGATCAGGGGTCTTTTTTAGCCCTTCATTAATTTTCAATGATTTTAATGCATGAGTTTGGGCTTCATTATTTTTTTTCCTCCAGTTGATTATGGTAATTTATATCACGTAATTTCAGTCACTCCTATCTTACTATTTTACTGCAGTGTATTTCTAGAAAATCTGTTTTTTCAGATACATAAACTTAGCTTTATTTGCCCCAAGTGTGTAATGTATTTTTACTTTATTTCTGCTTTTGTACAACTTTTTGTACAACTTCTGTTTTTTTTTTTTATCAGATAAAATATAAACCAGTTTGGTTTATAAAACTTGATTTTTGAAATGCTGGTATATTCCAGGTGCTTTCAATACATGCTGTAAGGTGATATTACTACTCTTCATTTCTAAAGCTGAAACTTCTTCCTTTTTTCAGTCAGTGGAGTGACTAGTGGACTTGATTGCATATGTGTCTTGCTATTTGGACTGTAGTTTCCCTTCTGTTTCCCAAAGATTTTTTAATATATTTTTTTCTATTTTAGAATATTTGGAACATTGTTACTGTATTTCTTGCTGTAAATGAATCAGAAATGATTCAGTGTCACAAACACTGTCATAGCATAAGAATAGAAAAATAACTCCAGAAAACACCAAAACCCACTTTAAACACAGTGAATATGACTGATTAGCATTTATGTAATAGCTGTAAAAGAACCTGTTTTTTCTAAGACTGTTCTTAAATTCACACTAATAATCTGTTGTTGTGCTTTAGGAATGGTATTCCCCAATTTAATGTTCCCACTAAAACCATGCACTGCTTGTTCCTCCCTCCTCTTCGCCCATCCTCTATGGCAGGCTGGAGAGGAGAATTGGGGGCACAAAAGGTAAATATCAGGGTTGAGATACAAATGGTTTAGTGGAAATGGCAGTGAGATGAGGAAAGGAACAGTAACAGCAACAGTATTAATAACAAAATTGTACAAAAGAGAGAGAATGATTCACAGGCAAAATACTCCCCAAGCCTGACCTGGCCTGACAGCAGCCATGCCACCCTGACTGCTCCCTCTGGCTTGGAAGGGCCATCCCACAGCTCCTTCTGCCAAGGTTATTCAGCTAGAAGGAGCCCTCCTTGCTGGAAGAGGCTCCCTCCCTCTCTCCCACCCTCGGCACTGATGTGAGGTGATATGGAATAACCTCCAGGTCACAGCCATCTTCTTGCCTCCTGACTACTGCAAACATTAACCTTGTTCTGGCTGGAACCAGGACATCTCTTAAACCAGACTGAAAGCTGTGGATAGTTTAGAGAAGACTTTTTTCATTGGCTCTCTCAAAAAAAAGCAGAAATATGCTTAAGATTATGAAGAAGGTGCCCCCAGTGTACAGGAAATTGAGATGTGCTTGCCAAATAACTTAGAAAAATGGAACTGAATAAAAACATGAAATAAAATCTGGCAATTGCAGAAACAGACAGAACGGCCAGAAAAGCTAAGCTGATTTTGGAAGTGTATGAAACACAATGGGTAACTTAGTCTGCATCTATCTAATGCTCTTATTACAATTGGGTATCGGGATCAGTTTCCCTTGATTTCTAATACAATATCACAAAATACAATATCACAAAATACAGCACTTCATGATATGGAAGTGCTTACACTGTTAATAAGTCTTGCCTAAATTGTCCATTACCAGTTAAATCGACTAAAACTGATTTTCTGTCACAAAGCATTTTCCAGCTAAATAAAACTCTTTAGCTGATGTCACATTTAGCATAAACCGTTTCCTGAATTTTTAAAACACGTCTAAAGTACTTGTTTGTACATGGAGAATATGTGTAGAGAAGATGTGTTAGAAGTATTGCACCCTCCTTTTGATCTTTGTTTAATCACAAGGTAGGTAGAGTTTCCAGTATAAGTGAAACTATAGTTTTCACACCTAAGTGGCAAGAGGTGGTGATCCACAACAATGCAAGAAACTGATATGAGTTCCAGGTTTGTTTCTGGTTTTTATGTGACTTTAAGACCGTGATGACTGAACTGGTCTGGCCAAAATGAGTCAGGCCCTGATCTTAATTTATATGCGTAATTACAGCACTGAATATATTCAGGTTTACTTCTATGGAAATTCTCTGTTTATGAACTCACATTCTGTAAATTGGTTCACCCAAACTTTTTGTGATCTTGTAGGCAGGCATTGGGAGTCTTTGTCATGGGCAGAGATGCAGTTTTGCTAGAACTTTGTAAACTTAAGGGTGATTCTTGCCCCACAGAGTTTGCAGCGTGTTATTGCATTTGTAACTGTTTTGGAGCTTGCCAGAAAGGAGCTATTTTGTGTTAGTGCAGAGGGGCTTCTTGCAGAGCCCAGTCTCCTGCAGATTCCATACTCCACTCAAATACTCACTTCTGTGCAAGACAATGATTCCATCCCCATCCCTGCCCCCCAAACAACCAGCACACTATGAACAATGCAAAAACCTAATCAAAATTAGCACTTGCTTTAACTTTCTGCTATGTGTTTTTTTTTTGCTTGCTTCAGTCTCTTTCTGTTTGTTACAAAGCCCAGGAAATAACTTCTTGTGAAGCAGTGCACTCAAAAATCTGCAACCAAGCATAAAGCTTTGCCACTTCTTAAGCTGTGGATGCCAGTTTCCTTGTTCCCAGGTGGCTGTCCTGCCAAGCCAGCTGTACCTGCTGTACACATCAGGATGGACTGACAAGACTTATTTCTTAACTGTGCACTTTCTCTGACTTGGAGCAGCCATGAGATTTGCAGTCCCTTGTCCTTTTGAGTTTCCAGTGCTGTGCTCCTTTTCTGCATCTTCAGGAGGAGAGTGTCTCAGTTTAAGGGGCAGGGAGAGTTGGCAGAAGCTTGCAGGGTAGCAGGAACAGCACAGGTTTTATGTCTTACACAGTTGCTGCTGTGAGCCATGAGTGATGGATATTTATGACACTGTTAAACTTCTGTTTTAAGCTAGAAACAAAGACTAAAATACTTGTTTTCTGTCTAGAAGATATATCTGTTCTGCACTTGGTCATCAGAGTGGATGACATACAGTTATACAACTTTCATTTGAAAATACGATCAGATTTTATTTGATGGTGATATTTATATGCTATATACCTTCAAAGGGATTTGTGAACTGTGTTCTTAAGGAGGTGGGAGAAGTCTTTGTTTCACAGGAACTCAACAGTAGTTCCAGTTCATCACCAGCAGCAGTGCTCCTCACAGTGCTAGGGAGTAACAGAAAATGTTCTGTGGAAGAGTGCTTTTGTGATTTTATCTTTTAAAATAGAGTAAGAGAATTTTGGGGGTGATGATGAGAAAACAGAGCCCTATATAAACACAACATAAAAGAGATATTAAGCTTTTAGAGAATGTCCAAAGGAGGGCCATGAGGATGGTGGAGGCCCTTGAGGGGAAGATTCTGAGGAGCGATGGAGGTCCCTTGGTCTGTTGAGCCTGGAGAGGAGGAGACTGAGGGGAGACCTTATTGGAGTTACAGCTTCCTTGTGAGGGGAAGAGAAAGGGCAGGCACTGATCTCTTCTCTCTGATGACCAGAGATAGGACTTGAGGAAAGAAAGACCTTGAAGCTGAGTCAGAGGAGGTTTGGGTTGTATATCAGGAGAAGGTTCTTCACCCAGAGGGTGGCTGGGCACTGGAACAGGCTTCCCAGGGAAGTGTTCAGACCACCAAGCCTAACAGAGTTCAAGAAGCTTTTGGACCATGCTCTTAGGCACATGATGTAATTCTTGGGGTGTCCTGTGCAGGGCCAGGAGTTGGACTCGATGATGCTGCCATGTCCCTTCCAACTCAGGATATTCTATGATTCTATAAGGTGAAGTAGACTGTACTATTCCAATAGTTACAATTTGCTTCAGGGCACTTGTTACCCAATGTGTATTCTAATTACATGTTGAGAAAGGCCTGCAGAATGAGGAACAGCGCAATGGAGATGTTTTAAGCCTTGGCTGTTTTTCAACTGAAAATTCCCTTTCACAAATGTAGGGAATGTATTTCTCTACATGTGATACAACTACATCTTTAAACTGATCATCAGCATTAGTAGGTAAATAAAGCTGTGTATTTATGTAGCACACAGAGAAGAACAAATAGCATACAGAATAATGTTAGGTTGATTATGCCATTATTTTGCTTGCTGATGCTCAGCTTGTTTCTTGACCCATTTTTAAAAGGCTTAGCTGCTTGAATGGTTGCTGTAAAATGAGAATTTCTTCTTTTTCTTCTAGAAGTATGATAACAAAATTTTCATGAGGTGTGAAACACTTTTTACCTTCTGCATATTTATTAGAGACCATGAGCTAAAATGTCAAGGTAATGGGGCAGGAAGAGAGGGTATGTGAGCAAGGAGGAGGCAATATGAGGTGTCAATTTAAGGTGTTAAGTTTCTGAACTAAGAAACCCTTCAGCCTGATGTGAGGGTGTGGATGGGCCCATACCTTGTATAATATAGGTTATAAGTGGGGACACTAAGTCTTCAGCTCTGTTTCATCTCTTTTTCTCTTAGGATGAGTTCATTAAGACTTCTACAATTTAGGATCATAGATTGTTTTATGTGCACTAGGCACATTTTGAAAGGGTTTTCATGCAGATGCAAAGGTTAGAGCTGAGTAATGAGCAGAACTGAGTCTGCCTGAGCATGTTACAGTCCCATAGAGGTTTTGTATCCCTTGCTGCAAATTTGGATCTGAATTTTACACTTGGTGGGCAGAAATTGTATGGGGGGGCATTTGTTTTATGGTTTGAGACTTGGCTGTGCTTTATTCAGCTTATTTCTTACCTCTGCTCTTGATTTCTGGACCAAACACATCACCAGTGTTAATGAGTCTGAATTCTTACTTATTTAATTTCTCATTATAATTTCTACCTTTAAAATCTCTTTGCTGCCCTTTCAAATTCAATCAGTAGAAAACTATATTTATTGAGAGATAGTAGTTATGCTCAACAGATAATGTGGACTCTCACTCCTGTGGTAGCCTGGACCTGTGGCACAAAGGCCTCCACACATGAATTTTTTTTTTCCCAAGCATGTTTTTTTTCTATTCTCCTTTTCCACACTGTTGACACTCAAGTTTCAATGTAGGGCAAGATACATTTTTAATTTCCAAATATTTGATCGTGTTTCCATATCTTGACTATGGTGTTTTGCAGCCTTTCATATTGACAGCTCACTGTTTTGTATAAATTAGCAGGGGAAACCTACGTACTTTGGCAAGTCAGAGAAAGGTAAATTGTGTTTTGACAGTTGTACAGACTTTGAAAGATGCTCTGGAACATGGTGAATTTTAATGAATGAGATGGTTAAGGCAGCTCATAGCTCAGTTGGTTGCTTCAGATTCCTTACCTGCAGCCCTGGAAATGCAACTTTATTAGTTTGCAGTTATCTGTTGGTTTAAAGTTGTCTCTGCAACACTAAGAGCAGTGTGCAAATTGGCATTTTCTACCTTGGGAAGTAGAAGTAGGGCAATTCCAAATTTGCATATGTCACCCTAAAGTTGAATGAGTTACTTTGACTTTTTTGTTTGATTTTGTGGTCTTTTTTGATTGTGAGTCTGAATGCATATTGTGTGTCTGCGCATATTGAGTTTGGATGCAGGCACCAGAGTTAGGCTCTTCTTTCTCTTCAGGTACACTATTTCTGTGACAATTTTTATATTACTGATATTTTAAAATAAGCTGCATTCAGGGAAAAGTAGTTGGCTAATGGTTCTGATACACCTGGTGTCAGGTCAGTATGCTTAGCTGACCGTGACAAAAAGGGACAGCTTGTCAATCCTGTTTGAAAATTTGAGTTTGAGCGTTGGCGATCATCTTTGCAGAGATCCCAAATGAAGCTGTGCAATTTTTTGTTTGCTAAGTTTTCCTGTAGCCATGTTGCACAATGAGGGGTACTTATGATTTGTAAAAATGAATATATAAGCTCATAATATGTGATTGGTAGTTAAAAAAGAAAAAACAGTCATATATTCTTCTCAGCCCCAAAGCAAAAAGTATTGTGTAGGCTGTTGCTCCTAAATGAGGAAATTGCAGGCAGAGTGAAAATTAGACCAGCTCCCAATAGTTTGCTCATGCTTTTACCAACCTTTTTTTAGCATCTTTAAATTCTAAGTGTGAACATATTTTATTTAAGAATATGTGACAGAAGGCATAGGCTTTTCTTTCCGTTTTCTAGCAACCCACACTTTTCATATACTTGTGGATATTAGTATGAAGTGTATTTTCCATAGGAGGGAAGTAATTCCCAGGACTGTTTGAGGGAAGGAGTGGGGAAAGGATCTGGATTTACGTATTCCATTTTAGTTGAGTTACTGAGTTTTCCTTCTTGTTTGGCTAAAGTGGTCATTTTTTCAGTTCATCAAGTATTTTTCATTCATCCCATAATGATCCAAAGGGTGCAACGCTTTGCAGTTGAAGTTACAAGTTACAGCTGTTCGTTGCCATGTTAACATTTTGGTTTGGTTGAGGAGCTCAGTTTTGGAGTGAAGTCAGGACACTAAGAGCTGGTCTGTGTTGTGGAAAAAGCCCGAGAGCCCAATTTGAATTAATTTCAGATAACACCAAGTCAAAAGACTCTCATCCAGAGTATGTTCAGCACTTCACCTCCCAGATCCTGCTCCACCGAGGGGACATAGTAGAGCTGATCTGAATTAACACTCCTGAAACATGCTGTGTGCCAAACGTTGAGCCCTCAATATCAACCATGTTGCTCTACTCACCTCCTTCCAGTTGGCAGAGTGATGAGATAATGTAGGAGTAGCCAGGAGGCTGCCTGAGTGGCCTAGAAATAGAGTGAGAGGAGCAATATAGATTGAAATTTCTTCTCTAGCTTGAATGAACTCTCTGGAAAAGTTTGTTTTTTCTGGACTTTATGAAGATTTTTGTCAAGTTATAGCAGTGTCTCACTTGGAATACTTCTTCAGCTCTGAGTAACAATATTTAAATTAAGCAAGACTTCTTTTTATTTGGAATTACTGGGTTGTGAGGTTTCTGGAGCCCCTCTCAGTGAATTTTGGCAGTTGCCAGCTGGCTTCTCTCCTGTGATGGTAGATATAATGTGTTTTACTTCTGACTTTTTGAAGTTCATTACTGAATTGAGTAGTTTAAAATTTAACACCATCGCTGGTACAGTAATGCAGATAAAACACCAAATATTCATTATTAATAACCACTTAAGCATAGTTAGCATTTCTCTTGCTTTGCTATCAGGTGAGACTGTCACGCAAAGCCTGCCTTCTGTGCATTCTTACATCAGCTGTTCTAAAGCCTTCTGGTTATGAGCTTTGCTTTATATTGGTTTTGTGAGTGCAGACACCATTATAAACAAGTGTACTTCTGTTGGGCTCATGACCCCAGCCATAACTGCTGTGACCCTGCTTGGGGACCACAACCCCTTGTTTGGGATTAGCCACCTTAGAACAATCTCAGAGTTCTCCTATGCTAATGCATCAGGGGGCAAATGCAAGTAACTGTCAAGAAAGCAGTGAAACAGATTAATCATGCAGAGGGCTGAAAAAATAGCAGTAGTTTCTGCATGTTAAGTATCTCAGACATAAATTCTGTTCCACACCCCATGGATTATATACCTTTTAAGAACAAAATTCCGAGAACCCACATGTCATAAACACATTTATGAAAATACATAAAAATCAAGCAGCTATAATTTCATGCAAATGCTTTTTTTTCCCTTTGAAAAGTAGAATAAAAGTTTTAAAGTGAACATCATGTACACAAGCCACTTCACCCGAGTCTTGCCCAAACTCATTAGCCTTTCAAAGATAGGAACTCTGTCTCACATTGAGAACTTGTATCAGAGTTCAGCCTGAAAAGACTTGGTTTATAATCCTTAGACTAGTTATTTGGAATTAAGATAGTGATGGTACTGCCTTTTTAATGTTTGAGTGTAATTTTTCTCTTTTTCAAGGAATAAACTTGAGTCTATTTTTCCAGTATCTAATTTCCACTATATTTTTTATACTTCAGTAAATATTCAGTAAGTACACCTTCCTTGGTCTGTGGGTGTGGTTTAGCCCTGTTCTGGATTAATTTATGCCATACACACTCAGCCTTTTGTAAGTTAATGAAGCTTTGTTACTTGGGAGAGGTGATTGTGTCAGTATCTAGGGAAAAAGTGAAGTGTTCTTCTGAAACAGAAGAATTAATGCTGATCCAGGTTGGTGGTGCTGCTTGAATTATTTCACATGCCTGACTGTGTAATGGCAGTCCTGGGCAAGTTTTGCCTTGGCTCTTAGAGATGTGGATGAAGGCCTAGGCTGCCTTTTTCAGAGGTGCAGAAAACTGTTCAGTTACCCTGCTCCCCACTGTACCCCAGGACTGACAAAGTATTTTGGAGCTAAGGACAAGGAGTGCACCTCCATCCTTGGTTATACACCCAGCCTTGGGTACAGGAGGGTTGACTGCCATCAACAGTGCTGCTCAACTTGAGAGAAGCAAAGTAACACATGAAACCCACCCTATGAAAGCTGAAGTGGCTTTGTAAGAGGCAGTGCTGGGAGATTGTTTTCAAAGATTTTTGGGGCTACTGGTGGGTGAGAGACTGGATATGACCTGGCAATGTGCACTTTCACTAAGTGTGACCAGCAGGGTGAAGGAGGGGATTCTGCCTTTCTGCTCTGGTGAGACATCACCTGCAGTGCCGCATCCAGCTATGGCATCCCCAGCATAGGAAGGACATGGACTTGTTGGAACGAGTCCAGAGGAAGCCACCAAGATGGTCAGAGGGATGGAGCACTTCTTATACAAGGAAAGGCTGAGAAGATTGGAATCGTTCAGCCTGGACAAGAGATGACTGGTCACAGCTTTCCAATACCTGAAGGGAGCCTACAAAAGAGATGGAAAGGGACTTTACAAGAGTAGGTAGCAACAGGACAAAGAGGAATGGATTCAAACTGTAAGAGAGTAGGTTTAGATCAGATATAGGAAAAAATTCTTTACTATGCAGGTGGTGAGACACTGAAATATCTTACCCAGAGAAGTTGTGTATATACCATCTCTGGAAGTGCTCAGGGCCAGGTTGGATGAGACTGAGCAACCTGGTCTAAGAAAAGGTGTACCTGCCTATGGCAGTGGTGTTGGAATCAGATGATCTTTAGGATCCTTTCCAACCTAAACCATTTTATGGTTCTATGCTCTCTGACTGTATGCAGGGATAGGATGAATATGGGGCTGGTATATTTTAACTCTTTTGAAAACTACCCTTGTCAGCAATATGTTGCATTGCTGTAGTTTCTGTCCAGCTTCTCAAAAGAATCAGTGATACTGGCATCCATTGAGGGTTTCCTTTGTGCTTGTTACTCTGTGTACCATGCTCAGATGACACATCTCGTTCATGCTTTTACAACTTGTTAGTGTTTTCCAAGCCAACTGCTGTAGTGTGCATGCCCTTTTGTGTCTGTAGTCTCATCACAGAGATCCACTGACTGGCACTTGAGTCGAGGATTGAGAGATTTTAGCAGGTCCAAAACCACCAGGTTTATAGGACTCTAGAATAGGTAAAAGGTCTCCTAGGAAAAATATTAGCGCTTCATGGCTTCCAGTCTTGAGCATTACTAAGTGTCTGTTGTGCAATGCATGGGGCCTTGGATGCTTTTACTGAATGTCTTCCTGGGTATTGAATGCTTTGTCTTGGTGCTTGCTTCTTCTATAACTGTCTGATTTCTTAACATGTTCTAATTTAAATTTGAATTTGTTTGCTAGACTGCCTTTGCAAACCTCCAATTGTTTTCCGTGTTTGCTGTTAAAATTAGAGGGCAGTTATAACAGAGGACAGGGGGTAGGGTAAAAAATAACCTGCCTCATTATGATGCCAATCTCCTCATGTAATCCTGCTAATATAATTACTCTAGTGATACTGCAGTAAGTACTTTGGCTGTCAAATGCAGCTGATCATGGTTAGAGGAGAGGGAGCAAGCCTGCTGAAATGCAGCACTGGCCTTTAATGGCTTTGCTTTGGATTTATGACAAATGTTATCCTTGGAAGCATAGTTCTTATTTCTCTTCTTTCATCAAGCAGCAAATATTTAGTCAAATATTCTTTTCTGCCTTGGCACACGTATTACTCACATTTATGTGCTTGGAGTAAAATAGCTGTTTATACCCAAAGCCTCCCTTCTGAGAGAGACTTGCTGAAGGGGCAAAAACCTTCCTCATGTAAGTCTCATAGGTACTTTAGTACATAACTGCACTAGCTTGTAGAGGTAGGGGTCTCTGATAGAAGCAAAACAGGAACTGTAGTAAATCAGTATATTGCACTAATAAGAAATTAATGACATAAGTTTCTTCCAGTTCTGGGAGACTGTAAATGTTGCATCTTGGCACACAGAAATGCAAAGCCCATATGTTGGCAGGAAACGTCAGCATACTGATTTTGGGAAGAAACTACATTATTTACTTATTTAATATTATCTGCATGATTTGTAGGTAGTTGTTTTCATGGTGCATTAAGCTTCTGAGTAGACTTTTGGGAGTTTAAAGTTTGCAGCATTCTTGAAGATATTTAAGAAACACTTTGCTTAGCCCAAGAGTTGTTTTGGTCTGATATGTGTTCATGGTTGCATTTAAATTGTGGTTGTATTTAAATTGCAAAGCAATTTAAATAGGTAGCCCTCCCCCTAAAAATTTTAAGACCTCTAAGGCATTTGTATAAGCCTTCTAGAAGGGAAAAATATAGAGTCTAATTTTTTTTTCATTTTCTGGCAAATTATCTGCATACATGGTTATCGAATCAGGTGCTGCTAATAGCCTAATAAAATACTGGGTAACATTTAATCTCACTCCCAAGAAGAGTCAGGGTGTCTATCAAAAATTTTATTTGAGGCTATAATGAAAACTTAGACAATTTCAGTCAATGGAACAAGGTGATAGTATGTGTTGATTACACTGCCTGCATGTGTGTAGGTAGATATTATTTTTTTCTAAAATAACAAGACTTAAAAAAATGGTGTGTGTGGTTTTAAATATGACAGTGAATATAAAATTGCCTGTAGAATCTGTTGATGTTTCCTCTGTTGGCCTCTGTAAGTCTCTCCTGGCAGAGTTTTAAGATGATGAAAAAATTACTTGATGGAGCTAAAGTTCATATTCTGTCTTCTGAGAGCAGTTAATGTCTGGAGAGTGAGAAAGGAAGCACATGGCCTTTAATTTTCATAAAAACCTGTCCTTGTTTTAAGTAATGTTATTAGTGGAATTTTAGAGACCTGATGTAACTTGAGATAGACAAAGGCATAAAACTTCCTTCCTACTATCAGTTCTCTTGACGAAATAAAATGCTGTAGAGATATTAAAATAATAAAAAAATTGAGACAGATATTTTTCTTGTATTTACAAAAAAGTTAGAGATTCAGGTGATAAATATCTTTGAGCACTTTTTATCTTCACTTTGAAAATATTTTAGGTTGTTATGCAAGGTCTAGTCTATGCCCAGTCATGCAGTCATGGTAATTGCATTTGTGTGGTATAATGGGAAAAGGTATTGCCTTCCCAGAATCTTAAAATTAAATATAACCAGTAAGAGGCTCTGAGGATGGTCCATTGCACAGCTTTTCATTCCCAGTTTTGTTTCTCTTTGCTATGCTGCTGTGGGGAGTATGAACTATTCATTTGTTGGCTCTTGTTGCCTTCAGTGGTGATAGCTGTTTTTGCCCAGGACTACCTGTGTGGCCCGTGAACGTATTTAGAGCCAAACCTCTGGAAACCCTGAAGGCTAAGAGTGGGACTCTTGAGCTGGTCTGGAGTATATGCTGCACCTTCTGACATGCTCTTTGTGGGGCTTCCTGCTTGGTCAGTATTCACACATACACTGGAGCTTCTGCTGTTTTCACACTGTCCCACACAATAGCAACCCCAATGGCACCTCATTTCCTGGCGAGCTGGAGGCAGGAGAGACCTGTAATTGTTGCCAGGACATTGTTAACGTTGCCAGGAACTGTAATCAAATAAGGTTCAAGGTTTCATAATGATGTGATGGATGCAGTACATGTGGCTTAGATTGAGGGGGAAGGTTGATTTTTGGGCTTGGTTTTCCAAATGTTTCCTCTATTTTTATCAGTGTGGCTTCTCTTGTGCCAGTTCTTTTCCGCGTGGACACAGATCTCTTGCTGTTCTGTTGACATTTTCATGATGGGCTGGGTGTGCTCGCTAACAAGGAGAGATAAAGCTGGGTGGTGTGTGTCAGTGTATTGCTACCAGATGTGACATCCAGCAGCTGCACAATAGCATCCAGAAATCTGAGGGTGGAGTAGAGTATCAAAGGCTCCTCCTTCCCTCTGCCCTTCCTCTGCAGAGCAGCAGCTGGTGGTGTTTGGTGGGCTGTGTGTGGATGTGTTTTTCTTTTGTTCTGTTTTTAATTGTTATTTCTTCCTTTGTTTTTGTTTTGTTTGTGCAGGATTTTTTACATCACTTCCTCTTCTCCTCCACCCTTCCATACATTAATTTTGGAATATAGGATGGTTGACAGCTCTTCTCTGGTTTTATTCTTTCTCTAAATATTGTATATCTTGTTAGATGCTGTGGTGTGTAGGTTAGGGTTTGCTTTTTTTGAGGTAACTAAGGTGTTGGGGTAGGAATAGGTGAGTGCCCAGGGTCACAGGAGTGAAAAATTAATGCAACAAGAGGGAAAAGCCTTGGAAAGGTTGATGTACCTGCAGCTCCAAGCTGTCATGTACTTGAAAGCACCAGAGGCCTTTACTTCTAATTGAACAAGATTTGGAAGTGTCACCCACAGAAATCTGGGCGAATGGCACTTTCTCTGGAACTCTTAAAACTTGATAAAACTTTGTCATCCTTATAGTAGCAGAGATCCTGAATTTCTTTCCTTAGACTAGGACAGCATGAATATGACCTTGCTGGTCAAATTTAGTCACAGTCCTGAAATCAGCTTATGTGTGTTTATGTTGTTTATGATGTAAATACAGAGCAGATGAGAAAGACACTGAGGTTTTATTGTTTGAGGCTTTTAGCTTGCTGAAGTTAGTAGTCAGTCCATTTCCTTCAATAACAAATCAATTTTCTGTTGATGATCCTAGTTTAGATAAAAATATTGCATCATTAGGAAAGGAATAGCCAAGCTTTTAATATAAAAGTATGCAATTAGGTAAGAAAAATTTTTACTATTCTGTTACAGCTCATTTGAATACCATTGAATAATTATTGTGATTTCTAGAGGGACACACTAGACCTTCTCAAATAAAAATAATGCAAAGTTGGAATGTCCTTATTGCACAACTTGTGCAATGTGCAGTGTGGTATCAAAGCAAGAGTCTTAGCTGTAAGAGTTCATTCCATTGCAATGACAAAAGAAGTGATAGTCACAGTTCTTCAATTAGCCACAGGGATGTCAGTCTGTGCTTAGTGATATGTATTCACAACTGGCTTGTCCACTTGGGTTTCTGTGTATTAACTCAAATGCAGTGAGTTTTTTTAAAATTTTTATCTAGAATTGTTTTAAGGTAAATGTTAACTGCTAAAACAACCATACAACTGTCTCCTCTTCACTTTATAATTTCCCTCACATTAAGTAGTACCAACTCAGAAAATTGGGGAGAAAGTCTGTTTCAAGGTGATGTAAACAAGTTTGGGTTTACAAAAAAAAGCTCACAGCATCCCAGATATCAAGTGTCTGAACAAGGGCTTAACCCTAGTCAGCAGTGACATCAGTGACCACTATGTGAAGAGTGCATTTCAGCATTTGTGCTACTCAGTTAACCATTTTTCCTAACAAGTAATTACATGTATTTAGTTGTTGTAGCAGAGTGAATTGTTGCATTCCTGTGCTAAATTAAAATAGTAACAAGCGATTTTAGTGATTTTTTTTGTATACTCTAGGCTTTCAGAGCCAGTGAAAGAACATTTTTCAGATGTGCTTAACAAGGTAGCAATGTCAACACACACTCTAAAAATGGGAAATGTATTGCAGAATTGAGTGTGGGGTTTTTTTAATGTACAAGTGGAAGTGACTTCCTAAATGGTTGTTGACTGTATACAGTAAGAGCTGTGAAGAGAATCAACAGTTTAGCATAATATTTTCTTGCTTTTCTCTTTAGTGAAGTTGTCATCCTGCCCCTGGTGACACAGTGGCTCGAGTGATAGTATTGTGCCGCGGGAATGCCAACCAATTAATGCTTATTTAGAAGCTGCAAAGTGCTGCTTGTTGTTATATCCCTTTCCTAGGGTCACTGCAGAGGGACCAGGGCTTGGGAATGCATCTGAGGTGCTTCAGTGTCCAGGGTCTTTAGCTTGAAGTGCAGCTGGTGTTGATGGACACATGCAGCTGCTTCCTGGGCTTGGCTTGCTGCTCTGGCAAGTGGTAACAGGCAAGAAAGGAGGGGGAGGGTGGGAGACATATTAAAGCCTAACCCACTGCAGCTGTTTAAGTAAGTGCGTGCCAAAAGCTCTTAAAATTAAAAATGTGAGCCACTGCAGTGGGTGCTGTGCCGGTGATTTTCCCACACCTCTCGCCCTACAGTAATCAGGAGGAATGTCCTCTGTATGGAGTGCTTCCTAGGAGCAAAGCTGAAGGTCTGAAGTATGTGATGTGTCCTGGAGCTGTTCTGTCACTGCATTGTCACCAAAGACCACAGTCAGGGCTGAATGTTTAATGGGTGACCAGAGGGAGCTAAACAGATTGAGCAAAGCTCATTAAGAAATTGGGATTATGAATGCTTCTCAGCCTGCTCCTAGACACCTTGTGCGGTCACAAATTGTTAGACAGTTATGCCAGAGGCAGAAAGAACAGTTTTGTGGTTAAGGCACAACTGCTATAAACTTCCTGTTTGTCTTAATCCCCTGTTCTTCTGTGTCCCCTTATGGAGCAGAGGTGATCATGCCTTTCCCCTTCCTAGCCTGTTTTGCCAGCTCTCTGGGGCAGGGAATGTTGTGTGCCCTGTCTGTAGTACAACAGGGCTCATGTGATCACTCAGTGCTGTATTCCCACCTGACACCATGGAGCAGAAGCACACTGTCCAGCCAGATGGTGAGCCTGGTAAGGAGAGCATTTGGGCAAGAAAGGGAAGTGTCACCTGCAGAAACACATGCAGCCTGGGAAGCAAGCATTGCATGTGTGGTGACAGCTGTGACACTGCCAGTTACAGCAATGGGATGGGGCAGCATGCAGGACTGTGCTGCTGTGGAGAGCAGATGTAGGTTCTTGAGGACAGGGAGCAAAGGCAGGATTGAGGGAGTTTCACTGCCAGTGAAGGAGCAGCTTGAATCTATGGAGTTCTTCTATGGAACAGATGACAGGCAGGTGAGGAGCTTGTGGGTCATGACCTGTCATAGGTAAGGGGTATCATGCTGGGAGTTTTTACAGATCACCTGATGGTGAGAAGGAAACAGAACCAAGTCTGTAGAAAATTTGAGGAAGTCTCTGTCTCACAACCTTGTGGTTCCTTTGAGTGACTTGAAGGTCTTTGACATCTGCTGGAAGAGTGATATGGTTGTTTACAAATTAGCCAGGGCTTTTTTTGAGGATATCAGGTTTCACTTCTTGATACAGGCTTTGAAGGGGTCAAACAGATATGATATCTGATTGCATCCGCTATTCACAAAGTAGGCAGATGTGATTAAGAGAGTGATAATGGCAGCCTTGGCTCTAGCCCCATGAAATAAAGGAGTTCAAGGTCATTAGGGGCATGAGAAACACAAGCTAGCAGAATGACAGACTCTGGGCTTCAGGAAGGCAGGATTCAGCTTATTCAGGCAACTGGTACCAGGAAACACTGAAGCTTTAAAACACATAAGAGCTCATGAAAGCTAGATAGGTCTTGAAGGACAATCCCTTCAAAGCGCAGGAGTAGTCCTTAGAAAACCAAAGGATGTATTGGAAGACCAGACTGGCTGGGCAGGAAGCCCATGATAGAATTCCGATGCAAAAAGGAGGAGGAAGCAGTAAAAGACGAACTTAGAAACATTGTCCAAGGGCTGGGGTTACAAAAGCTCAGCTGGTGTTGGTGTGTACAAGTGGTAGAAAGTGCTGCAGAAGAGTTTCTACCACTTATAGGAAAAGGTTGAATGAGGAAAGTGTGGATCTGCTCCTGAGTGGGACAGGTAGCAGCAGGCACAGGTAGGGCTGAGGTGCCTTGTGCACTTCAGTTTTCATCAATGAGATCTCACAGGCCTCTGCACTTTTTGAAGGAGTTTAGGGAGGGCAAGAAATCTCTCTTGGGCCAAAGAGTGTCATGGATTACTTGAGAGCTCAGCAAGCCCAGGGAGACTGTGCCGTCTTGAAAAACCTTGATTTTCAAGATCCAGCTGGCTGAAGACCTGAACAAACTGATCCAGCAGTTGACTCTGCTTTCAGCAGGAGGCTGATCCTAACCTCTGAAAACTCCTTCTGTCATAAATAGGTCTGTGCTCCTGAATAATATCTGTTGGGAGGGTTGTCCTCAACCATTTATCTCACTTTTTGAATTTTGATGTGTTTGTTGTAACTCTAGATGTAGAAGATGCTTCAGCTCTTTGTGTAGGAGGAAGTTGGTTTTATAACATGTCAGGGTAAGTGTCTGTCCTTCCCTTGCAGAGTCTGCGCCATAGTGTGTGAAGAAAAACATAGTTGTAGTAATGGATCCTTTAGAGGAGTGTGTACACTGGTTTCCTGAGAGGTAGGGTCAGCTCAGTGGGAGGCTGCTCTGTGTAATCACCTCCAGAACCCAGTAGGATGCTGAGATTGGCTCTGTGTGGAGCCTCTCCACTTGTGCTTATGACCACTTGTCCATAAAAGATTGCTTGAAGCTGCCAGCAGTAGTTCTCCTGCACAAATCTCACCTGATGGGGCCGGTCCCAGTGTGAGGAGGGGAGTGCTGCCCCCCTGAACTCTTCTTTGAGTCTCAGCTGTGTGGTGCTGTAGTGATCTTCCTTCTTCTGCTGAACTTCTGTTCCCCTGTATTGCTGAGAAGCTTCTGACTTGATGCAAAGGACCATGTTTCAATAATGAATGGGCTTGGTACTGATAGTTTGCTTGTAAAATGCTTTGGGAGTCTTCCCAGTGAGAGGCTCTGTACTGGGAAGTGAGAAGCTGAAGTGTGAATCACTGTTATGCCTTCTCTTGCCAAGCTTCCCAGGCTGAGGCCATCAGGCTTAAATTCCAAGTTGTTCCTGTTTTTCTCAATGGGCTTGTGAAGAATTTTACTATTTTTTTGTGTGAGTAACTATGAAGAAGTTACACTTATAAGGCTAGTTAATGAACTGTCCTAATTACAAGATAATTTCTAGAAACTACTTTTAAATTACAGGACCTTTGAAGACCTTTTGTGGAATTGTGTATTAATGAGGAATTCTCCCACCAGCCAAGGGAAGGATGGAAGAGGGAGAACGGGGTCAGGTCTCCTTTGGGACTATAGCATTCTTACCTTCATGCAGTCTGCAATGAAAAACTTAATTTTGGGTGTGTTTTCCTTGTGCCAACTCCTTCTTTCCAGTCTGAATTGCTGACTATTTTTTTTATGTTGTTCAGTTGTTTGTGGTGTTAATTCTATCACTATTTCCTGATAAATTTGAAAGCATTGTATTTGTTAATATATTTTTAAATGTTTCTTTCCCCATGTGTGTAATTATAGTCTTGGGAATTTTCTTCCAGCGTTCTGCTAATGTCTTTAGTATTTGTTGTATTCTTAAAAAAATTCATAACGGATGTATTTCCTGGTTTTGAAGTATGTAATAGGAAGAAAGGAATCACAGTTTCCCCATCTCAGTGATAGCCTGAAGCAGGATGTGTGGCATACAACAGACTTTCACCATGAGGAGGAAATTAACTGGCTACAAATTAGGGAAAGTTCATGAGAAGTCATTACTCTTCATTTATTTCTAAGTGAAGCTTTGAATCTCTAGGCAAAAGACAAATTATATAGTAAATGGAGTCCCCCTGCATATGAATGTGCAGTGTTTAGATATCTCTGTTGACTGTGACCGTGGTAAGATTATGCAGCTTCATATATTAACTGTGTTATCATTGAGCACTGCCTCTTCTCCTTCCCTTTTTTTTAAGGAATGGTGTTTTAATGCTATTAAGTGAAGTACTGATGAATGTTTCCATGGCCAGAGTCTGCTTGTTTCCAAGTGGTGTATGGTGGGAGTGTACATAATTTACCCAGATATGTCCTGTCAGCTTTTTTGTCCTTATTCTTTTCAGTGCCTGGAAAAGTGAGATAAAGCAGCTTATCTTCTTTGAGACCTGTGCTGCATTCAAAGCAGTTTTAGAAAAGAAAACGAACCTTCAACAATTTTTCTAAAGTTAATATAGACTAATAACAAAAAACCATGACCAGAAGAGTTACTGCTAATAAGGTTTGAAATTTGCATTACTCTGAAGAATCTGCAGGCCATTGGAGGGAGGGGAAAGGTGAAACCTCTAGAATGGCCTAGTACATGGGGAAAAAAAGCTTTCTTTTTAAGCAAACTTTGGTTGCAACATTTCTTTTGCATAGTTTACTAATTCTGTGATGCACAGTGTCTCTAGGCAATACAATGAAATCCGCATGATTAAAAAAGTTTACTTCAGCTGTTATTTTTCCTCACTGGGGATACCTCCCCTCCTCCTTTGAACCACTTTGGAGTTTTGTACAGCATTGAATTCAGTGTAGCGTTTCAGCATAGTAATTCTTACCACAACAGTGCTGTTCTTTTTAAATTCATGCTATTTCACAGTCAATAATACAGAATTTATCCATAGGATGCCACAGGTAGAGATAATTAGCTTAGCTTTAAGGCATTATTATCTGTTGCACTACATTTGTTTTGACAGGTGACATATGCAAAAAAGCTCTTCAAATGTAGGAGATTCATATTTTAAAAATTGCTTTTGTCCACTTCCTGGCTACATGTTTTCTTTCCCTACTTCTTATTCAAATTCCACTTAGGGTATGTTTTATGATGCCTTCATCCTTTCTTGTGACTTTTTGTGCCTAATTCCTCACTCGTAAAAACGTACAAATATTTCCTCTTCCTTCCTTTGTGCATTTCCTCCATTTTGCTGTGCTGCCTATTTTTGTATTGACAATCCAAAGTTGTTCTCCAGATTAGAATTTGTGTTGCTTATTACCTGGGAAAAAAATGGGTGCTGTTCTGGGGAGTTCTATTTAAATGATGGTTGAAAATTAATTCCAGTATTTTTACAAACTGGCAGGATTCCATCAAAGATCTGCAAAGGAAGGGTTTGCAGTGAGAATAGTTTCTTGAAACATTCAATTTTAATAGTAGTGGAGTGATGGTATTCAAATCTTAATGTATATACGGTTTGCTACATTTTTGTGCTGTTCTGTTAGTAGTATTAGGAAAAAGGCCATATTACTGGTGACATATGGGCTGTAGAAATGTCTGTACACAGAGCAGAAGATTCCATGGAGATCTTACTCAAGGGGAGTGAAAGAATTTTTGGCTGGCAGTACAACTTCTGTTTGAGGCTCTTGGTCCTTTTCCTCTGTGTTTAGCGTACACAAGTGAGAGTTAGTTGGCTTCTCGAGGTTGTGCTCCTCCTCTGCCATGTATCATCAGGTATGAACTCCTGGCATCTCCATGGGAAATCCTGGAGAGCAGCTGGGAGTGCCCAGAGGAAGCCAGCTGATGCTCCTATTGATTTGCTTCCCAGTACCTGGCTCCTTTAAAATTGAAGTAGGCCTGTGAAGCATGAGAAAGAATTCATTCCTGTAGCCCTGTTGTCAGCTGGAAGGAGCATTTGAAGAGTAAAATTTCAACAAATCTCTCACTTGCAGAATTTGGCCTGTCAAAGCTTATAAATGAGATGCACTGGGAAAGCTGTTGCCAAATTCACATAGAATGCTTTCTGTCAGAGGGATTGTAATGTATACAATTATCTCAACTGAAGTTATAGGCTGTTTTGGTCTTGATTTTGTGATTTTTTTCTTTTGTGGGGGGATGGTGGTGGTGTAAATTATTGTAGTAAAATTATGCAATCAAAATGCATAATTTGCATACTCTTACTGCCTGATGAAACAGGACTTGTTAATGAAAAATCTGAACTGTTGAAAGAAGTGTGGGTTTTTATACATACAGGCACATTAAGAGAGTTTTTATATTTTTTTTTTAAATTGAGAAGAGGATGCTTGTGTTAATTAATTTCCAGCCTTTGCTGTCTAACAGGCTACTGGTGGAACAAGTGACACACTGAGTAATATCACACCAATGCATGCATGCATGCATTAATTTTTAACTCTTTTAACATCCTGTGGCCCAGCACAATGTGAGGATCTCATGTGAGGCTTGTTTCCTACCACATGTGGGTTGGTCGTCACGGTGCTTGGCTGTGAAGTGGAGCTAAAGCTGCTGGGGTGCCAGCTTTACATTTAGCCCAGACACACAGTGAGCAACCTGTCCCAAGGGCTTTGTTCCTTCCCTCATATTAGTTCTATTAGTTTATGAATTTTGACTTTTAACTATCATGGGATTAAAAGCTGTACACAGTTTGATAGTGCAAACCATATTGTCTTCCCAGGGAGTGGTCTGACCTGATAAACCATAGTGTTTTTCCCTGGCTGAGTTAATTCTGGGTGCTGTTCTGTAAAGTGGCATGATACACAAAAGTGCTGTTCTGATGTACTTTGTGGGTCTGATGTTCTTCAGGGAGGGGAGGACTGTGGGCTTGAGAAGCTGATGCGGCATCTGTGAGCCACAAGTGGTCCACGGAGCACGCTTAGTATTTCTCCTTGTTTTTGTTTTGGGACTGTTTTTAGAGAAAATGTTTCAAGCTGCTGCCATATTTTTCCTGAAGCTCCAGGTATGGCCTGCCAGCATGTGTTAAATGGTTTTACATCTTGCCACTGGTCAGATTTCATTTTATCCCTTCCTACTCCTGGCCACAGGCTCCCACAGCTTCCCTTTGTCTGGGGCTCCTCATGCTCTCTCCTAACCACCTTGTAGTGTGAAATGTGTGAAAAAGCAAGAAAGGAGGTCTTCTTGGTGTTTGGAAGTTAATGGTGAAAGTACAATGTCCATGGGCTTCCAGGCACGTGGGACACACCAGGGGTTTTAATTCCACCAAGCTTTGAGATGCACACACCCATCCTTTGGGAATTTCCAATGTGTTTTTCCAATGTCTTGGCTGAAGAAACTTGTGCAAAGTGTTCAAGCTATGCTGTGAGTCAGACAGAGAATTTGACCATAGCCTTTCCTGGGATCTGGAGGTGAATAATCAACAGCTAAACCCTCTTGAAATGTTTTCCTTTGATAAGAGCATGAGCTCAGCTTGGCAGAGATGTTGAACAGACAGAGAGGGTATTTCTAGTGGGATGGCTGTGAAATCAGGAAGGCTGACTGGAAAGGATGCAAATACACAAGTGGCAGAGGTCAAAACCTGACACATACTGCACTCTATTTGTTTTGTATTCATAGCATGTAGCACTGACTGGCTGTTTCAGGCCACACTAATGTTTTGTTTTTCCGTCCTCTGAGGTAGCTCACAGCTTCTGGTATTACTGTACACTGCAAACATTTGCCAGTAATTTTTGCAGAGGGTTGTCATCAATGCCTGTGCTCTGTGCCATTGCGCTGTTCCCCAAGGCTCAGTACTGGGGCAAATCCCTTTAATATCTTTAATGCCCCCTCTTGACAAGGGGACTGAGGGCACCTATTAGCCGATTTGCAGATGGCAACAAGCTGGACAGAAATGTTGATCCTGGAGGGTGGCAAAGCTCTTCTGAGGAATCTGGAGAGGCTGGATTGATGGCTCAAGGCCAGTTGTATGAGGCTCAGTAAGGTGAAGTGCTGAGTCCTGCACTTGGTTCAGAAGAAGCCCTTGTAGTGCTAAAGGCTGATGGAATGTGCTGGAGAGGTGCCCAGCAGAAAAGGACCTGGGGGTGCTGGTCAATAGCTGCTGAACATGAGCCAGCTGTGCCAAGGTGGCCAAGCAGGCCAGGGGCATGCTAGCCTGTGTCAGCAACAGCGTGGCCAGCAGAAGTATTCCCTACTATGCCCACCTGTATTTGGCACTGGTGAGGTCACACCTTGAACCCTGTGTTTGATTTTGGGCTACTCATTTCAAGAAAGACATTGAGGTACTGGAGCTGTCAGAGAAGGGCAGCAGAGCTGGTGAAGGGTCTGAATCAAAAATTATATGAGGAGCAGCTGAGGGAGCTGGGTTTGTTTAAGCTGGAGAAAGTGAGGCTCAGGTGGAATTCATCACTCTCTACATCTACCTGAAAAAAAGTTGTAGGAAGGTGGGGGTTGGTCTTTTCTCCTGAGGGATAAGTGATAGGACAAAAAGAAATGGCCTCAAGTTATGCCAGGGAAGGTTTAGATTGGATATTGGGAAAAAGTTCTTCATAGAAAGGGTAGCCACATTTGGACCAGACTGTCCAGGGTGGTGTTTGAGTCACCAGCCCAGGAGGTATTTAAAATATGTATAGATGTGACGCCTGGGGACATGGTTGAATGGGGAACTTGGCACCTTTAGGTTAACTTTTGTATTTGGTGATCTTAAATGTCCTTTCCAACCTAAAGGATTGTATGATTCTATGAAAATTTAGAGAAACCACAATAAGAGAAGAAACAAGTGTGTCCTATTCAACCAAGAAAATACTCCGTATCCTCTATGGCATTAAGGAAAAGTTTAAAAAATCTTGCAACCTTCAGGTTTTCTTTTATCTATTACACAAAGACCTGCTTACTCAATGATTTTTTCTTGTCCTCCCAGGGTTTAGCAACCCTGTCAGGCTTTCTGGCTGTGTGTCAGTATAGTGGCTTGTAGACACAAATGGTATCAGGCTTTACAGGTGCAGGAAACACAGTAGCATTAATGCAACATGGTTGTAAACACCAACAGGGCTTTATCTGTGTCTCCTTTTAATGATTTTTCTTGAATATGGCTTGCTTTAAAATAGCAGTTCAAGTCCCCTGTGTGAGTTTTGACACTGGTGCTCAGCTGAAGAAATATATTATCTTTCAATAACAAGGGTTTTGAGGAGAGCAAAACACCAGCAGAATGAATAAGTAAATACTGAAGAAAACAAACAAGCCCCCCCTTTCACATGGTGAAAGATGCAACCCAGGAAAAAAGCAGGTTTAAAGGATGGGTAGGAGGGCAAAACCAAGCCGGTTTAAATGTGTGGCTTTGATGCATTGCTTCATTTCCCTCCTCCCACTATGACTTGTTGTCTTTCAACATTAACCTCCAGTCTCAGCATAGTGAATGTTGTGCTCTGTAAGTCCTGCTCATGCCCTTGCTCTCCTCCTGATGCCCCTGCTGAGCTCAGTGCTGACAGCTGGGAAAATTCCCTGTGATTTAGACCTGGGAAGTGCTGTATCAGCACATGGGAGATTAAGGATTTTAGTAGATTTTTTTTCCTTGCTTGTAGAGGGGAATTAGTGAGCTCCCAAATTCACTGGATTTATTGGAAATCTGTGCCTGCTGAATGTGTTTATTCCCCCATGTTGCTGGCTGTACTCTTGACAGGTGCTGAGAGGAGATTTATAGAAACAGCAAATATTTGCTAGAGTGGCTGAAATATCTGAGGATTATTTAGATGTGACTCTTTATCATCATCTCTCTTAGTTCTAGTTCAATAATTTAAAACCATGGGCTTGAGTCTTTGGAAATTTTTAATCTACTTCTCTGTTGGATTTTATATACAGGTTTCATGACCAAATCCTACTACCAATGGACTAGTATAGAGCAGATACACAGACTTTGAGAGTAACTTTTTTTTCTGGTTTTTGGTTTTGATGGAGTAATAGTACAGGGCGAGCAGAACATGCCTATAGAAGGGTGCTGCTCCTCACAGTAGCAAGACTTGAGTTGTGTTTCTCTAACTCAAAGGAATCCTAGAAAAACTCCTGAAGATTTTCTGTATTAGTTCCTCTGTTCGTATTTCTGCAGGACTGCTTTTTGCAGAATTTAAATTTATTGTTAAATATTTCTGCAGGTAAGTTTTACACCGCTAGTTTTTAGAGGGGATACAAGAGGGTGAGAAAATAAGAGGAAAACAGATAACTCCTTTCAGATGTTCAGGACCAAAATTTTAGAAAGAAGCAATAAAAAAAATCATTAAACTTCCCTCAAGTTTCAAGCAAAATACATAGGAATCAATATCAGCTTTGCAGTTATTTGAGATGCTGACAAATATGTGCTGTCATGCACCAAGCCTGGAGGAGAGGTTCAGAACTGATGCTCTGTATGGAAAATTCCAGGTCTATGGTTATTCTTATCTCTTCACAAGTTCCCCTACCTTCATCACTTTGCCTGACGTTAATTTTGACTGTTCAGGGAAGTAGGTAATTGCTGAGGTAGCAAGGTCCAGAACTGGTAAAAACATCTTTGCAACTTGCCCATAGTACTCAGCAGAGCACTGAGGCTGTTTGCGGCTCTGTGCCACCTGCCACTGTGTTTCTTAGCACAAGAACAGCTGCTTTGCAGCTGCTTGCAGCCCTGGCAGGGCTAGAGTTTATCAGAACCAAGCAGCTGAACTTTGTTTGGTTAAGATGATACCCGCTGGATCATAGGAAATGATTAGGCAGAGAAATGACATATTTCTTCTGATTTGTTTTGCATTTTCTTCTCCCACCCCACAAGTTTTCTTTCCATCTACAGGTGCACTGCTGGGAACACTGTCCTGTGAAGTGCTTCAAAGGCAGAGAGCCTTTTACTGTGTCTTTCTAGCCCTTCCTTCTAGCCAGCCTCAGCCTCAGTGATGAGGCTGCGCTGATTTTCCTTCTTTACAAGCCTTCACACAGTTCTCAGCTCCTGCCATTTGATATTGCATTAACGTGCTCCATCTGGGGCTGCTTACCACGATTTCCACAGAAGACGATTCTATTGTAAAATGTGCTGTTTATTTACAAGTGCATGTGTGGTTTTATTTTTTGTAGTTTTTGTTTGGTTTTTTTTCTGGTGGTTTTTTTTTTTTTTACTGTCTTCTTCTGAGTACCATTCAAGATAGATTTTGAAATTGTTGTTCCTTTCCTTTGCTGCTCTTACAGCAAGATGGTTTCAGTGTCTGAGAGCCCATATCAGAGGGGGGTAGCAAGGCTTTGTGGATGTCATGTCCTTAAATTTACCTTTTTTTTCCTTAGGCCTGGGGAGACCAGATATTTATTGACCTTCATGGCCTGTTTCAAAGCCTGCTGACTGGAGGGAGTAGAGTGTGTCTGAGGCTTTAAGTTTCTGGGAGCACCAGCCACTTTGGTTCAGTTGATGCATGGATGTGTCTTTGCAGTAATTTTTATATGTACACCTTGGCCGTGGCAGGGGTGTTCCTGGGCCCTGAAGGAACAAAGTTCTGTAGATAACTGTGCTTCAAAATATTTTTGATTGACTGATTGCTAAGTTAGTATTCTAGGAAAACCTAAAAATATCAAATCCAATAAGAAATTTATAGAATGAGATATGATTTAATGAGAAATCACAAACCTGGAAAGTTGACTGACATCCACAGCAACACTGGACTTAGATGTCAGTTTTGTATTCACAAAAGCATTTAAATGCATTCAAGAAATGAGATGTATTTTTGTTTTCAATTAGGATATTGCATTTCTCCTGCTTCCATATATCTTCAAGTTCAGCTCCAGTTTCCATTGTAATACTGGGAAAGTTTGAGTTGTCATGCATATTGAATATGCAAATGTATCTCTTTATTTTGGGGTCTGTTGGCCTGACCAAACTAGTCCTTGCAGAAGTATTTTCCTTTTGCTAAAGATGATATTCCATGTTAACTTTTGCCAGCAGGCAGTCAGATTTGTATTGTGTCCTGTGTCATCTATTGTTGGGTAAGGATTACAGAAATGGTTTGGTTAGTAACAAAGAACTGTTCCTAACAATAATTCCAATCACCAACACCATCAGCTCTCCCCCCAGTATATATATGTACATATTTAGAGAGCTTAGTAAAGCAAAATTTTCTATGGAGTGTGTTTTTGTATGTGGGTGGGGGGACAGGTAGAGGATGACATGAGTATGGTTCTAAATCTGCTTTGTCTAGCAAACAAATCTAGCAAATGTTTTGGGTATGAAGGGAGTGAACTGTGAAGAGAAATACTATGGGTACTGCAACTGTAATAAAAAAAAGAGAAAAGTAGAAAAAGCTATTGCTCCAAAGGGGCTACTGATGCATCTTTATTTCCCTTGTCTCATAGCACACTGTGAAGAGGAGACATTATAACTTATGTTTATGGAAAAATCTATCTAGAGTAATTTTCTCTGGGCCCCATGGCCTCATGCTTGGCAGGAAATGTGTGGGAGAAGATGCAGCAGATTGTTTTGCTCAGAGGAGTAGCCAGAGCCCACTGTGAGCACCAGAAACACTCTGGCAGCCACCATGCTGAGCCTGTGACCTGTTGAGGCTTTCAGCTCGACTGCCTCAGCCTGTGTCATTTGTGTGATGACAGAAATGGCCAGGCAGTGGTTGTCTTTCACCTTTCCTCTCTGCTTCTAAAATTGTCTGTGTCATTTACAGCACTTTCAGTCTGCTTCACTTAGCTCTGTGGGAGACTTCAGTCCAGTGCAACTGGACTTCCCTTTCTCTTCACCCGATGAGAGAAAAAAGGTGCATCTGGAGTAATTGCTCTAGTTGGGTTGGTAGGCTGGGTAGATGTAAGTCTAAATTACTCTGGGCTGGGAGCAGCTGAGGAGGGGATCCCTCCCACCCAGTCATGCTGTGCCTGTGCCTGGCTGCCAGCATTCCCAAATCAGTCAGCAGCCACAGAGAAATTCTGGAAGTCGTCCCCATACACGTGGCAAACTCATTTTGAGTTGCCTGGGCTGAGTTCCCTCTGGCTGAGCTTCTGTCCTCTTTTACAGTTTCAACACTTTGTAGCCCTGAGACATTGTCTTCTTCCTAATTAATCTTTTCATTCTTTGTAGAGTCTGGACTTCCTCTCAATATCCTGTTTGAAGTGTTTATTCATCTGGGCAAGCTTCCAATCTTTCCTTACCATTTTCCCTTCCTGCTTGCAATGGGAGTGTGAATAACATTTGCTTTTTTCAAGTGAGGTATTTCTGTGTTTGAGCTGAAGTGTTTGAGCACAGCCTCTGTAATTTCCTTGGTTTCTCAAAATTTACCATTCTGAGATCCTAAAGTCCTCATTGCATTTCCTTTTGTCAATTTGATGCCACTCACTAAATTGACATATGCAGCAACTTTTGACAGTCAACTTTTCTATCCAGTCTTTGCTTTTCACTAAAGCAGTGGCTAGAATTGATTTGTCTCATTTTTTCCTTGCTTACATAACAGGGGGAAATAGCTCTCAAACTTTTAAACTTTTTCTTTTCTTTTTTTTTTTTTTTTTTGCAACATTTATCAAACAAGGTAAAAGAAGCAGCACATTGTGGTGTCAGAAAGGGAAAAAGAATTTGTTCCACGTAGAAGTTGTCATTAGTGAAATTCTGTCTGTACGTATCCACTGACCTTACTAGCTGCAGCAGGCCTGGAGTCACTCAGTATTGAAAGACTCTACAGGTTAGCCAAGATCTCTGTGCACCTAGTCTGTGGCCGCTTGGTGCATTACATGGATCTTCTGAACAGCAGGATTTTACATCCCAAGCAGGCAGCCTGCCTGAGGAGTAACGAATACCCTTGGCAATTTCTAGGCTGAAGAGCCAGAGCAAAAAGAGAAGAGAAACACTGTGATAGAGACAGCCCAAAAACTGTTCCACAGGTCCTTTCTCCCTCTTTCTCATGAGTGTGAGAGTTATCCGTGCCTTCAATAAGTGCATTATTTTTTAGGAAAGCAAATATCCCATATTGTTTTAACCTAGTAATTTCAGGGTTAAACTTGATACACTCACACCACTGGAAATAGGATGCGTGTGGCTTGCTTCTGGGACATAGTGGCTTGTAAATAAAACCGTGTCCAAAAACCATGCCAACCTTTTCCCAATGTCTTTTTTTCACTGTGTATTAATTCAAACCTGAGTGCACCTCTCCTCGGTGAAGATGTTTGCTCTGTGCCAATCACGCAGATTTATCTAAGCATAATAAAAGAGCACAATAAAAGTACTGTGTAAAATCAGTGAGAGGAATGGTATTAAGTGCACAAAGCTGAAAATGCAAAATTGCTGAAGGTTTAGAAATCTGGCCCACAACATGCACCAGAAATGTCTTTGTGTGGATTTTGTACCCTTGCTTTCCTTGGAGATGTAGAATTCCTGTGTGGAAAACCTCCTCTTGCTCCTTGCTTTTCATTCCTTTCCATTACTGAAATGAATCCAAGTTCTCATAGTTCACATGAAATGGATGCAATCCAGGGAGATCATTGCCCTGTTCTCATTATTAATCTAGAAGGTTTCATACTTGCAGCACGTCGCTGTGCTGTGAAGAATACAGAGAGGGCAGAGACATCTGCCTGGGGGCTGGGGGAGAGGAGAAATTCCTCCCTCAGTACCCAGCAGCCTCTTCAGGGGTGATTTCATGCAGATTTGAGCGTGAGCTAGCGCAGAGCCAGCCCAGCCCAGCCGTTCTCACGGGGAGTCCTTGTGGGAAGGGAAGGCTGGGCTGGATCCGCCGTGGGACATTGCACTGAGCCCTGCTGCTTCCATCACCAGTCCCTGACCTGGTGGGGAATTCCAGTTGGAGGTGATGAGACCTACCCAAAACTGAGTCACACTGTATTTAAATTAAAATAAATATTTAGTGAGTGTTCTTCTTTAGGACCCTCTTGTGTGAGACTTATTAAATGTCAGTGTTTAACTGGGGTGCAAACACAGCTGCAATTAGAAGATATGTTTTTGCTTAAAGCTGTATGCCATCATTGACTGGGGTTTGTAACTGTGTTATTCATGGCTTTTCCCAGTGATCTGGTCTGAAGTTTACCAAACCACGATCTCACAGCTCACTTCGGGTCTGCAGGGAGTTGACACACCACGGCAGCTGCTCTCAGGCTTCTTGCCAGAGATCAAACCATGCAAGAAAGCAGCTAAAAACTCTCAGAATGCTTCCCCTGCCAGTTTCCCCTCTCTCCCAGCACCCCCATCCCTCCCTCAAGGAAGCAAGTGCTGTTTAATTCCTGCAATTTGTTTGTGAGTGGGAGGAGGATCTCCCAAGGACATCAACACTCTGGAGAAGACGTCTCTGGTAGCTCTTTCTGGAGGAGTCACTGTCACTTCTTTCCTTGTGATTTTTTAAAATAAATGATGCTTTATATTCATTGGAGTTGAGTTAATACTTACACCTACCCTCCAAGGATTGATAGCTAGGTGACTTCTGGTGTTAGAAATTAACATTTTTAGTGGTCAAAATACATGGAATGTTCATATACAGAATCCATGCTTTGAGATACAGAAGATGGATAGTTTTACCTCATGAAAAAGTTTATTATTTGATGAATCTCAGGGATGACAGTTATTTTGTTTTGGTTTTTTTTTTTTCCTTTCACAATCACAATTAAGTAACCCAAAAGCAGAGTTCTGGCCAACTTCTATTTCAAGGTTTGTGGAAATATCAAAGATGCAAAATTTTTTTGTGAGCTGCACGTTAAATTCATATTAATTCTGTTGCACATTTAAAGCTGCACATTAAATTGATATTAATTCATATTAATTAATAAATCTTATGGATTTTCTTATTAATATTCTAGTCTCTTGAGATTGAAGAGTGCTTTTTTGCAAATAAAAGGTTAATTTTTTTCTGTGACTCAGAAAAAGAAATTTTTGAATTGTGAGAATATTTCTTTTTATCTTATCGACAAGGATGTTGGGATGAAACCAATACTTCTTTAAAAGACAGCAGCTGGTTCCAGCCTCCAGGTCTGAAGTATTTTCAGTCTCATCTGCTTACAGGCAGCTGGAAGCAAGCCTATATGGGTTGCTTATTTAAGAGGTTAATGTACTTTCTATGGGAAATGCAGAACTGGATCTCACAGAAAGGCATATATTGATGTTGTCAGTGATGAGTTTTCATAAATTGAATTTGCACCAAGGGCCTTTGAAAAAGTGCTTTAGTCTGAAAGTAATTTTGATCTTCTGCAAATAAAAATAACAAATGTTTGACCATAGCCAGATTGCAGTTGTAAATGGCAGTTTAGCTATTTCAGATTTGTCAGTTGATTTAGTTTTTTTAGATGAATTAGAAACAAATATCCCAATAAAAGGAAGTTTTCAGGGGAGGACAGTTGTTTTACATTCTGGTTACTGGCAAGGGAAGGAATGCTTGTGCATAGCCAGAATCTCAAGGCAGCCTTTCTTTCTCATGGAGTGTGTGTGTGTGTGTGTGTATACATATATATATCTATGTATATTAGAATTTTCTATGCAACTGGTATCTAGCACCATATAGGTCTAGCAAAAAAAAGATTCAGTTTGAGAGATAACCATTCAGCAGCTTCACTGGGATGATGTGGGTTGTTTAGCTGATGTATGGCTTAACAGAGAATATGTACTGAGTGAGAAGGGATTATTTTCACTTGAACTGTTCTTGTGATGGAGGGAAGATGAGACAGCAGCAAAGTGGGTCATGCTGAATCCCTCATTCTTTCTATAGACTTTGAAAAAATGGAAATACGGTGAGAAATCGACAAGTTTATCCTCTTCTTGCTGTGTGCACATCTTGTATTTTCAGGTTTTAATAAAACTGGTAATTCTGTAGTGTATATTACTTAAATTCTCAGCAGCTAACATATATTCAAGATGCTTCCTTTAGGAAAGTTTTTCTCTTTCCATATGCTAAGTAGGGAGCTGTGAGCAGCACTGTCTTAAAGGGAGAGAAATGCCTGGTTCCAGAATGGCAGTGACAGACATTGCAGGGCAAAAAAGGTGACAGTAGTGTTTCCCCAGAGCTGTGTTTGCTCACACAATGTGGTACTTACTGTATGTTAAAATGACCTGCTTAAAAAATATTTAATTCTCAAAAAAATCCTAAACATTTTGAAATGTAGTTTGAGATATATTTATGCTTAAGATGTTGATAAGACTTTTATTTTCCTAACAATTCTTTGAATATTATTGCTAAACATGTGACTAAGTCCTGTCAGATGATTTGTATGAATGAATGTAAGCAGCTGAATGAAAGTAGCTGAAGATACAAAATATTATATCAATTTGCCTTTTTGCAAACCTAAATGCACCCCACAGCAAACTTCCCCTTGATGGTATTTTGAGCTTGTAGGTTTGAAAGGTGCCATATTTACTCTGCAGATGCATTCCTGCCTGGTATCAGTGGATTCCAAGAGTCTGGGCCCTGCCATTGCTGGCTGCCTGAGTCAGGGCATTGCAGTACACACACCTTTAGGCTGTTTCCTACCTTTGGCTCATTTGACACCCAGAACTTTCTTACATGAGGTAACATGTGAGCTGTGATATATTTTCTATACCATAAAGTTCTTCTTGCACTTTAAAGAAACAGCAGGGGTTGGATTGAGTATTCATTGCCCTGATTTGCAGAATGTGTTCTTTGGCTGTGGCATTCATTTCTGCAGAGCTATTTCCCATCTCCACTTTCTCTCACTTCTGGTGTGACCTATACTGTGTGTGCATATGGCTCTGTTTCACTGCAGAATTGCTGTGTCTGGCAGCCTATTTGTCCTCCTTGGTTTTCTGTACTTTAAAGAGACCTGATGGGCACTTCTGTTTGTGTATCCCTAGAGTATGATTTCCTGAAACCACAAACAAGGAAAACCCAGCCCTAGGATGCAGGTGCCACAGCAAGTAACTGGAGATCAAAGGGTTTCATTTTGTGAAGAGATGCTATCAAATCAGAAGGTGTAGGAAAAGAGGAATGTTTTTAAGGCCTCAATCTAGGGTGTTTTTTCCTCAGGACATATAATTTAATTTTCTGAAAAGTTTCAGAGCACTTTACCAGTGCAATTTTTTCCTAATCTTTCCTGTGTTGACAGTTTGTGAGCTGGGAAGGAGTGCTATAGGTGAACCACAGAGCTTCCACATATCGATCTGTGTTTCTGCTTGCTTTTTGTTTTTCTTTAAGAGTAATGGCAGAAACATGCTTTGCAAGTTTCATATGAATGTGAAGGAAAAGCAAAGCAGCCAATATGAGACAGATATATCTCCATACATCTTGATCAGTTCTTCTTCCTGTTTCTTTTATGGGAATGCTTCACTGTAAGGGTTCTTTCAATATCTCTGCCTTTGCAGGTAATGATTGTAATGAATAATTAACTGTTACATTATATCATAGCAGTTCACTTCTGAGTGTTTTTTAAGTTTTTTTTTTAAATACACCTGTGGTTTGATAAATAAAAATGCTAATAAATGAGTGTAAGGTAGACTTCGTGGGAGAGTTTGAAATATGTAAAAGTTACATGTTGTTTTTGATAAGAAAAATCCTGAGAGTATGAATTTTGTGTTTAAAGGATTTTCTAGGGTCGCATAACTTAGTAGTAAAAAGACATTAAACTGGAATTACATCTGGGTTTTCTTTTGCAAACTGGAAATTAAAATGCTCTCAGAAATGTGAACGGAGGGGAGATAAAAAGGGACTGTGAACTTGTAAATCGTGACAGTGCGAAATAAATAAGAGCCAAATACAGTATTGGATCATGATAGTGGGACAGCTAATACGTTTTTAGCTGTACTGCTCAATCCATCCCTTTTTTAGAGTGAAGATGTTCAAAGTTGTGGGGAGGCATAACCTGTTTTAGGATGGAAGGAAGAATCCCTGTGGCACTGAATTCTCACCTGTGCAGCAGCACTTGCTATTCTGTTCCATTTGCACTGGGGATGATGGCTGGGGTGAGAGAGACTTCCCAAAACATGTCTCTTGGATTCCAGAAACTTGAGGCAGCTTCTCCTCCAGCTTGGTCTGGGGTTTCAACATCCTAGTCCTGTGTAGCATGTGCTCTTGGAAACAGAGTTTGATTATTCTTAGGAAGGACCAATGTCAGTCGCAGATTCATATGTCTCCAGGGAACACCTGTTTAGCAGAGGTTTCAAAATTTAGGATAATACTGCCTATTTATCTGAGAGATGTGTCATTTTTAGAATTCCTGTCTAAACATTAAAATTATTTTCTGCTTGTTTTGGTTTCACTCTGCTAAATTGATGACTACAGTCCCTCATTTGAAGTTGATTAACAATGATCTTAATATACTGTTTAGATTAAAGCAGCTTTATATTTCATTAGGAAAATATTGTGTAATGATTATATTTGGATCTTGTCTTCTTTTTCTTATCCCCTGCTAGTATTATTCTGTGGTGGCCTTCAAACAAGGGATCCTGTAAGATTCTCACTGGGTGGCCAAAAAGCAGATTACAAAAGTTATAAAGATTCATGTTTGTTTTGGGTGGAGGCTTCAAAGGCTCACAGGCTTCCTTACACAAGGATGCAGTCAGGAAATGTGAAGGCAGGGAAAAAAAGATTCTGAATCTGTTTTGTGTAAAAAGGGGGTCATAAACCCACTGTCCTTGCTTAGCCTTAATGGAAAGGCAGTATAGTGATGGATTTCTTTGATGTTTGTGTGAGTTGCAGCCAATAAAGCTTCTTTCTTTTCTTTACATGTATGCCTTAGTAATGTAAAATGCAGTGACATATTCATAAGGCAAATTGTAAACAGTGTGCTAAAGCTTAGCGACTTAATGCCTGTAGTTTTGAGGTGCTGGATGATGGGATGTATTCCAGTCCATATGTTCTGCAGATTGCAATTAGTAAAACTCTCCTGCTGCTATGTGGGTTAAAGTGTGAGTTAGGATTTAAAGCTGTATGCTTTTTTTTCCTTTGATAAGTTACTGAAGGAATTACCTCATCAGTTCCTTGCAGAACTAAAGATAACTCACTCATGTGGCTTGTCCAAGCTGGTCTGTATCTGGAGGCCTTCTGATATTGCTGTATATCACCCATGTTATTAATTTTATGAGTTGATGTTAAGATATGGCTGTTAATCAGAGTTCTAACATGATATTATGAGTGTCTGCAGGAACACAGGTCTTTATATACCATGTAAGACTCTCTCAATGCTTAGATGATGGTGCATAGATATGTAGCAAGGATGGATGAAAATATAAGGAAGAAATTATTTCTTGTCCTATTCAATTGACTCCTCTCATAAAGAAAGGAAGGAAATGCTTAACATTATTAACATGCTGTTGCTTATATGTGCTCTCAGAGGCGTTATCTTCTACATTTTAGAATATCTAGTATTCTTGGTCAAGAAAAAAAGGTTTGTCCATGTATTTTCTAGCTGTAAATACTTTTTCTCCTGAGGTTCCCACCCTTCCACCCCCTCACTTTTCTTTTAGGATGCTTCCACTTAATGAAGCTGCAGGTGGGAAGTGATTCAGATTGTAGAATGGACACTGGCAGCATGCATATGCATGAGAAGGTGCTGTGAGATAGTCAGGGCTTTGAAAGAAAGTCACCATGGAGCAGTAATCCCACAGAGGAATGACTCCATGTACTTGAGTTGCTTCTTTGAAATCGTTGCCCTTTGTCAATATTTACCTATGTAGGCATTATTGATTGGGTCATTTATGTTCATTAATAGGTTAAACTTTACGTCACTTTTGTGGTGAGGTAGCTCTTTGTTTTAGTGGGGAACTGAAGTTACAGAACACCCAAGCAGTGTTTCAGTTTGTCACTGGGGGCATGCTGCAGAGATGTTCCAGATGTTTTTGAGCTCCTTCTGGGACGGTGTGAACCAAGATGTAGGGAAAAGAGAGGAGTCTCATCCCAACACTAGGACAGGACATAGCTAGAGGTTCTTCTAGGTGAGGAGATGATGTGCAGCTGAACTCAGTAATGGGATGCAGCCTAAAACTGGCTTGGCCAAAGCTGCCTGGGCAGCCAGGACAGGACAGGCAGATGAGATCTGTCCCATGCTTCTGCTGCTTGGACAAATTACTGTGTGACAGAAACCAACCAATATAGGACATGTTCATTTAAAACCATACCTTGAAGTCACTCCCCCACTGATTTAATCAAACTGAAGCTGAGTAGTGGCAGCAGACACTGCAGTATGACAAACTGCCCAGAACCCAAGCTGGCCCTGCACTTTGGCCACAACAACCCCCTGCAGCGTTACAGACTGGGGAGAGAGTGGCTGGACAGTGCCCAGGCTGAAAGGGACCTTAGGTACTGATTGACAACAGCTGAATGTGAGCCAGCTGTGCCCAGGGGGCCAAGAAGGCCAGTGGCATCCTGGCCTGTATCAGCAACAATGTGACCAGCAGGAGCAGGGAGGTCATTCCTTCCCTGTACTTGGCACTGGTGAGGCCACACCCTGAGTGCTGTGCCCAGTTCTGGGCTCCCCCAATATAAGAGGGACATTGAGACACTGGACTGTGTCCTGAGAGGAGGACAGAACTTTACCAGAATAAGGCTGGCAAAAGGTCAGGAGCACAAGTCTGGTGAGGAGCAGCTGAGGGAGCTGGGCTTGTTTAGCCTGGAGCAAAGGAGGCTCAGGGGGGACCTTATGACTCTGCAACTGCCTGAAAGGAGGGTGTAGTGAGATGAGGCTTGACCTCTTTTCCCAAATAATAAGAGATAGGACAAGAGGACACAGTGTAAAGCTGTGCCAGGGGAGGTTCAAACTGGACATAAGGGAGAATTTCCTCACAGAAAGGGTGGTTGGACATTGGAATGGGCTGCCCAAGAAGGTGGCAGAACCACTGTCCCTGAAGGTGTTTAAGACTGGATGTGATTCTTAACCACAGAATCACTGATTCTGTGATTCTCTGGTTAACTGAACATTCAACAGCACTACATGGGAAAAATCAAGCAAACTTACTTTTCTTGGCAATAGTTACCCTGGTTTTCCATTTCAGGAGGATCTAGGGCTCTGTGGAATATAACTAGAGATTGTCATTACAAGCCAGTTTCCCAAGACCTCTTATGCTCAGCCCTGACTCTTAAATTAGCTCCAAAAACTCTAAAAATAGACATTACAGTGTGATTGTTGCAAGATTAATGTTACGGATTCCACAGATGTAAATTATTATTCAGTTTGGGAAGGTTTGCATGTATAAGTCTCTCATAAATATCTTCAAGCAAATATTAAAGGGGTGGAGGATGTTATGTTTTGGGTTTATATTGGAGTACTTGTTCCAAGAACTAACTTCAGTTGTACTCTAGTGGCAGAAAATGAAACCTGACGTAACTTCCACTTAAGGTTGAGAAGGTCAAACCAGTTTTGGAATCCAGACCCAAATCTAAGAACTGTCCCAAGTTCATCAGTCTAGAGGTGTTCCATTAATTTAATGAACATCCTTGCCATGATGAATTTGGAGATGAGCAGCCTTACAAATGGAAGCTGTAACAACCATTACACCAGCAGAAATCAGTTTTGTCACTGGTGTGGCAGATATTCAGACAGTCTTTCTTTGCCTGTCTGAACACCTGCCACACCAGTGACAAAAACTGATTTCTGCTGGTGTAATGGTTGTTACAGCTACCAGAGCCACTGCTGTAAACTTGGGAAAACTCTGTCTGTTATTTATGTTTAGGCATCCTAGTGTTGCTGTGATGGTACTGGGGGGCACTTGTCTGACTGTGCTTGCTATATCATAAACTATGGTAATATGGTTGTGCTGCTGTTTCTAGTTATTCACAGAAGTAACTGACTGCTATCTTTTAAAAAAACCCCAGCGAGTCTCTGTTCTGAATTTGTTATCAGTACAATTAAATAATTATATGTTCTTAGATCTAATATGACTAAAAATTTGCTTTCTGAATGTGAAGGTATTTTCTTTGTCCTAGAAATACATCCTAAGCCTTATAGAGCAGGTAGTTAAAAGTCATTGACTGTCTAAAGATACACAGACATAAAAATAATAAAAAATACTGTTTGAAATTTTATTTATTATTTCTTGTAATGCCTTTTTAGAGACTTGAATTTGGTGTCTTCTTACCTATCAATGCTTTTTAATTTGTTTTTGTATCCAGACACTAGACTCCATTTCTACTCTTCATAAAAAAGAAGTTAAAACTTCTCTGTGTTGTCAGAGTCATTGGAATTTTCTCAAGTCTGGGTTCTTCAATTATTTAGCAGTGAATGTTGCATCATCACTGAATGGCTACAGGTAGTCACACAAATTGTAACCAATAGGGAAAAAACAAATCAATCTTTGCTTTGCTGCTGTATTTTGGAAGAAAATTTTGGCAGTGCAGAATAGGTGCATGCAATAAGCTCTAGGTTTTGGTGAGAGGAATATAAAAGAAAATTGCTTGTACATAAGGGGTATATTTGCATGGTTAATATCCAGTGGGTTTTGCCCTCCTGTGATACAGTGTCCTATGGACAAAACTCCTTCACTTGGCTGATCTTTGGCCTTGTCTTGCTGTTGGTTGATCTTCAGTGTCTTTAGTCAGAGTCAGCTGTATTTTCCTTATGCATACCAAGGGTAAATACTGCCCCAATGCACTCAGGCCAGATCCCCTCCGTGTTTCATGTCTACAATGCACCATGCCATGGACAAGGATGCTCTCAAACCCTGCCTGAACTCCAGTGTTTGGAACCAGTGGATATCTGCCTGCTTTGGTACACATTTTGGCAGGCACATGAAAGCTGTACTTGCTAATTGCACTGTCAGTGATGACAATCTTGCAATACCATCCCCCCTAACTTGGGTAGTCCCATGGGACACCATGTTTGTGTAGTCAGTCCCATGGAACACCATGCCTAGATGATTTCTGGCTGCTCAGTCCCGAGGTGTGCTGGGCACAGATGCAGTGTGGGCATGCTTCCTGCTCTCTCAGGCAAGTAGATGCAGCCAAAAGTGGGATCTCAGGAGGAGGACAACTGGGAAAGTGCAAAAGAGATTGGTGGGAACAACATGGAAGCTCCTCGCTTTCCTTGGAATGGGTGTTAATGTTGTTTAAAGACAAAAAACCAAACAATGTAATAATAACAAAAACCTACTGGCACACCTTTGGGAAGTTCCATAAGAAAAGAAAATGTGAGAGATGCTTGCTGTCTCAAGTAACTTTATTATTTTAGTGGAAGATGCAGTAGATACATATGTTTCTATCCTGCCTGTGTCTGAGGTGCTGGTGTTGTTAGTGGTAATATTTTTGTTCTGTGTAATCCCTGACATTTTCTAATGTGCAAGTATCACCAGTTACTGAAAACTAAAAGTTAAGTATTGAACTAAAGCCATCTGGTAGTTCAGACAGAAAAGTTAGATAATTAGCTGTTCTTGTCAAGGGACTGTGATTAAAATAGGCCATCTTCATAATAGTGACTAGTTTGCAAGGGACTTCCTGGAAGCCACCTGGGATAATGATAATGAAAAGAACAAAATTAAAAATGAGGGGGAGGTGATGCCATTATAGCTCATGATGACTTTTGTAAGTGGATTAAGTCAGCTTTTAACTTGAAGGCTGCTTTTTATTTTGGTGCTTAGGAAAGAAACGACGACTGAGTTTTCTGACTGTTTGGCAATGTGCTGCCACCAGGTCAGCCAGGTTACTGCTGGAGATCCTTAATATTTCTGTGTCAAGCTCTGGTTTCGTTGCTCACATCCTTATTAACTTGGGAGTGCTGTTGGCACAGCTCATCTTCAAAGGCCTCTCTAATCTGTGTAACCTGATGGTTCCTGCTCAGGGATTTTCTTCCATTGGGGGAATCAGTGCTATTAAGAGACACCAGAAGAGGAAAAACATCAGAACAGCATTACTGCATCATTCTTTGTCAGCTGGTGATTGCTATGTGTGTAGCAATGCTGGTGCAATGTGAATTTATATTGCTAGATATCTCTCAAGGAATAAGCTGTTTAGCAAGTAGCGGTTAGAAGGGAACCTCTTTGTGTAGTGGGAGGAAGGATCTGTGGAGCTTTGGCAGCTCCAGCTCACCCTCCAGCACTGGTGTGGAGGGGCTCAGTGTACCCTTTGGCTTTTACTGCTGAAATCTTCTCCTCCTCATCCAAGAAGCGAGCAGCAGGGAAACCTCCAAAGGCTGCACAGTACCTGCTCTTTCCTGTATGTGGATTCCTTAGCGGATGCCCTGTGTCAATGTGATCATTTTAATCAGGGAAGTCTGACCTGAATCATCTGAGTAGTGTCTCTTTGAGAACACACTATTGAGGGCAGCTATGCTAAGTGCACTAGTAGGATAAAATAAATGTGTAATGAGAATGCTCCATCATTGGAGTGATTTAATTAATTGTATTTTCACTTCATACTGATAAAAACCCTATTTCTAAATCAAATTAATTGAGATTTATTTGGTTTTTTTTCTTTTAATTGGCAGCTGCTACTTATTAAAAAATTCTAGTAAAGACCTGCTCATGCTGTTTCAAAGGCTTTTAAGAATTTCAGTGTGACTGTAATATTTTCTCAGAGAGAATGTGCTGGAAATCTATTGTAAATGTAACCAAGTTCAATACTTAAATTAAATATAGGCAAAGATTAAAAGTACTCTGGGTTCTCTGTGCTTAGATTCTCCTCAAAAAAATATGTTTCTAAATTATTTTCATTAAATGAAGCTTTTATGCCTCTTTATTCCTTGATTAAGAAAGCAATGATTTGAAAAATTCAAGATATTGAGGTCTCAAAAATGTCAGGGATGCCCAGCTTCAGAAAGCATAAGTAAATATTTCAGTGCAATATGCTCAAAATAAATTGCTGTGAATTCTTGTGGATATACAAATATTCCTGATCAGTTTAATGGGTCAAACTTTCATATAATTAGAAAGGTGCTGACTGTACTCATGCACGATCAAGTTAATAATGTCTCACTGCATTCTGTATAAAACAAGAGTGTGATGCATTTGGTGAATGCTTATGTAAGGCTTCTTGTAAAAAGAACACTGCTTTACAAATTTTCCTTTCCTTTTTTTTTTTTTAATATTGAGAAAATTAAACTACTTAAACTGCTTATGCAGCACTTTCTTGAATACCATCAAAAGCAGAAAATCCAGATTTTAGATTCCAGGTGCAGATTGCCGCTCATGTTTTAAGTTCTGCCTGCTCATGACCTGTTTCAATATCTACACTTGGTGACCTGATGGCCAAGGTTCTACTTTGTAGCATTTTAGCATTTTTTTGGTGACAGTCTTTTCCAGTATGACTAGTCTAACAGTCTGACTTTCCAGCATTCTTCCCACCTCTATTGTTATTTACTTATGTGGGAGAAAATGAACGGAGAAGTTGACAACCAAGGTGAAGCAAGAACAGGCTTTTCACTTGGTAATGTTATAACTGGCTTCAGATAAGTCTTGCAAATGAATAAATTACTGTCAAAGGTATGAGATAATAGAAAGCCTGGGCAGCTGGAGTTAAGCACTGTGAAGTCTGAAAGACTTCTTGATGGCAGTTCATTGAAGTAAAATTTAATCTGGTTATAAAATTCAGATTTTTTTTTAAACCTAAGGATTGTTATGTGGTATGACAAACCACCAGAATATTCCTCCCCCCAAATTGTATCCCTCTAATGTGCCAGAATTTTTTCTCATCTGCTCTTTCATGAGGTGTCTGATTATAGATTTTTGGTTTGTCCTGTTCTTTGTACAAGTTGGTGAAATTCAGATTTTCCTGTAGATAAGCCGTTGGCTTTTCAGTTGCTTCCACCTTGCAAAGAAATTAATTCCTTCAAGCCAGTGAGTCTGCGGCTCCAGCTGTGACTGTAGATGAATGTTCTTGCAGGGTCATGTACTGTAGCTCTGAACCTAAATAAAAGGATTAACAAGAGTTCACTTGGAGGAAAAATACTTAATTTCACTATAATAACTATGAGAATCCATAGGGAAAACCAATAAAGCTTTACTATTAAAATTGTTAACAAATGATTATTCCACCCTGACCTTCTCTTCCCGCTGTTATTGTACTTTTGAACAGTAACAAATGATGGGATTGACCTAGTTCATGGTAGTGCTTTTGTCCCTGGCCTACAAACGATCTTTTTCTTGTAAAATAATTCCTAGTCTAGTTCTTATGAGAAGCATTGATAGTATTTATGAAAGAAACAACATTTTCTGGTGCATTTCACACAATCTTCTGCCACAGAACTTTGCTTGGTGTGAAGGAAGAAGGGGCATCATGTAGACAGTGATGCTGGAACTGAGCCTGGCAGCCAGCAATACCCACAGGATACATCTGACTGCTCCAGAAGAGCATGACTGATTTCCACAGCTAGCACAAACAGCTTTCAATGGTTCCTGGCAGAAAAGGAGGAATTCTAGGGTGAGCAACTCTCTTCAGTTGCATATATAGACCTCATTGTCTCATATCCCAGCAGCACCTCCGGTCAGGAATGGGCGAGGGCAGAGGGGCTGCTGGCCCCTCTGTAATCACTCAGAAATATCTCAGTTGGCTGTTGATGGCTGTGGTACAGCTGCTTTCCACTCAAGCAAGTGGTGTAGAGGGCCATAGCCATTGCTCAGGGCAATAGCTTGATCCTTCAGGGCTCTCCTCTCTCTGATGGGGATGTAAGGAGAGGGTGGAAGGATTTTGATTCTAGTGATCTTGACTCTCTCCCCAGCATTTTAGGGCTGCCAGCCTCAGGCAGCGCTATTGTCTGAGTAGACAAAGCAACACTTGTATCAATTTCCTTGGGAAGGAAGTCAGGTATTTAAAATTGACTAATGTGACTGCCCTAATTGGCTTAAGAAATCAAAATCAGATGAAAGTTGTCTAATTTAAAGGTTAAATCTTGATATTAGCTTTGACTTCTGCTTTATTTGGGCCTCTGCTTTATTTGGGCTTCTACTTTATTTGGGGAGGTGGTGACCAAGTCCTAGTTGGTAGGTTGGTGACCATCATGAGCCCCTGTCTAAAAAATGACACAGCGCCCATTTGGGTTCCCTGCTGGGAGCTCCTGATGTTGAAGCCAAGGCATGAAGGCAGGTGTCCCCAAAAATGGTCTGAGTTTCTGCTTGGGCACACACTTGACACCAAGAGCTGGAAAGCATTTTGGGTTCTGTTGTATGCTTTTGTGTTCCTTATTTTTGCTCCAAAGATTTTGCCCCTATGAGGCGTGTTTATGTGTCTAGTATATATTTTCAAAGAAATATAACTTGTAAAAGTATTCATCAATCTGTCTTTCATCAGTAGGTAACCTAATACTTTTTCTTTTTTCAGATAAAAGAAAAATGTATGGATAACATTGTGCTTTGTTTCAACAATGTTTCTCATTTGTGACCAGATGAGAATCACACTCAGCTTTGACTGGTGACCTACTTGTTTTATTTCTCTCCAGTTTTGTTGCTTGCACACTCAGGAATGTGGTTTTGGTTTTTTCCCCGCTTCACGATTGTTTTGTGGAGCACCTTCTGAAATTGTAGAGACTACCAACAGTCCATAGGGATGGCCTAAGAGCCACAGTCTGAATAGAATTCCACATGAACTTTTGTTCTTCACTATACTCTTGCTCCAGCACTCTTTGAGCTGAATGTTTTTGAAGGTCTTTTGTTCAATACTTAATGTGGCTTTAATTAGTCACAAGTGGCAATTATCCTCTAAAGTTAGGAATCACAGTTGAATAAATTAGGTATGCTCTTCTATCAACTAATTTTATCACGTTGTTTTTTGGTTTTTTTTAATGCCTTAAGTTCAGGTAGGCAGCTTGTGCCTTTAGAGAGGTTTCTGTTTTTCCTACATTCTTCAGTGATGTTGGATCTCCTTGCAGAGAAATTGCAGACATTCTGTTGGAAGAGACTCCAGTTTTAACAGCAGGTGTTTTGGGAAAAGTTGGCTGATATTTTGGCTGGATTTTCAGGACCTTAGTGTTATGAGATGAAAATTATAGATCAAAGCCACTGCAGGTAATGGTACAACTGTCAGGTGTCTCTATATATTTTAGGTCTTCATTGGCTCATTGTTGAATTCACACCAGTGGGATTTAAATGGGAATAGGGAACTGTAATTTAGGGTCTCCTGCTGCTGTGTAATAGCTTGAATGTACACCAAGTTTATGAGATGCATTCTGGATAAGGTTAACTTACATTTATCTGATTGATTTATTGATTTAATTTGTAAACAGAAGAAATATCAGAGGAGTCACTAATGAAATAAGAATATTACCTGATCCTGCTGTATTTTATTTCTTAACACAGCGATACACTGAAGCCTCTGCTGCATAATATGCGGTGAGGTTCTCTAGGCTTTTAGGCAGTTATGTAAAATTGGGATGATTTGAAAAGGCATAATATAGAAAAGCTAATATTAGATAAAGCATTTCCAGCTTTGTAGATGATGAGATGGGTTTCTGCTTGTGGATTTTGTAAGCTTCATCTCTTTGTAAATGAAGTACAGGCAAACACAGTTGTAGCCCTATCCTGAGTGATGCTTTGGTAAGTCTGACTTACTGGAGTAGGCAGCTGGACTGTCCATGAGAAGCAATTGCACTGAAACAGCACAAATTAGAATGTTCTTCCATGTGGTGCAGTTTGCTGGAAATTGAGTGGGACCCATGTGGAGATTGCATTGTGCCCCTTAGATCCGATGGAGATAATTTTATAACGTACAGCAGGGAGGAGGTATGTGTTACAGAGGTAGCTCACAATAAAGTATGCTGTCCTTTGTAAGAGCAGACCCACCTGTGTGCTGTTATGAAGAAGAACTTTTCCTGTGCCTTGGAAAGCATGTTTTGTCCTGCAGTTTATGGTACTATGCTTGCAGACATGGGAGTTAACTGCAGTATGTGAAATCTGGAAGGTTAATTTCCCAACTACACCGTTACTCAGTTAATCAAGCAGACACATGTAACACTAGCAGGGCACATGTAACACAAACAGTGTAGATTTTTTCCAATTTGCTATTTGATTAATAAAAAAAAGGACTTTGCAGAGATACCATTTAGCTGATGTAAGTTGCGGAGTTCTTGAATGTACTCATCTTGTGGTTCTAAAGTCAAAATGCAGCTCTAAACATAGCTGTGTCCAGAATTTTAAAGTATTCTTTGTACCTGGCCACTTAAACACAGAGCTTTCCGATGGAAAAGGAAGGAAAAAATATTAAAGAAAGATGTATTTCACATTTAGCATAAGTCATTCTTTCTATAAAATGCAACCATAATTTGGAAATGTTATTTCTTTTCCCGTGAGAACTGAAAAACTTCCCTAGATCTACTGTGAATTAGTATCAACAAGTGAATACGTAGATGCAGCATAGGTGCCAAATGATCAAACCAACTATGGGTTACTGTTTCTCTATTGATTCTTCTATTTTTACATGTCATGTGGATGTTTTCCATCTATAATTAGTCCTGTAAGTAATTATGTTACTTGTGGCTCTGATTATGCCTCAGCAAAATGTATCACAGTTTTGCAAAATTCTAAATCATTGGAACTAAAAAAATCCTTGCAAATTCAGTGTCACACTGAATTCTGAAATACTATTTTTCTATTTGCAATGGATTTGGGGGCTTTTATATTGTGTAACATGCTATTTCTTTTTAAATACTTAGGAGTTTACCAGATCTTTTATGTGGTTGCTGAAGCATTGTCGTGGGACAGTAGTAATGATGGATGGATCACACTTCAGGTAAGAAATCAGATATATGCCATTTGGTGTGGCTGTTCATTAACTTTCCTTGCATTGTTTTGGTTCAGCTTCAATAGCAGCAGTATTTAATGTTACACCACTAAAATTCACTGAATATAAAATATAAATCTCTTGTCTACACGAATGTTTACATATATCTCTCTGTAAATCAGTGTCAGCAGGTTTCTTGTTTTCCTTCTAGATTTGGTAACCCTGGTAACAGATGCTGCTGCTGCTACAGTCTTTACCCTTGCTACTGTATAAATTTCTTTAAGAATTTTATTTCACATTAGTGGTTACAACTTTGGGTCTGAATATAAGAATGATTTCAGCATTTCTTGTATGATTTGAGTAACTTGTTCTTTAAGGCTGTGCCAATTCAGGATATAGTTGTCAAGTTTTTGATATCCTTGGAAGTTAATGCAAGCCTGTTAAACCCTGCACAAAGGCAAGCAAAAGTTGGTATTGATTTAATGTTGCTGGGCCACAAGCTTCGTGAGAAAACACGGAAAAAATCTTTAGTTTCCGTATCAGTGAGAACTAAGTGCCTTTGCACCAACAGGCTTGTATTTCTGGTAGAGGAAATAGTGTGTCCAGAGTGCTTTTTTTTTTTTTTTGCACAACTCTGGTATACCCAGGGCTATGTTGACCTTTCTGTGCACCTGAGGATCACCTTGCTGTGCTGGCAGGGTGCGGCTGCCAGTGCTCCAAAGTGGAGGTGGGTATTGCTGAGTGCACATTTCAGCTACAGAAAAAGGCTTGGCCTTATGTGTAAGTGCTGTTTGGAGTCACACGTGGGGTTTGGCATCATTGGCCTTCCAATTGCCCTTGTCTCCTCTTCCTTTGTGAGAGCATTGTGAAGACAGATGTGGTGGAGACTGTGCTGTGTTCAGGTTGGAGCCAGATGTGTTAAAGAGTTGTCTTAAGGCAAGGACAAAAAATATACAAAGGAAAGACCCTGGAGTTTATTTTCCAACTTGCAGGGTGCAAGAGCATAAATATAGAAAACATATAAAAATGTAGGTATCTGTGGATCAAGGACCAGGTTAGGCATAGAGATTTAGGGAAGACATAGTGGCCTCCTGTCCCACGGAGTGACTGATGGCTGGTGCCAAGAGAGGAGAGTGGAGCATGTGATTGCTTTCCAGATCAACCTCTCATGCTCCACAGATGGACATCTGTGTCTGTCGGAACCCAGGACATCCCTTTGGCTGTCTTGAGCAGCCAAGACCCCTGTCAGGAGGCTCAGAGACCCTGGCACAGAGCTTAAGATGCCTGTGGTTTTCATTGTGACTTGTGGAGCAAGTTACCAACCTTAGATGAAGATCTGCAGGCCATGACAGTTAAGCAGAATGATAGTGAATTTATCATGGGGTGAAAAAGTAGACTTTGGGGTTTTCTAGAATAGGGGTTCAGGAGGCAAGATGGAGGAATCTGAGCGTGTCCAGCCTTTCTCCTTCTTTTCTTGGCCTCTATCTTCTGCTGTGAAGTTGGCACTTTTAGATTGGTTTAGAGGGGAAGTTCACTGTCTAACATAGGTGATAGGTATTGGAAAGTAATTGTAAATATTGTACACATAGTTTTTAGTATAAAAAGATAACACTGCCCCAGGGGTGGGCAGAGTGCCTCTGACTGTTTTGCGGAGTGGACCTCAGTAGGACAGGAGAAAATATTTTATATATAAGGAACAATAAACAACCTTGAGATCAAGAATTGAAGAGCTCGGACTCCTTCTTCTAGCATCGGGCAGGGAAAAGAGACTTTCTAATGCATCTTGGGGTCACTCTGACCAGCTAGAGGCCCTGAGATGTGTCAGTACTGGCTTCTTTGATGAGTAGTCTTGGTTATATTTTCCCCTTCTGTAGATTTGTGAGGTTATGATTTGATCCCAGGTGGATTTTTAGGCTCTGCCACTTTGTACTGTTCTGGATGCCCCAGCTGAATTCCAGGAGGGAGGAAGCAAATAGTCCCTGAAGTTAGTTTTGAACCTCCTACTTGCTAATTTCATTTAACCTGTTGACTGGGTTGACATGCCAGGAGACTCAGGAGTTGAGTTGAGCCTTTCCTGCTCCAGTGGGGTGGTAGGAAAAGATGAATGGGTACAAAGCTTTAAAGAGAGTTTGAAAAGCAGCTAGACTAAGATTTCCTTGAAGTGAAATGAAACCATGGGCTTTCTGTGGCCCTCCCACTGCTAGTGCCTTCCTAATGAATAGGTTTGAGGCAGCCGCTTGAAGCTGTCTTGCTTTCATCTTCTAGTTTATTTCCCATGATTTTAATAGGAATTTGGAGTTTATGTTCTGTACCTCCTAGTGTTAGAGAAAGCTACAGAGAAGATGCTATGTCAACTGTTAAGCAGTCATTCTGCCATTTTTCTTCCTGACAGGATTCAAAATTGTTTGGAAGAAACTACCATAAATTTAAAATATCCTGGGGATACATACTCAATGGGTTGAGCCTCCCAGCAAGACATTAAAATATAGCACCATTAATCAGAACCGAAATGTAGTTTTTCTTGCTGTTTTTCTTTTCCACATTTAAAACATTGGTTTTGGGTTCACAGAAAATTTAGATGGACTAAAAGAAGAAAAAAAAGGAATGGCCCAATGATGCCTTTGCAGCCAAATCATTGCACTGAGTACCTGACTGTTCATGTTGCACCTGATGTGTCGAGGCTATGGAAGAAAGTGTGAATATTGCATAAATCTACCTGACTTGCTTAGATGGAGTCTCAGGAAAACACTATGCAATATATATGATGCTAACTATTTTGGTAGGACTGCTGGACGGGAAAAGGCTGAAGGTGGGCCTCTCTGAAAACCTAAAATCTGAGACTGTGAATGTGCTAACTACAGAATTCAGAATACAACACTTTTCCATGTAAAGGCATTTCAAATTCTGTAAAAGCAAGCAGAAAGTAAAACAGCTCTTAGCTAAAATCTTAGAGCCAATTGAAGGAGAATAATTTAATTATTCTGATTCTCCTTCTTGGCAGAGAATATTTGGGAGACAGAATTTATGCAGCTGGATAGAAGTTTGGTTTATTTTTGCTCTTGATTTTTGTTTTTATTAAAAACAGTGGAGATCTTGGACTTAATAAGTGATTACAGAACCAGATGAATGTTGTACACTTTTTTCTATCCCAAGTGCCCTTATTTTCCCTTCTGTGTCCATATTTGGGGCTAAATCCTTATGAGACACAGGGCAAATTGGATGAACCATATCATTCAAGGCTATTTCACTTGAGGATGTCTCCACTGTGTGCATTCTGATGACTCATGGAAAAACATGTAAAAGACTGCAAAGCCAACTTGCTCACTTAGAGGAAACTGTTGGGCACCTCAAGCCCCCAGAAAATGGACAAAGGATTTCCCCTGAATCCCTTTTGTGAGATTGATGGACAGTGAACTTGCTTTGTGGTACCAAATGACCAAAAGAAGGAACTTCAAATGAAATAGCTTTGCAATACTAGAACTGTGGGTGAACTGTTTGCTCACTGATTTAAGCCTTCAAAAGGGAGATGTGATGGGGAGAAGGGAAAGTCTGGTTTGTTTTCCTGTACAACAGGAAAACAGGGAGGAGTGGCTGAGAAAAATGTGTTGTGAGGCTTTGGAAATGGAGAAAGTGAATTGGACAATTTGATTAGACTAAGGAGAATAAGGCTTTTCCACAGATCCTCTGGATGCATGTGAATATGTGGAGGTGGATTGTTTCTTGCCAGAGATTTCTATAAAATTGTAAAAACAGAGCAGGTTGTGGGGGTTTTTTTGTCTTTTTTTTTTTTTTAATATTCTTTTTTTTTCTGTAGCAGGATATAACTAGATTGTAAACTTTGGCAGGACTCAACATCTGAATGTTTCTTAAAACTCTGATAATGTTTTTGTAAAACTGATTCTGGAACTAGAATAAATGAGAGATTTTTTTCTATAGTCTGCCTCCTATTAATTAGATGAAACAGTAAGTTTTATATTTGTCCAGAAGGAGGTCAAAACAAACAAGAAATTGAGATTGGAGGAGCCAAACAAGGATAAATAATGAGCCAATTTCCCAAACTGGCATTGACCTACCATGAGTTTGGAAAAAGTATTCTTGCAAGCTTCCTTTATTATTATAACCTCTTGAACAGAATAATCCTGTCCAAACAGCTATAAACACTTTCCAATAGAGAAGTTTATGACCTAGTTTTTGAAAGAAGCACAGTATCACAGTGTTTGGAAAGAAGTGAAGGTGCTGGTGCAGTTCCTCTAGGGTATTGCGCTAGAAACTCAATGCATTGCTCTTCACAAACACATAATTGGAGTCAAGTAGAGTGAATTTGAAACATTGTTTACATTGTTTGCCTTTTTTTTTTTTTTTTGCAGTAGGTGTAGACAGTTAAATGCCTGAGGTGGCATGCAGAATTTTCATCGATGCCTGAAATTTTTAGCAGAGCATTGTTTGGAAAAATGATCCTTCTAGGAGGATTATCTCAAAAGGAATTCAGCAATTATAGGATGCCTTTCTAGATTCTGTGTTTGGAACAGCGAAGGGAAAAATAAAGGTGCATTTATTCTGCACACAATTATAGATCTGTTTGGGAGAGACAGGGATAATTTTGGTTAGGCTTCATTCCATTCATGGCCCTCTTGTCAGGAGCAGGGCAAGAACATGATGGGAATGTGCTCAGAGGAGGTGGGAACAAAAACTCTGAACCTGGGATTTGCACATCCAGCTCTCTTCAGCTGGGGAAATGTAGACTTGCAAGAGGCATCAGAACAGGCCACAGCTCAATTATCTGCTCTGGTGAGAGGCTGGAGGAGGCACCACTTCTGTGCTGGGGGGAAGCAATGCAGAAGTAAACGAGATCTGCTGTTACAAGTTTTGGTTTGTTTCCTTTTTGCTGCTTTTCCTGTGACTCCCTGATGTAACTGAAAGTGAGGGAGCTGTGCTGATTTCCATCAGCTGAAGCTGTGGCCATACCAACCATCCCTTTTTTCTCCTTTTCTAAGGAGGTTGGGAGTGATCTTAAAAGCACAGATCATTCATGTCAAGAAGAGTTTCTGAATGCTGTTGAAATACATTAAATAATACTTGGTTAGCATGGAAAGAGCTATAGTTAAAATTCTTGCAGTGTTTCAATTATAATTCCTTTATTGTTTTAGTTGCATATAACTTCCTGAACTGCTTATGTCTCAAACTGAAATTTTCCAGACTTGATCTTGGCCTGACAGTGACCTTTCTTCTCTTTTCTTCTTTGTTTCTCTTTTCTCTGTGGTATTGAATGAATATGGCTTGGGCATTTCATCTGTAATGAGAAGAAAGTAGCAGCAAAGTACATTGTAGCTATTACATTAAAACTCGGAACAGCTCAGGCAGTGCAGATGCTAAAAAAAGATGAAAATCATCAAAAGTGCTTTTTGAATCTTATGAGAATGTGTGAAAGCAGGCACTTAGATATCAACTTTGGGTCTTGAAATTTCTCTTCATCATGCACAGTCATTGCACTCTGTCACAATTAAAACATGCAGTTATTTTGCCTAATCAGTGTTCAACTGAATGAAGAACTAGTCCTTGGTGTAAGAACAGATCTGCTTTTCACTGTTTGCCATGACCCTGTCGAGACAGGGCTTTGGAAATTCAGGCAAGTGCTGTGGAATGGGAGCCCTTTGGGGCATTCCTCCTATCCCACAGTTGAGGTTGAAAAGTGATCAAGTTTTCAGAAACTCTTTAGGCAAAAAAATTGTTTGCTTAACACAAATCTTAAATAAACTTTTTGATCAGCTCTACTCAAGCTGTCTGCTGTAGTAGTTTAAATCAGAACCCAAATGTCTTAGGGGATGGAATTTAAACCTGAGGTGGAAATAAATTGTCCGGAGTTTTCCTTTAAATTAATGCTAATATCATGCCTACTTAGTAACTTATGTAAAGGTTACTGGTCATGGTGGTGATGTTGCTAAACAGCAAATAATGGGGTTTGACTTCTTGACTCATAATATGTGTTTAAAAAAAAAAGTCATGTGCTTTCCTGTTGGCTTGGTCACAGGCTCACTTTGCCTTAAAGACTGTGGTTTTTGCCAAGGACAATCATTGTGAGTATGTCTAAAAAGAAATATAAGAAACTTTTCATTTTTAGAATTGGCTCTTCACCGTCTTCTGTGTTCCATGGGAAATACCAGTTCATGTGCATTCATGAATCATCTCTGTTTCTGTTGCTAAATGGTTGTGTATTCCCAGTGATGCAGACAAGTGCCTCACTCAAAGAGCTGCAGGGCAGCAGCAGCCAGAGGGTGAGAACTGAGCTGCCAGTAGACCTGGCAGAGGTTCCCTGTGCTTTCCTGCCCTTTTAAGTGAATTCCCTAACTCTGAACCTCCTGATATCACAACTCTCTGATCTTGTAGAGGACTGTAGAAACTTTGTTCACATCTTATTATAAACTTACATTTGTCACCTGCAAGCTTGTCCCTTGCAGGAGCTCAGGAGTGCCATTCAGCCACTGCTTCAGCAGCACTAGGTAAAAGTAAGGTACAAATAAAGTGTAAAGCTGCTTGGTAAAAGTAAGGTGACCATGGCATAAGCTCAACTTTTCATGTTGTCAGAGAATACTTAGTCCTTGTTGGAGAACGGTACTGTATACTTTTTAAAATTTAAAGGTCTCAGGATGTAGGGTTTGGTCAAAAAGTACAAAAGTCCTATCACAACCACTTTTGCCTTCCACAATGAATCAAAATGTATCTTCTGCAGCACAGTGTGAAACAACTGTCTTGAAGTTGCATTGATCTGTCATAAAAAGCAGAGTCCAGTACCAGAACTTTAAAGAAAACTGCACTGTGTCTCCTGTCTATGTCTTCAGAATGGGAGGAATTGTTTTCTTTAAGTCAGCCACCAGAGTAGGTCCAACCGACTGTTCTTTTGATGACAATCTTGGATTCTAAATTTTTTCAGGCATTGTAACATGTGGCAAATTATTGAAGTGGAGTTGCTTGGGAGAGGTACAGTAGTAAATTTCAGATTCAGCAATTAAAGTACAGCTTTGTCCTTAAATGTGGCTTTGATGGTCCTAGTGAGGAAGAATAATGCATCCTTTGCTATTGGCAGCAGGTAGTGAGAGCCACTGCAGATGTTGTGGCCAGTTGGTCCCAGAGTCCTTGGTGAGTCCTTTGCTCCTCACCATAATCTGCCTGGATGTCATCAGTTGTGGCTTCTTATTTCTTGAGGCACAACCCTGCTTGTCTGTGGTATGGCTGTGTGGGCATCTTCCAGCCTGCCCCCCCAGGGTGCACTCCCACACTCTTCTGTGTTGCCTTTGGGCTTATGCTTTCAGTTGCTTTCTTAAATGACACACTTTTAGAGAACAAGCATATATTTCTACTGCAGATATTAAAATGAAAACTCAGTAATTAGCAAATAAAAAATTTGCTCTTTTAATATTTTTTGGCCCTTTTTTGTCTAAACACTGCACTTGAATTCTTTCAGGTGTACAGCTAGGTGCTGGTTCCTTAGCCAGCTGTGGGATATTTAGAGGGGATTTCTAATAGGAGCATGGAACTAATTTTATCATGTTGACTTTCTGTTCAGTGGTTTCTGTATTGCTTTTTCCCTTGTAATCTACACTTTAATTATAGGTATGAGTATTCAGCCAGTTAGAATGGGCTCTGGTGTTTGAAACTTTAGTAACAAAAGTCTTTCTGTCTTGGGGTATTTAAAAACTGACCTTTAACCTGTTAAATCAAGTTAAATGGGGAGTGATAGCCTTAACTCACTTTTGTTTCTTTTCTTTCAGCTAATTCATTATTAAATAGTTTATGGTGATGAGTACTTTTGAAAAATCAGTTTAACTCTTGAAATGCCAATCCCGAAATCAGCTTTGCTTTGTCATTTTCCCAGGTCCCATAAGCCTTCTCTTGTATTTGGCCTCTATAAGTTAATGAAAGACACACCAGACACATAACCCAGTATATGCAGTATAGGCAGAAAAAGCTCCCTGAGAAAGCTGAAACAACTCCCACGCAGTAAATTCATAACTTGTTCAGCACTGCTGCTGTTCTGCTGAAGGAGGGATCAGAATAGCTTTTTCTTTTTTTTTTTTTTGTGCCTGGATAATTGTGTGAATGTGCCCCATGTGCCTGACCTCCCTCCCCCATCTTCCCAGGGCCTGCAAAAGTAACCATAATCCTTACGCCTCCTGCTTCCTCACCAGAAAAACACATCAGCTCTTCGCTTGGAAAACATCCTGCTTTGCAGATGTGCTGTGTTCCTGGGAGGATGGCCCTCTCTTGGGCTCTGAGCTCCTCACATCAGCCCTCTTGGAACTTATTAATTCTGGTTACACTGCTGCTCTGCAAACAGTCAGGGCGGTCTCTTTTCTTGTTTCAGGGACCACTTCAGGAGGGCTGTGTTGCACATCGTATGTCATTGTTTTTGGTCTTTGGGTGTACGTGCTGACTCTAAGGTTTAGTTTGCAGTCAACTGAAAATCCAACTTGAAAGTTTAAACTTGTTTTAGAAGGTTTACAATTAGCACAGAGTAGGGACAAGTTAAGCTGAAGTGGAAATGTTCATATTTCACAAGGGATGAAAGACTGTAGTGCTTATTGCTCTGCTGAAGGAGACACAAGGGTTTGTACCCATCATGGTATGGAGTGGGCTGAATGGGGAAGCTGAGCCTCTGCTCTGTGTCCCAGCACTGATCAGTGCTGCCTGAGAAAATGTTCAGTGTCTCTGTAAAAAGTATCAATGTATCTGTGACTGTAAACTGGGAAAGGCAGCCCGGGGTTGTCCAGTCAGGAAATGGTCGGGCACAGAGTCACCAGTGAGGTGGCAGACCTAAGGAAACTGGCAGTCTGGAAATGAAAACGCAGGAATTAGGCACAGTCAGAGAAGGAATATTGTCTGGTTGGCAGTCTTACATTGCTGCTGTCTGATGGAAGTGCTGCATGCTCGATTCAAGCCGGCACCAATCCTTTCTTTATTTGCCCAGGACAGAAATACCGGCATGAGAGAATTCCATGTGTGGTGGATCGCTCTGCTTAGACCACCCTTGGGCAGGCAGACTAGAATCTATGTTGGTGGCAGCTCAGAGCCTCTGCCATCTGTAGATTCAGATATGCTGGAGATTAGGCCTGTTTCAAGCTGTCTCTTTTATGGCCATACCCTTCGTCTGATCCCAAACATTAAGAGATTAGGTTTCTTGAAATATCAGCAATTGTCGGCCCCCCTGGCTAGAGCAAACCACTTAGCCTACGGATGTGGGAAGGCTTGAATAGGTTTTCAGCATGAAAGAAATGTTGAGCTCCCAAGATGTATAATTTATACAGAGGAATAGTTTTTCACCTGCAGTGTTGGTAAATGGTGTTTTTTTGTACTTTGGTCAAGGGCGTGCACTGATAAGATGGGAGAAAGAAATGCACTGCAGGTAGGTGTTTCTTCTACGGAATGAATGCAATAAAAACAGGAATATGCATCACAGATGGAAAGTGCTGACAACTCAGAGCTTTTCAAATGCATACTAGTTTAAAACTTTCATCTTATTTTCTTTCGGGACTGTATTGCAAGTTTTGAGCCTTCTATGTCTCAAAACAGAGCCTTTAACATAAGGAAAATTGAGTATTTACTACCCTAAGATGTATTAAAAATCCACAAATGGCAGGCAAAGCAGAGAGGTTTTGATTGACATGTTGTACTTCCTGAAGAAGAGTCTGAAAATAAGCAAAAAATGAGGTTTTGATGCTTTGGCCGTCTAGAATTTTGTGAAGCTTTGGAAAAGTTCTACAAAACATAGCATGCCAGCTGTTGCTTGTTCAAAGGGGAGCACTGCCCAGCTCCACTGCTTTGTAATGGTAAAAACTAAGTTTCAGTGCAGGTAAACACTGCCACCATAAAGGAAAAGGTCATGCTCCAGGTCCTGTATCTGAAACTAGTTCCAGGACTTGGGTGCACGGGTCCTTCCTGCAGTGCAGGTCTCCTGGCACAGGGCTGAGTACTCCCTTGGTTTTGTGCTTGAGGCCAGGATCTAGATCTAGGTGTGCCTGAATCTCCACAGCAGTGGTGTAAAGATATTCATGGTAAAGCTTAGTGTGGGTCAAACATGCGTGTGACTTGTTCATTAGGAAAATGTCTGATAATTTCAGACTTGCTTTGAGTAGCTTTTCATATTTTGGTTCACTCTCTTATTTCCCTCTTTGGACATTGTTACTGAAAAATCCTTCTAACATGGCATAAAATGTCTTTTTTTGTAGTGGACACTGTTCATTAGGAGCACTGTAATTTTGGAACATCCACTCTGAGAACAGTGATGCATTCTTCTGTTTGGTCATGGAATCACAGAATGGTTTGGTTTTAGAAGGCACATGTGAAAATACCATTTAGTCCAGCTTGCCTACCACGGGCAACATCATCTTTCACTGGAACAGATTGCAGAAAACTCCATACAATCTGAATCTGGACACTTTCACAGGACAAAAACTAGATTGCATTAGGTCCTTTGCATATTCTTCACATTAAGGAAATTATTTACATTACCATATAGTTGTTTTGAATTTTACTGAAATGAAGACAATATTTATTATGTAAATATTGGTAGAATGGACACAAACATTTTACATCTATAGCTTGTCTTATTTTTACCAGTCAGCATGCAAAGGCATATTTCCTCTTAGAGAAAAAAAAAAAGGCCAAATTCTACTTTTTCAAATCCACAGAGGTGTAAAAAACAGTTCTGTTGATGTCTCTGTGATGAGTTAAAATTTTTGCTTATACAACAGAGTGAAGAGTCTGACTCATAACTTTCTAAAAAGTATACATTTTATACTTATTTAAAAATCTCAAACTTTCAAAAATTGCTACTCTAAATCCACTTCATTTTTTTTAAATCTGCAAATCCTTCCACATAATTCACTTTAAGACAGCTGTGATTGCCTTCTCCTGCTTGTAGCTGTTCCCGTTTTCTTGAAGTGTAGACTCATCGAAGCATTTGGTGTTGACACTATTGGTTTGGTTCGGGGGAAACTTGCTCACTAATCTGTCAGTGCTAACCATAGACAACGTGTAAGTACACACATACCTATAATATGTGCTACACTCATTTAGGAGTGACTTCATCATGTGGTCTGGGCTACAAAGCCAAGGAGCAGAACAACGCTGTTTTTGCAGGAAGATCTCACCAAATTATCTAAAACTCCAATTCCACTAACAGCTTGTAGCTGGCTGCCTGGGGAGGTAACTCAGCAGCTAAGCCAAGTAAAACAAGAAATGGATTGCAGCAGTTTATGGGTTTTTTGCACTTGAAATTCCTCCTGTTTAGCTTTGCAAGTGGACTGAAACCTTGAACTTGCACTGGAAGGGGTGATCTCCAAAACTTATATCTGACATATATTCTTGAACTAAGAATATATCTGACATATATTCTTGAACTTAAGGAATAGCTTTTATTTAGACCCTGAAATTCCACCGGTACATTGGGAGGCTGGGATTCCCTGGGGATGCCGGTACAGGGCTATGCTGTAGGAACTGGGTTCTTGACTGGAATGCCTTTTGTGTGTTTGCACAGGAGGGATGGGGATGCAAGGAAGCTTAACTGCAAACAAATCAGTCTACTTGGAGAAGAAAATGTTTGTTGAAGTTGGCTTTAACATAGGTGCCATGGCAGGAGAAGTGCACTGGAGTTTCAGCCTAAGGTGGAGCTCGATGCTGAGTAGCTGCTCTTACATCTGTAAGGTTGCTCTGGGTGTGCTGTGCTGCTGCAGCCAAGGTCAGCTGTGGGTTATGCTGGGGTGTGTCTGTGTACAGAATGCAGCAGTGAGCAGCAGAAGCATCTGTGAGCTTTGCCATTATCACATAACAATTTGAAATACCACTAGGCTTAAAAAAAAGCATGCGCTTTCTCACAGTGTTGGCTGTTCAAGTGTGTAATGGATATTTCTAACTGCAACAGAAAAGCACACACAGTAATTAAAACACAGAGCAGAAAAAATTAGTCAAATTTGGCACAAATGCCTGAGAAAGTGTCTGTTTTAGCTGTAGATATAAATGAAGCACCAGCCAAAATGACTTTCAAAGGCTTGAATTACATCTGTTTTAATTTAGCATGCAAAATGCAGGATATTATTTTTTAATATAAATTTAATTCATGATTAATCTGCAGATTGCAATATCCTTCCAGTAGAAATGATGTACTTGGACTGTGATAACTGAAAACTTCCTTTTTGAGATGTTTGGTTAGCCTTTCACAGGGCCTGTTGTCCAGAACCACATGTTCTCTGTGTCTGGGCAGCTGTTGCTGGGGGATCATTTAACAAAAAACTCAACTCTCTTTTGCTTTTAATGTAACTGCAGTATTATAAAGTGAGCTGTTCATAGTGCAGATATGTAAAATCAGACATCAAAATGTAATATCATGTCCATGGTATTTTTTCTAAAGTGCGGACTCTAGGCAAGTATAGTAGTACTTAAACTCTTTGCTTATAAATGAGAAAAGTTGCATGCTTGAGATAACCGAAGTTTTTTCACTAATTGTCCTGTTCCAAATGAGCTTGTGTGTTTGTGAATAGTTAGTTTGCATATTCTGTACTGTTCAATGGCTGTGGGTGTTTACTCTTCATGTGCCAGTAAAGAGTGAGTTCAAAATGCTTCTGATGAGAGAGTGCAGGTTCCAGGAAAGGGAGAGACTGGCAGGCATGCAAACCTGGCTGCTCAAGGAAAAGATTTTAAGAGTGCCATTAAAAAAATTAGAGCTGCCATGTAAATTAGCAGGCTCAAACCATCTAGATCCAAAGGATTTGGGGAGATTATCTGAATGGATTTCAAACACAACTGGCAATTGTATTGAATGAATTGTGAAACAAATAGTGAGTTGAGCAAGAGAAGCAGGAAGAAAAGGTCATCTTTGTCCTCCCTATCAAACAGGCAGAGAGAGGCCAACCAAACATCAAACTCAGGGAGCCTCAGTGTTTGGTTTACATGTAAATGCCTACACCATTTTTTTCCTAATATCTAACCTAAACCTCCCCTGACACAATTTCAGGCCATTCCCTTGGATCATGTCACTAATTACCACAGAGAAGAGATCATTTTCTGTTCCTCATGAGGAAGTTGCAGAATGCAATGAGGGCTCCCCTCAGTCTCCTCCCTTCCAGGCTGAAAAGACCAAGTGCCCTCAGCTGCTCCTCACACAGCTTCCCCTCAAGGCCCTTCACCATCCTCATGGCCCTCCTTTGGACACCCTCTAACAGTTTAATATCCTTTTTACTTTTATTATATATCCTTTTATATATCCTTTTATACTTTTATATATCCTTTTATTGTGGCACCAAAACTGCCCCCAGCACTGGAGGTGAGGCCGCCCCAGCCCAGAGCAGGGCAGGACAATCCCCTCCCTTGCCTGGCTGGTGATGCTGTGCCTGATGTCCCACAGGACATGGCTGGCCCTTCTGGCTGCCAGGGCACTGCTGGCTCAGATTCAATCTGCCCCTAGGGCCCTCACTGTGGCATTGTTTTTCAGCATCTCATCTCATTCTCTTGTTGAGGTTCACCCAGAGGGTGGTTGGCCACTGGAACAGGATCCTCAGGGAAGTGGTCACAGAGTTCAAGAAGTGTTTGGGCAATACTCTCAGGAACATGGTGAGACTCTTGGAATGGTGCTTTGCAGGGCCAGGAGATTGACTTGATAATCACTTGAAAGAGTGATAAAGACTGGAATGGTCTGCCCAGGGAAGTGGTGGAATCACCCTCCCTGGATGTGTTTAAGAAAAGGGTGGATATGGCACTCAGTGCCATGGTCTAGCTGAGGCGTGGGTTGGACTCAGTGGTCTTTAAGGTCTCTTCCAACCTAGTCATTCTGTGAATCCTTATGAGTCCCTTCCAACTCAGCATATTCTGTAATTCTGTGCATATGTGAATGAGAGAAACATGAAAGGGAACCTGTTTATGGGGGTAGCAGAATCATGGGTCTTAAATAGTTTAGTTACAGAAATGTAGAAGCTGCGGCAGAAAAAACTGGAAAGCCTTATTTGGTCAAAATTATCACATTGATAGGAGGAAGAGATTTAACTTTATGAACTGTAACTTGATTTTGGGGGAGTAATATATAATATTTTCTTGTGAAATCTTACTTAAAATATCAATTTGATTGGATTGTTTATGAAAGTTGTTACACTGGAATTGAAAACTGGCAAAAAAAAATCCTCTCAAACCCAGAAACAGATGGCAGTGACAATACACAAGGCTAGGAAATGATATCATAGGCAGTGCCCATCACACATATTTTAATATAGTTTAATGCAGAGATCTAGCATGCACATGAGTGGTGACAATCTCTGACCTCTCTTCTAATGAAGACTGTATTTTCTCCTGCACACAAGAATAATCAGCTCTTCCCAACAATTTATCTTGCTGTAAGCAGGATTTGAGGCTATATGGTTTTAGCAGGATATTGAATTTTGTCAGAGGAGTGGCTGCACCACTGGTTTCAGGAAGCTCTCTCTCAGGAAGGGTTGGTCCATTTTAGGTGTGGGCATGTTAAAAGTATTACATTTTATATGCCTTCTGAAAAACTTTTGCTTGGTCAGTGACCTGGTACTGGAAATCTTTATTTTAAGAACTCTTCTCCACAAATAACAGGCTTGAGAAAGATGAGTTTCTCATTTAATTACTTCATACAATTGCTATGCTGGGTGTTTAAGCATGTAAGAAAATCTCCCAAAATACCAAAAAAACTTCTGATAAAGTCATGTGTATGTGGCAGGGCTGTCCTTCAGCACATCTTTTATCCCATAATGTACTTGTTAGGGTAGGAGCAAAGATAAAGATGAATTTTTTTGACTTCCACCTTCTCAGGATTTTAGCAGCTGTAGGTAGCATCACCATGATAGCAGGCATTGCTCTGCTGTGCCTTTAAAACCATCAGTCAAAACATAGTCATGTTACCACTAGATGCTGTCTTCCACAGCTGCCAAAACTATTTTACTCATCTTTACCTGTGTGTAAACTCTGTCTTGTGGTTCACCATGCCAAGAGGAGACTCTGCTCTGTGAAATAGAAAAGATTCATTGGGTTTGCTGGTGGTCCTATCCCTTGTTTTCTGGAGACTCTTGGTCAAAATAGAAACCACTGATTAACTTTCCATAGTTTGCTTAATTGTGGAACCAAGGAAATGCTGGATGCAGGCTTCCATTTTTGTTTTGTGTCTTGGGAACTTTGAGTTCACTTAGATAATGGAGATTTAGAAATCTGGAGGTCTTCTTCTAATGGAGATTTAGAAATCTGGAGGTCTGTACTACTTGGGGAGATGCTATTTGTTAAAGATATACAGTGACAGTAGAAAACATTGTAATAATTCTCTGGCTCTCAAACATATCTTTGGCTTAAAACTAGTTCCTAGGTCTAATAGCAAAACCCATCTTCCTTTTCTTACTCTAATGCCTTCATTCTCAATGGACTGCCTTAGTGCCCCTGGAAACTGAAAGCCACTGTAATACTACAACCTCAGACAGGACCCTCAACAAGGAACAGATTAGAGAGGAGAATATACCTACAAAATAATTTCAAAGCCAGTTCTCTCCAAAAGCCTGCAAACAAAACCCATGTTATTTTTGAAACTAACTAGAAAAAATTGCTCAGAAAGGAGTCAAAAGAATCATCAAATACCATTAAAAAACCTCCCAATGAGACAAACTCACACTCCTCCCAGATAAGCATTCTGCAGTCAGTGTCCCCAGAAAAAAGGAAGAGACCAGAGATTTTAAAGTAATAGGAGACACAGAAAGAAACAATCTGTTTAGCTAGATGTTTTGACTTCTGCCAATAAACTTGTAAGTTCTGTTTGCAAATGCCCCAAACTTTTGCTGTCTGGTATGCAAGGAACACCCCTGATTATATAGGAAGGGGGGGTGACTCATTCCTATATTTTTTAGGCCAAAGGATCCTGGATTTTCAGTTGCCAAATATATTATGTCACTGGGTGATCTGCTAAACCTATTTTGTGTAATAGCATACACTGTGAATCTCCTACAACCTTGCCATTTAATAGCCTCAGAACTTAAAATGCATCACAGAATTAAACAAAAATATCATAAGCACTTTTCTTTCTTCTTCCACCTTCCCCTGAAGACTTGAAAGGGTGATCTGCCATTGCTGTAAAAGTATAATGAAATTTTTGGGATAATCCATTGTAATATAAAAATATTTAGTATTAAATGCAACTCAAAGATCCTCAGGCTCAAAGGTTTCATGGCATTGTTTTGCTTTTACCTTGCTTTACCTATTGTTGCATTATTACCTGCTCTACACATGGCACACCAGCTTTCTGAGCAAAAGCATGAAACTTCACAATGATTATCAGCTATGTCTTATGGTTATACCTATGTGGAATGTTCTGTGTGTTTACTTAGGAATCACAATCGCTTATTGTAATGGTATTATGGAAGTGTGAGTCAGAATAGTTGCCAAGCACCCAAGAACTGCTGAGGCAATCTTGCCTGAATTTTTCATTTCTCAATTATCAGTATATTCTGTTAGTGAGAAAGAAGTTGCTGCTGCTACCTAAACAGATAATAGCTTGGTGATGTTAATGATCTCTTAGAGCATAGACTATAAACAGAGAGAAATCTGAAATACAAATCTTCTGACTGCATAATCCAAGAAATAACCAATGTCTAGTTACAATTATTGCTGAGGCTCCTATTTTAGGGCTCTTGTGGCTGTGGTAGTATGTTGTTGTTTTGCCTCAGTTCATTATTTTAGAGATGCTTATCTGCAGCTCTGCAGAAGTGGAAGGCTGCTTTATGTAAGCCAATGCTGCTTCATTGTCCATTGCTCTTGCTTGAATTCAGTCTTTGAACTTACCTCATTTCCTTTGTGTTTAGTACCTCTGTTGATAGAGGAAGTAAAAAACTGAGGATTGCAGGGTGTAAAGGAGCTTCTTCCTCACCAAACTTGCTTACCAGAAACAACCAGCATGTAGATGTTTAAAAGATGTGTAGATGTGGCACTTAGGGACATTGTTTAGGGATGGACTTAGCAGTCCCTGGCTAAAGGTTGGACTCTATGGTTTTAAAATTCATATCATTTAAACCTAAATGATTGATTTTGAACTTCGGGATCCAAATATCTTTAAATTGCAGGAAGATGCTCATGGTGTGTAGCAGTGTACACTGGTGGTAGTCTCTAACTTCTGCTATCCTGCATTCATCTTGTTGGATAAATAATTAAGTTAAGATTGTGATTGGCATAATTGCTGTTACTTTCTGCATGCTGCTACCATTACAGTGAGCTCTGCCTTCGCTGCTTGCCTCATGTCAGCTCAGGATCAGAGCAGAGCGAAACTCAGGTCACCAAAATGGTAAAATTCTGATGTGGTTTGCCTTTCCCTTCCCCTGGGGAGACTTTTCAGCTGGAAAACACCCCTGTGAAACTCCTTCATTTCAGTGGCTCTCAGCTCAGTGCAGTAAACCCAAAGTGGTGTTTGGAAGCTGAGAGCAGCATTCTGTTGGGGCAAACCCAGCTCCTGCTGGGTGGGGTGGGCAGCTGCCCAGAGCAAGGGTGGGCAGTGCCAAGGGAATAATCACAGAGGTCTCCTGCATTGGTACTGCCTGGGCTCAGCTGTGGCTCTCTCCAGCAGTTCATCACAGGAATCCAATATTCTGAAACTTAGCTGTCCTGGGAGAAGAGAACACAAACAAATCACAGCTGCACAGCATGTTTGGAAAACCATGGAAGTGCCAACACTTCAGGACTATAATTTTTTTTCCGTTTTAATTTTTTTCCAAAACATCTTAAAAATATTGATTTAGGGGTGAGCAAACAGGTTTGACTGAAATAAGAAGTAATATATGATTTTCACATTTTTTGAGTTAACTATGAGATTTATGCTTTTGGGGTTTGTTGTCTTTGAACAGTTGGATATGGGAATTGAAATCTTCTTTCTCATTCTTTCTGAAATACTTCAATATTTTCCTTTTAATTCTTATTTCTCAATAGGCTTGAGCTTGATAGTTTGTTTCAATTTTCTGGTGTAGTCAGAAGCGGTTCAGATAATTCTCCTGGTTTTAACTACTTAATAAACTTTTGTGAACTATAGATTGCCTTATTTGGCTTTAGAATAGATTATTTTTGGTCAGAGAACACAATTCAGGAATAGATCATAAATACAAGGCTCCCATTGGTACCTGCATTTCCTGCTTAGTCTGTTCAATTTATTTTTTTTATTAGCATGGGCTAAGTGTTAGAAAGCAATTTGCTTGTAAAACTTACAGGAGAACATGAAACTATCTTTTTTTTTTGGCTTCTTATAGAAAAGAGAGTGCATGTTACACTAATTTGATAGGTTAAATCACTAACCTGAAGTAATATAAAGTACTATTGAGTTAAAAAGTTAATGTTTAAGGAATGGAAAGTAGGGAAAGAGGATTTATCTTTCCTTTATATCATTCATTAGGTCAGTTTTGTTTTTTTCTTGTGTTTTGGGAATTTTTTTCCTTCTCTCTCACTATATATGAAACCTGTTAAATTGGCGGGGTGAAGCATAATTCTTATAAAATTATCATCTCTGTCTGTAAAGTTATATTCTGGCTGTGTTCCATTTATGTTTTCTCATCTGTTGAGTCTGCTGAGCACAGACAAATACAGGCGAGACACAGAGCCTTTGCTTGCAGCAGCTCTGTCAGTGCAGGTCGCTTGCCTATTCTGTATTTATCTGTTCGTTTCTCTTAGAGCTCATTAATCTGTCAGCATGACACAATCCTTCCAATGAGATTGTGCCAAATGTTACAGTAGCACACCAGCAGAAACCTGCATGCCATTTTTCCCCCCCCCCAGTGATTAAGTAAGACCATTTTCCTGCCATGCAGTATGCCCTGTGCGCTCGAGATTCACCAGTGTTTTGGTTTTTTAAGAGGAAATAGCACAGCCATTCCAGAGTATTGACTGAAATATTAATTCAGGCTTTACATATGGCCTGACCCTCTACCCTGCAGCCCTTTGCTCTTAAGCAGAGGGGTAATAGTGGTGAGATCACGGGATAAGCCTGGCTGGGAGGGAGAGCTCAGCACACAGGACTCCAGAGGTATTTAAGACTGAGCTTCAGAGCTGCTCAAGAATTACTGCTGCTTATGGCTGTTTGGCCTGGCGGGCTGTCAGAGCTATTAGCTTCAGAATAACAAGTCCTTAAATAAAATGCAGTGGCTATGGAGGAGGAGAGGAAAGGGGCTTTTTTCCATTTCTTAAAATAATGCCTTATTATCTTAACCTATGGAAAGAGAAAAGGCTTCTTCTTGAAGTGCAGTGCTTCCATAATTCGGGTGATGTATAAAAATAGCTGTGAATGTGGAGCATCAAGAGAAACCTTGGGACCCACTTTTGGCCTCTTGAAGATTTCAAAGCTGCAGAAGGAGCTTGCTTTTTGCTGGCCTTTGCAGCCATGTCCCTGGTCTGGATTTATCCAGATCACACAGTTTTGGTTTTTTCTTTTCCTTTCCTAATTCCAATGTATGCATTTTTCTTTTGTTCATATGTTGTTTATTAAAAACAAAATAAAAAAAATCCCTCTTCCTGTGCTGCATAAAATACTATGCTTACCTGTAAGCATCTGGAACTCCAGTTTTATATGCTATATTTTTTGTGAGTATATGTTCAGAAGTGACTCCTGTAGAGTGTTTTGATTATTTGTGAATCTCTCTATCTTGCTTTGAAAGCATCCTAGCATCATTTATATGGTCATTTTGGATGGCAGTGACATTCATTAACACAGAATCTGAAATACAAGCAATATTTTCTTGGAATTGAGACAGGCAGATCAAAAAAGTCCTTTATTAATGTCAGGATTTACCCCAAAACAAGCAGTTGTTTGACTTCAGCTAAAAGTGCAAAATATCTTGGTCACCTCTTTCCTGGTATTGACAGAAATTTTTGGACTTCTGCCAGAGAAATGAAGTACAATTTGAATGTATGAAGGAAGATACAGAAAAAACCCCAAACAACCTAACAAAAAAAGACAGCCCAGCAAATCCAAAGTAGGCTTTTATGAGTCTGATTATTTGCACTTTATGCTGCTTGTCCTCTTCCTTTTATCTAAGCAATGATTTTGTTAGGTTTATGTTAAAAACACTTTTTCCCCCTTCTCTTTTCCAGTTCTGTGGTTCTGTCTGCTTGCTCTGTTACCTCCCGGGAGTGCTCTTGTTCCCTTGTGCACTTTTTCCTGTTCTTTTATCAATATGGATTTTCTTTTCTACTTCCTGCTCAGAATTACAATGTGTAGCTGTTTTAAAATCCCTCCTTCTTTTTCTTGCTTCTCCCCACCTGCTATTTCTTACAGTCTTCAAGCTGTATATTCATTCTTCTTTCTGCCCTCTGCTTATATTCCTTGGTTAGGTTTTCCTCTTCATTGTACTTTTCCAAAATAGTCAGCCTGCTGAGAAAACCAAACTGAAAACAACACCCAATCCTGGGGCACATCCTACTGATCAGGTACTTCAGGTTCTTGGGAAAGTGGGCTGTGCATATGTAGAGTCTTTGGCTTCAAACCTGAGTGAATACAATTACAGAAATATTTTTTGTTGGACTTCTAAATGCACAAAATCTTAAGCCCTTAGGAACAGTTTAACTGCAAAGAATCAATATATTAGAGTGGTGTCACCTGTGCTCATAGCTGTAGCTGTTACTGTGTCAGCATTTCCATTATAAATTTTGGCTTTCAAGGGTTTATAACTTTGCCATTAAAATTCTTTGCTGACTGAAACTTGGCGTACAAGGACTAAGCCTGGAGCAAGCTCTCCCTCCCCCCCTCGAAAGTAACTTTCAGCCCAAAGGAATGCGATAAAAACCATTAGTCTAATGATTAGTTAGGCAACACTATTGATATAAAAAATACATAATTTACTTACGTTTCAGCCTTCATTGTGGACATATGCATCAGGTGTTTTGGAATAGGAGATGGAATGAATTAATAAAAAATATTGAGAAAACAAAACAACTCCTTGATAACGCTGTCATGATATCTCTTGGAATTCATTTCAGTAGCTATTTATTTCACAGTTCTATGGCTACAAAATAAAAATTTTATACATTAAACCAACTGAACGTGCATCATCATACGCCTTAGGAAAAATGAAAGAAAATTGTTATAGAGATCGGGAGGCTGAATGGGTGCAGTATGCTGGATGCTTCAAACCTGCTTCCGCTGGACAAAGCAGGATGGAGTGCAGTGGTGGAGCTGCAGGCAGGGGGATCTCTGCTCTCCCTGAAGAGGTGTTTTCAGCTGGTGACCTGCACCAGACAGGCTGCCTTGCTCATCTGTCATCGCCAGGGAGATGCCTCATTTCTGGGCAGATGAAGCTGAGACAAGCAGGATCCTGTTCTTAATGAGGTAATTTAGGTCACCCAGCAACTACCTGATGTGGGGCACATTTCTTGCGTGGAATTGCCCGTGGGCAAGTATCTATCCTCACAGCCTGATGCCAGAACTCCTGGCATTATTTGACACTTTTTCTTGTTGTCTTTGCAAGGAAGCCTTAGTGGGAGGATGATCCTTTCCTCCTAAAAGTAGATAGCAGGATTCATCCTGCTGCTATGTTTGGGAGTTAAACATGCAGCTGTTCTTGAGTAAGCTTCTATCTGTGGGGCTTTTCTTGCATATCTTGCCATTTTTGATGCCACTTTTGAAGTGAAAAATGAAACAGCAATAGTGTTGGGAAAGAAAAAGATTTGGGGGGGGGGAAGTACTTGATGACAAAAGCAAGTGCTTTCATTATAGTAATTTGCCTTTAAAGATGAACCACATAATGCTCCATCTTGAAAGTTTAGAGAGTCAAATATTTGACACCCAATCCATTTAAAGTTGATTACATATACAAAGTAATTTCAATGGGCATGGGGAGGAAAACTGAGCAGCAGAATTGCCAGTGTTTCCTCTTCAATACTGAATTCTAGTAACTATCATACAGCACAAAATTTGTATTTTGAGTCTGAAGATGACTGGCTTATGAGAGTCAACTGTGTGAGAAGTGATTTTGTCAATGGTTTTTCACTTGACCTTTTGGTGGCTTTTGTTTTCTGGTGGAAGTGGGTTTATAGGATGAAAATTTAGTGCCTGCTCTATGAAGCCAGCTGTGTGAATGCCAGCCACACAAATCCAGCAGGGCCAGCCACCGAGTCACTTATTCCAGCCCCTCCAGGCTGAAGGCAGGACGAGTGGGATGGCTGGTGAGTCACCCGGCAGGCGGCAGGGGAGGGATGGGGAGGTTCATTACATCTGCTCCTGTCTGTCTGAGCCCAGAGGGAACGCTGGAGGCCTCCCTCCTCCTCTGGAGTGTCTGCCCACACAGCACTGCTGTTTTTTGGGTGCCTTGTGTGGCTGCTGTGCAGTGAGCCTGCCGAGGAGCCACATGAGGAGTGTGTGCGTGTGTCACTGGTCTGTGGCAGGGCAGTGCCCGGGCGCACGTGTCCTGCTGAACTTGTGGCGAGATTTTGGCTGCTGGCACGGCTCCAGAGGGCCTTGCCAATACTTGTTCAGTAGCTGTCCTTCAGGGACCAGTTATGAATAAACATCTGGATAAACTGCTTATTATTTTTTCCTGTCTCTGAATGCTGATACTGTAACACACACCCTCAGATTGGCCTAGTTAATATTAGAAAATTATTGGGTAAAAGAATGAGATTTACTAATGCTTTTTGAAATGAACTGAGACTTATTTTTGTAAGAATGAAAACTGCCTTCCTACTGTTCATATTGTTTTCTGTTTTAGAGTGGGTGCCTATGATATAACCCAGGCCTCACCCTTCTTTCTCCTCCAACACAGCAAGTGTTTGAAGAGCTGCATTGGTCTCTTTGGGGGATGTGAGAGCAGGAGAAAGCAGGTCTGCCAGCAGAATCTTATTTTATCACGTGATTTAAATCAGAGGCATTTTCAATAAGAGTTTATAGAAGCTGGTTCGAATCATTATAAATAAAAGAACTGAGATCCTGCTCTGGTAGTATAACTTAAAATAATAATGACCATGATTCTTTATTCTTTCCAGTGTCAGAGCAACTGTGCAGCCGCATGGCCAGGCTTCCTGTCTCTTCTGAAGGCTTGTTCAGGAAATGGCAAAATGTACAAAAAGGGTCTTTGTCATTGAAAAAGTTTGTTATTGTGCAGTTGAAGTACAGCTGTTACATATTTCCTCGCTTAAATTTGGACCCTTCCTGAAGTTTCAGTCCTCTAATTATTCTGCCCAGGTCACTGGTCTATAGTGTCTATATTTAGCATATTGCAAAACTTTTCTGGCCATCCAAAGAATGAAAAGCCCTTCTATGAAACCCTGCTCCATCTACATTAACTACGGGTTTACTGTTGGACTAAATAATATGAAATGTGAATACTGGAGGGTTTTACAGAGAAGTTTGAATGCTTAAGCTACATTGCTGTTTTAATATTTTGCAGATTTCTGCAGGTTATGAGAGCTATAGCACATGTACTCCCTCTCTCTCTCAAAAATCCTGAAACAAATAAACCATTACAAAACCCCCCCCAAAAAAAAAAAAAAACAAAACAAAGAAAAACCCACCAAACCAAAAGAAAAACCCAGAAAAAACAGAAACAAACTTTCCCCCTCCCCAGAAGTCAGGGGAACCATGCCCAGTTTATCAGCAGTTGTCCTTATCAAAAGCTGTAATGACTGTATTAGCCAGAAGTCATGCCCTTCAGCTACTGGAGTTTATTTCATCATTAGAAAATAGTAGCCCAAGTATTCTAGCCTAAATTTACTTAATTTACTTACTTAATTCACAAATGGATTTTTGATTTGTGAATGATTCAACAGTTCTGGAAGAAAAGAAGTAAGAGGGATAAATGCAGGAATGTGGCCTTTTGGTGGAAGTTGTTCTGATCAGCAGGGCAGGGAAGGGTAAAGGTGTTTGTTTTTTTCCTTGTTTTAAGGTCGTACCTTTGTGTTCCCCTCTAAGAGTTATAAGTACAATGTTCTTGCTGTTCACTTTTCAGATAGCAGTGTTTGCAGATGACTTTATGAGAAAGCCTTGAACTCAGACATAATGATAGATTCTATGTGAAGAACATTGTGAGATTTTATGTATGTGAAGTATTATGAAACACTGAGGTAAAAGGCATTGGCCTTTAAATTGTTTTTGGCTGTAAGTGCATACTAAACACAGTTCTGATCACTGAAAATGTGGTTTTTCCTTTAAAAAAAACACAGAAGCTGGATAGTTATTGTGCTATTGTTAAGCAAACCAGTTTTTGCATTTTCATGGTTAGGTTTTAGAATTTTGGATATTTTGGAGAACAAGAATAGAGAGGTGCTGTGGGTGCAGTGAAAACAGTATCTCTGGATAACTTTCTCTAACTGATTTTATAAATCATCTTGATTTGTTTAGGCTTAGCTCCCCCGCTGTGTGGGTGGACCTTGTGTTGGGAGAGCATCTTCACAGAGATGAGCTGGTGACTTCTGAGAAAGGAGTTGTATCCTTTGGCAGCAGAGGGTTGGAAAGCAGGCTTTTACTGTATTTTCATGTGCCTTTAGAACCTAATTTCCTTCTTGCAGCAAATTTCCATGTTATTTAAAATCTCCCTCATGGGGTTTAGGCTGTAACTCTAGGCCCTACCACCTGATATGCATTTTTCTTTTTTCCCCCTCTAGTTTTTTCTAAAAAGCATCTCAATATATTCTGTAATACTCTGGGTGTGGTGCTGAGTGGCTCTCTAAGCTGTGGACACAGCTACATTCCTGTACCTTTATCCATGAACCATTCTCACAAAGGATGTAAAGAGAAAGCCTGGTAGAAGACTGGAATTTCCCTTCCTGCAGCAATAAAGCTATCTTGATGGGCTGTAATGTGGGCTCCTGGACTAAGAGAGAATGTCCTGGAGGAAAGAAGGCAATTACATCTTTGGCACTAATATATATTTTAATCATAACATGATGCAGTTCAGTTGTATTTGGTTATAATGCAGTGCTATTTACATGTAATGAATATATGTATTATCATAGCCAGGGAATAGGCACAGCTGAACAAAAAGTAGTTAAATGTCAGAGCCAGCTCACTAGGCTTTTGCTCTGAGCAATATAGTACGAGTGAAATGAGCTGGGTTTGATTAAGTGGCACAGGAATAAAGTACTGGCCAATAAAAACCGTGTTTTTTTGCATTATGTGTTCTGCTTTTAAGTCAGCTCATTAGCTTTATATTTATATGGTACCCTCTGCTCCTTTGAGCCATGTTAATTATAAAGTGGTGCATAACATAATCAGAATGCTTATACATGGATTTTGCATGAATGGAGAAACAGTATGTTTTGAAGTACCTGTATGAGATACATTTGAAGTTAGCTTTGACAGTTTCTTTTTTCCTTTGTAAATTTGCTAAATTTGTTGGTGAAAATGGGTTACCAGTCTGAGAGGTGCCAGTGCCAGTGTCCTGAACTCAGGCTCATGTTTGCTTCCAGCTACAGCTGCTTCCTCAGAAACCCTGTTCTTGTGGCGAAGGTTTGAAGACTGAAAAAGGAGTCTATTGTTAGGCTTGTGTCTGCCCAGAGCGTGCGTGTGCGTGCTGAGGCACATACCTTCACACACACATGCCTCCAGGTGGTCACTTCATGGGCATGTTTGTGGGAAAGGAGAGTGCCAGGCTGGTTGTGGTTTTGCTTGGCACCTAGAGAAGCTCCACAAATTTTTCTTTTGCAAGGAACACCACTTCCAATCAGTGAAGGAGAACCCCTACGTCACCTCTGCTACGTGGTGGTTTTGCCAAAGCAGCAAGCTGCCGAGGGTGCAGCCTTCAGCAGCACCCAGCTTGGGAGCACAGAGACTCTGGCAATTACAGACGTGCAGGTTGTCACCCTTTGCTGTGCCCCCAGGGCCAGATGTGAGGGTCTGGGCGCTGGTGTGTGTGGAGCCGCAGCCTTGCGTCGTCTGCCCAAACTGCTCTTGCCGCATCTGCCTGAGAGTGTGCACTGTGTCTGTGAGAAATAGGCTGCACTTCTTGCCTTACAAAAGCTTTTCCCCTTCAGAAAAAAAAAAAAGTCAGAGGAGGCAGTGATGTTGGAGGAAGAGGAACAGTACTTCAGTAGTTCAGACAGTTTAAAATGCCTTAGTTGGAAATAACAATTGCATTTGTTTTTTTAGTGACAACAAAAGCCTTGACCTGATGTTTGACCCTAGCTGCTTTTTTCTCCTGTGTTGCCATCTCCCAACCAAGGAAGAGCTGAGCTGAAGCTCTGGGCTGCAGACAAGTTTTCAGGAAGTGATGACATGTGACTCCAGCTGCTCTCCCCCGCTTTCCACATATTGTTTCTGGATTTGTTGGGGAACACACTGAGATGAGAGACTGCTATTTTTTAATTTCTTTTATTTTCTTTTATTTTTTTTTGGTCAGGTTTGATGCTGGATGGAAACAGATGCTTTATTTAGAACACGATGGGGAAGAAAAACACAGCTTAGGGTTAACACCCTCCTAGTGTTTATCCATAAATATGGAATAGTGCAAGAGCACCAGCTACATATGGAGCGCTGTGATTGGCTGCTACTTATGGCATTCTGATGTCAGTCAGAAGTGATCAGTGTGTCACCCAGCAGATGAACAGATCAGCTTTCCTCATTTCTGTGTATAAATTCTATTTCATAGTGCCACATTTTTAGGGCACTACTGCACTTTTTGAGTTTTGGAGGACAACTAGGCCTTTTCCTGAGCCTGTCAGTATTTTGTCTCAGCATATATAAATGTGCACCTGTGCTCTCCCTCTCTGTTTTTTTGGTCTTAAACCAGTGTGTTAGCAGTTGACTTTCCTCTGAATTATTTGCTGATAAAATAGGTGAGAGAAGTGTTTATGCCTCACATGCTATGATTGCAAGCTTAGAGAAGAGGAGTGTGCATTTGGGAGGATGGATAAATGCAGATGAGTAGATTAAAAGGTAGCTTTGTGGAAATGTTCAGGTTTCTATCCACCGTTCTTCTTGAATCTAGGTCAGTGTGTGAGTACTACAGTGTTTTCCTACTGACTGCTGAATTGTAAGATTATGAATGCATTTTGAGGTTATTTTATTAAGCATGCCAGTACTCCATGACATTCAGGTCAAATCAGTCAATACTTCTAACACTTTTGAGTGGAAATAGAAATTCTAAGAAGTGACAGTCTGCTCTTAATAAAGGATGCAAAGAGAACAAAAAAAAAAAAAGAAAAGGAAAACCTCTTGAATTTTAGGATTAATTGGATCTTCTCACATTCTATGCCTCTCACTGTAATCTAGCAATAGTATTTTTTTTTTTCTGAAAGTTTGGAAATGTTGTTTTCAAACAAAGCCTTCTGGTAGAATTAATTTGACTGTATAAGTAGAAATATACTGGAAATGGGTTATTTCAATACTTTTCTTCCATTTTTAATAAAATCTCCCTTTCTGTAATCTCTCTCCCTCAACTGACCAGAAGTGAGTCTTCAGCTGATGCTGTAGCCTCTTACGTAGTTGCAGGAGTTGTATTTTCAATGGACTAAAAAAATCATGGCAAACTCAACTCAAGGGACTGCTCAGGAACATTTTGGATGCTGTTATGTTACAGATTCTTTTTAGGACTAGCAAAATTTGAACCAAGCAGCCTGATGGATGTCTTAGAAAATGTCTTAGTTAAATGCTTCTGAATTTCAAATGGCCAGTTACCACAAACTTGCTGATGCAAAAGGAGGTGAAAAAGTAATTACAAAGTGCATGGGGGACACTTCTGAGTTACAGTCCAGATACATGTCTGTCAGGCTGTAGCTCCTGGGTGAGCTGCAACCAACAGTGATCCAAACATACATATAAAAATTTCATGCACAGATTTTTGCAGGTGGTGCCTTGGACAAGTTTAGCAACCTAAATCAATATTATTGCTTATTCTTTCCAGCTGGGAAGGCACTGCTCCACTCTTCCTTCTGCTGCTTTTTCTTCCTCCTCCTCCTCCTGCTGCTGCTGCTGCTGCTGCTGCTGCTGCTGATTGATCTGATGAAAGCTGTTTCAGCCTGAGCTGGCAGGGCTATCACTCACTATCAGGATCCTTAATGCCACGCAGGTGCAGTTTGAGGCACTACAGAGGGCTCAAGGTCGCACTGGCTCTTGTGGATGGCCGGGGTGGGGGGCATGAGAGTCATTAACGTTTCACATCTGGAGGGTCCATGCTCCTCTCTGCCATTTCTTCCTCCTCCTCCCCTCTCCCTCCGCCCTACACAGCCTGTCACAAGGCTTTCCTACAGCACTGCAGCAGCTCTGGGGAGCCGCAGAGGTGAATATTGCTTTGCAAGCAAGCAGTTAAGTGAAGGTTGTTTATAGTTTTTATGTAAAAATGTAGGCAACTGAAAGGAAACTGTAGACAAGTAGACATCTTTGCTTTCATTGATGTTGGTGGTCTAACCTTTAAGCCAGTTCTTTTATTTGCTTCCTCTCTCTACTGGGTGATTTAAGCCTACTTAAAAAAAAAAAAAAAAAAAAAAAAAGAAAAGAGGGAGAGGAGAAAAAAGGCAGGATGTTGCCACTGGCTGTATCTCTGCTCCAAATAGAGCCATTCCTCTTCTGAAAGGTTGAATTTGCCAGACTCCTCCACCTCATTCCAGTCCTAGTGATCTATTCTTTCCCAATCCTTGTGTTAAAAGCTGCTTATGGCTTTTTCTCAGAGCGGTCCTCTCTGTGATGGTGCTGTTACGGTTCTGTGAACAGTTTCAGCTGCCATGTCTCCTTTACACACCCGTCCCCTGAGAAACACCAGAGACAGCCTTCACAGGGCTATCTTAGGAGAAAAGGCTTGAGAGAGAGAGAATTTAGGAAGCATTGGCAAGGGAAGCAAACGAGCTGTGATTAAAGAGAATCTGGGCACTGAATAAAGGATCCTTAAAACCCTTTAAGTTTTGACTTAATACAAGTCTTGAAGAAAGCTGGCCAGGCTTTTGGGGGAGGATTTCTAACCTCAGAGTCATTGCTGCTAAGAGCTGCTGCTTCCCCTGTGGCTTCAGACTGGAGCAAGGATTTCCACAATTATGCTATGAACAGGAGCATGAGCCTATATTTAGGACACCACACTTTGTGGTAAAAAGCTACATATGGCATATGAGCACCCACTTAGGAGCTAAAAATACACACTGCAGCCCAGTTTGTCTTTGAATGAAATCATGCTTAGAACTGCAATGTTTAAGTGTAGTTTGATATCCTACCTCTCTGCCCATCTCTGCTGCCCCCTCCTTTCTTTCCCCCCCTTCAATATTATTATGTTTTAAAAGACTTTATTCATTGAAAAATGTTCTATTCAGATTTTCAGCATGTGGCTGCCTCTTCTCTACATGCAACCCATACATAATTCCAGGAAGGTTATATGTGAACTTCTTTCTGGCAGAGTTTTTATTTATTTTCAGGCCAAAACCACCCACTTTTTTCCCCAGTCTCTAAACTTTCTGTGTGGTAAAAAAGGAGGAAACAAATTATATCAAAAATTGCAATATAGTATAGTGCTGTCCTTAAACAGCTGCACGTGTTACAGGGGGGTGAAGGAGAGTGTTTGCTTTCTGCACTTGCCAGTTTTCATTTAGTTTTGAAATATTTCTCAGCTGCTGAAGAAAAGAAAATAAAGTCCTGATAACCTTCCTCCAAAGGGAAGGAATATTGCCACTGATTTGGGTTACCATGCGAAATTTAATGAAAGCTTTTTTAAATTTGCCTCTCTGCAAGAGGGTTTCCTTGCCTCTGCCGCCTCCTCTGAGTGCTGTCAATGGCAGGGATTCCTCAGTGGGTTGAGATGGTCAGATCTTCCATGAGGGTGGGGAAAGCACAGGGAAAGACTAAGACACAAGCTCTCTGGTTGCTGGGAAGTGTATTGTACATTGATGACTTGAAGGTGCAGTGTGGGCATGCACTGTGTACATTTCATTTTTTACTGTATTGGATATCATTGCCTTATTCTGCCAGCTCCTGTCCTTCAGAGGTTTTTTCCTTCAAGAATGCAGAAAGCAATCTCTTACACACAGAGCACTTGGGATATTAAATGAGTTATCTTAGTTGGGTCTTGCTTCAAAGTGTCCTCGTTTAGATTCAGAAGGGGAATAATGGAATCTTAATTCCTTCAATTTGAAAGTGTTAGGATTAAAAAAGAAGATGTGCTGTTTTTTTGATGTTCTTCATTCTTTCAGAGCTACTGCCAGCACCATCTCTCCAACTGATCATTCTTCAATAGAAAGCTGCAAATGAAATATCTGCCAGCTTTCAAAAATGGAGCTATATTAAAGAAAGAAGGTGTTTCTCTCTGTCTCTTTTTATCTGTAAAGTAGAATGTTCTGCCTGTTCTTTGAAACAGTTATTCCAGTGATAAGGATATAATTATATAGCTTCTCAGTGCTTATGTAAATGCATTTAACAACACATCTTGGAAACTGGACTTCTGTTAATCTTCATTGCTGCATGCATTTTGTTCAAACTAGGAATGCTTTTTTAACTTTGTCTCTTCAAAAAGAGCAGAGGAAGAAAGTTGTTTTTCACTAACAATATGACATATTGATTGTGCTGATAGATCTAAAAAAATTACCAGAGAAATGGAAAAAATCATCATGGAAATATTGTGCTGGAGTGCATATTTGGAATTTTATATATGGATTTTTTGAGGTTGAAACAGAAGTTTCCAGGGACACTTGGAGTGTGGACTGTGGGTGGCAGAGGCAGTGGTATTTGCAAAGATGGGGACACAGGCCTTGTTCCTATGCAGGCTGGGGTTGGTTGTATGTAGTTCCCAGAGCTGCATGTTGAGACAGAAAGATCCTGACTCTGTCAGAGAGTAGAAGTGAAGTGAGGTTCTTGCTCTGCACATACATTTGAAGAAGCTTGTGTACCACATTCTGGGAAATCTTTGATTCAAGAAGAAAGACAATATATGGATTTTTCAGTTTGAATTCAGATTTTCAGGAGATCTGCTGCTTTCCTCTGGCATTTAAATGCATTGCAACTTTACAAAAGTTTTCCATGTATCTCATTCTGCTTTTGAGACCATATAAGTATGCATTCTGAGGCTTCCAGGATCTCTTGGCATGGCTTTTTCCTCATAATTTACTACAGTGCCATAATTTACTACAGTGCCAAGTTATCCTCAGGTACCCCACCTTGCTTGATCTCTCTCTGTATTCATACTTGGAGTAAGAAGGAAATTCACTGCCCCAGTCAACTTTTGGCAGCTGATAATTTTTTTTAAAATGCTTCCATATTTCTGGAAGAGGTGCCATTTTGCAGATGATAAATTGCATATAAGTAATACCAGAATACTTATTTAGGAGAATGGTATATCACCGTGAAGAAAGATAAACTTACTCCAGTTATGCATTTCAGATGTCTATGTGAGAAGGTTTAATCAACAAAAAAACATCCCAATTTTAAGTGCCACTATAGGCAGTGAGAATCAACCTGCAGAATTATATAGTCTGTTATATGAACATGTTAAAACTGGCAGTACTACCAAGGGGCCTAAAATACCCCATAAAGTTGAATTTAGATTTGAATGTTTGTAACTTGGAGGTTGTAAAAAAACCAATGTAAAATCAATGTTCAGCTCATTGGTGAGCTGAGTTGACAAAGGAGTTTGAAATCCAATACCATCTGTTTTACTCGATCCTGCCTTAAAACAACACCAGCAGACCGTGTCAGTCTTGAAGCACCATTTGATTTATTATTAGTTGCCACAAAACAATCTATGCTTCAATCCTGCTATCTGTATTTCTTGGGGTATATGGTCTCACCCAAGACAAAGGAAAATGTTACACATGGATTAAAACTGCACTGGAATGTGCAAATAGATCTTTGGATCTGCAAGCATAATATTTTTTGGGAAGTGATAATATATCAAAGAGAAAATTAATTATGTAGGGATTTTTCCTAACACCTGGAGCTCATGCTGTTGCTGCTTCTGCTGCTGGCTAGCTGTTGTTTTTCATAAATCACTCTGTAGGAAAAAAATTAAATCCAGTGAAATGATGGAAAAAAGAAGTCATGGCTAGGAAGGAGGAAAGCAACATCTAAATATTTAACTACCACCCAACAAGTTCAGAATCTTCAGGAATTTCCATCTTCCTTTGCATGTTTCCTTGACTTACACCTTGGAAAAGAAATCTGCCTAGATATCTGGGATTGAAAAATAGTAATATCATTCTATGTTCTGGATATCTTAAAAAGAACTCAAAAAAATGTACTCCTCACCCTTCAAAAAACAAGCATAAAATGAAAAAGCACCACCACAAAAAACCAACCAACCAACCAACCAAAAAACCCCACCACAACTAATAAATGAAATTAACCAGGAATGTATCTAATCGTGTGCTTTATGATTCCATCTCTGACCTTAATGAAAGGCCTAAAGGCCTTTTAATCACTCCAGGGACTTTCAATGAAGCACGCAAATGAGACAATTCAGTGAGATCTGTGATGTTTTCTTTCCATTGTATTTTGGTCCTGCCAGCTCTCATTTGGGCATTTGACTTGCACATGCCAGTGCTGCAGAGCTACTGTTTGTAGTATCTTTTTTTGAACAGTGGTGAGTGATTTAGAAGGATGGGAGGAATCTTAATTCCTAAACAGGTGGTTCTTTCAGCCAGATTCATGAGATGTAAAATAAGTGGCAGCATTATTTTGAGTATATTTTATTTATTCTTGAGTTGGGGACCATGGAGTTCCCAGCAGGAGGGCTGTCCTCTTTTACACCCATAATAACCAGTGTTTACAAGTGATATTTGCATGCTGGAAGTGCTGAAGAATCAAGGCCTAAGAAAGTAATGAAATTCAACTTCTAGTACAGTATGTTTATTTTTTCTGTATGGGCTATTTAGCAGACAGTTTAATTAGTAGGACAGTTATGGTGTCTAACACACTTTTGGGTCAAGGCTGACTGGGTGATTATTTGTTCAGGTTATCAAATATATTTCAAGGAAAGGAAACGCAAAGATCAAGGACTGAGCTTTTCTAATGGACTCCTCTGTTGGAGTATTTGTGTTGTATTTTCTGTGACATTTTTCACAATTAGATGTATTATTTGACTTTTATCATCACAGATAATGTAAAGGATGATCTTTGATTTTACCATGTGCATTCTTGGTTCCTGTGAGAATACAACCATAAATGCATTAATTTATTTTGGCCAGTTTAGTGTAGTCTTTGCTTGTATATAGAAGGAAAATGCTCACAAGAGTCTTTTGTAGTGGAACAGGGGAGTTTTTCAAAATTTTTTATGCCTGGGAGTGAGGAGGGAGTGTTATAATTGTCACTCCTTCCTGCTGCTAGGATAAACACTTAGATTTATCAAAGCATTTGTTCTAATCAGCAGGAGATATTTATCTAAAAAAAAAAGTTCTCTAATCTTAGTACCTATAGTATACTGCATACTTAGTATATTAGAATACAGATAAGTGTCTCTAGTCTTTGTATATCTATGTACGGAACGAATTGCATGTCTCTGCAATGGGTGTAGGAAACACTCTTCCACTGCCTGAGATGAGTGTCCTGTGCTTCACACCCAGATTTCTGCGCAAGGATTATTCTATGTTCATGTGGGAGATGAGTTAGAAAAAAATACTAGTTTATTGGCATTCTTTGTCGACTTTTTATCTTTATATTACATGAAATCTGCAATCTTATGTTAAACTGTGAAAATTTTCATGCTGCTATAAACCAGCTTTCTTTCTTCATCATTCCAATCTGTTTCCTACTGATGGATGTGGCTTCATGGAGTTGGTTCTGTAAAAATGTTGAGATAAAGGAATCTAATTCTTTAGCAAGGCCAGTGTAAAATGATACAAACCACTGTTTAGCTATATTAATGTAATTGCTGTCTTCATAAATCACATATTTAGTATGATTAGAAAAAATGAATCTAATAAAGTCTATGACATTTCTATTTACCGTCATTGCAGTTATGTATTAGTTTCCCTAATCCTAAGCTGACAGCTTTAATTTTTGATGGAAGACCCCCTCATGGTAAATTCTACAGATTTATGCTTTTCTTGTGCTTCTAGTAGGAGGTATCCCCAATGGTTACTTGGAATTGTCTTGAGATTTGTGTCAACCTTCCTGCCTTCCCTCCCTACCCATCCCACATTGCCCTCACTGGTGTGAGGTTGTGTGAGCTCTCCCAAATAGTCTTTTTTACAGGCTGAGCAGTCTCAGCTTTCCTGGTCTCCGTCATTTACAGAAGTGACTGGAATTATTCCAGCCCAGGGGTGACTTGTCATTTCTCTTTGAATTTTGTAAGATTCCTGCCACTTCATTCTCCAGTTTGCTGAAATCTCTCTGAAATGTTTTCCAAGATTATTTGCTTCATCCCCTTCCGGTGGATTGAAGTGGGGACTGGCTGATCTCTAATTGCTTGGATCATCCTTCTCGCCCTTCTCAAAGTGACATTTGTTTTCTTATGGTCCTTGAGAAACTCTGCCAGTTGCTGCAACCTTTTGTAGATTGAGGGCACCCTCAAAATGGCATTGGCTGTCTCTCTCAGCGCTTTTGGGGGTATCCAGTTAGGCCCCAAGGCCTTGACCATGTAGAGTTTAAGTTTGATCCTAACTAGATCCTTCTCCAACACAGTTAAGTCTTTTCTCCAGACTTTCCTATTGGTCTCAAGGATCTGGGATTTCTGAAAGCAAGTCTTAACAGTGAAGTACCTCAGCTTTATCCATGTCCTTTGCCACCAGGTCTCTTGGCCTTTTCACATGAAGGACCCTCATTTCCCCTGGTTTTCTTTGTGCTGCTGCACTTTTTGCTAGCAGCACTTTTCTTGTTCCTTTTCCTTCTCTTGCTAGATTAAAGGGCTTTGACTTTTCTAACTCTGATAAGTAAATTATGGACAGGAACAATATGTTGCAGGTTGGCAGTTTCACAGAATCATTTCAGAATTCTGAAAGCTTCTGGGTAATGGGACACACAAAAATTAGGAGCAGGGATGCAGTAAATTTGAAAAGGGTAATTTGAATGCCAGGTCATTTGCAATAGCCTTGAAGTAAAAATATGTCTGGAGGTTCAAAAGCAAACTTTGGTTCCTTTTTTAAAAATTTTCCCAAATCACATATCCTGATCCAACATTTGGTAAAATCAGAATGTCATCTTTGGTTTATACTGGCTGCAGCATATACAGGACTTAGAAGGAAATAATAGGAGTACTACTTGGATCTCATGGCACACTTGACAGGAAGGAGAGGCAGGTAGCAGGATGGCAACTTGTTTCCTACACCATTATTCCAAAGGGCAGGAAATGCACAGGGAGAATCCGAAGATGTTCATAGTGTTTTTTAAACAAAGCCAGCAGCCCACCTGACCTTGTGAGCATCTTGGATCCTAGTAGGGCAGAAAGATACAAGGCATACACCACAGGTCTGAGAAGGTTCAGAGGAGGACACCTCCCCTACCATAGCCGGAGCAGTAGCAAAGTCCCCACTGTGCTTTACAGAGTGCTCCTCGGCTGGACAGGCATGTGAATGCTGTGCTGATCCAGTGATTTCAACATTTTCTATCATCTTGCTTTTATTTTGGGGAGTCTAAGACTTCCCTAGCTTTTGATGAATTTTGACAAATATTTGAAATGCTACATTGGGTTGTGAAAAACAGCCTAACACATCCTTCTCCGTACCTGAGCTTATAACAGCCCTGTATCATTCCTGAGAGGTGAGTGACTTAGAAACTCTGTGTAGAAACCTCCAGTAACAGCAATTTGCTTGTCGTCCTTGGTAAATTATTCCAATTCCCCGCTATCCTTAACAAAAGAGAGGTTCTTTTTCTAAAGTTCTGTATAGAAGTGTTTTACTACAGTCTCAGTATATGAAAATTAGTCTACTGGTGAGATGTGTGACTAAAAGGTGAAATGTGCTGTCTTCTAAAAGGGTTCCTGGGTGGAAGCTTTTCTTTGGTTCACAATCTATACATTCATACATTTACTTGGGGATTTTTTTTCCTTTGGTATTTATCTTTAAAGTTTTCATTCAAGTACATAATAAAGGACCATTAGTTGTTGGGATTTTTTTGAACTCATTTAATAATGTTAAATGTTACTTTATATATTTGGACTTTTCCAGTTGTTGGACTATCCCATCTCCTATAATTATCTGTGGAAACCATGTTAGAATATGTCCCAGCTGTATTTCTATATGAACACTTTGTATTTCCTTTCCATTCAAACTGTGTCAGGCAGGTCTAAGGTTTGGGGACCTGGTGTATGCTTGGAGGTGGATCAGCCAGAGGGTTGGATTGCAGGTGTGGTGGGTGTGCAGAACTTGAAAATCATTTTGGTCTCAGTTGCCTAGTTTTGGAGATTAATTGAAACGACATGTTTCTGAATTCTTATTCCCCTTATTTTGACCATCAGGTGCAGAGGGTTTAGGGGATGGTCACAAAAATTGATTTTAAATACCTACATGCAGTGGACCTTACTTATCGTGGAAAAAAACACCTGTGCATTGTCATGTAGTGAAGTATGTCTCCTAGACCCTGAATTACCTCTTTGAAGTCATACCAACTTGATAAAATGAGACTGTGTATCACAGGAGTTGAAGGTTTTCCCTGAGTAAACTTGCTCTGAGGGGGAGGAAGGACTTGAAATACCATCATGCCATTTTTTGCGAGGTTTTCTGGGAATGCATTTCTTGCCAAGAAGATCCCCCAGCACTTCCCACATGCCAGAATGGCTCTTTTAGAAGGCCGGTAGTCTGTTATAAAATGGTTCAGAAGTTCAGCTGTTTTAAAAGTCTGTGCTGGGCTCAACCTGCAGAGAGGAGAGGACCTTATTTGTGTGCCAGAGATTTTGTTGTGAGAAGGTGTACTCTTACTGTATTGGTTATTAAAGAGCAAGGCTTTGAGCGCTAGCTATTCCTTATGAAAGAGATCTTGTATGTAGTTATTAGGCTTCATTACTTGGGTTTTAAGTGGATGTGTAGGGCAGTTGGATCTGTTGTCATCATCTAAGAACAACTCTTAAGATGAAGGCAAGCAATTTGTGCTTAATGTAGTAGAAAAAGGGGGAGTCAGTAGGAGGAATGGCAGGATGAAATAGGGGTAATGTGCTTGAGGCAGTAATCCAGAAAAAATGATTTTTGCATTTTGAATGGATATCAGGGGGTACGATTGCTTCTGTCACAGCCAGAAGGAAAGTGATTATCTTTCATCTCAGCAACAATGAGGGACTGGGTGAGTGTTTTGGTTTTATGAATAGAGCAGGAAGGGAAGGCACTAAAGTGCTAAAGCAGGCAGGATTTTGAGCCAGTCAAAGGTGTATGGAGGCAGGCAGAGGAGAAAGCCAAAGATGACACCTTGGCATCATGAGAAAGAAATGATTGAAAAATGAGAAGGTGAAGAAGGGCAGCTTCTTGCCATATCAGGGTGTGTTTTGATTGACCAGCAAGAAGTTCCCTTGTGGATTTTGGCATTTGAATGTCTCCAACTTGACATTGTTTGTAGTGTCGTGTTATATTGTTGTCTTAACCCTGCAGTATGTTTGCAAACTCAGCTTTGCAGATTACTGCAGCCCTGTCCCACAGGAGTGCAGCTCTCTCTTTCCATGTAGGGTTGGATGCTGTTCAGAATACACCTGCAGTGAAATGTTTCATCCCCCTGGTAAGGGAAATGGGAAGTATGAAGATCTGATATAATAGAGTGGAGCCTGGGCTATGAAAAATAATAGGCTGAGACTAAATGCAGACATTTTGAGTTCTGGTTAAAATATTGTTTCTTAATATATAGAAAAGGAAAATGAACATTTCCATACAAAACAAATGTATTTTGTGAAAAGCATTGCTTGCAAATAAACTTATTCTTCTGTTAGAGTCAGAAGTGTTAGAAGTCTATTTCTAATCATCCTATTTTAATCTCTATTTCCTGTTTGTTTTCACCATTTGTACACTGGGAAGGAAACTACTGTGTCTTACAGACCTTCCACACTACTGTTTCTATTTCTGCTATGAAAAATTAGCCTTTAGAGCAGTGTAGCAAAAAACATTTTTGCAGTGTTTTTGATGGACTGCAAAGAAGTTTTAGCCAATAGAGAAAACACAGATAAGGGCAATCTTTTTTTTTTTCCCCGTGAAGTTCATGACAAGTAGGAAATGGAATAGAAATTGTGTGTTATGGAAGGTTTTTCACTGTGTTGCAATTGTGATAAGCCCTGGACAACACATGGTAAAAAGATGAAGAAGGAATGTTTCCACTAAAGCTTGTTCTTGTTTTGGGCAGGAAGCTTACACTGATAATAGTTTTAAATCTTTATATATATGTGTGTGTATGTGTATGTATGCATATATATATTCAGTATTATAATTCTCTGTTGAAATTTATTTTGGATTTATTAAGAAGTAATATTTTCAAGCAAGTTACTTAATCATTTTACCTGCTGGCTTACTTTTACCCTGTCAGGCAGCTTGGTTTAAGGAATTCAACTGCTTTTGCTTAATGGCTTTTTTTCCTGCCCTTGCAGAACAGTGCTTTTTTTGTTTGGGCTCTTAGCACTTCAGGTGAAAAATCTAAAATTCCTGAAAACCTGTCTTTCTACTTGCTGAAGCAGTTTGTGAAAGTATTACTTTTCACTGCAATATTTTATAATTGCAGTATATTTGCTTTGTCCCTACTTTTTCAAACTAATAATTTCTTCTGTAGAGGAATACGTCTAGTGATAAATGTGCTGGGGTTTTTTGGGAGGTAGCAGGTCTTTGATCACCTTGACTCTACAAGGAGCAGCTAGAGCAGCATGTAGCCCAGGGCTGCAATCTCTATGGAGCAGGCCTGCTGTATTTTTCCCGGTCTTGGGCTTAGCTAGGGCCTGTGAAATAGCAGCAAATCTGGGAGCCATCTGGACTTGCTCGGTCTGCTCAGGCGAGGTCTGGGAATCCTGCATCACTCCTAGAGGGAGTCGTATTTTTTTTTTTTGGTCTTTTTTTTTTCAGTTTTTTTTTCCTTTTAATTGTGGTGTGGGACAACCCCAAGTTTTTCCTAGGACTGTGAAAACACAAAGACTCCTTTTCCCAAATCTTTTGAGGTTGCCTTTTTTTTTTTTTTTTTTCCTGGGGAAGGTCGTGAAAATCACTGCATAATGCATTTGGGTGAAACATTCATGTTAGATGTGACTTGAGTAAACCCTGGAGCTAACCTCACATGAAGCCTACTTGTTTACTATAATTGAATGAAGGATTAATAAAATGATAAGTCTGTTTCACTGAGGTTTTCTAATCAGTTGAAAATGTTTGTTTATTCCCACAAACATAATGAATAATTGCAGAGAATAATTTTGAACACTGTTGTATTTTCTCCTCCTAAAATGCAAAATGCTAAATGCAAGGACAGCATGTATAGAAAAGAGACAGAATGTATGTAGCTACTGGAGTAAAAAAGAGAAATAATTAAACCCTCCAATATTCACCTTTTCCTTAATGTTTACATTGGATTCAGGGTTACATGAGATCCTATTGTGTGTTTGTCAACTCATTCTATGTTGCAAGCAAAAATATGCTAAATATTTTTGCTTTGCCTTGTGCAGCTGAAGACTTACTTCCTTGAGAAAACAGCGGTAGAAGTATGTCTCTTTTCTGTTGAAAGAAATCAGCACTTCATATTTACATATGGAGGTGTTATTCCAAACACTTTCAACCACATCCATTTTCTGCAGAAGACTGAGTTGCAGAGGTGAAAAGCATTGATTGAGAAAGCATGACAGTGAACAGAGCCTTGTCTGTCTTTCTCCTTCTCTTAACACCTCCTCCCAAAGTGCCACAAATTAATAATCATGTATTGGTTATCTTCTTGTAGAACCAGTGTTGATATGAAGCAATTAACTTCACCTGTAAAGGAAATTAGGTGTGGATGGCAGTGGGTAAACTCTAAATTTATTATACTAATTTATTACCACAATTGCGTTTTGTAAAATGGTTTACAGTGGATTTTTAAATGATGACCGCTCATGATAATCCAAACAACACGAAAGAAAATTACATTTCTACTGCTGAGGATGAAGCCAGAGAATTCCTGACTTGCCCCACTAAATGTGTTTTGTTTAGCTTTCTCCTGAAGCTGGGGTGCTGGGAGATGTCTGGAGCAGTTGCCATCTTACCTCAGATTGGGAATGGAGGTTGCAGGTGTAGATTCCCTATTTGATGACAATTTGGCAAAAACGGATTTTCTAATAAGCCTATAGAAGTATTTTATGCAGTCATGGTACTTGTCTTATCCTTTTGATATTATGTTGTAGTTTATGATGGTGAAAGTTAAAACATTTTGACTCCTAGAGCATCCAAAACATGGTAAATATTTGCTAAATTTCAATGACATGTGAGGTCTGGAAGATGATTGTTTGAGTATTTCTTTCCAGTGTGCTAATGTAGCATGCTTATTCTGGTATGATAACCTTATCACACTGGTGTGTGAAGTGTCAAAATGATGGGTGAAGGCTTTCCTGTAATCTGAATGATCACGTTTAGGTTTTTAATATCTATTTTTCAGAGGTTCCTCTGTCTTTTCAAATGGCCAACACTGTCTTTTAGTGGGACAGCACTGCTGGCTTCCTTAGCAACAGGAAAGTTTTGATTGTTGCCACCACTACACGGCATTCCACTGATCAAGGTGGTGGGCATTAAAACATGACCTGCTAATAATCTTGGGCAGGATGCTCTTCCAGACACAGAAACCTAACTGTCAGAATGAAAGGCAGTGGTTTTTGCTTCCTGTTTCCTAACACTCGACAGAATCTTTTGTGACTCTGACCAGTGTGATTACACTCAAACCAGAGATGTTGCAATTTGTCACTGAGCTTTGGCAATGGGGGCTGATGCAGCAGACATGAGGGAAAATCAAACGTGCTGTAGCATTAAAGTTCACAAGATAAGCTTTAAGTGGTAACTTAGCAATCCACCAGCTTTTTACCAAGACTAGGAATGTTGTAGCTTACATCAGCTTTCCTCTCTACAAAGACCTGAGGTGAAAGAGTTGTCTATTTGCAAATATCTTGTTTTCTTTGGAGACTCTTGCCTAAAATTGTGTGTGTTTGGTGGTGATTATTTAGTATTCAAAGCTTATAATTTGGGATTGATGAGACACTAATAAATTAAATATTATTTGCTATCATCTGATGATAAACTAGAACTATGGCAAAAGGAACAGATCAGCCAAGCTTCCTCTGGCTTCTCTTTTTAGGACTTGAGGCCTTTTTATCTTTTTTAAAAACTTCTGGTGCTCTAACTTTCATTGTTTGATTAGCAAGTTTATGTTGTTGCTTGTTGAGTTTCTATGCCTATGAGTTAATTTATCTTCCTTTGCATTCTTCAGGTGGTTAAAGACAGAGTGAGTCAGTGTTTTGCAGGTGAAGGTTTAGACAAGTTCTGGATAAAATAATAATAAAGGCTCTGTCTAGATTTTTATCTCAGTGCAGCAGAGGCAGACAGTTGAGAGATGATGATGAATCTGGGTGGTCTTGATATTGGAGACTGCCATGAGTATGGATGTTCCCAGCTGGGGGACAGGGAGGGAAAAAAGGTCCTGAAATGATGAAATGTATTGAATAACAACGTTGTGCTGTGCAAGAAACCAGTCTTGTTTGAAATGCAATCCAACCAGCTATTTTAGCATTGCTCATCTTTAAGCAGCTGCAGGTAACACTAATGCAGTCAGGAGTACCTTGTTTGCTGTGGGGGTAGAAAAAACTGTTCTGCAGGAGTAAAAAGCTGAGTTAAGCCACAACACTCCTCTCATACATTTATTTGTCTTTTAGCAAATGGTATTTGAATCAGTTTAGTGCAATGGAGAAGTTTATGGAAAAGTGCATTACCAGAGCTGTAACTGTAGTGATTTCATAGTTTATTTTTAGTCACTTTGGATTGAAAGTTGCTAATTGAGGGTGGGGGTGACAAGGGAAGGTTTGCTTGAAGTTGGGTTAAGCCAAGGTTATCTGTATTTGTCTCAGGCCCGGAAGAGTTGGCAGGAGAATGGAGTGAACTTTGTAAACTTGCACAGACCTGACCCTTAACACGCTTACACACACACACACACACACACACACTCACACAAACCCATCCTTGAATACTTTCTCAGCCTTACACTCCAGCCAGTTTCTCTAACAGGCATACCACAATCCTTTCCAGCCCACACTGGGAGGATATTAAATAATTTTTATCCTAAAATTCCTGCTCCCTCCTCTTTAAATTTCCCATCCACCCTCTGCATGTTCCCATTGTGGGGAAGGATGAGTGCTGTTTTCTCTTATCTCCTTGGCTATGAGGGTAGTTTCACAACTGCTGCATGTTTCAGTTTTTCACCTACCACAGACTTAATGTATTAAAGTAGGCCAAATCTGGCACTCCTTATCCCAGACAAATGTTTTATTGAAGTCTTTGGGAACTTTGCCTGGGACTCTGAGATTCCAGGCAGTGGTATTTAAAAGAGGTTTCCACAGTCACTTGATTTGGTTGAAGTATTTTTTTTTCAGTGGATGTAGCTTAATCAAGGCACTGCTTTCAAGTCTGAGATTGTCTCTTATAAAGTTACCTGGGAAGAGGTTTGAATGTTTTCCTAATGTTTTCACATCTCCATGCATTAATTCCCAGTCATTTCTACTACTTGTTTTCTGTTTGAAGGCAAACCCTAAGAGAGATGTCATTTACTTTACTTTCCCCCTTCAAGGTTAGGCTGGACAGTCCTGGATTCTGAAAGGAGAAGTTATGGCAGCTTGTTATCAGGTACAACTGATTGTCTGCAAGTGACATCGTGAAACAAACAGTCTAGCTGAAATTCTGACTTTATGGCACTAATAAAAGTCTTCAGGATAGGAGAGGGGGATTTAAACCCCCTTTGCATGCACAGACTTTTGCCTTCATTCTCTCACTCTATGATTGATGAAACAGTAGGATAAACACAGGATAAAAATTACTCCTTTTGGGGAGGGTGAGTTCATACTGGTTTTGATCCACTGGGGGCAAAATAGCATCAGGGTGCATTGTCAGTGAGGGGGGGAATTGGTCTGTGGAGTTAGTTCTGATAGCCCCATGTGTTTCTGGGCAGGAAACACACTTCTGACCATATAGCATTGTACTTTCTAGAAAACCTATAGGTGGTAGCAAACTTATGACCGGTAGGGCTTTTCTGTATTTATAGTAAGAAGATGATAGATTTATTTCTTTTAAGACTTCAAAGGAAGAAAATGAAAGGGAAAAAGTTAAACTCTGTCAGAACCCACCAAAATACTGATATGTCAGCTCCTGAATAGGGTGTGCAGTGAGTTCTGTGCAGGGAGGTGCTGTTGTAATCAAGGGAAATGCAGAGAATTGAAGTATAGCAGATATCCTGGATTCCCATTAAGCAGTTAAAAAAGATTATTAAAATAAAGCCTTCTCTAAAAGTGAAAGGAATGGGGAAGTTCCTTGACTGACTAGACATTTGTTTCTGTTACAGCCATCATTCATTATCAAAGTACAGGAAAGGCCATGCTAGTAGCATGTTCTTCACCCTCTGCTTCTTCACTGATGCTGATCTCCCAAGTGTTTTTGTAAGAGCCTCACAGGTCAGATTTGCAGATCTGGTCCCCTGATCTGCTCCAGCTTGTGGATTGCAGCAGGAGATGTACCATCTCCAAAGGAGACAGGAGCTCCTCTTTTTCATCCTCAAACTCAGAAGCAATCTAAAAATCTGGTGCAGTACTTGTAGCTGGAGAGAAATGGAAGAGCAAATTACTTTCAGCTGGACTGCAGAGAAGCCACAAAGTCCATTTAGAGGCCACAAAGAGCATTTAGGTTTTCATGGTGGGAGGAAGTGGATGCAGAGGCTGAGGATTCAGCCCAGCGAAGAGGCCACAATGTTGCAGTTGCAGCAGGTTGGTGTAAGGGCTCCTGTAATCTCCTGCTGCTGTTCGCTTTTCCAGCTGAGTTTAAAAAAGGTTTACCTCTAACTACTGAGTCTCCCAAAACTACTTCAATAGTTCTTCTTGGTTTTTTTTTCCCTGTGCAAACCTTGGTGGGCCTCTCTGTTGTTTGCTGACTTCATGAGTTCTCCTGACATTGCTGTCTTATCCCCGACTACCCAGTAGCTTGTTCCCGGTAGTGCCGGTCCTCAGAGCTCATGCAATGAGTGCATGAGCAGAAGAGTGCTCTTGTGCACTTCCCTTCCCTGCGTGTTTAACTGAAGTTCATGATGAGCTGTTGAAATTACCAGAACTGTACTATACTATCAAAATGTACCTTTTTTTTTTTCTTTTTAACTATTGGCTCTTTTCATAGTGTGTACATGAAAGAAGAAGCTAGGGTAAATGATGAATAGCACAATAAGGGAAAATAAACCTCTTCTCTTAGATTTTTTGAAAAAACCATATCTGTTTTCTGGAGTTTAATTTGTGTCAAGATTTCTGTTTGTGGCTTCCTTGCTTACTTGCATTGTGCTGTTCGATCTCCAAAGATGTGTTCTTTTTACTGTGTTCAACTTTTTCCTAGTTGTGTTATATTTTTCTTTTTTTCTACCTGAAAACACAACTTCTTGTTTTGACTTGTCTTCATATTTTGTTCAATGATGGAAAAAGCTGAATGTATTTGACTAGTGGTTGAGTTTCTGCTGCTCAGCTCTTTTTCATGATACTTTTACAGGGTGATTTGTACAACAATTAACATTCCTTCAGGCTGAGAAGAGCTCTAATGGAAGGCTGTCTGTGAGCTGAGAGAGCCGCAGAAGTGGTCTGGGAGTAGAAAGATTAAACAGTGAGGTTAAACAGGTCAAATGAGAAGTAACAGTCTGTTGAAAAAAGTGCATAGTACAGGGAATTAAAAGAAGGGATGAAGTTTAACGGCCAGGCTTTGCAATGAGGTTGGTACTTATGTGTAGGTAAATTGTCTTTGTTTTGACATCAGTGTACAGAAGTTTGGCTTTGTCCCTGAAGCTCAAAATATTATTTTGTAGAAATACAGAAACCTGATTTCCTTTACCACATACCTCTGACTTATTGAGCTTCTAGAACTCTCTGTGGAGGCAGTTTCAGACTCCCATTCACTGACAAAGTAAATTCCTTCAGCTGGCAAAGGCAGCTAATGGTTTGCAATCTGTCTGGGCTTTCTCACAGGTGCACACAAATGCAATTTCAATAGTAAGACACCACAAATATTATCAGCATGCTTTTCCTTCTGCCACATACAGGCAGAATCCAAGATCAGATAAAGGAAATGTCATGTTGACCTGTGGCTGCCTCTGAAATAATTTTGACTCTTAGCTTCATGAGTTAGTTTTCCTTAACTCCTGAGGCAGATTTCTTGTCTGTGATGGCGAAAGCAAATTTTCCAGCATGTATTATTAGAAATGAATGTTATGGAAGATCTTGATGAGTCTTGACTAAAAATTGTTCTACTACCCATGACTTTAAAAAATACCAATAAGCTAAATGTTTTTGATACACTTTGTCGCTGAAATGCATTAGTAGTGGTTCCAGGAAGGAGCAAAATTGAAATGTGTATTATCCTATTTCCTCTTATTCTTTGTAGATGACTTCCCTATATTAAAATGTAACAGGACAGACAGGGAGCATAAATGTGTGCTCTGTGTGACATAAGGGTTCAGGCTGGGTGTGACTTCTTAATTTCTCTCTGAGAGGAGCTCTGACAAGTCTGGAGGGAGTTTTGCACAGGATTTTCAGGGGTTTTGCTACAGATCACCCCGGTGGGATATAGTATTACTACTTTTCCCTCGTGAAGAGAAGAAAGTATTGGTTACTTTTCTAAAATTCATTGAGCCTTTGTGGTTTTTGATTCTATGCTAGTGGTTTTCCATTTTATGTAGAAACATCTTTCCTTGTCTTATATGTAATGATAATGAATAGTGAGGAAATGGTTTCATAGGTGATAAAGGACATTACAAAAATCCTGCTGTGAATTAACTGTAAGCTAAATTTTGTTCAAATCATCAGCTTTGGGCACAGCTCTCCTGCTGTGTTTCATCCTTCCTTCCTCCATTCTCTGCTTTCTGATAGGCTTTTCAGCCTGATCTTTGCCAAGAAGGCATAAAGCATTGGAAAGAAAGTGGAGTTAATTGTATTTAATGATGGGTCAGGAAAGGAGGAGGAGAGATAAGGTTTTAATATCAAGGGCCAGTACCAATACTCAATATAGAAATGCTTTAAAGTCTGTTTTATTAAAATAATCTCAAAAGCAACTCCTTCAGAAATATTGGTCATCTTGGCAAAGCACCATGATGATTTTTTTTGAGATCTGAACTCTGGATGACCTAGCACTGGCCCTGTTAAAAAACCCTTTTCCCCTCCCACTTCCTTGTATCTTTATCCTCTTCTGCCCCCTAAACCACCGACTGATAAGCAAAAGCCTCAGAACTGGCTCTTCCTGCCTTGATGGCTGGAATAGCTTTTCCATTTTTTGCAAGAAAATGTTTATGGACAGTTTAGGACCTGTGTCACCAGGACCTTCTTTCTTTAGAGCTTTCTGGGACATCTCAGAGCAAATTTGTGCTTTTATGTAGTGTAAGATAGAAATATCAGTTCAAAATGAAGTCATGTGCAATGCTAACTCCTAATCTGCCCCACATAGAACTGCAAACACTTTTCCACCCCTCCATTTGTGGGCATTGGAGGTTTGGGTGGACCACAGAAGTATCAATGCCCTCTGTGCTGCTGCTGCTGCCCAGGCCACCTTGGATGAAACAAACTGCTTGGCACACAGTTCACATCTGAAGGACACTGCCTCTTGCAAAGTGAGGATGTCTGCCTCTAAATCATGTCTGCCTCTAAATCCCCTTGGTTGTGTTCTCCCCAGCCTGTTTTGGGGAGCCAGGAAAGACCGGTGGGAATCAGAGCACTTAGGGTATGTGTTTATGTGTTTCCTCATCATCTCTTTGATTCTTTTATGTTTTCAAAAATACTTTTTTTCAGCTGATGAGGTTTTTGGTTTTTTTTTTTTTTTCCTGATGGGTGAGATTCCTGTCAGAAAATACCAGCCAGAGTTGGGAAAGGAGTTTCACAGAAATATATTGTTGTAATAATACCAGAGAAAATTTCCAAGCATGATCTGAATGCAGGGCTTGATTTCTTTTGCTATGGGTCAGAGGAGCATAAATTGTGCCTTTCATCTGTGTGGTGTTGAATTCTGCAACAGAAATGCTTGGTATTTAGTATTTGGTATTTTATTTTAACTATTTTTCTGCTGAAAAATAATAAAGATCAAAATAGTGTCCATATTGGTAATAATACAGTGTCTGGTTGAGTCTTAGAAGTTACAAAGCTCTTGGCAGATGAAGGCTGTGAGTTTTTATCTCTGGCAATTTCTGTTCTAGCTATATAACCTGTGGCAGAAGGTAACATCCAGGATGACACAGGTTAAGAAGAATTTGATATGTTAAGTATTGCAAGAGGCATTGTGGAGAATTTGCTTCAATTCTCATGGCTTTTGATGGGAAGAAAATTAGATTTACTTAGTTTTTATGTTTACAGCGCACAAGGATGGAGTCTGAGTATCCTGAGACTTTACTGAATATTTGATATAAAATATTTTACATAAATGAGCTACTAAATAAACATTGCATAAGAAATTTTGATTTATGCAGGACATCTTCCTTAACAGTGTCAAAAAGTATACTCCTAATTGTGTGTTAAATCCTACCCCGTGTATTAGGTTGGCTATGGCAAAAGTTTTTACATAAACCTAATTTTTTCTTCAGAAACTGATGGTCTTTTCCTGAGTTCAAGACATTTTAATGATTTTTATACTTTATCTTTTAAAAAATGATAGCTGAAGATAAGCCAGATTTATTCTTCTTCCCCAAATGGGTTGTGATTAAGCTCATCATTTTAGCTTATTTCTGAGTAGCTGCTAATTTTTTTGAGGGCTGTGTGTAATGGACTAATTGTTGCCAGAATTAATTACATCTATAAGGAAAGTTTATAGATAAATGAAAGCTGTGGAACAGAGGAAGCTGTTTCCTTTTTGAAATCTGACCACTGATAATGTCTGGAAACCTGAAAGCTGATGCTCTGTAGTTTTGTTCCTATGCTCATTGTATTCCTTGGTCCACATAATCAATATTTTTTAGAAGACTGAAAACTGCATGAATGCAATAGATTATTTTAATTATGAATTTTTTGCTTGTGTTTTCTTTAAGGGTTAAAAATTGATGCAAAAGATAAAATTATGTGTATTATACACAAGGTCCCTTCTCTGAACACTTGGAAGTGGGACACTTAACTGACCTCTGCTCAGAGTCATGTTGAGCTACAATTTGATAGAATAAGGCATTTAAGAGCATATAAAGATTTAAGAGTGCAGACATTGTTGGTTTTCTTTTGCTGTCATCAGCAAAGGTAAAATATTGTTTCCTTTATTAAGCCCTTGTCCACTGATAGTTATTATTCAGATTATACCTAAGATATAAAAAATTTAAAAACAGCAAATACCACAACAGATATTTAGTTGGCAAGTTGTGAAGGTTGTACAACTCTTCCCCAGACATGGAGGTTGTAGTCTTTGATTTGAACTGAGCAATTTCCTGAGTTCTACTCATGGATTTCTATTCTGCTGGATTTAGTGACCAAATCTTGGTGGACTTTCATGTGAAGATATATTTAAAATACTTTTTTTAGTCTCTTTTTAAATTTAAATAAAATTTCAGATGCCAGGCTTGTTTCACAGCTTTAGAATTAGTTTTCAAGGAAATGTGTGTGTTTCCATGTATACTGTAGATTTATTTAAAAAAAAAAAAATCTTCCCATCAAGAAGAAAATGAGAGAAAGGAAAATAAATCACTTTTTTCCATTTTAAGTTGTTTCTAATGAAAAGCTACATAATGCAAAGTTTTTGTAAATCCAGCCAAAGAGTTGGATTGGCAATTCAGGACTGTGACGAGCAATACAGTGGCTGATAATGCAAAGTATGCCCTTACAGCTACTGTATAACAGGCCAACTTAAAAATAGTGAGCAGCTGGGCATGAATGCCTTCCTTTCAGCCTTAAGCTTCCCATGGAGAAGCCCTGGAGAAACAGAGCTCTTCTTGTAGCAGTGGAGTTGAGTAGGTGGGACAGAGCAGCGCTGGCCAGGGGATATAGAGGCCTCGGAGTGGATGGGGAGAGAGCCCCAGTGGGATGGTCTCAGGGCTGGGTTTCACACACAGCTGCTGGCAGACAGGGCCCCTGGGTGCCTGCCTCAGCTCTCTCAGCAGCTGTGGCCCCTGTGCTTTGAAAGGCTAGATTAGGGTACAGCATGTCTTCAGGAAGTTATTAAATGTTTTTGGAATATATATATATATATATATATATATATGTATTTTCTCCTTTGAAAGTGAGGTGGGGAGCAGGAGGGGGTAATGTTTTGGGATGCTGTACTAAAAACCTGAGGCTAGCCAGGTGTAATGAAGTTTATGATGTCTGCCTGAAGGTATTTGCAGCCTACAGTGGCAGCTGTGAGGGGCAGATTACATCTTTCATCTCACCCTCATGCAGAGGAGTTCAGTGGGAGAGAGGTCCTGCAGCCCCCACACTTTATTTTCCTCTCAACCTGGCTCTGTCTCTAACCTGAACTTTACTCTGAGACCTCGACTAGGTCTCCCAGCTGTGGCCCAGGAGAGGATTTGCTGGCAGCCCTGTTTGCTGGGCACTTTGCCTGGGGCAGCCCCTGTGCAGCCACATCCCTTGGGCTATCTCACTCATCCTGAGCCCTGGGTTTAGGCTGTACTCTGAGTCAAGGGCATGCACAACAGGCCAGGGGAGTGGCCACAGCACCAAGCCTGACAGAGCGCCAAAAGTCATTGGGCAATGCTTTTGGGCACATGCTGTAACTGTTTGGGACGGTGCTGTGCAGGGACAGGTGCTGGATTTGGTGGGATCCTTGTGGGTCCTTTCCAACTGTCCTAGGGTGACATTATGATGTTTGTATCCCCATTCGTGTGTTCTGTTTATGCTGGATATCATGTTCTGTGCCTTCAAGACTGGCTCTGAAGAGTGAAAATTTTGTTTTGGGTTTGTTATCAGCCGCTCCCCCACGTCTGGTGGGACACAGAGACGGGACAGTACATAGAGCTGCTTTTGCTTTTTGCCTGGCTTTTTGCTTTGCGCTTGCTCCTGCTTTGCTTCTACTTGCTCTTGCTTCTGCTCTGCTTCTACTTGCTCTTGCTTCTGCTCATTAGCTAGTTTAGCTAGACGTCTGAATTTTTCCCTGGACAGTTTCTCCTTTTCTTTTTTTGGACCTACTCGAACCTGCTGCAGACTGGGACCTCGGAACACCGAGAGTTTGCACCTTGTGGCCTGCAGCAGCTGCCCCAGCGCCGGAGGGACTGATAACAGAGCGACCACCCCCAAGAGAGACTTTCTAAATTTGTCATCTTTTTCAGAGCAGTGAAAGAGTGGTGTCATCTGGTATTGTTCATTTTGTGTGCTGGGGGGTGCTGTGCCTGTTAAATAAACAGGTTCTTTCCACTTCTCTCCGAGGAATTCTTCCTGAACTGGTTGGGGGGAGGGGAGGGGTGGGTTTGCTTTCTGGAGGGGCCCCCCTTTGGAGATTCTCTCCCAAATTTGCCCTAAACCAGGACACCAACTCAGCACATTCTATGTGTGATTCTGTGTGTGATTCCTTGCTCTTATGGGAGATGGCACAACAAGGTTCTCTTGATGCTACTTTTTCTCTGTAATGGAGGATGAAGGGATTCCTGCTGCTGTTCCCCCTCCTGTTCCATACCAGTGGGGGATGATAGGGGTCACAGTATGAAATAGGGCACTGGAAGGGCCTGTCATGGCATATGTGGGCTTTGAATTGATGTGACCCAGATGTGTAGGGTTTACCTTCTCTGCTATTTTGTTTCTTTATGGTGAGCTGAGATAGGGCATTCCGACTATCTTCTTTCCTGAGATCCTTGTGGGTCACATTATTTATGGTATTTATTAAGAAAGTAAGCCCCAAAACCTCCCTCTCTGCTTTCACAAAATCAAGTTGTGGCTGCATTGGACAGACTTAAAATAGCTATGAGCAAGTATTCCTTATTTTTCTAAGGTTCTGAGGCTCAATTTGCCACTTTGATAATATCCTTAGAAGAAATGCAGCTGAACTCTAGGTCATATCAGCTTTGTGTTCTTCACTAAGAGATATGATTTTACCTGTTAAAACAGCGTTGAAAAGATCATTAGTGATAGTGATGATTGGGAAAGTAATCTTTTGGGAAACCTTCTGGTTGTGGGAGCAGGCATAGCACTTTTTGAATGAGGGAAGAACATCAAGACAGAGTTTTTTAGAAGTATATTTACATTTCCAGGAAAACCTCACAATCAGTTGATCTTTGACTTACTCTAGTTCACAGTGTTTTTAAAGCAGAGATGGGGCTCTGCTTTAAAACCCCCCCTGCCCCTCCTCCCTGTGCCTGTGTGTGTGCGTGTGCGCACGTGGGTGTTTCTGCAAGTGTTGTGTTAAAAAGCAATTGGCATCTGCTGACTTTCTCCATCTGAAGCTGCTTCTTTTTGGGCAGATGAACTGATTCTGTGCACCCTGACATGTGCCTGGCCCTGGCTGACCCTTCATGTGCAGCCCTGCGTGCCCAGGGTGCAAAGGCAGGTCCCTGTCAAATGTGGTGCCAAGGCAGAGGAGCTGTGGTGGAGGTTCCCCTGTGCAGGCATTCCCAGCTCCATCATGTGTGCAGCCATTCCACATAACCCTAACAGAAGGCTGCCTGTCAGCTGCAGGCCTGGGCTGGGGAGGATCCTTACATTCTGTGATTTCCTTGCATGAAAAACAGGAAAAACGGGGAATTTCCCCATCTTGCCTGGCTAATGGTGTGGTTGGTAGCTGGCTCAGTTCAGGCAGGGCTGTATCCCATGCCAGGTGTACACTCATGTGGTATGCACACACATCTTGGGTGAGCATTTTGTGGGAAGATCCCGTGGGGGAGAGAAGGTGTATGGACATTTGTATTCAAGTGGCCTGATTTATTCCACTGGGTTTTATTTGATTGGTTTGACTCCTCCTCTCTTCCCTCATGTTTTCCCAAATGCTAGGAAGGAAGGCCCTGCATTTTTCTTTGCTGTGTATGTTTGGCAAGTGTGTTTCAGATGACTTTGGCAGGCTTTTGAAAACAAGGCTTGAGCTTCTGTGAGTTTTGAAAAGCTTTTTCCTCTTTATAGATAAAAGTATTGAAAGATACATACTATTGGTTGCTTGGATAGTAAAACTTAGAGAAGGCAATTTACTCTTCAGTGTCTCAGCCATGTATCTTGACTTAATTATTCAGTTATCTCCTCATGAAATACAGTCACATGATTGCATAAAAAAGAGTGAGCATTCTATCTGACCATTTTCAATCTTCAATAACGATGGTATTGTTTTGAATATGTTAAAAATAACAAAATTCTTTTTCAGAGACTATGATAAAGGGAATGTAATATGGTTGATTTGTGTGTGCATGTTTGGTTGCCCAAAAATGAGGCACCTGAAGCAAGCTGTTAGAATTAAGGGCCAGTTCAAGAAATCCAGGTGCCCTTCGGTTTCAGTGCACAAAGTCTGCTCATTAAAGAACTTATCTCTGTTTTGAAGCCCATCTTTTTTTTTTTAAACTCTTGAGCAACAAAGCATACATTTCAAGAGTTGTTTCCCAGAACTATCTGAAACTTCTGGCTTTCTTTGTTCACTCCAGCTGTCAGCAGATTTCAAGGTGTGTGTCTCTGTGTTTGAAGAAGTTATCATAGATATTGGTGACAGCTGGGCTTTGAAATGCTCTTTGCAGTCAACACAAAGTGCATGAGGAGTGAGTCATGGACATTTACAGACCATACTTGGCTTCATATGTAAGTCTTCTAATAATGAGCCTGCCTAATTGAGCTGGGGAAGCTCATGGCTTCACCGTGTTCCTCAAAAAATGATCCAGTTGCTAAAGTTAAGGATCTGAGCAATGATCTTTTATGATGCTACATTCAATTAATCAATCAAATTAGGATTTTCATCTTTGTTGTCACTGCCAGAGGGGTCCAAACTGGTGTGATTTCCACCCTTCAGGAGCTTCCAAGGGTGTCTTTTGTTTTTATAGTTTTAGTTATTTAAATTAGAAAACACGAGACTGTGCATTGTGAAGGTAGGACTTTGCAATTATGAAGTTCAGTGATGTAATTGAGAAAAACTGTATAATGTGTAATAATTCTGCATAAAAATGAATAATAAATGTAGGAATAATAAATAAATGGAAGGAGAACACATTTTCACGAGACTGTACTTGCAAGAGGGATCTACAAATGTGGAGGTTTTTGTACCTAATTTCAGCTACCATGTTGAATCTTTTCTTACTGCTTACTTAGGAGGGTTTAAGTCTTGGTCTTACCTCTTGGCTGTTGGAATCTCCATCGTGCTGTAGCCCATGTTTCCGAGACGGGCAGCAGTGTCTGTGTGTGGGGAGTAGCAGAGGGCACAATGTGAAGTTGTGCTGGGAGTGTTGCAGGGACATCATCCCCTGCTGCTGCCCAGCACCTTTGTTGTGTGTTTAGACATGGTTTGGGAGAATAAGTAGATGAACACTGGAAGTTAGTGAATGCAGAGAACAGGATGATATGTGTCTGAGAGTGGATTTGCCTTCTGCTAACACAATTCAGCTTCCTTTTCATAGCATGAATGTTCAATACATTTTATTTCTCAAGGCTGTGTTTAAGAGCACATTCCAGGTTGTGTTCCTGTTTAAAAAAATTTTAGTGAGGAAACATCCTGAGTGAAAGTTTGAACTTTGTCCAGTGACAAAGAGAGAGAGAGAGAGAGAGCTTGTAGTGCCTAAATGGGATTTATTGTAGCTGAACAGGAAAAGCCCTGAAATATAAGGCTATGTAGTTGTGTAAAAGCATTGTGTTTTCTGTCATCTTACACTCATTTGACCTTGAATTAGAGCAATGTCTTTGACTTAAGTATCCATAAGACAAATTATAGCATGAACAAATTGTTTTAAAGCACCTATTATTATAATTTAATTTTTTTATTAGTGCATAACATAAAGTTACTAAGTGCTTTTGTCCTGTTTTTCTTTATTTCAGGCTTGGGTCACAGAGAAACATGAGAATTTACACTTCTGAAATAGGTGTAAATGGGACTGAAGGAATTACATGGAGGATTCTGAACTCCCCTTCTTCCTGCTTCAGCAAAGATGAGTGAGTGTATTATGAAATAATTTATAATTAACTCAGTCCTTACTTCAGAAGGTTTTAGTTAAAACAGGAAGATACAATTCAGATGGCTGAATGTAAGAATGGAAGAAATTTCAGATACTACAGATACACCTCCTAATTACAAACATCAGCCTTCAGAATCTGCTGTTCCTGTTTAGTAATATGAGAGTTTCCATTAAAATATAGTGTGAGCTTGCTGTAGTAAATCTCACCCCCTCCTACCCCCACCAACTCTCTGCTGCAAATGTTCTGTATTTGAAAGCTTTTAGCTCAATGCCAAAGAAAGCTGAACTGACAAAATTAATTTTACCTCTCTTGAACTGATTCTGAGTGAGGCTGTTACTGGAGAAAAGTGCAAGGTTGAGCTTTATTAGGCCCCTGCATATGTTAGTTAAGCGGACAGGTCAGAAACAGCAGCAGAAATGTCCATGTCACACCTGGGCTGCTCCTGAAGCCTGTTGGAGTGCAGCTGATATATTAGTTCCAGGGGCTGCAAATCCAGCTTCTGGGTCTTCCTGCCTCCCTCCCTTGCTAGACCTCTGCCCACAGAGGGAAGGAAAGAAACTCCAAGGCCAAACCTATGGGAGGATAAATGGGACTTCACTTTGGGTTGTCTTTCTCTGCCTCTGCCTGTAGATATGTGGGGCCACCATTAGGAAAGGGTACATGACTTTTCTGTAGAATTTTCTGTGGAATCTTGGCATTCTAATTCCTTTCAACTTAGTGTGTGCCTCGCATATGTCACCTTCAGATACTGAGCAATGAATAAGATCTGTGCTCCTTAGTACACCCTGTTCAAAGTGAAAAGATACAAGTCCTGCTGGAAAAGCACATGTTGTTTAAGCCCTGGCTTTTGGCAGAGGTTTCTCCCTTCTGCATCAATACACGCAAGGCCATGCATGTGGTCCTGTGAATGAGGTCCTGGTCATGTGGTCCAGTGCTGAGCAGTGCATAACAGGAAAATTTTCAATTGCAGGTGTTGCTCACCAGACAGCTCTTTCACAAGCTGTGATACAAGAAATATTTAATAGCTAGTAAAAATGAACCCTAAAACTGGCAGAGTGACAGCAGAATTTTTCTATTAGTTTAAACATTCTTGTAATTCTTGACTCTAGCTTAGATTTGTTATGTACAAATTGTGTGCAGGGCTGAAAATGGAGGGTGCACCATCCAAAGCAGCTTTGGATGACCTTCTGAGACTTTTACACTTGTACATGGGAGCAGGTAACACCTAAAGCAATAGGCGTGTCTGGACAGCACTCAGCTTCAGAGGGTCAGAACCAAGATGATGCCATGCTGCCTATAGCCCTAAAGCCAAAGGACATGCCTTGGGTGGTGTCAGAAGAAAAGGCAATGATATTTTTGGGTTGAAGGTTGTCAGGACAATGCCTGAGGCTTTTCCTGAAGTGGAAATAGGCAGCAGGTGAAAATATATGCTGGAGAGGAACAGGTTGCAGTAAGATTCAGGAGTATCTCAGCGCTTGGAGGGGGTAAAAGGGTAGGCAGCAGAGCAAAGAGGGTGTCAGTGATGTATCAAAATCATCTGGAGCTCAGTGGGTGAAGGAGGAAAACAAACGAGAATAGTAACTTGTGTGACTTCTCCAGAACAGAGAATAGGATAAAAGAATGCAGCGGAAAGTGAAGTGGGTGGGAATTTTTCTGTGCAACCATCTACCCCAAACAATTTTTTTTCCATCCAGAGATGTTTCCTGGTGGGCTGTGTTTGAAACCAAGTATTAAGGAGTCTCCCCTGCAGCTGATAAGAGAGAGAGAGGTGAGAAACATTCAGGGAATGAGAAATCAGGACTTTCTGAATCAGGGAAAAGAGCAAAGAGGTGAGAACTGTGCAGGCAATAATGAGAAAACAAGTGTTTTGAGGGGAAGTTTTGGGAAGTAATGGGAGAGAAGGGATCTTCATCAGGAAATACACAGTAGTATAATTTGATTTCCAGCTGTCTTGGGGATTTTTTACCAGCATGATGTAAATGGCAGCTCTTACTGGAGGGAAGGAAAAATCACTTTTCTCATCAAGAAAGTGGAGAAATCTCACTATGTTTGCTTGCTTGCACAAAGAATGCTTTAATGTAAGTGTGGGAAAGGAATAGAAACATTTTGGTAGTACTTCTTGTATTTTCTATTTTTTGAAGAGGTGTATGCATATGGTAACACAACCTGGGGTACCCATCAGCCTACAAACCCGCTTCTGTGTGTCTTGAGATTTTTTTCTGGAAAGATGCTATTTTTTCCCCCTACCTTTCAAATACTGACTTGCTTAGAAAAAGACAATGTTTTAAAACTTTATTTTGAAGTTTGTTCTAATGAAGTCTAGCTATATTCTGGCCTGAATATTCACTGCTTGATGGTAAGATTAAAATAGCTGTGAATGTTTTAAAGATTTGGGCTTTGCATAAGTACCTTTTGTTCTGTGCTGGGTAGGATGGCTGTCTCTTGGCAAAATGTGACTCCTGCCTGAAACCAGAGCAGGTCTGAAGCTGACCTAATAGCTCATAAATTGGCATAGTCTTTCAAAAAGGTGATCAGCTTGGCAAGGTATGGGCTGGTCTGTGCTCGTGGTTGCATTAATCTCTACCTTGTGTCTGCTTTTTCTTCAGCTACAGTTGTGCTTGCAAGGTGTTTGTGGTATATTTGCTTTATCAGGAGGAGACTGGGAGTGTCACACATGCTAGAAAAGTACCCTCATCTTTCCTCATTCATTCCCTATGTGGTGTCATATGGAGCTGGGAGTCGCCTGCTCTAGCAGTCACTAAAACATGTTGATAATGTTTGCTTCCAACAGGACACTCTTCTCCTGTACGTTCTGTTGTCTTCCTCTTTCAGCCTGTTTCTGGGTCACTCTGAGGGCTTTGGGAGCTTGTCCTGGTTCCCCAGGCCCCTGGAAGTGGTAAAAGGGAGGTGGTGCTGACTGAGCTGTAGCATGGGCAGGCCTGGGATCCCCAGTGCTGGGGAAAGGGAAGGGAAGAGCAGGTCCAGCTGCAGCCATCCTGACCTTTCTGGGAGCATCACACATATCCCATATGTCTATCCCATGGCTGTTCCCACTGTTTGGCAGGGCTGGGGCTTGCAAGGCTGACACCAAAGCAATATGGCTGTGTGTTTGCAGTTTTCCACTGCTGGAATCAAGTATTGGAAACTTCCATTGATGCCTGGGAGCTTCTTAATCCTGAATGTGCTCACTAAGGAGCTTGTCCTCCATATGAATTGCCTGGCCATGTTACTCTTTGTCTGTTTCTAACCCTGTCTATTCATCAATTTTATTTTATTTTTTCAAAACAACTCAAAATATAGGTAAAGCAAAGACTTTATTGTATCTGTAAAGATGCTGACCTAGCATCAAATAGAAGAGTATGATGAAGTGATAAATGTTTCAAGCCCCTGGCCTTTTATCTCTGATTTTCTTTTCTTAAAATGTTTCTCGAACTTAAGTGATTGAAAAGTTTTCCAGATCTGATAACTGCAAAGATTTCAAGTGAAACTTTTGGCTTCTATCCCAGTATGAGATCATACAAAGTGATATTAGCTGAATTTGTACCAGAGTTTGAAAAGAAAATGAAAACATGTTACTGTTAGTGTCTCTCAGCTATTTTTCAGCTATGCTGGACAAATGTTTTCTCATTGGTTAAGTTCTGAGTACCATTTGAAATGTTTTCAAATATATGTGTGTGTATATATATATGAACATTTTTCTTTCCAATATTGTATTTAATTTATACTCTTAGGCTTTTTTATCCTTGCTAGCAGAACTACTTGGATTACATTTTACATAGAAGTTTTTTAATCTAGTATGGCAGAGAAAATTCACTACAAGAGAGAGGATATACTGAATTCCTGCCACTATTCCAGAATGACCTTAAAACAAAATCTCTAACCTGTCTTTTTGTCTGGTTTCTGTGACAGGAGACTTTGAAAGCAATGGTCTTTGTAGGGGTGTGTGTACTTAGTAAGAGTAAATGTGTGTCAACTACATGTGTTTTGTGGGTCTCCTTCTATAGAGAAATAAAATAAGATAAATAATGCCTTAAGTTAGGCATTTAGATTACTGAACAGGGCTGAACTTCAAGGCTGAACTTGCAAACCCAAGCAATTGGACACTAGAAAATTCTACATTTAAAGCTATTAATCCATCCCCTTGGTAAATATTCATTTTGATTGCCTTTAATTAGAGGATTGCGTGCTTCCCCCCTCCCCCCCCCCCCAAGGCCTGTGTATTGTTCAGCACACAGCATGGCTAATGTTTAATGACTGGGTAGGTTGTTGATGTTTTGTTTCTCACCATTTCTTGTATGGCTTTATTTACTGCATGGTTGGCAGATGGTGCACTGAATACAGAACTACTCATTCCCTCATGGAGATTTTCATGGCATTAACACCATAAAGAGGTACTTTACTGCATTTTTTTCAGGGAATCTTAATCAGGAGTGCAAAATAAGACATACATGTATATTTAACCAAACTCTGAGCCTTGACAGTTAATTTTCTGGAAGGAGATGGTTGCAGCACAGTTGCCTGAGTGTAAGATCTATCAGGCTGTGTTGATTCCTTCCCCCACTCTTCTTTTTTGTAGCAAAAAGCAACAGTGGGTCAAAGCTCCCACAGGGGCATGAGGTATCTCCATAACTCAAGTAATTTGTTGGAAATGTTGTAAACAGCTATAAGTTCCCTCTTCTCTCCAATGTTTGCTTCTTGCCATTGTTACTTGTACAAGAGAACACAGAATTTTACATGTCAGAAATCTCTTCTGTAATCAAAGGAGTGGATATTTTGTCCCGCAAACTGGCTCAGCAACGTGCTTCCAGCATTCAGTGCACGTTTGAGACCTGATGGAAATGAACAAAGCTTCAAAACCTGCTGTAAGCTACAGGAAGAGAACACCCTTCATCTGGTTTCTGTCTTGGAGGCTGTAAGCTCTTCAGGCTGGAGCCTGTGCCTTCCCATATGTCGATAGAGTATTTCAAGCCCTATAGTAGTATAAACAGCAGTGGATGAGGTCATCATATATCAAACAACATAATTAAATCAGTGCTTTATTCACTGTCTGTGTCTCATTATGGCTGCCTCCTAGGTCGCTGCAGCCTTGGAGATCATGTGAGAACTAGAATGTTGCAACAGCCCTTGCAGAAACATTTGCTTTGAAGTTGGTGCTATTCGCTTAGAGACCAATCTTCATAAAAATGTACTTTTGTAAAATGTGCTATTTTGAAAAAGCCATATAAAAGGGAAACACTTACTATTGATTTTTTTTTCATAAATTGTCATGCACAAATGTCAGCTGCTGATCATATGATTGTGATGGGATTTCTTGATTGATTAGAAATCTGAAAGCAATCAAGTAGATGATGTATTAGGAAAAAAAACCTCGGAGGGGAACATAAGCTTAAAGTGCATGCAAAGTAACCAGATTTCAGTCATTGGCATGAAACTGGCATTTTTTAAAGTTAAGTGATGCTTTGTTTTGGCCGCTACTTTAAAGTGCATTCCCTGTAAAACAATATAGGAAAATATTTTAAGATGCACCTTCCCCCTTTCACAGTTCTGGTACTCACACTTTAAATTTCCTGTTATATCAACGCCTCGAAGTGTTTTATATAGATCCTTATGTGTGTTTTACAAGGAAGTAGGCTACCAATTTTGTCTGAGCAATAAGGTACTTTGAAGTCTGAAGTCATAATAAGATATGCACGTAAGCCTCGTGCCTCACCATGTATGATGCTGTGGGCATGTGTTATTGCTTACCTATGCCTTAATTACTGTACACATGTAGCTACAGGAATATATCCATACGGTTTTCCTACTGTAAACTTTCAGGTGACTTGCTAATCTAGGCCAGTACTCAGAAACAAGGGCTGGTCTGAGATCTTAGAAATTACAAAACAGGCATACAAATTTCAGCATTAAGGATCTCCCAGATCCACTTGAAATCAGGTTACATTCATATTCTGTCCTGTTTTCTGAATAGCAGCCCAACAGCATGCAAAGTTGTTATGTTGTTGCTTGACCTGCTCTATCCCAGTCTTGCTGCCAAGTAAAAAAGAGGAAAAGGTATTCAGGGTTTATGTTATCTTGGCTTTGCCATAAGTGAAAGAGATATTTTTCCTCCTTTTTCTTTTAAATCTGGGGATTTCCTGAATTAATTAATCTTATCTGATGAATTTACTGAAAAAATGTATGTTCTTCCTCTCTGAAGTTTTTCTATTTGTCTCTGGTGCTTTTCCTCTCTACCAGTAATGACAGCTCAGAACCATGAGTTGGTACCGTGCATTAGGGTATAATCTTTGCTAATCTTGAGCTTGAAAGTAGGAAAGTGGAGAGAGATCAAAGGCATCTCTCTAATGTTCTGCAGTACAGGTGGGGTCCAGAAATCAAATATAAAAGCAAAGTTGTGCTGCTCAACCAAATACCCTCATTGAGAGTGGAGGGCATCTGCCAGCTGGGCTGCCTCTAGGGCTTGTTTGCCCTCCAAAGCACTTCCAAAACCCTTCTGCTGCAGAGATGGGAGGTGGGGATGATGATGAGGAGAGTCTTGCAGGATCCTGCTGGAGGTTCCAGTCAGTAGTTCCCGCTAGGTAGCTGCCCTGCTGGGAAGACTAGCCTGACAGGGTAGGAAAGCTGAGGGAAGGGCAGAGAAGGCTACTTACCCCCAGGCAGAGCTGGAAATCACCTGGCTCCTGCTCAGCTAGTGAAACAACAGCAAGGAGAGAAGTCTCTCATCCTGCCTGAAGATGGGTGCCTTCATGTGGTTCTAGGGAGCTAGGGAGAAGTCAGTTCTAAGTCTGCTTTCAATAAGAGCCCTGCTGTTCCTAACCTTTTCTTTTTTCCAGTAACCTCGAGTTAAAAGAAGATCAGTGGCAGACAACAGAAGTATAGGCTTCTCAGTACTTACAATTTCTAGTCTTCAAAATATAACTTCAATTTTATTATGTTGTCTTAGTGGCTTGATTGTTGACTGGTTAGGCACTTGATAAACCTCCTAATAAAAAGAATAGATGCTTCTCTTGGTTTTGCACTGTTTGTTTTTTCTTTGTTCATGTCTTGCTATTCTTCTGTGATTATTTTTTAAAATAACCAGAGTAAAACAGAAGCGGTAAACTTTAATTTAGAGGTGTTAGCAAGAGGTGGCTCATGTGATAAGGGTCATCCAGGCTTCACTCATTCTTTGATGTAATCCACTACCCACTGAGGTTCATCCTCTCTTAGTATTACTTCTGTTATATTTGCTATCATCTCTGTGCAGATGATAGCTTAATACTTGCAAATGACCTAAATATAATGAATGTCAAGCCAAAAAACCCTCTAAAATCACACACCTATGAGAAGACAAGGACAACACAAGGCAAGCCTGTTAGGGCAAGTGTGAACAAGTGCTGGATGTAAAAAAAAGTGTGGTTTTTTTTTTTTTCCTTTGCTACAGGGGCACAATTCTCATCTCTATTTGCAGTCATCTAGGCAAGCTGAGGTGTGTTGAGTGCAGAGCCAAATTGCTTGTGCACTGCATGCTGTGCCTACACAGCTTTCAACTGGGAGCCAGCTTGGAGCACAGGCAGAGCAAGCTCAGGTCTGTCCATACCTGCCTGCATACAGAGCTCCTCAGAAGAAAGCAGAGACACCCATTTTCTCTTTATTACTGCATTACACCAGAGGCAAATTCTCTAATTAAAATTTGCAGTCAGCGTGGTGTGCTATAACTGCTGTAAATTTTGGTCATGTCAAGACTTCCTGGCGGTGGGAGGAGAGGCCCAGAGAAGGCAGTGGGTGCAAACAAGGGCTCTTGTGTAGATGGCTACAGCAGCCCAGCCCTGTGTCCCATCCGTGTTACTAAGGCACCACCTATGGTGCTTTGTACCATAAAAATTCCTAAATAGCTGAAGAGAAAAATGTCAGTAATGCTGGATACTGGGGGAATTAGGATCTGCTTTGTCCTGAAAGAGGTTCTAGTCATATCCTCCTATCCACTAGGCTCCCATGGGCAAAGGTACTTGAGAAGGCTCAAAACTATTTTGTTCAGAAAGGCTCAGCCTTTCTGCTGCCTTTGCCCTGGTGCATTGCTTCTGTTCATCTGACACAGTAGGGAAAACCTGTGAACTAGGATAACAAGGATAACACATTAAGAAATATGCATTTTAATAAAGGGATTAGAGAATAGATTTGCATATCTTACAACTAGAGAAATAGAAACTTGGAGGGTGAAGAGTTTTTGGTATGGGTTTTTCTGAATGGGTTCTGGTTTTTACCTTCTCAGTCACTGTGTTCATTTACTTTGGCTATCATGATGACTCTTGAAATGCTATCCCAGGTTACTTCCCAGGTCGTCTTCTTGCTTTTAGGAGCTGGATGGCTGAAAATACAATCCTACACTGTGCTCTTTCCACGCCTGCCTTTAGACCAAGGAAGAATGTCTGGTTACTCTCCTTTCTGGGATGGGAGAACTTGATCATATGAGGTCAAAAGAGGTGCTGGCTGGCATGTAATTACCTTTTCCTTCTGGGAGGATGCTTTTCTCTTGGGCAGAAGGCAGTGGGTCTGGGCATTGAGAAAAGTTTAGCAGTCTGTGTTTGGGAGGGAGGAGCAGAATGGGATAGTATTCTTGTGAAGCCCCTGCTTCCTGTCGCACTGTATTTGACCTGACATAAGCAGCTGACATAACATCACCGTGGGCGTTGTCAGCATTTTCTTTTAATATTAAATTTGGGAAAAAAAGTTAATAACTGTTTTCTTCTTAAAAGGAAGGAGAAAACCCCAAAGGATCTTGGCTGGCTCTGCATGCCCTATAGGTATGTCTGGCTGTTTTTGATGAACAAGGTGCTGTCCTCCTGTTTACCTCTCTCAAAGGAAGTGTCTGTTGACATAGTCTGCATTTCAATCATCTTTATTATACAGCTCTCTGGGAAGCCTCCGGGGCAAGTCAAGCCAGCCCTGAAAGAAGCTTTTGGTCACAAAGAGAGGAGTCAGAACAGACACCCACAGTTTGTATTTCTTTATTTGCAGAGATCTCTGCCCTGATAACCTCAGACCCCAGAGCAGCTGAAGTTGGTTGAGTTTGGAGTGGTTCAGAGGCACAGTGGGCAGGTCTCCAAGTGGCTGCTGTATCCACCCCTGCACTGCAGCCAGCATGGACCTGGGTGTGTCAGCTGGCTTTGATGTCCAGCCTAGCGGAGGCTGGGGTTTCCCTGCTATGGGACAGATAGGTGGGTGCTTCCAGGTTCAGAGGCATCTTTCCCACCCTTCACATCCCTCAGGTTTTCTATGCATGCTGTCACCATGCTTGGTGCTCTTAATGTGGCTCAAATGTTCACAAGGCTTCACGTGCCATTACCTGTGACAGGATTATTCAGGGTGGGATCCAAAGCCTTGCATGTTGTGGGTTTGTGTTGGTGTCTAGAATTCAGTAGAGAACTGCTGTTGGTTGTGCTATCAAAGCTGTCTGTTTTTAATATTAGCATGAGGAGAGAATTTCATTTCAGATTGAAATTTATGCATCAGAACTGAGCCTTTGTGGGTAAGTGAACTGTGGATGATTTGCATGATGCTTTGGAAGTGTGCTGTATTATTCCACACTAGTGTGTTTGGAATAGGTGAAGTCAGCTTTGTCTTGCACTGATGTGATATTTTCCTCTAGTGCTCAAGGATGAGCTCTAGATAGATGCTTGTGAAAATGATGCTGCGCAAAAAGCATCCATCTTCTTGGCAAAAGGTGAGGCCCTGACTGGCCTCAATGTGCCCTCAAGGCCTCTTTCTCCAAATCTGTGCAGCTGCTGACACCTCTGAGGGGCTAAACCCATCCATCTTTTGGAAGAAGAATGGCTTTCTACTGCACTAATAGAGAGTGAGTTACAAACCTTCCTCTCTCAAGTTTTCTGCTGTCCAGACATGGAAATTTATTTTATCTTCAATAGTTCCTACCTTAAGCCAGTTGCAATCTCTATCAAAAACTGTTACCTAGAAAAGCTACAGATGGTTAAGAAATAGTGTCTGAGTGACCCAGTTGCCAAGTGTAAGGTGGTACTTGTGGTGCATGGGGAGCTGCCTAACAGCTGAATGTTCAAATATCAATTAAAATAATTTGCAGCATCATGCACTAATGATGAAAGCAGCTTGTGTCTTCATTGTAGCCGAAGATTTCAAGGGCCAAATTCACTGGAAATACAAACAGTGGTGCAAATTATATGTTAGAGCACAATTGTTTCCCTGCAGGCTATAAATAACTCCTATTTTAAGACACTGAGGGTTATTTGTCTCCTGTGGGAAGACTGTATTCTGTGGTGTAGCTGACCAGAAAATGGTTGTTAGTGATAAAGTAGTGTAATTTGCATTGATTTATTATTCATTGGCTGTGCAGATCAAGTGCAGCTTACTCAGCAAGAGGGATTGATACCAAATTCTTTTGTCGCTTAAACAAATATCCCTGCTGAGCATAAGTGAGAGATGAGATTGTTACAGAAGAGTGGTGTTATCAGACACCTTCTAGCTTGTAACTCTCTAAAATCTAAATCAAACTTACTGAGAATTTGACTCCAAACTCACTTTTGGGCTACCTGGGTAAAGACGGTTTGATAACTATTGGAAGTAGATGCATATAAAAAAAAATTAAAAGGCAATTCCTTGACTTTGCCTAAATTTCCCACACCATGTGACATGCACATCCTGCTTTGGAAGTTCTAGTGATTGTGTCTGGCAACCTGCACCCATAATAATAGGCCTTTATTGGCTGCTGTTTTTAGTGGGGGCAAAATTATGTTAAGGATAGGACATGATCATTCTTATAAGGATTTTGTCTGAAAATGTTAGCTTCAGAGCTTCCAGGTATTTTGAGACATTCTATGATTGATGTGAGAATGATATTATCAATGCCTACTTTGATGTTCCTCTGAAAACTGTACCCCTTGGAAGAAAACTACTTAAAAGACCATTTGTTGGATTTCTCTTCTCTTGTTCCTCACCTTTTATATCAGTTTTCTATTTGTGGTGGTTGTGGGAAAACCTGGAAATATGAATCAAATGCTTCCTTCAAAAAACAGAGGAATATATTTCTTAAGTGTTATTTTTAAGTTATTCCTGGGGGAAGGGAGGGTGTTTTATGTTCAGATTCATTATCTTCAGGTGTGCATGGCCTCTGCTGCAGGTGTTGAACCATCCCATTCTTCCCTGGATTATTATCAGCAATGATTTCACAGATTATTCTGCAATTCCACTGTGATTTTGGCCGGAAAAAAAAAGTAAAATTAGTTACAACATGGGAGGTAAAGCTGGAGGAAATTCTTAGAGGCTTTCTGGTGATCAGTTTTTCTTTGTACATTGACTGAGCATCAGTCTCTCTCCACAAGTCCTCATCTACAATCAGTCTTTGCATAAACACTCCATGTCCTGCCATGGGCCATTGCTTTTTGCAGCCTGGAATGAACTTGTGGAAAGTGCTGTAACTATAAATTACTCTTTTTGGGCCAATTGTTCTGGGGAAATCTGAACAAAATAGTAACCTTGGAACTTAAATGTTCTCCTAAAAGAATCATGTCCTATCCATATAAAACTGAATTATTTTGTAGCATATTCCTTCACATTTTTGCTAAAGGTTAACAAAATTGTTTAGACAGCTCTAGTTGGTGCACATCAATCTACTTTACAACCAGCTGATTAATGTCTGACTGATTTCTGCAGCAAATTTCTCTAATCACTTCTTATTTACAAACTGGGGTGGTTTTGTTTAAAGTAGCTATGCTGTGAGTGTTCATCTATCTTAAAAGTTCATTCCTTGACTGAAGCAAGTTTAGGAAACACAAGTCTAATGAACCTCTGTGACAAACGGTGCCCATAAAAGAAGAGGTCATATGCAACAGTTCTGGTAGTGTTAATCCCTCCTGTCATCTCCTACAGATGTAGTAGAAGAAAATAAATTCTTGAAGTAAAGAGAAAGGCAATCATAGCGAGTAGGCAAATAAGAGAAACAGTTACTCTGGAGCCTGCAAGGAGCTGTGCAGGAAGGCAGGAAATTGTGGATTTTTATTATCCAGGCTATTGGCTGACAGTTGGTGATGTGAAATAATCTACAGCTTTTTTTTTTGAGAACTTATTTAAACGTCATAGACTTACTCTGCTGGGAATTACAGAGGTTTCATTTTTAGAAATAAGTTAAATTATTCACTCTTTCTTCAAGTAGAGTTAGGCACTGGGCCGATGTCTTTGCTGTGATACATTGTGCTTCATTACAGACTACAAGTGCTGAATCCCTCTGCATGTTTATTCTGTTAGTAAATATCACTCTAACTGGTATTAGGAAACTTTTTCAAATGGTAAACATAAGAAATATTCAGCAGCTCTGTGTCCCTATAGGGAACTCAGTTGGACAGAGCCCACAGGTATTGGGATGCAGCGTAAGCAAAATTATTCACTTTATATTGACAAGCCAGTGTAACTCTGTGGAATTATAGCATGGCAGAAACAAGTCTCAAAGGTTTTGAAAGGTCAGATCTGTTCTACAGAACATCAGCATAAGTTGTGGCATACTGCTGATTTTGGAAACAAAAATCATATAAGTGGATATGTGAATATTTAATTAATTATTTAAGGACTACTGAGAATCCCTCAGTCACCTTCAGCAGACACTATGCCTTTTACTTTTAAAACAGGCATATTTTCCCTACACTTTTATGACTTGTTTACTTCTATCACCATGTACCTCTGTGAGGATATTCTACACATGGCTTTCAGTGTAGGAATAATTCTGCAGGTTTCCCTTTACTCTCTGTACCTCCTGTTCTGATGACTCAGATGTATTTGTGATATTTCCTAGTGAGGATTTCACCAATTCTTTCAGGCTTAGGTTACAGATCAAAATTCTGACCAATGTCATCTTCAGTTTGACTTTTCTTTTTGTATCTTTTGCAAAAAAAAAAGTTATCTGGTTTTTTTGGATACTTGAGGACTTAAGAAGAAACTGCTAAAGCTCTTGCCCCATCTCTCTTCACCTTATGATTCTCTCTCTGCCTTGTTCCTTTTGCTGGTTTTGGCATGTGCTCTTTCGTCCTGTTGTTATCCCTTTAGACTGCTTCTACAGAAAAATTTCCAGCCATATTGCCTTAATTATTTTTTCTAGATTTCCCTATACTTTGAGCAGCCTTCAACAGAAATGAACTTTATTTTAGAAGCACCTAACATTCTATCTTTATTTTATCTGTAATTTGTACAATTTTTGGAGACTGACTCTTGCTCTCCATCAGCCTATGGTACCTTCCTCGCTCAGATTTTGGCTACAATTTAAAGTTGAACTTCAGTGGTTTTGCTTTTTCTTAGGAAAACCTCATCAAGATATGCAGATATCCCTTTCCATTTACACCTTTGCCATGATTTCTTCAGAAAATCAGGATTCTGGTGATCAGAATTCTCCCAGTTCCTAGAGAAGACAGATTGACAGATGAGAGAAAAGTTTAGACTGTGTTTCTTATGAGTTACATTCAAGAAATTAGAATATTTCTTAAGGGATAGTCTGTGTCATTGTGTGGAGTGGCAGTAATTTTTGCTGAGACTGTTAGAACAGTTGAATATGTCAAGAAAGGATGGGAAAGGGTCTGAAGATGGTCGTATGGTATTCATGCCTGGCTTTAGTGTGCAGCATGTCAAAAAGGAAGAAGATATATTAATGGATAATGAAAGAAGAGTATAAGTGATAGAAATGACAGTGATGTTAACTGGACCATCAGGTCATTTAATGAAAGGTTTGTGCTTACCTTGACAGGGTGATTGGTTGTGGTCAGTTAGAAACAAGGAAAAGGTTTGTACTTAAATACCAGCTTGTTAGGGCAGGGGAATCTGAACTACCTGTGAAGACAAATGTTGCAGAGAACAATAGGTGCATAGCAGAATAATAATCTTGCTGGAAAAGTACTTCCTGTGTTCAGGAAGAACAGTAACAGAAAGTAGTAGACTGTCCATGAGTGTAACAGCGAAAGATCATTAAAAAAACCTCAAATCACCCTACCCCCTCCCCACAAACATAACAAGAAAGGACATAGTGAATAAAAGAGTATCTGTTCTGGTTTTAGCAGCTAATAATGAGATCGTGGAAAAGCTAGACTTGGGAAGTAACTTAAGATCAAGTGATCAGGAATCGATGTAATTAAAATGAAGGGAGGATTAAAAGTTTGTCCTTAATTAAAATTTGTCTTTGACAGATAGCTAACCTGAGTTTGCCAAGCTGCTAGCAATGCTGGTTGGCTGCACTGAGAACCAATGGAACTGAATAGTGCAGAAACTGGGAGCTTTTGCAAGTACTCCAGCAGTCTCAATTTTGTGTCCTGAGGAAGGAGAAGTTGTCAGAAAAGGGTGAAAGTTGCTAGAGTTGCTAGAACTCAGTCTGAATGGAAGCTAACAAGTGATGTTTATACGCATAGAAAAGAATATTTGAGCCATATAGATAACTTTCAAATAGCAAGAGGACTAGTATGTAACACTGCTGCTCATGGAGGCATTAAGCATAACTTAGAAGTGGCCTCTGTGTGAAAAAGCCAACCCCTCCCCATATCTGTCTGAGGAAACCCACGCGGTGACCACTGTGAGAAAAAAAAATCTGAATGTGATGGAAAGAAAGCTTGAACATGGCACTGCTTCTGAATCACATAAGAATAGATAAACTTTATAAGTGCACACTCAGAAATTGAAGGTATGAGTGCAAGGATTTTTAGCAGATCCTGCAACACCCACTGCCCAGCTCTGGGCTCTATGCTTTGTGCTTAATTGTGTCTGCTATCTGGAACAGGAGTAGTTTTGTGGTGTTGCACTGTTTCGCATTGTGATTCTTGAGTATCACTGCATCAGTTCAGGAGGTTTAAAGTATGTAAACTTTAGGGAAAAGTTGAAGAAGAGGGTGTGAAAAGAACCTTAAATGTGATGTCATGTTAGGAAACTGAAGAGTTTACTTGGAGGTTTTCTGGCTGAACACAGATGGTAACATGACCAGCTGTTGTACCTTTTCTGCCCTGTCAGAAGGCAGTGGCATTTTTGGGACACTCAAGTGGAGATTTTTGGGACACTGAAGGGGAGAATGCTGTCAGACTGGTTAAAATAAAGTACAGAGCGAGAGCTTTAAGATGCTGAGACTGGAAGAAAATGACTGAAAGGGTACGACTGAACTTGATACTTGGAAGAAGAGAATGAAATATCACAAGTGACGTTAAATTTGCTGTGCAAGCAACTCCCAGAGTTGGCGTCAATTGAAGGAAGAGGAAGAAATTTTAATAGTAGGGAAGGCTTTTAGTGTTAGGGGAAGTTAATTTATGTTTGTGGCAAAATGTGGAGTTTGAAATTTGGGAGGTAAAATTATACATGTGTTTAAGTGCAAAGGAGATGTCTTGGAAGGTGAGAAGGAGTGTCTAACAACATGTTAAGCTTCTCAATCAGATCTAAGGCTCCTGGTCTATGCTCCTCTTCTATTCCTTCCAGACCACCTTAGACTGCTTTGCCAATCTTTAAATGGAATGTGAACCATCACTGCAAAGGTGAGTCCTAAAGACATCGCCTAATTGTGTTAAACTGGGAAGAATACTGTGGCAGTGGAAGAACTTTCAGAAGTGTTCATCAATGTAGTGGGCTGCCCAGAAGAGAGGAGTATCATAGGAAAGATGGAGACTGAATTAAAATTCAGTGAGGACAAGATGTCAGAGCAAGGATGATGACCAGCAATACTAGAAGGGCCGTGTAGGAGGGAGATCCTTGAGATTTGCCCAGGAAGAGATCATGAATTACTGTGGTGAAACCACTTTCATTCAAAGGGAAACAGCAGAAACTGGGCTGGACATGATCCAATATAGAGTTGGAAGAGAGGAAGTGAGTGTGGTGGCTTTAGCCTGTGCTTGCAACAAGTTTACAGATGAGGGAAAGGAGGAAAAGAACTGCTGAAATAGATAGGGCTGACTTGTGGGTAGTGAAAAGGGGGAGTAGAGTGAGAGAGAGAGAGCAGTAAGCGGGGACTAAGCTTGGGTGAAATAGAAATGTGCATTCAAAGAGAAATAGAAGTGGTTAGAGAATTTCAGATGAAGCTGAATAGTCGATGGGTTCTGTGTGGTGATATTTTAACAAACTGGATTTTTGGTAGGATTTGGCGAAACCAATGAGAGATTTGGAAGTATCAGCACCTTCATGCTTAATGAAGCAGAAACTGGCTGAACAAGCTTTTTTCTCCAGTTAGTGGTGACTGATCTGAAGCAGCAAGGTGCTGCTGCTTGGTTTTCCCTCTTTCTTTCCCCTGCAGCAGGCAGCCAGGCACGGTGCCGACGTGTGCCCTGCGCTCAGCTCTGGAAGGAGAGCCATGCATCCAGACTTCAGGGGCTACACAGCCTAATTGTCTGGCTCTGCTCCAGCTGCTGATTGACCCAATAAACTCTAATGAATCTGGATTCCTGCAGTCTGATTTGCTTCCTCTCCTGGTTATGTGCCTCTCCTAGTCCGTGAAGAGCTGAAACCTGAGTGCTGGCTTTGACAAAGGGACTGAGAGAGGGGGAAGCACGGGAAGAAAAGACAGATAACAGCCGAATGTAATCAGGGTTTTATTACCATCCTCAGGAAGTGGGAATGGCTTTAAAAAAATAAAATAGTGGGTTGGAGCAAGGAAAGTTAGTTTTGGTGAGGTTATTTGACAGGAAATTACAAAATACAAACAGACAGAAGAAACACATTTTAAAACAGGGTAGGAAATCTAAAGTTACTTCACTGTGTATATTCAAAACCCTCAAAGCAAAGGCTGAAAATAGCAGTTTAAACAAAAGCTATCTTATCTGATAAAGGCATTTCAAGCACAAAAGGAAATTTATATATTGGGTTGACAGTCTTAAAATAAACTGATTGTCTTGATAACACCACAGATTTAATTGTGGGAAAATATTGGGTCCATTTGTATGATCTGCAAACACAGTAGATTCCCATGTAAATTCATCCCTTTTCTTTTTTTGTACCTTTCTTGTCTTCTAAGCAGTGTTTATCAATGTTTTCCAGAAATTGTAAAGGTAGATTTATGCATGTAGGACAAGACTGATAAATATGTGCATAATTTTTAGAATTCCATGCAGACCAGATACAATTCATTTCCTGTGCTACTGAATGGAAGCATATTAATGATACTTCAGCAAGTAGCATTCAGATTCAGAAGGATTTTGGCAGAAATACATTGTTTTGGGATGAGGGTAAAATTTCCAGTACTAGTGATCAGAATTCTTATTTTATTGATATAATTTTTTTTTTGATTTGTGATAAGCTTTTGAGTACTTGGTGGGTCTTTTCACTTTCTGTGCGGAAAGGAAACCATTCTGTTACCACAACACCTTTATCCTGTTGAGATTTCAAATAAACATTGCATCCATATGTGTCCTTCTAGTGAGATAGGATATGTGTTACAGGGTTGAAACTATTTGATTTGCTGCGAGGGAGAGAGCAAGGAGAAGGAGAGGAAGTAACAAATGATCTATTAGATTATCACAGCTCAGATCTAAGGCTTAGAATGCTGTGGGACAAAATATCTCGCTTTTGGCTGAAGTGGTGAAAAGAAGCATTAAAAGGTTTCTAGGTACACCTGCCTGGCTGCCATGATTTGGAACTTTGTGCTGCCTCCAGCTCCTTGCTCAGCAGGCTGCATTGCACATCTACCAGTGTATTACAGCGCAGCATCTGCAGCTCTGCACCTCGTCATACCTGCTCAGCCCTGGGAGATGTGCTAGCCTGGGATTTTTTTCCCCAGTTAATTCATCTGCTGTGCCTGTAACTCCCTCCTGCTAACACTGCTGAGCCTCCACAGTCAATGAACACAGCAAAATAAAGTCTGGTGGGAGAGCACTCGCTCACTGACTGCTGTGTTGGAAGGTAGTGAGGTGCACCGTGGCTTTGTTCTGGCTAGGTTAGGTACATGGATGTTTCCATCTGCACTTAAATATTTCCTTTCCAAGGTAATCCAGGTGTGCCTGGAGATCTGTTAGGGACCAGAGTGCTCAGAATTATCTGACCTCATGGGGCTCAGAGAGTATCACTGGAGCATAGCACAAAGATGAGTTCACACCAGTTTATGTTGAGGAACAAGACTGTGAGACCTGGTTGTGTCTTGTTGCTGGAGAATCTTGCTAGGAGTCCTGTAAATCTGTTAGGATCTGATGGGGGTTTTGCTCTGCTTAACAAAGAGCTATCAGCTGACAATGGGCTGTGAGATTTGGGTTTCAGTATAAATTTCCTGAACTTGTGATCGTTGGGGTTTGCACTCAAAATAAATAGAAATGACACCTGTACAGGAAAGCTGACCTTTTTTCTATTGATTTATGTCTTATTTAAATGACCTCTTTAACAGGATTTCATAACTCAACCAGGTGACTTCATGAGGGAAAGCCGTGGGAGGAAAGTAGCTTCCTCCTTTAAAATGGATGAGTGTTGATGTCAGTGCGAATTGCTAATCTAAAACAGTGAGCCTTTAAAAAAAAAGGAAATCAAAAAAGAAACAGCACTTAATTATCTTTCAAAAATGCATATATTGAGTGTATGGAAAAACAGGTAGTAGAACTATTCTTGACTGACTCTATTTTTGTTTTTAGGTTTTTTGGTTCTGAAATCCTCTACAGTTACTCCTTGATAAAATTCTGAAATGTAGATGTGGTATTCTAGTAAAAAGAGATCAATAAATTGTAGTGTCCTATAGTTAGCTCTCAGAATGCTGATACAAGTATTGGGAACTTCTCTTTTTCCCATTTGTTTTTTCAGCAACAATCAATACCAAGTGACACAGCTGGTAGAAGATTTTCTTAGGGTTAAAGAGCTTGCATCAAAATTAACACCTCTGAAGAATTCTAAGATAATAAAAAAAAAAGTTGGCTATTACTATGACCCATTTTTACAACCAGATCTTTCCTTTTTTGTTTGAAAGTTTAGATATATATGAATGATATTTAAGGAGATGCCAGGTGATAATAATGCTACATAATTTTCTTTCTGTCTTAGTCACATTTTATAGCTATTATTTTATATATGTAAAAAATGAAAAATTAGGTTCTGGAGATGAAAAGTTATTGCCTTATAACAATCCCTATCACAGGTTAGTATCATGACTAGGTAGCCAGCATGTCCTCTGCTGAATATGTATTAATGCTCGCTTTAACTTCTTAGCTAAGTTCAAAAAATAGCTGCTAGAGTTAGGATACAACCCTTTCAATAGTTTGCTGTAACACAGTTTTGCTGTTTTCACATTCATAATGATAGTAAAATAGACGGACTCATTTTTAAAAAAAAGAAAATTGTGTTTTATGTTAAACTGCAGTCTTTTCCCATCGGCTACTTTGGGAAAATTCTGTTTGCTGGTTTTGAAAGGTGTGTATGTGAAGCTCATTGTGACTACTGGGTGCAAATAAAACCAAGGTCAAGAAACACAGAGATATGTTGTCTCCTGGCTTTGGTTATGTGCATTACTTGAGCAAGTCTGTGACATCAAGTGTCTTTTCCCTGTGACAGAATTGAGATTGCGTGTGGGTGACTGACTTGAGACAAGAGTAAATGGATGGGAACTGGAATAAGGATCCAGCTTCCCTGACAGGGTTCTTCATGCCTAACCCACTAAGTGTTCCAACCAAGCAAAGTGTTTCTGCAAGGCTGAAAGACTTACCAGTTGGATTTTGGGACTTATAGGACTGTTCAGTGTTCCAAAATATCTTATGTATTTAACATGTGTCCCTGCATCTTTGAAACTCCACTGTGAGTAAAGTTTGAGTTAATTAACCAGTAACAGATGTAAACCACATTCAAACCTGACCGTATGTTATCCTTGTAGTTTATCTGTACTTGCTTCCTTTGAAAACCATGAAGGCTGAACTTATATATTTACAAGTACATGGTTTTAGTTTTGCCACTTTTTATGGTTTCCAAATATAGTCAGTAGTGCAGTTTGTTTCAAGGTGTTTTGAATGGAGTACCTGGCACATTTCCAGCATTTTTCCAATCAGTCACTGGCTGGCTTTTAAAAAAAAATAATTTTAAATATGAAGTGAGCATTTTCCAAAGCACTTAATCTAGCTTCAGCCTAGGATTGTAGCCTCTAGACATTGGTTGATATTTGTGATCTTTGCACCTGGAGAGGAACAATTCTGTGAAACTTTGCTGCTCCTTTTTACAAAAAGCAAAGTTTCTTTCAAGCGCTTCCAGTTTTAGGGAGAGGAGTGAAAAAAATTGACAGTAAGACTGAATTTTATTATAAAACTTCAGGGGAGAGAAGATGGAGAAAATGCATAAACACCTTTTAAAAAATGTTTTTAAAATTCTATTGAAGAATAAAGATTTTTAGGCCATTCTCATTCCTGTTTTGTTGGTGTGGTTTGAATGTTCATGGATTAGCAGCATTACTACATTCACAGTTAATGAAAACTTCTTCCTTCAGGGGCTTACCCAGTAGGGCCACAGTCTTGCAACTTCTTATGGGACAGGAAGGTGTTTTTCTCTACTGTGAGACTGGAAATCCTTTTTATTTGTTGTGTATAAGACAGACAAAAGTCTCCTTCTTATTCCCTTCACCCCTTCATGTGAAAGCTCTGCAGTTTGGCCTGAGGGAAGTAGGCTACAAAAGGAGGTATCAAATTTTGCAACCCTTCCAAAGGTGTTGCTGCTGCTCCTTGAACCCAGCCTGAGAGAGCCATTAGAGGGATCTTCTAGCAGCTGCTCAGGGGAAGAGTAAAGTTTCTGTAGGCTCAATCTGGTACAGCCACGGGACCTCGGCTCCATGTTAAAACACAGTTGCAAAATTACTGTATTTAAACTTAGTAACTCTTGAGGTTTATATATTTATCTTATTTATTTTATCCGTATTTATTTATACAAGTATTATGTAAGAGTTTTCCAAGTAGTTTATTAAAACCATGTGATATTGCTTACAATATGTTAACTGCCTACACAATTTTTTTTGTCAAATTAAGAGCCCAATATATAAATTGCTTTCTAATAATGTTGTTGAGGGTTTTTTTCAAATAAAAAAATTTAAATTAAGTAAATAGAAAGAAATGATCATTTTTTATTCCTGTATCCTCTAGTTATCCCCCTAAGCAGAAGCTGATTTGTATTATATGATGGTGTGACATAAACCATAACCTAAACTATGTATTGAAGGGAAAAAATATATATGTAATATAGAAGTTTTAGATGAGATGAATGCTATTGTCAGAGTAGGACTGCATTAGAAAATTATTTTTTTATTACTGAATACCAGTGCATAGTGAAACTATTTACACAATTATGCATTTGCAGGTATTTGAATTCTCTTAAGAAATTCTTTTGTTTACAAATGTTGTGGTGAACATAAAGTAACAGCAAATTCAGATTTCAGCATAAATATAATTTTTACGTGATTTTTAACTGTCAAATGCTATGCTGCAGATTTTTTGTCTGAATATACTAAACTAATTGGTGTTTCATATGCAGCTACAGTGCAATTGGTATTTGCCCTTGTTTGTTCCAGTTAAAACTGGTGACTCTTGTGCAAGCCAGCTTACACTCTTGAGTCTTGAACTATTTCTCCTTTCTCTTCTCTCTCATGCTTAAGTACAGTCTGTAGTCTTTGAGATCTCAGTCTTATCATAAAGCCCTCAATTCATGTTTATTGCTTTACCTTCTGAATTCTTCTGGGTAGGAAGTGCTCAGATCTGATTTCTTCCTAGGCTTGCTCACTAGTAACACATGTCAACTTTGCTTCTGAAACAGTCAGACATAAGAAGAAAATGGTGTTTGGAAAATCCCTGCAGTCTCCTAACAGGAGGCCTAAAGCTTGTGCAGGGGTTAGGAGTGTGTATTATATTAAAATTGGGATGAGCTGAATTTTTGAGATAAGTTTATTTCCCAAAGCAAATTTTACTTTTTTGATCTACTTAAGCCAAAGTGTCTTTTAGTTTAGTGTAATTTGTAATGAGACCAAAAAAAAAGGGGAGAAAATTTTATATGAAGATATAGTGACCATGAGTGACATGAATTAGTAAGAGCTGGGCATTAGCTCAAGTCCTGAGCAGAAATGGTCATGGGGGCATAGTTCTTCCATGCTGTCTCCTCTCCTGCAGGTTTAGTGTCAGTGTTGTCTGATGGCTGGCCAGTGATTTCAGCAGTGGTTAGCATTTTAAACTCAGCCTCTTTAAAACCAGTGACTGACAGAAATTAAAGCATTGGAGCCAAGCTCCAAATGATAACACATAAACACTGGGAGACTTAGTGCCTCCCTGCTGAAGTCCTTACAGCTTTTTCTCCTGGACATTCTGCCTTCCCACAGGGGAAAAAACCCTCCCATTAGACCTTGATTCAGAATTACCTTGTACATCTGGCACTGATGTCTGGTGTGTGACAGTGATACTGTCAGCTGTATGACAGGCATTCCAGGTGATTTCAAAAGTCTTTCACAGAGAGCCACAAACCCAGTCGCCTGTTTCTGCTGTGGTAGCACCACTACTTTTAGTGAATCATGAATGGGGACTTCTCCAAAGACTAGAGGAGCCGTTTGGGTTTGTAGCTAATTCATTTGGATTACTGAATTCAGAGGGGGTTTTCCCAGGCTGTCTGGAAAACCATGAAAAAAATTAGCATCAAGGAATGAAAGACACTGCAAGTGTATATAGGACAAACCTGCTTGCCCTTCCTCTATAATTTGATTTCTGTAATTAAATCAGATTTTTGAAGGCAAGAAAGATCTTCCAATAACTTGTTCACAGTCTGTAAGAGACCTTTTGCAGAACTGAGAAGAGGTTCTCAGTTTTCTGAAAAATCAGTGTTGGTCTATAACTAGCAGCCTGTTGGGTTGTGTTACAGCTGCTGAACACAAAACATGTGCTGCCTTGCATATCCACATGTGTTTCTCATGGAAATACCATGGTTATTGGAATTGAAGCAGAAAACCCTCCATTTTTGTAGTACAGTAATTGTGAAAGGATTTTTTCCACTACAGCAGCTTTGTCTTCATGTCTGCCACTTAGGGAAGTTTAACACCATTTGGAACTGTTTTCACTTGTAGAAAGGTAAACCTTGTGTAAGGATAGCCATTTATTGGAACTCTAAGTAAAATGGCAGATGGTCTGGATGTACAATTTTGTTTAGACACTGGCAAAAGGATCAAACTGTGGAAGAAGTTGTCATAGTAGAAACTATACCTACAACTAGCATGTAGAGATTTTAAATTATATTTAAATGAGGTCAGATGTATTTGAGTGAATTACATCCAACAAGGAAAGATTAAGATGGTCCCTATTGTTTAAACACACAGTCCCAAGCCTTTTAAAATCTCTGATGGCAGTCTTGGTGTGCTCCTGGCTGTGCAGTGAGGCCTTCTCCCTTGGGAGAGGGAACCAACTCCACCTACCTAAACCCTCCTTTCAGGCAGTTGTAGCGAGGAATAGAGGACCCCCTGAGCCTCCTATTTTCCAGGCTAAACACCCCCAGCTCCCTCAGCTACTTCTCATCAGACTTGTGCTCTAGACCCTCCCCAAACTCCATTGCCCTTGTCTGAACAGGCTCCAGCCCCTCAATGTCTTGTGGTGGGAGCCCAGAAGTGAACACAGCACTTGAGGTGTGGCCTCCACCAGTGCCAAGTACAGGGGGACAATCACTGCTCTGGTCCTGCTGACCAGTGTTCCTGATATGAAAATTAGACTAAAAATACATCTAGTCTACTTGGGAATGTCCTGTTATAATTTTGAGCATCACCAGGATGCCAATGGTCTTGGCCACCTGGGCACCCCCTGGCTCATGTTCAGCTGCTGTTAACCAGCATGCCCGTGCTCTTTTCTGCTTGGCAGCTTTCTGACCACTGCCCCAACCTGTAGCACTGCCTGGGCTTGTTGTGACCCAAATGCAGGACTCAGAGCTTCCCCTTTTTGAACCTCATACAACTGTCCTGAGCTGATCAATCCAGCCTGTCCAGATCCTTCCATAGAGACTTCCTACCCTCCCCCAGACTGAGACTCCTACCACATCAGTTTGGTGTTGCCTGCAAACTGACTGAGGGTGCTCTCAGTCCCCTAGTCCAGGTTCTCAATAATGCTACTAAACAGGACTGACCTGTCACCACCACTCTCTGGCCTATCACCACCACTGTCCGGGCCAGGCTATCCAGCCAGTGTTTTACTCAGAGAACAGAACACATCCAATCCATTAGCATCCAGTTTCTCCAAAAGAGTGCTGTGGGAAACAGTGGCAATGGAATTACCGACATCCAGGCAGACAACATCCACAGGCCTTCCCTCTTCCACCAAGCCTGTCACCCTGTCACAGAAGGAGATAAGTTTGGCCAAGGAGGACCTGCCTCTCATAAACTCTTGCTGGCTGAGCCTGATCCCTAGGATACATGGGACATGTTGCATGATGACACTCAAGCTGATCTTCCATGAGCTCCCCTAGCATCAAGGTTAGGCTGACAAACCTGTAATTCTCCAGATCATGGCCCTTCTTGTAGATGGGCATCCCATTTGCTAATGTCCAGTCAATGGGAATTTCCCAGTTAGTACGGACTGCTGGTAAATGATGGAAAGTGGCTCAAGTGAGCACTTCCACCAGCTCCTTCAGTACCCTTGGGTGGATTCTATGATGGCTCCATGAACTCACATGTCTAAATGGCATAGCAGGTAACTGAACATTTCCCCGTGGACGATGGGGGTTTCATTCTGCTCCCTTCTTCAAGCTCAGGCTGCTCTGACTGTGAAAAACAGGAAAAGAAGGCATTAAGCACCTCAGCCTTTTCTTCATCCTTCATCACTCTGTTTCCCTTATGTCTAATGAAAAAGAGATATCCTCTGAATATGGTGGTCTCTGTAAAGCAGCACAGCACAAATTCTCATTGTGCATTGGTGCATCTGTTGTATCTGAGGTTTTGCTGTTTACCTTCTTTTATACCTCTGCAGTGTAACAGCTTCTTCTAAGAATTTCTTTCCTTCCACTGTCTACATTTTTGGCTCATCAAATCTAATATACAGTATAGTTTAAAACCACAGTGTCTTCATGTGATAAGGGAATTCTGATTTTCTTTCTCATTTTCTAGGGGCCGGCTCTGAGACCACCTCTGGTTATGGTCCACATGTGCTACTGAAGCTGGCTAGAATGGTGTGACAAATGTAAGTATTTTGAAGAAACTTGCCCCTGCAAGCCTCCATTTGTGTACTTGGAATTAACAGATGCTTTAGTCTCCCTGTGTCATGCCCCTGCTTCTGTAATGTGCATACAATGATATCATTCATATCATCACACAAAGATGATGTGAAAATGAGTCATTTAATGTTTGTGATGCATTCAGATGTTGTGATGAGCACTGTAGGAAAACCCACAAGCAAATGAATAATTCATTGTTCAAATCAGGCTTTGAACAGTACATGGTAAACAAGACATGGGACTTCACACTGAATAGTAAGAGTAAGGCCAAATAATTAATGATCACTTGTTCAATTATCATGGTTGATTCAGAGTATTGAAAGGGAATGGCCTCTTGTGGAAAGAGTGTAGTCGTGTCCTGAAGGACTGGATATTAGTATATGATGGGAAAAATAAATAAAGAAAAATAATTTATGTTTTTTCTTTTATTTTGTTATTTCAGTGAACTTTAGTATTAGTTATGATGTGTGTTTTGGAACAAAGATGAAGTGTGTTAGGCTTCCTAAACTGCCTGATTTTAAGTCTGGGTATCTCCCATTACATAGATATGATAGAATTGGAGAATCCTAATCTCTTCTTAAATTCTGTTTTCATAGTTTCTTGCTGTCCAGTGAATCCTTTTGGTCTTTAGTGTTTAAGCATCAAATGAAGGGTGTAACACCTTCTTGGGACACTGTGGTACAGTCTTTGGATATATTTTTTAAATTTTGATGTATCATATATATCTTGATGTGAAATTATCTTAAGAGCAGCTAATGGAAGAGGAGATGTAAACTTTCTCCCGTGTACAAGCTGCAAAATAAAAGTTTAGTTTTGATGGAATCTTACATTCTGTAATAGCTTGTTCCTGTGTTGAACCTTTTGACCTTCCTTTCCATGATAGCTCTGAATGTTTACATTTTGAGAGTGAAAAAGAAAACTGAGGGAGGTATTTGCAGCTACACTACACAAAAATGTGTCAATAATTCAGGCTGACTAATAGCTCCTCTAGTAACCAAAGTCACCTGCAATTTTTTGTAGTCCTAGAGCATAAGCTATCCAGAACATATAATCAATTCCACTCTGCAGATGGAATGGATGTTTTTTTCCCAGGCATCTCCTCCCTACTTTCCTAAGCTGAAGCTTTAAAAATCAATTCCACAATTTGATCAGATTAAATTCCTGAATATGCTGAGGTAATGATACCAAACTTCTAACATTTCACTGCTTCCAGTGACAAATCTTTTGGCAGTGTAGCATTAAAAATAAAGCAGAATTTCCTTGTGAACATAATAATTCACATTTGTAATTTTAAAAGTATTTTAACTGTATTTTTTATGTTTTAAATGCAAGTCCACTGAGCACAGACATGTCCAAGAAACAGCCACAGCCCATGTTAATGCAATGACATCACTGAGTGTGATAAATAGCAGTTATGTCACACCCGCTTTTGAAAACAAAAGCAAATCATGTTTAAAAACAATTCTGTATTTCACACTTCTAGAACAATTTAACATAGTGCTACTGCTTCATAGTCTTTGGGCACATTTTGAGAGCAAAGCCTGCATAATAGCTTAGTGATTGGAATGAAACACAGGATCAAATATAAAGGGATAAATCTGCATTTTAAGGTTGTAGAGAAATATGAACTTTAAGCAGATTAACAAGATAAGAAATGTAATGAAAGGAAGAAAGATTCTTTCCTAGATTCCAAAATTGGCAAAGAACAGCAAACACAATTTTTATGGTTTTTACTATAGTGTATGTGAACAGATAACTTGCAAAGGATGAACTCATCTTTTGCAAAGATGGGCCAAATTATTACACCTGTAGGTTGAAACATTCAGGGAATTCTAAGCAGAGTTTCGCTGGCCCTTTGTGAGAGATGAGTTCTGGGGGTTAACTGGTATTTGCTTCTGATTTTGCCAGCATTTTCTTAAGGTCCTGCATAATTTTTAACCTGAGTTCATAGTAAATCCAATACCTCATCAGCCTCACAGCCAAAACCTCACAGAGGTGGATTTTTCAAGTTAAGGAAACATGAGACCTCTAACTTGGAGACACAAGCTGGTGAATGTAGGTACCTGAAGTAGTTCGTGAATCTGCTGATGCCAATCAGGCCCTGAGTTAGAAACTACTGAGTTAGTTCTTTGCATTTTTTACCCAGGGGTCTTAAAGCCTGTTACCCCTAATAAATTACTCTTGTCCACAATGTGGAAGATGTATGTAAGTTACTATGGGCTTATTCTAAGCCTGCACAAATGGAAACATAAATCAGCTTGGCTTACACTGCATGCAGAAGTGGTGTCAGGAGCAGAAACCAAAGGTCTTCTTTCTCCTCTGGGTCAGCTGACTCAGGAGTGTGAGAAAGCTCATTCATGTGCACACAATTCTGCCTGCTGTCAAAGTCTTTAGCCTACTTCCCAAAGAAAACAAGACCTTTTTTTCCCTTTTTATTTCTCCTCTCTCCTTTTTGTTCTTTTTTTTTTCTCCCTCCCCACCTCTTCTGCCTCATCCCTTCACCCAATAACCTTTGGAGGTTATTAAGGTCTTGGCCTTAGGAGGTTTGGGCAGAGTTGGAAGGGGAAAGCAATAAAAATGTTATGAAATATGGGACTGACTAGAAGAGGAAGATAAATTAGTCCTTTCTGAGGGATGTGTGAGCCTACCAGGTCTGTGCTCAGTCTGACTTGAGAGGTTGGCTGAACCTCTTGGACCATGGCTCAGGCTTTGCCATAGCAGTACTGCCTCTGTGCCCAGCTGGGAGTTAGCTGATGGAGGAGGGATGTGTGGAACCTTGTTGAAATGGTGTCACTGGAGTAAGGGTTGCTGGGAGTTGTAATTGGCCATAAATGAGAGAATTCTTCTGCCTGTAAAAATATATTTAGTCTACTTGAGAATGTCCTGTTGTAATTTTGATCAGCTTGGTAATTAAAAAAAGGGCATTTTATTTCCAACTAGAGTTGATAAAGCAGAAACTTATTTAAAATATTGAACTCTAAGCCCCTTCAAGGGAGTGTTCCTTTAAATAAACACATAACAAACTCCTAGAGGTTGTTTCTTTTTTTAAAAAATCTTCTAAGTAAGTGTTTTTTTGCAGTGTCTTTCATCTCATGGGAACTGTCTACTCCTTGATTTAATCCCAAAACATCATCAGAGTCAGTGGGAAAGAAAAGAAAAAAAAAAAAATAGTATCTGCAAACTCCTAAATAAAAGCTTAGTGTATTGTGATTGAGCTGGGAAAAATCCTATCCTGGTAGTTCTAGACTTTGTATAAGGAATTTTCAGAGTTGGAACTTTTAATTGCATTGGTATACGGCCATAGAATTACTCTTTTCACCAAGAACTACACACATGAAATGCGTGAGGAACATGTGGAGTGATGTTTTATTTTGTTCTCCTTTGGAGTACAACATTGTAGGTATTTAGCATAGAAGGAAATCAGAAATGCACATCAGAAACATGTACCCAGTTTGTTTGGAAGAGAAAAATTGAGACTGTTGTCTCTCCACTCTCCCTGGAAAATCTGCTAACTTGATATTCTGTAGTCTGAGTGAGCTCTCAAGGTCATCAAAGTAATTTTTTGAATCCTGTGGCCTTCTTATTCTTATAGATAATAGCATCAGTCCCATTATCTGATACTCTTCAATTTTGTTTTGGCTTCCTGCAATTTACATCCCATTGTCCACTGATATTTTCTGCTTTCTTTTAAACTAAAGTCAAATAACACTTCCTATGTTGGCTCTGGACTTAATAAAAATCAGACATGCAACATTTGGGACTCTTAAAATAACACATTTTAATACAAAGATGTGAGATAGCTTTTGAAATCTGTGGTGGATGTTTATTTCCTGCTGGGCTTAATTTAGGAATCTAGTGCTAGCATTAAACTAAGGGGAAAAATGTTTGCTCTTTCATCTGTGTGCCACATCCCATCCAAAATCACAAACAGCTCCTTTAAATTTCTGATCTTTGTCCCCTGCTGGATGTGCATAATACACATGCCTGTCTGACATATGAGACAGCCAGAACCTTGAGAAAAAAAAATAACACTGCTAAGCTTTTGCTTCTTGTCTTAGGCCTCATAATCATCTGCATTTTGTAGAATGACAAGTGTCCAAATCTGTTTTGATTTAATAAAGATGCTGCTTTTCCTTTTTTTGAAGAAATCTCTTTCTTACCAAGTCAAAAGTCCTGATTTTATTGGAAAAACAGAATACAGGTAAAAATGCTTGGGGAATAAATACCTTCCCCACACCAGAGGACCATTTCCTCTTTTTTAATACTGCCTTTGAATACAGAAGTAAATACTTTCAGGAGTGTCAACTTAAAATTGAAAAATTTACTCAGGTCAAACCAGAATGTGAATCTGTCTTTTAACACCTGGCCATGTAGCTCATTAGGTAGGTGTAAACCATAACATGCAGAAGAACTTCTGGTTTTGTGCAAGCTGAAATGAAACTGTGTGGCTTCAGACATTCAGCTTCTTGGATCAAAGAGCTGGGATCAGAGTTTAAAAGAAGTTTTCACTTTCTGTTTGATAAAAGTCTATCTTTGTTTGAAAAATCATCTTGGGCCCATTGTGCTACAATAGAGATTACACACGAAGCACATATTTTAAAAGAAAGTTATTAAGTTGTAAAATGTAACATTGAAAAGTTTGATGCTAGAATCAGTATTGGTCCTGTAATCTCAGTGGGTATGTTGTATGTAGGCATTATGATACAGATTTTAATTATTTGCTTGCATCTTTTTCCTCTGTAGTTTCTCTGCCTCATTTACATATACATCCCTTCTCACCTCTCCCTCCCCTCAAAGAGAAAGCACTCTTTAAACTGACAAGTTATTTGATGTTTTGTTCTCCCTTTATGTAGTATAAGAGCAAATTGCACTAACTGTATGCTGTTCCAGCCCTGATATAAGGGCAAAATAATTAATTCTCTCCTGCAATTCTCTGTGGTACTTCACCAACTGAGGAGCAGAGTGATCCTCTACAGCCCAACACCAGCTTTTTAGTTGCATTTGTAAGGAAAGTCCTTCCAGGACAAACTTAGAGAATTTATGTATTGAAATTTAAGTTATTTTTACAAAGTGTCTGTGCACAGATTTAAATTTTCTACCAGACAGAGAGATCTGAGATGATCCTGAGTTTAAAAAAAATAGGAAGAAAAAGCAGGCGTGTTCATAACTGACAGGCATGTTGCCAGTTCTTGATCCAAAGCAAGTGTCTTCTAAGGCTTCCCAAAGTAAAGGCCTCCAGGATTTTGCAGTGTGTATTCTTCAATTCGTTTGTTTGTGAAAACTGAAGTTTATGTTTATAGAAAAGCAAAACCTCAGGCCAAACAATTTAATTTGCTGGAAAATAGGTCTTTGAAAGTAAAAATATCTAACCCACTTGGTAATTGAGGGTGCTGTTTAGCTAAAAGTTTTAGTTTTGTAGAAGACTATGAAAGTGTACTAAACTTTGATTTTCTTTAAATTCTTATGTTGTTAGCATATTCAAAGTATTCTGCACATAGTGGGCAATAATCAGCTGTGCTGTGCTGGTATGAGTATGCTGGTCAGATATGCCTTGGGTCTGACCTGCATTCTGTAAATCAGATTCCTGTCTATGTCTTATATAATCACACCTTTTTTTTTTTTTTTAATGATGTTCAGTAATAGAAATAAACTAAAACATAATCCAAGGCAGTGTGAGTGCTCATTTTTAAAAAGAGATTCTTTACTCAGTGTTCTTCAAAGCTAGCTTTGTCTAAAAGGGTAACATGATTTTTCAGGGTCTTTTCAAAGACACTAAACTCTGGTTAACACTTCATATCAAAGAAAGAAACTAAGGAGTACTTCTTTGGAGCAGATATTTTGCTTTCTTGGATTTTATCTATCTTCCAAATCCTTGGTATTGACCTTAAGCAAAGTGATGAAGCTTGAAAGGAGCAGATATAGCTCAGCCTCAGTTAGAAGGGACCGCTCCCAAGCACCTCTCCACTTGGCACTCCTGATAAAAAGTTATTTTAACCATACTGTACTCCAAAAAGTCTCCTCAGTGTCCTTATTTTTTGCCCCATACTGGGCACATATTACATAGCTCAGAGGTCATGGTCTGTTCCAAGTGCAATACACTGATGTCTTTTTGCAGTCTCTTTGATCCATTCTTTTCTTTTACTTTGTCAGAGAGGGCTCAGTTTTAAGCACACACTGAGGTACAGGAGAAGAAACTCAGTGAGGATCTCAGTGATGAGATGTTGCATCTCCCACACCTTTTTGCTGGTATTATTTTGGTATACTACATTTATCATTTATGTGAAGTTGTGATTTGTCACATTGATATTAAATCGCATGTAGGCAGCATTTCTCTCATTTGGAGGTTGAGGTAGAAAGGTAAGGTGAGCATCACCAACGGGCTGTGCAAGAACCAGCTCTCTGTCTTAACAGTAAGCTGCCACAAAATGCAATTGCCCTGATGATGAGATGCCATTAGTATATCACCTCCAATAAGGTCTTTATTTCATCAGTTGTGTCATCACTGGTATAAGAACGAAAATGAATGCCCAAGTGGTACACAGGCCAGCTCAAACCACAACATCAAACTTTATCTTCAAAAAACCCTAAACCAGTTGCTCATAAAACAAACCATCCCACCATGCATTCTAGTATTTTCTTTGTGGAGTATTTGTTCAATAAAAAACCTGCCCTTTTGGTTGTCTTTATAAGAAGGTATACCAGAGGGAAAATTTCTAGGCTGGTGGTAAAACTTTCAGAAAGTACAAATGGATTGAAGATTTCTAAGGCAAATATTTTTATAAAAAGTTTGGACATTGAAGGCTGTTTCACTGACTTCCAGTGAGACAATGTTTCTGAGCATGGCTCTGAAGAGCCTTAAAAGCTAAAATGTGTTGGGAGTTTTTAAAATGCTACCTTCAATCTTTATGTGCTGTAATGGGGCCAAATTTTAGGCAATGGGAACAAAATAAGTCCTAGTTGGCTGCACTACTATTCTTAATTGTAAGCTATGAAAAATGAATTAAAAGTGTAGAGACAGCACAAAGTTTGTGTTACATACACAAAGCCAGTACAAGTGTCTTCTCATGAAAATGTTTTATCTTAATTTTTTTCTTTTATTTTGAGAATGATCATAGTATATAATGTGAATTGTATGTGGAATTATCCTGTAATTGAGCTTCAACATCCCATGTGTAGATGGAAATATATGCATCTGTGTTGCTGTAGTAGTTACTCCTGGTCTGAAGCATTTCCTATACATAGAATGGGAAATATGCAGACAAATTTAGCTCCTGTATATGCAAAATACTTAGTTTTTAATGAGTGCAGTTTGGATTTTTTTCATATTTTGTTCACTTGAGAATATCTGGGTTTATTGCACATTTTCTTAACCTAAAATACACCCCACCCCCACCCCCCTCCCCCAAAAAAAACCAACATCCAGAAACCCACCATGAATTCTTAGGTTCAGTTTCCCAGATTTTTGTATTTTTGTAAATTAATTTTTGTGCAATGGTAGTTATTATGACAACTCTTCTCTCTTCCAGGACTTCTCATTTGTTGGATGTTTCTTAGAGAACTCCAGAGAGAGCTGAGAACATAATTGACTCTGATGCAGGGATATTGATACATCCAAATATGAGAAAAATTAAGCTTGCAATGCTTATGCTTCTGTATTTTACTGTGGTATTTATGTTACACTTCAGATTATTATTTCAACATTTCAGATATTTCAGTTCCTCCTCATCACTGTTATTCCTTTAAGATGTTTCTGTAAATATTGGGCCAGAAGCAGGAGATGCAATGGAGCTTGTTATGTAATCCCAATAGCAGGGATTGTCCAGATTAGGTCTCTACAGAGAAGGTATTTGTCTTTCAGACCTCTACTTTCTTTACACATAGCAGCAGAGCTCATTCTTACCTCTTGTTTGTAACAGCATCCTCAAGTTTTACAGTTCATGTGCAGAAACTGTCCATGTAGGTGTCTCTGATATTCATGGCTGGTTTGTGACACACTGGTTTTGGCATGTTTCTGTCCACTTAAAAATAAATTCAGTTTTGGGTTTTTTTAATATTTTTATCACAAAATGTAATTTTCATGAAAATTTTTGAGAAATCTGAGCTCATGGCCAAATATATGGGACTTCACATTAAAATTTCAGATGCTTTGGTTAGAATGTGCTGCTAGAAGTAGGAGTGTCTATGGTGGGTTTGATATGTGCCTTCAATGATGCGACATTGGAGGACACATAGAAGTCATCCTTAGATGTGCAGAATTATTGTTGTGAGCAAAGAAATTAAGTCTGTAGATTTTTGGGGCAACTTTCAATTCTGTGCATTGGTTGTCTGGTGCTTCTCAAACCTTTGCTTTGAAAATACAGAGATTGTCTATTTTGATTGAATATTTTATAGATTATGGATAAAACATTAAATATGGTTTACTGGATGTTTGCGTTTTATTGCCATAGATTTACCTTATATTGATTTCTAAACCATAACTTTTTTTTAAGTTATTTTTGCCTTTTCAATAGAAAAATGGGGTTTAATAGAGAGAAAAGTTTGATTGCCACAAAAGAACAAACTGACTGACAAATTTTTTTGACCTAGATATGTGAGAAATATTTTTAAAAGTACCATACAAATATGGTTCTGGCTGCAGCTTATTGTTTAATGGATATGAGAGAGACTTTAGGTTCAATGTCATTAAGCAGTTTCTTTAAAAGCAGATGTGGTTTGGAATACTTGTTTATAAATATGCAGATGTACTTAAGCCCAATAACTGTCAAGCATTTGCATGTTAATGAAGTGCTACTGCACTAAGCAGTGGACAGCCAGCTGGAACTGTGGAGATAGGATTTATGCTGGGGATCTCAGGGAAACTGCCATGCCATGTAAACAGAAGGTATGGCTCCTATTGACTGGCAGGCATCTTGTTCACTATTGACACTTATTTTCTTCTATTCTATCAGATGCACAGTAAAACCAAGTTCTTGCTCTCCCCAACCCTCCTGTTTTTTTCACTAAAGTAAATCAATTTTGAGGACAGAAGTGAATACCCTTCTTCCTCAGATAGATGACAGAACTCATAAGGGAACAATTACAAGTCTAATTCAGCTCTATTAATGACATCAGCCCAATGATTCTTGGATTCAAAGTCCCGGATGAGTTCCTAAGCTTTTTAACCCTAAGCTTCTAGGCTGAAGTAGCATGACTTTTAAATTTTGTTTTCATTGAAAGATCAAAAAATTACTGCAGCATTAATTAACTGAGTGTATTTTGTTTGTGTAGCCCACTGAAGAAAGGTTGTGTACTTAATAACATTAATTTGCTGGCTAAGGAAAAAAAAGAAGGCTGGTGTGTTGGGCCTATTGGAGTAATTGTCTGTAGAGCTGACAAAAGCTTCTAGAAGTTGGTCATCCGTGCATATATTTTCTAGAAGATTTTTCTGTCAGATCTAGTGTGATAATCCTGACATGAGCTTTTCTAATGGGCTGGATTGCAGATGGATTACTTGGGGTGACTGTTTGTTTTATCTTGTGCAGATTTTAAGCACATGAAGATTTTTTATTTTGCGCAACAGTTACAAATATATAATCGAGAATGTAGAGGGGGAATTACATGCTTCTCTATTTTTTTTTTTGGTAATGTAATAGCATAATAGCATCCATAACTTGCCCTTATGCAAGAAAACAATGGGGACTGGTGGGGTTATTTGTATGATTAAAAGCTGTACTCCTTTGGTCAAGGCAGGCCAGCCATCCCTTACACCTTCTTTGACAACTCACTATATTGTCTTCAAGCTTTTTCTGGAGGTGGGTGCAATGTTTGCCTTGCTCCAGGTGTGGGACATCTCTGCTGGTCTCTATGATTTTTCCAGGACAAGAGAGAGCAGACCTTTAGAACAGCAACCTCTTCTCAGGACCCTTGGGTGCAGCCCATCTCTGATGTCCTCACGGCTGCTGAGTTGCTGCTGTCCCAAAATGATGACTGCTTCGGCTAGACTGGGGTGTAGAGCACCACTGAATGCACACTACCAGAAAACGTCCTTGGTTTTCTCTTAGTTTCTGTTTCCTTGTACTGTAAGAGAAGGGAACCTCTTTGCCAGTCACATAGGAAGATGGTGTTTCTTGTTCTGGTTTGCTCAGAAATAGGACAAGGAGTCATGAAAAGCAGCTGCTGTGCACTGGAGAGAGAGAGCTGTGATATTGTGCCGAGGAGGAGAAATGCTGGAGCAAGCCATGCCCCCTTCTACAAGTCCTTTTGTAATGTAAAGGGATTATTCCTTAATTAAAAGGAGCCGTGGATCTTTGCCTGCTGGTTGGAGGCAGCACACCTGTGGCCGGCTCCAGGGGGAGCAGGCTCTGGTTGCCTGCTGGCTGCTGGCAGCCGCTCTGATCCTGTTTCTGCGGGAACAAGTGTTGGATCAGCAAATGGGATGTATGTGAGAACAATAACACACAAATATTGATTTACTGGCTACCCGAGCTATTTCTGTGGCTGCAAGCTGTCTGCCTTCAGCCTAACACTGTGTGTGAGGCACAGTGCCCCTGCTCTGCTGCCTTATCTTTACCTAAGCAGTGTTTCAGCACATGGCATGTGAGAAAGTGCATCCGTGGAATGCTTGTGTGGTCTGCCAGAGCTTAGTCCAACCTACTTCTTCCTCTACCACCAGTGCCAAGACTTAGTGTTACATTTGATAAGTCTGCAAACTGAGGACAAGGACTGCTGTGGAGTCTGACATCTCCCAGAGGAGTGAGGAGCAGACAACAAAACAGGACTGGGGAGGTGGTTATCTTGTAACCAACCTTCCCTTCCCTTCCCTTCCCTTCCCTTCCCTTCCCTTCCCTTCCCTTCCCTTCCCTTCCCTTCCCTTCCCTTCCCTTCCCTTCCCTTCCCTTCCCTTCCCTTCCCTTCCCTTCCCTTCCCTTCCCTTCCCTTCCCTTCCCTTCCTTCCCTTCCCTTCCCTTCCCTTCCCTTCCCTTCCCTTCCCTTCCCTTCCCTTCCCTTCCCTTCCCTTCCCCCCTCCCAAAAAAACTTAATCCCATCCCTTCATATTTAGTACTGTGCAAAAAGTTAAATTCAGCCTGTCTCAGTTTGAGCAAAAAGGGGTGAAAAACCCCTTATGATAATAAAATTTTGTTCTGTGTAATTTGGGCGCCAGTCTGAAGATCTGCTGCTTTGGGATAGTGTTCAAGCATAAGTCCAGGCCTACAACAGAGTGGCAATTGTGCTTAAAAATTCTGACTTTACTGTTCCATGAATGCAGATTTAACTCTTATTACTGTCTAGATAACCAGATACCAGAATTGTTTGTTTTGATCTTACTACACAAGATGCTAATCGATAACCAGATTCCTTGTAATTAACTTCTTATTAGATGGAATTTTATGGTTTTTTAAACCTACACAGCTTTTTGTTTTGTAAATCCCTAGATACTTCTGCATTTTGTGGTTTAATTACATTTTTAATAGAAAGGAATTATAACTTTCCTGGGCAAAGGGTTAAAATAGAGTTTTCATTTGAAAAGGGGAATTTAATGCTATGCCCATCAGGAAGCAGTAGAATTCAAATCCCAGAATGCCTGACAACTGTCAGTCTGACAATGCCTTACTGTATTCTGTTGCCCTCACTGTCATATTAGGAAACCTTTCCAGGGCTCAGTGAGCTCCAGAGAGTTATGCTTGTTTGCAGAATCTTTCCTTCTGCCCTTCCTCCTCTTTCCTTTTTATTATTAAATTACTTATTAATTACTCCCCGGATTGTAAGGCTGTTAAATACAGCTCATCAAACTTTGACTTTCTGCCAGAGAAGCTTTTGGCTTCTTCAATTTGTCCAGCTTCAAATTGCTCCCATTGTCCAAACCTGCAGCTGGCTATTGATGTGGTGTGGGAAAGCCCCAATGGATCAACCTTTCCTTGAGAGCACAACAGCAACACAGAAACAGCAGGTGTCATGGGGACCTTTGGGCTGTTTCCACAAGCTGGAAAGGTTGCTTTTGCAGTTTGGGATTCCTCCGCTGTGTTGTACCTGCTTGTGTTGCCCTCCAGCTTCTGCAACACTGTTTTATTGCAGTGTGCTGCTGAAATTACTCCTGCTGGTGCGACTTATTGCCTGTGGGGTTTTTTAAGGTTGCTGGGCACTACTGAGACAGCCAGCAGACCTTTCTTACACTGCAAATCTCCTTGACATATTGAAGATCTTGTGATTGTTTCAGTTGTCTGCTTTATTTAAAAACCTCTGCTGTGTGTCAAAACTAAAGGAATCTTTTTTCTTCTCAACACACTGATAGTTCCTGGCAATTGTGAGCAGGACATAAACCCATTAAAAAACCCCAATTAGTTCTTAACCAATGTTTGTACAATAGCTCAATACAAATCATGTTTAAACATTAGCATAAAGCAAAACAGTGCAATTTTCTGTTTGACAAATTTGTGTATGCTGTGGAAACCACAGGATTTGTGGGAGGAGGAGAATGCCTTGGAGAAGAATCCAGCATTAACTGGCTATTGGTTACTGAGATGGTACACAAACCTCGGCGTCAGACTGGCTTTGTTTGTTGCTCCAGGACTTGTGGGCTGCTGATGTTTTTTTAAGGAACACTTTTCTCAGTTGCATGCTTGCCTAGAGGTGGTCTCCTCCACCACAAGCACCTTATTCTTGCCAGTCATCCCTTCAGGCTCAGCGTGCTGGTGTAAGCTGAAACAAGAAAACATGTCCACAGACCACAGCATGCTACATCTTATCAGCAGCGGCCGGCAAACAAGCTCACATCAGCCCTAGTTTGTAAAAAGCTTACCAAGCTAGGACTAGGCTCCTCAGGAGACGAGTCGCTTCTTCCCCACCAGCTGAAATCATGAGATGCACTGGGGGCTGCTGTCCTGGATCGATTGGATGTGCTGATGCCCTGACGCCCTTTGCAGATATCAGACGTATTTAGTACTTAGGGCATGCCTCCATACTGCTCTGTTTATCCTGAGCCTCCTGGAAACCATATGTCTGTGATTCATGGGGCACTGAGCCTGGGCTAATCAGCTATGTTGACAGGCAGGGTATATTTTATTGAGCTTAATGCAACCTTAATGTTGTCGTGCTGTTTCCAGAATAGTTTGCATGGATGTGCCTGTGATCAGAGGAGCTTAAAGTGACTTGGAATTTGTCCCTGTCCAGTTCAGACTGCATGACCTTTAAAGAGACTGTGAAGCAATACCTCTTCCTTTTTCCTCTGTGCCCCAAAGGCCAATCCAGGACAAGGAGGTTTTGAAGGGACACAAGAAAAACAGAGCCAAAGTAAACACCAGCAAGGAAAGAGGAGCGGGGAGGAAGAAACAGAAATAGCAGTGGAAATCTGTCAGGTAGAGAGAAGGCCCTTTTTGACATACTCTATTTCTTATAACACTTAGCATACATTTAGTTAAACCAGTAAAAAAAAAAAAAGCCATTCTGACCCTGTGAGACGTTATGTTTGCATTCAGAGTATATTCCTGCTGGGAAGATTATATTCAGCATTTGAACTAAGGCAAACTGGAATTGTTTTGTAGGAACTGTGTATTTTAACAAAGGCATTTTTTAAATTCTGGGACATCTTCCTACTTGTTCTCAACTAGGTTTATGTATTAAAAAGAAATAAAGGAAAAAGGCAGTGCGGGCACGCTGTGGGTATGTTACAGAGTTGCTGAGATGACTGACCCTCCCTATTTGGCTGGCTAGTTTCTGAGAGCATGTTGAACACATGCTCTGGTGCTGTTTGAAGGCCCCATGAGAGGAAGAAACTGATTGAAAGCTCTCAGTTATGCTGAAGTGGGTGGCCAAAGTGCTGGAATTAAACAGCTGCTATGAACCTGCTGAACTTTGTTGTTTATAAATTATTTTGCAAGCCATCTGGAACAAGAATACCACAGTTTACAAAAGCTGTAGCTGAGGTTTTCAGGTTGAGCAGCAAGTGTGAAATATTATTAAGTGATTATCAGATTTTAAAGGCTTTTCTGAGTAGCTTAAAGAGAGACTCTTAGGTTAGTGAGGTTTTAACTGAAACACATTGCTGGCTTTTCTTTCCTCATGGTGTGTTTATCTTAGTTACATTTGGGTCTCTCATTAAGTCCTTAACAATACCCAAGAATCCTATTGTGACTGAGTGGAGGAAAAACAGCCATTAGATAGGTTTGTTTGCTTCATGGGTAGCAGGTTGTACTGCTGTCCCTGACAAAGTATTCCTCAGAAAACCTTCCCCATGTGTAGGGCTCACATCAAATGTGAGATTATTTATGTTTCAGGTGGAATGAAGCTACCTCATACATCTGCCCATTTCCCAAATCTTGCTGAAGCATCCCAGTGACTCCTGTAAGTGGGACAAGGGCACAAGGACCATGCAACATGGCCAGGCTGTGACTGGCAGCCTCCCTCTGGCTTGGCTTGCTCTGTTTTTTATGGATTTTCCCCTTGGTAGCAGAACAGTGTCCATAGTGCCACTGTAGCTGAACAGGTATGGTCTGAATGAGGAGACTAGGCCTTGGGAGACCTTTGGGAATCACACTTTGGGAAGTGTGATGTTACTGCCCCCAGCTATGGCCTCCCCTGGATCCGTCAGCCCAGGGATCTTTAAGCTTTATAGCTTTCTGCTATTAGAACAAGGGGGATTTAGGCCTCTTTTCTTAATGAATTTCTCTTTATAAGTCTTAGGGCAAATGTGCTGTGAGAGTGACTCATATATTTACCCTATGAGCAATGTACCTGAAATGGCTCAATGTGTGGGATGCTCAGCATGCACTGGCTGGGCATAAAATGGGAAATGTCACAGGAAAGAGGTTGTAACCCACAAATCTCTGCTATTTCTGTGCTTTGTACGTGGACCTGATGGTGTGCTGACACACACACACATACATGTGCTGACACACGGTTTTTTGTTAAGGTTTTGTGCAGCTTAAGCTCTTTCTGGAAGGTTGCTTCCAGTAAAGGCAGGGGGAACTGAAAGTCTCACAGGTATTGATCAGGTATACAGCATGGATTGACAACTGGAACAGATATTAGGAACAAAAATTATACAGTGAACTCGCACAGTTGTTCTAGGAGAACCTTTTGCTTCTGTTGACTAGGTGGAAATCTTATGTGCTTTTTAATGTGAAGGAGGTGGCTATCACTGGAAAGCAGCAGTAAAGAAGGTTTTCCTGTCAATTGTTTTATAATGTTGAACAGGCAGTTTCCCAATATGACTATATATCTCATATTTTGGCATTGTGTACAGAGAATTAAATATAACTTGCCTTGCCTTGGGCTGATCACTTGAAATGCAGTCTCAAAATATGATGCAATTACTTGTATTAATGGTATTTGTACTTCGTGTGTGTGACAACTTCAATATGGTCTTGTTGCAGCTTGAATATATTAACAGCCTGTGGAAGGCTTGCTAAAATATAACTACTTTTTAGACTTGAATTTCTACTTTCCTCTGAAAGCTCACATTTGTGTGCAGGTCTTTCTGTTATGCATGAGGTGCAAAGGAGAAGATAGGAACCTTAAACTGAGAACTGTTAAAATCAATGAAACCTGGGTTTCTGATTGACAGATGCTGATTGACATGCGGGTTCTCGCTGCTATTTTGTCCCCTCAGCTGCGGGCCTAGAAAACAGGGGGTGTGTGTGCGCGTGCATGTGTGTGTGTGTGTGTGTGTGTGTCTACTTTCTAGCCTCTTTGGCTATGTATTTTTTCCCCAGATGGGTGTAATTTTCAAGTGCTCAGTGCTGCAGAGCTCGTTCTGCAGACTTCTGCTCCATTGGGACGCTAAGTGGGTCTCCCTTGTGCATACCCTGCTGCTTATTTTCACAAAATCTGTGGGAACTTGCTGGCTTTGAGACTCTGGGTCCTTTTTTAAATGTGTCTGAATTTAGTCAACAGGTTCAAAAATTGCTGGAAACATGGGTGGCCAGACTACCTGTGTCCATGAGTGCCCACAGGCAATGAACTGTTACGCTGTGCATGTGTAGGAACACATGTACCAAGTACTGCAGGTGATTATTTTTTTAACTCTGTACAGCTGATGAAATTCCACCAGGTCTGAAAATTAAATCACACTTTAAGAAATAATTGATTTGCCTTTTTTTTTCCCCAGGCATGTTATTTGTTTATTTATTTTTCTTCCCTCTAATCCATCCCAATAAGTGGTATAAGAGAAATGCTGACACACTCTTGCCTCTGCTATCACCAGTGGGTGCTACTCTAAAAGTATCTAATGATTTTAATGAATTTTCTGGCTGAAAGTTGGACACTGAAGCTTATTTAAAAGCATTCAACAGTGAAAAAAAGAATAGGCCTTTATTGATATCTAGTCAGAAGTGAAGACTTAGCTGTAATTATTTACAAATCAATTAATGGACCTTTCCTCTAACACCCTATCAGTCAAAGACTGGCTAAGAGCAGCGGAGAGCATTGATAAGAATACACCATGAAACAAAATCAATTGGTTTTTGTCATTCTGACAGAAGTGAGCTCTACACGTGGATTAACCCAGAATGCAACAGGAGAATGTCCACAGGCTGAAAGATAACCTAATTTTGTAAAATCAAGGTTGTCATAAGGATCTTTCATAATTGATGGTGAGATTAGAATTTATCTAGCAGCCTGGTGGTAAAAATCAAAACAGCTTCTAGTGCAGCATTGCAAACACTTCAAAGCTTGGTTGGCTTCCCCAGATCTGGAATCTGTCCTTAATGTCAGCAAATTTAGAGAAAGGAGATACAGGATATGAGCTTTGAGATCATACTTTTATGAACGAGGTCATATGTTTATGGTTGTAGGTGGCAGTTACAGTATGCAGTCCTTGGGAAGTATTGGTGCATGTGTATTTCTGGTGCTGCAGGATAGCTGCCAATATTTTTTGTATTACCTTTTTGAAAGTATTTTTTTAAATTAATATGTTCTCCTGTACAAAATTTTTGTTCATATTTTTTGTCTGAATATGAAGCTGTGATGGTATTTGGATCATAATCCTGGCTCTAGTATGATTCTGCAAAACATTGACCAAAAAAACCCCTTAATATTTCCACAAGATGGTCTTTAAAAAAAGTCTGAAATATTATTGTAATTATCAGCAGAGCACTAAGTATTGGGGTGATTTCATTAAATGACAAAACTTAAGACTAGCAGTTTTAGCAAATCTTAGTTCTTTGTGTGATCACACAATGTGAAATTCTCAAGAAATTTTCAGCCTTGTATCTAGATTTCTTTGGTTTGCACTCAGCTCAGTAAGAGCAGTGCTCTGATTTCTGCCTCCAGCTGTGTAGTACATATTTTACAGCCTTATGATTATCATAACTTTATTCCAGTCAAGCATTCCTCATCAGTGTGCACCAGCTTCCTCTCCCCACAGTGGGCCTTCCCCAAGCTGCTTTTGGGAAATCCTAGGGAAAGACAACTCTATGCATATGCTGCTGCTTCTCACTGTCCCTCCAACATGTTTGTTCCTAGCTGTAATGTTCTTTTCTTCATTTCTGCAGGTTATTTTGCAAATCATCCATTAAACAAGAAGTTTAGCTTCTTGTTTATTCAATTCTATTTTCAGCCTAAGATAATTCTGAAGAATTATTTTATGAACCTCCTCTGAGATTTAATGCAACGGCTCTTCCTCACCAGACAGTGCAATAGGCACTGGTGAGTACCAGGACAGGAATACCTGAGAATCATTTAAATAAACAGCAGGCCAAGCCTTAAAGCAAAACCCAAACAAAATATATTAATCAAAATGATTTATCAGTAATGTTTTGTGACCAAGACCAAAGGTCAGCCCAGTAACCTTTCAGTAATGCATCGTGCAGTCATGCAAAAGACCTGGTTTCTGTTCCCAGGCTTGATCAGAACAAACTTGTATGGTTTGTTTAATCTCTGCTGGGAGAAAGCTTTGCATTGCTTATGGATTTCAAGGGTGACCGTACAGATGGAGGTATGCGCCCTTTTGGTCCTGAAATGGGACGACAGTGCTTGAGAGAACAAATTTTTAGGGACTTTCAAGTGCTAGAAATATGCAATGAATGTTAAAAAGAAAGATATGGAGCTCTAGCTTTTAAAACACTTTAACATTCTAAACCCTTGAGAAGGTAAAAATGTGTGTAGTGAGTCTAACAACTCCATGCTGAACATACAGGTTTCCCAAAGAATCCTGCAGTGCTCAGAGGTGCTTTGTGCCAATAGAGATGCTAAAGTTTCCAAATTACTAAAAAGAAAGGAGTTTTCAGTGAAAATAATAAATACGCTTAAAGAAGAAAAGTTAGGGGAGCTGTTGTTGCCCTGGTAACCATAACTCTGGTATTAATTAGCACGGCAGCTGTTTTTAGCTGCTGACCTCTTAATGTTTCCCTCTGCTTATTATTTCCACTGGTAATTTAAAAATTCTATTATCCTTATTTCTTCTTTATTTCATATTTATATATCTTTGATAGTTTTGTCCCCACCCTCTCTGTGTTGTTCAAAGACAACCTTTTTCCCTTCTTTTTCCACACACGTTCATCTCTCCTCAAGTGGGGCAGAGTGAAAGAGGCAGAGGAGGAATCATTGAACTGGAGTCGACATCCTGGAAGAAATTATTTCTAGAAAATAATAAATGTCTTGCCTGCCAGACAGAGAACTCCTCATTTAAACTTATTATACTTCTTATGTATCAAAATCAAACAATGATATAGACAAATAGTAACATGAGAAAAAGAGAATGGCTGTTGTTTCCAGCTTGTTTGACGCAAACTATTTTTTCAATATCAAAAGAACTCTACGTATGGTTTCTGACATATGTCATAACCTTGACACTAGTTTAGAAGTATGCTAGCCTTAGTTGGAATTGTGACATGCTTTCTGTTCTTTCTTCTTAGGAGTTAGCTCATGGCCATGATGTACCCATTTAAAAGCTTTTTACAATATTTCTTGGGCAAGCACCAATTGTCTTATAGGAAAATTTGACTTTGGGTGAACAGAAGGTGAGTAGAGGAAAAGGAGATGAAAGTACAAAATTAGCTTCAAATCACTGCCTGCCACCATCTTGAACCATATTTTTTTCACTTACCTTTGGAAGAGGAACAGTTGGAAATTGCACTGCATCAGTAATCTGCAGTAACTGTCTTGTATAGTGGAATTTTCCTTGGAGGTATACACATTCTAGGTGATTTACTTCTTGCGGCTAAAAAACATGTTATTCTTCAAATACATAATTCTCTTTTGCCTGTTGCCTCATGGTAAATATTGGGGGAAAAAACCCCTTGTGCCTCTGTAAAAAAGTTCTTTTGAAGTAAATTTTCAAGTCTTTCTACTTACATACTGCTCCTCTGTTTTCTGGGATTTCTGAAACACAAATTAGGGGAAAGATACTCTCACTGGCTACTTTAGATATTAGATGTAGGTGTTACCTCTTTTGTGGCAAAGGTAGATCAGATTATCTAGCACCCTGTCCACTTTTATCTTGAAAACCTCCAGCAATGTGGACTCACCCCTGGAGAGGTTGTGCCAGTGAATGATTTTTCTTGCTGTAAAAAGCTAATTTCTTACATCCAGGAGCAAAACACTGGTAGCTGATTTTGAAATTGTGTTTTGAGAAGAAGGGATTGCAAGAGCTTTATGTGTGTAAGAGAGATGGAGAGGAATTCCAGTGGAAGTAGATAAATATGTTTGAGAAAAGTTTTACTGGGGTTTTTTTTTTGGTTTTGTGTTTTGTTTTGTTTTTTTTTCTTTTGTTTTATTTTTTTTTTGTTGTGAAAATAAAAAATCTGAAGATCACTGTTAAATCTACCTTTGTTTTTCCAGAAATTTTTGGACTGAGAATGTTTTGCTCTGGCTTCACTCAATGTGAAATTATTCCTTAACTTTCAAGCCTCAAAGTAATACATAATTGGACATCAAAAATATCTGTATATGGGGCATGTTTTGATTTACCTTAAATCTGTATACTTATAATGCATCAAGCTAAGCAGCCTAATAATATCACAACACATAATTGACATAATGTCAAACCCAGATGACCAGATGGTTCTCTGTAACTCAAAGAAATACAGTTGGCATCTGCAAGAGAACAGTCTTGTTTTGTAATCATTATTCTCCCTGGCATTTCATCCAAATTACTGAGTGTAAAACTTCCAAACAAACTCTAAAAAGCTTCTCTGCCAACATCCATACTATTCCATATTTGAACATCTAATTAAAATATTTTGGTATCCAAATTTGCCGATGAAGTCAACATTTGGGGGGATTGGACAAGATGATTTCCAGAGGTCCCTTTCAACTCTAACAATTCTATGACTTTTTAATTTCTGTTTATTGCTGATGCAAAGAAAACAATGTCTGAGTACTGGGAATCCAGACACTGGTATTGATCACTTTAATTTGCTGTTCATGCAGCAGGCCACTTTTTGACAGACTTCTAGTTTTGTAGATTTAGATCTGTGCTTTCTCAAACCCCTCGGTTTGTCAAGATCGTTAAGCACTTTTGTAACTAATGCTAATTCACATTGCACTCTTTAGAGATCCAGCATCTTACTTCAACAGCCCAGGGAAGAAATATCACTGGCAGCGTGTCAGAAAATCAAAATAAAAACTTGCAACTTAAATACTATACAAGTGCAAACTGGTATTGGGTGATGGTAACACCTTATCTTTTCTAATAAATGAAGTAAGGAGGAAAAATACTAACTATTAGACAGCTTAAAAATTAAAGAAACTCACATGATTAAGCATAGCTAGTATTTTGTGAAATCTCTGTGAAATTCTATTATGTTTAACATCTCAATATCCATTTAAGAGCAAAGTTCAGTGTAAGAATAACTTCAACACAAAAGGAACCCATTATTCCGTATTAAAAAGTTCTCTAATTGTGTGTGCATTCTATACAATGTTGCTGTTAGTGATAGAAAAAATGTTTTATTTACCTGAAATCTATTTGGACAATGTTAGCTCTAGACTTAGCTTCATCTTGACTGCTCAGCTCAGCTCTGTAAGAGAGACATTAATATAGATGTGGGAGATGGGAACAGAGCACAGGTTTCTGAAAAAAAGAACAAAAATACCCTGTGAAGAAAAATAAAAAGAGTAGAAACTGAAGACAAAGTATAAAGTAACCAGGGAGTATGGAAAAGTGAAGGAATAAAGGAAAGGTAAAAAATTAACTTGAAATTTCTGGTAAAATATACCACAGCCTGCCTGTCATTTGGGATCAGAGGAATGTTTCAGTAGCTTATAGATGGGCTGATAGGCAATCTTGTGACCTTTGAAAACCCAAAGAGTGGAATTGAATGAAGAAACTTAGAACAGATATTAATCTTTGAGTTCAGGAAAATGTTACAAGCTTAAAACAGTTTAAGGATTACAGATCCTCAAACTTGCTGAGATGTACATAAACTTCACAGAGTTTGTAGAGCAATCCTAATTGTTTATTTGTTTTTGGCTTAAAATTTAGGGAGTAACCTCATCAAGCAAGGGTGGTGTGCTCTTACTGCTGCTCATCATAGCCTTGCAGGGGGGGAAAGGAGGCTGGCAGACCTCTATGCACTGGTAAGTGCAGTGGTGGTATTTCTTATGTAGGATAATTCCATTTTGTTGCACTGTCAAAATATAAAAAGGCAAATGTGACAAAATTTATCTACAACCGTGCAGTGTATTTTCACCCCATGGGACAGATGAGAACAGGTGGAAGGATATGAATGTTAAAATAACAGGAGGAGAGGAGCCAGCTCAGTGCTAGTGCCCGTAGCTGTGGCTGTGGCTATAAAAACAAATTAGTGTGGTGTGAATTCATTGCAAATTCAGTGTTGGTTACTGCCTCAGTACATGTTTTTGACCTATGGTTAATCTGCAGTAGTGCAAGGTGGTTCCCATGGCCCAGAAGTGCCTATCAGAGAAATTCCCAAGAGCACCTGCTGGTCTGTGAATTCACGAGCTCCTCTGCCTTGTGCATGTGCCCTTATCATGGCAGAGGGAAAAATCAGCCTGGCATTTGAATATTGAGCATGAATTTAATGGGCAGATAAGTTTCAAATTACGTTTTACAATACAGCTCTTCTGTGACTGCATTGTTTCATGGGTTTTTTTAAAATTGTGAATCAACACTAAATTTCAAATGCAAAATAGGCAATAAGGCTGGTTGGTGGATATTTGGCTGTCAAAAACTGGTTAAGCTAGCTAGCTTTGGTCTTGCTCTTATTTTGTGCCCAGAAGTAACTTTGTAGACATAAATTGAAGCATGCAAATACCTGTTTGATCTGAGACTGCAGTAGGCAATTAGATCTCTTTGGAAAAAATAGTCTGTAACTATTTCCTGGAGTAGAGGAATGAAAGAGAGAGGGTTTTAGAAAGTAAGAAGTTGCTGTTTTATATTTTACTAGGGGACCACAGCGGTGCAAGCCATTTTAGGCTCAATCCCTGCATTCAGAAAATTGATTCACATTGTAAACTCAGCCTGCACTGAGTTCATGATCAGAAGATCTCTTGTTTTATCCCTGGACAAGTAGATCATGTTGCCTCACGACTTTCAGAGTTTTTTGTCCTTTCTGACAGTTTACCTAGGGATTCCTAGGGATGAATAAAGATACCCCTGGTAGTGTGATCTTGCTACCTAAAGCTAATTGAAAGGTCTCAAATACAATCATTGTAAGTTTTTGACAAATGTCATTATTTAAATATAAAGGCACGAAGGAATAAATTTTCAAAGCATTGCCTGGAGGATTGGCAATATTTCTTTCTTTGTAGTGAGAACAGTAGTACATTTTAGACTTTGTCCTGTATTTGAAAGAGCTCAGTAGATGAGATCTGAGGGCCTTTGAGTTTAGAAAACTTTGTTTTGGGAGGTCCAGGTTGAACTTTAAAAGCTGTGTATAGCCCTCAAAGCCTGGCCTGCATATTCAGTTTCCCTGTCATTTCAAGGTGAGAAGAACATTTTTTTGCTTGCAGGCTTTTCATTAATGTTGAAGAGAAATCACGAGAACAATCAGCTCTCACGATGGTTTGAATTTCTTTTGGTAGCAATTCATGTAAATAGGTGTGCATATGCAAGCTAGACATAGCTTTAGGCTGCTGTTGAATTGTCAGTTTATATGCCAGTTGCATTAAAATTGGACAGCTCTGACTTATGTGCAGCACTGCTAGTTGTAGGAGTAGCATTTAGAAACACTACTTTTTCTGGAAGTAAAATGGGTTGACCGTGAGTTGAGATTTGGGGTGGTGAGGAGTTGTGGAAGTCACAGAAAACCAAAACTCTTTATTTCTTATGAACTGTTACCAGCTCAGGATTGCTCTTAGATTAATATCCAAACAACTAAGCAATGTCTTTTAGCAGTTGTATTAGCCTCTCTTTGAAGCAGGTGTGCCATGAAAGACTTTCAGATACAGAATCACAGACTGGCTTGGTTTGGAAGGCCCCTTAAATATCATCTAGACTCTCCTGCCATGAGCAGGGACACCTTTAACTAGACCAAATTGTGTCCTTGGACACTTCCATGGATGGGGCATCCACAGCTTCTCTGGGCAACTGTGCCAGTGCCTCACCACTCTCTGAATAAAGAAGTTCTTCCTAATATCTAATCAAAATCTCTTCCCTGCATCAGTGAAGTGACCTGCTTGCTTCTGCCTCTTTTCATTTGGTTTAAAGCAAAGCTACTGAAATTCAAGTCCTCTCTATTTGAGAAGACAGAAATACAAAATAAGCTGAACATAGGGGACCACAGTAAAGTAGAGAATATTTCTTCATCCAACACACCAAGTGCAAGAGGTACCTGCAAATTGTACAAGCCCTTGCAAACAGATCAAGGGCTTCTCATGTGAACACAGTGCACACAGAACAAGGAGAAGTAGCTATTGGAATGAGGCAGTGAAAAACAATGTTGATTGCACAAAATACATGTGTGTAAGCAGCACTCAGGGTCATTTGTCCCTGTTTGCCATGGTGATCTTTGCAGTAAAGGTGTAAATTTCATAGAATTTTAAGAAAATTTCCTGCTCACTTTTATGCATTTAAGATATTGTGTGTGGAATTACGCAGGCCAGTAATAAGTAATAAGACCTAATCTGGGGATGGGACCCAATAGAGCAGGCTGGGAGGGAAGTGGAGAGTCAGTATTGTTCCTTGAGGGTTCTTAAAAGGTGTGGATAGGAGGATTTGAGGAAAATATGAGTCTAAAAAGGTGTTTTAACTGTGCTTTCAAATGCATAATGTCTATGTACTTACATGCTGGAAATCTGTGGTGCAGAGAATCAGGACAAAAGGAGTGTTGAATTCCTTGGGAATAAACAAATAAAAGACTGTCTAGGTGAGTGTTGTCCTGTGTTTAAATCAGAGGTTGTTTATTGCGAGGCTGTATCCTCAAAGCAGCTGTTCACAATAGCTTGTTGTACCAGTTCTACAAGATTTTCTGAAAGAAAAATCAAGATATGAAGCTCGCTGTTTGCTTGCCAAGGTTTATTTCACACAGGAGTCCTGCATCTTTGCATCCTGTTCTGGGAGCCTTTTGCTTTGAGAAGGAGTTCTCTTTTTTTTTTCTCTTGGTCAGGAATAAATCCCATTCAAGCCCAAAATAAAGGGGAAAGATATCTTTCCTTAATTTTTCTTTTCCTTTCAGATGCTGGGAGTTAGGGGGAAGGGAGAAATGCTAGAAATGGAGAGATGTTAAGAGCAGGCTTTAGAGCATGTTTAGCTATAATCGTTCTTATACACTCATGCATCTCTATCCTTTTATTAGCAGCCCTCCATGAAATGTGGAGATTAGCACTAGTCATGTGGAAGTGTTTAAAAATTCAAGCAGTGACAATAGGAAGTGTCAGACAGTAATGGAATAAGTATGACAAAATTACAAAGACAGCAGCTATTCATTAATAAATTAGAACCTCATAGGGTTTTTTAAAACTGAAGGTGTCTAACTTGGAAACGATATCCTTCTGGATGTAACTTTATAATTTCCCTTTCACCCTGTTTGGTGGGAAAAAAGTAATCCCTTTTTTAATCATAGACCAGACCATGTGTTAATACTCCCCACTGCACATTCAGAAGTAAATTTAGTATGAAGAACTGCAGGCACAGCAACTTCCAAGGGACAGATGGGGACCTGTGATGAGTAACCCTGGATGTCGAGCTGTGAGGATGGGGTGAGGAGAAGGGCGTAGAGTAACCCAGGCTCACAGCGCCTTTCTCACGCTCTGTGCTTACCCAAAACACTAGAGTCACACTTGGGGTGGCCAAAACATGACATAAGAAAGGATGTGTCACAGCTGGGTAATCTGGTGGTGTATCCAGGAGGTTTGGGGTGGTGTTTCCTTGCTGTTCAGCCCAGCACCTCAGCGCACAGGGCTCTGCACGGGATTCCTGGCACGGGGCTGTGACTCAGGGCTTGGCAGGGGACAGGCTGGCCTCCCCCTCCTCCTCAGGCCACTGCACACAGAACACCACCCAGATCTCTGCATTCATGTTTCCCATTTAAAAACATTCAGGGCCACCCAGTGCTTTGAGTGAGCAGCTGTGGTGGTGGGTCTCATATTGGCCAGAATGGAGCGTGTTCTCAGTTACCCACATTGAATATGGGTGGCCACGGCTCTCTCGGGGAAGCGCTGCCTTGCTATCTGGAGGTGGCACCTATTGTCTGCTCTTGGATCTCTGCTGCTTGAAATGCTTTTCTTCTGCTTCCTCTGTCAGCAGATTTGTGTGTGTTCAATGGTCTTGAGAAACCTCACATGGGAGAAAACCTCTTGAATCTGCTGCTCGGCTATAGAGGGACCAGTTTAATGAGAAACACTTCTCTTTAAAAGGGTTTTATTAAATAAGGTCCCTTGTTCCTTTCTCCATTCCCTGCCCCTTTTGTTCCCTCATCTTTCTCAGATGAGGACTATAGGTGACTCTTGGATATAATATATATTTTCTTATCAGCCCTCTGAAGGCAAAGTCCCCTGTTCTTCCATACAAAAATGCCATTTCTTATTAATTTTTTTAATGAACTGATCTTATTAACCCACCTTTCTCTTCATGTAAACTGTAATTAAAATGTATGAAGAATTTGACTTGTGGTGTGCCCTTCTGGATCTGTTGTGGGGTCTGCCTTAGCAGCATATATCAAAAACACTGAAACATTGATTTCTATTTTTTTAAAGAAAGACTCAGGTCATTTCACAGAGGGTAAGCAGAGCCATTGAATGAGGAACCCAGGAATGCCTTCTACCCTGGGAAGGATTTGTTCAGCCATGACAGCTACCTGTGGTAGGAAATGCAAAGAATGAGTTCAGATCACAGTCAGCTCTAGCAAAGTCCTCACATTCCTGGTCACCAAATAGCTATTTTATCCTTTAAATTTTCTTTCTTTCCTTTCTGGGAAAATTGGTGAAGAAGGTAACATCCTTTGTGACCTTAACTGAAATATTAATAGGGTAAAGGGAAAGTTGTTCTGTGTAACCCATGAAGACAAATGTGGTGGGAGACCAGGTAGGCTGCTGGAGTTTAGAAATCTGAGGTAGCCAACTTGTAAGTGATACTTTGCCAGCAGTATTTGCAGGAGGCTTTACTTATGTGGTGTGTTTGGTTTTGGTTTGGGTTTTCTGTGTGTTTGTTTTGTTGTTCTTTTGTTTGTTTGGGGTTATTTTGCAGTTGTTTTCCTAATTTATTTTTAAATTTCAAGCTATCTCTCAGTTATGATATGATCAGCTATGAGTCATCTTTTATTTTCTTGGTACTAATTTTCTGTGAGGCAAAATACTGAAAGAAGAATCTCTGTGTATTATATTGCTGAATCCTCTTCCAGTGCAAATAAGGAGTTGAGAGAATTATTTTAAACACCACAATTTTTAAGCAAGCTTGATTGTTGATAGCTGTGTCTGTGATACAGGCAGATCAAAAGATAACAATTTTCACTGTTTTAATTTAGTTATTCAGAGGTGTGGTTGGGGTTTTCTCCCCCCCCCCCCACCTTTTTTTTTTTTTTGTTGACCTATCTGATTATCTCTGCTTCTTCCTCTTTACACTGCATTGCCCAGAGCCTGCTTTTTGCAGCCCAGAATTCCTATACTGAAAGGTCAGGCTTGGTGTGTTTGCCATTGTAATCTCCCTGTTTCCCTGCTTTTAATCTCCCCATCATTGAGGTTTTAAAAGCAAGAGTGATGTTTTGCTGATGAGAGAGTGGAAAAGGAGATGTATATGATATACAGACTCCAGGGTGGGCTGTCCAAAGATGCAAAGGGTGAACTTCTTCACTCAGTGGGTCAGAGCTAGCAGAGAGCTGAGTGGGTGCTGATTTCTTGTCAGCTTCCTTTGGTCTTTGCTCCACTCCATGGATGAGAGTATTATGAGGCAATGCATAGTTTAAAAGGAGAAGATGTCTTCCTTTTCCCTAGCAGACTGAATGTGGCCTTTCCTGATGCCTGTGTCTTCCCAGGTGCAGCCAAACTGAGTCTGGTGAGGGGCTCTGGACCAGCTTGTCGTTTCAGTCCAGCTGTGTCTTTGCACTCAAATAGCTGCTGGTATGTGCCTTAATTAATTAATTAAATCTCATAATGTGTGCAAGGGAGCCTTCTCCTCTTTCCTTGGCTAGTGGCTTGCTCAGCTGATTTCTCATTTAAAAGTCCCAGTAAGACTGATTCTTTTGATGCTATTCTCTCTCTTTCCCTTGTGCAGTGTAAGGCAGCTTCATTCTAAAGGCAGCATAGCTGGGCTATTTCTCAGCTGCGGGTAAATAGCAGGACCTTTGAGCCGAGCCATTCCAGATGACCTAGGATGAATTGGGCTGCATTCCTAGCAAGGGCACCCCTTCCCCTAAACAGAAGAAAAGCTGCCTCTTAAGCACTCCCACTTATTACTTGGGGGCAGATGTTTTGCAGTATTGGTTTTTGCTGTGCTGAAAATATAGCATAAGGTTAGCAAAATATTTAAACTGTAGCATAGTCACAGGCTGAGTGCACAGCGTTTACTTAAGGGAGGAGAGTGCTATTTATGGAAGGCATGTGGTTTACTTCCTCTCCCCTGAAGTGGGAATGTTTCTCTAGGGTTTGGCATGCTCTTCTATATATGTGAAAGAAGGAGACCAAGATTTTTGGGAACTTTCAATATATTCATGTCCACTTTCTCATGCCAGATGTGAGAACTTTCTGATTGTTCATATTTTACCTGCTAGGTTTCCAGCAGTATTTTTAATCTTTTACAATCAAACTGTGCAATTTTCTCCCCTTTATAGTAGTGGTATGTTGATAATCTGAATTAAGTGCAAATTATGGGAGCCAATTAAGGAGCAAAATGAGAAAAAGACATTACAGCTCTCACAAATGCTTCATTACACTAAACTGCCAATTTTAAAATTCATTTCACTGAGTTTAAAGTGAAATGTTTAAAGGAAATGTGGATAGCTGGAAAGGTTGCCACGCTTCTTAAAAAAAGATTATATGATGATATGAGATACTTGGTTGTCATTGTGTCAATTATGGCTCGTCAGGCAACATTAATCTTTGATGTCTGGCATTTGTGGAAGACAGTTATATGATAGAGCTAAAAAGCCCTGAAAAGTATGTTTGTTACTTGGCAGGGTTGAGTAAGATATTCAGCCCTGGAAAAAAGTCTTTACAGTCCAATATTGTCAAGGCAGGAAAATATTTTTATGACTCAAGAAAATGGATGAATTCATTTCCTAATCCTGCAGAATGATTGACCCAGGAGTGGCCAGCCAAAAAATAGGACTTTGAGAATAGCAACTTGATGTGCCTGAATTTAGGAAGCTGTGCTTGTCCCCAAGGTATGTCTCAAGGCCCTTGTCAGGAGCGAGACAGGAAGGTGGGGAGCTGAGGGATGTCCTGTGCAATGCAGGTTTTCTACCCCTCCATGAGCTTAGGAAATATTTAGTTATCAAATGCGGCACCCATGCTGGAGGTTTGAAACCCTTAGATTTTTGTTCAAACCATCAAACTCTTTCATCTAATGAAAATAACTTTCATTTAAAATGGAAAACATTAAACCAAACAATAACTATTTTTTTTCCTAATGATTTTTTTGATCCAAGAGCTTTCAGAGTGCTTAGCCTTGCAACTTCAGATTTATTTTTTTTTTAAATTGCTTTACAAAATCACAGGATGTTTCTGTGGTGAACATACATCTGTGCTGGCTTTTGCTGAGCTTTGGAAATAGGTCAGGAATTAAAGCTCCGGCTTTGTGGTTCTGAGGAAAGCCCTTAAGAAACTCTCTCAGACATAAGAGGGTAAAGAGGGGTCACTGGAAGCACTGTTTGACCATATATAGATGGCATGGTCTCTCCTGTCTGCAAGCATGTACAGCTACATGCAGCCACATCTATGTGTGAAACTGGTGCTCCTCCATGCCTGCTTAGGACAGATTGCTAAAAAAAATTGGGAAAAAATTGGACAGATTGGAAAAAAAAAAAAGAGGCAGTCCCAGGAAAACATTCAGAGCAACTCTCTGCCTTCACGTGACAGTGGTGGCTCCTCCATCCATGCCTTGAGCTTAGCTGTATGTGCTAAGCTCAGTCTATTGTTTCTCTGCCTACCTCTGTGAGAAGGCCAGCCCTATGGGCAGCGTGCGTGGTGTCATTGCCATGGAAACTGGCACCAAACCTCATTCACACATCCAGCCTGGCTGGCAGGGATGGAGGTCAGGCCACTGACTGCCTACTGAGGATGGAGGGCAGCTCTGGCATCTGCACTCTGCTGCCCTGGGGCCTTTTGCAAGCCCTCCTCACAGGGAGGTAGTGGGAAGTGGGATGGTGTCTCAGAAGAGAAGAGGAAAAAAATAGCGCAGGAAGCAAAAAATGGCCAATGAGGTGTGAAAAATCAACAATTTTGTCCTGCTCTCAGACTGTACTCTCTTGCTGTAGTTTGTTAATTTTGGGGTTTGTTTTGATTCAGAACAGCAGTAGAAATGAAAAACTGCTGCAACATTCGTGGGAGGTGCTTGAGGCCTTTCTTATTCCCTCAGCCTGGGTCTCAGCAGGGCGGCACAGAGGAGCTCTGGGCGAGTGCACTAAACGAGAAGCGTGTGAAGCACAGAGGTGAAGAACTTGGCATGGGGATTAAACCTGGACATGATTTCTGAAAGGCTTCCTGAAACATTAAAGAAAAAAAAGTTCAAAGCCTGAGGTAAAAAAAAAAAAAAAAAAAAAAAAAAAAAAAAAAAAAAAAAAAGCTAAAGTGAACTGAAATAAAACAAAATCCAACCTTTGAGGTAAATGGAATTCCCCTATATTTGTCTTTCCCTACCTGCTAGGAATGTTATGGCAGGATTACTAAATGTGAGGCTTTTTCTTTTCAACATTACAGAAGGGAAAAAAATGGGATGGGAGGAGAGGTGATTTGGATTTTTCTTTGTTTTCTTCAAGACATGTTTCCTCTCCTTTGGCATAAGCAACTTTTTCCATCCCTCCATAAGTCCACTATATTTGTTAGACCTGCGGGTGGCTTTTAAACAACCTCTTCACAGTGTAGCTTTTTGTTATCCTAAAACAACACTTTCTAGTCATGCTGTGTAGGCTGCTTGCCTTCACAATGTGCAGTTTTTCATGGCTTCTGTGCTCAGGTTAGGGAGAGTAGCTACTGCTTCCTGACCCCTCTTCCTCCCCTCTTCCCCTTCCCAGAGCCCCTATATGTGATGAGGATGCAGCGCAGCTGGAAGAGCCCCCCCAGCCCCTTTAATACTGCCTGCAGATGAAGGAGGCAAATCACATTTTTAGCTGCTGTAAAGAGGTCTGATTTCTTTGTTATGGACACTGCTGAGTGTGTTTTACTGGCAAAAGGTTAGAGCATGGCTAAAGGGTTAGAAACCTGAGCATGATGCAAACCTTGTGTAAGTGCAGCTTTAAAGGTTCCTCTCCCTTTCTGTGCCTTCTGCTCTTTTTCCTGGGGTTGTTAATCAGCCCAAACTAGCTGATATAGTTAAGATGAACATATTAACAAAATCTTTGCTACACATTTGTTTCTACTCCTGCTTTCCAAGCAACCTGTGGGGCCTGTGGGCTACATGCCATTCTGCCAAAATATTTTAAGCATTAATCCATTCCTTTGGGTGTTGGTATTTATCTGAAAATATATGCCCTTAATCTCCAAGTGTGGTAAATTTATTTTTATCTTTTGTTCCATAAAAATACTTTCAAATCTGAGAACCTGCCTTGCATAAATGTGCAATAACACACTTAGACTTGGCCTTTGAGAGGGGCTGGTGGTTATTTAACAACTTGTCAAGGGGAAATTGAGTGCCAGTGCAAGGTGAAGCCTTGAGCTGGCTGGGGAGCTGCACTGTGGCTGCTGCTTCCCTCCTGTGCACTTCCTGCAGCAACTCTGCTCCATGTCTCTTCCTGTGGGGAACACACCAAGGACACAGTGCATGGAGGCAGAAAGGGGAGAAGTGAAGCTTGTGCTGCTAATGCTGCTCCTCAGGAGGCTTTTTGCTTGGTCACTTTGAAGTCAGGAATGATGTGTTTGTGCTCACAAACTGGAACTCTTGGTGGCTTCATTTCAGATCCTGCATTTTTTTAATTAACCGGGTGCTTGTAACTCCTGTATCTCAGCATCCTCTGGTGCTGCTCATAGGGGTGCAGCATATGCACATCTCGAGCTGTACCCCTTCATATCTCCTCTGCTTGCCCTCAGTTGTGCCACAAATGACTATGTGAGGGTGATGACAGTTCTGCAGCATTCCTGATTGTGCATGTGTGCCAAAGCCCACCACAACTGTCCATTCCCTATGATCCCAGGCAGCAGAGAAATGAAATCATTGAGCTGCAATACTGTGTGGGTCCAGCTCCAGCATATTCAAGCTGTGTGTGGCTTATTGTCATGTATGTGTGTAACTGCTAAGTGGGTCTTCATGGGGTGCTGCCCTGAAAATGGTCTGCTGCCATTTTCTCTTTGATTAGTTTCCTCTCTAATTTAAAAGAAGTCCTCCCTTGAGGGAGGTTTTTCTTCATTTATTTTGTTAATGGATGCTTTTTATGAATTATAAACTTACTTGTCTGTACAGAGCTTAGAGAAAAGAAATGACTGACAGAACCCTAATATTCCTGCTAAACCTGAATCTGACAATATTCAAGTTTAAAAAAGAAAAGAGGTAAAAAAAAAATAATCTGAAATACAAGTTTGATTCTGGTCTTTTCTTGCAGATTTTAAAATGTTTCTGCCAAGAGAAATTACCACAGTAGTGTATGAAGCTATGGAAAAAACAGCTGAATCTTTTTATATGCTGATGTTGTTATATCTAGTCCCCTCTTTTGAAAACATAAGTCAGGGAAATATGTGCATGGAAGTTCAGAAATAAATACCTGGACTTCTTTTAACATGAAAGTATTCAGAATATATAAAGATTACCTTGATAGATATGCTTTGTTCTTTAAATGAATTGGTAAAATTTGGCATGCTTCTTAAAGAGGCCTTCTGCCAGTCTTTTCCCATATTCTTAGCTCATGCCTTTGCATAATGATGTGATCCATGGTGGGCAGGAATAATTCAGCCTAACGATGAATAATGGTAGCATTTGTGGTCAACTGGTCATGACATTCTCATTTGAGCATTTCTCTTTGGGAACTGCGTCTTTGAGTCATGAGACTCGCAGTAATGTCAAGAGAGAAAGCAGCCCAGAATCAGGCTGGATGAGAGAGAAAAGGGACACTTGTTTTCCAGGGTCCACTGTGGTAGAGGATGGAATTAAAGAAAAAAAAAAAGCCTTGCTTGGTATACTGGTAGCTTTACAATCCTCTCTTTGTAACACTTCCTCCCCTCACAAGTACTTCTGTACTTCTGTGTTTAAATCAATGTATGTCTACAGTTCTGTGCACAAGACCCACTGGAATCTCAGTGAGGGAAAAACAACTTGCAGGAAAGGAGGTGCTGGGAGTAGAGAAGGACAGGGAAAGCACCAAGTTAGGAGGAATTTATTGGTAGCCTAAATAAGCTAATGCAGAAAAGAGCAGATGATTTTTAAATGCACTGGAATCGGACATTCTACTCCAGATTTGGATCCTCCTGGGCAGAGGAAGGGGGACATGTTGGTAAATCTGGGGATCAGGTTTAAATGGAGGCACAATGTAAACACTGCCAGAATGACCTACTTCCATCATCTGTGTCATTTCTAAGTCCTGAGTATTAGGTATATATGAAGGTTAATTACACAGAGATGTATTATTCACTGATAAATAGAGTGGGATGTGTGAAAAATGCAGAGTTCCCCGCTAGAACTAAAATAGGCACTTGTGGTAGCTGTGTATAAAAATAGTCTGGACACTATAGCTTTGATTAAAGTTGAGTTTGAAGTACTGTGATTGTGCTGATTAGATGTGTAGGATGTACCTGATTCCTGTTGAAGCAAAAAATGTGTTTACAGGAAGATGAATAAATGGGAATGCAGTATCTGTGATTCAAGAGAGAAGAATTATTAATGTTCCGATGACTTTTGCAAACTGAAAGTCCTGGAAGTTGATTGTGGTCTAAGAAAACCACAAGTGCTCAGGCTTGGTTTAAATTAAATCTCTCTGAATTTGTATGGATGTATGACTAGGAATCCAAATATTGTGGTGATAGAAGAGCTGACACTCTTTCTCTCCTTCGGATATCATTTGCAGGACACTGGAAATGGTGGAAGACCCAGAAAACTACACTGCTCTTCCATGGTGTAAACTACTGCTGAAAATCATAAAGAAGAAGAAAAAAAGCTTGATTTGTAGTTCTGAATAAAGTGACATTAAGAGAACATATGCTTCCTTGTCACATGATACTTAAGAGATTCTGACAATGTATCCAAAGCAACTCCATCTTCAAGGGGGAAAAAAGAAAATCATGCCAAATCTGATAGTCTTCTGATGTGTTCCATTAGTTGTGGATTTCTACAAGGATTCTTCAAACACAAAATTAATTATTATAAACAGCAATGACCTTACTCAAGATGCCACGAAAAAGGTAACAAAAGCATGTCAAAGTGGTTCAATTTGTGCTGAAATCTAACTATTCTACAGCAGCTGAAAGGGTTGAAGATAACCTTGTTCATCAGAGGTATATTAGAAATTATTTGTAAGTGGCTCCAGTATTTGGCCCATGGTTTTCAGAGAAGTTTATAAAAGTATTTTCACAGAGTATGTGCCCAATTTTTTTTTAAACTATCCTCTGCATTTTATTTAAGTCGTGTAAAAGTTTGTAACTAGAGACTACAGACCAACTGCCCATCCAAAGTAAGCAGCAAAGTTAGCTGGAGGAGAAGAAATGAAAACTAGATTAAACTGCTAGAATATTTTCTTTCATTTGAATGACAATGCTTTATAAGAGTTTCATCTGAAAATGAGGGCCTATATAATTTGATTCAATACAAAAACAGTGCACAGTGTGTGGAGAGAACACAAAGAGTACACATAGTAATTATTTGACCTGAGAAACCTGTATAAAGAGTTGTGGGGAAAAGAAGGAAAAAAGCTGTTAAGTTGATTTTGTTACAATTAAAATAAAAGTATATGAAGTTTTACTTAAATTCCTCCAATTTTGCTTTTTATTTGAGAAGGGCGTAAGAAGCTTGATTTTTATCTGGACTAGCCTAAGGAGCTGCATTATTTCAACATGCTTTTACTTTCAGGCTCTGTAATACGGTAGTCTGTGACAAGAGAAGAATCACAGCCTAGAAACAGCAAATGTTCCCTTGACGAACCAAAGTTTTTATTGACACCATGGAACACTTTCCCTAAGCAGGCAATTCAGTTTTCAAAATAATACCTGTAATGATGGACGGTAACATTTACATGCACAAAATGGATAATTCCACATTTAGGATGAATTTAGAGCTGCTGTAGTGGGTTTAACTTCTTTGCATTCAAATTATTTGCACATGCCTGTGTCATGGCAGAGTGTGATTGCCTCAGCTTTTCAAAGTTAGATTGCTGAAGATACTGAAGCAAATATTTTGGAAACATGCTTCCTAATAATAGAATTCCTTTTTCACTAAGGATGTGGCTTTGATAAATTATTTATTTACCTGTCCTCAAACATATTTACTCTTTTCAAAACCTTTTGTTTGTTCAGTTTGTGCCCAAACTGCATGCCCTTGTTTCCAGCTTCTGCAGAAAGTCTGAGGGAAGTGGCAGCTGCAGTTCTGTGCAGCTCCAAAAGATGAAAAAAACATGAAGGAAACAAGCATGAGATTTGATTTTTTTATCTCCTTTTATTTTGTGAGTGTTCACTGCATTAGAATATCCTCACCAGTAACCCTCCTGCAGTTATCAAATGTCTCGGCTTTGTTTTAGTGCTTAACCAACTGTAAAAGATTTTTATTGCCTTATGTATTCTTCCTCCATTCAAGTAAATCACTTCAGTGCTGTATTATAGATGACTGTAAAAAGGAGATTTTTTTTCAATTACAGTGACTAGTGGCCAGGTATGCACACAAACCAGCATATTTGAAGCAAGGAGCAACCTGTCCTGCAGTTGTTTGAGAGAGGGGAGCATGTACTCATTACCCCATGAGTAATGCAGCAATCCACGTGCCCTGCTGCTGAGGACCAGCTGGCTGCTGTGTGCTATCAGAGCTGCTTGCCAGCAGGCACGGCTCATTAAGAGCCTAGTTGCAGGATATAACATCTTTGCAGTCAATTAACAATGCTGCTCTGTAAAAAGGTCCAGATCCTTCCTGATTCAGCAAAGCACTTCAATATATGTTCAAAGTTAAATGCTTGATTAAAGTTTTGTGTAATGAAGATGTGAGGTCTTGTGCTTGAGGTTAAGCAGGTAGGCACATTCCCAAATCAGGGCCTGACATGTTATGGTTCTTAGAGGTTTCCAGGAATCTTGAATATCCTGAAATACTGACTATGATGATTTCCAAGTTGAGTAAAACCTACAACTGAAAAACAAAATCACAACATGTGACTGTGAAGCATGCAGGAAAACCTTTTAAAATCTTTATCTGGTCATCATTGATGCTTGTCTTGCCAAGGAAATCCTAGCAGACTGCTTACATTTTTGAAACCCTAAAATAAATTAAAGAAATGACACAACCTTGTCATCTGGAAATGGTGAAAATAATATATATTTGGTAAAATGAATTTATTCTTTGAAGAAAGAAGCAATGAGAGTAATTGAATTGTTATGCATTTCCTGACTGTAATATTTCTCACTGGACAGGGTTGTATTTTGTAGTCTGCTTCCTGTGGTTCAAGTAAAGGAATGAGTATTAGGAAGACCAAAATTCAAGCTTTTGCCTTAGCATTTTCTGTAACAATGTCTACCACTTTCCCATGCTTATTTTCTATTGTATGACATCTGCTCAGCTATTGTAATATCCAACTGATAACTCATTGCAGTAATAGGCAAACGTCTTTGCTCTAGTTTAGTGGGTCAACAGCAGAATCAAAGATAATCTCTCACTGATTGTGAGTTATTTATTAACATAACTGCTCTGCTGCTTGTGGATAGGGTCTAAACATCTTACTATGAGACCTGGACTTAGTATTTTCTATAATAGTGTGTTGTATTGTCAGAGCTCAGTGCTTCATCTTCTGCAATATCTCATCTTCTTATATCTCCACTAATAAAGTGCAAAATTCCAGCTGACTGCAATGAGTGTAGATTGAAATCTCAAATAATTTTTAAAGAACTTGTGATTTCTGGTGAAGCATCCTATGGATGTGGATTGTTCCATACTTCCTCTTATTTACTTTGTCCTGTTTGAGAAGAAGTTGAAATAAGCTTCCTGTTGTGGGTGTGACACCTTACTTGTGCGTTTTCAACTTTTGTTTTCAGTCTGCTTTGGGTTGGAGTATTATTTTACTTTTAATTTAATATTTGGACCTGAAACTTTAAACGAGAGAGCCAAAACAAACACATCTCCTGTACAGAGACTGTCTAGAAGTAGCTGGAATTGGATCACAGCCTGTAAGGCAGGCACAGCACCCTTGAGGTATGTCATCCATGCCCATGGAGCTGGTTCTAGCTGCCCTAGACACCTCTGGGATTGGGAATAATGGCTCCTGGCAGCCCAAAATGTAAGGCAGGAGTCAGATCCTAGGGGGTCTGCCTCTGGTTTCCACTCTCAGATTCACCGGATCTGTTCATGGGTAAGACTCAAAGATTTCAGAGATTATCATGTTTCAGATAAGTGGGGGAAAATTGGGGTTTAGTTGGTGCAGTGCTTGATCGCCTCAGAGATGCAGGCTCTGGAAACAGTGACATTCAGAGAGCTGAGGCAAAACCTTCTACAAGACCAGCCCCCAAATTCCACATCCACCACAGCCCACCAGAAATCTGATGTTCAGTGACAGCCCTGCCTTTCTTTTCCTTGCCCCAAACTTCCATGTTATTTCAGATGTAGCAGTTTGGGTTCAGTGATAGATACTTTAGGTGAAAGCATTTGCAGCAAAATGTCCAGCCCCTTCCAGGCATGGGGCTGAACCTGAGCTGGGAGGCTCCACCAGAAAATGGGCAAACTTTGGAGCAGTTCAGACTACATGGGAACTTTGCTACTGATTATACGTAAATAATCCTGCTCAGACTCTTAACAGTGGAGTTGAAGCAGAGATTTTTGAAAAGAAAGGACTTGGATCACAATTTTATGGTTATCTCTAAAATATTTTATTGCTGGTTTATGACACCAGAGTGTAAATTATGGGGCTTTAAAGAGTTGCATTGTGAAGGTTTTATCCTCTGCTTATGTACAGAAGATAAATACTACTGTTTTGTTTTCAGGGAAATTAAATACGTATTTTTTAAAGGGCTATTTAGGAAGCCAAAAGGGTTAGTAAGAAGAAGACTTTATTGTTTTTTTTTAATGTGTTGATACTCTTTTTTATGAGTTGATAATGAGTAATTATTTTCAGTCAACTAAGTATGAAAATTGAAAAGAAGGAGAGGGGACTAAGCATGTGTTTCATGCTTGCAAATACTACTACAATGGAAATGGTGTGTCTAACACCATGTGGATCAGAGAAAAAATGTCTTCTATTACATGACCTGTTGCAGAAAAATATCTTTTGGAAGCACAAATTCTCAGGTCTGAAACAAACCTTATATAGTTTGTGTGGAGATAAAATTGGCTTATACTGTGTGCATACACATATATATGTATCTACACAAATGCAGTTCTGTAGATGCAACAACAGCTACCATATTGTCTCATTTGAATTGAAACTCTATGGGCATGTTATCCATTTTTAGAAGAGAAATGTAACAAGTGAAAATGTTTCATTTCCTACTACATTTTTAAAGCTAACTTAAAGCTATGTAATTCAAGAAATGTATTGTATTTTGGAGACCAGGGTTTAAAGATCAATTCCTTTTGGATGTGACTTCATCAAGATTCATCAGTAGCTTACTCTGGCCTTTATCTCTTGGGGTTTATATCCAGTATTGCTTCAGATTTTGCTCCATCTTATGTCAAACTGACTCACTGTAATTTCCTTCCACTGTCTCATACTGAGTGACTGTGGGCAGAAAAAATGTTTTCAGCTGCTCCTTTTAGTTAATGTTCTTGTTGCAGTAGACTCACTCGGCTAAATTTTTCAAAAGTTATGAAACAGTTCTGTCTGTGAACTCCATGTTATTCTCCTATGCCCAGCCTTGGTACTCATTTCCTTTCCAAGCTCTGGGAAAAATGCTGGTTTATATCTTTTGGAATGAAACTGAGGTGTGATTCTCCTGTTCTGGAACGACTGGGAGGGGACATGAGTAGCCATTGTGGTGTGAAATACCTGTTTTTAACTGTTCTAAATAATTACTGTTTAAATCTCTTTTATGTAATGTCTCTATTCTCTTAGGAGATTCAGATGGATCACTCTTTACCAGCTCTCAAGGCCAATACTGCTGTGCAGTCCCTGCTCTCAGCAGCATCCTCAGTGTCCTTGTGGTGGGGTGTCTTGGAAGGACTGTGCAGATCAAGGTTCACACTCCCTCTGCACTTCACTGTGCACTTCCCTGTGCTGTAAGTACACTGAATAATGTTGTGACTGCTTGGCATGCTCAAGGTGGTTAACTGGAAGTGCTTTAACTTAACTTCTGGAAAACTTACCATGATTTTGATGATTTTATGCTTTTTAGGTGGATGAAATTATGTACCTTCCTCAAATAAATATGAAAGGTGCTTTTATATTGATTTATTGGTCCCTGTAATCACCATAAGTTTCCAATGATTGTAGGGCAAATGGGTATTTTTCCTTTATTACCAACATGCTGTAAACAACACGAGGGCTATATTTTACAGGCAGCATCTGATAAAAGTAATTCTGTTGCTGCTGTTCTTAACAAGAAAAGGAGGAGGTTGTTTTAGTTATTTTGAATATCTAATATGTCTAGTTGTAACTCTGAGTATATAGATAGGGGTGGGAAAACACCTACACTGTGTATAGAGGTGTTCTATTCCAACTGTGAGAAAGATGTGTCTGCAACCTAACTGTACTTCCTTCAGCTGAAATAAACACTTTTGGGAAGAATTTGGCTGAATGGTTATTTTTGGTCTGGCAAAGGGGAAACCAACTGAGTGACTGTTATTACCCTGATGCTAATTACTGGAACCGACCAGCTTAGGGGCGATTTGCTGACTTTGTTTAAAAACAAAACTGGTCTTTCTGGGTCCAACTGTGATTTAGGAAGGGAGGAGCTCTAAACCACTTCTTTCTCTTTTTTTTTTCTTCCTTTTAGAAAAATAAATTTAAATTTTTTTAAAAAAGTTTTTTAGCCAAAAACATTATCTGAACTCCACATGGTGTGGGATTTTGGGAATTAATAGGATGATTCAGACATACAATCCTCACATTCATTCCCACTCCTGAGAACTTTCCTTAAGGAATAAAATTTCTTTCCTGCACTTGGTCGGAAAGAAAACAAACTCAAACCCCTCTCTCATTTTTTTTTTTCTCTCGTCTTTTTTTTTTTTTTTACTGGAAAGTAGCACAACTCATAAACTAAACATTAAGCTCCAGCACATGCTGTAGGCCAGTATAATCTCAGGATATGAGTGGTGTGATTTCAGCAGGCGTTTGCAGCACTCCTCCCTGTGAACTCTTGGCTGATACGTTGTCCCATCACTGCTTCCCTTTCCTCTCCCCTGCTCCATATGGAGACATGTGCCAGCAGGGGCTGAAGGGTGGTTCAAAGTGCTGTCTTTTCATATTTTGTCCTTAGGGAGTGGGACAGAAAACGCTGAGAGTGCTGCCTTGTGTATTGGTTTGCATCTCTGTGAGAAGACAGACCAAGGGCAGTGCCTGAGCTCTCACCTTGGGTATGAGAAATTTGTGATCTTGCAGCCGCACTGCTCACTTGATGTATCTCTGGTGTCCTTTTCCTATATGTGTGAGGGGGGAGGGTCACATAAGCTGCAGTGAATCTCTTCAACATGAATTCAGAGTACTCAGATTGTGCAGAATTCCCAAGGTGTGTACCAGAAGAATTTTATGATGGATCGGTTTCCTACTCTTTCCCCTTTTGTTGCTTCTTATCAAAACCAAACAAACTCAAACAAAACATATCCTTTCATTTAGGCAGGAAATAAAGGAAGCTTGTGAAAAAACTTAGTTCTTGCCCACGCTGCAGTTTATTTTAAATGCCCACAGGCACCTGTATTTTCTTGCTTTCTCCTTCACAAGATTGCTTTCCTCGGTGCCCCTTGCGCAGATATGTTTTAAAAACTCCTCTGCCATAACATTTAATATTTTTTAAATTTACAGTCAAACTTTTTTCCCATGTTGATCATATTTCCTCACTACCCAGAAACTTCTTTGTCCATTCCCTTGGTCAGTCTTTTGCTCTTTGATTAGGAAAATTCTCTTAGATTGCTCTTGTGTTTTCTGGTCCACAGTTGAATCAAATAGTGCCAAACTTACATGATGGTTTCTTGATTTTTTTTTATAATATACTTGTATTTTTGTTTCATTATTTATGTTGATGGCATTCCCTGCCAAATTGAGGCCTTGTTGGTCAAATTGTCTGACCTCTATCTTTGTTCATAGAGTCTCCATGGGCTTCTTCTAAAATTCAGCTGAGTTCAATTGATTGTTTCTGCACTTCTAGTCCTATTTCATACCTATAAGTTCTCTGCACTTCTAGTCCTATTTCATATCTGCTTTTCTTACTGTGTCTTCAGTTCGGGGGAGCAAAGGAAATTTGCTAAATACATTGCGGCCTGTTCTCTCTCACTGTCACAATCATAGGCAAGTAGATCAGCAGCTGCATTACTCACTGCATTCTAAAAACAAATTCAGCCTAGAGGAGGATCAGAGTGGCTGCCTGCAATATATTGCCTTTCACCACATTGCTGATTCCATTTTGCTGTGCCAGATGCTGCCAACACCCTTGTCTCTGAGGTGCTTCAGTAGTCCTGTGTCTCTCCTGCCTTTCCTCTAGCTGATGTTTCGCTGGTGTTCAAATCAACATCCACCTGTGTTTTTATTACACACAGAGGTGGAAACTCTGCCCAATCATTCTTTTTCATCCTTCAGTTTCCTTTTGTTTTGTCTTACATATATTCAAGGGGGAAACAGGAGGAGGGATGGCAAAGGAAGGGTTCGGTCTAGACTTCCAAAGCAATTTCCTTTTCCCTACAGAGCAGAGCTCATTTCCTTCCAGAGCAATGTGTCTGGGAAGTTGCACATTTCTTCTCAGCACTGACTTTCCTGAAATTTGTTGAGTCAAAGCACAGCTACTAGGCAGGATCCAGAGGGCCATAAACGGGAGTGTGTGTTTTTGTCGCTGCCAAACAGGAGAATAAACAGAGATTAATATAGAAAGGAGAGGACAGTCTAGATAAGCAGCCACAGTGTGGAAATGTGGAAAAAAAAATAGACAAATATCCACAGACACACCTGCACTTGGGCGTTCCTGCACTGTGGGGCCTCACAGGGCTTATTTTTGCCATAAATGTCTCAAGGACAGAGAACTGAGCAATGTGGAAGTTGATGATTTTCCTTGAGGGTTAATTACAAGTTCTTGCCTTTGGGGGAAAAAAAAAAGTAATGGTTTATTGTTCTAAATTTAACTCTTTATACACTACATTTAGCTCAAGACAGGAGAGTTCTTTTTCTTTAAAACGCATTTATATTTACTGGTTTTTAGCAGTATGCCATTTAGTAATGTGGCATCCGCTCTTACAAGGTTTCTGTGTTTGCTTAAAATCAAACTAATAAATTGGTTTAAGTCAAATTAAAACCAGACTGAAAGTGTGGTGTAGTCATGATAGAGCAACTTGCCTCTTCCAGAGAGTTCAATATATTCTCTGCTTAAATTTTTTTCAAATTAATTAAATTCAGTTTGGAAAGGAAATGCTTGGGAGGGAAAAAAAAGAGTGATGAGATCATAATCTGTTGACTCCGTAGAGTTTCTAATTTGGTTGGTGCCTAAAGTGTTTGTTTGCTTAAAAGATGAGATTTCTTCTGTGTTGAGAGTGTGTAGAGACATGAGCAGGAAGATGAGCTGGAATCTGACTATGTGTTTGATGTAAGATTATTATTTCATCTATTCCACTTATTTTTTGCTTAGCAAGACGATTCACATAGAGTTCATTGTCCTGCCACCAGTAATTGCAGATCTGTCTGAATAGCTGATACTTATTTCTGAGTCTGAAAAAGCTCATAACTGATTTATTGTGTTAATTGTCAGAAAATGCACAGTGAAACTTTAGAGAAGTACTTCCAAAGTCCCAGGTATTACAGTTATGCAGGAACTTGAGTTGGTTGGTATTTTTTAGTAGATGAATAGATGAGGAAACTTTACATTTTGTCTCAAAAGTGTAAGTTCAGCAAACTATAGGCAGAGGTGCTTTAAAAGATCTCCTGTTTCTCAGGCCCATTGCTTTGAAATCCCAACTACAGAAAACCCTTCTGCTATTGCCACAAGGTTAAACACCACAGTGTTTGCTACTCTCCAGCTTAATAACATTTTTCCAGGCAAAGGAAAATACCTGGCTTAGGAAAAGGTTGTGTAGGGCTGGGCAGGCTGGCCAGGCACTGGTTACTGCATCCACTCAATCTTCTTTCACTCAGTAGTGCCAACATACTGGGGCCTTGTAACCTGGAGCTGCTGTCTGGCTTGGGAGCTTTTGTAAGGGCAAGAAAAAGACAATGCAATGCAATGCAAAGACCTTGTTGTGGAGCTCACACTGCAAATTACAGAACTTTTCTGCGAGACTAAAGGATGCTTCTTTTTGCTTGCTTCAGTTGGATTGCAGGAGGCCAGACTTGTACAACTTTTCCATTTAAGGAGGAACCTCTGCAGTGAAAAGATGTGCAGCTGGTAGCTGAAGGTCCTTGAATTTGTTATAACTTACTATAATTCATCCAGCTGTGTTGGGCTGGCTGGCTCAAACTTTCAACCGCTGTAGCTGGCAGGGAAATTTCTGCTCTGTTAAAGGGAGTTCTGGCAGTCCCAGGTATTCAAGATGAAATGGAGGTGGGGGGCAAAAAAGATGGTTATGACATTCTGCTGATATCATCTGCAATTGAGGAATCACTGTGGGCTTTTTTATTATTCCTGAAATGTGTAGCTCTTTGTGGCTTGGAATATTTTTTTCTTTTGCTTTTGACATGTTTGCTGTCTTTTGTCAGTTCCAAGCCTGCATTTATTAGATCAGCTGAGGGTGAGAGGCAAAGGTGCTGCTGTCTTAGGGGTAGAATGGATTCACAACCAATACAAATGATTTTAAAAATGCTACTTTTGTAGATATGATTGTGGCATTATGCACTCTGACCAAGAGAAGAAACTGCAATAGTATGTAATATTTTTACCCTGTCAGAAAAAAGACAGGGCAGAATCTCAGACTTTTGAGTATTTTTCCATCTAATTTTTCCAAACATGCACTCTAGTGGTAATTGTGATAGCAGGGGGAGGATGACACTTCAGGCACAAATTGAGGTTGAGTGTGTTTGTACATGCAATGCTCAGTGTTGCACAAAGCAGGGCAGTTGTGCTTTGCAGGATTTGAAGCAGTGCTATGTTAAGTGCTGAATGAGGCAGATCAAAATACACAGAAAGAAAAAAAATTCAGGGTATCTGGCTTTGTTGCCTACCATCTGGAAGGATTGCAGAGCCTGTGCTCTGTCCCAGGGTCTGTCAGTGGCATGTTGTATGACCTTAATAAAGAAACTGCATCTCAAAGTTCCCAAGGTCTTACATTTGTAAAATGAGAACAATAAGCAAGGTGCCTTGACTTTTGTGAATAAAAAGGTGCTGTATAAAAATTGTTTTAGTACTGCTAATGATAATAATAACATATATGATAATAATGGATTTATTCTCACCATAATTTTAATTCAGAGGGAATTATGTCTATTTTTTCTGTTAACAGTGCTAAGATACGGAAAGTTGTAAAGATGCAAAATTGCAATTTCTCTGAAGGTATTTCATAGGCACAACCTGTAAACATTCCAGAGCTCTTTGCTTTTTTCTGGTGTGTAACATAGCCTATAGCTGTAAAGGATTTTCCGATCAATGCTTTTCAGCAGAAGTGTTTAGCGCTTTCCCAGGAAATGATCAACAAATAAAACACACTGAGAAAGGAAGCTAGCATTTACTTTCTGTTTTTAAAGTAGGCTTGTATTTTGCAAAACAAGATGGAAGGGGCTAGATGTCCCATAGCATTAGCATCTAAAGAACAGTGTGTCTTACACTGCACTAGCATTGGTGGAATATAATAGATAAGAAGAGTTATGTTTCTTATTTGTACTTTTACATCCCAATTATTGTTGCTGTAGCTGACTCCGAGGCAGAATGGGCATAAGGATGCATGGCCATCTCTTGGCATCAGGCCTTGTCTCTCAACAAGTGATCTCTTTCCTGTCACTGTCTCCTTTTCAATTTTACTGGCTGAAATAAAATGAAGTGCATTCACTTCGAAAACCTGAAGTGTGTTCTTTTTAGTTTCTAGATTTGGAAAAAACCCATAGCTGGCTTGTTTAATGAACAATCCTTGGTAACAATCCCTAATTTCAAAACCTGCCTTCTTTCAGCACTGTCAATGAACTCAAAGGGGCTAGACTTGGGCAGATAGCTGTGATGCTCAGTGGAACTGGAAATGTGCAAGTAAATTATAATTCTGGTTAGTGCTTTTCTTTTTTCTTCTTTGGTATAAATGAATACTCACCATCACTCAGCTGGTTGGAAGCAAGCAAAACAAAAAGGTTACATCACAGACAGTGTTTTTTTCAATGTGAAAGAAGTCTTGGAGTTTCCTAAACATGTGGAGGAGGAATACTTTCTTCCTGAAACTTCAGGGTGTAAATGAAGACTTACTGTGTATCCCCTGACTCTTGCTAACTTAATCTAAGCTTTTAAGAGGTGCTACAGGAATAAGCGTGGCCAGAGAACCATAATGCTTTTCAGAAAGTAGTTTTTTTTGAGATGTGACACTGTTCATTTCATGTCAGGGAGCCCTGCTAAAGCAGAGAAGAGCAAATCCCTCCATCACAAATGCAAAATAAGGGCTGAGGATGTGTTATAAAGGTATGTCTTCCACATCACTAAATTATTTTCCTCTTTCCTACCCATTGCGTCTATATCAGAAACATTGCTGGAAATACATCTGGGAAATTAGCAGAATGTTTGTTTTACTTTTTTGAAGTATTTTCTTGGTTTTAGGTGAGTGTTTGACTTATGTTCATTGGCCCTTGCACAAGAGACTGAAAGCTATTTCCTTTTTCCTTAATTAGAGCATGTGGAATATCAGATTTCTGAGCAGTGAATTTCCTTTCAGGAGACAGGTGAGCATATGTGGTAGAAGTGGTTGTTTTTTGTAAACTTGAAAAGTTGGTCCTTCTGTATTTTATAGATAATGTTCTTCAGCCAAACCTGTACTTTTCATACAGAGAATAGTGCATTTTTTTTCTTTTTCTCTTCCCCATCTCCCCTTTTTTATTTTTGGAATTAAATAGAGAAGTAGGAAGTTAGAAATATCTGAGGGAATTTCTAGGAGGGTGGCCATAGGAATGTGGTAGCAAATGTGGTGGAGGCAACAGCCCAACCCTGTTTGTGTGTGTAATTTGATTTCAAGTCTGCAGAGCTGGTGCTGGTGAGGAAGAGGAAAAAAAAAAAAATGGAGAGATTGTGTGCTGTTTTTTAAGGTCATGTATTTTTATATCTGCTGGCTTGTCTGTGTGGGTGGGCAGGTATGAGTCTTGGTCTGTCTTCTTATGCAATGTCAGAGGGAAGCTCAGGTCGGTGTGGTGGCAGGGCCAGCCCACATCCTCCACCCACAGGGGCCCAGGAGCAGTTGCACACATCAATCAGGGACAGCCCTCAGCTCCTGGCACCGTTGGAGCAGGTGGCAGAGCTCACAGTGACATCAGGTGACTGTCACGTTGCCATGGGGCAGCCACCAGTGCCTGGCCCATGCTCTGTGTACATCAGGTCTACCTCCTGAAATAAACTAGTCTGTGATGCAGCTCCAGCACTCACACCACCACCTATAACCATCCTTGTCTCTCACAGGTGCTTTGGGGTAGAACAAATGGAAAGAAGAACAAGGAGAATGATTTTATAAAATGTTGCCGATATCCATATAGCAGCCACTGCAAAATGCCTTGCTTTTTAAGGCGTCAACCAGTTATAAACAGAGCGAGAGAGGGAAAACCGAGGCTGTGTCAAGCCAAAAGCAGAGTTGGCTAGATCAGTCATGACCAAAACTTTGGAGAGTTTTTGAAGTACAGACAGATGCTGTGCTGTGGGGAAAAGTTCTTGCAAAGCTACTGCTTTCATGTCCATTTAGTGCTGGGTTTTTTAAAGTACCAATATTGCCCCTTGTTTTTGTTCCTTAAAAGGTGAACCCAGAATAAATGCAGACTCACCCTACCCGGCCCTCTTTATTTTGGTGTCTCAATGTTTTGTGGTAGTATACCAACACCTACCTGTAAATAAGTTGACTTTATGTAGTGAAAATACTCTGCACTTTACTCTGTGTCCAGTTAAATGTGGAAGAGTATCACTGGCTTAATTTGCCCCCCTGGAATTAGGAATTTGGTAGAATGTTTCTGGGTTGCATGAGCACAAATGAGAGAAGAATTCAGTGTCAGCTTCTGGTGATTTATATAGGATGTAGGTGATTTATGTAGGATATCTATTAGCCCTGATTTTGCTAAACAGATGTAGTATATTGGATCAAACTATTTTGACATATGCCAGTGGGCAGAGGAGGAGATCCAAGGACTATGGAGATGATAGGTGCTTCCAGTCCTGGGCATGCTCTTATGACTGTTGGCAGAATGATATCTTTATTATTTGTGGGTGGAACCCCAAAAGTTTGATATCTCCAGAAATTAAGTTTAAGGTGTGTTTCAACCTGCCTGTAGCAGTTTATCCTCTCAGAGCCTGGAGGACAAGGATGGATGTGTACCATCCTTCCAGCTGCAGTCTAAACCTTGCTTATGAACAAGTGCATGAAGAAACTCAGTTTAAATTAAAGGGCTTATTCAGTTATTTTATCTTTACACATAAGTAAGAGATAGCAGGATTTTAAGAAGGAGTGATGTTAATCACTATAGCAATCCTTTCTAAGGAAAAGGCTCTTTTTCATCCTTTAAAATACTGTAGACTTCCTGATTAAGTGTATTCACAGATATACAAAATTACAGGGTAAGGGCCTGCTTGGGAACAAATTCCCCCTATATTGCCGTGTCAAAATGTGTTCATGCTGTTTCATTTCACCCACAGATAATAACAGGCATAGATGCCTAGACCCATGAAAGGAGGCGGCTTCAGTTCTGCTGTGCAGAGTTGTTAGAAGCAGTACAGCGGTTCTGACTTCTACAAGGTATTTCCAGCTTTGAAACACTGTTTTATTTTGCAATGAAATGAAATTACTTTGCAAGTGTATAATTAAGTATTGCCACGAGTGCAGATTACATAGATACCGAGACCATCTTCAGCTCTGTTACATAAGGTTGGATAGGTGTGACATTGTGAAGGGGGGTCTGAGTCTTTCTGGCTTAGGGTGTGAACTCACCACCACTGAACTGTTGAGAAGAATCTCCCTGTAGGGAGAAGTCTCCTCTTCCCCCACTCCTTTATTTTTCTTTCCTGGCAATAACCTCTCTTGAAAACAAACTTCTAGACCAGCTGCTTCAGTGTCATGTTTTTTTCACTTTTCGTATAAAGCTGCTCCCTTTGTTTCACCCTCAGGAGCCACATGGATAGTGGTTCTCCTTTAAGATACAGGAATTGCTTTCCATGAATAACATTGCATGGATGTTGACTAACAGGCTAATGCACAGGAGAATGTCCATGTGATGATTACAAAATAGATGTGCTTGGCTTTACCAGCTCTGGTTTGCTATTTTGCCATATAAATGAGCTCACTCTCTTAATCAAGTTTTCACAGGGTAAGGGTAGAACAGGCTGGTACAGATGGTGGGAGAAATCAAGGGAGACAGGGAGAGAGGGAGAAGAAAGGAAAAAAAGAAGGAAAATATTTGTCAGGCTTGATAGTGTTAATGAAAACATAAAGAAAGAAAGGAGGAAAGCAATGTTTGGAGAGCAAAGAGTGACCTGACAAATGTGACCTCTGTTTTTCCCAAGGGCCTCTGACTTTGAAACCAAAGCTGCCTTTAATGTTCACCAGGTGCCATCAGGGTGTTTTGATTGCCTTTATGGAAGGGAATTAACCTCATAGCTTCAGCATCTGCATTTCAGTGAACTTCAGGGACAGGGTGTATTCTTGTTCAGATCATAACCCTTAAGGTTCAAAGGCCATGAGCAGCTAAATAATTAATTCTGTTTCTTCCACAGGAGGCAATGAACACAGACCTATACTTCACACTGGTTTATCACAGGAATTTTTCCAGTCCCTTTTCAAACAGCTTCTGCCTGAGCATCTCTGAACAGCCAATTGGAGCAACTGGAAAGCGAGGCAGACACATCACAGAAAAAAATCTGGCAGTAAGATTATTCTTCATGCTAAAATAATACCCAGAAGTTTGTATTCTGTCAGCTGAGATTATAGTTCAGTTTCTTGGAGGAAGTGAGATGCTATTTTGTTGAAGATATATGGCTCTCTGTTCCCTGTTGTTATATAAGCAAATTGTGGTACTTATCATCCTATTTCTGTCTGCTTCCTCTCTGTAGGTGATTGTGCCTCTGATATTACCTGGGTATCTCAGCCTTGCTTGTGACCTGAGAGTAGATTTTAGCTCTTCAGGTAATTCTCTTTTCCTGCAGATGACGGATTTATAGGACTATTGCACATTGTCAATAAAAAGAAACAAGTGACCGATCAGTGGGGTTTTTACTCCTCCTCCCCCTTTCCTCTGAGAGAACCAAGAGCCAACCATTTCTGGACAGCTCCCCCTCCCCTTGTGAAGTGCAGGGAATTCAAGCAGCTCATCTAATCCCGTGGTGCTGAGGCTTTGTTGCAGCAGGGAGGAAGGTATTATAGGCAACATATCCTCCACAGAAGAGTTTTTCTGGGAAGGGGACCCAGGGCTACCCAAAGGCCAACTCAGGATCATTGAATTGTGGGTCGCTGAAGTACTGGGGTGATTAAGAGGCCCAGTCCAGCAATGACTCTTCAGCATCTTTGGTTTTCTCAGCCTTAGTACTGTAGCAAATAGATGCTTTAGGAAGAGAATAGGATGGTATCTCTAACACATCTTGTTGAAGTGCAGGACCTTATGGGTCCAGATGTACAACAGGATGACCACTGCTTCAGCTCATCAGTCACCTTCTGCACCCAATATCTGTTCATTCTACTGTCACCTCCCACACCCAATCTGTTTTACAGTCCATTAATTTCAAAGTATAGGACCAGAGTAACTTCAACAAGGGACAGGGAAGGGGTTTAAAAGGACCTGAAAAGTTTGCAAATTTACAGACGAATGACTGCAAATTGTCATCATATTTCAAAAGTCATGGCAGTCCAGTGAAGTTGTCGCTGGCTGGAAAAGGGGAAACATAAAAGGGAAAAAAGGAAGACCTGAGGAACTGCAGGACAGTCAGTCTCACCCCGGTGCCTGGCAAGATCATGGGAGAGATCCTCCTGGAAACTGTGCTAAGTCATGAGGAAAATAAAGAGGTCATTGGCGGCAGCCAACATGACTTGACTGAGGGCAAATCATGCCAGACAAATTTGGTCATCTTTTGTGACGTTTACCATGGTTACCATATTAGTGGATAAGGGAAGAGCAACTGTTGTAATCTACCTGGACTTGTGCAAAGCATTCCACAATACCACATAACAGCCTCTAAATTGGAGAGGCACAGATTTGATGGATGGATCACTTGGTGAATCAGTGGCTGGACAGTTTCACTCAAAGTGCTGCAATCAATGTCTTGATGTCCAAGTGGAGGATAATGACAGGTGGTTCTCCTCAGGAGTCAGTACTGGGCCAGCACTTTTTAACATCTTTGTCAGTGACATGGACAGTGGGACTGGTGCACCATCAGCAGCTTTGCCAACAACACCAGAATGTCCAGTGCAGTCAACATGCTGGAGGGAAGGGATGCCATCCAGAGGGGCCTTGACCAGCTTAAGAGGTGGGCCTTTGCTGACCTCAAAGCTCAACAAGGCCAAGTGTAAGGTCCTCCACCAGACTGGGGCAATCCCAGACACAATTACAGGCTAAGTGGTTGAGGCATGGATTGAGAGCAGTCCTGAAGAAAAGGACTTGAGAGTGTTGACTGACAGGAATCTGGCAACATGTGCAGCCCAAAAAGCCAACTGTATTCTGGTTGCATCTACAGAAGTGTGGACACCACATTAAAGGACAGGATTCTGCCCCTCTACTCTGCTCTGATGAGACTCCACGTGGAGTGCTGCATCCAGCTCTGGGGTCCCCAGCATAAGTATGATACAGACCTGTTCGAGCAAGTGCAGAGGAGGAACACAAATATGACCAGAGGGCTAGAGCACCTATGAAGACAGGCTGAGAAAGCTGGGGTTGTTCAGCCTGGAGAAGGCTCTGGGGAGACCTTAGAGCAGCCTTCCAGTACCTAAGGGGAGTCTACAAGAGAGCTCAAGAAGGACTTTGTACAAAGGCCTGTAGTGGGTAGACAGGAGTGAATGGCTTCAAAATGAAGGAGGGTGGCTTTAGATTAGATATTAAGGAAGAAATTTTTTATGAGAATGATGAAGCAGTGAAACAAGTTGGCCAGAGAGCTGCTAGATGCTTCTTCTCTGTCAACATTCAAGTCGAATGGGTGTTCGAGAGACCTGGTCTAGTAGAAGATGTCCTTTCCCATGGCAGAGGTGTTGGAAGGGGATGATCTTTAGGGATCCTTACAGCCACAGCTGTTTTATGATTCTGTGATTTGGAATGCTGATGTGCACCAAAGATCCAAGAGTGCTGTCGTTCACTGAACTGTACAGGATAATGTTGTTAGTAGTCGCATGTCATACTGGGGCACAAATCGCATCTTGGCCTTACCTTTGTGTAAAAGCACTGAATTTATACTGTAGTAGTGCTTCTTATTTAAAGTGAAAAATGACTGCATAAAGCTGTATTTGAACCCAGAGGGAGCATTTTATTAATTAGTAAATAATGATATGATGAAATTGAATCATACTGCCTTTTCTTTTCCAATTTTTCTTTGAGGAGTGCCTGCTATGAAAGTATATGTACAAATAAATTGTTTCCTTATGTCTCCAAAAACATGTTGTAAATCTTTAATTTAGTTTTAATGACAATGACAGTTTAGAAAGGAAACACTATTCAAAGACAAGAAATATAGCAGTAAGATTTTAATTTTATGAGTTTTAAATAAAATATTAGAAACATATTCTGAAATCACAATATTAACATCCATATATAGATATATATTTTTGTCTTGTTAACATCAAACTGTGTTTGCAAATTTTCTTGAAAATTTCCAATACATGTGCAAAATCTAGGTGCCTGTTCTTTTGACTTCATGTTAGGATAAAAAGCGTGCAGTTGGTGAGTGGGATTTAGCAGTGCTACCAGCATAGCTGTGTGCTTTGGGGCCGATGATAATTACTGGGGAGATTGAAGTGTATTGAAAACCAGAAAATCTCGACAAGCCTTTTAAATGAATTGTTGAAGTCCTCTAAGAGGATTTCAGAATGAAGGTATCTGAATGAATTCACATGTGTGGGGAAAACTGAGCACATATCTCCGTTCTTGGGCCCTGGAATAATTTCATGTAATACGAGCATAAACTAAGCCTGTGTTACTATAAGTTGGCTTGGATAGTGCTTTCCAAATCCATTCAGAGACGTTATTATTGTGAGGACATTTCTGATGGAGAACACGGACCTTCTTCAATTGCACAGAGTGATTTTTAAGGATGCTTCAGCATTGGGGACTCAATAATTGAGCCTGGAAGAGAGTGTTTCAAAGTATATTTGAAAGAATAAGAGCAACTGGCCCATCTTGGAAATGATACTGACTTGTTTTTTGTATTTAAATTGTTTCTTACATGGTTAAAAATAATATTTTAGTGTTTATGAAATCATCTCTAGTTTATGTTCATGAAGAAGCTTCAATATTTGCAGCTGGAAGGTTGTTCTGTTGCATTCCCAAATTTAACCTTCATCTTCACTTCCCCATAGCATAGCTCTGGTTGCATTGTGAAATGAACAACTGATATAATCTTTATTACCTTTATTTCTTTCTGCACAAAGAATTTTGTTTCTGTGGTAGAAGAAAACAATATTTTGAAGTGTGTCTGCCAAGGTACAGCTAGAAAAAAATAGAAGACAGAAAAGAATTCTCATTATTTGCATTAAGAAAATATCAAACAATTCAAATACATGCATGGCAAAAAAAATTCTGAAATTTTGACCATGCTTCTGAATGATCACCAATTACTGGTAATGAATCGCTGTGTTTATATGAGTGAACAGAGAAAAGCTTACACTCAGATGTCCTGAAGTTAGTGTTCTGAATGTATTTTGACTGGTCGTTTTTTTACATTTTATGCCTCTTGCAAATTAGCCCACAAGGTTATGAAGATATAGGTAAGCCGATGACTTTATGAGTTTGAGATGCTACACCTATAGATGTGTACACAATTTTTTCACGTTGTAAAGTAGATATGAAATGGAATCATAGAATGGTTAGGGTTGGAAAGGACCTTAAAGATCACCTAGTCCCAACCCACCTGCCATAGGCAGGGACACCTTTCATTAAACCACGTTGCTCAGGGCCCTATCCAACCTGTCTTTGAACACTTCCATGGGCATCAACAGCTTCTATGGACAACTTGTACCAGTACCTCACCACCCTCACAGCAAGTAATTTCTTCCTAATACCTAATTAAACCTGCCCTCTTTCAGTTTGAAATCATTGTCCCTTGTCCTGTCACTATCTGGCTGTATAAAAAGTCCCTCTTCTCTTTATAAGGTTAAGGTTTTTATAAGGTTTTTACCCGTTAAGGTATTGGAAGGCTGTAACAAGATGTCTTCTCTGGACTGAACAACTCTCAGCCTTTCCTTGTAGGAGAGGTGCTCCACTCTCTGATCATCTGGCAATTCATCAGTATGAACTGCCAATGAGTTTTAGAGTAGACCATGTTTGCACCATCAGTTATGTTGCTTCTTTGAGATATTGTGGATTTGACATATTTAATATATGTAAAATATTATATTTGAAGAGGTCTGTGCTGATTTTCTGTGCACATATCTGATACAAAAACCTTTTTGCAAACAAAAGCTGTTTTTTTCTTATTGTTCAGATATCCACAAATAAAAAACAAAATGAGAGAGTGTGTTGATTATTATTATTTATGTTTGCTCTATGTACCTAGTTCAAACAGCCAATTTACTGCTAGTGACAGCGTGCTCCTGACCAGTAATTCCATCCATTTTCACCCTTAAGACTGAATTGTATTAATGTAATTAAACTTCTGGAGGAGTTGTTCATTTTAGTAGCTGCTTCCTTTGAAAATTCTTTTAAGATTAGTAGGATGTTAAGACCCATAGAAGTGAAATGCATTTGATGACAAGGGAACAGAGGCATGGTACTGCAGTGCTTACAGCAATGACAGCTGATGAGGGAGTGGACAGAGCTCTTGGGGAGATATCTATGCCATAATTGCTGCATTCCAGGTGCAGCTGCACAAGAAAATACATCTCTGGATCATCCCTTTAGGAAAAAAAAAGTGGTGTTGAAGCATGGTGTGATGTTTTTAACTTGACTATTGACCTTGGAGCTCCTAAGTGAGGGAGAATAACAAAAGGTTGAATTGTGAAGTACTGGCACACCTTTGGCTATAGTGTGTAAATGTAATGGGTATAAATGTAATAATGTTGTAGACATGAAAAAGGGGCAGAGTAGATGGGTACATCTGCTGACAATCTTTCTTTTTGATTTGGAGCCACCTGAAGGCAATAAGTAGCTGGATAATAACTTGATCCCCATACAGCTTCCGGTTTTTCACATTAATAATGTACAGCAGGGGAGGTGAAAACGGAGTGTACTTTTAATTCTGGCTTCTGTTTGCCTTTTTGTGAGCCTGAGAACATTTCCTCTCTTTTTGGTGATGGGAAATGTAACCAAAACAGGCATCAATGAGTGACATTTCTCATAGATGGTTTTCAACACCGAGTTTTCAGTATCACCTCAGAGATGCTGCAACATGCATGAAGGGGCCAGGTCTTTACCATGCTTTGCAGTTAACTCACTTCAGTACTCTACCTTGTTGGTTTCTAAGTATATATTGTAATGAATCTAAAATACATTTCCCAGTTGTAATTCCTCTGAGTCCAGTATTGCAAGGAGCAGGTGAATATTGTCCAATAAAATACATGTACTCCTGTGAGAGGTGTATTTCGAAATAAGGAGTTTTACTTTGGTCTAGAATTTATATATAGACTCTGTACTTAGAGTTTACACATTTTTGCTTTTGTAGCTTCCCATACTTTCGTTCTTGTCTGTGTTCTCATATTTCCTTTCTAAATTATAGATATGAGGGAGCAACCATTTTCCTTGAAAAGGGCTTTACTTTTGGGGATAATAAATGGCCATTTTAAGAAAATTCAGCAGTTCACAAGGGTGTTGTTGAACATGGGCTTATATGAAATAGGACTTTAGGAAAAACAAACCAAAATCAACAACCCTCGGAACCTTGCAATCTTGAGATGGATAGTACTAGGAAAGAATGCCCATCCTGCTTGTTCTTCTAGGAGGGGTTTGTGCCAGATTTTAGCTCTTGCCCTGTCTTTATCAAAATAAGTTTCACAATCCACATTCACCTCCCATGTGAAGGGCATGGCGAGGAAAGGGAGATGACTGACTGAAGAAAAGAAAAACAGTGAGAGAATTTGTACTTTGGCTGTGTTTAGTATTGATGCTACACTAAATCACTGTAAACACAGGTTAGGAGTGTAGACTAGGATGTTATATCAATATTGGCAACTTTATTAGAATCTGTTGCCCTATTGAATTGCTTAATTGCTGTAATGAGAGAATGTGAAGATATGCAACTCTATAGGAAGAATTTGTGAAGGAGACAGTCAAGTCACCTCTTTTTTTGACTTGTACCAAAAGGTATCCTTCTATTTGTTGGAGATGAGAACTCAGACCTTCATTTTTGAGGGGACACAGGCATGGACAAGTGAACGCTGCATTGCTGTGAGAAATTGTGCTGAGGTTTTTTGACTTGGAAAAATGTGAAATACTGAGACATACTTTGCTCTCCATTTCCTCTTCCTTTTGCTTGCATCTAGAAGATAGAGTTTAGGTGGTTCTCTGTTAAATTATTGTCGGCAGATTACCATGTTTTCTAGTTGAACAGTGCATGATAGATACTGTTGCAGAGTAAAATTCTGGCTTCTTCTCATGGATTTTAGGGACAATGTGCAGCATGGGTGAACAGGTGCCAGAGATCCCTTTGGAAGCAGCTGGGAACTCCATCCTCTAGATTTTGCTTTTCCCTCAGTGGGGTTTTAGGCCCTGCAGAAATGCATTGCCTGTCTCTGCATAGCCAGTGTGCTCATAACATACAACAGCTTAGAAATATCTATGATGTTGTGAGTTGCATGTATGTTTATATGCTTGTCTATCCATAGTTATTTTTAAAAGAGAAGGCTTGGTATTTTGCTTTTGACATCTTTCTATTCCTCTAGATGTTATTTACAGAGTCAGTTTTGCTGATATTACTTCATCTTTTGAGAATGCTGGGTAAGGATTACATTTGATGTAGCAAATTCTTGCTGTTCTACATATTGCCCCATTAAGTATTCTTCACAGAACTGCATGATGGAGCTCAGTTTTGTTTCGCGGGATAGGGAAAATAATAAAATTCTAGTCTGAAATAACAATACTGTGATGTTGTTCCATGCTTGAGAGAGATTTGGTACCTGTATCAAACCAAGGCTCTGCTTTGACAGTGGACAGGAAGACTGTGTCTGAGCTAAGAAGTTAAACTTGCCTGGGAGTATCCTCTGGCACTTAAGATATGGACAGCCCATGATGAAATCATACAGCTCTTACCCTCCAAAAGAAGGTGACCACATCCAATCTTATGGGATTTATCTCTGGGCTGTGTTTTTCCCCTGTGGTGCTGGGGAGTCTGCCAAACCTGTGCCAAGAACTTGTCTAATAACTGAACTGCAGAGACAATTAAAGTCTACTGTCTGGGTTTGCTTCTTGGCACTGTTTAATTTGCTGATGAAGAGGCCAAAGAGGAGTGTTTGACTACTTATCTCTGGTTGTGTTTATTGAGGATCAGCACTCCAACTGATGCATCTCATGTGTTTGGAAACTCATTTTTTCTTATCGCTGCTGAAGACTTTGTTATGGTTTTGCATTAAAATGACACACATGCTACTTCCCACCTTTCTCTTGGAGGGAAAAAAAATTAAAAATTGAAAAAGCAGCTTTATATCACTGGCTGTTATACATCATGAGGCTCTGGGATGATAGAACTGAAAGAACTTGCCTTTTCCATGAGGTACTTTTTGCCCATCCAGTAAGATTTTAGGGGTTGATAGTGATTTCTTTTTCAAGATATAGGAAGTTCTTCTGTGTGCTTTGAGTGCATGCCTGGTGTGTGTGTCTCTGCCTACTCACACGCATGCACAGAGGAGGCCTGCAATATCTCTGTATGTTTTCCAGGGGTTAGCATTAAGTGACAGTGACAGGTCACGAGGGTGCTGGGGCTTGGGCCCAGCAGGAGGTGGTGCAGATGCACCTTCAGCATTAACACAATCGTCATCCGCTCAGGAGAAGGGTGCCTGGGCCTTTCCTTAGGAAACATATGCCAAAACTATTATCAGAGTCTATGTCATGGCCTGCAGCAAACTGGACAGGATGTTAATGAAGAGGGAATTGTGGAAGGAATCTGAATGCAACCCATATTATTGAAACAGAATGCTGAATAAACAGATTATTTCCATTATGGTGCCCTGTCAGCAATCTCAGTATTTTGATCTTTATCAGGTTTATACTGATAAAGGTTTATTTTTCATTACTTAGTTGATACAGGTTTGGGGGTGTTTTAAATTCAATAAATAAATAAATAAATAAATGCAAATATCTGGGAGGCTATAAAAGGCTGTGGAGCCAGGACAGCTCATTATTTCTCCTTGACGAAGAAATCTCTGGTGCATCCTGTGATGTCTGTGACAGTAATGAGGCACTCCACTATGTCAAACCCAGAGTCGTAATTCTGTCTTATCTGCTGCAATAATGAGACTTTTTGCACTACTGGACTCAGCAGAAGTTATAGGTGAAAAGAAGATGGTGTGTGTTTTGCAACTATTTACAACAGGTGGAGGCCAAGGAATTCAAATTGATTGTTTTTTCATTCAGAGACCTTGCTTCAGAACATAGCTTGGAATTTAAATTGTGTTGATGATTCAAACAGTGCCTAGCATTAATTTAATTTCATGTTTGGCAATTTTCTGTAGTTGTCCTTGTTCAATATTTTATTGCTTACTTTGCTTCTATTTGTTCTTCCTTTATCTTTTTCTTCCTGTCCCTCTCCCACTCCCTGAAGGTTTGCCTGCGTAACAAGAGTGAGATAGCTAAAATAAATACCATTGGTGATAATGCTATCCATTTAAAGCAGATTTTTAGGTGTGTTTTAGAAAGCAAAATACCAAAATAATATCAAAACACATATTTTTTTTCCAAGATGCCAGCTGTTAGGCGTCTGCATTCTTAGGGATTGATCAAAAGTTCAACATTACTGTTAGTTTGATGTCCCTTGAAATGTTAGGCTGTTTGTTCATAAAATAAATTAAATACAGCCAGTGTCATAGCAAGTCCATTTTATCATTAATTTTTAGCTGCCTTGTCTTCCCTGGACAATGGATGTATTTTCCCCCACACCTTGGCTAACATGAGGTAAGCTGTATTTGTAATGTGAGTTAGCAGGCTGACGTGGCTCTTGGCCTCTTGGCAAAGTATTCCCATACTCCCTTGTCTTTGTGACAGTTTTACCAAATGTCAGCTCATGTGTGCTAAGAATAGGTCTTGCTGCTCTCTGCCTCAACAGAAGTGACCTCAGCCCTGACCTGGAGCTTCCCTGTCTTGTCTAGAGATTGTTCATGTGCTGGAGCCATTCCAGCCGCAGCTCCTTAGCCCCCTGAGGTGGAAATCTGTGCCCTGGTCTGCTAGAAATTAGAGCTTTGGTGATGCAAACCTATTGAACAGCCCTTGACTGGCAGTCACTGTCACTCATTGTCAACCTGAGCTTGTTTTGAGAAACCAGCTACTGGTAAAAGGCTATTGAAAACATTTTTTTTTCTTTTAAATTTTCCTTTGTAGGGAAGATACCTGTTAATATCAGATATTTAAGAAAAGGAGAAATTTGATCTGATCTATTTGTTTTTGTGCCACACCATTATTCCAGGTGACCTAGTTTAAAATTGTGATGAGATCTGAAGAGCAGAGTATTGAAAATGTTGTTTGTGAGAGCCTGTGCGCCAGAACAGTATGGGGTAAAATCAACTTAATGAGATGCTGGATCATCCATAGAACGCATCTCTCTCTAAATACTCAGTGAATATATTTTCCTAGAGGAACACAATGAACCTCTCACAGGAATGCACTTTTATAGGGCTTGAAAGAAATAAGTAGATGCTTTAGTTCTTTTAAGGGTTAAGCAGAAGCAATTTCTGCAGTACCCCACAGTTGCAGATGTCATGGTAGTTGTCATTGTCAGCCTCCTCTAGATTCACATCTAATGATGGAGCATTGGACAAATTTCTGTGTAAATTTCTCCAGAAATAAAATAACTTTTTAAAAGTTGTTTGAAAAAAATTATGGAGATATTGTTTTATTATTGTAAATCAAGATCCAAAACCTGAGAGTCCAAAATACCACTGTAGCTTCCATCTGAAAATAAAGCCCTGTCAGGTGGTATCACATCCAGTCCCTTTCCAGCTTTATCTGACCAAAGAGAAAATTCATTGAAATGCTTGCTAACCTTTACTGAGCAAAAGGACTAACTTAATAAACATGATTTTCCCCTGGGGAATTTTACTGCCTGGCCTAGGTTTAGGTTTTCCTCTTGACATTTTTCTACCCATGTTCTGATTCTTCCAAAGAACATATTAAAGAGACCAGTTGCCTTGATGTTCCCCTGGAAGAAGCACAATATTTGTTGATCAGGGCCTTAGCCAAACAATTACACTACATACAAGCCACTAAGAAGGGCAGACTTTTACTGTTCTCAGTTTGCAAGGGGAATGTCATAAACTGTATGAGTTTTCATTATCTCATTCTTTATAGGGAAAAGGTGAAGTATGGGCAATGGGAGGAAACAGAACATTTTTTGTTTTTCCTTAATGTATCCTGCTAGTAAATTTGTACTGACTGCAGGTTGTGTTATAAAAGGAATGAATAAAAGATGATTAAGGGTTATTTACAGATGGGAAGTTGCCTTGCTTGTTGTTTCCCCATTCTGATTCTGGTTGATGACATCCTCGAGTTAATTAGTTAATTTCCATGAGTAAAACTCATAATAATCAGTTACTGTTTTTCAAACTATTAAAAAATTTAAAATATTTCCCAGTTTTCTGCCCTTGCTTAGAGTAGATTCCACATCTATCAAATGGAATACATGCATGACTCTATTGATTTTTTTTCTCTCAGTCTTCATCCATTAACCGCCATAAATTCCATATTGAAATAATAAATGTGTCTTCCCACTAGGAGAATGGCATTGCTTTCATTTTCACTTCCAGACCTGAGGAATTATTTGTGCTTGTTTGTTTGCTGTGTTAGCATTTCTTTGCAACTCGTGTGTCACAAAAAACCTCCCTTGACAGAAGACCTCCACTTTTTAATTGTCCCACTCCTGCCTGAGTCACTGTGAGTGCCTCAGTCCAAGGGTATACACTAGAAATAGAGCTGATAGCCTATTTAATGGACTTGCAGGCTGAAGTAAATAACACAACTCCATCAATAGGAGGTGAAAATTCAGAAACAATTTTATAGATGGATTGGTCTGACCATTGCTAACATTTTTCCTGTTTTAAGGCCTGGATTTTGAGACACATACTGATACATATACAAATGCATGGATATGTGTCTTTAATAAAACAGAAATGTTTTTGGCTGGTTGGAGACCTAATTCTCTACAGAAAACAATGGTGATGAACATGAAGCCATCACTTGTCAAATCATTTTATTTCAGTTTTATATTATATCCTAACATATCTCTGCTTTGCCCTCTGATGTGTACACGCCATTATGTTGCATATTATTTCTTAACAGTCATACAAACAGTAGCCAGAAAATTTATAGAGCATGGGTTATTGTTATCCAAATAACCTAATTGTTGTGATTTTAGTAAAGAAAAGTGAAATGTGGTTAATATGGGAGGTTTTGGTATTTTTAAATTATTTTTGGCTTTCAAAGAGCATAGTTCAGTTTTCTGGGCCAAAGGACTTACTTTATTCTTAATGCTTCATATTTCATTTTTTAAAGTGTTATCTAATTTGGAAAGGGTTCTTTTGGTTTTCTTGATTTAATATGCTTAACTTCATATACTAAATTTTTTCTCCTATTGTTCTTTTTTGGTAGGGTTACTTTATAGGAAACTGAGAGCATTTTATCTTAAATTAACACGACATGGGGTGATGCCTTATTGCTTCAACTTTGATGTAAGAAAGACTGGAGATTCTAGCTAATCATTTGCGTAAATGGTATTTAACTTTCTCCTCCATATCTTTTTCTAGTCAATCACTTGGAGGTGGGCACGGAATAAAACCTCAGCTATCAAGTTCTGACAAAAGTATTTTAGAATTCTGGTTTGCATCCCCTGGTATACATCTTCTTCCATTGATTAAGATTCATTTCCTGTCATGCTACGTTTTGATCAGTTTAAGGTGCATCAAAGTGTAGATATACAATAATAAAAGACTTTTAACATATGCTTTAGCTAAGGCATGTTAACAGCTCACTTTTAAATCTTTGTCTGGATAAAGCCAATGGCACCATTCCACATTGACTTGTGTATAAATAAGGGAAGACCTTTAACTCCATCCTTGGATGCTTGGCCAGGCATCTGTCATATTTTGTGATTCATAGTCTAATGAATAATTTTGTGCCCTATGTGTTAACCAGAAGAACTGAATCTTTTCCTTTAGAGCCATATGAGTAAGTGGAAAGTCACAAAACTGAGACTTTTGCAGGTGAATTACTGCCGGTAATAAACGAAGGTTTAAATCAAAATATGAATTTGCTTGCTTGCCAAAGATACAGTTACAGTTTTTTTTCTGGTAAATTGTTCTGTGCATATTATGTCTCAGTTCTTGTACTGTTCACAATGCACACTCTGTTTTCATGAATTATACATACCCAGTGTGCACATGATTTTTACTGTGGAACCCACAGTAAAGATTTTGTGTTTCCAAAATTGACACGGCAATGGTGTATTCTTCAATATTTTGTGGCAATTTTATCAGTACAAAAAATCCTACTGCAGCCTCGAATTCATTTTTTGGAAAGGGCATTTCTGTCCCACTCCCTGTTGATGGGCATGGTGTTTAAGGGCCTCTGTAATTACCTGAAGATACAAAACACACTAGAAGAGAAAATTAAGCAGGAGATAGCAGTGGCTCTAACCAAAGGCTGATTATGCTTCTGAGACATAGGTCTTGGCAGTAAAGTAGCTTAAGCCTTGAGGAAAATTTCATACCTGTTGATGATTTATAATATTTGATACATTGAAAAGAAGGAGTTCTGCATGATACAGTGTAATTCATGCCAATAACCCTTTACAAATCAAAATATAATGTATGTCAAGATCTGAGAATTAGGATATTTTGATCAAACCCAATGCATATGCCTTGTTATATAATAGCAGTCATAATGAACAAAATAAGCGCAAGAATAGCTAAAGAAAAATAATGGGTTTTTTTCCTGCAAAGAGCAATATTTGAATACAGTTGCTGCTCATAGAGCATTATTGACATGACTTTTATTAACAGTGATAATCACTTCCTGCTCTGGTCCTAAAAGACTATGCTTTTAAAAGCCATCTCCCCTTCCAGGTTCCTGAAGTAGGAAGGGATTCATACATGGGACGTGACACTAGAAATATTCTCACTTATAGGCTTGAAGAAGATCTCTATTACACTCAGATAACCTGTTCACTGGGTAAGAGGTTTTGATCGGTTAAATTGCTTTTGTCTTTTCCATCATGCTGTGAGTTAGTTAATATTATGAGAGAAAAGAGATGAGATGCAATAGTGACAAGCAGCAAGTTAAAGATTTACTTGGTCTGGTATAATTGGAGAATATTACAGAAATTGTGAAAGGGAAGCATATAGAGATTTTCCATTAAAAACATACTTTAAGTCTTTTAGGAGCAAACCCAAAGGATATGTGAGTCAATGATAAACAGTATGGTTTCCCACATGTCCAAGATACTGTCCTGTCCCTTGAGGAGATCCAGTTATTTGACCTGAGCCTAAGTACCTAATAACAATACATTTTTAAGTCTCTCATCATTGCTCTGAGAAAACACAGGATATACGTGTCACAGCAAGAGAAAATAAGGCAGAAAACTTCTATAATATTTTTTAAGCCTTCAGATAAATTTTGAATCAAATACTCCATTCTGTCACATTCTGTTCTCTATTACCAGTCTCAGCTTATTTCTTCTTTTATCTTGATATTATTTAGTCTTTTGTTATTGAGACTTATCCTAAAACCTTTGAACAGTGCAACCCATGGAAACCCAACAATTCTGAAATTAAGGCTGGACCAACATATCTTACTGTGAAAAGAAAGAAAAAGGTAAATCAGCATTCTGATAAAGTTGGAGGTGAGTAGAGGTGGTTGGAGGACCCCTTGCCTTCCTCAGTTTTCTAGCTTTCCAGCCTATGATGCATGTTACAACTTATAGCTGGAGCTGCTTGTGAGCAGGACTCACATAACATAAACACAAAGGGCAAGAAGGAGGACCTAGGAACTACTGACCAGTCAGCCTTAACCTAAATCCCTAGAAAGGTGATGAAGTGCTTCACTCTGGAGGACACATGGAGGACAAGAAGGCAGTCAGCATGGATACACGAAGTGAATGATGTTTGACCAACTTAATTGCCTTCTGTGATGAAAGAGCTTCCTGGATGGATGAGGAGAGAACAGTAAATATTGTTTACCTTGCCTTCAGCAAGGCTTTTCACACTGCCTCTCACAGTATGCTCATAGACAAACTTTGAAAGTGAGGACTGGATGAGGGGTAGTGGGTTGGCAGAGCAGCCAAAGAATCATGATCAGTGACAGGGTGTAGTTACAGGCCTGTCACCAGTGGTGTCCCCCAGGGCTCTCTACTGGGCCCAGTATTATTTAACTTACCCATCAGTGTCTTGGATGAAGGGGCAGGTGCCTCCTCGACAAGTTACTGATGACCCAAAGCTGTGAGGACTGTTTGACACCCCAGACACCTGTGCAGCCCTTCAGAGGGACCTTGACAGCTTGGAGAGATGGGCAGAAAGGAACCTTCTGAAATTCAAGAAAGGCAAGTGCAGGGTCCTGCCCCTGGGGATGAATAACACCAAGCACCAGCACAGGCTGGGGGTGACCTGCTGGAAGGCAGCTCTGTGGAGAAGGACCTGAGAGTCCTGGTGCACAACAAGCTGTCCATGAGCCAGCAGTGCCCTGGTGGCCAAAAAGGCCGAAGGGATTCTGGAGTGCATTAGGAAAAGCATTGCCAGCAGGACAAGGGAAGCCATCCTGCCCCCCTGCTCAGCCCTGGTGAGGCACACCTGGAGTGCTGTGTCCAGTTCTGGACTCCTCAGGACAAGAGAGACTTGGGGCTGTTGGATGGAGGGTCCAGTGGAGGGTCCAGTGGAGGGCAACAAAGATGATCAAGGGACTGGAGCATCCTCTTATGAGGAAAGGCTGAGGGAGCTGGGCCTGTTCAGCCTCAAGAAGAGCTGACTGAGAGGGGATCTCATCAGTGCCTCTCAGCATCTGAAGGGGCATGCCAAGAAGATGATCCAGGCTCTTCACAGTGTCAAGCAACAGGACAAGAACAAATGGCCAGAAACTGATGCACAGGAAGTTCCACCTAAATATGAGGGAGAATTTCCTTACTGTGCAGGTGACCAAACACTGGAACAGAATGCCCAGAGAGGTTCCTGGAGTTTCCCTCATGTGAGATATTCAAGAACCATCTGAACAGAATCCTGTGCTATGTGCTCTAGGATTGCCCTGCTTGAGTCAGGAGGTGACCAACTGTGGTGATTTCCAATCTGACCCATCCTGTGATTCTTTGAAATAAAAAAATTATAAATATGGTAACTGTAGAGTGGAAAAATAATCTTAACTTTAATCTTAAACTGAACGCAGCACAATTACTGGGCATCTAGGAACTGTACATTAAATACCTAACCAATGCATTTCTCCTCAACTTTCAGTTAAAACTAAAGACTACCTCACTCTCAACTTTTTTTACACTGCAGATTTATGAGCTGAAATGGGGAGAAACAGGTGTAGGGTAACTGAAAACCTCTCGTGATGTAAAGCAAAGAAAATCTCACTTCTTGATAACAGGCACACCACATCTGTAGAGGGTTTTTTATGTTTTGGGAAACATTTTTGTGCCCATAAGTTCATTTGCTTTGTGTTTTTTGCTCTAATATGGCTTTGTGAGCTGGTGAAAGATGTTACTGCCTGATTAGGTGCACAGTTAATCAATCACAACAACACAGTATCTGTAATCTTTTGAAATTCTAATGCTGGTAATCCAGACTCCTATTAATGACACCATGCACTATTATTTATTTATGCCATAAACTTTATCTTATAGAAGGAAAGTTTCATGTTTTGTTTTGTTGTTGTTTTTTTTTTTTTTTTTTCTTCTCTCCACTTTGGATTGGATATTGGTGTCCTTAGAAGTGAAGACCCTGTGACCCAGAGGGAAGACCTCAGGATTAGTGTTCTGGCACAGATTTCTCTGTTGTATCATGCCTCTGAAGGTCCCCAGCAAGGGGTTTGCAGAACTTAGTCTCCTTTCCACTCTTTGCCCTACTTATTACAATAAACCTCCCTGATATCTTCATTAATGCCTTCCAGTGAATTTCCTCAGTGCTCTGCAAGATTACTTTAAATAGCAGTGGCATATGCACATTACTGGCAGTCCACTAGGCCAAATAACACATAGTTTAAAATTGAGGGCATTGTGCTCTTTCTTGCATGGTATTTTCCTGTAGGCTTTTTTCAAGCCACAACTAAACTGTTTGCTGCTTCTAAAAACAATTTACAACTGCTCATATTAGCAAATTTTTAAAAAATGTGAGAGATGAGTGCTTACAAGATTAATTTCTTGGTCACACTAATTAGTTGTTTACAGACACTCAGTTCTGGAATCTTATTGGACATCTAGCAGGCCAGAGATTAAATGTTCAAAAGCAAATGCCTTCTGTTAGATGATGGATATCAAAATCAAAGTTGAAGGAATTGAGTTGCTTTAGGAATGGGACTTCAGGTCCTTTTGACAGTTTCACCTTTGATGTTTCAAGGTGGCTGGAAACTTGTGTATAGTTTAATGTCGCTGAGACTTGGTTTTAGGTGCAGCTATTTAACCTTTGGCAATCACAGAGGACTTTATAGTTCTTGGCTTCATGAAGGATGGTGATCTGCTGGGGAATGACTGCTTTATCAGTGCAAATGCAAAAGTGGCTGTAGCTCTGTTTGTCTGCCCAGTCTCCTTTAAAGCTTTCGTGCTGTGGGTGATACATTATCAGGCCCATTCCAGTTTCCTGTTTATATAGGGTCTGGCTTTGATGCGAGTACAACAGATTAAGAAGCAGAAGCAGAGTTCCTGTTTTAGTACTTTCTCATCAAGATGTATATAAGTCCAGTGACACTGTGCTGACAATTATTAAAAACATCAGACTGGTGAGCACATACTTTTACATCAGCACCAAAGATTTAAAGGCATACAACCTCAGCAGCAGCCCCACTAGTTCATCTTTCATCAAAGCTACAGATTAGGAAGAAATTTTTGCATTTTGTTTTACATGTGTTTTAAGCTAAGGAAAATCATTCTGAAAAGGCTGATTTGTCTATACAAAAGAATTTAAAAAAAGTAATTCCTGCATTAAATTAAGTCCACAGTTTTTGTCTGGAGTCCATTTACCAACCAAAAGGATCTGGAGACTTCTTTGTCTTTTCTAGAAATTTCTTAGTTGCATTTTGCATTACAAATCATATGATTTCCTTGCAGTTTCAATGTCTTTGGCAAAGTTTCTTGACATTATCTCTTTCTAAACTTTTTTTTTTTCCTGGTGCTTTATGGTTCTCCTCACTATAGAACTCCTCCTCCCTGGGATTGGGATAGAGCAACCTGTTACCCTGACTCTTGCCTTTCTTGCTAATTATTTTTTTGGTAGCCCAAACTTTTGGTTTAATGGTGGAATTTGGTTATTTCTTGCATAATGTTCTCTCGATGTGTTGCCTGGTACAGCAGTACACCTCCAGCAGAGTGGTCTGCAATTCACATATGCTTCTTATACAAAGACAGACAATAGAAAACCACTTATGGTGAAATAATAACAATAATAATAATCATCTTCATTATATAATTATTTGTGTTTGTAAATAAACCTAATTTAAGTACTAAATGTTAAGCCTTTTGTCACAAAGTTGTATAGTTATTCAGAGTTAAGCTTGTGAAAATTCTGCAAGATAGTGAGCTCTAAAGAAAGTCCCAGCTTCTTGGAAACTCATGCAGGCAGACCAGGACAATTTTTTCCCTTGGTCTGTGGCTTCTCTTGGGAAAAGCTTTGTGATGACCCTGCTCCACATTAACTTTTCCTGAGTTAAGTTTCCAAGTTGAGTATAAATACTAAAGTGTGTATTGTAACACAACTTTTCTGCAGTATCTATCCCAGGTAACTCTGGACAATGAACTCAGTTCTTTCCCCCAGCAACAGTGGCTGTAAGACTTGGGTGCTTAGGGTACTCTCTTCAAGCTACAGCTGGTGTTAGCAAGTTTGCTAGTCTTCTGGTTTAATTAGTATGTCTAGTTAACATACCAGTTTCCCTTTATGAGTTGGTGATGTTTACAAACTCCTATTATATTCTGACTTCCTTGTTTGGGAGTTTCATGAAGAAATATTACGTGTGTCTATGCCTATGAATTCCACCTAGTACCTATGATAACTACAGCATGTTACCAATAAGAGAAGGGTCATACTTTCAGCTCTTTGAATAATCATTTTACTGTCTGCTTACATTTTAGAACTGACTATATTTAATTTATGCTTTGGTATTTATGCTATTAATGATGATGTGTTCCTTTCTGCTACTTATGGTTGTGTTACATTTTCTTAAAGAACCAGAATGTTTAGAAAATAGAAAGAGCATAGTCTGGTATAAAAGTACTCTCTTCAGAAAAGTTGTCAAATATTAAAACTAAATAAGAACTAATTGTGTTTAAGAATTAAACCAGGACTTGCTCTTACTAAGGTACATATATGCACATTGGAACTGTTGAACCCAGAGGTGGACTGGGTTATTCTTATATTGGTTTTGAAGTTATTAGCTCTTGAAAAGTAAAAAAAAAGGAAAAAACCTCACCAACAAAACAAAATGAAGAGAGTTTATTAAGCTGAGTTTACTATCTTTACTGAGGCACCATGTCAATTCTTTTGTGGAACCTTCCTTCTCCCCACCTATCCCCAGTAAAATCAGTGGAATTTAGATTTTTTTATAAAGGGCTCACTTTTTTTTTTTTTTTTAATCGTGCTTACTGCATGTGCTTGTGGAACAATAGACCTCAAGTAGAGTTTTTTAGGTATGTGACATGAAAGCAGATCTCATCATAGTAAATTGAGGTGATAGATCTATTTTATAATCTCTCTATCATTGAAAAAGGTGTAAGGAATTACATAATATTGTAGTGTTTATGTGTTATCAATCAAGAGATCTGAGAAAACAGTATATTGGCCGGTAAAATTCCTAAATTCATTATTTAGGAATCCTGAAATATCAGGGTTTTGATTTTACTTGGCATGTCAAATTTCTGACCTGACATGTCAGGAACTTGCAAGGTGACCGAAGAACCAAATTCTTCTCCAGACAAACCCTTTTAGCCTTCCGTGCATACACAAGTATGTTCATGGGGATAAATGCCTTAGAGGGGCTTTAAACTGTATAAAGGAGCCTAATAGGATTTAAAAGCTGTAAAGTTGGTTAGTGGAGTTTATAGCCTACTTGGATGGCTATGGTCTGTATTTATCTTTCAGGCCAAGGTCAATGGTGTAAATGGTATTGTAAAAACTGCCTGTGAAAAACTGAAAAGCATACCACTGACTGAGACAAGGCACTTTCAACAAATATTTGTGTTTGCAAAGTAAACTTTTAGAGCTGGAGCAGAAAAGTGGAAGACAACTTTTGCCAGATCTAGATTATAGCTCTTGAGTTTGGGTTGAAATTTTATTTTTTAAAAATTTCTTTCTCATAATGTCGCTCTTGAGAATTTTTTTCTCTTGTCTAGGAACTATAATTGGAGATGAAAAGAGGGTATTTGTTTTACTGAATTGTTTGAGCTAATGCCTCTGGGTGCAAAATGAGTCTTCTTCTGAACTGGAATGTATAAAAATTTCTACTTGGTGCCACTTACTGCCATAGTTACGAGGCCACTTAACACACAGCTTGTCACCAACTGCTTCCAAAAGGAATGGAAATGTCACAAGCCAATTATTGCAACATATAAATGACATAATGCAACAAGACCATACCTGCATTCCAGGAGTGAAATGAGATGGGGGCTTCCCTTTTGAAACTCTTGGTTACCTTGCTTAATTACTTGTTTTCTGTCTTGCACAAGAGGAGCCAAAGGGCATGGCTGGTCTTTGTGTGATGCCTGTGGGCAGCCACTGGTGGCAGGCATTGCCAGCACGTTGCAGCCAGCGTTAAAAAATTCTACTACCACCACTTGGTGAGCCTTCAGCTGTGTATCTGAGCACTGCAGCCATCTAACCCTGCTCCTCAGATCCTCTTCATCCTCTTGATACAAGTGCATGCTGAGTTTCAGTCAGACAAGAAATGTAGACCTGTGAAGCTGGGCCTGTGCCAAGGCTTGTTTGGCATGTTCAGGGTCAGGCTGTTGCAGGGGTGCTCTTGACCAGCAGGGAGTGGCTGGAATCATAAGTAAATACAGTCAGCATTCATGTAATGTTTATACCAGGTTTGATTTACTCCAATATTTATTTCCACCAGGGCAGTGTTTTATTCTGGTTTAAATCCAACCCAGTCTCCAATATGACAGTCCCCAAAATTACTTCTCTCCCTAATATCTGTGAGAGACTTCATAAGGAGAAGGTGGTGGTTCCCAGGCTATCATAGCCCTTGCAAGACATGGTTAATGTACACGGGCTTTTCCCTAACCAGAGATGAACTTCTGCTTCTAACTCATGACCACTTACCACATTTGCTGTTCTCCCTCTTTTCATGCAGAACGTAAATATCGTGGCAATGTGCATGTAATAAAATGTAGAGAGCTTTTAATAGTTCATATGGCACTATATACACAGAAATGGAGCAGCCAGCAGATAAGAAACATAACTATATCATAACTATGCCATCGCTACTGGAAAGCTCTTGCTTCAATGGATTTAGCAGCATATAACATAAGTTCTTCTTGCACTAATCAGGCATTGTATGTTGAACACAACAACAGAAAAAAAAATAAAATGAGAATTTAGAAAGCCCAACCACAACAGCATACCACCTCTGTTTTTAACAGAGAGATAGGAAAAACTTTTCTTGTTGGCTGTTCTAGTTACTCAAGAAGAGTTTCAGAGTTTCAAGAGATTGCAGTTTTATTATTTTACGCAGGAGATAGAAACCAACAAACTGAACAGTCCCAACAAACTGCCCGTAGATGAAGAGGCTGAAGAAAAAAAAATTATGCTGAAGAAAAAAAAGGTGAAGTTTAAACAGCATCTTAAAAAAGAAAAACAAATCCCAAACCTTATCATAACCCTTGCAACATATCTCTAGGCAGAGCTATGGCCCTTTTTCCCCCACATAAGCCTTTTTCCAAACAGGGAGGGGCAGAGTGGCCGGCAGAGTTTGGCAAGATATCCCATTGCTTTGGAGCACATTTAGCCCTCAGTTTCATAAGCATCACAAGCAGCTTCAGTTTTAAGCTTCAGGCTTTTGTACATGTAATTGATATTTTATAAATAAATATGACAAATGGGATCTATTTTTATTAGCAATAAGTTACTGAAGTTTGTTATTGTGCAAAGGTATAGATTTAGAGATAAGTTTTGCTTACTATTAAATATTCAAAGCCTGAGTTACATGGGATAGTTGGGATTTAAAGCATGGGATATTTTTCCTCTGTGCTGGCTTTTACTGTAGGCCAGCGAAAGAACTTGGCAGTGTTTGTTTATCGTTTCTGGAATATGTCTAAACTTCCTAACGCACATGTTTTCCAGATGCTAAAATGAAGACACCTAGCATTTGGGGTTTTTATTTTTATCCTGCTGTGGTGGTGTTGGAACGAGTGACATTTAACCAATAAGCTACATTTTTTTTTCCAAGGTAGCTGTCATGGTATTATATAGGGAAGAGAACTGCAAATGTGTGAACTGCTGTTTGTATGAGAAACAATTGTCACAGCTCCTAATGCCAAGTGCAACAATAAGCAGAGCTGGAACAAAATAGAAATTAGGAAGAAGAAAAACGGGGTGGACTCTGCCTTTAAATCAGTAAGCCGTGACCCTTGTAAGTATGAAATAACCCACAAAAGAGCTCGTGTTGCAACAACTGTTTGGACAACCACATGGAATTAAGATATTTGCATATCTCAAGAGGCTGTTAATTTTTAAGATGTATGTTTTCCTCTGCTTGGTGGCACATATGCTGTCCTCAGCTGAGTGTTATTGTGCTGCATAATACTTGTCATGTTTGTTGGAAAAGTTTAATTGAGCAAGTTTTAGCCATAGATAAATATCAAATGCATTCTGTGATTAAGTTTTGGGTTTGTATTAGATACCAGCATTTTAAGTTCTAGACACAAAACTATGTAACGCTCTTTAATGGCTCTTGAAGGAAACCACAGACTGCTTCTCAAGTTGGTTATACAAGGAGCCGCTCCAAGGGGCTTGGTGCTGCAGCCCTCAGAGTCAATAGATGAGCTCCCAGAGATTTTTGTGGTGCAGGCACGGCGCGCTCTGCCTTGCACAGGAGCCAGCTGAAGTCAGCCCTCGTGCTCCGTCAGACAGTTCAAAGGGAGCAAAGCTGTCATCATCGCTGGCAAGCCCGAGGGGTAACGCGAGGACAGGGTGAGGCTGCCAGAGCAGTTCCCGGCCTGAACTCTCCCAGGTCACTCCTCCAGCCCTGGCTCCAGTGAAGAACAGGCAGCGGCTGGGATAAGCACCCCTCAGCCTCCCGTGGCTTGGGCTGGTGGGCTCAGAACAGCACTGGCCTTCAGGGCTTGTATGCTGGGAGATGTTGGTTGTCTTTCCAAAGGTCAGCTTTTCTTATGTAACTTATTCCACCCCAACTACACAAGTCCAAGCATGTGCTTATGTGTGGGGGTATGTAGACACTGTGAAACTGCCAAAGAGTGCTGGTGGTGCAGATAGCAGGGATGTTGATACCATTTCTGCAAGGTCTTGTACCTGCATTTGAGGCGAAAGCTCACCACGTGCTCTGTGCAAACACACCACCTCAAAAGAAGCCCTGCTGAAAATTTACCTTTGCTACTGTCACACAAAGTGACTAAAAACCCAGCTCATGCATTTTCATTTAAATGTAGTCTTTCTAGCCCATGTATTATTCAAAGGAATGTTATCTTATGGAGAGTCCTATTATTCAACGGATTGCATGAAATGTTGGTGCAAACCTTTAAGTTAAAGAAGTAGTTATTCTCCTCCACCATGCCTATGCTATCTAATAATTTGTGAAAAATTGTGTGTGTGTGTGTGTGTGTGTGTGTGTGTGTGTGTGTGTGTGTGTGTGTGTGTGTTTGTGCACATTGCCTGTGTGGGGAATATGTGATCTCATGGCCCAGGATAAGTCTTGAAGCATTTACTAGTGGCTCTGTGATAGGCAGGCTCACTCAGGATATGCTTTTTCTTTGACAGTGCCATGTAGAAATGCCTTGATTAATGTTATTACTCTAAGGAATATAATAAAAAAATCCAGCGGAGCAAGAAAATTATTGTTACAATAAAAGCCATTCAAATGAACATGCTTATTAACATACCTCTCAATTGCACAGAGACTAAAAGACACAGAGTGTGTTCTCCTCTTCCACGTTGCTCTGCATATTTTGTCATTATGCTGCAGAGCTGTCGCGACTGCTGTCTCCTGGTTATGATTTTCAAATCCCAGTTGATGATTAATACCTTTGGCTCAGACAGTTGTAAAAGGCCGGTGTTGTACCTGCATACATTTTCATGCTGCTCTGACAGCAGTGATGTGCATTGCAATCTGGAGGGGCACAGGGGGTGGAAGGGAACTGTGAGAGAGGTAGAAAGAAGGTGTCATGCAGGAAATAATTTTTTCGATATGTTTTCCTGGTTTGCCAGGCTAAGACTCAAAACCCGCTAGAAAGAACACAGCACACACATAAGAACATCACATGAGTGTTGCAACCTCTCATGTTGCCACCTGGTACTTACAAGCATCCTAAAACCACCTGTGAGGAGCTAAAAAATGTAGGATTCATGGATAAAGGGCATTCAGTGACCTCAGGTAAAAAGGAAGAGTGGATAGGGTGCAGAATTGCATCCAGATTCTGCTGGAAACTGTATGTTTGTCAGGGAAAGATTGTTCCTGGGCTAAGATTGTACCTGGGTAAGACAAAAGATTAAGAGAATGCAGTATGTATGCCTGGTGGCAACAGCAAACTTACATCTGCAAAACTGCTGATGTATGCTCACAGAACATAAACGTAAACACAAGTAGAAAATCAATATGTAATTAATGAAAGTGTTATAGGATCCCTGATGTTCCTCATTTTGTTTTCTTACTCTGCTCTATCTCTTCTTTCTGCCACCTTCACCTGCGCTCCACGTAGTCATCTTTCCTTTTGGTGTCTTCTCTTCTGTGGTAGCATCCACCCATACCTTCGCAGGTTCCCTTTTCCCTCAGTCCCAGTGCCTCTCACCTGTTTTTTTGGGCTCTGCTCTCAAAAGGAAAGATTTTTCAAAGTTTTTGTTCATAGATGATTGCCCAAAAGAAGCCTAGGGCACACAAAAATCAGTTTGGAGAACCTAAGATACACGGCAGTGTACAGTGCTGTGCACACTGGTGAACACGTAATACCTGGTGCTTATATTATTTATTATGCAAATGAATCTGTGAAAAACACAATGTCAGCCCCTTTCGGATGTCAGCTGGATATTTGCGAACAATGCTGCTGTGAGTCGTACCCTTCCCCTTTGTGAGTGAGGATGTTTGCTCAGATGGAGGCATTGTTTTGGGTTTGGCAGAGGCCGGGAGCGGGGTGCAGGAAGTGGCAGCACCCCGACGGGGCTGTCCCTTCCCTGCCCTGCCTGCTGCATGGCTGATTCTGCTGTGGCACCTTCTTCTGTGCCTACCTCTTGGAGTCTCTGTGGTCATGATGAGCCCAAGATGTGTTAGAGAGTCTCTTTTCCCCAGCCTGGCAGCCGAAGAAGGAGTCAGGATTCTTCTGTTCTGGTTCTCAAGGCTGTTTATTTTCTGCTTTCTATAACACTCTTTCTCCGACCCACTGAGGTCTGTCTGGCAGGTAGGGTTGAGGCACACTGCCCACCTCAGAGGTGGTGTTGTCTTTTTATACTAAAAACTGTGTGTATATTATTTACAGTAATTTTCCAATACTTATCACTTATGTTAGACAGTGAGTTTCTACTCTAAACCAATCTAAAAGTGCCAACATCACCCAGAAGATGGAGGACAAGAAGAAGAAAGAAGAAGGACAAGGCACGCCCAAATTCCTCCATCTTGGGACCCCCGAGTCCCTGTTCTAATAACCCCCAAATTCTACTTTTCACCCTGTGACAAACTATCATTCTACTTAAACTTTTGTGGCTTGTAATTCCTCATATAAGGTTGGTAATTTTTCCCATGGGTCAAAATCAAAGGCACAGTGGTCTTGGGCTCTGTGCCAAGGTCTCTGAGCCCCCTGGCAGGGGCTCGAGCCATCCAGGACAGCTAGAGGGATGTCCTGGGTTCTGACAGCTACCTGCTTCTTTGTGCTGTTCACCACAAATGATAAGGTCGTGGTGATTAAACAAATAATCAGAGGCTCTTTCACAATCCTCTGCTTGGATTAGAGGATGTGCGTCCCCACCGAGTCAGTAAACGACAGCAGCCGGGAATGTCTCGAGTGGACGGTGGGGAGCTGGGCAGAGCTCTGATGCAGAAGCTGCTTTTGCAGAAGGACGCAAAGGCCATCCTGATAGACAGATGGCTGGCTGCCTGCTTTGCAGTGTGTCCCTTCAGACCTCAGCCTCAGCTCCTCCCCCTGTAAAAGCATTCATTATGTTTTGTCACTCGATACATTAGTTTGTTTTAATGCACTGCAACCCCACGTACATTTAGCAGTCTCTTTCTGTTTGTTTTATGGGGCTCCACTGTGTTTGGAAATGAATTAAAGCATCTGAAAGGCTTGGCAGTTTTCGTTAGAGAAGGATGGTCCAATCCAAATTAGTGTAACTCATTTAAAATTGAAGTAAAATGTTTTAAGGAGAGTGATCTGATAAATATTGGCTTAAACTAATTGGATTTTCAATAGACAAATTACTGCATTTTTCTCATTACTTAGTGCTCTGTAAGGCTTTCACATAGTATGTGAGAGTTCAGTTCCCTGCTATAGAGCTAAGGAGGAGTGAAATGACTGACTGAAGATGCTTTCCAGGTCTTTGGAGGCTGGATGGCTCAGGAATGCTGTGTGCCTCAGTCCTCCAGGCAACTCAGCCAGTTAGGGAAGAGGTGTTGCCATTTTCCAGTGGATTTTATAGAGGTTTGGTTTTATAGATCCTCATGCTCATTGCACATCTGAGATTATCTGCAGGCTGCCACTGGCCTCTCCAAAAAAAAGGTGCTCACCAGGAAAAGCACAGCATGAAGCCTCTCATGTAGAGTAATCTGAGGTTTGCTTATTTGGGGGTTTGGTTTTTGTTTTTGTTTTGGTTTGGTATTGTTGTTGGAGGTTTTTTTGTTTGTTTGGTTTGGTTTTTGTTTTGTTTTGTTTTGTTTTTTGGTTTTTTCTTTTGTTTTTTTTTTTTTTTTTTTAAATAAGCAAAACCAGTGCTTATTTCCGCTTAATCTCTAGAGGACAGAAAACCACACATGTCTTTCCAAAGTGAGCTTCCATATTACTATAAGCTATTACTTACAACCAAATGTGATCTAAATAAATACAGAATTGTTGCATTTTTTTCTTTAAAAAGTAATATTATCCTCACTTGAATAATAGAAAAATAGAAATAGGAAACAAGCAGGGGTTCTTAAAACCTTATCTAATGTTTGGAGGACTATAATTTAATTCCTTCCAAAACATATTTTCTGAAAAGAGCTGGCATGCATTTATTTGATTCCTTGTTGGTACTCATTCAATTCTCCTATCTTGAATGCTATAGCCAATGTCTTATGGAAAAAGGAACTGCTCCTCAAAAAGGTATTTAGTAAGGTATGAGAACATGGGGCCTGAGAAGTGAAACACCCTTAGTTCCTTAGTACTGAAATGTTTGTATTAGCAGCAGCAGTAAAAATGTGTTTTAGTGTCTGTGTGGTAGGAAATTGCATGTGGATGCAATTAGATAATACTGACAGTCGCAATGGTGGGTATGCAAGTAATACCATGATATTCTTCTGTCTAACTTCCTGTCTGGGAAGAGGTAGAGATAAAAAAATGGAGTGGTGCTGTGAGGACCAGTGCTTCATTTATTTTTCTACTGCAAAATACCCTGCAGCAGGGCATGTCTATGGGAAATGTGTTCTCTCAGTTTAGGAGAGTCAGTAGCTGCCTGCATGGCTTAGGCATACATGTATGCATTTTTACAGGGCAGATTTGATGTATCTCATAGGCAAGCTTGACCATCCCAGGTCCAGTATACCAGCTGAAAATGTTTTCATTCAGTGCACTGCATTTCCATGTGATTATCCTGGTGTGCTTATTTTTTGTTACCTTTTGAATAGATAATTTAAAATTGCTCTCTGTAGGGATGTTCTCTCTGCCTGTCTGCCTATCAATCTTCCTATCTGAATGCAGAAGTATTTGATTAGTGTATTTAAAGTAATAAAGATGTCAACAGTAGTGTCATATTGATTGATGTTAATTATAAGTCTTTAATGGCTCTTCTGGTTTGGCCACTCTCCTTGCAGATTGTGATTTTATGGTTAAAATAATGCCCTGCTGTCCACACACTCAGTCATAAATTGTCGTCTATCTTTCTTTAATGACTTTGCATGCAGTGGTATAATCCCAATAACATACATTATCTTTGGTAAAAGGAAGGCAGTGACTTTCATAGAGGTGATGGATGGATTTATAAGGACTAGCTAACAGACTGGCTGGGCTCACACCAGAGGCAAGGCTGATTGTTCTGCTCGTGCATTGCCATAAGCAGAAACAGTAAGCAGGCAGTCGTGGATAAGTGATGATTTTCATTCAGTTCCTCTCTTTCCACTCCATATCATCAGTAAAAGTTAAAGAAAAGGCTGAAATTTGAATCAGTCTCATTTCAAACTGCAAACTCCTTAGTAATTAAATAAAAAAACTGTAGGCATCTCTTTGCTATACTGAACAATAAAGTAATGCAGATTCTTGCTTTGTGGGCCTTCTCTTCAAAAGAAAGAATGAAAGCATGTTTCACCTTACAGAGGTGCATTGCTTCAGTGAGGAAAATGCTACAGCTCAGAGAAAGGTCTCATCATTTCTGGGGGAGTTTAACCATTTTACATGCATGTGAAATGTCAGGGGACAATGCAGGGATGTGTTCAGGGATGCCCACATACATATGGATGTGTGCCATGTTGCACGTGCTAATTTTTAAGTAGATTCACTATAGAAATTCTGAAACACCACCTCATTGCTTCTCTATCCATAATTGGCTCAGTGGAGCTAGAGCACAGCATGGAGAATCCCATCATGCTGTGTTCATACAGATAGGTGCACACAGAAGCCTTCAGAGCAGTCTGTGCCCTGCGGGGTCTGGGATACGACTAGTGAACTGGGCTAAAAAGCTGGATGTTTCCTTGCCACTGAAAAATTGGGAATAGAAGTTAATTTGGAAAAGATACAGTTACAGAAAGTAATTTATTGGAATCCTAATCCTGGCCTTTACTGTTTGGTAGCTTACTGTAGTTTTACTGTGGTACATGATCGACAGCACGGAAGTCCAAGGAAATTATTAGTAAGGAATGGGCATTGTTTTGTTTAGTTTTGTTATTTTTGCTGGATTAAGATGGGACTCATAAAATTAGTGCTGAGCAGAACTGCAGCACAAACAATGGTAAAATATATGACAAAATGTGGAAGCATTTGGGCTCTGTTTCAGACTTCAGTTCCAGCACTGCCTCCTGCGAGTAGATGCCTTATACAGCTGCTGCTTGATGAGTTCCTTTCTAAATAAAGCTGATTGCTATTTGTTTATTAAGCTAGAAACCTGTATCAGTTTTCCACAAAACAGCAATATGGATCTGCTTAAATGCAGCAAGAAAGTCAACAAATAAAATAAAATTCCCCCAAGCTCAGGCCAGAGCAGGAAAACAGCATTTGCATAAAGGGCTTTTAGTCACTTGCCACCAAATTTTACTACTATTAATTTTTCTGACTCTGACAAAGCAGTGACATTCTTTTGCCATATTGTGAAGTGTAGGCTTCTAGAAGTCACATCAGCTGGACAGCATCTGGGTGGCTGATGGGCTGGGCAGGCAGCTGTAGTTGCAGCTTTGGAATGACTTTTGGTACTGTCATGACAGACCCTGTTGTGGGTGGCTGCAGCACATTGCTCGTGTGAATCTTTTGGCTTGATTTTGGTTTGGGATGGTGATGTGTTTAAGCTAGGGTTTTTGGCATTGTTTTTTGTTTATTTATTTATTTATTTTTAATTTATTCTGTAATTGATCAGAATTTTTTCCTCTGCAGTGTGCGCTGGGGTTGGGCTGTGTGAAGTTTTCCCGCTGGTCTTCAAAGGGCAGTGTTCCCTTGTCCCAGCCCCTGTTCTTTTTTGTTTACAATAAATTAGCAGTAGTTCCTGTGTTAGAGATGAAATTAGAAAAAACCCAACAAAACCGTACAAAAAACCCAACACCAAGGCTTCAGTTTAAAAATGCAGGTTAATCCTCCACAGCTTTCAGAAGCATTTCTGTAGCATGCTACTAATTAAGATAAGGTTACCATTTTAAGTTATACCAGGAATGCAATTATAGCTCTTACTAAGAACTGTAGCAATCAATTTTATACAAATTATTCAGACCTGGTAAGGTAGAATGCAGCTTTAATAGGACAAGAGAACACACTGTGGTTTTATTAAATATAATATAGATTTAAATTACTGCTGAATGTTGTACTGCTGCGCATTCAGCAGGAATCCATGTATCCCTTTCTAAAATATTTTCTTAGGTAGGATTAATTCAAGCACTTTTTTCTCTTCTTTTCCATGTACAGTTTCTACTGATTGATTTTGATTTTGAAAAAGAGATATTTAAATTGATGTACTGTAGAAACTAAAGGAGTGTGTGGTATGTTTACCAAATGATAAAATGTTGACATGTACAAATGGGTACAAGGTGATGTCAGATGGCAATTTATGACCTATGTAGCTTGTAGATGTATGTATTTTCTGCAGATACTGTACACAGGGGATCAAATTCATCTCCAGTTTAGGTAAGGTAAGAAAACAGTGGGCAGGTGAGTGGGCTCCATGTCCACCAAGCGCCCTGGGCACTAAACAGGCTGGGATGTTTCCATACCCTTGAATTTTGGCCAATCCTCAAAAAAAAGTTAGTGTGTTTGTGGAAGAACAAAAGCTGAGCCATTTTCACCTTTTTTTGCTTATCATTAAGATATACTTGTTTCTGAGAAATCGTGTACACCATACATATGCAAACTGTAAAATTATGCAGTTGTGGAAGGATTTCACAGTGTTGTGCAAACAATACAGTGTTTTTATCTTTGCACCATGTCCTTCTGCTCTGTTTTCCAAGCAGAGAATGATTGTCCTTTACGTTTTCCTGAAACATTTTCATCTTTAACTCAATCACTTCTTATCTTGCTCTGGTTGCCTCTTTTTTTGTAGCTGTGCAAACTTGTGTTCCTTGAGTTATATTCATGTTTTACAGATGTCCTTTCCTACATTGGTAAAGGTGGACAGCACATTAAACTGCAGTTAATCTTGACTACCTGTGTGGACTTAATAATTTTAAAGTTTAAACATTAAAACAATGACTGCTTCTCAAGTGTGCTTAAAACCTTGGCAAATTCAGAAGAAAGCTTTATCTAAAAGGAAGCAGAACACATGAAATGTGGGTGAATTCACACCCCACCAGCCTTAATTCTCTGATGTAACAACTTAGTGATCTGTGAATAGAATTGTCTGTAAATAAAGATTAGAGGAAAAGTATTTATACAAGTGCATTAGATTATTTCTTGTTTTACCTTTTTTCAAAGAGATATTAAAATGGTTGTTTTTCTAATTTAGATGTTTTTTGTAAAAGAAAATTTTTCCTTGGATTTGTCACTTTTTTTCTCTTTAATGTGTGCTAGAATTTTTTTCAGTGAGAACTGTAGTCTTCTGCAGGGTAGGAAATTAAAATCTCTAACTTCTTCCTCCAGCAGTTTTGCATGAGGATGTCCATTTCAAAAGAGCAATGTCTAATTAATTCTTTGCTAAAATCTTCAGCACGTGGCCTAAGAAAAAACCTATTCAGATGTCTGTTCATTTGAGTCACAATACTGTGCTTCCCAGAGCCCTTGATATCTACAATTTTTTTATTATCTTAGCTGCACTTACCAGCCCCACTGACCTGAAGCTAAAGTATTACTTCATGTTAGCATGGATGATGCAGATATTTCTCCTTAGTTTTGGGGATGGTTTTCCTTTCAAATGCAACCATAATCCAGGGGAACAAAAATTGCTTTTCAATCATAAATCTTGTTAGGTTTGAAAGAAAGAAAAGAAAACAGTAGTCTCTGTGGTTTTTCATTTAATTTTTTACCATCATGTGTCACTCAGGTTTAACCTGAGTGGGGACCAAGCATCACATCCTTCTCCTCCTCCGGAGAGGGGGATATGTGGTATTGCTACTCTTTTTATGAGGAAAACCTTTGTTTTCATTTTGCTAGCCCAGGAAGCTGGGACAGGGAAGTAGAGCCCTTTGGGACTGAAAAGGTGTCACTGGTCAAGCAAAGGCCACTGAAACAGCACAGGTAAAAATCTGAGGCACCCACAACCATATGGATCAATATGTGGAGATCCAATATAAGTTTGACAGTTAGTGATTGCAGCTTATGGCCAGACTCTGTAACAGAAGTACTCATTTTAATTTGGTTATCCTAATGAAAGGAATTGGTGTTAGGGGACCATGGTCCAGCTGAGAGCTGCTCTGCAGGATGGCCTGGCGCAGGCACAGCAAATGCAAATACGTCTCTCATTCTCCCCATTTGTTTAAAAATAGCAGGGGTTTGGTTTTGTTTTCTTTTCAGGATGGGTTGTTTTTGTTGTTTGTGGAGGTTTTTTGTTGTTTTCGTTTAGGCTGGGTTTGGGTTTTTAAGTGCTTTAAAAATGTAATTCTAGAAAAGAAAAGAATGTATCATTGTTATTAATTTTAAGACTAGTCTGTCTCCTGTCTGACTGGTAACTCTGTCAAGAATTTAATGTTTGAAAAACATTTTCATGTTGCAGGCAAAAGCCCTTTCATGTTCAAAAAGTTGAAAAAAGATAATATTTTTCTCTCAAAAAGAAATTTGGTTTGCACACAGTACATCAGCATCTTTGCAGTCACTCTCAGCATAAATGAAAAGGCTGTAGCATTACACATATCAAGATATTTTGATACCATATGTGAAATTCAAATCCATTCAAGTCTGAAGAAGTTTTTTGTTGATTTAAGGAGGGCAAAGGCAGCAGGTTAATTGAGTATGCTTTATTATAGAAGTACATCCAGAAATAGGAGTCTTTTTAATTTAGGTGATGGGGTGAAGATAGTTGAATTAAGAGGGCATAGTTTACTGAAAAAAAACACCCCTGCTTTCATGGAGATTGTCCTCTGTAGGTTGATGGCAGAAAGATGTAGTTTAGGATTCATGCCAATTAGACAATCATTGACACTAGAAATGAATAAAGCAAAGGATACACTAAGGTGCTTTATGTTGTTTTCATTTCATTCTTAGTCTTGTTCAGGCTTATCCAGAGAAAGTTCATTGGCAGTGGTCATAGACCTTGTTAGTGCAACTGTAAGCTTACAGGTGAAGATTATTTTGGCATGCACAGAAGTAAAAGAATTTGTGTTTACAGAAGGAATTCCTCTCTGCGAAATTGGAGGAGGGGGGTGGGCCTTCATTCGCCATAAAACATATATGGGCTGATAGCATGGGTGAGTGTCAACTTCACTTTATTGTTAAACTTAACAGTAAACTGTTTCATTGGTTAAAATGTCTTCAACAAGATCTCTGAATATTTAACATTTTACATACTTAAAAATATCAGTGTTTGTTGGGTCCAAATCTGATGAACAGCAAGATTTTCTAGTTTGGAGTCATGTTTTCATTGATCATGCTTCACAGCCAACCGGTTTTGTTTTGAGATACTTTGAAATGCTTGAATGCTTGAAAGCATAGGATGAGATGCTAATGATGAGCAAAAACAAATATTCCAAAGCTGAATCTCATAATGGTTGTTGGAGTCAGAGGGATTGACTAAACTTTTAAATGGCAATTGAGTGCAGAGACATTTTCAGATGACTTCTTGGGTTGGATGTAAGACCAGGAAGCATTCAACCTGTTCGCCATAATTATTTTTAAAGCTCTTTTGAGTTTTTCACAATTTCTATACAGTTAAACATGTCTCCAGTTCACAAATTAACAACATGCATCTGAGGCTTTTATGTTGTTCAGTCAGAATAACATCTGTAGTCCTGACTCAGGAAAGGGTCTTTCCCAGCGAAGACCAGGGAAGTATGTGCTTCTGTCATATTGAAGGCAGTAGAATGTAAAAAAGAACTTATTACATGAGTCTAAATAAGTCTAATTTTAGGACTTTTGATTAAATATGCTTTTCTTCAGTTTATTCCTTGGACTGTCTTCATTTCTGATAATAATCAGGCTTCTCACCTTCTTTCCTAAGCTCTGCTGTACTTTGCTTTTAATTTTTTTTCCCATGCCCCTGCCAGGAGGCTGTAGTTCTGTCATGAATACTGCTTGCTTAGTACAGTAGCAGATGAGATGGGTTGCAAACACTTGTAGAAGAAATCAAAAGATTAAGGTTTGTAGGTCAACTGAAATATGCCTCCAGTTACTTCTGTGTCTCAAATGATGCCCTAAATTATATCATTTATGATATTGCAAGCACAGTGAAGTTAGAAGAACCTTCATAAAGTTTTGGGCACAAATATTAAATGTGATAAACACCATCAGTGAAATTGTTCCTCAGTAATGTGGACATTTGTTCAGTCTCCACCTGTTTACAGTATTCAGTTTGGAATGCACTATGTTGTATTAACAATTTCTACATGCTTCAGTTGTAGTTGTAAGTACCCATCTGCAGCACTTCAGATTGGGGGCCTGGAGATGAAAATAAGCATATAGAACTTGTGAATAGTTAGGTAATGTTATAAACGTCACACAAGGGCAGGAGGGGGTAAATTATGTTCATTAAAATAATATTTAGAAGTTCAGATGTGAAACAAAAAGAAATTACAACATTAGCAAATTCGAGTTCAAACCTAAGGAGAAGCAAAAAGCAACAACCTGATGAACAAAATATACAGATATAAAGTCTAGCAACTATTCTTGTAAGGGGTAATATTTTACAATGAAAATATCAATAGAAATGTTATGGTTTGAGGACAAGGACTCTTCCTACAAATGTCCAATATTATTTTACTCTACATTTTTAAAATGAGGTAAAATAAAACCAAGTAGACATGGGAATGAGGCTTGACAGAGTCAAAAGTAACTGTGAGAAAGTGAGGGGGAGGCAATGTTAATATTAAGTGATGTTACTGGCTCTTCTCCCTAACAATGTCAGCCAGACACACACATTTCACTTACAATAGGTGTGTATTGTATGTATAAGTATATATGAAAACACACATATAATATGCAGAATTTATATATTTATATACATATACGTATTAAAAATGGTAAGTGAGATTATAATTGCATGTATTCATTGCACTGCCCAAACAGCTGAGTGACGAGAGCATCAACCAGGGTTTGAATGTGTGGTTATTCTCACTTCAGTGTTATGCTTTTGGTTTCTGGAAGCAGTCTGTTGCACTTGCAGTTTGGTCCTTGACCTCTATCACTTTTGGAGATGTGCCATACAATCTTTGTTTACAGTAACAAGCATGGAAAAACTGACTTCCTGACTCTAATGCTGAAGTCTAAGTTGAAACCACTCGCAGGTGAAAAAACATAGCTCTTCCACTTTGAACTTGTAACATGTTTGATGTAAAATACCCACCTAAAACTGGGCAGCCAAGGAAAGGAAACCAGTCTTTTGCCCAAGACCAAATATTAACTGCCTTGTCTGCAGTTTTGCTAAAGACTTGGTTGTAATGTTTTCTGCGTGTTTTTCCTTGAGTAGCATAAAATTTAAAATTACCCCCACCCTTCCCCTTCCTCCAAAACTGGTTATTAAATTTTTATATAAGTATGATATTAATTGGCTGAGCAGGTCATGGACTTGTAGCTATTGTATGTGCAGCTCTGATCTCCATGTAACCTCTTCATCACACAGCTTTCTCACAGGCAGGCGAAACACGTTTGGGTTTGTAGGTTGGTTTGTATGCATCACAGAATCATTGACTGGTTTGGATTGGAATGGATCTTAAAGGGATCATCTATTTCCAACCCCCTGTGCCATGGACAAGGACACCTTCTGCTAGACTGGGTCACTCAAAGCTGCATCCAGCCTTGCCTTGGGCACCTTCAGGGATGAGGCATCCACAGCTTCTCCAGCCAGCTTCTTCCAGTGCCTCACCATCCTCACAGCGAAGAACTGATAGACTACACAACTTCTTCCTTTCCTGAAATTTGCATCACTTTTCCTAGTGTTCTATGTTCATTAACCCAATACTAATGACTATGAGACTTAAAATAATTAGAGTAGCTGCATGAGGAACTTTTGTGTTCAGACTACATTCTCTTCTTGAAGTGCTGGTTTACCTAACAAAGCAACGGTTGAGTTCTGGAGCCAAAATCAAGGTTGTGATGCAGAATGAATGCAAATCTAATGGAAGATGTATGACACAGTTCAGTGGTCATGTTTTTGGTAATGTAGCTTAATTGATGTGGTTTGCAGCAATTAAATATTCCAGAATTATGTCATAGTAGTGTTATTTTGCACTTTCAAGAAAATAAAGGGGAATTATAAGATCACTGAATATTCAATGACAAGTGAGGTAGTGAAACATTCCTATTTTACTACAAGCTGTACATTTGAACACATGCTTCCATGTACTTTTTTCAAATGTTATTTTATTTTTGCATCTTTACAATAATTACAGTCCTCTACATTAACTTATATCCCAACGTGTTTTACACTGGCATATACATTATGCCCGTTGCTTTTGAACTGTGAGGAGAATTTGGCCCCAGGACTAACTTACCTGTTGGAAACAGTTTTTAATAAGTTAGAAGAATAATGAAAATATTAATGTTAGGAAACTTCTACAAATGCAGAGAAACTTGTATGTTTTTCAGTGTCGTTTATCATTTGGTTGCATTTGCATCAATATATCACATTCTGCTCAGCTAATTGTCCTATTTCTACTGCCATCCAGGACTGCTGCTGCAGTGTACTTTCTAACACAGTTTGCAGACTTTCAACAGGACAAGACTTAAGTTATGTAGACTCAGACTTTTAAAGTATGTAGGCATTTTCCAGCATACAACAATCAAACATAGGTGAATATAGAGAAAACATCTCTCAAATTTTAAAGATAGCATTTGTATTCACACTGGAAGCAGGTTCTCAAATATGATTAAAGAGCTGGCCAATACAAGCATGTGTGGCCAGTGCTGAAATACCTGAAACTTTGAGAGGGTAATTGTGATAAACTGTCCATCACACATCCATAGAAAATTGAACCTATTTCAGAAATTTTTCTAAGAGTAGTATTGAATAGTCAGTGAATTCAAATAAATTGTTCTGGTTTCAGAAGACTGCAAGAGAAAAGTGCAGAACTGTGGTGCTTTACCAGTTTCTTGTCATGAACATCTCTGTGCTGAAAATACAGAAACACAATTTCCCTGTTTTTTTTTCACATTCATTCACTTAGATGGCTGAGGCAGATTCTAGTGTATTTTACTGAAAATCCAACTGAGAAGGTGGAATCATGGTTATTTTTTAACTGTTTAGAAAACTAAAGTGTGTCTTTTTTTATGAGGAGGTAGGTAGATCTCCTTTCCAGACACCCTACAGCTCAGCAAGGAGATAGCTTTGTAGAGACCCATCAAGTAGCAAAGTAGCTGTGATCACACAAAACTCCTCAAAAGATATCTTACCTTACTGAAGAGGTACAATGTAGATAAATGGCTTTTGGGACTTGAGCTCTCAGATGACTTTGACCTAAGTGTCTCTAAACTATGGCAGTGTGTGTCTAGCCGTACCCCGTGGTCACTAAACCTCTGCTGGTATTTTGTGTGATGTGTACTCTTCATGCACTGGCCAGTAGCCAGTATGGCTCAGTGCTTAGACCCATGTGAAGCTCTGTGGTTTTTGCTCACTGACATATGTTTGTTTTGATTTGAGTCCATAAGGTTTTCAGGCTTGGGGTTCACTTTGAGGTTTCAAGTTCAGTGAAACATCAAGTTTTGCCTGGCTTTTGGGTTGAAACCTCAAGCGTAATGATAATTCTTTCTCCATCTGCAGATTACAGAGAGAAAGGTAATTTAAAATTGAACCCCAAAGCCCGATTCTTGCTAAGAACCATTAAATATTCAACTGGACGGTTCCTTGGAATTATATGTTTCCATCAAATTAGCAACTCCACATTTTATTGATATATACACAAGTGTGCTAGTGACATTCTACTCTAATTGAAAAAACAGCATTTCTCCAAGTTTCTGGTATTTTTCAGTCCCTGCTTCCTGTTTAGTGCTACTCGGGGGGTGCAGCTTTTGAGTAAAATAAAGAAAAATTTAAATTTATGGTTGGTTCTGTTTTTTCTGCTCAGTCTCTGCAGTGCCTGTGCTGTGCTGAATCAAAGCGAAGTTCTGCTTCCTTTGACTTCAGGAAGTAAGACCCAAAGTGGCACTCTTCCCAAAAGGAAAAGCTGACATCTTAAATGTTTCATTTTCCAAAACCAAAGTTTTGTTTTCAGTGACATTCAAAACATCACACTTGCAGGGATCCATGTTTCATTGGAGTACTGTACCAAGCAGAAAATTAACCATATAAAGAAGTATTTGGTTTAACAGCATCTGAAAATTACTACACGAAATTCAGTAGCCTTTAAGCTCTCATGAAGTGAGATTATTTTGGGCTCTCTGTATATTGCTCTGATTCTTCATGTTCATCTAGTGTCTACTCAGCTGCTGAATCTTTGCTCTGAAGCCTGTCCCCTGTGGACAGTTACATCAAATCTAACATAGCTCATGTATCCCTAAGGCAGCACAAAGCTGCACGAATATGGAGCAGGATCTGTGATCAAATGTTTGAGAAGCAATCCTGGGAAAATTTTTATTGATGACTTGTCAAGGCAGAATCCAAAACAATCCCAGTTCTTTCCATGTGTTTCAGCCCAAAAGCTTTCATGTCAACACAAACAGTAATGATCTCAACCCAAAATTCTTACTTGTACCCTCAGCTGCTCTGTTTGGACAACTTCTGAGTTCTCCATTCTCTGGAGGGGAGAAAATATGCTCTGGAGCTAAACTGAGAAAGTCACATTAGACAGGTAATTTAGAGCCTGCCAATGAATTACTTTGAGAGCTAACAACATCTAACAGAGTAAAGTACCTATGTTAGAGATTTGAAGAGGGAAGAAAGGTCGTTAACCATGCTGTTAACAAAGCATTTATTGGGGAGTTTATCTGAAGTATAAGAATTAGATTTGCAAGTACTGCGTGCATAAGTCTGTCTCTCACATAAAGCCTTTCTTCTGCATTTCTGAGGGAATTATGACTGGTCTTTCTCTTTGAAATTCTTGCCTCTTCCTCTTCCTCACTCTTCATTGACATCTAACATGACTGTGTATCCCCAGATCTTGCTTAAAGGTACATACATTGTGTGCTTGCATAGGTGGTTTTCCACAAGGTTGTGGATATATATTTATAGATACTCTAGGGCCCATTTTCCATGTCTGATTGAAAAAATATGTCTTGTTTATTCTGAATAAATCAACATCCTCCATGTTGGTTCAGCCCTGATTCTGGCTTCTGAGCGTAGTTTAAGTTTCATATGCAGGGGATCTTTGGGTTTTCTCCTGTTTCTTATGGGTAACATGTGGTAGAACACTGGAATTGTTATCAGGGTGTTCACTAGCATTTTAGTGCTTTGCTCAACAGTTGAAATGGAAGCATCGAGATAAAATAATAATTGTGGTAACAATTTGGAGGTGCTACTAATTTGAGATGAACTTGGTTAAATTAATATGAAAAGTCCCTTCATTCCTTGGCGCCCTCCCTCTGCTTTCAGTGGCAGATCTAGGAAAATGTATGCAATTCAGCAGTGCAGTAGGCGAAGGCTGCCTATATAAGAAATGCAGGATGAACATTTATTTTCTGCATTTAATTTCCCAGGGAGGGAGGTCAGCATTGGAAGAGGTTATGGAATCTCCACCTCAGAGTTTTCAGGATGAAGTTGCCTATGACCTGATTTAGTGTTGATGATACCCAGGGGTTTCATTGAGTTAAGTCCAGATGACCCTTCCAACATATCTCTAAGTCAGAACAGATAAATGAGCTACTCGTATCAAGTAGGAAAAACCATTGACTCACAGAGTTACAAACTGCTGCAGCTCTGTCTTAGAAACTAATGAGAACAGACTAGAAGCCATTCAGCGCCATGCTGTTTTAATTGTTGTAGGTTAAAAACAATGGGATTGGTCTCCAGGACAGCTCCTTTCATCTTGCAGTCCAAAGTCCTGAAGATATACATATTGCTGGACTCGGTTCCTGCCTCAGTAATGTTTATATTTTGGACTGAAAAAGTAATCCATAACCTAGATCCACCATATTAGCTGACATAACATCTGAAAATACAGTATTATATTGAAAAGCTACAGTCAGAGTTTGGGTATACCTCTACTGTTTTCCATCAAAGATTTGCCAGTGCTTCAATTATTAACCCCACAGGTGAAAATGCCCTCAGATGACTGTGGTAATCTTGTGATTTCTGTACATGCAGTCCTGCGCCTCTCCTAAACACTAGCAGCATTGCTGAGGCTGAATGCTACTACTGGATTTTACATGGAATTTAGGCAATTCCTAGGTGCGGCCCATTGCAAAACCTCTTTCTGAGAGGAGCCAATGAGAACAAGCTACAACTGCCTTGTGCAAATTTTTGCAATCTGCTATTGTGTGAACAGTTGGGAAGGTTGAAATCAGCACAAGAGAGCACATGGGTTTTGCTCCGATTGTGCTTTCCTGTGTAAGGGTTAAGCATGTCTCTTCTGGGGGAATTCTGTGCTTCATCTCCGTTATGTAACTTCAGAGATTGAAATGGGATCCTGTGCAAAGCAGCTGTGTGGATTCACGGCAGTTCTCTTCCTATATTTCCCCGACACCGTGTACAGTTTCAGTGTTAAGAGCCAGGGAGCGCAGTGTTGCGAGGTGGTGCCCAGCTTTTGCAAACAAAGGGGACAGAAGACTCTGTGCCACCTGCTCTGTCACTTGAACAAAAGTTAGGCATAAAACAAGCTACAAACCGCTAACTGTTTGTTGGATGATAACTTTGTGATCAGCAATTCCATCGATCATCAAGGTCAGCTTCTCTGCTTTTGTTTCTCGAGCGAACCAGTCCCTCGGTTCCATGCTCCTATAGGCAAGATGGTAAAGCAGCCAAGGATGTTAACTGCTTGGTGCCCTGACAGTAAACAGCATTACAGAGCTGCACGCTCTCATTCGGCGGCTGAGAGAGGTGTCCAGATGTTTCTGCGTTAAAAAGGGTGGCACAACACCTCTGCAGGAATTGGCAGGCAAGAATGTTTGCTTCTTGGCTTGGACTGAAAGCTTTTGAGTCAGCAGTGTGAGGAAAATGTTGCCACCATCCACAAACAAGAGAGACCTCTGTTGTGTCCATACATGAAAAAGAGGAAAAAACTCTCCTACTCATTTTTGCCTGATTATTTTGTGGACAGTGAATTTACTAAAATTACCGGTTAAGGAAATGGTGAAGCCTCTGTGTTTCTTGCTGTAGTCGCTCATTGAGTGTGGGGCTGAGTGGGAAAGGGAGTAGTCTTGGCAAACGGCTTATTAGTCTCAAATAAATTATTCAGAATGCAGGTTTGGATACAGATTGCAGGGAACGATAATGGAGAGGGTTTTCTCAGTCTGTTCATGTTAGGGAGACATGGAGTATGCTTTTCAGGAATTCACTTAAGTGCAATCAGTTTAGAATAACATAGCCTGGAAGTAATATTGCTGCCATCCAGCTAGTGTCTGTGGAACAGCATTCTCCTGCCTTCTGAAGCATTGGCATTGAAGATGGAGAGATATGGAGATATTTCTATTTTGAGCTGCTGCCTTTTTAAATATTTTAATTTTTTTTAAAGGGAAATTCATTCTCCCCGCTAGAGAGGGGCATGTTTTGGTTGAGATATTCCCCCCCCTCCGAGTGAAATACTGGACCACATCAGCATCCGATTTGGGTGCGTCATGTGGTTTCTCATGTGATGCTGGTCTCACTGCGCTTTGGAGAGTGAGCCTTTGTGACTCCGCACTCTTGGACAGTAGCATCCAGCAACATAGGATACTTTGGGGAGGGAAAGGAAAAGAGGCAGCCTCCCAGAAGTGCCCAAAAGCCCAGAAAAATAAAGTTACGACAATTTGTTATGGTTATTGTTTCTTCTTAACTATTTTGGCTTTTATTTTTAATTCTGGGTCTTCCCTTTTCTCCGTTCCTGCAGGCAGAAAGCTGCACCGTTCGGAAGAAGCAAGGCAGTCTTTCCTCACAGCTACGATGCTGCACCGCTTTCGACAGAACCTGCTTTTCCCTCCATTTACCTGGGCGGCTGCTGCTCTTTCTGCTGCTGCTGGGGCTGCTGCAGTCTTGCTGCCTGCGCTTCACCCTGGCTTGGCTGGCTCGAAACTCTCTCGTCTGCACATTGCTAAGGAAGAAGAGCGATGGAGCCGCGGATTTTTTTTATTGGTTCTGGAAGCCAAGGGTTGCAATATGTGATGATTTTGGGGTTTTCTGTGGCGGGGTGGAGGGAGGAGAAAGGAAGGGTGTTAATCTAGGATAGGGTGGGTGAAAGCTTAAAGAAATATTATGTAAAGTAATCCAGTGCTCGACAAGAGCATCAGCAACAAGAATCCAGCCTCTGCTGCTCCAGAGGATTAACATGGGGAAGTCACAGCGCTGCAGTCAGGTTTCACCTCAGCGTTGTGCTGGAGATGGATAAATAAGGTATCGGTTGTATCTGCCTGTTAAGGCAAAGCCAAGGGAGAAGGAGAGAGTGAGCGAATGCAAATGCAAAGGAAGAAGAAACACTCTGTGCCGTTTGTCTGATTCTGTGGATTCTCACTGCAGAGAGGATGGCTTGATTAACAAAGCAATGTATGGACGGAGGGACTGTAAATTGTAGCTTGAGCATTCCTGGTGCTGTCAGGGAGCGAACTGATGAGTTAGGTGGCTGCAGGAGTATCCCCAGGGAAAACAGCAGCCTCGCGCTCTGTGTGTATATATCTGTGTATGTACGTGCTTTTGTGTGTGTGTGAACATGTATAGAAATGAAAGAAAGACATTTCTGACCAATTTACAGAGGACGTTTGTGAGTTTGCTGGGTCAGACTTGATAGCAGCTTGTATTTTCAGCTCTAGCCCTATACCCATTTCCTGACTGAGGTGGCATTTTGTGAAAACAGATGGTAGGCAGTATTCTTTTAAGAAATGTGAAAGCAGATCCTTTCCACTTAACACCTTGAAGCACTGAGTCTTCTGCACTGTGCTGAGAGAAACCGTGGAGTTTCATTTTCTCCATCTTAAAATCTCTATAAACACAGCTGTATTCAGTATGGTGAAAAATTCTATACTGTAAATAGAAATGTGATCAATCTAATCAAAATAAATGCATCCCAGATGACTTCTAGACCAGCTGGCTACCACAGTAATCAGATGGCTAAATCCTCAACTGAGCATTTGTATTCAGTGTTATACTTGCATCTTTCTATTTTTCCCTTTTTTTTTCTTAGATTTTCAAAATCAGCCTCTAATTGAAAAGGGTTCCTCATGTATTGAGAAAAGCCAATGCTTTCATTTGGCACTTAATTTCTGTGAAATGCAGCCAGGTGTATTTTTTATTGTGGAATCTGCTTGGGGTGGTTTTAGAGCAGGTAGACTTGTCACAGTACAGGCATATTTCATTTGGTAGGTATTTCATTTGGCCATATCTAAACAATGCAGAAACAGGGAAAACAAGCACTGCACTCAGCTAGCAGGGCTTGGCATGGATTCTAGCAGCTGCCTATCGAGAAAGACAGGGTTTTTTCCTTTCCTTTTTTTCCCTTTTATACAAAGCCAAAGACCGTAATGTCATACTAAAATGTGTATGAGGGGATTTCCCAATAGTCATGGTGAGCTACCCTGCAAGACGCCCGTCTGGTCCTTCCACTATTTGTTCCCCAGCCTACAAAGGCAGCCCTGTGTGTTGAATTGTATTTAGCCAGCTGTTGGATAGCATTCTTGTGCTGGGGGCTAAGGAGTCTTATTACTCCCTAACTTTAGTTTTCTGTTTGCTTAAAGAAGAACAACTTTGGCAATACAGCAGGCTCTGCAAAGGAGTTTATGCCACTCCTATACCTTTCTGAATCTGTTATGTGCTTCTAAATCAGGCAGTTTAAAGCAAGAAAGGAGGGAGGAGGAAAGACTCTGAACTTGCAGCTTCAAAGCTGCAGAGACAAGCAAAATGTCAGCAGCTTGTAATTAGGAGCCCACGGTTACGTCAGTGACTGTATCTCTCCAGGAATTGCTATGAGATGTGCACCACAAAGCAAAGGAAGACTCTCATAACCTGGTTAAAAAGCCTGGCTCAAACAAGAAAGAGCAAAATGGATTAATGAATCTGCTATGTTCCTAAATCAGATGTGGATGGATTACATGCACAAGGTTTGCTGAATTCTGCAGCAGTGAAGACTGAATTATGGCATGCATTCACCAAAAGTGCAAATCCTTCAGGAAAAAATGCAGATGAGAAGTATATCCCTGAAAATTTCTTTCCTAGCTCTGTCCTGTATAGGCAGCTGCATGACATGGAGGCATGCTCTGAAATAAGAGACCGGCAAGTTGAACAAAGGTGTTTAAAAGGAAGGGTGCAATTAGACACAAAGCAAGCCTGCTGAAATTCTGTTCTGGCATTACAGATCTGATACCGAAATACCACCCTAGAGGAGACTGACTGCGCTCTGGTGTGGTTTATATTAAGGCTTCTCTGGTTAAGAGCGAGGGGGGAGGGACAGGGCTTCCTGCAGCATCTTGCAGCCATGCAGAAGTCCCCAGGGCTGTGGGAAGCGGGAGGGATGGATGTGCTCTTAAAGGCACATGCCCAGATCCTGGCAAGGGGCTTTCTGACCTCTGCAATTATTTTTAGGCTTGTGAAGGCAACTCGGCAGTGCTTAAACAGTGAGATTGCAGGGGGTGTTTAATCTGCTGCAACTGGCCTTTCTCTGTGTCATGGCTGGCAGAGGTTTATGGGGCTTCTATCAGCACCCCTCCACCATATCCAGCATGCATGTCTGTCACTGTTCCCAAAGACCAGTTACTGGAGGTCTGGTGTGGTTCTCAGCTCCCAGCAGAAGTCACTTGCAGTTCAGCTCTGTTGTACTTGCTCTTTAATTTACCAGGATAGGTAGATTGAATTATTCAAGCAGTGGGGGTGGGTGGTTTTTGGTTTGGATTTGGTTTGGTTTTTTTTTTGGACTATGAACACAAATTTGTAGGAGGAGGTGACTCTGTATATTAAACCAATAGCTCTTTGAATTGTGTGTAGTATAATTTAAATATACTTACTTTAATTAATAGAAGGTTACAAAAGCTGGCATTGTCTGGGGCTGTTTAATTTACATCTTAGGTTTAGTCAATGAGCATAACCTGCCCGATTAGAATAGTGTATTCTGCACAGCCAACAGGGTGGAAGGCATTATTTTGTTTGTGTTAGTTCAAACAGCTGGTCATTAATGCAGGCCCCATCTCCAGAGTGAAGTGCTAGTGGACATGAATGGCTGCCTGATTAATGCTGCCCCTCGACGGGTCCTTCATCCAGCAGCGCTGCTCGCAGCAGAATAATGCAGGGGGATTTGATTGCGCTCTAACAGGGTACTGTGTCATTGTGTCACCGAGCCATCGGGGTTATTATGGGCTGGGGCAGACAGACGGGACACTGGGGTTACTAGACCGTGGCATTTTTAGAAATGCAGGGCTGACCTACTTAGAGTTATTCTTGCTGGCTGGCAGCTGCCTGGTGCGGGGCTCCCCCGGATAGGCTGCGGCTGTTGCTAGGGGGAATTAGCATGAATTTTTCCACATACAGACTCAGTGATTGAATGATAAAAGCTGACTGGAATTAAAGAGATTCGGTTCAGTATTATGCAGATTTATCTCCCTCATTTTTTTTCTCTCTGTCGAATGCATAAAAAGGAGCAGAAAACAGTTTGTTTCATTTATTTTTGACCTATTTTTTTTCCAGGGGAGGGCAGAAGTGTTGTGAGGTCATAATTTAATATTTAGGCTGCTGAAATGATATGATAGTGGGCATGCATCTTTAATGTATAGAAGATTAAAATGCTGCCTCTCTGGAAGGGAATGAAATGAATATATTTTGTGTTCTGGTCAGGCTGCCACCTCTTTTTATTTGAAGCCATGTCAGATTCTTTCATCTGGAAAGGGGAAACATATACCAGGTTTTATTGCATAACATTACTCTTAGCTATTTTTAGCTATCTGTACTTCAAAAAATTAGTCCTATTTATGCTAGTGGATGAAATTAATCCCCAGGCTATGCCTTATGTATGTGGAGACAGATGCCCAGGGTAGCTGCAGTGTTGTGTGTCATGTTCAGCTGAAAAGGTGCTTACATACTGCAGGCTTATCAGCACTGCATACCTAGAGAGTGCTAGTGCCTGACATGTAATCAGATCAATTAGAGAACTCTTCTGGATCTTGGAGTATTTTTGAGGCCCTGGTTTGAAGTTGGAATCTCTAGATGGCCTTCTTTTATTTATATACTTCTGCCTAAAACAGTGTTATCTTTTCATGGAGCTCTGTGCTCCCTTAGGAAGTAAATAAAAACAATACTCAGTGAAGAATCCTTTGATGTAATCATTAATATTTCCTTTGTTATTTTCACTAATTATAGAAGATCTTTGTTTAAACCACTATTTCCCCGTGTGTGATCTTTTGCCATGCAAAGAAGTTCCAATTTAGTACTCATAATTTTAAGTTAAATATTCATGGCAATGCATCATGACATCACACTCAAAGAAGTGGGAATTTTCAAAATATGAGACAGAGGGGGATGGAAGAGAAAATCCCACATGCCTTTGGAATTGCAAAATAAAAAATGGGACTCAGTGCTGAAAAGTAGTGAACTCATTTTTTGTCTGAAACAGTTTAATTTCAAATATTTGGATGAATGAGATTACTTTTAGAGGGGTGTGAGCAGCTTGCACACCAGAAGTACCTTTTAGAGGAGTGTGAGCTGCCTGTGCATCTCTCTGGACAGCTAGCTGCTTCTCTGGACCCAGAATTGTCCTGCCTTGGCCCCTGGAATTTATTGGGAAGGTATAAAAAAAATGAAACCAGAAATGGAGACATGAATTTGAATGCATTTTGTGGCTAAGGCAAAGCATTCAGTTCCTACAGATTTGAATTTCCTATGTCTTTTTCCTGGCATTGATTCATTACTGAAACTTGCACCACTTCCATCTCTGCTCCTTCCTGGCAGTCTCATGGAGTGACAGATTTTCGGAGAAGTAAAAGTGAGGAGGGGCATTATTTGATGCCCAGTAATTGTGTTTGCCTTGTCTGTCCTTGGAGGTTAATCCAGAAAGTTGTGGTCCCACTTCCCTCAGCAATATTCTCTTGATCAAAATCTGATATCCTGCTCCACTTTCCTGTAGGATGTTGCAGGATGCTAAGCAGCAGACAGCCTTTGTCTACAGTTGTCTCTGAGTTTCTTGCCCTTGTTGGTTATAGCCAGTTGTAGTTTCATCCAATTCACCTGGGATATTAGCTGACTTGGGCTTCAGCAAATCAAAATAAGCATGCAATACCATATTAATGCAGTACCCCATTTTCTAGAAAAAAGAATTTGAGTGTTTGGTATATTCGTGCTAAAAAAGAGGGAGTTCAAAGAAAAGCAACGAACAAGATACGGCACATACTCTTGGAAAAGAGTTGTGTCCTTGCTGTTTATCTGGATTCCAACACACTGCTTGTTTATAACAAACATCATATCAGACAGTTTAACAAAGCATCAAGTGACATATTAAATATAAAAAATATAGTGCCCCAGAAATTGTACTCAAAGTAAAGTTGCCCTGCTGAAAGTCTTTTCAATGAGAATTTTTCCAAACAATTGAATGTGTGAAAGATGTGATCATAATACTTTAGGTAATTATGAGTAGCAGAAATTTGAGCTCTGTGTGTGTGTGCGTGTGTATAATGCATAAGAAACAGGACGTCAGAGGAGTTTGAAGTACGTCGGTGTTGAAAATATTGTCAATTGTGCACATTCTTTTGAAAACCCCATGTTAATCACTTTCTGATGATCTCCTCTGAGGTTTCTATTCTTGCTACAACTTACACCTCCTACCTTGAAGTTTCTTACCTACAAAAGATTGTGTTGTATTTTTCAACATTCTTATACTGTGACCTCTTCTGTGAGCTATGAAAGATCTATTATGCTGAGTTTCATGCTCTTGGGTGGCTAAGTGAATGCTGATTTAGTGGGAGCATATGCAGGCAATATTTTTTTTCCCCATCAAAATACCCAGAACCCTGCCTCCATTTGCAGCTGTGAGGTGGCTGTACTGATGGGTCCATTCCTGACATCAAAGTCTTGGACAGTCATGGATTTGCTGAACATTTTGTGATTTTATGGCAACTTTTTGTTTTTCTGAAAATGATCAGAGGATACAGGATATAGAGCAACTCATCTAGATTCCTATGCCACAAGGAGTGAGTTGACTCCCAGCCTTTACCTCCTGCAGGGCCATACAGATCAGTTCTTCTGTAGCAAATGTGTTTTAGTTCCAATTTCAAACCAAAAGTGCAAGGAATTGTCTCATATTTCTTAAAAGACTGACAGTTAGCACATTCCTTTTATAGCAATGCAGTAGGGAATACAAATGTTTAACAAAATAAAATAATACAGATTTTTTTTCTGTGATCCATTAACATGGGAACAAATTCTGTAAGAAATGCTCCTGTAACAGCCAGGAGCAGCATTATTGTGGCTCCCACATTCCTGCTCTTCCTGCATCCATGCATGTGTGTGCCTGTGCACTGAGAATTGCTGCATACGTGTAGTGTGTGGGTGTGCGTACAAGACACAAGCATAACTTACACAAACACAGCACTGATGCATATAGCATGCAATCACAGGTGTCTCAGTGTAGCACCAAAGCCTGTGCCTCTACATATATGATGTTGTTTTTTCTATGATGAAAAGTGGCTTGAGATGAAATGTAGGCAGTTCTGGTGTGTAGCACTAGCCATTGTGTTAATTCTATCATCCCATTCAACACCAGCAAACACCAAAAAAAATCATGTTAATGTGTGATAGAAAGGTAGCAAAAAGGGTAGTGTGGTGAAAAATGGGGTGTACCTAGATAGCTGTGTTTCATAACCACGTGTGTCTTTTGTAAAATGAAATGTATGATGGGCTGTTTAAGACAGAGAGAGATATTTTAAATTATTGCTAATTCTTCCCTCCTGCTCCTAGGCCACGCCTACTTCAAAAGTGAATCCAGACTCAGATCTTGACAGAGATCATGACCCTGTTGAAACCAATGGCTGTTTTATTCTGGAATTCGGTTGGGCCAGGCTTTCATCTCTTGTATTTTCCCCTGAACATATCTTTTTTTCTATACTCTTCCTCCAAAGTGTGGTGTTTCTGTTTCTACTTTTTTCTTTCCCCTCTGATCCTCTGAACATTCTTTGAAAGGTTACTTTTTTGTTGAGCAATTTACTATAAATTTGCTCTTGAGTAGAAAAAAATGTGGGGAAATATCACTTCCCTCCTGAGCTAGTAAAGTAGCGTTGCAGTGAGTCTCAATAGTTATGTTTTTCTGAATACTCCTGCTTTCATCATAAAACATCTTTAGTTTTTAATGAAAGGGAACAGACAGTGAACAAAACAAATATGCCAACGAGAATGTGGTCTCTTAACAGGCTGCAGAAATCTGGGTAATGAGATGGTTGGTATCTTGACCTACAAAGCTAGGGCTCTTAGAAATGTCGAGGGAGGCAGAATGCAACAATTTCAAACAATAAATGCTTTCTAGCTCTCTAGCCACTTGTGCTGTTATCATCATTAAGGTTAACAGTGAATTCATTTATCTTTTTTTTTGACACTTTAGTGTTGCATAAACAACACTCACACCAATATTCAAAGAAATTATTCATATGGAGGCAGGTATACCACAGCTATGTCAGTTATGTCTGGATTTGCCTTGTTTTTCTTTGTTATATACAGACACAGTAATTAGGCTCTTTTGAGGTCAAAATGTTTTTGATTTTTCAAAGTTGGAAACGTTTGAAATAATGGCAGTTAGTAGAGGACATTGGAGATAGATTTTTGTGCAGTATTTTATCTGCAGAAAACATGCAGGATGGAGGAGGTGGCGCATGGTGCTGCACACTTAGTATGGTTATGATTGAAACAAATGGCTGGTGAATCTTGATGTAAATCTCCTGCTCATGACCTCTACAGATGGCACTGTATTACAGATCTCAGCTGCAATTCCTGCTAACCCACACATACACTGTGTTAGCTGAACTATATTTGTTGTGTCATCTCCAGCATCTCTTCACATCACTCCTTTAAAACTAAAAGCTAAAATTTTTTGCAACTGCAGATGAGATCACAAACTCCAGTCTTTCTTTCTTCACCTTGAAATGGCTGGTAAGATTATGCACCTCTGTGAGTTTTCTGAATATATCCCTTTTATAAAGAAGCAGAAGTTCCAGCACACCTCAGTGCCCTATTTGCTGTGTCAGAGCCTGTGGATCTTCTTTCCATCAAGGGTTTTATGTTAAAAGCCAGGGAATCATATACTTGCCTTCAAATTTGACTTTGGTTCCTTGGCATGATACTTACCAAGATTTTTGTGATGTTTGTGATTGTGAAGAATTACTTGCAAATGTTAAAAATAACCTCCTCTGGTGCCCATATTTGTATTATCTGTTCACATTTGATATGAGTTTAGCTGAATATGAGACATGAAGATTAAATCTGATTCCATTCCTCTGAAATGTTTTCTTTCCCTTTTTTTTATGAGAGTAATCCTATTTATTTTAGAAGCGAGAGAATGGCAGGCCAAGGAGCCCAAATGAACAGATAATGTTTGATTTCACAAACCAGGTATTTGTGTTATGATGCATTCCTAAGAAGCAGGACAGGGCGCTGTGCGGACCAACGTGGTTGTGTGTTTTCAAACAGCAGATAATTTAAAATCAGGGCTATAAGGTCAAGTGAAATCCTGGCCTTGGTGGAACATTGGAGAGCTGAGTTAACTGGGGCACTCCCAGTTCAAAGGGAGTCTCCAAAGTTTCAAGTACTGCCAACATTTGGTTCCTTTCTTTGCTCAGCCCAACTGATGCTGTTTTCAGGTACTTGGCAACTGTAAAGAGAGGCAATGCCCTTTATTTAAATCAGCTTTTCCCCATAAACTTTGGCTTCTTGTTAACCTTAGGTAGTCCTGGGTGTCTCATAGTAGTATGGATTAAAACAGGAATTTGAAACATTAAAAAAAATTCAGGAGGCAGCCAGGATTTTGGAACAGCACTGATGGATAGTTGAAGATTTCTGGATGAATTGGACATTTTTGTTGCAGAGAATGTTAGAAGAAATGCGCGGCAGTCAGAAGTTTTGGCTGTATTCCCGTGCTGCATAATGATGGAAGCCAATAAGTTCAGTTAAAGCTCTGAAATTTTCTTACTCCATGGGTCTACAACCAGGAAAAAAACACCCCTCTGTTCATCCACCAGATTCAGTTCTGTACAGGCCCTTCAGAGTTTGCATCTTAGGTTGTCACACCTATTGCATGCAAATATTTTTAAACATGCAAATTATTTAAACATTCAGTTCATCTTGTCATTGAGCCATGAGGACTTAACATCCATGATGAATTGTTAGGTCTGTGATTATTGCTGGATTCTAGATGGTACCCATGCCTTCCTGATAGCCACTAGTTTATAATTTAATGTAAGCCCTCACATATGCATTTTCTTAGAAAGGATGAAATGGATTTTTGTCACTCCTTAATCCTACGTCAAAGGGTAGAAAATGCCAGGTTTTTTTCTCTGTGAGCTGGATGGACATCAGAGACTCTTCTCTCTCTTTGGGTCTCACAGTCCTGCTTTGAAATGTCTTTTAAAGAGATGAAAAGGGTGTAGTTGCAGCTTTAAAACCAAGAACTTTGCACATCACTGAAATAAATAGTTCTCCCTTTTATTTCGGGGTCCGCATTGAGATAATACACAGCAAAAAATCCATGGTAGACTTCTATTTTATTGTTTCCTTACATCCCATTCCCCCCCTCCTTAATTTATTTTTGGGGTCTGGAAAGAAAAACATACTGAAAAGCCCCAGTGTATTGATGTGTAAAATTGAAGGTGTTGCTCACTCTTATGATCGAGCCACTGTGCCTTTTGACAGGGCTAACATTATAAGAAATATATTGGAAAACATGCATCTAAGTATGAAAAATTCCTTAAATTCAGGGTGTGTTCATACAAAGTGAAGTTTCTACAGTGTGGAAATCATTAAACCTGATCCAGAAAAAATGTGAGGTGCCCCAGCCATTGAGATGTGAATCTCTTTAATCCACACAAGCATTAGAAAAATCTGAAACATGTGAAAGTTCAAAAGCTGCAAAGCCATTACATGACTTCTTATTCATTTCTCAAATATTGTAACTTTCTATTGAACTGTAAAAAGACTTTATATTTTTTTTCTTTTCATAAGCAATAGATCAGTCACTCACTAATGTGTTACTGCACATTGTGAATCTGAAAGTTTCACTTGGTTATATCTACTTGGATATAAATTTTTGTTTTATTTTAGAGCATTTTATGTAGCATTTCAATGGTTGGTAACTTGCAGCTTTTCAGCAGCTGCTGTTAGGGAGGGGGAAAAGGGCATGACTGAGTTCATTTTTTTAATTTTTGTTTAAGATCTCAAACAATTTCACAGTACATTTTGAGGTAATGTTAATGATTAGCTCTAACTTTGCATTATATGAATGCATGCTAATTAAAAGCAAAACCAATAAAAAAATCTCAACAAAACTAAAGCAACACAAAGCGATTTTTTTCATCTTAGCTTTGCATCTCTGAAGTACACCAAGAGAAGCTTCAAATCCAGTGAAACTTCACAGAAAACAGTAAATTACTATTTGCAAAAGGACACACTTAGCTGGTAACAGAAATGCTTAGCCCAAGGATTTCCCACTGCCAGCAACCTTCTAAAGTGTACATATGTCTAACTCCAAGGGCCTGAATATTTATGCCTGGTCCCAGGCTGTCTCCCTGCTGCTCCAGTAGCCAAACCTTCTCCAGAGGCTTGGGCAGTTTGACAGATCTGGCTTTCCCTCTATGGGAATATTAATTTGTTTTGCATTTGCAATTGTAGCATTAGGCTCATTTTTGATCCTTTTGCCCTTTCTGTGGTCAGTTATACAGCCCTAAAGTTTTCAAATAGTTGTCTCTCGCTGGGGTATGAGTTATGCTTTAGGCTGTTTGCTTAAATGGAGTTCTTGTTGAGATAAAGCTCCTGGGAAAGGGAGAGAGTCCCATATGTCTGACGGTTTTGTGTCTAGGAGCTGCCAGAGATGTACTGTTACACTACAGTGTCTGAAACAATAATAGATCTTCACATATAGGATAGCAGGCTTTCTTCAGGGTAAAAAAAAGAGTAGAAAGTTTCACATTAATGTGTCAATTGAAAATCAGCCACAAATTTTTGTCAGTGAAACTCCTGTGAGAAGAGAGTATAATTACTAGAACCAGTTGGGGTTGGATTTTAAAATGGCAGGCAACTGTAGAATCTCACAAAGAGACTTTTTGAGTCCTTTTACCAAAAAAACCCAAACTTTAAAAAGACAGGGAGAGGCCTGTTTTCCACATAAAAATAGTTGGCAACCTGACTTTCATCAACTTGCCAAAAGATGTATCGGAGGGGGTGAGGTAATCCACTAATTTCTGAGGTGGTGAAGAAGAAAGGTGAAAGTGAGCTAGAGATAGGAGCAACTGCAGGAGCAGAGGGAAAGGTCAGCGGAGAACTCTGGGATCTCTAGAGGACATCACATTCTCAAGCAATATTCTGCATTGAGAGTTATAAAACCTAAGTAAAACAAATGTCCAAACCTGTGCCAAGACCCAAAGAGTTTGAAGGTAAACATTAGATAAGAATTAGCTGTATTCATTCTGTCCTTTGCTGCCAAGGCCTCACAGCACAACAAAGGACTATTGATCAAAAAGGTCATGTAGAAGAGGGCAGGGTTTGAAGAAACTGAATTTAAAAAAAATCCCAAATGAGAAAAATACAAAAATAGTAACTCAGAGATGAATGGAGTTCTGTACATCAGATATTTCTCACATGCATTCATTTGTCTGCACAGATATAGTGAATATCTATCATTTTCTTGGTTTGCACAGTGACATCCCCCTGTAGTCTCTGCAGCTTGAATTGGTGAGTATTACATATATCCCTCTAAATAAAGTAGAAGAAGAAGCAAAATAAAACATGGTGTTGTGCTTGGGTTTTCCTCTTGGTGCTCTACACATCTTGCACAGATACTTAAGGCTGCTTACATGCAAAGTAGTGGTTAGTAGTGACTGACCTATTATTGAAGTATTTAGGATTCCCATAGTAGCAGCAGCAGCTGCTAAGGGATATTGTATGAAGAAGCTGCTGTTATCTTGATCTTCTTGGCCAGAAAGGTTTTTTCCCTTCCAGAAGGTTACGTGGTAAAGGGGAATAATTCTTTGTAGCTGCGATCTGCAACTTGTCAGCCTCTGATATCCTGAAATATATTAATAAAGAGCAAGTTACTATGTGATTGCTGCTGGAAAAAAAAGCTTTAATGTACAAGAGATTCTAGTGTCATCTGCAGACAGAAATCTGCTAAGTGCGTTTGTGTTTTGGGGGGCAAGTGGAAAAAGAGCATTCCCTGTGAATGACAAGTGCCAATCTCATACTGTCATGTTACCATTGTGGATGAATAAAGAAAAAGGCCCATTATATTATATCTAACTAGAAAGCAACTTAACAAAGACATACACTGTGTTGTTAGTGAGAGGAAGGATAGACTTGTGGTTAGGGCACAGGAGTTGCTGATTCAAATTTCTGGCTCTGCAAGAGACTTCCTTCGTGGCCTTGGGCGACACACTTGCTGCCATGCTTCAAAATGGGAGCAGAACCCAAAGTGGAGAGAGATTTCCTAGAGAGGGGGAGGTACTATCCTAGAGATACCCACCCATTGCAGCACTCAAATGGGTACCCAAGTGGACAGATCTTCAGGATGTTGAAAAGAGATCTTTTGAAAATGTGCAATAAAAGTAGGAACTATAGAATTTGGACACTTTTTTCTCCTTATTTCTTTGCTATTTCCCCCTTCCTCCCTCTCCCCCCACTCCCCCTCCTTTATTTTTTCTTGTCTCTTTTTCCTATGAAACTCTGGCTCTGATGCTGGTTATTGAGCATTTGAGAATCTGATCCTTGACCTCTCTTGGGATTCTGACTTAGTCATTTTAAGGCCTGGTTTCCCAGCTGAAAATGGAGATAACAATGCTTTCTTTATCTTACTGCCTGCCAGTTTTTTCTCTTTAGACACTGAAGCACTGGGGAGAGGGATTACCTGCTATAATATACAGGTATTTTGCCCAAATCTTTGAGGGCAATTGAAAGAAATAGGAACTTGAGGCATTAGTGTGATGAAAAGAGGCACACAGATGGTGGTAGAAGCAGCCATTTTGATTTTTAATCAGTAATGAGCCCAATTCAGTAGTATTAAAGACTGTTAGAGAAGACAATTTGTGTCTGAGTCAGGATTTCTTCAAGACTTGGGAATGCTGAGATTGAAACTTGTGGGTTGAGCACATCTCTAACCAGAGTTACATTAGAATCTGTGTTGAAGTATGTTTTCAATTATATTCTGTTAGAAAAGTAATGCTGAAATTTATCTTAAGTTGTCACAGTGCTTCAAAGCATGGGCTTTTCCTCTCTCTAAGTCCTTGAACAGACGCAGGATGTGTTGCGGCAAAACTGTTTCCAATTAAGTTGATGCATTCTGTTCTTTAATGTTTCAGGACTTTAAGTTAGAGTTCAGAAGGATGATTCAGATAAATTTGCCTAGAAAGCAGTCATTTGCCTGAGTTTCTGTGGCTGAACCGTGTTGGGTCATCAGGGTGACACGTAGCCATGAACTTCACTGACATTCTGCTGATTAATATTGGCTGGGGATCCTTCTTTGAGGCAGGTCACTGAATGTAAAAGTGGGAGCTTGAAGCATCTGGGTTAAGGGAAATAAGTTATTCCAGCAAATTTCTCTGCTGCTTGTATCTGCTGTAAATTTTTGCTTAAGTGTGACTTGTCTAGCTGAACAAGTTTTGGGAGTTCCAGGTTTTTCCCCTGACTATCTGAAGCATTGCTCTTCATTACCCATCATTTCATGGAGTGCTATGCTGAAAACTTCTGTTGTGCTGAAGGTTAAAAAGGGATTAAGAGAGTTTTTTCAGATAAATGTATGTACACACACAGCACATTAATTGTTCAGGTCCAATTCTCCAGCTCAAGAAAAATACTTGCACGTGTACATTTGACACTTACTTGTCGGTTCTTGGAGCTGCCTCTGCACTCCAAGAACTCCAAGAGTTCATCCTTCTGAACTCCATCCCCGAACAACCTGCTCCTGCAGCCTCCTGTATGTTCTCTTTCATGCATGCTGCCTCATTTCCTGAAACCTGCTGGGCAAAGGCTCCCCTGATGGACCCTAGCTAGCCAGGTCATTCCAGAACTTCATTTGACTCACTGATGTCCACTGCTTTGCAATGACTGGCCTGGTCAGTTCTGTTTTATCTCCAGGACAAATTTGGGACCACTCAGAATACATACTCAAGCTGACTTTGGGAAAGGTAAAATATATGTGGAAATTACAATGAAAATAAATCCCTGCATTTTCATGTACTAAATTAAGAATGAAACTCTTGTGACATGAAAAATGGTGAGTTTCTTACTCTGGTCATTGTTCTGTTGCAGGAGTATATGCAACTGGCCGTCAGTGCTGAGTGAGTTTTGGATTTTTAAAATTTGAAAACATTTTGTTTTGTTCTTTCCTTTTCCTTCTTTTTTTTTTTTTTTTTTAAGTGCATAAGAATGAGGTGCATTGTGGGTAAAGATATTACTGAAGAAATTCTCCTAATATTGTCTACTTAGCTGGAAGAAGATTGTGCAGGTATTCAGTAGTGCATAAACCATCCGTAGGGAAATATAAGGAACATTCTTCATAAATTCTGAGTAGTTTTTTTGAGGATCAAAAAGTTTCTTCAGCTTCTCTTCACTAATATAATCTTATCTGTGTGACCCTGTGAAGTGTTTTCACCATTACTGCAATCTGTCAGTGTGTGCAGTGACAGGGATTGTAAGAAGATAAAAGCTTGGATCTCAGTTTCCTACTTGTTATTGATGTGTTTAGTGCATGTATTAAAAAAATCAGGTAACTCAGAAGTTTAAGTATCAAGCTGGTAGTAACTGTGAAGCTGCTTATACTTGGTTCTCTTAAAACTAGATCCAACTTTAGTACTCTTAAAAGATCAGTTTGAAATCTGGCACCTGAAAATATTAAAAAAATCCAACATAACATTAAGCCACACTGTAATTCAGAGTGGTGTCCTTCTCTAGTCTTGAAAAGGCAGGTCAAGCCTCTCTTCCATCTAAAGTTTTAGTTGCAAGCTGTTTTAAATAAACTTCCTGGACACAGAAGATACTGAAACTTTGATGCATTTTGATGTGTGCACCATGGGATAATTGTACTATTTCTGAATGATATTTGGTCATATTATCCATGACAAGTATGCTGTTTCCCTTGTCTGTGTTTATAATCTTAGCAGTGTGTTTTTATCATAGAAAGAAGATATGCTTTGCTCTTAGTATAAACAAGAAAACCCAAGAAAAATAACCCAAATTTGACATGGTTACCCTTAGAACTTGGGGAAATATAATACCTCTCTTAATGAGAGGTAAAAACCCAAAAAAAATCATTTATTTTGCTTAGAGGAAAATGTAGAATATTAGATCTCATTCTAGAAATCTTAGGGCTCTGGGCTGTGATGTCTAGGAAGGTGTGAATTTTATGTTCTGTGTAGAACTGTATACTGGTCACCAATTCTGAATTAATTCCTGACCAGCTGATTGTGTTCTGTCCACTTTCTAAAACATAGCAGAAATCTGTTTCAGTGTAGTGTCAAGCTGGGGCTATTTGAATGAGCAAATTTAAGAAAAAAGAAAGAAAAAAATAAACACATTCAGTGAAAGAGTAGCGAAATCATTTGCTATAAAGGAATGAGTGATCTTAAAAAATGGAGGAAACTTTCAAACCAATGAAACTTAGTTTTATTCCAAGTCTAGCATATATGCAGGAGTTTAATTGACATGCCTTATTATTTACTCTGAGAATCTATTCTGAAGTTATTGTGTTGCTCCTGTCAATGTACTATTTTCCCCAGACAAAGTACCATATGACTTTTACAACAAACACTATGCATTGCCTGATATTTGCTTAATGGAGAAGTGCAACATGTTTATATTATCCTTTCCTGTCTACAGGCCTTAAAACTTATTTACAGGAGACACCACAGCTGCTTTTTTCCCCAAAGAGCATCAGTGTTTTTATGAGTGGTGACATGACTCAGCTCTAATACCAGTGACCTATATCCTTGCCATAATGGGCATTACCTCAATAGTCACAGCGCAGTCATTTGGATGTCTCAGTTTTGCACAAGTGGGACCAAATACAGAGAGATTATACAATAGCAAGCAGATCCCTAACAGTCAGAACTGCTGCTCTGTGTTGGCATACAGCCTGTAAGAGGCAGTTTAAATATTATCAGTGTCTTTTCAAGTTTTGAGTAAATAGGGTGTAATATAAGTTGTAGGGATGAGATAGTGAAGTTATGGATTTTGTAATTGCTTAACTTAAATGAGACTATTTCCAGCAACAAACAACATTTATCCATAAAAAGAAAATAGTCAGAACATGACAGACACACTGCCTGGTCTGTTTTTTGGCAAAAGGATAGCATTTTGATCCATTTCTTTTTGACTGGCAGCTTACACTTTTACTTACCTGCTGATTGCTGCTTACAGTACTAACATGATCTCCAGTTTATTGACAGAAGAGTGCCTTTGTTGTGGCAAAAGCACACTTGCACAAGGCATTTGTGGCCAACACAATACTGGCAGGAGTGTGTAGATTGCCTGATGACTTCAGGTGTAGCCAGCAAACTCTCACTGGCCTGTTGTCCCTCAGTGAGCACTTTAGGAACCCCTCAGGTTCCTAAAGTTACTCATGCACCAGAAACACTTTGATGGCTCAGGGATTAAATTACTTTCATTTCTTGCCTTCATCCTTTCTTTCTTTTTTCCCTCTCCACCATCCATCTGGCCTTCCAAGGATTGTATATTGACTTCTTGCCCTAGATTGTCACTGAGACAAGGATGAGCAGAGTTTCTGTGTGGGATTTTTTGTAAAGGTCTGATTTTTTATATCCTTTTTCTAACTTCTGGTCTGAGGTTTTGATCATTTAGGCTAAATACTTTCAGAGATAGCATGTCAACATTTTAAGGTGCTTGAATTGTTCCATTAATTTAAGATTTTATAAATAATTACTATATTGCATTAAAAATGCCTACCTTTTGACTGAGTTAGGACTACATCTAAAAGACTAAAAATAGATCCATCAGTGCCTAAGGGCTTCGAGTCTTTACATGAATTCATGGATGAGTTTACTTGGAAAAAATTGACTGGCACTGAAAAACAGAAGCTGGACAAAATTAACAGCAAATCCTCTATCCGCTCAGCAAAGCAGATCTGTTGACTGTCAGCTGCCCTAGATTTTAGAGCGCAAAACCACTCAGACAGTTGCTGAGCATCAGTGGCTCAGAGAGTTGGGGAAATTAGCCTCTGGTTGTGAGTATAATTGGATTCCATTTGGAGAACTTTCAAAGTTTTAATATTTTAAATATTTGAGTGAAGGAAAAGTGGTTTGTTTTCATTGCTCTGTCTGAAGGGTTGGAGGGTATTTTAGTTTTCTGGTTTTAATGCCTAATTCTCCTCAGAGGATCTTAGCATACATGCTGCTCTATAAAGGCCATCTTTTGTTGTCCTTACTGAAGCACATACCTCCATCCACCCCCATTCTTGTTGGAATACCCTGTAAATGTGGCAATGAAAATGGTACAGTGAGAGCAGTGACTACAACTGCAGAAACAGATACCACCTCTGAACATGCCAAAAGCACATGTCCTGCTCCTTTTTATCATAGTAAAGTTTTAGTAAGGCTTGAGAGTATCAGACAAGTAAAACCAGGATTATATTTTTAAAAAAGCACCATTAAAAACTCTCACTACTTCTTCTTGAGGTTCTTTAATGTTTCCTACATGCCTTAAGAGGGCTTATATTTGCAGCAGTAAGTCTATTTTCATCTCAGTTATATATATAAAAATGTTTTATTTTCTGTTTTTATCATTCTAAAGTGATTTAATGGAAGATCTTGGGTTTTTTTTTTGTCCCCCAAACCAATACAGATAATAATTTTCATCCTCTTTGATTACTATTTTATTAATAGTTGTTAATGATCCTTCAATTCTATATTGCATGGACCACTACCCATTCCCCATACATTCCAAAAGATGTCCATCAGGACATACATATTAATTAGGCAGAATTGTGTAAGCTTTTTTACCAGAACCACAAGGACCAGTCTTAGGTTATTACAAAACAAAATCTTCTAAGTTTAAAAGAATGTTCTCAATCATTTCTGCTGAGAAAATAAGAGGGTTTAAATACAAAGTGAAATTAGATTTCTTGAGATCCAGAGCCAAAACATTCCACTTAGAAGTAATACAGAATCCTGCCGTTAATAATCTAGCTGAAAAGACTCATATATATGTGCATGTATGTGTATGCATCTCTATCTATCTCTGCTTTTCATTGAAGTTGGTTTAGGAGTTTGGTCTGGAACAAGCTTAGCTGTTAGAGAGAGTTCCTCTGTATTTAGTGAGGTATTTCATGGCCACAAATGCTAATTAACACAGGTAAGACAAATCAACACTACACTGATCACAAAAGAATTCAAACTTGATGTGACATGTAGGGATAGAAGAGCTGCATCCATTTGGGCATCAGTGTGGCTGTAAAATCCAGAGCACATCGTACTGCAAGGGAGAAGGAACAAGGAATTATTGTGTGCATAATATTCACAAGCACAAGTGACAGATTTGGAAGAAAATATGAAGGAGAGAACTATGGAAAATGTTTACTGCCCTGAAAAAGGATTTAAAGGAATGTTCAGAATAATGCATTTCCCTAGTTACACAATACAAACAGCAGAGGGAATATTGAGAATTTGTTCCTAGATATGTGGAAACTATTCCTGATTACTGTGATATAACTCATACTATGTGGCTTAAATGAGGCTGTGATAGATATGCAGACTGTGTCAGAAAGAGAGCATTTAATTATGTAAATCTGATTAAAAACTACTGCATTGTAACAATGAAAATAACTAAAACATCTGTTAAAAAATATAATGAATAATTTTTAAGAGCTGAAGATATCAGGGTTAATTATTTGATTTTAAGGTCAAATTCCAAGTGCACTCCATCATTCTTCTACCCTTTTTACAAAGCGTCTGTTAAAAAAAATCAGAGAGGGAAGGAAATATAAGTGGGGGGGAAATTGGTGTTTCCAGCAGATCTCATAAAATCATGCACTTTTTTCCTACTTGAAATTAATCTGCCTTGACATATAAGAGGTATTAAATTTTATTTCTGGATTTATCACTCTATATTTCTAGTATAAAATATTACATTCAGTATTCTCTCCAGATCTACATAAATGCATTTCTCTTTACGCATCTCCATATGTAGAACAATTGACAATGATTAGACTGACAGAGCATCACTGTTTGCTCAGCAACAACTCCCATCCACCCCAAACCCTTTCTGTATCATCTTCCCTCTTGCACATGGTAATATCTTTTATAAAAGCAAGTAAGTTCTGTGAACAGTTCTGAGGAGACTTTTGCTTCAATTTAGTATCTTGATTTGAAACTAAAGGCTGTTTCTTCAGTCAAATTTCTTTTTCTTTGTGTGAATAGGTGAAGATTCCTCTGATCGAAGTTTGTAAGACAGAATGATTTCATGATGAAGCTGCTGATCTCATAGAAAAAGTGCCTGTTGGCAGAAATGCACATAAGAAATACTTTCAGAAGTTTACAGATACCTTAACTTTTGTAGATAAAACCAAGCTTTTCCAGTGCTACTAGATTTAAGAGAAATGAGGTGATCTTATTTCCTTTCAGTCAGATAAATGAAATATGCTCTTACACATATCTCAGTGAAGGTAAGTTGCTGTTTTTAGCAAAGATTTTACTCATATTAGTAGAAACCTAAAGAGGAATTTGTGCTATTTGTGACATTCAGCCAAATTACTTTCTGACTATCCTCTGGAATAATTTTTGCTGCTTTGCACCTCATTCCCCCTTCCTGATTGCTATCAGGTGGACAGTTCCTCCTTTTTTTTTCCTTCAGACTCTTAAATTGTTACCAGCACAAATTAAAGCCCTTTTCAGAAGATATTGTTTTCTGATTTTTCCAGCCAAGGAAGGATTTAAAGGAAACAAAAAGAAATAATTGACACAGAAAAAGTTGTGGAATTCACTGCAGCTGGCAAATTTGGAAAACCGACATTTAAGATTTTAAAATAAGAGTATCCAGGTTTGTAAAGAACAGGCCCAGAGTAATGTTCAAGGTGACAGTTGCATTCTCTATGCACTCCAGAATGTTCAACACCTCTTACCTCCAGAGGACCTGAAAATAAGGGAGCTGCCTGGCTCTAATGGCTTTTTCCTGATCATCACTTGCTGCTTTTAGAAACATGACAGTGGACCAGACACTTGTTTAGAGCAGACCAATGCTTCAGTTCCTGTGTAAAGCTTTCCTTCTCCCCTTAAATTGCCTGCAATTTCCTTCTCCCAAAATTGCCTGCACTGCTTTGCCAGTGTCCAGTTTAGACTAGAAGTTTTTTATGGCAGAGGTAATATCTTTTTGATGTCTAGCTTGTCTGTAAATTTGAAGGCATAGGTAAACATAATGCTAGATACAATGAAAAGAACAGTTCTGGGCTCGTGTAAGAAAGAAGCAGGATGCATTCTCTCACATTTGTTTGTGGTTTACATCAGTGGTTGTCCATGATAAATATTTTCATAGTGATTTCCAATTTTTCTCAAGGTAGATTGAAATGGAGGATTTTTTTGTGATAGTCTGAGATGCTTTCATTATGTAGATGACTTTTTCAGGTCTAGTGGTTAATTTTGGAATAGGAAGTGGTTTCTACAGCTTAGATAATAATACAAAGTGGAACTTGGGTGATTTTTTTGCCTTTAATATTCACTTAGATGTATAAGTCCAGATTGATGTCTCAAAAATAGAAAGGAAATGAACAATTTTTAATCAACAGACTCAAGGACTGCTGCCCAGAAAATTCTTATTTTTAATGTGTCCTGTTGATAACACAATTTTTTTACTAGTAGAGAGCAAAAACAAAATGATGAACACTTGTTTAACTGGAATACTTTCAAATAAACAAATCTAGTATTAATTTGTCTAAACATTAATTATTATATATTTGCAGAGATATTAAAGTATGTATGCATTTCAGGATGAACACTCATGGATATTATCTGAAGGGCTGACAGGTTAATACTGCAGAGTGATTGAGAAGAGAATGATTTTATTTCAATTGTAGTTGATGAAACTCAGTGTACGGGACTGGCTTTGGGTCCAGGTAGACGACATGTGGAAGACAACTTGGTAAACTGCACACTAGACAGCTGTTGTATAAAGGATATACAGGAAGGCAACCATTCAGGAAAACTGCTGAAATTAGCCTTCAGACAGGGACCCCTTCAAATGTCAGAGGAAATTTTGAACATGGCTGTTAGTGGTGTTAGTATTTTGTTCGACTGTCTCAAGCTTATGGTGGCAGAGTCTCACCTGTGGGATGTGGGAAATGATTCCACCACCCATGTGCTCGTAGCACAGTGACTTGCAACATGCCAAGCTGCCACTCCTTTGTAAGAGAGAAGTATCATTAAACGTGGTAAGCCAATTTATTTGCAAGACACTGCTGGGTAATAGCAGAAACAGAACAATAGAAATGAGGTAGACCAGTGAGAGGAAGCAAACATAAATCTAAGATGCTGAATTCTAGTGAGTCAAGAGTGGCTTGCAGGATGAATGCTTCTCTTAATTTACGTCCTGCCTCCTTCCTCCAGTTTTTCCATTATTCTGTAGGGAATCCCATTACTGATTTAGATTAACAGCAGGCTTCCCAAAGTATTTGTGCTTCTGTGTAACATCTTTGTTGTTGGTAACATGGATGGTGGGATTGAGTGCATCCTCTCGCTGCAAGTGCGCTCATGACACCAAGCTGTTGACACTCTGAGGAGCAGGGATGCCATCCAGAGGGACCTTGGCAGGCTTTTAGGAGGTGGGTCTTTGCAAATCTCACGAAGCTCAAAAAGACCAAGTAATAGCTCTCAAAGTGTTTGCAAGGTCCTCGGGTCAGGGCAGTCCCAAGTACAAGTGCAAGTACTGGTTGGAGAATGGGTTGAGAGCAACCCTGAGGAGAAGGACTGAGAGGTGTTGGTTAGTGAGAAACTCAAGATGACCTGAGCTTCCAGCTCAGAAAGCCAAGACTGACCTGCACTGCATTAAAAGCAGCATGGCCAGCATGGCCAGATCAAGGAAGGTGATCCTCCCACAGTACTCTGCTCTTGTGGACCCTGCCCAGAGTGCTGTGCTCATCTCACTGACCCCCAAAGAACCTCTTGGAATGAGTCCGGAGGAGAGCCACGAGGATAATCAGAGGTCTGGAGCACCACTTGTAGAAGACAGGCTGAGAAAGTTGGGGATGTTCAGCCTGGAGAAGAGAAGGATCCAGGGAGATCTTATAGCAGCTTCCCAGTACCTGAAATGGGCCTACAGGAAAGCTGGAGAGGGACTTTTTACAAGAGAATGCAGTGACAGGACAGGTAAATGAAAGAAGAGTTCTCAAAGTATTCACAAACTTTAGAAAAACTGCATGTGATTTTGCATATTGCTTGAGAAATTATTAATAGGTTTTCAGACAATGCCATGACTCATAATTCTATTGTTGGAATGTTTAAGTTTGATTTTTGCTGCTTAGAATTATTTTGAAATGAGAGTGTGTTAGGACTACCTCTTGAATGAAAATCCTGAATAAGAATGAATTTCATCCATTCTGAATGTCATAGAAAATCAGTTTCTGTCTTTTTTCTGCCCTCAAAAATTCCTGATTTCCTGGTAACTCTTCGGCTTATTCTTTTAAGCACTTCACAGCATGTAGAGCTAATGGTTAGGGGTCTAGGATATTTCCCCATCCCCATAGGCATTTTCACAGTGCAGCTGTTGATCATGTGAGCATATTCATGTTTCCTTCACAGCTGACACCCTGCAAATGTCTGGCATGCCTGGAGATGGCAAACATGTGTTCAGAGGAAAAAGAGCTTTCTTCTTATATGGATGGCATGTCAATTTTCTGGAAGGTTAGGGAATTTGAAGTGAAGATAAGAGTTTCTTCAACTGCATTAAGACAATACAGTCTATCAATGAATAAGAAATGTTTTCTGCTGAGGTATGGATCTAGGAATACAGACAATCAAAACCCAAGTAACTTTTTTTTTTTTTCCCTTAGAAGTAAAGGATTTCAGAGCAATAAAGTTAAATGTTTCACAGATTTAAGATTTTTAGCTTGTGTCACCTCACTTTTTTTTCCTTTTTTTTTTTAAGAGATGCCTCTTTAAAACTCTCTTTTGGTGTGAAGTTTAATAAATTTTTGACAGCTGTCAGACAAGGGATGTGCTGAGAATGCTGACTATCACACTGGCCAACTGTGTCACTGCTTCTTTGTTCTTCCATCTGTCTGTCTTTTTCTATTTGTCATTTTTTGACCCACACTATTACTGCAAGTGCCTTTCAGACAAGTAGCATTTTTGCAAGGTGTTTTGTACAACACCTACACAATTGCTCCCGATTCGTGTCATCCACTTGTGTTTTTTCTACTTATTTAATTCTCTTTTCTAGCTAAAAAAAAATCCAGCAAGGTAAAATGAGATCAACCCCCTACAAAACCAAATATATGAAATTTCATATGAATGCAATTATAATTTTGACAAGAGTCTAAAATGTTTAAAGTGGAATCTCCGAGGCATTAACTTCTGTCAATGCTTGCTTCTTCACTAAAGAGGAGCTCATGCCTTTTGCAAGAATTGAACAATCCAGTCAAATAATTAACTATGCCCTCTGTCATTTTTTGAACCCTTTCATTTGAGGGTGCATGAATGTTTCCCTCTGTAACCTAGTGAACCTTATATAAGACAGTGCATTGTCATTTGAGCTAATCTAACCATATTATTTTCTCTGTTTAAGAAAATAAGGCTACAAGGACACATTTATTGCATATCAAATTATTCAGGTCTTTTGTCTTCAGCAAAGCTCATTTTAACAAAAATCTGATAACGGAATAAATGTGTAATGATGAATAAAATAATGCATACTGGATAGAGATGACATATCTAATTCTAATGTTAATGGACTTAGTACCAGCAGACAGACAGTTATGCTGCTATATTCTGCATTGCATAAATCACCTGACAGAATTTGTTAGGTTTATATGCCAGCAAAGTGGACATCTGTGTTTGAAGTTGAACCTTAGAGAACATATCTGCTGTCACAATCTTCTTTTCATTTGGTAATACATGATCTACAACCACCACAGAAGATCTTTCTCCATCTTTTTCAACAGGAAGGATCCAGTCTAGTGCTGTCTTTCTGCTTGCCCACTGCCTTGCCCACTCTTTTTGGTGCTTCTCACACCAGTCCTCTCTGGTTGCTCCAGGCAGTGAGATAAATTACTGCTTTGTAATTGCATCCTCTACCTCCTTGAATTGTGAAGATGTGCCATCCTTCCTCCTACTGCTCTTAGGACGTATTCTTATCCTGTTCTAATGAAGCTATTAAAGATGAAACTAGCCTTTATACCTTGCAATTGTATTTTCTGCACTCATATATGGAACAGAGGTACATGGACAAATTGATTGCCTCTACAGTGGATGTCTTGTCCTCAGAGCTATTGTCTTGGAAATAGCCCTTAATATTTCAAGTGGTATTTCCCCATTTCCTAGATATATTCTATTTGTCAGACACAGCCAAGCTTCAGAATGGCTGCTTTCTAATCATTGTGGTATGCTGTAGAACCTTAAAGATATAAGGAAATTGATTTTCACCACTTGCAAAAGGTTGTATTTTGCTAAAATATTTTTTAAAAACCCAAATCAAGCTCACAATCAAAGAACCCAAAGCCTGCCACTCCCAGCTCCCACCAACTTTCAGTAATAGAAACAAAGCACAGTTCTTCTCTTAAACTATGGGAGAAATTACACTTGTTTCTTGCAGGTTGCAGTTTGAGAAAGGGAGGGAAAGGAATAGTAGAGAGCTGTAGTCTCTGAATAAAAAGTCTTCTTTCATACACGAAAATTCATTGAGAATAAAACAGACAAATTTTATCAAGTCATTAAGAAGTAGAAAGAACAACTTCAAAGTAGCTGTGTAGAATATAAATAGTGATTGTTTTATTTAATTTTTATTAAAATTTTTTAAACAAAAGCATGATGGAAGTATTGAAAAAAATATATATTTTACTGTAAATTCTAACATGTTAGGACTGATCTATCTTTTGTTTGGCAGAATGTAAAATCCAGAACATATAATTTGATATTTCACTGTGAAATACATACAAACCTTTTAATATATTTTAATAAATAAATATATTTTTTTAAACAAAATATATATATATAATATATTTATACCTTCATACACACATACACACACAGAGATGTATTTAAGGCATGAGACCTGGTCTTACAAAAAGTATGTGCCATCTTTCTCAAATCATGTCATAGCTTTAAAGGAAAAACTGTAGACAACTGAGAGTTTGGAGGTTTGAGCAAGTCAGCAATAATAAGACAGTTTAATATTGTGTATTAATGAGCTAGAATGAAAATAAACGTCAGATGAATAATTAAACATAAATATAAATAATTAAAAAAAATATATCAGCAAGTCTCACCCACACATTAGTGCATGAAAGTGAATGAAGAAGAGAGGACAGCACTTCCCACAATGAAATCCAGGAACGGGTTACTGCTTCACCCTGTTTTCTATTTCTGACAAGTCATTCGATAATAACATTATGATTCAGGATCATATGCATTCCTTTCTATACATTACTACCGCATGATCAGCTAAGCTTTAAAAACAGTTCTGTGGTTTTTGTCCATTTCGTACTATATGTTCTATTTTGTATCGATGATGAAAGAACATTTTATACAGATTCATCAGGGAAAGGGCTGTTTTTCTTTAAGGAAATGATCAGGTTGTCCAGGATTTTTTGTGTTCACAGAAACAGGACTTCTCAGCTTGTGTCTGCATGAGATGAACTGTGCATCATTGTCCTCACCTTCACGTGGGGTCCTTACCCTCAGCTCCCTCTGTCTCTAGCCTCAAAGCACATGTTGTCTCATATCCACATGCATTCTGTCATGCCTCATTCTCTGAATTAAACCCATGTTTGGAAGATGGGAAGCGAAGGCCAGGATTGATTTCTGTAGATATGCATAGCAGAGGCACTCCTTATGCAGATTTCCCCCTTCCTGCATTTGAATGGTGGCTGTAGGAAGAAGCTGCCTTGATTTCTTCCATTGCAAGTCTCTGTTTATAGGTAAGATCTTGCAGGCAATACCACATTCAGCTCCAACTTTATGGAAGCAGATTCTATCTACTGCAGCAGGTTCAGCAACAGGACCATGAAGCAACTTGGATGGATTGTAGTTGGGTGCTCCAAAATTAGTAACACTGTAAGAGATGGAACTTCGTCTCCAAAATTTCTCTGTTTTCCCTCTGGGTCCATTGTGGTGAGAATTGCTGCTCTCTGGAAGAATTTGAATTAATCTCAGGGCATGGTGTTTTTCTTTATGTGTCTTCTGTTTGGAAAACGCCATTAAACCTCTCTAATGAAATGAGTGCATATCAGTATTTCCATACAAATACATTTCCAGAAGAGGCGTGTTTGCCATTTGAACTACTGCTTAAGAAACCTCTTCAGTTTAGCAACAGTTAGCAACTGTTCAGACAGATTTAGAGTCAAGAACTGAATTTTCACAATTTGAACCTGGAGCTTCTTGATTAAAATATATTTCAATATAAAAGAAATCTGCAGTGGCTGACCCACAATGACTGGGTTTTGAAGGCTTGATTTGCGTATCGCCTAAACTTGCTTTTGTCTATTCTTGCTTTTATGTGAGAGAATACACTATGGTTCTGTAAACCCTTTATAGATGGTCTTCTGTTACAAGTTAATTTCGTTGCCACTAGCCCAATGGAGGGGCAGAAGTTGAATCCCGTGCTAATGTCTGGTGAGTATCAAGATGGAGAAAAATCTCAGTGCAGAACCTCATATAGGCAATACATCCAGTCCTAGGTCCATACACATCACATTTCTTTGTAACTTTGCTGTGAACCTTCAGGGGAGGCTGCAAAATATTTGGGTTATCTGTAGAGTACATTGAGAGACAAAATATTACCTGTTCAGAGGGAAGAATTCTGATCCTCACTATGCTCTGTTCTGCACTGGCAAAGTGCTTTCTTCCTATGAGATGTCTGTTCTATTTTACTCAATTTGTACTTAGCAGACTGTGACTTGGTCTCTGCTGCTGAAAGCTGTGACACACTTAGCTGGTACGGGGTAGTTTGGGATGCAAAGAACAAAACTTTCCTGCTTTCTTCTTTCAAGTACGTCAGGTCACTGTCACTGCCAATGATGTTCTCCTCTGTATTTTTTATACAAATGAATATCATGCACTTATATTGACATTATTTGGGAATTAAAATATATTATTGGTTTTTTATGGCATATTACATTAGCCCTCCCTCTGAGGTCAACAGGGGTATTCATACAAGGAAGGAATCCAGGTCTGAGCCTTTCATTCCTATAGCATTCTTCTTTCAACCAAACCAAGATATTACTCTGTCCTTAGATGATGTTCAGTTGCAGCTGAGAGATTATTGTTTTTCTTTCAGATTCCATTCCCATGACTATTTTTTCATAACTAATATGGATTAATTTCTACTACATGCTCTCAGGACTACATCATATGAAAAGTAATATTTAGATAGCCAAATATCTGACACAAAAAATACACAACTATCACACATACACGTGCTTAAAAGTCCAAGAAATCCCATCTCCCTGGTTGCTCATATCTTTCCCTTTCACTGTTTGTGTTGGTTTACATTCAGTAAATACAACTGCAGATCTTTGGCCTGTCACATGTCAAATAAGGAGAAGAACCCTCAATACAAGAACTTAGTTTTCAAATATAAAAGAGGAAGATACTTAAATCTCAACAGTTTCCTTATATATCTTTGAACTACCAGATTATACAGGTGTATGTTCAAGGGGTAACTCGTACATACAAGATCCCATTAATGGCAATTAAACAATTTGTGTGTGGAAACTAAAATAAGGTTAGGGAATGCACTTTGGCATGTACATACTTTGCCAGAGTAGTTGATGGAGTGAATATTGAATACCTCATCTAAGGACATTAAAATACAGAATTGCCAAAATTCACTAAAGCAAAGGATTTAATACTTTTTTAAACTTATAATATTTTGCTAGATTCTGGCTATTTTATTCTGTGTGCTGTCTTGCTTAAACCAAATATAATAGAAAAACTAGACTTTTAATTTTTTTATTACATTGCAAATACTGGGAAAATTGTAATGAGCTAGAGTTTAGATTTAGAAACATTTAACTGCTCCATTTCCATCTGAATTAACATATAATACCATCTTTAATCTTTCCTGTATTTATCACAGGAAATTTTTTGCTTGAAAGATATACTTCTGGGAATATATTAATTGTCTTGTGCCATAATTTCACTTCTGAAAGGATTAAGTCTTTAAATATTAGAGTTCAGTAGGACTGTTCTTAATCTTTGCTGTAATAATAAATACGGAATGTCAGACCTTTCCAAAGATCCAAATTGGAAACGCCGTTTATCTCACTAAAATGAAAGGAAGCTCCACATGCGTACATATGAAAGCAGAGAATTGTTATCCCAAATATAGCTTGCAAAGATAATTGGAAAGGATTAATTTACTTCATGTGGCTTTCAGGGACATGACTAGTCCACTGTGTTCCCAGGACACAAAGAGTTTGGAAGTCTTTTGCTAGCACTGAACTGTCTTCAAACTCTGCATTCTCAAGTATTTTTAGGTGTACCTATCTTGAAGAAGTGATTCAACCCAAAACCTCAGGTATTCCCTGTCAGAAGCTTCTTCATATTGCTCCAGACTTCTAATATGAAATGTCTAATATTAAATCTTTTTGTCATTTTGCTTATAATATTTGTGGAATAGCATTTATTTCAATAAGTTATACATAGGTATATCTTCATGTGTATAAATATAGATAAACACTAACATTTGAAAGACTGTCAATTAGAATTAGGCCATATTATGATGGGTTCAGATATGTTCTAGCAGGTACAGCTTGAGTCAGAGAGGCTCAGACACAGAGGCTTTTTGCAGTCCTGTGGGGAAAGCTGGTTAATCACACTTCTGGACTCTTCATCAGTGCCCACAGTTTTACCTGAGTTGTATTTCCCTTGCTTGGATTCCTCTTACTTATTTAAAGCCTCTGGCTCAGCAATCTAACACTGACCTATTTGTCCATGGCCATTTATTTCCCACTGCATGGCAGTTCCATAAAGATACTGTGCAAGAAATCCCCTTTCCAGCATATTTCCAGCTGGAGAGAGCTGACATGAACCTTCTAGGAAAGCTGTGATATGGTGTAATATCCACATTCACCTGCAGCCATCAATTTTAAGGTGTTATCTCTGAAAAGCAGAGGGGATTCAGTGGATGTGCTGTAAGGGAATCAATGGAATATCCACTTTAATGCTCTCCTGAGAATGAAGGCATGGTCTGCAGAAATCCAGTCTGGTGAGTGTGCTAACACCATGTTGTTTGTGGCAGCTGGACCTGTGAGGTGAGAGTCTGCAGAGCCTCTGAGGCCTGTTGTGCCAGGTTGTGCCTGGTTACTCCCCTCTCAACAAAGAGGTTTTCTAGAAACAAAATCTCCAGTACCTGTATTTAGACATGTAGCTTCAGGCAGCAAATGGAGTCCCAGAATTCCATTTGGAAACCCTTCATCTCTAGGATTGCAAGAATATCCTATTATGTGGGAACATCTACTGATCTGGTTGATACTGAGATACAAGCATGCATCTTCTACAGATGCAGTTCAGATCTGCAGTTATCCCTTCATTATCCCTGCATGGGAATCTGCTTGAACGCAGAGAGTAGTTTGCTTATCAGCTGATATTGTGAGACATGGAGCCAACCTCAGCTGCAGACTCATGAAACCACAAAATAGATGAGTTTCATATGTGATTTTGTGAAGTACTGTAAAAAAAAGTGACAGCTACACAAGAGTGGCTATAGGGCTGTGAAAGAAGGTCTTTCTACCTATGAAACACCTACGAAACATCAATAGGTGATTTAAGATGTTCTTTGGTAGGAAAAATAATTTGGATACTATATTAATTTGTTCAATTACTTAATTATTATTTATTAAATGCTGTCATGTATGATATTTACTCAGTTTTAGTTGTGCAGATTTCTTAATCAATGGATTTGTGTATTGCAGAGCCCTATCTTGAACTGAAAGCTCAAGAATTAAAAAAACATATCTTTTCACTCATTGAACACTGGAGGTTGGTAGGGAGCCAGTTTTGAGGAAATACAGGTAACTTTGTTTAGAAAATCTTAGGTGGTGCACAGCCTACACTCATTCACAAAAATGGCTTCATGGAGGATGAGAAATGCCTCAGATCCTCAGAATTCCACATCACCAAGTGCTAGTTGTATGCCAGCCCACAGCGTTTTACAGCGCCATCAGCAAGCTACACTGTCTGTTCTGTGGAAAACTGACTGCTGCCTCTTGTTCACTGTAGGGGCTGCACCTGTTCCTTCACTCCTCTGGCCACTCCTGGTCTTCTCCTCCTGAGTGCCACTCTACGAGGCTGGACACTACACTTCCATGCTTGTTGTCAATGTGCATGACTGAAGTGGCATTTTCATATTGGAAAACAGTCAAGGCCCCTTAAAGCAGAGGGCTGCAAGTGTGAGAGAGAGATATGTTATTCCCTAATGGCTTATTACCATCCCATTTGCAATTCAGATCAGCTCTAAATTGACTGAAATTTTTAAACACATAGCAGGCAGTTTAAACTAATGATTGTCTGGAGGTTCACATCTGACACGAGCTAAGCTTCTGCTCAAAACAAATTGCAAATAATTCCTTCCTTAGAGTCAAAATGTCACTTTTTTACACAGTGCATTGTTGCCAGATTTTGTCAGTTTCATGAAAAGAAAAGCCACAGCAAACCCCACCAAAAAATTGCTGAACGTTCTGAGTTAGACAGCTGGGTGGCACCGGTGCTGGTCCCCACCCCCCCCTTATTTACAATAATGTTTATGTGTGCATGGATCCCTGTAGCCTGATGGAAAATCCTCCCCCCTGCTCCAACTCCCACCACCCCTCAGCCTGCACCACGTGCCCTGGGGGCAGCAGCAGCAGGCCCGAGCTCCCAAATAACCCTCGCAGGGAACGGGATGCCTTGGCCACCAGCATCTCTGTCCCCAGAGCTGCCAGGGTGAATATTGGACTCCCCTTCACCCCAGGCATCCTGCCTTGTCCCTCCTCCCTGTTGCCAGCCTGTCCAGGCCCACAGAGTGCAGTTTCAGCCACAGTGCTGAAGGTGAGGGTGGCTGTGGTGTTTTGTAGGGACGATGAGCACTGCATGGACTGATGGACAGTGCTGAGCCTTGTAGTCCTCACAGAAAAATACCCAGTGCTGGCACAGAGCTGCAGACATGCCTTTTCTTCAGGCCCTGGAAATGTAGAAAAGTGGGCTTAATCCTTCATTGTTTCTGTTTTTTAGTACCTTGCAATGGCTGCTTAAAGCAGTATTTCAGAGTTTGAGTTTAATTCCACCAGGATTTCAAAGTCTTTAAGTTTGATGATGATAAAAAGGGAAACTCTTTAAAAATATCCAGTGGGGTGGAAATGGTTTGTTCACTTTGTGTTTGGAATTAAGTTTCCCTTGAAAAAAATACCCCATCTGAAGGGACTTGCTGGAGAAATCTTAAAAACTTACAACTCCATATAACTAAATGAAAATAGAGAAGTATCTGCTAATTTCTAGAGAGAAAAATCTTATCTAGAGAGAAAAATAAAATCCACTTTTCTTTGATGGAATCCTTGTGTATTTCTGCTTTGTAGAAACTAGCCAAAGGGATAAGGTTTGTGTCAGTCTCTCTTTTTTACCCACAGTGTTACTGGATCAGCTGTTTGTCAGATGTTACTTGTTTGTCTGCATTACTTAGATGAATTATGGTGCTTTGTGAACTCCAGAAAAAGGTTTGTTTTTCAAAAATTATGACAATGTTCATCACACTTCTTGTTGCTATTTATATTTTCATCTTAAACTGTGTATTAATATACTTTGCACAACATTTCATTTCTCAAAAAGCTTTTGCATAGCTCATACTTAATATTTTCTCAGTCTCTTTTCCCACTGAGGGATATTTCTTGAACTGTTGTTAAAATGGTAGTTTGATGGAAATTTTCTCATGAGAGAAAATATGGTGATTATCTACTGAAATTGTAACTCCACTGAAAATTTTCATTTTCTTGCTGAAAAATGTGAATCCAGAATGGATTTCAATCTACACATGGGAAGAAATCCTGAAACATTGTTTGATTGGCTTGATTTAAGAATGTCTCTGTATTTGTGAGGAAGTACAAACTGAAACCAAATGAAAGGACTTTGCTTTTCTTTCCTATTATATGATCATTGCAATTGAAAAATTGCTTTTTTTTTTTAAGGAGATGGCAAATATAAAAAAACCACCCCATTTCTTAAGCTTTTCTTAACTTTGTGATCTGTTTGGGAATATCTACCTGCTTGAAACTAGCTCTAGGAAAGAGGTGCATATGTGTTACATTTTCCTTATGCCTTCAATATGTACAGTTGAAATGTGATATACTTTGCATTTAACAAAAAACAGCAACAGCAAAGAAAAGGATCAGTTTACAGATTATGTATATGGATTAGTATAAAATAAGTTTCTGCTTTCAAAATAACCTTATAAGTGCCACCTCCTCCCACTATATAAATCTATTTTGTTGGAGAGTAAATTTAAATGCAGTTTGCCCAGCTGCAATTAAGTATATGTAATAGAAGTATTGCTGATTGATTTTAAGGTTATAACTCAAACAAAATTATCTTTCATCTCTGAGGCATGAAAAACCACTTTTCATCTTTTGATTTGCTGGAGGGAAGGAATGCCATCCAGAGGGACCTTGATAGGCTTGAGAAATGAGCCCATGAAAACCTCAGGAGGTTTAACAAGCCCATGTGTAAAGTCCAGCTCCTGGGTCAAGGAAATCCTCAGCATCAAGCCAGCCTGGGGGAAGAATGGATTTAGGGCAGCCCTATACAGAAGGCCTTGGGGATACCAGTGGTTAAAAAATTGAATATGAGCTGGCAATGTGCACTTTTAACCTAGAAAGTCAATCACACTCTTCATCAAAGGAAGTTTGGCCATCAGTTTGGGAGAGATGATTCTGTTCACTCTACTCTGCCCTTGTGAGATGCCACCTGGAGGACTCAGTCCAGTTTTTAGATGCCCAGAATAAATACTGTTAGGGCTGATCCAGAGAAGAGTCACAAAAATGATGTGCTGGCTGGACCACCTCTCTTATGAAGAAAGGCTGTGAAAGCTGGGGCTGTTATCCTGAAGAGAAAGTTCCAGGGAGAACTTATTGTTGTCTACCAGTATATAAACAGAGTGTCTTGTCCTGTAGTGACAAGGGACAACAGTTTTAGACTAAAAGAGGGTAGATTTAGATCAAATAAAAGGAGAAAAATTTAAAAATAGGGTGGTGAGATGCTGAAACATTGCTTAGAGAAGCCGTAGATGCTCCGTTATCACAAGTGTTCGAGGTCAGGTTGAATGAGGCATTGAGAAACCTGATTTAGAGAATATCCCAGTCCATCGTAGGGAGGGTTGACAAGATGATCCTTCTAACCCAGACCATTTAGTGATTCTATGATTCAGTGCCTGCTTTGGAGGTGTTTCTTGACCATGTCTCCAAACATGAAGTACATGCACTACCATTCTACACCTTTGTTCTGCCGTTTGCCCTGGTAAGATTTATGCCATGACAAAAAAATATATTAGCCCAAGACAGTATTCATAATCTCTTTGATGAAAAGGCTATACCAGTTATGGCATGGCTTGACGTTAAGGTTATCTGCACAGTATAAATAATGACACAGGTACCTTTTCCCTCTCACAGCGGTAGCATAGCTTTTTTTTTTTTCAGAGTTATGACATTCACAGGAAGGGTTTTCTAGAGGACCAAAAACATCTTGTGAAGCAGTGCTATTATCTAACACTGTATTAAAAGCTTCAAGACTTATTTTGGTATTAGTCTCTTTATCCTATATTCATCTAAGCATTTCTTTCACTTAGATGGAATCTCAAGTGAAAAAAAAAATAAATGGGTATCCTAACCTTCTTGAAAACCATTTCTGATCCTTTTGCTTTACATTTTTTATGGTGCCATACATCAAAAGCTAATCTCTCAATAAACTCAGCCTGTGTATTGCACTTTCTTCCTTCACATGGCCTTTGAGAGAGCATGAGAGTATTTGCTAATACCATGAGGTATTTTCTAGTACGAGATGATAAAGAACAGAATCCTTTTTTTTTCCCCTCACTTTTATGCGACAGGGACACAGAAGAACAAATTCCTTGCAAATAACACAAAAAAACACTTTGAAGAAACGCTGAGCTGCTTATTGCATTAACATTGACATGAGGACCCATGGTCTCTATTGCATGGGCCTCATAACGATGCCATGCAAATCCAATCAATTCAAGTACCTTTTGTCATATTAAGTTATAGTACATGTGCTGTAGATCCAGGATGTTGGAACTTCCAAAAGATTCTGAGGTTTTAGTTAGGCTTGGATAATCATCAAAAGCTTGGAAAGTTTTTTGTGCTATATGAACTATTTTTATCCGTGAAATCAGGCTGGAAATCTCCCAAGACTGGGTCCTGGGGAAGATTATTGTTATTTCAATCATCTGGCTAAAGAAAGAGCCTATTGTCATGTGTGATCATTGGCCTAATCCTGCAAACCATGCACAATGCTTTCAAACATGAAGTCAGTAAAGGTAAGCACATTAATATCTATATATACATTCCAGGAGCTATTACTACTTTAGCAAAAGAGTGAAAACACCAGCAGAGAGACAAGCTAATGTAGTGTACCACACTTTCCTACTTAGAATTATAAATAAACAGAGCAGGGCCTTGTTGAGAAGGGCTCCTTTTTTCTTCTGCCTTAGCATACAGTAACAACAGCAACTTGGTTGACGAGTGTGGGTCTAGTAATTCTGGTAATAATGTTAAATATATAGTATTCTAATTTGACACTGAATGCTGGAGGGAGGTACTCATCTTGATAGAGAAAAATACTCCATTATTGAATGGGAATATTTTTAGAGTTTGTTATTTAATGTATGACTCAATCCCTATTCATTGAGGGCACATGCATGTTGCCCACTCAGTGTTTGCAAACTCCTCTGCAAGATGTGGTATATGGTACAAACAGTAGGAACTTTCAGCTTCTTTGGTATACTAGAGTGAGTGCTCTCAGCATTTTGATGACTCACACTGTCACTTGGGAATTAATAAGTGATCTGAGCTCTTCAGTGTAATAAACCCTATCATTTATTAAAAAAGGGAAAACTGTTCCCGTAATTAGTGTGGTGATGTTTGATAAGAAAATTCTGTTTTTGAGGGACTATTATTATTAAATATTGTCAGTAAATACTGTTCATTTTTATGCTTGGTGAAGCACTTTCTGGTAGCTGACTTGATGAAATTTAGTGAAGAATTTGTGGTAAAAGTGTTCTTTAAGAAATTTTTTTTACTATGTTATAATTTTTTAAAAAATTAAAATATTGAGAATTTTGAAAAGGTGGGAATTTGCGGAAAAGGGTTCTGTCCAAGACATGTCTTCCTAAACCCCAGAATGTTACCATGGGATTTGTGGATGATTAAAAGGGCATGAAAAAGAATTAATAACAATGTAAGAAACATGGTCTTTTACTTCTCTCAATGCACATTAAAATTGTAGATGGGAAGGTGGTCTCTGTATCCTTCAAAATGACCTTGCATTTTTTGTATGTTCCAAAAGTCAAATGGGAGAACTCTCTGAATTCTTACTTTTTTCATCAAAAATAAGGACAGTTTGTACTGTTTTCACTGTATGGAAAAAAAGATTTAATTCAGAGGATATTAAGGTGCCATTGCTTGTCTGTTTTTATTTACTTCCCATAGCTGAATGTGGGAAAGGAAACGAAAAATCATCATGAAAAAATGTAATTAAAATTTTTTTTAGCATTTAGTTATGGGGAATATATCCAAATACAGCTTTAAAATCCCAGTAATAATAGATATTGTTAAAATGCTATGTGGTAATCATTGAATTGTTTGGAGAAAAAAGGTTGGAAAACCATGGCTGGCACTTCTACTGTTTTCCAAGACTGATGCTGAATTTAGCCTCATTCCTTAAGATGGATATGAGCATGAAGAATTTCAAAAGAACATAATTCCATTTCAAAACTGTTGGTTTTAAACCCTTTTTAGCGCTTAATATAAACCTGTGTGTAGTCAATCTCAAATTTCAGTTGAATTGAGCATTGAGGCTCAACATCAGATTTCAAGATTTAGCAAAGTGATTTGCAAGTCATTAAAAGGTTGTGACAGAAATAGTCATATATGTTAATAGCTTTACAGATCAGCAAACCCAGTAGTTTCAGAGAGTGTGTATATGCCTGTGATGTTATTCTCATGCACGATTGTACTACTGGATTTTTTTTAGTGTATGGATATATACATAAGTATGATTACTGAGTTTAAATTTCTGACATAATTGGTTGCTTGTATAAATTTCATTTATAATAAGCAGACTCTGTTTAAAATGTAGCCCTCAGAGAATTTCTGTTGTTCAGAAATTAAATTTTGATGATGTATGGTTTTTGCACTGTGAATCCCTTGTTACCAGAATTCTGGATTGTCTTTGAAATTATACTATAAAGGTCAATTCTCTTGTACAGATGAGTTGCTATGCTATAAAAAAAAAACACTGGAGGTTTTTGTAGGATCTCAAATGAAAAGAGGAAAAAAAAGGATGATAGAAAGATTATCACATTATTAGTTAAGCAGCTGATTCCAAATGACACATACTGTCAATAAAATCTTCCCTTACTGGCTTTAAAATCATCCTCAAAATATTCTGTTTGTTCCAGTGGCTACCTATTATCCTAGAGTCTAGAAACACACATGAATAGCAAGTCAGATTTCTGTTTTGGGGATCTATGCTCCATTGTTGAGTTCAGTTATAAATGCTCTCAGTGAGCATAAATTGGCTTAAACTTTGTACCATTTAGATTTCATGTCACAAAGTCTTATCTTAAATTTGGTGCCATCTATGGGAGTGTGAGTATGATTTTAAAAGAGGACAGAACCTATATTTCAGCTAAGTGGACCTTTCCTTTCCATTCCTATCACCATGCAATCTTAAATGGACAGAAGTAAAGATAGGAACAAATTTTTAAATACGGCCAATTTGGGCATTGAATAAATTATTAGAAAACTAGCTATTTTGTGAAGTAGCCAGAAGTTAATACACTTGGAAAAAGTGCTTATAGATATCAGTTTCTTTTACTTAGAAAGAGCATGCTTGTTTTCAGTTCAGTTTCATATAATATAAGAGTTTGGCTATATAATTTCTTGTTGGACAAAAGACAATAGTTGCTCAGGACTTACAAACAGGCACTAATTAACAAAATGTTAGAATCATAGAGTCATAGAAATAGCCTAATTTGGAAGGGCCCTTAAAGATCATCTTTACATAAAGAGCCGATCCCCTTGTGGTCAGGGACACTTTTTTGCGAGACCAGGTTGCTCAGAACCAGCCTGGCCTTGAGCACTGCCAGGGATGGGGCATTCACAACATCTCTGGGCTACCTGTGCCAGTGCCTCACCACCCTCACAGTGAGACATTTTTCCTAGTATCTATCTATTAATATTAGGGTAACTATGTGTTTTTCCTACCAGCAGCTCTAAGAAATAGATTTTCTGATTGAATTGTGGCTTGAACATTCAGGGTCTGAAGGGTATATCCATAGGGCACTTCACAGGTAGGTGTAGCTCCGAATGTGTTCATGGGCTTCTATGTCTCTCTGTCTCTGTGACAGCTGTGATGACTCAGAATATTAACCAGATCACTTTTTAATGCTACTTTAGTTAAGCAGCTGCAAAACAGATAGCTTTTCGGTTGTTTAGATTCTTTTTTTTGTCATCCTCTTGTATCTTTCCTTATGAAATTAAAAAACTCATTATTGTGCTAAAATAGGCTATAAAAAGCCAGTGCATGCAAATTTTAAACAGTTGTTTTAGCACTGTAATTTTTAAGCAGTTAAAGAAAGTCATTGTTTTAGATCTAGTCATATCAGTGTAAAATTATGAATGTCTACCCTATTAATCAAGTTGCTTTTGAATTCTAAAGAGATTCTGAGGTAGGAGTTTGCTCAGTGAGGCATAATTGTTTTTCCAGCTCAATAAAGACTAGTCCCATTATTCATGTTTTCTTTTCAATAAGAACTCACACTGTAATTCTAAGCATTTATGATAATTACAAAGGACATATTTTCTTTTTCTTTTCTTTTTTTTCCTTTCCTTTAAAATGCTTCTTTTTCCCCCTTCCATTGGCATTATAACAAAAACCAGAATATTAAAACCATTTTAAATTCTAGTTGGGACACTTGCATTCTGCTAGGCAAATTTTACCCATTCTCTTCCTTGACTGTGCTGTACAGCTGTGTGTTGTTAAACTGCTGTTGCATGTGCCCCAGGTTTTGTGCATTTCAGAGCTTAAGAAATATGTCAATTGTGACTGTCCTACAAGGAATTTGCTTACTGTAAAGGTGATTTTTTATAGATTAAAATTGGGCTTTATGTATACTTATCCAGAGAAAGCCTGAGGCAATCAATTATTGAAAACATGAAGAGATTAAGAGGACATTATATGTATATATACACAATTAGAAATGCAAGTATCATCATGTTCTTGGAGAAATGGCTAAAATGAGACCTTCCTAGCAGTTGGTATTGTCTAATCTCTTACGTCAATACCAATTATGGCTGTGCTAATTCTGTTATGGTAATGAAAGGCTTAAGTCCTCAAACCGATCTTCTCTGGTGCTTCACTCTTCCTCTGAGCTGGCTCCAACCTGGAACAATGCAGCATGCTTGTATAGTGGGAAGTCAACTCCAGGAGGAGCTGATTTGAAATCAAGCTCCTGTTTGCTGAAACTGTGTGATAAGGCCAAAGCTGAGTTTATTGCTTACAAAGACAACATATAGGTATGGTCTATGGTCAATGGCTTCTGGCGCAATTTGGCTTCTTACTTGCTGTGTGATTGTAAGCCAGATTTTTTTAAAAGTGGTCAAATGTTTTGATCTTTACAAATTTTCAGTATGTAACCATAGTGTTTTCAAATGAGTGTCCTAAAAACTTTTTGACTCAACCCAAAGTGAATGGAAACACATTGGGTTTAGCACAAAAGGCTGGTCAGCTCAGCTGGTGCCTTTTAATGGCTTCAAAATTCTCCAAGTAATTGCAACCACCACATTGCTTGGGAGGAATGTGAAAGGTAGATGGATATGATATGAATGCCCATCATTGCCTTTTGAGACCTAATGAAACCAGTTTGTTCCTTTGCTCTCAGACGGCTACCTCAAATATAATGAACCTTCCCTTGGAAATGCCTTTTCTCATCAGTGGAGATGTAAATATATCTGTATCTCTGTCTTTAAAATACTGAATGTGTCTTCTCTCTCCATGAATTGCATGGGGAATCAAAGGCTGTGTTCGCCAGGATGGATTTCTTAAACTTCCTCTCCCCTGCTCTGACAAGTTTTGTGCCAAGTGAAAGAGTTGATAAAAGCAGATTGGATTTCAGACAAAAATTTCACTTTAGGGTAGTTTAGTGTGATTAATCTGCCTTTTTATGTCCCTGCTTTTTGTTTCCTCCCGTTTTGGAGAGGGTATAAAGACCAATGCAAGTAAGAAATCCTATCATCAGTAACTGGAGATCGAGATCCCAAAAGAGAAGCTACTGTTAAAGGTATACACCATACCATCTATTTTTTATTCACTGATACCACCCAGTGTTACAAGCTTTTGGATTTAAGAACATTTTTATTTGTATCTGCATCCTGTTTATCACTGAAATGCTACTAGGGGAGGAGATTAGACAGAAAAGTATATTCTTGTCATACAAGTGGTTGGTAATATTTTAAAGCACCAACACATGCTAATTGTTGCAGCCAGAATTCATACAAACACTCTTGAAAGTTACTGATGATACAGGTTCTGCGCAGTGTGTGATTTTCATAAAGTGGCAAAGCATCAAGAACACACAATGAATGACTTCAGTACATGATCAGGCCCATGGCTACTCAACAATTGTTGTCGTGGATTAGGCGGCACTTCAAAACCTTGAGATAGTTGTCGATTTTGTGGGAATCTCGGCGGAGGCAGTGCAGCAGGTTGTAAAAGGCAAAGAGTCTGGAGTCCTCATCAGCAAGCTGCAGGGATGGAAGTCCGTCCCACGGAGTGTAAATCTCATTTTCGACCTCCCCAGAGTGAACCTAAATACACAAAGTGGTATTAATAGTAAATGATAGTGAGCCTGACTGGATGTAGAAGGCAGAATTTAAAATACTGTCCTTGAAGAATGTTAGTGTATGGCTTCTAATGTGCTTTCTGTTGTGGCTCTCATTATTCTGTACAATGTTCTATATCTTCATTCAGATTTTGAATGAATTTGTCAGATTTTTCAGTTTATTTTCCTAAAACATGTGAAAAGCATAACTGTCTCAGTAGTGTTTTAAGAGAACTAGTGTATTAACCAGTATTCAGGGAAAACTGACTTTGAAGAGAAATCAATCCTCCCTTCATGCTTGGACTCATCAGGGACATCTCTCTTTGGCTCCCTCCACCTTCAAAACTTTGTTAAAACTTGTTCTTAGAAGTTGTTGGTGTGCAACAAAGAGATTAGTATCAGCCCTTATCAGAAAAATCTCTCAATAATACGTATTCAGAAGTACTGGCTCCATCAAAAAAACCCAAAAAACCCTGAGTGATACAATGACATCTAATGTTAGAAAACTACATGTGGGAACACATGTAGTGAGTTAGTATCTGAGGTGAAGACTGGTTTAGGTCTCCCTGTTTGAAGACAATTATTAATTTTCTCTAATCACATAAATCTACCTTTCATAGCAGGAAGGAAGTCTGTGCCTATTGGTGCTTGCGCACCATCCTTATTTCACACAAGTCATACTTTGAAAAGACATATAGGAGAGTATCTGTGGAACTGCTATCATTCAGTTTAAGCAAAAGGGGAAAAAATAGACCCACTATGACTTAAAAATATGGTTTGACACTAATGAATGAGCCAGTCTTATCTCTTTCTGTAAATAATGTGAATGAGAAGGTGGTGACAGGGCAACTGGAGCAGCACCTGACTTACTCTTATCTTGGACCCTCAGCTGTGCCCTTTTTACACATGAATGTGTGATAGAGATGTGTTTGATTACACTGATAAATGTATTTGTAGCCTGGATGGTATAAGGTTTCTGAGTGAAGAGACACCTAACTGAGAGACCTTGAGTGATCTAGTGGAAAGTGGTGGATACAGTGATGGTGACACTCTTTGTGCTGTTCAGCTGCTCAGAGAAGTGAAGTCAGAACCTCTTGTCAACATCTAACTCACTGACAGAATGATAAATTCACTGACCAATGGAGGCCCCTTTAAAAATAAACAAGCGAGAACTGGTTTTGTTCAGGAAAGCTTTCAATCAATTAGTGGCAGCAAGAGCTATTCAAGTATGGGTTTTGTGAGACAACAGCTTTGTTGTCTAAACTCACAAGTACAGGGGGAGCCAAGTCAGACACAGAGTCCAGAGGAATCAGTGTGGTGTGAAAAGAGAAATGAAAGATATCAGGGTTACTTTGTATGCCACATCCTTGCAATAGCCCAGACTCACAGAGCTGTTTTAAACACAGTATCTGTTTCCAATACCTCTGCATAATACCTATTTGTATACAGATGCATAAACATATGCTGAAACACACACACACAAGTACACACGCATATATATATGGATTGCAGATTGAAAATTCTCAGAGAGAGAATGACCATAGTCAGTCCTGATAATTACACCTTACCCTGAAGCATAACTGGGAGGGTCATAGGTCATTCTATGACAATCATATCACATTGTCTCTTTAGAAATTGCAAGTTAGCAGAAGAAATCTGAAAGAAGAAAGCTGAAAAGATCTCAGACTTGACTACCTTGTCTCCCTTTTTTATCTTCACATCTACTGTTTCCTTTCATATTCCAGGTAGGGAGAACCTAACAGTGTACATGTCTTCCTTAAAGCAATTGGCTGGAAGGGTATTAAGGACAGACTTACCCGCCCAACTATTTTCTCCATTCCTTCTAGAAGTCTCTTGTTTTGTTCTTCAATCTCCACAGCCTTCCAGAGAATGGTTTCTGGAGCTTCTTTGATTCTTTGTACTTCAGAGGCCAGGTGGATCAGGGGATCATTCCAGGAACGCAGAACTCCCAGAATTAAATTCAGTAGGTCTTCATGCTGCACACCCAGAGTAAAGAAAGGTGGTTAAAAGAAGAAAGCTAATTCTGGTAAAATTAGAAGGTATTTAGAGCAGTGTCCTCAGACATTGTGATTTAGGAACTTATTCCAGGACCTATCACTGAACGTGCCCTATAGCCCTGTCTTAGATACCTCTGTGCAATTGCAGTTTTGAAGTTTGTCATTGGTGTCATCATGTTCTACAATATTTGTGTGAGACATTCTGCAGTGGAAAATATAATTGAATACTCTCAGCCTTAAAAATTAGCAAGCATAACTATGTGTCATCTCTGTGAAAGAAAACCCAGAGTTGCTTATCTGATTTTTGATGAACATTTTAAAATCCACTGATTATTTTTATATATTTTTTTTAATTTAGTACTGACTGGAAGGTACACATTATGGTAAACCACCAAAAAGCTTTTATTGCCTCTACATAACTCATCTGTCCTCCCCTTTGAACAACAGGGCTTCCAGCAGTAGCTCTCTGGTTTTAAAAATTGTCCTTTCTTGTGGGTAATAGGAATTCATCAAGCCTATGGTTAAGTTCATGGCAGTATTAAACTTTTTCTTATTTGCTAGATGCACAACCCAGGGCTGTGAATTCTATTGCTTCCACTAGAATTTCTAAATGACACACTGAGAAACTGGTGATACTGTGATATTGTGAAGATATCACCATCACCATGAAACTCATAGAGATTTTGCTCTCAAACAGCCCCATTTTCAAAGCTCCGCTTATTTTTTCTCCAGAGAATTTTTAAATTGTATCTGTGAGCATAAACTGAATGAGATCATCTTCAGTGAAGTTTATAATTATTATAAATGATGTAGGTATGCAGTGTGTTTCTATTTACACATATTTTGCAGATTTTCACGCTAGAGTCTTTGTATTTGGATGATGGATGACCACTTTAGCCCACTGGTAACAGAAAGAATATCTATTCAATGTTTTTTTAGTAATGCCAGTGTTTTGAGTTACTGGAAAACTTTACCTCTGTCTATATACAGCAATGTGTTCTTAAGTTTGTAAATACATTAACTGTGTATAAGATGTTTTAAGATAATGTTTAAAGGTTGTGGTGTTCTCGACACTGCATAAACATGGTAACCGTCATTGTCCCATGAGGTTGTATTTTAATTGGAATTAAGGTACAGTGATTAAATGTACCATACAAGAAAAGAAAGGGATGATGAAAGTCACTGGTACTTATATATGCTGTATGGTTTGTAACTTACCATCTGCAAATGTTTAATCAACTTTGGTGTTTTGGTGCTTTCCTCTTCTTGGCTTTTTAATTCTGATTGAGTTGATCTCCCTCTCACTCTGAAAGATGCCTCACTATTCTGTAACCCTCCTTCCCTGCCTTCCCCTGCTCTGTCTTACACCGAATTACACTGGAAGTGGGACTTACATGAATCTGCTGAGCCTGCTCCTTATCTTCAGGAGTGGTTAAGGATGCAGTGTGGCAGCTGTTGACAGCTTTTGCAATGAAACCCCGGCCCTGGGCGTAGCGTTCATCCTGCAGATCAGCACAGACAGGTGTTATTAAGACAGAAAAGCAAGAGCTTCAGCTCAAACACTTTGCTAGCTAATCATTGTTCCATAGCCTTTATCACTGCTTTTACATGCTGTAAAGGTCAAAAGTTTCTGGTGAGTCTCTAGAGTGGAACTGGCACCCAGCAAAAACAAATGTTCCACGGTGAGGAATGATGGGAAAATGGCATCTTTTAATAGAAGTGCTGGGGATCTTAGCAACATTCAGGACTATATACCGATTTGGTCACCATTGGGACTTTCACCAGACAGCAGTCATACTTGTTTACTTATTATATGTTAGCATGTGTTTGTGATTAAAAAGTATTAAATTGCAATTTTATTATTTCTTGCTCTCAGGAAAAGACTACTTACAAATTCATTGAACATTTCCGAAGAGAGATAGTGAATGTAGTGTGAAAGTTTAACTGCTCGGTCAAAAAGCTCCTCAAGGGAAAGCTGGCAATTGACAGATCCATTGGGGCAGATTGGCATAGAGGTCACTCCTTCCTTTGTCAGAAGCATGTGGGACACCAGAAGGGCTGCCAGCAGCAAACCTGTTCAAGTTTAAGACACGGTGAAATGGGCACACCTTGACTTGCAGGTGTATTTAGAAGCAGCTGTCAGACCCAGATGCTGGGTGATTTGTGTTGTGCTGTCACACGGCTCAGAGTACCCTCTGTGCTGGTTGCTCTGGCAGTTCAGGACAGACACACTGTAATTCTATAATTCTTTTATCCTTTCTCCCCTCTATCATCCTGATGGTATAGCAGAGCCAGTTACAGTGTTTGAGGAGACAAGGTAACCTGTGCTGCAGTGTACAGTGTATTCTGAAGTCACTTACTACAGGTCTGGCTTTATAACAGAGTGATAAACAGAAAAAAAAACAAATCAAACTTCTTCACAGTGTAAATACAGATACATATTTATATTTACACAGATATATAAGTTTGGAAAATAGATTGGTCTTTTTTTCTTTCTTTCTTTCTTTCTTCTTTTTTTTTCTTTCCCTCCTCCTCATCCCAGAGGTCCTTTTCTTCTTGCAAACATTTGGAGTTAAAATTAATTTTTGTGGGAGGGTGGTTAGGTCACTCTTAAGGCTGTGATTGTCCTGGGAGTTCCTTCAAAAGATTTCCAGCAGCTGTGTTTCTTTGCTCTTTAGAATTTAACCCTAAGTTTCCTACTTCTAAGAAATCAGTGATAGTTTTTGTCTTTTCTCCTGAAACTCATGTAGAGGACTTCTCATTATCTAAAGCATAAGACCTCATCTGCCTAAAGTTTTCATGTTAACTTAGCAGAGTTAAGTTTTTTGTTCAGTGAAATAAAATATATAGAGAAAAGCAATGGCAAATAATTAAAATATTTGGTAAATGAATGTATTTGTTCTGAGACTTTTACTTCTGGAAATTGACGTATTACCTATATTGGTTGACTAGACTTATTTAAAATGCTCAATGAAAGTGGGCTTCATAAATCAGCAAAACTATCCCTAAGGTTGTCACATGATAAGTTTCTTTCTAGGTCTACATTAAAAAAAGGTGCATGTACACAATAATGATGTAAGCCCTCCTCCTCCCCCATAATCAAGGTACATGCTGGATGCTGCATTTAGGAAAGTACTCTAAGGAATAACTTTGTGAAAACCTGAGACTTGTTGGCTTGGAAAGTCGATGAACATTTTGAAAATATTAATTTCAAAATTACCTCATCACCTCTAGATTTGTGGGTAATGACATCTAGTCATAACCTTCTGAGTGGTGCAGCAAACCAGTCCAGATCCAAACTTTCACATGCAGGTGTGACACCCGTCAAGCCAATTTTTTTGTGACAGAACCAATGCAAAGGAACTCTTAGAATACAAAAGGCATCAAGCTCCTTTCTTCAGGTTTTGCCCTTTCTGGAAAATTATGTGGCTGGAAGACCTCAGTTTTTAGATCTGTTACATTTCATATGCTTCCTAATTCAGTAGAAATGGAAAGAAGTATAAAAAGTTAATGGTGAATGTCAAAATTCTTACCTTTCAGTGAAGCCCCCCTGGTGCTCATGGTCAGCATCCTGGATGATGACTTTCTCTATCAGAAAGACACCTCAATGCTTGCTGCTATTCTCCACGCATACCACTTTTATATACACCATCCAGGGTCCATTTTGCATACATTCAGCAGGTTGTGGAGTTTGCCTCGATAATTACAAACATCAAATTGCCTTTCTTCCACATTCATATTCAGTATTTTTTGGTTCTTTTTTTTTTTATTTTAGCTGTGAGGGGGAATTTCATTAATAAGTTGAGCTGCAGGATCCCAAGTACGATTGAATGAAGAGACTGCCAATATTTTGCCCTGAATGAGGTGAAAATGCCATTGATCTTGGAAATCTCCAGTTCTGAGACAGATATTCTCAATGTTTCTAGCCTGCTCCTCTCACTCCCCATGATAGTCTTCTCACTTCTTGCTTCAGCCATCTAAGCTTGCTTACATGAAAATTCTGGCTATTTGTGGAAGGCAAACAGTAGTTTACAGCATCCTCATTGAGAGAAATAGCATAAATTGAAAAGAAATTTATCCAGAGTAAAGGGAACCGAGGCTCCTGGAAAGACAGGTCACTCTCTGTAAGATTGTAGATATCACAGTCATGGTCAGCTAAAAAATATATTACACAGCACAAATCTTGGTATAACTGATCCTCTGTCTGAGAGATGTTTAGAGAAATAGGCTGAGTTTTTATATTAAAAAAAGAAAAAATTTAGAAGAATTGAAGAGGTAGAAGTTATATGCTTACTGCTTAATCTGAAATGTCTCATGAATAAGTTAGCATTGTTTAAAAAAACAAACCCAACCTCTACAGAACCATGAAATTATTTTCTATACTCAAAAACTCTCTGCGTAAAAGATGGGCATTTCCACCACATGCAAAACATGTGCTGTCGTCAGCAGTGAGGTTTGTTCTCGGTTCTGATGCATCTGTGGTAAGCTGCAAACCAGCCTGAGCAGGTTGGCCCTGTTTTCTTCTTGTGTGAGGCTCATCTGCATGAATATGTTAGCAAATATATAACCTTTCATCTGTTTCTCAGGTCCATTTACCTACGGAGAAACTTTCCAATTAGATGCCATGATGAATAAGGTATACAGTGTTAATAAATTTTCTTGCCTTTAGACAACTTGTTCCATACCTGTGGAATGGGTATACATGCAACCCAGAACCCTTCATTATTTCAGGATCCTTGAAGTAATGATGAACAAGGGAGAAGAAAGTCTAAGCATTTAGGGAAGGCATTCCTTGGGAAACAAGATACTTCAGCAATAAACCAGAACCAGCAACAGATGGTCTACCTTTGCTAAATTCTAGTATTTTTGCTAGAACAGTTTGTTCTGCATAGGGGCTGCACCTTTACTGGAAATTGAGGTTCTGCTGAGTAAAAGAAGTAGCTGTTGTCTGCAGCAGGAAAAGTGGCAATTTGATGAAGGCAGTAATATTAGAATGGGGCCACAGCAAAAACTCTAGCATGGATGGTAGAAAAAAATACTGCTGTCTTCTAAACTGTGGTTAATGGCTTATGAGCTTGATTTAATTCAGCTTCATCTGAAAACCTGCCCCAATAAGATTACAGGTGAGACTGAAAAATCCTGGTATCTTACTTTAGAAGAGTCCTGTGAATTAGATGAATGAACAGTTCTCAACCCACCTGTTGCTCTTTCATTCACTAATCTCATTGTCTTGGCATTTTGAGGGTTTGGTGGTGGGGCCAAAATAAGGCACTGAGTTAATACTGGGGACTAGATAATAAAGGCAACAGGTAAACTCCCTAGTCTGTCTTTCTGTTTTTGGACAGGGAGGCTTCTCTGAGGCCCGATGACATCAGCTGAAGTCAATATCCTTATATGACTTAGCTTGGAGGATAACCTGCCTCTTGCTGTGTAAATGTAGACAAGCACCTTAAATGTAGATCACAAGAGAGTGGTTTATTTGAAATCACTGCATGACGTTTTATTTAAAATATTCTACCACAAAATTATGCAATTTAATTTTCTCTTGCACCTTTCATCCTCAAATACTCTACAAACATGAATGGATTAAAATTGTCAGCAATCAAAAATCATAGGCAGGAGAGAAGACACTCTCTATAAAGTGGATAAGTATAAAGGTGAAGTTCTTTTACCAGGTGTGAGAACTGACATAGAGGTTAACTTTATTTGTGTCTGCACAGGATGAAGGAAAAAATAAAATAAAATTCCTGATTCCCAGACCTGCACTTTAGGTGAAGAACTTAATTTCTTACTAGTACCAAAGAAGAAAAAACAAGGGAGAGAGAAAGAAAAGAGAGGAAGAGCTGAAATAACCAGAAATAAATAGATCAAAATGCTAATTTTCTTTTATAAATTAGGAATTTTTTCCTATTTAAAAGCTGAATAAAAACTTGAAAGTAGGTGAAGTAGCTGAAAATGCTTCCTTCTGCCTGGCTTTATATGCCACTTTAAAGTGACCTGGCTTTATATGCTCCAAAGACATAGAATATGGCATCTCATTATCTCTAATTATTCTCTGAATCATGGAAAGGAAGTTCATTCTAGCCCCCAATAACCACCTAATTGCCTAATTTTAACGATAACTCAAGACAGCAATGTAGGTAGCTGGACAGTTTTTCCTTACTGAGGGAAAAGCCTCTGGAACAACATGAGGAACTACAAAGCACAGCTCTGGTTAGCAGCATGTTTCCATCTCCCTTGGTCTTCTACTTCTGCCTTAGAAATATACATATACATATATATATATATATTTAATTATTGTTTTAAAATTATCACATTCCTTTTATCTTCAAGGTCTTTCCTGGAAATAAAATGAGCAATTGTTACCACTCAGTGTAAACAATATACCAAAAGCAGGACTTACTATAGGCAGACTTTATTATATATGGCTTTTAGCTCATTATTCATGCTTCATAGGCATTACATGTGATGTATCAATATTACAGATAACAACATTTAGTGCTTGTTTCTCAATAGCCTTATCTTTTCATCTCATATCAGGTTTCAAACCGTGAATTAGACTGCGGCATCTTGATTAAGAACTATTGATCAGTACTGGAAGATCAAATATTCCAATTCCATTTTACCTTATTTAAAGTTTTTGAGATATGCAAAGTCTTGTGTCTGATTGATGGCTAATGCAGAAGAATGAAAAATCTTTTCTAATAGAATAGTTCTTTGTAGAATACTTAGGTAGTTTAATTGAAGACTGCAATATCACTGGATTTTGACTTTTACTTACTTAGAATTATCTGTCTTTATTAACAGAACAGTAGTTGATGCAGAAGTTTGAAATATCGAAGTTTGGTTATGTTTTTAAAAGATGATCCCCAAGTGGAGATCATGCAAAGATGAATATTCAGAAAAATATTCCTGCATGTCATCTAAATAATTAACTCTTTGGATACACATTAAAAAAAAAAAAGGATTGTGTGTTATTGAGTTTTTGCATTCTTGTTTGTACATGCAATGAGAAATACAAAGAAAGTCAAGGTCCCTCTGTAATTAAATCTGGCAAAGGATGTCAAGAGGAGCAAGAAGGGCTTTTTCAAACACGAAGGAAAGCTAAGGATAATGTGGACCTGTAACTAAGTGGAAGGGACACCCTGGTAACAGAGGATGCAGAGAAGGCAGAACTGCTGAATGCTGCCTTTGCACTGGGACAAGACCAGCCTGCAGGATCTCTGACCTGGGAGACCAGGGTAGAGGGGTGCTGGAAGGAAGACTTTCCCTTAATCAGGAGGATTGGGTTGGAGAACACCCAGGCAAACTTGATATCCTCAAGTCCACGGACCCTGCTAGAATTCATCCACAAGTTCTGAGAGAATTGATGGCCACTCACAATCACCTTTGAAAATTGGTGGCACTCAGTAAAGGTGCCTGAGGACTGAAAAAAAGGAAATGTCATTCTGGTTTCCAAAAAGGTCAAGTAAGAGGACCCAGGGAACTACTAGACAGTCAGCCTCACCTCAGTCCCTGGAAAGGCAATGGAGCACCATTCCGGGGGCCATCTTTGTCTGTATGGAGGACAAGAATGTGATCAGGAGTAGTCAGCATGGCTACACTGAAGGCAAATCATGCCTGGCCAACCTAACTGCCTTCTATGATGAACCAAATGCCAGGATAGATCAGGGGAGAATAGTGGATATTGTGGAAAGCAGCTCTGTGGAGGAGGACCTTGGGGTTTTGTCTTTCTTTTATATAATATTTGCTAAATTATCCTGTCAATTTTACTTAGTGGTTGCCTTTGAAAAGTTGCAAAACTGTTTTATTTGGATCAACCCCAAATGTGCTCTTCAGATCACATTACATTTTCTTAAAAACATAAAACTGTGGAATGGTTTGGAAGGGACCTTAAAGTTCATCTTGTTCCAAAGCCTCTGCCATGGAGAGGGGGCACTTTTCACTAGACCAGGTTGCTCAAAGCCCCATCCAAACTTGTGGAAAATATATTTGAAAAAGGAAAATAGACAGAATTTTTTTTTTTAATGTAGAGAGTTTTAAATGAAAAATATTTTGTCTTTTATGATTACTCCCTTTAAGGTCCATGAAACTTTTATGCAGAATTTAAGAACATGATTTTCTAGGATGCTGTTAAACAAGGGCTCTTTCTTCGCCCATCTTCTTTATATAGGGAACAGGGGAATTTTAAAAGCATTATTTCCAAATAATGCTTTTTGCTTTTGTCTCAGCAAAACCAGCAAAATGGGGATTGAGCCTTTTCTCAGTGTGCTCTCTGCATGCAGGCTGGTAAAAATAGATAAGAACATAAGGCAAAATAATTCCACATGGAGAAAAAAAAAGGTGGAAATATTTGGGAGATTTTTGGTTTACTTTTAATTCACATACTAATGTGGTTTGGTTTCATAAAATTTCAGAAGCGGACATAAAAATAAAATGGCAAAGCATGTCTTAAAAATAATTTATCAACATTGCCACTATGATGCCACACATCTAAGTACACCATAAAATATTAAGTGTGAATCACAAGCAGAATTCCAGCTAATGATAGCAAAACCCAGGGGACTTTGCAAAAAATGGAGTAAAAGCTGGCTAGTGAATATTGTTCCTGATACTTGTAGTTTGAAGCCTGTGGCTCAGTGCTCACTAATGCTGTATCGGTGTATTATCAAATAACTTGGCAGTATAAATTTGATCTGGATCACACATAACTGCATTGTGGCCCTTCAGCTGAATTATCAGGAGACCATGTTATGCTACGTGTTCTGGCCTGATACTTGACACCAGATTTATCTGGCTCTTGGAGGTCAGATGATAAGGATCTGACATCTGCTAGGACAGAGATGCACTACAAAACTTTTTGTATGAATGTGAAGTGGCAGGCTGAGCCCTTGCTGGCTCAACATTTAATGTCTTGTGGTTGCAATATTATTTATCTAATAACTTAAATCAAATTTTCTTTTTTCAGAGGTGAAAACTAGTGATTTTGAAAGTGAAAGTGAGTCTCCATCCTCCAAAAAAATCTTTAGAGTGGGTTCCTGGGACCATTGCTGTATCATTGATGTTTTGACTAGTTGTGATAGCTACCCAGTTTGAGTTTTGTTCTGCTTCTCTTCTGGAGTGGTGGAATAACCTCTTGTGCCATAGCTGGCCTCATTTCCAAAGCTGTGAGATACAGCCCAGTCCAAATGAGGAAGTATGTAAGTATTTGCACACTTTGACTTGTAAGATATTGCTATGAAAAGACCACTGCTTTAGTTCTTCCTTAGCCTCAAGAAAAAGTGCACTTGATTCTGAGGCACGTTGAACATCAGAACTCCAAAGACTGAAGATCTAGTGGTTTAAATAATTCCTGTGGTTTTTGCTTGTTTCCCCATATATTAGCTTTTATGTAAGATTTGTTTCCCTTGACAATGTTCAGCTACAATCATAGCTGCAATATGCTACAATCAGCTTATTTTCCATAAGGTCCAGATTTCAGCTAATCATTCTTCAAGACAAAGTAGAATGAGTTGAGGTATTTTACTCAGGGTAGTCATGCCACAGTGGAATTCAGTGGTGGGCTGGAATATTATTGGTATTGGTTTTAGTGTTTTATTTGTGTAACACACTTCTAATAAAAAGTAATAGACAGTAAAATTACCATCAGAAGACTGGAATTTTCCTGCCAGTGGGTGGGGAATAGGAGAAATAGAGTTTGGTTTAAATATTTGCATATTTTTAATTCTATGGATAAATGCATCACTGGAAAAATATTTCCTTAAGTGCTTTGTGGAACTAGAGTCTGTAAAAGTAAGAGGATTTTTTTTTCAATTGCAAATACATTGAAAAGAGCACTGAAGTGTGTACAGAGATTTTGAGCACATTTGAATAGGAAGGTATTTCCAGAGATTGTGGTAAGCATGCTTCTGTTTCAGCATGCAATGTTTGATTTTAGTAATGGATAGTAACACAAAATGGCAAATGGCAGTTTTGTCCTGTCCTTCAGAAGTGCATTTTGTGAAGGTGCATTTTTCCTTTGATGTGAAATGCATATGAAATGCTCATTGGTCCAATAATTTCTGATATATATGTCAGGATTGAATGGAGAGTAAAAGGTCAGCAGAATTTTTCTTGGGGGGTGGGGTATTAGCTGAAAGCTAAATAACAGGCAGAGATCTATGCTGATTTTGCTTCTTTGGGAGGATCTTACTTTTAGCTGTGCATTTATCAGAGGAAGGAATGCATGTTACTGCTCAAAATCCTCTGTTTCATAATGGAATGGAAATAATACTGAAACAATGTGACATTTACTTGCTTGTCTTTAAGGAAACATTCAACATCAGAGTTTTCTCTGAGTAATTTCAAAACCTATCACATTTTCTTTTCTTCATGTGTTTGCTTCTGTCTCTAAACATAATACATAAAAAAAAAAAACAAACAAATACACAAACCCCAGCAAACCCTGAAGGGATGAGGTATATTTGTACTGGGCATCTCCTATCCCACAGGAAATTTAGAGCCTCAAATCTTACTTAAGATCTTAGCAGAATATTTTTTATATTCCATCTCATTTTAAAAATATTTTAGTTAAGCTTGACATACTTATTGAACCCAGGCTAGAAATGAATATTGACATAGATTTTTTTGAAAGACATGTGAAATTATTTTAGTAAAATGCATTCACCTACTTCCTAAAACTATTTTATTTGAGGGAAAAGTGAGAAAGTAGTTATCCAGTACTATATATTTTGTGCTATTAAAAGAAATTCTGTTACAAGGTAAAAAATGCATGGAAATTTGTATAGATATATATAGCAGGCACAGGCCATGGTATGTTGTGTGCAGAGGTTGTCACCTATTCCAGGGTGTCTGGCAGGATTTGCTTATAACTTCAAGACTTATAGCTGATGGCTATATTGGACATGAAGAAATAAAACCAAGAAAAAATAAATTATTGTCAATAAAGGTGAAAACAGATAATCCTTTAAAGGAAACATTTTAAAACAGAAATAGAAAAAAATCTAAACAACAAAACTTTTTGGTCGCAAGCATTTCTAACCAGTCCTTAAAAGGTCAGATATGTTAAATTGCACACCTGCAGCATATTTTTATGAATAAAATTAGTTATTTAAAAATTCATTAAAAAATATTGAGGGTGCATTTCTGTCAAATCTCTAATGAATATATTTGCATATAATCATAGCTTTTCTCCTTTAGTGCTTTCTTACTCATTTCCAAAGTCCTCAATCAGTAACCTGATCTGGTGGGATTTGCCGAGCTGAGGGCAAAGTCACCATGGAAATGTCATGACACTGCCATTTTCGGAAGTGCCTGGTTGTTGTGAGTGGCTGGCATGGTGCCTCAGCTTCGTGGCTGGGCAGGAGCAGAAACACCAAATAAACCATGCAAAACTTGTTTCATTGGCCATGGATTTTTGTGTAAACAAGAAGAAGTAAAGGAATTGTTGCCTGTTTTGTCTATGTATTTTATTTAAGCGTTTGAAGTGTGATTATAAAATCATTATTTGAGTTACTCTTCAAACACAGCTCTTCCCAAGGCTCAAAGGCTTTTTCTTATTGTTACAGTCTTCCTTGGGAAAAAAATCAAAAAACACAACAGCAATCCAATAGGAAGGAGTGGAGTGCAGCACAATCTTTGCATCATCTTCTCTTCAGAGATTTCCTGATTTGGCTGTGGTTTCAAAGCTTGGGGCTAATATTCCCTGTGAGGCATATTTCAGGAGTGTTTGGCTTTATATCTGTGAAACACATTGTACCCTTTCACCTTCTATACACCAGAAAAGATAAAAATTTTGTAGTGAATATAATTAGCTTATTTGTGTGGTTTATATTAATGAATATGGTAGACAGAAGTAGTTAATTAAAAAGAATGTATATACTAAAAGTAATTCTAATTAAAGGACTGAAGTTTCATTCCAATTATGATAGTCTTTCCTTTAAAAAGACCAAACAACCTGACACAAATTCTGTACAAAAATTCTGCTTTTCTAAGCATGTATATTGTTAACCTCCTTAAACTTATGAGTTTTTAACCAATCTTTAAAAATGGAGGAGTGACCTGTATCAAAATAGTACATTTTTACATCCACTTTTACTGTGAGGGACACAGTCATAGTATTAAAGATTTCTAATATACTCTAAATCTTATAATAATAAAAAATATCAGTAATATGTAGGAGAAATATGTAGCCAGGTCACAATTAATGATGATTGAAGAACAGAATACCTCAGTTTTGTGAATATTTATTTCTTTTTTATAACAGTAGAAAAAAAAGGGTATTTCACATTGGCTTGCAAAATAAAACAGTGCTGTAGGAGTTTGCAGCACATTTTGCCATTATGGCTCTTGAGTTCATGTGTACATATATCCTATAGCTGGATCCATTATTTGCACATGCCTGTGAGCTGATGATTCCAAATAATTAAAATGGGGATAAAAAGACAGCAGGAGGTTTTTTTCCAGTTTACACCAGACTTGTTCTGGAGAAAAAATCATCTTTAGGTAAATCAATTAATGTACTTCAAATATTCTTCCTGTTGTAGTCAGTTTATCTTCCACAAAACCTTCTTTCCTTCATTGGTCATTAATCTGTGGCTGTTAAAAAAAAATATGAGCAAACAAACAAAAAACCCAAACCCTTTTAATTTTAAGCAGTGTGAGTAGAAACAGACCGTTTTACTTATTGGAAAGAGTGATCATCACAAGAGTAGAAAGTCAAAGCGGCCAGTCATTTTTACAGAGGTCCAATTTTACTCTCTGCCTTGTATGAACAAATATGAAGGATTTGTAACTACACTGGCAGTAACAGAACCTGCAGGTATTTGGTTTAATAAAGACCTCATTAATCCCATAAAATCTTAGTGTGAGGTAGAACTGTTCTTAACCATTCTCACTCGGCTAGATGTGAAGAACCTTCAAAGCCTGTAAACATGCCAGCAGTATCTGACTATTCTTATACATTCTCCTCCAGCCACCTTTCACTGCAAAAAGGTTTTTAATTTAGATCCTTCATATCTTTTAAAGGCTTTTAAAAAATTCTCCTTATCTTCTTTTTTTTTTTCTTTCTCTATTTTCTTCTTTTCAGAACATGAATCTGTGAGGACGAAAAAAAGACAACAAAAATCCTTGACATCTGGAGAGAATTTCAAATTGCTTTTTGCCTTCTGAAATGAAACCTGAAAGGTTTTTAAAAAAGATGAGTAAAAGGACGAATCAGCGAGAGATAGACCTAACATATCTGAAAGGCCCATGTGAGTGTTCAGTGCTCTCCACTGGAGATTTTGTGCAGGAATAAGGTTAGTCTGAAGGCTTTTTCCGAAGAACATCGTTCAGAAAGGGCTGTTAGCCTCTGAATAAAAGCAGACACGATTACTATCACATTGTCCAGGACTGCATTACACACACATGTCTCAAAATGACTGTGGAAGAAAAAAGAATATAGCATAAAACCCTTGAGAAAAATATACTGTTGGTGTTTCTGTTTGTTCTGTTTTCTATGGGGAGATGTCCCTAGTGTTTCTGTTTTGTGATAGATCTAAGGTATAGTGGGATGAGTTCTAGAGGTTTGGAATAAAATCATGTTGATTTTTCTGCAGGAAGAGTTTTAATATTGTATCTTCTAATACCTTTGGAACTATGACTATTTCTATAACCCTGATGGAGTGTGACTTGTCTGTATACAAAGGCTTAGGTCATGTGCATAAACTGCACATAAAATTATGCTCTGTTCTGCACCTCTGTTTTCATTTCTTCAGGATCATCCACACATCATATAGCCCTATTTAATTTGTACTGGCTTTGGTTTTCCTTTCTCAGCTGTTACATATGTTCTCTTTGTGCCCTACTGTGACACCACAGGAAAAACAAAAGGTTGTTTGACCTCCCAAAATCCATTAGTCTGTCAACTGTTTCCATGTATCTAGATGTAATGATGCCCATACTTGCATCATACAACTCACACACATACCTCATTTTGTTCTGTACAAATGGTCTGGATCAGCCCAGAAATTTGTTTCATAGTCACATCTAGTCTCATGCACACTAGAAACCTCCCACACAAACATGTGTGCATGCAAACCCAATTCACAGGCTTACTGCATGTAATGGGTGTCAGACCCAGGTAAAGATTCAGGAAAAATTAGAAGGCCACGGTCCATGTTGATTTGTAATGCCTTTGACAGAGTAAGGTTCCATGCAAGAAATGGAATGGGTGATCTGGATGCTCTCAGCCTCCTTTCATAGAGAACCTTGTGATAATGGAAGACCAGCAGATCTCAGCATGTTGTCAGTTGAATGGGACTATTTTTCTCAATAGGTCATGGACTTAGCATACATGATTCTATGGCCAGAGCTAGAGAAATGCCATGGTCTTCCCTGGGATAGTTTGACATGATTCTGAATTAGTGCAGTCTGTGGGATGAGGTTTGGTACAGCTCCTCTGCTGAAACATACTCCTGCAGATTTAGGGCAGAATTATGTTTCAGATCCTTATTTTGAATAGCAGAGAAATCTACTGTTTTGAACACTGATAAGGTTTGGCAAAGAAAAGATAGAATTATAAGGAGACAAGTAGTTTTTTGCCTCATTTATTATCTTGTTGCTAATGAATATTGCTTGCATGAACATGGCAGGTAATAGGGAAGTCATTTAACTGTCACTTTGATCCACTGTTTGAGAACATAAAACTTATAAAACTTCTCTTTCTGGAAAATACTTCTTAACTCATTTTAATTTGTGATTTTTGTTCAGAATTTTAGCAATTGGAAGTATACTGTTGCATTATCCTTGTTGTTATTTTAAGCTTGGCAAAATCCACATAGGCATTTAGCAAAACTGAGAATAGTTATCATCTGTCTCATTGCTAGTAACTATCAAAAACACTATCAGCCAAGTAGATTTTATTATTAATAATGTATATATCTTTTTGGCAGGACAAGAATTGCATGACACATTCCCTTGAAGTTGTTTGCTACCAGCTACTCTGATAATTTTTTGGAGCAGGCTTTTAATAAAGACAAGGCACGTATCATTCCCTCAGGGTGTCAACCAGGTTGCTGGATAATTCTGCAAACAATGAGTCCCATATCTAAGCCTAGTTCCACCAAGATCCAGCCTGCATTCTGAGATTCTGCTCAGATCTTTTATCACAGCATATGGTGCAATGAGAAGGGATGCCTTATATATGGATCTATTTATATTATAAATGACTAGAGTCTATTTACAGGTGAAAATAGGGATTAGATATTTTCATATATTTAAAAAGACTAGTTGATGCAAAATACTGGTGTGCTGTTCTGCTCAGGGGACTCTGGAAACTGGCTTGCTGCAGTGGGAACACAGGAATATTTTTCAGATAGGTTTGAGGGCCATCTGGGCTAGAGGTATTTAAATTACTAGCACAGCCATGGATCCTTACTGCCAAATCCAGATTTGGCATTCATTTTGGAATTTGACCATTCAGAGAAAGAGCAACAAAAAATTGTTTCTCTCAATTGTTTTTAGCTGTGGGTGAGTAATACTGAATCCAGAGGATCCTGATGTTTTGGCCTTCCTATGAAAGCTGGAGGATGAGTTGTTTCAGTGAGGAGTCTGTCATTTCAGCTCATTTGTTACAGTGTTGTTTTATGCTTATGAACCCCAAATCACCTCTTTTGTTTAGTCTGAGAGCTATTTCTCTACATAATTCCTAGAGACAGAGGCTCAAGAGAGCAATACTGGAACACTCCTTACTTAAGGGAAGACCAGGCCTGGGTTTTGGAGGAGTTGTGGCACAAAATAATAGCTTCCTTGTCATGCTACCCATATATGTGGGAAGATTTTAGATGCTGTGTTTGCCACTGCTATCTAGATTGTCTACCAGTTGTCTGCTCTCCTGTTTCCTTCCCTACAGCTCAACACAGAACCAGATCTAGCTCTGAAGAGTGAGCGAGGAGAGATGGAATCACCTAAATTACTTTGATGGCTCTAGACAGCAAATAGTTGCAGTGTTTCAATTTTATCCCCATCAACTCTCACCTAATTTAGTGGATACTCATTGATCTCCAGCAGAGAATTTTGAAATTATAATCAATATGAAGATACCACAGAGGAATAATAATAAACTTCTTAGGAGCTGGAAATCCATTTAATGAATCAGGAGGTTGAGTAAATAATACCCCATGTACCTGGTGACACCTGTCTGTATAACTGTGGTTACCTCTCCAAATAGCTCCTAAATATCCTGCAAAATAAAGGTAGATTTAGTCATTATTATTGGAAGGTCTGCTCATGGGACTATATCAAATGCAGTTACAACAGCATAAAACATGAGAAACATGAAAGTTCTTCTTGTTTCTCTTTTTTAAAAAAGAGAGGTAGTTTTCTTTGATTTTCTGGCAAAGCATGTGTATATTTGTGTATGTGAGGAGGGTAAAGACATGGGATGAAAGTGGATGAAAGGAAGCTGCAACAAAAAGTGTGGAACACTTATTCCAAAGGGAAGAGTACTGCCTAGCTGAAGGATTGACAGAAAGGCTTGGGTGACTCCTGCTGATATCTTGCTGGTATCTTGCAGTGGTTCCACTGCTTCACCCAGCTTCCTGTCTGTGGGCCAGTGCCATACCTCATGACCTAGAGTGGCACGGGCCACAGGAGAGAATAATCTGAACCCCAGAAGAGGTTAGAGCATTTAGACCAAGCTTATGATGTGTAATCCCAGCTCTGATACTGATATTCCTGTGTGGCCTTGATCACATTCCACAACATTTTTGCCTCATTAGCTTCAGCAATAGAAGTGGGTGATATTTACCTGCGGGCTTCATAGGAAATTTGCTACTAACCAAGCCATCTCTAATGAGTTGTTATGTGATTTTGTGTACTGAATCTGATCAGACAACACTCTTACCCATCAAGTGGCTGGAGACTTAACAACCTACCCTCGCCCAGGTCTACCACACAGTTAAGCGGTCATGTGTGATGTCTCTACCAAGCCGTGTGTTGGGTGCTGTTTCTAAAGAGAAGTGGTAATGGGCTAAAGATTCCCATCTGTCTGACTTAGGTCCAGCAAGCAAGTTAATGGTCCCACAGCTGTTTCTGCAGCTCTCTCTCCATGCTGCCTTTCTGGGGGGGAATGTGTAGAGCAGAGGGAGCAGGCTGCTGTCGGGGGATTGACTAGGTGGCCTCTGATGCCCTTCCAACCTAAGTGTTTTTGTGATTGCATAATTTGAGGCATGTGTTAAAGTGGGCTGATCTTAGAGTGTAATTACGAAACAAAGAGAGAAGCCAGAAATCTATGACCATTTCTTCCAATCTTGCTGCTTTATATTCTGTCAGTTTAAGATTAGAGGACCATGTGTCTGTGTGTCTCTTGATTACAGAGCAGTACCTAAAAGACCAGTATCTGCCCTTTTTGCTGATTTCTTTTAACATTGGAGAAGGACTGTTTATGGCAGCTCTCCTCACATCACAGAAACTACAGAAAGTTTTGTGCCTCCTGGGAGTGTACTGCTGACATGCTTCACTGTATGCATGCATAGGTAAAATACCTATATGCTTCCACAAGCATAACAGCCACCAGCTGGTTCTGGCCACAAGAAGACCTCATGCTATGCCATCAGCTGCCTTTCTCAGTGGCATTTTTCATACAGCAGAAGCAAGGGTACAGGGCAAGTGATTTGCTCTGCTTGTAGCAGAAGTTTATTCCCAGGTGTCATCTTTCATGAAGACACCTTGGTCCACACTAAACACAAGCCACTGGTGATTCATCCAACCCTGATCCCCCTGCCTGCACCTGGCAGTCTCCCAAATTACCCCACAGGACAGATTAATTGCTCCCATGGACTGTATGTAGCCCATGGGCTGTAGATTGAGGAGACTGATGACCACACTGCCTCGATTACCAGAACTATTACTGCTCAAAAGGCCCAAGAGGTGGCGAGAACAGATTCACTGAATGCTTGAACTCTTCGCACTCCTGAGCCACACGACAGCCAGTGTTTAAAAATAGAAAGCTCCCCTGTGCAGCCCCTTTCCCAACGATTTCTCCGGGTGGATGAAGTCATGCCCACAGCTCGCTGCCCCATGAGTGGGCAGCCTGTCTCCGGCAGCGTCAGCAGGAGCCAGCATGGCGAGCTTAAAAGACTGTCAGGGGTTGGCAGGTCATCTGCCCAAAGGCAGGAAAGAAGGGGGAGGGAGGGAGAAAAATTGAAAAATAACCACAAAGAGAACAAGCTCTTTTTTGAAATTGGAAACTTTAAAGAAAAGATTTATGAACCTTTGGGTTTATGAAACCACCTGGTGCTTTGGAGTTTGCTGCTGGTTAAATTTGGCAGTTCAAAGTTTGGTGGTTGTTTTCCTCCATTAAAAAAAAAAAAAAAAGACATTTAGAATAGTCTAATTCCACATGTGCATTGATCTTTTAAAACTCACGCCCACTTAACTTTGAGCTCTACTTGTAAAAATCAGAAAGATTTAGTGGGGGAAGCCTGTTACTTTTTAAGGGCAGCTTCGCCATTTGTGGTGCGCATTGAGCAGCGCGGCCCCTGAACTCCGGCTCTGCCGTCTGCTCAGTTTCCTCGCGGGTGCGCAGTGTGACTTGGGCTCTGTTTTGACAGTTGGTGACCTGCGACCCCCAACCCATAAAATGTTTAGGCTGAGGACGCCTGAGAGGAGCTCTCAGACGTGATGGTTGGCGGCTCTTTTGAGGCAGGCCCGTCATCTTTCCCCCCAGCCCATATATAGCAGCAACGTGGAGCCTGTGGGTTTTGCTCACACAGCAGTTTGAGTCAGCGACTTCCCCCCAAGCCTCTGGTTCTCGGCTTCCAAAGAAAAGAGGGGTAAAAATGAGAGGAGGAGAGAATAAGCATCTCATTTTTCCTTTAGGGTAGGACTACATTTGAGCTTGTGGGTCTCAGCCATGATGCACAGCAGCAAAATGCAGTTTAAATTCTGCTATTGCAGGAGCATCTGAAGCTGGAAAGGATTGTTACAGAGTTATGGAGATTGTCCTTTGGTACTGAAACAGCAGCAATACAGCTTAATTTTTTTGTGGCTCATTTCCTCCTGCTGTTTTTATACTGACTGATTATGCCTTATTACAATATTTGTAGAGACAGATAGTTATTAGATTTGGATGAATCATTCAGAATGAACAATTTATTCAGCACGTTGCTTATTTTGCCTTCTTAAGTTTGCAATTAAAAACTCTGTTACTCTTAAATGCATTCATTATTTCAAAATTAGCTGTCAGTTACATGAGTGAATATTCTTTTTCTGAGTTAATTTGCAGTCATTTTCATGAAAAATATTGGTAATTTCCAGTGCTCTGGCTAGCTCTGTGACTCAGGTGAGGCTATATCTGTTGTCCTTTCGGAGAAGCAAGTATTATAGCAGCAATAATGTTATTCTGGTACTTTGTGTTTAATTCTAAACAAATTTAATTTCAGGTTGTTAGGGCTTAATTGTAGACTTGAAAACATTGTGTAGAAGTGTTTATACATAACCAGGTATTTGAGATTAAAGTTACTCTCTTGCCAAGCTTTCATTAAATGTTTACAGAAAGTGAAGGATGCAGGCCTTTAAGGACTAATATAAGAATGTGTATGAGTGCCTCAGTTTTATAACTGGTGAAAAAATAACATCTGTTTCTTCTTTCTTCTGTTAATTCTCCTTTGACATGGCCAACCTTGTAGCATAAATGAGAGGTTTCTTATCACATCTTAACATCTGTCTATGGCAGGAGTTGAAGCAGTCATCGCAGCTTAAGAAAAACTGAAGATTTTTGTTTTCAGTCAAAACCACACACAACAGGTAGAGTTCACTCCTGTAACCCAGTAAGAAGATTTAAAGAGCTGGTCTGTTTCTAGATTTGCCCTGTGACTTCTGACCCTCCTGTCAAAGGTTACACTTGGCAGTATAGCTTGTCCCCTGGCTTATTAACTCCTACAATCACCTCATATACCTGGCTCTGCAATTGGAATTTTACTAGTTTGGAGCTTATTAACCCAGATCCTAATTGCCAAGATCCATCTGCAAGGGATAAAAAATATGCCCGTGAAACAACTTTTAAATGGCACAGGATTAATGTTTTTAGCACAGTGATAGCATTCACATATTAATTCTGCATTTTTGCTCTTCACTTGGCAGCTTACAGCTCTTGAAAGAGTTTATGTGCTCTGCCCTTCTTTTCCAGAACAAATGTGAGTTTTTCTGCTATTTCAGTCTTATGTCAAGAGCATGCAATAAAGATAAAGGTTATTTCTCCACAGCAATATGCTCTATGGTAAAAGAACTGATTTCCTAGAGATCTGGGTTAAATTTCTGACTCTTCCTTTATGTTCCTATGCATGTTACTTCACAAGTTTCTGCTCTTGTTCTCTATGCGCAGAGAAATTGACCAATTGCTCTTCTGTGTCACTCTTTATATTGCTAGTTAAAACTGAAAAGTATTTAATCTGAGGATCACATGCACTGGGTGCTGGTGTAGAGCTCAGCACACAGAGATTATGACCTTGTTTGGGATCACACACTTAATATTCCTAGGAGGTGGGCAGGATTATCCCCATTCTCCTGATAGGCCAGTTGAGGAAAAGTAAAGGTAAGAGATTATTAGAAGTAAGAAAGTAGAAGGAACTCTATAAATGTTCTCTTCCAGATTTTTGCTTTACTTGCATCTTAAGCCATCTTTAGGCACGGGCAAAAAGTGGACATTCATCTTGGAAATCTGAGTGGCTCAGATAGCCCTGTGAGCCTTGCACTTATCATGAGGACAGCAGAAGTTAATTGACCTATGGTGCTAATCCCTTGAACCAGTTCTGGTCACCTTTGCTCAAGAGCAAAGTTACCTGTCTCAGAAAAACACATATTCTATATGGGCACACATTTCCTGCAGGAGAGGTTAGGTGGTTATACCTTTTCATATTCAGTTCCAGGACAGAATTACATATGCCAGTTCTTGGAAATGGAAATATTATGTGGATGATTTGGTGTAATATTTTCATGTATAAATCTTGGTGCCACTGAAGGAAATACCTCTGCTTCTTCCAATTTGAAACAATTTAAGTGGAAGAAAACTGGGAAAAGGGAAAGGGGAAAACTGGTGGTGGAGAAACTGCTCACATCTTCTGTGCTGTCTTGGAAGCTAAACTAAAGTTTCTGGCTCTTTGGAGCAATGAGAATTTTGTCATTTACTTCCATAGGCCCAAGATATCATCCTCTGCTTATTCAGTTTCAGTTTCCTCGTGTTGGACTATGAGAATCCAACTATGGAAGCAAATCTCTCAACTGCTGGAGCTATCAAGTTATCAAGGTGTTTCTCAAGAGGCTAAAGCTCTTTTGACTTTCAACCTGGGGTCCATGAGGGTGATGTAAAAAGATGCTTGCCTCACCTGTGGCTAATTAACTAAAATTAAGTGTAGCAGAACTCAAAAACTGTAATAATTTATTTCCATTGCAGTGGAAGGATGCAATGTCTCGGGAAAAAAAAAAAGGACAAGAAAAAGCAGAAAAGACATAAGAACTGTGCTAGGCAATAGCCTTGCTGGGAAACACAGTAACGCAGTCACATCCTGGCGTACAGTATGAATTCCACAAACACTGCTGGAGGCTCAGGTCAGAAGTGCAAGCATATGTGAAGAGCAGTGGGTGGAGAGAGGTTTAGAATGAAAAAAATGTGTGCATCCTGCCTCAATGTTAAGATTTGTGTCTTTCTCTTACCCACTCAAAGGCTACTCCTGGGTGGTTCCTGGGATAACCATGTGCCCCAGGCCCCTGACAGAACTCTTTTTTGAGATCTAGAAATGGTTTAGATGTACCGTACAGGCACAAAGGTATGTACCACATAGTTGTAACATATTACAGGAGTAATGCAACCAGAATATAAAGGAAAATATTTTATATTACTTTTATTTAATTACCTCCTAAATTTTCTGTTAACTTGTTTTATAGAAACAAGTGCACCTTTAATGTGTTTAATGCACTATGTGTACATAAAAAACTGATACAATAATAGGGATTATAAAGCTCTTCATGATTTTACTTAGTGCACACATATACACACTTACAGATATATGTGAAAACAAGTCAAAGACAAATCAAAGAGCTTTGCTTAGTATGATTCTGGTATATTGATCTAGTAATGACTCCTGCAAAATTGTAAATGAGTTAAAAGACAGATTTCATTGTCCCTTGGTATAACAGAGAGGAGAATGATGTGAAACTATACTAAAAACACTGAGCTATGGGCTAAAGAAATTATGATGCCTATCTACCAGAATTTCCCAGGTTAATTTTATCAGCTATGCTGATTAGCATCAGTTTGGCTGAATTATTTGCCTTTCAAAATTATTTCCACTGGGGTGTGGTTAGTCTCTTTGCCTTCTGGTCCTTTTCCCTGAAGCTTACAAGGTCCAGCAGGGTCAGTTTTGTGGAATCTTTGAACTTGAGGTCATAGGATATGACCTTGAGAAGTGCAACTTCTTTTATATTTTCATATTGATATCTCCTAGAAATTACCCTTACCATGCACAGTGTCTGAGTTTTGGCTCTGTTGTTCTTGGTTCATTGTGGTATCTATGGGCAACCACAGCTGATAAAAAATTAATGTATGTTTATATGCAATAAATGAAACATTTATTTAGGTATATCTAAAGGTATAATTGGTTAACAAAAGGGAATATTGGTTAACAAAAAGGAATATTTATGCACATATAATGTAGTGGGGCGAATAAACAGAAATTAAGCAGTCGCTTTAACTTTTTCTTTTGATAATAACTTTTGCTAAACATTTATCTCTGACTTCACAGTCTCTACAGGACCTGGCTTGGCTGTTATAATAGTGCAGTATTCTCTTGGGCCAAACCATTTTTTAGGATGAGCAGGTACAAACCATAGCCAAGACATGTAAGCTTTTTGAGGTATTGATTGAGAATATGACACTTTTCGTTGGCTTTGTTCTCAGATTTGCCAAATTAAGAAAAATAGTTTATTTTCTCACAGCAGATATATTAGAGATCTTTGCAAAACAATACAGAGAAAAACTACCTCTTTATAGGTAGTACTTCAGGGATCATGAAAATTTATGCCTATACATCTTGACTCAACAAAGAATTGATCATTTTTGTCATTATTTTTTGGAAAAAAGGCAGTGTCCATGTAACAAATGGCAACTACTCTTGCAGTTCAAGACATCCTCTTGCTTGATAATTGGTTTCTTTTGATCAGTTTAGAATGCTTTTTACCCCACAGATACATACTAATAAAAAGAGCCAGTAAAATTTAACAGTGACTGGTATAGGCAAATAGTTATGTCCTATAAATCCTAATGCAGCCATAGTAAATATAGGATTTGCCATCTGCTTTTGTTTATATCAGGTAAGCAGAGCTGAAATTTTCAAACTGTGATTTGTAGCTGTAGGAGAAATATTTGCTCACCTCATGCTGCCTCTTGTTCTGTTTCTCACCGAGAGAACCTGTGTGGAAAAGTAAGATCAAGTGTAGGGTAAAGTTAGGCCATCTCAATCCTTTAGAAGAAAAAAAGAGAAAGTATTTAACCAGAAATTAAAAAAAAACCAATCAAACAGAACCTTTGACAAAACATCAGCGAACATATAAGTGCTTTCCAATCAAAAATTCTCTGGGAAAACAGTTGTGATAAGCTGCAAGCATATTGTTGTTTTATTTGGTATTATGAAAGGGACAAGTGCTTGTGACAATAGTTTCTCAGAGTGATAGTTTGCCACCTATTTCTCCAAAGAATCCATTCTACTAAAAGCTTTGAAAGATCCTGAGCTGATTGATTTGAGCAAGAGAGTCTCTGCTGGGAGTGGTTTGTTTTTGTAAAGCTTCATTCTGACTACAGAAACTGATGGTAGATCACTGCAGTCAGCTGAGGCTTAGCCAGTCCAGAGCTGACAACAGCGTGGAGTTTGCTGCTGAGTTGTCCATGGCTGGGCCAAAAAGAGATCTGGAGTTTCTCTGGGCCATGTTATGGCAGATGATATAAGCTTTGTAAGCTTTCATCATACAATCCTAGACATGATATGCTCTATTGGGAAATTATGACCACTGCCTATTCTGGATATTCACAGCCAGGGTCTGGAACTGCCTTTGCACAGAAATCATTTCCTCTCTGAAGTGATGTATCTCTTGCTGTACAAAGCACTGAGTCCCTTTCCTGGTTTTATGTAGCAACTAAATTTCTTATTTCATCACAGAATAAAGTGGAGAACAAACCTTTCCTAGCTCCCACTGAAATAAAGGCAAGGTCTTTTTTTCTTCAACAGCCTGTGTGGTTACTTTTGCAGCAATCTTCATCTCTGTTAATTCAGCAGTGTAGTCTGAAGATTGCTTATATTTCCTCATGATTCTCTGGGGAAAAAGTACTACTAAGTATGCGTGGTTGGTATCAGAATAACTTGATCTGACTTCAGGATAGATGTCCCTGATCTGTGTAATTTCAATTGAGAATATAATGAGAATGTCTGAATAATGATAAAATTTAAATATTTCTCAAATTAGTCACTAGGATTTGAAAATTTGAATAACTAGATTTGCTCTAAGTTCCTAAACTATTACCTGTACAATAGGACAACTCTTTACCTGCTAAATGTAGTATTTTCTTCTCTCCTTTTTTTTTTCTTTGGCTCTGCTTTATCTGGAGAAGTATGCTGAGCAGTCGTTGTAGCTGATGATATTGTTTCCTCAAATTTATAAAGAGTTAAAAATGAACATTTACTTACCTCTGAAGTACTCACACAAATCTGTTATTAGGAAACTTATGTTATTTTGATGCTACTAGCTCTTCTTTCTGAATACAAATTATTGACCAACAACTACTTAAAAGAAACCAAAACCTTCTAATCACTTACAAAAATACAGAAGTCTCCTCTTAAATTAGAGGATTAACTGGCTAGGATTGACTTTGCATATGGAATGGCAGGAGGAGAGGGCAGCCTGAGTCATGTAACTAGCCTTGTTTATCTCAGTAAGAGAGAGAGAGAGGAAAATTTAATTTAGAGCATGCAATTTAGCATGCAAAAGGTCAAACTGGTGCATGCCTGCAGGTAGTTAATCAGAAAACTGCTATAATTTCCAACCCAAACAATGTTAAGCAATAGAAATGTAAATATTGGCTCTTGCACTGTGAGGCTGATTTCAGCTGATATTCATAAACCCTGCTTCTGTCCTGAGCATTTTACATGGTACATATGGTTTCAATTAAAAAATAGTGTGTCTCTCCATCCTCAGTCCTTTTATTGTCTCCAGTATGGTTGGAACAGAGGGTACAACAGAGCAGAAGTGCAGCTGGGGCAGGATGCCTCTTGGGTGGACTCAAGTTTGTTCTAATTGAATCTTAAAAAAAAAAAAAAAAATCTGCCTCATGGCATGCGCCATCTGACAAGGGGCAAAAAGCCACAGATCAGTGACAACTGAGATAGAAGGGAGACTGTGGCTGTATCACCAGAAAGCAGCTCTTAACTAGCTGCTAGTTAAGCAGCTCCTAACTAGCTGCCTCACCTAGCTCCCAGGAGCTACTGAGAATATTTTGAAACAGATTTTTTTTCTTTTTTTTTTTCTTTTCTAGTTTTCTCTTCCCCCTTTTATTTTACATTCTTTATAATTTTGAACTTCCACTCAGCCCTTTCAACCCAGTGCAGACAATCATGGAGCTGTGCAGAGTCTGAGTTCATTTTTGTGCCTGCTTTTTTTTCAATAGGCTAGTAACCTGGGAAACATATTTCTTTGTTTTTTCAAGATGCTGAACATCTTTTAGTTCTTTTAAATTTCCCAGATGTATGCTGCAATTAGCCAAAGGATACCATTCTCCTGTCCCATTTTTCCTTCTGTAAATACACAGAGTAACTTTTTTCCCTGCACACAAGGTCTCATAGGAAAATTACTTTCCTTCTCACTATAATATACATATACATTTCCATACATATTGTAGTGCTGCTGTCTGACATTCAGTTGTGGTTTTTGAAAATAATAATTTATTCAAATCCCAAATAAATTGGACTCAAATCAAGTACTGATGTTAGATCTGATTGGGATCCTATATGTGGCAAGTGTAGAATTCTCATTTCCCTCCCATATGTCAGAAGATGGTGTCTACATGCAAAACCCTAGAGATAGATGCACAAATGTAGCTGCTTTCTTATTTAGTGGAGCTACTCACAGTCAGCTTATTATTCTAATTTTCCAAAGTCTGTCCTGGCTTACAGAATTGCTTCAGGGCATAAAGTATTGATTTTGTTCTGAAAACTTATGCGGGGCTTAGGTGCTGACTATCTATGGGCGTGATCTCTTCACATATTGAGTGCCTTGTAGGAAGTGCAGAGTTCCTCCTGCTCATGTTGTATTCAAGGTAAGTGTGAGGTAAATAGAAAGAGTCAGCAGAGACCTTGAGAAAGCCCTACTTTTCCAAGGAGAATCATCATGTACTCGAGCTTTGCTAGGCACTTGTAGTCTCCAAACCTTTGGCAATGTAACTAGTCAGACATAATCTAATGTAAGCCTCATTTATTTCTGCTCCCAGAAGGGAACAGATGAGGAGGCTGGAATAGTTTTAATGTTCTTGAGCTGTGTATGGATGTTGAGGAGACAATACTGTTGTTTGCTGTGGCATGTTTTTATTTTGAAAGTGTGAAGCTGTACCCAGAGAGGGCAGGGCTGGCTCTGTGCCACGACTGCGGTGTGCCCTGGCTGGCAGAGGGCCAGCAGCAGCCCGGCTCCTCTGCTCCTGGAGCACGGCTCGGCAGATTCAGCCTGATAGCCCCGCTGAGCAGTGGGGCTGAGACACAGCACTCAAGGCAGCTCTGCCATGACTCAGGCTGAGCAGTGGGAGTCCTGGCTATGACATGCAGCTGGCTGTTCCCTGCCTCACTGTGTGACTTTGCTTTCTGCTGTATGGAGCAGAGAGAGCTGTACACCCACCTCTTCCTCTGCCGCTCTTGACATTTCCTACTGCTAGAGTAACCAGTGAAAATAATGTGAAGGAGGGAGAGGGATAAATGCAACTTTCTATTTCCTTTTAATAAATATAGAGGGAATCAATTGGACTTTATCCAAAAAGGACTAGAAAGTTCAATTTATTTTAATTGAAAATAGAAATGCGATTTCTTGATGGCATTTCCACTATTGTTTCTGTCTAGTTATCTGTCATCCCATAAACAAATAAAGGTTCTGGTCCACCATCAGAGGAGATCTGTTCCAAATTCCACAGAGGACAAAAAGCGAGTCCTGGACTAAGGGGGCAGCTGGAAAGGTAAAGTGACAGTACCAGACTCATTTGATCCTGTAAATAGTCAAGTGCTGAAACCACTGAGATCACAAGTATCTTCTTGATTTAACTTAGGTGGAAAAACATCAATGAGAATGTGGGTATGTGTAAAATTAACCACACTTTTAAGCCTGAAGAACCAGGGCTTAAGCCACTCTCAATTGCATGTCATGATTTTTTATTTGCTTTTTCAGTGCCACTTTCTGTAGGTTTAAAGGCAAAATATGAACACTGAGTAAGAAAATGGTAACTTTGTCTAATGTTCCTCAGTTTATTTTTTTTTATGCTGTAGGTTTCATAAACAGGAGAGACATTTTGAAGGTTCTAACAAGTTTCACTGATGAAAGCAGATTTCAGTCCACACAGCCAAATTTCCACATGAAGGTGCTCATTGTACTCCTAAATCCATAGCTCTCCTAACAGGCTTGTCACTCTGCCCAGGAAAGAAAAGATGAATTGTGTGTAACTTGCAAGAGGTTGTGAAGCCTTGATCTGTGAAGCACAGAATTGTCACTTAAGGGTGTCACCTTCTCCTGAAGAGAGTCAGGTTTGAAGGTGCACTGTGTTCCTTAGGTCCTACACAATATAGCAAAGTGGTGACTGTTGGAGGACGCTGTAATGGGAACACATGGATAGCTCAAAAGATTGATCAGAAAGTTTACAAACAAGCACTTTTTTCCTAATATTTCTCATCTTGCCCAATAATGATCAGTTCCATAGGGAGCAGCACTTAGGGTGGAGTGTAATGTATGGTTACAGTTTTGTTTATAGAAAATTGCAGAAGAACAGGGTAGTGGGCTCATTCACAATGCATTTCTGTTCCCAGGAGTACTAAGGAGCTAGAAAAAAACAAACAAACAAGCATACAAACGCCCACACAATTAAAAAAAATTAAAATCTCCCACCTCTCCTTAAGCAAGGCTGTGATGTGATATTCTTGCTGCTAACTTGTCGCTAAGGCCTGACAAAATTCGCACACACATATATACAAAATCTACATGGGGACGTTGATTCCAACTGTGATTTTGATGACTGAATTACAGGATTAAATATGTTGGCAGTGAAGGCTGGAAAACTGGACTGAGCCCTGAGAAGCTGTGTGGTGGGAAGTAAGGAAGATGTGCTCCCCTGCAGGCCCAGGGAAAGATTCCAGGTGCCTGGTGGGACTTTAGACTGTCAGCTAAGGTAGCAATACACACATCAAAATCAGCCTTCTCATGGGTGATTGAATGGGAGGTGTGGTGGGAAGACCCACACCACTGTGTTGTATACCTTTGAAACTGATTATTACCATGTCTGCCTCTGATATAGTCTGGTGCCAAAAGTAATCCCAAAGAGATTTCTAAGGACTTTAGAAGTGTGAGAGATTCATGTGGATTTGCTCATTATGGGAAATTCCACTTTAAAATGTGCGCTGCTTAACTTCTAAAGATCTGGTCTCCTAGTACATGTTTGCCACAGTACATTCAGTGAAAGAAACCCATATTTATTAAAAAAAAAAAAAAAGAAACAGCAAAATTGGTTTATATCGTGTGGCTATGGCAGAGTGAATTTACCTAACATGCTTTTGCTAAATTTAATGTAGCAATCTTCCAAGACTGAAGCTCTCACTAATTATAACAAATAGATATGTAACCTTTTACCAGGAAAATGGTTCCCTGACTGCTTCTCAGACCAGTTCTGTGGCTGATGGGCATATAAATGCCACAAGCAATCCATCTGACAATTTTGAAACAGAATGCATTATGCTGGAGTTTGACTGATTGCCCAAAGAGATGTTTGTAAAATAGACGGTCTGTTTACCATCATTCTGATTATATTTTCAGTCATTTGACCAAATTCCTGGAAATCCTAGTGACGTGGAAAAAGGCTAAGCAAAAAGCTAATTTGGTTAGATTATTAGGGCATTTATTTTCTTATTTGTTTGGTTTTATTACTGCTGTGTTGCACAAGGTGCTTTTATGCTCTCTGTCTCTACTGTAAGAAGGTTAGAATTTTGATTCATTTGACAATATGACTTCTTTAGCTGTGCCATAAACACTAGGACTAAAAATTGCGAGAAGAAGGGCAGAGAATTTTTGTACTTTTACAGCCTTTTGGCATAGCTTCTTTGGAAAATAGTTTGTTTTTATTAATAACACAAAACTGCAGTAAAATTGTCAAAAAGAGGTTAATATATTAGGACATCTCACACAACAGGCAGTTCACCAAAGGAGTTTCTTGAAAGGAAATATTGAGGATGGTGGAAATTAATCTGTTATTCATAGCAGGTTTCTGTGTTTTGAAATATAAGAGTGATGGTAAAATAGCAGGGGTCTGAAGTTTAAACTCCATTTTGGTGAGCCTTGAAGCAAAAATCCAAATTCTGTCCTAAGACAAATCTAGAAATAGATCTTGTTGTGAATTGAGTTTCCTTAGCTGAGTTAAGGTCAGTCAAAAACAAAGAGGAAAACACAAACATAAACTCTCCCTGAAAGACAGAGAGAATGCAGTGGGTGTGCTTGTGCAGCCATTCTGAGATGAACATAATGGAAACCAGGATGATCTCAGTTTTTGTTGTTAGACTCATTGCTAATGTTGGTGGGAGATTTTTCTTTCTAATTCAGTAAGAACTTGTAGGATTTTATCTGCAAACAAGGAGAAAGAATTAGCTATAAGGTACAGCTTCAAGTGAGGGGAAGATAGAACATTTCTTAAAAAACCTGAGGCTGAAATGTGATTATAAGAAATGAAGATAGTCTGAGAAGTAAGGTACACCTAACTGGAAAATAATGTTAATAATACCACAGAAGAATAAATATTTGAATGAGAATCCAGACATCAGTTGACTCTTATCCAGTGTTAAATGGAAACACATGCTTTGTAGTAGGAGCTAGCTCAGGGAGGGAGGAGGAGGAGGTGGCAAGAAGCCCCAAGATCCTTTTCATTTCAGTGTTGTACTCAATCACAGCCACTGCCAAATTAGCCCATAAAAGTTGAGCCAACTCAAGACCATTCAGTTCAAGGCTGAAACATCTCTCTCTCTCTTTCTCCCTCCTTAACTTTGTTCATAAACATGCTGCAGTCAGGTGTTAATTACAATGCCAAGGAAAGCCTCAGAGCCCTGCAGATTCTCCTGGGGAAAATGACTGGACTCAGCACTTCGCAGATCTGTTTATTTTACTTTACTGCGCTTTAGTTACCCTGGCTGGCTTGTTACAGACAGAGAAGAGAGAGGAAACCCAGCCTACTGCAGAGTTCTGGGGAACCAAGGAGTATCCCTCTTCCCAAATGAGCAGCTTACATGAGAATTGCTTGCCCAGAGTGTGTTGATTGTGTGTTGAAGTGTTCTATCTCTGGAGACCTGACCTTTCAATACCCTGAAAAATCTGCTTCTTGCCCAGTTGTTCCAAGCCATCTTCTCCCATGCCATGCTTCGCAGGCAAAAGGCATGTGTGAGAACATCTTGCCACATATTATTTATTTTTACTAATAGTAAGAATTATTTGCTAATCTCTGATGACATGATCAGCACTGAACAAGGCAGAGAGAAGCAGAGAGCATACCCTGAGGAGTTTGTAATTTTGAAGACAAACATAGATGAGACAACATGCACTTGGAAGACCCTGAAGTAGATGTTGACCTACTAAGAATTTAAAATTATTTAACTGGGAGTGGGAGATGATTTTTCTTTTTCCTTGGTGGAGTCTGCTTTAAAGAACAGACTTTTTTACTTGTGCTCCAGCAAGAAAATGTTGTCATGAAAAGCATACATGTCTTACCTTACTATTCCCTCTCTGGGAAATAAATTAGGCCATAATGTTATGTATGAAAATTGGCAGGCTATTGTTGAAGCAGATGCAGTACTGTTACGTTACATCAGGTGGGCCCCTGATAAAAGAGGTACACAGGCACCTGCATGTTTTAAGATATGCTAAACAAGCTAATTGTTCTGAGCTCATAGAAGGCTGAATATGAATTTGAGATCCTGGGTATCAGCTTGCTATTTCTTGGAATATACACTTTTCTTAGGCAGAGAAATGCTTTTGTTCAAGTGAGGAGAAATTCCAGATGTTTTTATATCCCCTAAGTATGCAAACCAGAAGAATTGATTCTCAAGTAAAAGTTGTTTGGAAGACAAATTAATGTCGCTCCTAAAAGTGGCACATGTATGTGCACTCCTAGGTACACATATAAGCACAAAAATTATAAGTTTTTATTTGGGAAGCTGTAGTAGTTGAGACAGAGACAATATGAAGCGACACACTCCATTTCCAGAAGGCTTCAAACCCAGTTTTATTATAGCAGGCATGCTTTTATACATTCTTAAAAAACTCGTAAGTTTACACTTTACTCATTGGTCAGGAGAGACAAACAAAGTGCTTATTGGAATAGGCAGTTGCAGGTTTCTCCTATTTATCCTTCTTTCTTTCTTGATTTCTATGTCAACAACTTAGGTAGAAAATTCTTTCAGGGGTAGAAATTGATCCTCTTATCAAACTTCTCTCTGGCTCACAGAAGCAGCTGTAAAACCTCTTCCGCAGGAAGCAACACCTTCTTTTGTGCAGCTTTATTTCTGTTGTGGTTTCACAAGAATTGTTTTGACTGTTGACCAACGCTTTCTTGGAAATCAGACAAATTCACAGTACAAAGGTTTGCCTAAATTACCAGCTAAGACATGAAATGACGTTGTGTTATGTGAAATGACTCTGCAGTGAAACCTCCTGTGGATGCTGAGAGGGCACACTGAGGGTTCCTTTGTATGAAGTGCCTTCCTCAACTGCATGTAAAAGTACACATGCAGGGAGCAGCCAGCACGGTGTGAACTCATACAGTAGCTTGTAAATTCACACCCTACCTTCTTTGTATAAGCAAACCAATAGTCAAGGCTTTGCATTCATTCTGCTGTCATAAAGCTGAATGAATAGATGAACCTTACACCTTGCCCTGAAGGCAAACACGTTTGGGGCAATATGATGCCTAATGGAGGCAATGCTCTCAGGAGCCAGGGCACCACAGTAGATGATCTTGGGAGATTTAGTTATAGTGCTTCAGTAAACATACTTCAGAAATTCTGTATGGCCATGAGGAAAGAGGGCATTCTCACTGTCAGAGGGACAAGATCACCTAGCACTCTGGAAGAGTGTGATCATGACTTGAAGTACAGCTTTTTGCCCTGTTGGTCATTCCTTTCTGAATGGTTTTGAAGGGAATCTTGTTGAATAGCAGATTTCTCTAACATTTTAGGCAGAATGAATACGAATTATTTATTATCTTTGGCAGTGAAAGTTATAGGAGTGCAGCTGAGTTCAGACATACCAGGTCTCGTGTAGCTGAAAATGAGACTTTCTCACAGCAACTCCTGGACCTTCCCTTTAAAGTGTCCCTCTCTAATGAGTATTCCTCAAGGTTTTTGATGAGATATTTAAAATCCTTTTTCAGGTACTTTGAACTTTCCTTCCAAAATGTCCCTCTGAGACACAGTCATCCAGTGCTGAGTAGATTCCCATCTGATGTAAAGTAGCAACAGTGAAATCATCTGCTCGGGTTTCACTGAAGGTCAAAAGCAGTCTAAAGATCAGGGGGACCCTGCCTGAGAGGGATGAGCATCTCCCTTTTCTCCTGCCACTGCTACTTTTGTGGGAATATACACAGAGCTGTCTTTCACGTTTTTATTAGATTCTTATGTGAAAAGAGTATGTTTTTACAAACACACATGAGCCATCAGGCTGTTTTTTCAACCTCTGTTATTTGATGGCCTCAGGAATCCATTTGCAGAATGTGATTTTACCTAAACATAAATATTTACTGTGAAACATTTATCTTTGTTTAACAGTCTAAGAAATTGCACGTGCTTAAAAAGCCACTTAGTTTTTAATGACTGGGGCTACAGCAGTTTTATTAAAATAATTTTCCTGTGGTTTGATCAGAAAGATTAAGCCAGGTATGAAAAAAGGATAGTGACTAAAATCCTGTCCCTGCAGCCCTGAAAATAAGCTTTCAAAAGGGAAGTGGTGCTGATTGCAGACTGGAGAGGTGACAAGAATGAGCTAGCTATGTTCATAGTGGATTCAGAGTCCCACTATATGTTTCAAAATGGGCAAAGCAGAAGAGCTGCTGAAGCCTGTGTATACGATTGCTTGCTCATACCAAAGGCCACACCTTCAATGTTATAGTTGAGCCAGAGTAATTCTTGCACAAGTGTATGCTTATCTATCCTGCAATCACAGCTTTGTTTTGTGGTTTTTGTTTTCTAACTCTTGAACTGGATATCTCATCTGAGGAAGTTTCAGTTAACTTCTGCGCTCATGAGGTAAACCCACTGGAAAATGTATTATACTTTTCTGAGATATTGTTCGTGATGGATTGAGTTCTGTGGAGACTTCTCTTGCTTCCTCCTTCTGATAGACGTGTATCTTCAATTGCTAACTTGAACTGGATGGCTAGCATTCATTAAGAAGTCATCAAACCAGGACCAGAGAATGAGCACAGAATGCACCATCATGCACTTGCTGAACATGGTGTGCAAGAAAATACCATGGACTGCCATACTTATTCATCACTGAGCTGAGTTCTGCTCATTTTATGTACCTGAGAATTTATGGCTAATACTGGACTCTAGCCTGTGTCCTGTGCAGAGAAAAGCCATACTACATTAGTAGATGCTAAACAAAACTCTCACATTGCTGATGGCTTGCCAGAACTGAAAGGCTTCCCTGATCCCCAGGTTGGCTTCTAAAGCCTCTAGTGCTACCTGCTCCAGAGATGTGTTTTATACGTTTCAAAGGACAGCCTAGGTATTGTGTCAGCATTTGTCAGCACACGTTGGCAGTGAACTCAGAGCTACAAAAGTTTGGGGTACTGACCCCCTAAGAACTGCATTTCCACCATGGCCCAAGCATGGGATGTTAGAATTTATGCCTGTCTGCAGCGATGCTTCTCCACAAGGATCTAAAAACAAAGTTGCTGTATTATGTGAAGAGTGCAGAACAGAAGTTCTTTGCTCTTAGTAACTGCAGTATATGTGACAATTTCTTTTCTAACCATTTGTCCTCTATCTCATGCCATCAAATTAATGAAATTATCCTGAAAAAAAGAAAAAAAAAAAAAGAGAGAATGCTGTAGCTACTTGTGGAAGGACCTTTCTTCCCCCCTCTAGATATGCAGGATAGCACAGTCCAAGCTTAGGTTCTGTCCTTGGGCCATCTCTTCAGATCTGAATTGCTTATGCACTGCCTGTGTTTCACAGCAACCTGCAGCCCAGTTCTTCTCCCTGTCCCTGCTTCACATGCTTGCGTTGGGGAGGTCTGAGGTGGCTTTAAATCAGAGCACAAGCAGTAAGAAGCTGCTTCTTCTGTTGCGTTGTGGCATCTGGCAAATATGAGCTCTGGTATGCTGTGGACAGCCCTGGATATGACAACAGAGTTCAAGGGAGCTCCAGGGATCCTTGTAATCACTTCTCTGTTTTTACCTTTGTGAAGGAGCAAGTTGTGCCTGACAGTTACATTAGCAAAGCACTAAATCTTTAAGGGGTTTGTATTCCAGGTTAGTTTTAGATAATCCCTACTACCTACTTAAAATTTCTTCTGTGCTATTAAATATTACTGTTTAATTGCTTAATATGTGAGTGAGTCAATAAAATAATTTACTACATCAAAACAGCCAGAGGCCAGCATAACATGGCTCAACACCTGGCCAGAGCCTTCATACAGCCTGGCCCGTGGGACACATTTCACTGAGAAAAGAAGCACTTGCCTGAAGTGCCAGTATTATCCCCCAATCTTTCTGTGAATACCACAGCATTTGTAGCTGGTAGCTGGATGACCATGGGGTACCTGAGAGGGGATATCACTTTTAGCATGTGAGGTGCTCATGCTCTCTAAACATTGTATTGTTGAACTCCGTGGATGTAGCAACAGAGTGCAGACATATTGAACCCATTAGCTATGTGCAAATGGTTTGAACAGAAAATAGTCCACTTCATTATTATTTTTAAAGAAAAATGAAGTAATGTAATGCAATTATAAGAGCCTGAAGTATGACTGATTTATTGAGATACACCATATTTGGCTTCATTGATACAGCTGAAAAAATCTTGGAAGTAAGAAACACAGCAGGGACACTTCTGGTTTGAAAAATCACCCAATGTTTACTGCAGGTTTTGGAAATACTGGCACAACTTCTGTTTTATTTAAATATATGTGACTTAGTTAATTATCTATAGGCAGAATCTGGTCTTATGTCTTTCAGCCTAGTGCACAGTTCTCAATTATACTGCTGGAAGTGGGAATTATAATGTTCGTCTAAAGATTAAATTGGCCCAGATGGAAAGAGTTGAAAAGAGTGGGTTTGTTCTTCATCTTTTGTTCTCTTGAGCACTCTAGATTCCAATTGGAAAATAAATGGAAAATGCAACCTGAAAGAAAAGGTGCTCCTGTGACACCACCCACCACAGTGGTTTAGACCGTGCTTTTTGATTACTTCTGCAAACTCAAACTACATTGTGTGCAGTGTGCTCTCCCACAGAATTTTGAAGTCACCAAGAAATCATTGCAATGAACTAGATGGTCCTTGGGCTTATTAGCAACCTTCTGTTGTTGTAACTAATTCCTCCTGTCCATGCCTGTCAACTAAAATTTTTATTGACTTAGAAATTGCTGCTAAAAGTTGAGCTTTGCATTTTTCTTCTAGGCATTTTTGATAAGATTAAAAAGCTTCAAAACTAAAAAAGATGGTATTTTCATTTCTCTTCCTCTGAAGCCCAAGGGTTAAGACAGCAAGTTGTATTTTGGAGATCTGGGTTAAGGACATTTGTGTCACTGGTTGAGAGTGTGAATTTGAAGGACTCTTCAGTACCATGATGGTCAGGCTGAAAGATATGGCTGTATTTGCATGTTAAAATACATTTGAGGGGTAATACAGTGTGCCTGCTCTGCTGGAAAAATTATATACCTTTGCTGTTTAGTATTTTAGTGGTAATTTTAAAGTCCTCATAGGATGCTCTGTGACACAGTGTTTAGGATGGTCTGTGTAGGATTATGGATTTAGGAGTAAAGAGCAGAAATTAGATATTTTGTTTCTTTGGAGAGTATTCTAATTAAGGAAAAACAGGTATATATCATCACACCATCTGTTCACTTTTTTCCCCTTCAGTTAAAACCTTTAAGCAAGTCACCTAGAAATCTTCAATCACATGTTTTTTCTCTTTGCTTACAAACCTGAAAAAATACAGTTGAATGTTTGATATTTTTCTTTTTATTCTATTTTAAATTTTTTCTCTGGAGAAATGAAATTGTGGATAGAATAAAGGAGGGAGTTTGTGAGTTGATCTCGTGTAAATCCTGTGAGTTCCCTACGCAATCTGATGTCAGATGCTCAAGACAGTTGTGAAGTTTTTTGATATGTCTGCAGTGCAATTAGAGAGATTAGCAGGTCTTCTGGGTACTTTCTGAAATGTCTGTTGTGAACTGAAATCTGTGCCACCCACAGTCTATCCTGTCTAAGGTAACTGATCCAAAAATCACCCTGTCTGCTATGACAGAGCCATGCCTTCCTAGGCTGAAAAACATCAATTAATTGCCAAATTTTTAAGTATTTCATGGATGTCATTCAAGCCTACTACTTACTTCCTTTTTAAGGAGTCTTGTGTTGACTAAATATATTAGTAAAATTATCTAGTTGGATCACACCTATTATTTTCTATCCCTCCAGGTCAGCTAAGACAATGTGGTAAAGGCTCAGGTGCTCTGGGCTCTTGCTATATTCAATGGAGAATGGTAATCTCAAGAACCCTTCTATTGGGGGTATAAGTGTAGCTTCTGGCTTAGATGCCACTGTTTGTTGTCTGAAATAAGTAGGATGACCCTAAGGCTCCTTGTTTTGCTGTAAATAACACAGAAGTAATGCACAATCTCCCATTAAAATCAGTTTAGATGTTTCTCACCTCAAAAAAGTGTTGTCCAAGTGCCAACAGCTACAACCTGCCCTTCAGCTGAAGGGTGTAAGTGGGGCAGAATGTGGAGGCAGTGGGTTTTAAAATATTGTCAGGCCTCTTCTGCAAAAAATCTACAGCTGCCTGTAGAACCCATAGTCCTTTCATTCTGCCCTCTTATTATTTCTCTTCTCTCTAGTCATCTATTTCCCTTTTTACCACTTTAAAAATGTTTTAAAAATCTAAGTAGCCCCATTTTTCAAATTATAAAATCTGTGGGAAGAATTTCTTTGCTGCATTGTTCCCTTCTTAATGGCTGTTTTTCCACAACACCATGCCCTGTTACTTGGGAAAGGTAGAAGAAGAGGGAAAAAGAAAACATGTGTGCAGAGGATATACCCAGAAATCAGAACCATGCCATGTAAAATTGTTACAGCTGTTTCTGTTTTTATTGACTGTTTCTTTTGGATCCATTTCTCTAACAACTGCTGCTCATGTGAGCAGGAAGGCATGCAGCATGACATTACTGTGGACTGCAGGGTCCTAGGGCCAGGAGTAGGTGGAGAGGGGAGGGAAAGGAAGAGGGTGTGTTGGTGAGGACATTTATGTGGGACACATCAAAGCACATCCTTGTAATGTGTTACAGTAACCCAGGAAATTCAGTGCAGATGCACTGAATAACCTCATGGCAATCTGGGGTTTGCAAGAGTGTTACAGCAGCAGCAGCTGTCACGGCACTTGATTTTTCAAATTTCAGTGAGCCACTTCTCCCCCTGCTCCCTCATACAAATTCGGTGGCTTTATTTGAGTTTCCTCCTCTGAGCAGCCTCACTACACAGTTTGTCATGCAAACCAAAGTTAAGTGTGCTACAAATGAGTTGTGCTGGGCCTCTTATAAGCTGGGAAGGAGCAAAGAGTGATTGTTATAGCCTCTCTTGATTTGCTTGGATATGACATTACAGGGGCTGTTAAAACATGGAAATGGCGAATTAGGTAATTCTATATATGCAGGGAAATAGGAAGAGAGAGATTTTTCCATGTGAGTAGATATTATTCTTTTTCATGGGCAATACAAAGTACCTGCCTCCTTTGGTATAATCATTGGGTGGAAGCTGGAAGATGGGCAATGTAAATTCAAATGCTCACCTCAGTTCATTGTCCAAAGAAGAAAAACATCTAAAAAGAACTCTCAAAAGCACAGATGCCTTTTTTTTTTCTGCTTTCTCTTTATCCTTTGAAATGTCTCTGTTTTAATCAAGCTCCTTTAGTAAATGGTCATTTTGAAAGAACTAGATCTTTATATTTTTTTGTTCCATATGCAAAATGCACACACATCCATTATGGTCAGATAAATGTCTTGGAATGTGCACAGAACCTTAATATGTCTTACGCAGCAATGATGATGTTAGATCTCATGGATGCATGTGTCAGTGACTTGGGCCAACTTTAAGGCTGTTTTTAAAAACAAAACAAAACAACAATGTTAAGCTGGTTTTTTTTACTAATCAATGTAAAAACCCAAAACTGTAAATGAAGAGAAAATTATAAGCTGCATCTTGTGATGTATATTAATTTGAGATTAAAATTAAAAACTAGTATTATAAATAAATGATTTTTTATTTTATTAGGCATTAGTTTCTGCTCAGCAATTTGTCCTGAAACTCCTTCTCCCATCTGTCCTTGGTTTTCATCCATATGTGTAGCCTCGGTGTGTCCCTGATATTTGTCAATTTGTCAAAGCTTTGGTGCAAGGTAGAGGAAAATAGACCAAAAAACTGGAATCCTCAATCAGAACACACTGAAATCATGTGGATTGGATTCAGCTCCCGGAGTCAGTCATAACGTCTTCAGCTTTTGATTAGAAATTACACTCAGAACTGAAGGGCATGTAGCTCCAAGGATCACTGCAGCTTCAGCGAAAATGAAGACCAGAACAACAGGCCTGTTTTGGAAGTCATACTTGATACAAATGTGAAGTATTGACAAAAGCCACTGCTAGCAAAACAGCATCTAAATACAAAAATCAATTCAGTCACACTGTGACGACACCAGTTGAGAGCGGTACAAAATTTATGGTTTTCACGCGCAGATCATACTAATTTTGCTTTAAACAGGCACTGATTTTGGAAAAGGGTTCTATGTATATAATGCTAGTTTTTCTGAACATACATTTGTTTGTGTGCACAAACTAAGTCTATGCCTAGCATAACACTCCATATTATGCAGCCGTGTGCTCTTACCTGTGTCTGTTTATCTGCGTTTCCTCCCTGTGACTTTTATTTGTAGAGGGTTTGTTACTAATGAGTCACTATGAAAAACTGGTGCTTTATGAGCAAGGCAGCTGCAAAGTGAGAGGCCTGCAAGTCCCTGTACTCCATGTAAGTGCCCAGAGCAAAACAGTAAGACAACACATGCATTCTTTTAAAAACTGGGAGCAGAGCTAAGCTGTAAAAGCAACTAGTGATGCATCTTTTGAGGCTATGCATTTCCAGGCCATTGCCTTATTTGCTGAATGTTCTCCATATAGTTGATTGAAAAAAGTAGGTGGAGCATAATAGGAAAAAATATTTTTTAAATGAGATTTTGAGCAATTCTTGGCAATAGATGATTCAGAAATACTGGTATAATGGAGATTTTATCTGAATTTGGGGGATGTTAGTTTTAGGTTATGGAGAAACGTTTGAATAAACAAGTGAAAAGTTTGAATAAACAAATCAAATCCCCATCAGATATGAAATAACTACATCTTCTGAAGTTATTCTTGACAAAAAACTGCTTGACAGTCATTGAGCTAACTTTCAAGTTACCTTTACATAAACTGCATTTGATTGTTCATTCCTGGCAATAAATGCCTGCAGCTCTGGAGATACTCACAATGATAAGATAAAAATATTTGAACTATGAGGATAAAATATAAATGAGTATATATGAGAATCTGCTGTGTTTCCTTCATTCTCTTATGGACTTGTTGGGACAGAATGTTTTCCCATACACACTGCAAATCCAAAGCCCATTTCCACAGGCCTGCAAGCACTTACATTGTTTTCTGTTGATCAGCAAAAATCTGTCTCTGGATTCTTTTCTAGCCTGGTTTGTGACTAATGTTCAAAAGTGATAAAAAACCATAAAAAGATGTTGTTTTGGTTTTTGGTGAGAAAGGATTTTCAAATAAGGAAAGCCTTTTATTACTCAATGATGCTGGAGCTCTCCTGATTGTTTTTATTTTCATTCTGAGTTTTCATTTATTCTCTCCAGAATATTCCAAGAAAATAATTTCTGCTGTGCTTAAAAATTCTGGAATTTTATTAATTCAGCCAAAGATGTTATTTTTTGACTGATTTTTCAGTATTTCCTCTCAAATTCCTGACTTACCTTTTGGTCTTCAGAATACTATTGTTTCCTTGCCTGCTATTTTCTTCCAAAGTTCCTTATGTTTCTGGCCTGCAGTGAGTTACATACAACCTCTGCCTACCCTTGGCTGAGTCGCTTGGAATGCTCCTATTTGACCCTTTGCTGCTGAGTATGTGACAGTTTTATGCCATTGGTGTGACTTCCAAAACTAACTAAGCTCACCTTATGTTCAATAAATTAGCAATGAGGCTATCGTGAAGTGAGTGAGCATCTTGGACAGTCTCATCTTAATAGAAATGAAATTCTCATGCTCAAGTACCTAGGAGGATCTCAGGTCTAATGCTTAGCTTGCACACTTCCGTTATTGTCTTCTCAAATCCTCTGTTGGAGGTCAATAAAAGACCTTCTGAGAAAGAGACAAATGTTACCTTTGATGCTTTCTGGGTCAGATGGCATTTTAAGGGAGCTAAGGCAGCTTAATGGGTACATAACAACAGGTATTGTGGGCAGGGAACAAGGACAGGATTCTATGAGAGTTTGTGGGAAGAGCCAAGGAGAAGATGTCAAATAAGAGTCTGTGTTCAACCTGGAAAACACCGATGCAGGGTTTTTGAGAGATGAAAGCCAGTCTCTACACAGACTTTCACTGAAATGATGTGGATCACTGTTAGTGAAAGAGGTTGGCAATTCCTGTCACAGAGGCAGAAAATCAGGGATCGGTGAGGGCAGGGACTGACTGTATGTGGCAGGCTGGTTTCTTTGATCCTCTAAACTGCTGTCTCTGGTACACAAACTTCATAATCATATCTATTTGATGATTTCTTTATTAAATCAAAATTGACTATGGAGCAAAATATTTCTCAGTGCTTAATGGTTAAACATTCTTGATTTGCCATGACACATGGATGCCTACATTCAAATGTTGCTGTTTGTTCAAAGTCCATTCCCAACCGTACATTCTTTTCCATGGGAAAGAATTCCACAAATTGTCATAAATTTTCACAAATTCTGGAAGCTCTTACATTCTTGCTGCTTTTTTTTCCCCACAGGAATTGTCTGTTGCTGATATAAAGTTAGAAAGTCTGTATTTTGCCTCAACAGAAACTCTAGGCACCTCCTACTTCACGAGCTTTGCAAAGTCACTGTAATTGTGACAAGATTGAAAAAGGTTAACAATAAATATGACCTTCAGCAGATTTCTGTTTTACTTTCTTGAATCTCCATTGCCAAGAAAATTGCCTAAGCAACTCCTTGGTGAAAATTGCAAACAGAATATGTTTGATGTGGTTACTTCTCTGTGTCAGAAAAAATAAGAGAAAAAAAAATTCAGTTTCCCAAGGGTTTTATTTTATGGTTCAAACAACATAGCTAATATGCCCGTGGTTTAGTCTTGTGGGCTAAGCATTTAAAAGTTGGCTTCAGATTAGCTGAGGAATAAACATGATTGTTTTGATGGAAAAAACACTTTGATAAAGCTGGAAGATCAGTGTCCAGAAGGTATAAACCACAAAGAGAAGCAGAGAGAATTATGACTGATGCTATTCAATCAATAAAGTCCTTATTTGGGATGAAATTAGCCAAACAGAGTTATAAATATTAAGGTAAGGGTGTAATTTAATTAGAACAGCATACTTGCATTCTATAATCAAGGAGGTCGGTTCTCCTTTAAGGTCTCTGTAAGTCTGTGATTCCACCCTATAGTGGTTTGTTTATTTATTTTTCACCCCCTTCTTAGTGCCGCTCTCCTTTTGTACAGAGTCACAGCTTTTACTGCTGCCTTTAATAGTGTGTTCCACAAGTTAACCCTTTCAAAGCACATATTTTTTCAGCCAGCCTCAGGCTACAACAGAATCTCAAAACTACAGTGGAATTATTTGAATCAGAAAGAATTACAACCTCTCTAACAAATTAGGTAAAAGATGTCTGACATTTCATTTATTAAAATAAGGAATGGGGAATGATAATAATGATTTATGTGACTTTTTTTTCTTCCTCAAGTTTGTTAATATAAATCAAGTTCTAAAATTGAATTAATTTCTGGCACTCCCCACACTCGTACTCAACAATCTCACAGCCAGACAATGACAGGAGGATAAAATAATCCAGATGCCCTCAGTTCATAAAGAAAAGAGTGAATGCTCTTTTACATTTGCAACTATCTGTATATGAATAAGACCAATTTTCTCTAAAAATAATGCCTGGAAGATTTTTAGTTAAGGCTGGTTTTAAAATCTGAAGGTAATGACATGGGGCTTGACAATACCAGTAAGGATGCCAGTAAGTGGCTAGTAGGGACACCATCTTTTGTTGGTATGCATTTTTGTTCAACTTTCAGGTGTGAAGATTGTTAAAGAAACATAAATGACATAAAAATCATCATTTTTCTTCAAATCAGTATGCACACACTTTTCCAAACTTCTGAGCAACAAAAATTATTTAGTCGTGTTTATGATATGCAATTTATGTGGGCCAGCTAATTCCTTTCTTCTAGCATTACTCTTTAACATTAGCGTACAAGAGGAGAAAAATGAGAGTGGAGCAGAGTTGAAACTTTGTTTTTTCTTTTTAAAATTATTCATTTTGGTTTTGTTTGTTTTTGGTTGGCTTTTTTTTTTTTTTTCCTTCTTGTTTGGAGGTCTCAGAACAAGTGTTTGGTCTTCTCTGGCTGCCTCCAGAAAGTAAAGATGCTGGAGGAGCCTCTGTCTGCTTGCAGTGGCCTTTGGTGCAGGGGCATGTTAAGGAATGCATTGCAGAGGTGCCTCCTTTGGCTGCCCAGGGTAAGGTCATTTTTTGAATACACACTGGACCTGGGACTGCTTTTGTTGCTGTGTCAAAAGACTTCTTAGCCCAGACCTTCTACTGATTCTTCTACCTTCTACAGAGAGGTGATTATGAGCTCTACTCTGCTAGAGGTCAAAAGCAATTCTATGAATCTACTTTATTTAACATGTGAGCAACATGTTAATTTGAGTATTTCCACTTATTCAACATCTATGACATAGCATACCAACGGGCCAATATCAAAATTTGCTCTGCATTGTGGTTTCTAGTACACAGAACATTTTCCATGACACTCCTGGATCAGCAGTTGTTTATCAGCCTGCCTGGTGCTGGAAGGACTGGTGGGTATTGCTGATTTATTACAGCTGTCTGAAGCAGATCTCAACAGCACTTTTTCTGTGTTTGTGTGCACAGCTGAGAAGAAGTGGGCATAGAAGGCAGAGGTGACTGCAGTAATCTTTTATCCATTTGTGCAGGAATGGAATATTTCCTGACAACTCCAGTTACCATCTGAATCAGGTTTATTCTTGCTGTTAGACTTTCCATATACTGTTTTATGCAGAAAACATATTGCTCTGCATTTCTGAATCAGGTTGGAGGTGTGATATAAAATTCTCTTGGGGGCATTTTAAGGTAAAAGTTGCAAGATTCAACTTGCAGTGAAAAAAAATGGGCAGTCATACCACAGGAATAGCTGTGTTACAGAATTCCTTCATGACATTAGATTCTGCTGAACTCCAAGCCATAACTTATATCACACCTAAAGTCATTAAATGCAGAGACAAATTGCTTCATAGAGGCAAACCTTTTGTTACTGGATTTTTTGTCTTTCATCTTATTGTTGTCTTTGCCATATGTGGTCTGTGCAATAATATCTAGGATTGCTGTTTGAAAATGTTTCAATTGGCTTGGTTCGAGAAACCTCCACTCTCATCTATTGTAACCAAATTTCTAAAATAAGTTATAGCCCTGTGGAGCCACAAGTGGAGAAAACAGCAGGCTTCAGATGACATTTTGATAGTCAAAGAGTCTATTGCTGTTGTATTACTTGGACCACTGATTATTTCTGTTTCTTTATTTACAACTATAAAATTGTTAGCTTTGCAAAGAAGAACCTACCCCAGGTGAAAAAAATAATGATTCTTAGTTAAGGCTGGACCCAGGGCGAGTGAGAAATTCTCAGAGGGAACATAACCACATTTTGTGCTGTACTTCAGTGCCCCACAGATCCAATCTAGCATGCACACAAACAGAGCTAAATGCAGTGCTTAAATGTGCATATTAAACCCTTGCCAGGAGCTACAGTTATTAAATAATACCAGAAGCTCCCCCCGTCTTCTACTAAAACAGTTGGAGCTTACTGCCAGGCTCATGCTTTCTGGGCAGATTATTTCAATCCTTTGGGAGAAGGAGAGCCACTCTAAGTTAATACCTCTGGGGCAGTATATTGGAAAGCTTCATTTGATCTTCTGTGACATGTATGACAGTATCTCATTTTCAAGCTGCAAAAGTCCTGTCCATGGGTTATGCCACAACCCACATGCATAAATAAGGCTCCAAGTAAGAAAGGGAGAGTGGTGGGATGTTGGAATGAGTGGCAAATGTTATCTGAAGCTCTTACTTGAATCCCACTATTAAAAACATGCTGACAAAGCTCCTGCTGTAACTGTGGTACGTTAGTGGCTTATTTGCTCTGTTTGGCTGAGTGGATGATAATTGTCAGCATGGGGAAGGTGTCAGCAGTCACAGTGTTTTAAACCTCTCTGGCCAGAGCAGTTAAAGGACAGCTCACTGAAATCACAGTCACCACCACTGATTAACCACGTCCCACAATCCGCCAGTGTGAACAGCTCTAATTTTGATGTGGCCCTTGTATGAAAAATGAACTGCTACCATCAAGGGCCCCTGAAAAAAAAAAAAGGAAATGTAGAAAGAATCTTCTTCCACAATCCACATTAGGAGTTTTATTAACTATTGCTGCAGGTCTCCAGGTGCTAGAGCTATGCTGGAGAATGGCTGCTGCATAATAGGTTAGGCAAATTGAGATACAGAACCAGACTGGGGCAATGTCTTGCTAATCCTTGACTGCCTTGGACATCTGGTCCTTCTGGAGAAGGATATTACTACACATGTTTTGTATCAGTGAGACAGAATTGCTGGACTATACTGTTGATTCCAATTACAACACTGTGTTTGAAAAAGCATTTAAAAGCAGCACCTACTTGTCCCTGTTCCTTCAGCTCTCTAAATCTTTCTGATACTGTTGGCTCTGAAATACGTTGAATGGGACAATAAGAAATAGCATTTCAAAATGCTTCATTGTGCAAGGTTTTCTGTGCTGGCGGGTTTTTTTGGGTTTTTTTCCCCCCTACTGTAACTAATAGAGCTGTGATTCTGTTTTCTTGGCAGTACAGCAGCTGATTCAAACTCGAATGAGAAAATTGGGATGGCTAGGGCAAAAGTCAACAAGCATTTGCAATCCGTGATGAAGATTTCTTATCAGTAATGAGGACTAAATACTCCTGGCCTATTCTTCACTGAAACAAATACACTTCCGAGACAGACATTCCTTCTAATGTCTTTCCTAATCCTTAATCCAAAGAAAGGTTCCTGTTTTCAGGAAGGAAGATCTTTTCCACACTGCTTTCCTGCTTTTCCTTGCGCAGTGTAGAAGACAATTTCTGTATTTAAAGACTGGAAAATATGGGATAGTTGCCAGCTCTGTTATGGCCTCTTGGACCTTAGGAAGACCATTTTTCCTCAGTTATTCTTTTGTGAAGTAGATGCAATGGTACATCTGCTTTCCATGTTCCTTGGGAGATTTGATTGATGATTACAATAGGCTTTCTCAGCTAGAATGCAAGGAAGAACAGAGTTTATTACAGTAATACCAGCGCCAGGGTCGGTGTAACCTTCTCTTCCAGGGTGAAAAAAAATATATACTGCTGTATCTTAGCCCTTCTCTGACCAGTATGCTCATTGTGTGCTGATTTAAAATGTGCAGGCCTATCTTCATTGGAAAGGAGGAGAATTTTCATGAGAAAAAACCCTCTGTAGAATAGATTTTAGAAAGAACTAAACATCACTGGCTTTGTTTATCACTGGGAAGAAGAGGGTTGACAGAGGTACTCGTAAGAAGTGGCAAAACTCCACTACAATTAGTGGTACAAGGGAAAATTTGGTGCAACTTGGTCCAAAGCTCTCAAGGGCTGTATTGTCATAATCAAACCAGGAACAGAGAATGGGCAAAATATATTAAAAAATTATTAAAAGACCTCCAGAAAGAGATATGAATTTATTGGGTAATATTATTACACCATAACGTTGCTGACATAATAGCAAATCAATGAAAGGAACATTAAATATTTTTTAAAAATTACTAATGTAGTAACATATCATGTAGCTTTAAAGTACTGACCTGGATATATCAAGCCAAAGCAATCATTTCTTGGCTCTTGTGAGATCATTGCTTGACTCTGAAATTAGAATAATTTCATGAGTGTGTGGAAACAAGAATGAGGTCACCTCCATCTTAATTAGAAAAGGATAGATCAAACATCCAAGGCATACTTTCTTGTTTGCTGTTGACTCACTTAGATTGGTATGATATAGTCCTGGGGCAGTATTTTATGATAGCCTATTTTGCTGCCTTATGTATTATACTTCTTTTGCCCTTCTTTCTGACAATAATATAGGGTTAATCATGCTTACAAAACTGTTCAATTAATTCTGTTTCTATGTGAAAAATGGAATGAGGTGAGCAAAGCATTCAGATAAATAAATTTAATGCAGGCTTTACAAAAGCCAGAGGTCTCAATAAAATTTTAAATCCTTTTAGTCAGCTATTCTTCTAATTACTTTTTATTTCTCCTTTGCTGGAAGAGCTTTCAGGCAGTGTACAATGAACATGTGGGTCTTTATTTCACATTAATGTGTTCAATAAAATAAAATGATACAGTTGAGTAATATGGATCACAAACTAATTTATATGGACATTGATTGTTTTAGAGCACTGGGAAACTTCTTTGTCTTGGTGTGTATGATTGCATTTCAGTAGACGTGAAATATACTCAGTTTTTATGGCCAGGTTTTTAATTTTAAAAAGCACAGATATGGAAGACATTGATTGACAATTGGTTCTGTTGTGTTCCTCCTTCCTGGAGTAATGAAATAATTGCCTCAAATGAGATACGTGACTTCTACTTTTCCCATTTTGTTTACCAAGTTCCTAACTCAGTAGTCTGAAACCCAGTGATGGTTCTTCAGTGACAACAGTAATGTTTGAGGAATTTTTTGAGATAAATATATATATATAAATACTCTTAAATTCACACACACAAAAAAGGAGTATTATCCATATTAAGTACAAGGCTGAGTCTTTGCACTTTGATGCCTTCTATGAACCTATAAGGTGTGCTGAACTTTCCTGTCTCTATATCAGCCTAAAATATAAATAAAGTGAGGCCAAAACTACAGTTACAGTGTGACATTGATGTATTGATGTGAGTGTGGTCAAAATTTCTTGACAAATACTTATCAGTGTGATCTGAATTGTGCATAGATTGGCAGTTGGGTCATTTGTCTTCAAAGATATGCCCACATCCATTATTTCATCTTTATTTAAAGACAGAAATTAGAAACCTTAATCCTGGGCCTTGAAACATGGAAGTCAATCAGAACATTGGACCTTCTGAATTTCCAAGTAGGGTGTATTATTTTGACAAGACGACAATACTCAAATTTTGTAGTCAACATAGCAGAACTATGTTGAAAGCAAAAGAACTATTTGGGCTCAAAATAAGAGACTTATCTCCTTAATAAGATGGTTAATAAGATCTCCTTAATATGGTTGTTGTCTCCGCTAAGCTAGAGCCCAGTTAAACATTCAGTTATAAAGTTTTTTCTGCTGGAGGGAAAATACACAGTATGATAGGCAAGACTCTTATCATCCACAGCAGCAATGCTTCCAGGTGAATTGCTGTGAGAGGAAATCTTTCAGGTGCTAGGGTAAGCTTTCCTTGATTTCCCACCAAGCTGACTATCTGCACTTTGCAGATGGAAACATGGAAAGGAGCAAAAGGAGGCAGGAACTAAATGCTGCAAGTGGCCACAGACTGGATAGCAGAGAGATCAGGAAGATAAAGGGAAAAAGAAATCTAGTTAAAAAAAATATCTAAGGGAAAAAAAAATTCTAAATCCAGTCTGTAGAAGCGTGGATTTTGCTTTGGGTCTGTCACTAATTAGTTCCTGTGGTATAGAAATTGACTGGCAGGAAGATAGCCATAAAAACAAGGTAACAGGTTTGGTGGGCTTTGTAGTTTTTTTTTTTTTTTTGTTTTTTTTTTTTTTTTTATGTGTTTCTTTGTTTGTTTCTCATTACATTTTTGTTGTTTTGTATTGTTTTGGAGAAGGACTGCTGCCACGAGTGTGGGTGGGCAGATCTCAAGTGATTTGAGTAGATTAATTTTGTGTTTCTCTCATTTAAAGGGCATAAAATGGCAAGAGTCATAGGATGTAAGTATGAAAAAAAAAATGAAAGCCTTCATATATCTTTCTAGAAGCATAAATTGCTCTAAAATGGAATTTAATACTTGATTCAGACTGGCAGTCACTTGGAATAGTAAGCTGGATTGCAGCAATGTACTTAACAATCTTAGAGGCTGGAGTGATGTATTTGGGGAAGTGTTGAAACATAAATCAGGCAGAGAATGATTTTGAGGAAAAGGAGATCTGGACTGAGCAAACCTAAACTTGCACAAACCTGTCAAAAATGTGTCTTATTGTCCAATGTATTATCCCCCTATGATTAATGTGAATTGGAAATACGTTATCGTGTGTGATATTCATGCATGCTGCAAATCCATTAAGAGCAAGCCTTATATGATTTATTTGTATTAATGTCATATTAAATGCTAAAAATTGAGTTGATGTTAAAGCAAAGGTGCAATCCAATAAAAACAAAGACAATTTGAGTTAAGACTGCCTTACAACAATTTTGCTCACTCCCAGGATATTAATAAATGTAGCCCCTGCATTGTGAATAACTCTACACATGGTAGTAGGTTGTTTTTCAACTGTGCAGCCAAAACAGGTAGGAACATTTTGATATGGCAAAAGTCTCAGAGAATTTAGCTTTCTGCAAATGCACAATCACAAATTAAATCATATTTCCCCATCTTTTTTTGTTTAATCAGGTATTTTTGCAGATGACCACAAATTTGAAGCAATGGATTTTTAAAGTTCTCTAGAAACCCTTCTAAAATGTATCTTAATGACTGAACATGTAAGACCACTTGTTTATGCAACATGCACTGCATTCCCAAGGGATTAAGCCTTCACTTTCATACTAAGCCTTCTTTTTAGATTACCAGCCAAACAAGGCAAAAGAAAAAGGCTGATCTGAAAACCTTGTGCAAATATTAATGAATTTGTTCTCACAAATCCCCTGAGAAGTATTACTGTCATTTCAGGCATTATATTAAATACATATATGGGCCACACTGTATTTTTAAAGCTCCTTTTTTGTGGGATCTGACAAAATCTGTGAAGAGACTACTTTTTATGTAATGATCTTTGCTCATTTCAAAAGTCACTTTTTTATTCCCAGTACAGAGCAAAATGACCTTTATTGCTGTGAATTGTGGAAGAAGAATCAGAACTGTTGAAGGACTGTATGAAACTCTCAGCTAAAAGGGAAGCTAGAAGAGCAGGATATTAAATCAGCTGATAGCTCCAAAAGGCTGTAATACAACAAAGTAAAAAGGTTTGTGTTTAAGCCAAAATGTAAAATCATTACTAAGCACTTTTGCTAAGCAGTTTAATTTATGAGGGAGCATAACTTTACAAAGCCATACTCAAAATATGACAGCAGTGTTAGAATGAACAAAAGAAGTACTAAATCAGTAAATCCCCAGCCCAAAATATTCTGAATCCCACAGCAACATGGCTTTAGTGTGGCATCTCTGTGATTTATAGTGTATGATTATAATCCTTTGGAATAAATTGGCACTGACTGCTGTAACATCTTAAAGCTATTCAGGCAGCACATACAAATTGAGAAGTTAAATCACAGCCTGTGCCCAAGATTTCATCCAATATATATTTTTTAAGTGGGGTATCTCTTTGAAGATAGGTCATTTAATTGGGAAAAAGTTCTTTTAGGACAAGATTTAGGAACTCAATGAAAAGATTGAAGCTTTTCTTTGGTTTTAATTCTAATTACCTGCAGAATCTCTCTGTGTCATCTCAGTCTTCATAAACACCTTTAAAGTGTATCTGGATATCTTTTTTCCTGAAGTAAGAGTCTCTCATTGAAGCTTTATGGACAGAAGCTGAGCCTAAATAATAGACCATGGGGTGAATTAGAGAGCAATGAAGGTGCATAGAATTAGGGCTGAATGACATTTTATATGCCCTCAGAGGTCTTGTGGCTGCCTGCTCATCAGGGAAGGGACTCCTGAGCTTTATCCAACAGATTTACACAAGAGTCTCAGATATCCCATGACGCACAAGGGGCATTAGATGCCTGCATCTCAGCTGCTGCATACCAGCCTGGATGAACTGCTTATCAACATGATTGAGGGCAGTCTGCAAAGAACACCTTCGAGACGTAGAACTCTGGGCAAAGATATCAGTGGAGGCAGAGCTCCAGGTGTCTGGCAGTAGGTGTGCTCGCTGCAAATGCTCTTGGGCCACTGTGATTTTGCTGTTCAGTATTTCTGTGCATTCTTTTGCTTGTTGTGAGCTCCTAGGTACCAATAGTCACTTTATAGGGGATATGAGTTACTGATCCATGCATGGGGCAGCTAACAGCACTATTTATATATAACAAGCACTATTTATGTAACACAAACAGTCGGTTTGCCAGGCTACCTCAAGTCCAGAAACAATTTAAGCTATTTTCTTATGGTCTGGAGCACAATCTAGTACATACACCAAAGGAAAGCAGGGCAGAGCTTGCACTGCACTCTGGGAGCTGAGATGCTGGGCAGTGCAGTGCAGGGTTATGACACTCCCCAGAAAAGAGATCTTGGTATAGTGAATTCCTCATTTACTGAAGTCATGACCTTCCAATGTCTCAAAACCACTTAAGATTTGGAATATTTCAAAGGGGAGGACTAATAAATTATTGTAGTTTAATGAAAGAAAAGAAAAAAATGAAAGGAAAAAATCCCAAGCCTTTAAAATAACACACCAAACCAAAATAATCTTGTATCAAAGGAGAAACAAACAGCTCAGGAATGAGTTTATATTAGCTGCAGTCATGCAGTAATCCTTCATAGTGTCCTGAGGCCACGTGAATGCTCCTTGCCTTAAAACTGATGACTAAGGCTTTCAAAATCTCTCAAGCAGCAATATATTTGTAACTTCAAATTTAGGGAAAGCTTCTGCTGTCCATCTTTGTAGAGAAGCAGTCAGGAGTTTGCCACTTCTGACAGAAGGCTCTTCCCCTACTACCTCTGAGGAATAACCAGGGCCTTCGGTCACTAAATGTCACATGCTCCTGGTGTGCAAGATAATGCCATGTGTGCAGCAGCTTTACCACTGTGCCTTGCTCACAGGATAGGGCCCTCATTGCTTGTAAGTGCTGGAAAATTCCTGAGTGGCTGTTTCTGCCCGGCAGACTTGCCACTGCTCTAGTGCAAAAAGAGCTTGTCCTGGATGTAATTAACTGGCTGTTACGGCCTCAGACAGAAGGGAACTCCTTCCCTGACTATAAACACAGTGAAAACAACTCCCTTGCAGTAGAGAGAATGCAAAACAGAGTCATGCTCAGCCAAACCACCACTGCTGTAACGTCCAGATTGTTGCATAAATGGCAGTAAATCCTGGGCTGCTCCAACTGTCTTTGAGGCTATGCTAGTTCACGATCTAGCTACAGACAATCCCTCCCTTTCCCACCCTGATTGCTCTCTCTTCATTTGGGCACTTATGCAGTTGAAAGTGCTGTTTGTTTGGAAATAACAAGCAGATTTTAACTTGAATATGCTGCTTCAAATACAGCTTTCTGTATGGAGGAAAGTCACTGGGAAATGGGGTCTGGTTTTCAGTTTGGAAAAGAACAAGTGGGCTGCCCTGCTCCAATCACATCTCTTAAACAGAAAGTGTGGGAGTGTGCTCCTACTCCTCTCTTTTCCTCTCCCTTTTTTTCTCCCTCTCCCTCTTTTGTTTTGGATTTTTAATTTTTTAAATTATTTTATTCTATTCATGACAAGGTGTTAGCTGATCTGATTCACCCACTCCGCTGGACTCTGCTTCAGGTCACAAGTGGGCCAGAGGATTTTTGAGAGCACTTCTCATACAATTGGGGCCCTTCCAAAATCATCCTGTGGCAAGTGGGAAATGAAGCTGTCATCAGTCCAGGGTCAGCTCAGCATAAGGGCAGAGGAGCTCCTTCCTCTTGCTCTATATTTCCTTTTAGGTGTGTTTTTATTGCTGAAGAAAGTTTTCAAGGGTAGTGAAACCCTCATGCAGCACCCCTTGGCTCTGGATCTCAAATCTATAAAGGAAACTTCTTATATTTGTGTGTTTGGCTTGAATTCATTCCTTCAAGGAAAGACAGTTATAAGCTTCTTGGTGGTGATTTCACCTACACAAATGCTCTGGTGGTCACAGACCTTTTATAGCAAAATTTTAGTGATATAAGCATCCAGCTAATGTGGGACTATATTGGGAGATCCAGCCTTTAATTAAAGAGCTGTTCAAAGCTGCTTCAGTCTTTCTTGCTTGTATTTTATTCAAAGACCATATTAGGGTAGGATGTGGTAGACACTAGTCAGACATCAATTGTGTTGCCTTTATTTCCTAATTAGTAGCCCAGCTGTGCAAATAATTTACTTTTTTTTTGTTTATGTTTTGCTAGTTTAATTAAGGGTGTGGGAGACCATTCCAGGTTAAAAATTTGGTTTCATTTTAAATTGCTGTTGAATAAAAAAAATGTTTTCAAAATCTTTTGAGACTGAAATCTTAATATTCTGTTCTGAAAATCTCAAAATGAAATGTTTTGGGTTTTAGAGAATGTTTTTGATTGGGAAAATCTGATGAGCTTGATGTGTGTTTGTGAAAAATTTTGGTAATATGAATTTATATTTTTTGGCAGACAAAAAACAGCTGAAATGCTTTCTTTAGCTCTAATTGCTCTTTTACATTGTACAATACATTCAAATAAATCCATTCCCTGATGCCTTCTCTGAGAAATTGTATCAAATCTATACCTGCAATGGAATGTTTTTTAAACTTTTCCTCTCCTCCACCCTCCCCCTCTTTTTTTTTTTTTTTTTCTGCTGAACTATTTGAAAATGCAACTGCTAATATTTTCCAGGTTGGTACTAAAGCTGAAACAGCTGGTCAGAAACACTCTGCTTGTTTTTGTGTTCATCCCTGCACTCTGTTACACAAGGCAGCTTGAGCAGCCAGTAGCTGAAAGCCTGACCACTTGCTGAGATCCATCTTTCATTTATTTTATCTCCTTGCCTGCGTTTACGTCTGGTGACGTGGTAGGCTGAAGAAAGAAAGTTGAGAAGGTCAGTCTATTGTGTTGCCTCTGGAGCCTGTGTGTTTGCCCTTCCTGAGTCTGTTTATTCTGTGAATCACTTGACACACTGCATGTTCTGCTCTGACCTTCAGCCTATTGCTAGCTTCAGTACCTTGCCCCAAGGCCACGGTTCTGCAGTGCAAGGAACAGACTCTGGGGTGTCTCATCCCAGATTAAAATCCTCATGACTCAAAGCTTCCATCCAGTTTAACCTCACATTACTGAATCAAAATTGCTCAAAAACTTTTCCAGCTGAACCACATTCTGGCCAACTTCATGGTTGTCTTGCCTTGTGCCCCTACCAGCATCTGATTAAATCTGAACTGGCCACAACAGTGGAAAATGTGACAAGGCACTCAGCCCTGGTTGTGGTTGGTTCCACTCAGAGCTGACCTGGCAAAGACAGGCACAACCCCCTGCCCCCACTGGACTGCACATGAAGCCCCAGCTGAACTGTTACCTCCATTCCCTTTTCAAACAGTCCCAAACAGCCTCCTTAGAAAAATTCCAGTCACCACCCTGGAACTGTTCAAAAGGCATGTGGATGTGGTGCTTGGGGACATCAGCAAATTTGCAGATGACACCACACTGAGCAGTGAGGTTGATATACCTGATGGATGTGGTGCTATTCTCAGGGACCTGGACAAATTCATGCATGCAGTAGCACTTCTCTAAGAAAAGGCTAAGAGAATTGGGATTTTTCAGCCTAAAAAAGCTTCAGGGTGGCTTAATTGCAGCTGTCTAGAACCTGAAGGGGGGCTACAACAAAGATGAAAATAAATTTTACAAGGGCATGTAGTTATAGGACAAGGAGAACGGCTTGAAACTGAAAGAGAGTAGATTTAGATGGGATATTAGGAAGAAATTCTTTACTGTGAGAGTGGTAAGGCACTGGAACAGAGAATTGGTGGATGCCCCTTCACTGAAAGTGTTCAAGATCAGGTTGGATGGGCTCTGAACAATCTGGTCTAATAAAAGGTGTGTCCCTGTCCCCACAGCTGTGGGGTTGGAACTGGATGCTCTGTAAGGTCCCTTCCAACCCAAACCATTTCATGATTCTATGATTCTGTGACATGGTTTAGTGGTGAAAATGGTAATTCCAGGTCAATAGTTGGACTCAGTGGTTTTTCACAACCACAATGATTCTATGGCTCTGTGATTTAATGAATGTACAATACGGCTGTGAGTGCTGAGTGTTGTAACCAAGCTCATGTATACTGGCATAGCTTTTTAATGCGTTATTTTTGTTGGTTTCTTTCAAATATTTTATTCTGCGTCAGAGATCTGGAGTAGGGAAATTAATGTTCCTGGCAGATAGGTGAAAGAAGTCAGCTCTCTACAATCTATATCTCAATTTGCTAATTCTTAGAAATTAAATGGCATTGTTTCAAAATAACCTAAAATGCTATGCTAACACTATTATAGAGAGATGTTGTTTGGAGCTTTTATTGTAGAATGATCTTTTAATTTATTTTTTATTTTTATTAGAGAACTCTGTGAAGCAAGTATTTACACATAATAAATGGCACAAAGAAAAACTCTCCTTGTCAATTATCTGTTCCCATTTGACTGTAGGAAAAATGTTCATTACAGTTCCACACCTTAGTCTTTTAGACTGGATAGATTTTGTTTGCTCCTGTGTTTTCCATGATTAGTAATGTGTGTTTCAACATCTACAGACCTGTAATTACTGTGGGGGAGTTGGGTCTGCTAGAGATATTGCACAGAAAAGCCCCAGAGATACATATCTTCTGAAAACTGTGAAAAGTAGCAAGGATTGTGTGATAAACCCAGTATCCTATTTTATGTGATCAGTCTTATATCATGACTATTGCATGGAATTACCTGTGCCTTATTATGATAACAAAAGTGAAATAAACATATCTGAAAGGGAAAGGAAGTGTAAAGATGTTGAAACCAAAAATATTTGTAAATAGATAAATGCTACTGTCTCAGAAATCTTTCCTGTCTTAGCATGGTAGGGCATTTTTTCTTCTACCTATCTATGGAAATGCAAGCCAATATTTAAAAAATACTTACAAGAACATTGGAAAGGAGAATTTAAAAAATATCATTTAATCTTTTGATTTAAACCAGGCTTTAATTTGGCACATCTATATCACAATTTGCTATATTTTCCTTTTATACTTACAACTGGAAATGAACATAAATGCCACACATTTCTAGTAACCACATGGGATTTCAGACTTGCTAGAATCTAGTCATTCATGAGCCTTTCCCTTGCAGGTTTGCTTGTTCCTGTGCCATGCTCCATCCTCTGCTCCTGAGGTACCTCTCCTCTGATGCAGAGAGAGCTGTGGGAAGGGACTTGAACTGATGCCATTTTTATTAGAGGGTAGGGAAAGCTCCTTCGCAGGCAGCTGGCAGGAGGAGTGCTGTGGCAGTGCCATCTGCTTCAGAGCTGCCTGCTAGAATTCTCCCCTCGCTTGATGTGCCATTGCCATCTAATCAAGACAAGGAAGTGGTTAATGTCAAAGGGGCTGTCATAGAAACCACTCTCTCCAATCTGAAGAGCTGTCAGAAGCTGTAGCCACCACTGTTCCTCAGTTGCTGGTCTTCTTGGTGTTTTTTTCCACACCTCCTTTTTGAAAGACTTTGCTGTCTGGCTGATCTATGAACCACTGTGTCTAACTACAGATCCATATGCTCAGAGAAACTGTTGTGCGACACTTCAGATAGACACTCTTAATTTTTTTTTAAGCCTTGTAACAGCTTCCTGAGGTATACACAGGAACTGATTACCTCATGCAAAGGAAAATGTCAATTCCCTCCCCCATCTCCCATAAATAATCTTCCACACAACTGTAGACACTGACATATTTATCTCTTGGCCCCAAAGGCTGAGGTCTTTGGCAGCAGCTAGGAGTGAAAAAATTGAAAGATGCAGAGTTCCTTTCTACCTCTTCCCCAGTTTACAAGGATTCATTTGGCTGCAGGCCATTGAGTGATGCTGAGCACGCCCTGCAGGCAATTAGTTCTTTCATATGAGTGAACTACAATTATATGGGCACACAGTAAATTCATTATTTTACTGTCTTCTCCAGGCTACAGGGGCCCCAGTTTGTGCTTAGTGTAAGTGATAGGATTAGCATTAAAGTTTAGTGTATAATTATTGTTAGTTCAGTATAGAAATGTACTACAGAAAAGTCAGTTTGTCTGAGGCAGTAGAAATATCTTGAACAGGAGAGTCCCTTGGCCTCTGCAGCAAGAAAAAGATTATATGGCAAAGTAGGGATGTTTGTCTAGATATCCTTATCATTACCTGGATGTGAGGCTGAAAGTCAGCCTTTCCAACAGACCAGTTCATTTGATATGTGGAGGTCGCACCACCTGCAAAATCACCAACACTGATCAATGCTTTTTTTTGCAGCCCTGCACACTAAAGAAATGAGAATATAACCACCGATGGGAGAGCAGTATCTGTGAATTCTTAATATGTTAATCACTGAGAGTTTATATGTCTCCAGTTTCACTTATTGCCAAACAACTTAAGGAGGATCTGTGTGATGATGCAGTGTAGCCTGGCATGATGATGGCAGTGTGTCTGCCATTGGCTAGTTTCTGCTTTACAATCACCAGGAAAAAACAGGTGAAAAACATAAATTTTAAAAATGAAGCTTCCTTTCTAAGAATTAAAACAAGGAATCTGTCACTGATTTGATTTGCTCTATTGAGGTTTTGAACTATTTTGAAGTGTAGGGTACTAGGACCTATTAGAGCCTCATCTCACCCTTCTCACAACATTAGGCCTTTTCTCAAGATACCAAGTGGGAGAACATCTGAGGCAAAATTCACTAGTTCGCTGTAGTGCATCTGATTTTCTAGAAAAGCCCCAACAATAAACAAAACAAACCCAACTCTTTTTTTACCGTCTCGGTGACTTGCCTGCAGCTCTTGTTTTCAGCTTTTTACTGTTGGAACCATAAATGTAGGCTTCCTGCATCCTTTCATGATCTGGGCAGCAGGTGGACAGGAAGTCATCAGTGAGGAACAGGAAACAGAAGGATTAGGAAACAGCCAAGGTCTATTCAGGGGCTATGGGAGGCTCAGCTAGAAGTGCTCCCCAAAGTGAGAGAAACTTGCCTCTCAGTGGGACAATACCATGGCAGTTAATGTGCTCTGCAACTGCTCTGCAATTAGGCTGAGTCTCCAGGAAACTATACCCTAAAACTAGTGAAATTTTCTATAATCATCACATTGTCAGTGGTTATCCGACAGTGAGTTACATATGTGTGTGACAGATACACATGGCATGTAAGGTAGATTAGATTGGAATGAATGGTGCTTTATGGTGGTGGAGAAATCTGAGGATGCAGGATAAGGATTTTGAGAGCTGATGTTACATATTGCAGGGTGTTACAGGGTCTTCCTTATGAAATACAGCAAACCAATGCCAATAATATTTTTATCTTGCGCTTAACATCAATCCACTTGCAGTAGAAACCCTCTACAGAAAAAGGTCTTGGTCCTTCTCTGCTTCTGTTTCTGTAAACAGAGTCACTTCTCTGCTGCTGTTAAGGTTTTGTATCAAATGGTGTGAGTACAGTTCAAAGTTGCTTTCCTGTTACATACTCTTAAATGTCAGGGAGTTAAAAGCATTGTAGCATCATCTAGAGGCCAGACATAAACTACAGTGCATTGTTAGTCCTTCAGTTGAATAAAGCACATAGATGGCTGTTAAAAAGATAAGATTCCAAGCAGGATTTTCCAAAGAACATAAATACCAGAAAATAGCTTTCCCAATGAATTCCTTAAAAGTATTACAGCGCATAAATATATATACTAGATATTAGTAATTTTGTGCAGATAAATTTATATTTTTCTCCTGCATGTGTAAATAAATAATCAAAGGTGATAGAATAATTTATTGTCTAAGTTTCATCTATTTAGAAATTTGATGGAGAGCTGACAAGTTAAATGAAGAGACAAGTATATATGCCCTGTTGTGCAGCTCTAATATATGACAGATTCAATTTGGGTAACAGCTATATGACCCAAGATTCTCATTTTGTTTAATATATGAAGAATAAACTTGGTTGTTTCCATTTGCCAGTTGTAAACTTTGTCTTTTTCTGAGTGTATTTAATAGCCAGAGTACAAATGGCCTGTTTGAGAGTTTTATGAGGAATGTCTTGCCAGCAAAGCGCAGAGGTTTAAGAAATGTATGAGGAGTCTGTGCATATGTGTGGGCAAGGAAGAGTGACTTCAATAAAGACAGGTAAAGGATTCAACTTCCACTGCTATGCAGTGGGATTTGGAAGATTTCCCAAGACTGATTAGAAATTTGTTTAAAAACAAGTTTCTAAAGCTAGCCTCTCTTCATCCAAGTAGCTAAGAGGGCCTTGCAAATGTCAAAAAGTTATGTCATTTTCACTTTGTAGAATTGGAAACTGAGCACTTTGCTGATTTATTCAAACTGATTTACTCAAATTGATACAGTGAACAGGCAGCATTGAAAATGAAGCTGGCTCCCCTGTGCCTTATTCCTGTGTATGGAGTGAGGCCTGCTGGCCTCTCTAAGAGGAAGGTTCATGTGGCTGACCAAATTAATTGCCCACAGATGTATATGAGACTAGAAATACAGACGCAGCAGTACTGGACTGTTGTACAGATTTACTGCCCTTTAAATCCAGTGTTTCTTTCTGAAACATATCTTTCTCAAATCAGAAAATCTCCTGGGAAGTCAGCACTGCAGATTGTTTCATTGCACTGGCAAACTCCTGAGAAGATGGGCTTTTCCTTTTACAGTCTGAACAAACAAAACAGGCCAGCTGAGATAGGAACCAATGAGCAGCCCCCAGATACAAGGAACTAGGGAGAGCAGAGCCAGGCCAGCTGAAATGCTCTCCCAAGCACTTTTTGCTCTTTGTTCTTTGCAGTTTTGGTGAATGTCTCTGAAAGGGTCAGTGGCAGGGAAGTTTCTTCTGCCTTAACCTCAGCAGTCACCAGGCATGTCAGTGCAGGATAGGATTTTGGTTCTTTGGGAAGCAACAGACCATTCTCTGAAATATCCCCCTCTCTCTACATGCACAGCTTTCATTGAAACAAATCTCCTTAGCTAACACTCTTTCTGCATCTCCCCAAAATGCAAGATTTTGGGTTCAGATTTCACATGCAAAAAGCATTTGGTTTGGACTTCTTTCCCGCCAGGGATCTGTGGTTGTGGCTGTATGCATGTTTGTTGAGCAGCAGAGAGTTTGCTTATACCTTTTGTGATTTTAGTTTGCCTAAAACTATCTGTCTCAAGTGTTCATATAAAGTCTCTGAAAACACTTGAATCCAGGAAACTGAGATTATTAAACAAATAGTTACAGTTAAACTGTGAAGTTCAGGAGCCTGGATTTGGGATAGACAAAGAGCTTGTTACATATAATTACATCTATTTATGCTTTAAATGACACATGGAATTCTTCAGATATTCATGTTTAATCAGGTGTGTAAATACATTGAATTAAATAAAAACTCAGGGCTCTTCTTTAATGCCTGGTCTATTTTTTGTATGTGGAATAATAGCCAGAACATTAAAAGCATAGTTTATTTTAGAGATATTTCTCCATATGTAGGGTTAATATGAGTACCTTATGAAGTAAAATTAGAAGTAGAAATTAGATTCTAAAATTAGCATTTCACTGATTTTATCCCATATCTTTTTCTTTCCTTGGGACATTCCCTTGGAAAATTCCATAATTAACCCTTTGCCATTTCAAATTAGATTTTCAACTGAAAATAACAACATTAAATTAAAACAATTAAAATTATAAAGCTCATCCAATAATACTTCCTAGATTAAGAATAGTAAAGGATAATACAGAGAAACTAGGCAATTAAAAATGTATGTGCATGGGAAGTGAAATGGTAGGAAGTACAAAGAGAAGTAAAATGGCTCTGGCTGTTGCATATATACATGCATTTAAATTATTGCTTTCAAACTTATTTGAGGCCTATTGTTTTAAACTCTTTAACCCACTGTTGTGAAACCTCTATGTGGAAAAAATAAGATGGTTCCATTTAATTTCTTATCTTGTACTTCCACTATCACTGTTCCATTGGAGATGAACTGTGATTAGATCCTGGAGTAAAATTCTGGTATTTTCCTGTGAGGGCAGTTTGAGCCTGTTTTTATGATGGCCTTAATCCCACTGTGGTGCAATCAGCTTGACCTTTGTGGAAATAATTGATTTGTATCTTAAATTTATACTCTAACAGTTTTGAGAAAATGGATGAAGGATTTTGGTCTCAGTGTTGAGATTTCTGTGAAGAAGGATGCTGGAACCCCATTGGCAATTGGTTTTAACCACAAATTTAAAATTGCTGCTGTATATTATTTAGATGAGTTATAGTTTCAGAAGTGCCTGAAGCACTGCTCAGGTTCAAGGGTTTCCTCTTGCTCATTCCCTCTTGTGGGTTTCCTCATTAGCAGCTCCAGGAATGAGTCATTAGTGGTGTCTAAAACTTTGGTTTTTACACCAGGCCATGATGTGACATTTCCTCAGTTGGTACAGTCCTTTCTGATGGTTCCTGTTATAATTTTTACCTGCCACTCCAAGGTATCTTGTATCTAGCAAAGTCAGTAACATTAACCTAGTTGGTGGTAGAAGGATTTCTGACTATTTGGACTAAAAGTTTGGACCAATAATATGTTTATGTGAAAATATTGTTTTAAAAATAAATGAGAAAAGAAGCATGCACATGCACACACGAACATGCGCATATTCACATCCCCACACACACAAAGGAAATCACAAGGTTATACATTCTGTACCCCAGACTGCAGCTTTTGGAGAGCACCGTACTGGGGTGCACTCTTAGAAAAGAGCTGACTTCAAGTTCAGTGAATGGCAGTGGCACTGGAACTAAATTATCTTTAAGGTGTCTTCTAGCCCAAACTATCCTATGATTCTATGAATGTGAAATCGCTGAAAAAATGCTTTTCTCCTTTAGTAATGAAACTGTAGTCAGCTGATGATTTTCCTTAGACTTTTCTGATTTTATTTTAAATATAAATGCCAGACATCACTTGGTGTGAGGTAGCCCATTGCTGATGAGATAAAAGCAAGTGCTACCACAGACAAGAACAGCAGCCTTCCAGAATGGTATCAGTGTAAACTCTCATTCTCAGTTCCTGCTGGCTTAAATGACTATTACATTTTTATTTGCCTACTCTAATATTTTTGGCCATCTCATTTTTTAATACTATGAAATCTTTCTTCTCTATCATCCCCTAGCCTGTTTCTCTTTGCAGAAATCACATTCCTTAGTTTTACCACTTCAAATCCTACATGAGTTTAGCTAGAATGTGACTTCCTGGAGATGTTAATAATACCAGGAGGTCCTTGAATAGGTATTCAATAGGTATTTTGGTGGGGTTTTTACTTAATATTAGTGTAAAAGGTTAAACCTTCTTAAACCTTCTTTAGGACCTCATTACCCAACAGGCTAGAACTGTAGAACATGTAAATATATATGTTAGTTCAGAAAAACTTTCCAATGTTGTTAAAACAATTAGATTAATATAGAACAACTGTAACATTGATGTGTAGAATGGCATTGATTCAAAAATGCTGTGCCAGACCTTAGATGGTTATAAATAATATTCCCTTTTATACACATATACAGAAAAAAAAAAAAAAAGTTCAAATTATTGGAGTATTTGGTTAAATAGCACAGGCATATGCTACTGTACTCAGAGTGTTTTGAACTCAAAGGACACACAAAACACTTTGAGTCTTGGGAACACTTTCAGCAAAAAAAGAGAATTACTTCAAATTGAGAGCTTAGAATTTCTATGATTTCGTCTTATTTTCTAGTCATTTTATTTTTAGAAGTCCCTGATTACCTCTTAATGTAACTCTGCTGTCTCCATCTAAAAGTACTTGTGCAAGAAATGACTGTCCTATCTAAAGTCCCTGTGCAACAAATTCAGTATAAATATTTCTCTTGCTGTGCTTTAAGAGCAATAAAACTTGGCTGATGAGACTATAAGCCAATCTTTAACTAGAATACATTTTCCCTTTGGGTATAGTCGCTTACTGGTAGCTGCTAACAAATGGCTAAAAAGATACATGCAGCTATGTGTAAGTGAATCTGAAATTTAAAATATTTTAAAATTGTCCTGGTTCTTCCTCTCTTTTTTTTCCTCCTAGACTTTAAGTCCTTTGAACAATATGTGGGGTGGGTATAACATACTTGAGCCTTGGTAACACTCCATACTCTGCATCCTTCATGGTGTCTCTAGCAAATAGGGAGAAGCAAATTCAAAAGTGTGGCAGTATAGAAAGTAGAAAAAGCCTTGGTTTGTTGTTACAAAAAGCACTCTATTATCATCAGTGTGTTCAGCACAAATCCAAAACATATCCCCATACCAGCCACTGTGAAGTTAACTCTGTCCTAGCCAAAACCAGCACAGTAGATTATTTGAATGAATATGGTTTTGAATGGAGCCTTGCATCTGATTGAGGTGTTACTTGTGCTAAAATGTGCTTGTTGGTTGTGATCAATATTTGTAGGTATTGTCTTAAATAATGCTTCTTTCATGCTTAAGCAGAGCCTGTGCTTGGGACTCTGAAGAAAATAAAAGGTATTTCAAAGAAAGTTTTAGATATTAGATATGAGCATTGTATAGTGATGTGTCTTCCATTCCTTGCTACCTGTTCTTGTGACAGAAGTCAACAGCATTATTATCCATGATAGCAGAAGTGGAAAGCTTTATCATAGTAGCACAGTACCATAGAGTAAGACTAATGCTGTGAAGGATCCGTCATGTTACTCCTAAACAGTACCTGTGAACAGATGGTCTAGCTTTTAAATGACACTTATAATTGAGATAAATGGATGAACTCATACTGTCTATTAAATATCAGTAATGTTTGACAAAGAAAAAAGAATCAAAATCTCGGCGTACATTCATTCCCTTATGACAAATACTGAGTTAATAGAAAGTGAAACAGCACAGGAAAACTAGATTTTGTCTTATGGTAGAATAATACAACCTGAAGAATTATACTTAAACTGTGATTTTTATAAGTTGCTAAACCTGACCAATATTATGTCTTGCAATATCTAGAGGCTGAAATACACGGTTGCCAATGTTTAAGATAAAATACATCTATTAGAACAATTCTTTAGCTGAAGATTCTAGGAAAAAATAAAAGTGAAAGAGAATGGAACTAAAACTGTTAAATACATGAGTTGGCTCATGCAGTGGAAAACTACATAAAAACAGGGTCCTATTCTTATTGCTACATATCATTCCAAACATATGCTTTTTCCATTTCTGAGTTTTGTGTAATAAAATATTAATGGAGCTATGAAGCGACTCCTTGGAAAGGGAGGATGTTCCATATGAGAACTAACTTTAAAATGCTGTGAGACCTTGGGGGCAGTTTTGCCCTTGACTTCACATGAGTAATATGTCATGGACAAAGCCTTTCCAATAGCTGCTGAGTTCAGGAATCTGTTTGGTGTGAAACAATCTGCAAGATCATGAATTTCCACTAGAAAAAAATGAGGAACAAGGTCTGCTAAAGCTTATACGTATCAAGAGAGGTATAGGCTCTGATGCTTCTGGATATTGTGACAATGTATATATTATAATTTTTGTCTTAGTACTACAACCTTTGACCTGGCTTTTTCCAACCATGGATTTGGAGGTATCTTCCAAGTATTGGTGTTCTCCATGCAGTTGCTAGAGTTTAATGAAAGTTCTGCCCTGCAGAATGCCAGCAAACTTTGAGCTGTATCAGCATTCCTTGACCAAAGCCTCCAGCTCTACAAGAACATGCTTGCTGATAAAATAAAATAGCCCATTCTTCTGGAATTTCATGCTTCTACCTGGGGATTAAAGATATCTCTTTTTATTTTAGAGTAATTTAAATATCTTTATTGAGATCTGCTAAAACAAAAGATGGTACTAGATGCTTATGTTTTACTGCTTGCATTCTGCTTTGCCTTGCCTCTACTGCAGAAGAAAAAAAAGTCAAATAGTTGCCTCATGGGAAATAAGATGTAAATTTACAGGAATGAACCATTATAACAGATTATATAAATTTACAATCTTTTGGAATTTCTAATATGTTCCTAAAAGATAAAAAGTCTATGGAGATGGCTGTAGTTCTAGTCAGTTGATCATAATTGCCTCGTTATCATAATACTCCCTATAGGGCCCTGCAGTAGTCATAACCTGCACTTTCTCTAACACAAAACCTGCATCCCTCCAAGGGTGCCTTCTGTGCAGAGCTGCCACTGTATCTAATCCTTCATCTCAGTGCTTTATGGTATTGAAGAATGCTCCCAGACCTGCCATATATTGTAAAAAACTTTGAAGTCTGAAAATGCCATTATCAAACTTTTAAATAGGAAAAGACATTCGGTATTCTTAAATACTTGAATTATGTGTTCTCATTATAAAAAGCAAGTGTATGAATTGTACTTAACTGAGTGATTATTGTTTTAAAGTGATTATTCCTTCAGTAATGGCACCTTAAAAGTAATTTCTTAGGCTGGTTTTAACAACACTAGGTATAAATAGTAATCTAATTATACTTAGGAGAGATTTATAGCTCTGATTACTCTCGCTTTAAAATTTCAAAGGGACTGACATGAGTAATCAACATATCCCATACCGTGAATTCATCTTGCTATTGTAAAAAACACCTGCCAATTGCCTGTCTGCAGAATGATATGCAATGCTGCACATATTATTTCAGGAGTAAGTGATACATGTGCATAATATATGCATTTTTTTAATGCCGAGGCATAAAATGGAATGCTCCCAGGTAGAAGAGCTTAGATTTCCAGTTCTTAGGTTGTTTCCTTAATACCATTTCTTTGGATATATTTTTTTGTTTCTTTCTGGATTTTCCAACCAACTTATTATGCAGGGCATGGTGTCTCTATATGAATTATGCAACACACAGACAAATTACACTAAAAGCATATTGTTGAAGTTTCAGAGACAAGTACATTTATTTGGAAACACCAGATCTAAAGATGCTGGCCTATGTACATGATGATGGTCTTAATTTACATGGTCTTCCTTTAGTTCTTGCATAGAATTGAAGTCTTATTGGCTATACCTCTACTAAATGAAACAGGGCAAGTAAGTATATGGGTTTATGTGTGGGATTACAAATCTCTATACCTGATGCTCTTGGTATGTTTTTTTTTTATTCAAGCCTGAGAACATCTGCACAGTCAATGCATGAACACGAGCAGGGAACCCAGGTCACTTCCTGATAGATTGTTTTGATGCAGCCAGCCTGTTTGTTGGGAGAGAAGCAGAATTTATCTATGCAGATCTGGACTGTGCTGTTGCTTGCCCTCAGCCAAAGAACAGTCTTACTCATTCAGGCACAGGTGCACACATTATTTTGGGGGATTAAAGAAGACTGCTACAGGAAAATACATTTGTTCACAGAAGTCTGCTCCTCCTCTGCATTTGCTGCAAGAATAGAAAGTAAATGGATAAAAATAAAAATAAGAAAAAGGACGGAACAGTCAACTGCAGGAAATCAGAAATCCAGGGAAAAAAACCCCAAAAAATATTAAAGAGTAGAGTGTTAGTTCAGAACTGATGTATCCTGATTCTTGATTAAGTCAATCTGCAAAATTTATATGTTTATGTCTTAATGCATCAGCATGCAAGTCTTATATTAGACAACTATAGCCTTGATTCTAGCCTTTCCTTTTTTCTAAGTGTTTGACTTCGCATATTTAACAAAAGAGTATTCATCATGTACATGTATAATGTCTCATTGTTCTGAACATTGGATCAATTGCCTTCTAGAATGGTTAATCACAATTGTTTAGGCAAACTGCTCAGATTTCTGCTGCTCAAGTTTCAGATTAATTGATTGAAAGTTGTTGTCTTATGTGAATGATTATCACAAGGTGACCATAATATATATTAATAATATAATTTATAATACTCAGACAAAGTGGAATGTTGTGCCTGACTTCAGGCTCTGCATATACATGTTCTCTGCTGGGCACAAATCTTTCTACCCTTTGCAGCTTGATGCCTTTTTCTCTTTCTCTGCTAAACTGTTTCTGTCATGTCTCCTTTTCCTTGCCATCTTCTCCAATCTCAAACTCTATTGCCTCATAAGAGTAATTTCCTCCCTATTTTGCTTCCCAACATTCTCCCAGTTTGGAATATATTTGCCTAGGCATATCTTTATGCCTCTTTTTCTTGTGCCCCACTCCCCTGGTTTTGCTATTCAGTTTTTCCTCTTATCCTTCCTGCATTGAAATGAGATGATTTCTTGCCACATGCTGCTAGCAGGGGGATTACTGGGAAGGGTGGAGAGACAGGTTCTTGGTCACAGCTTCAGCCATTACAGCAAAATTCTGGCTCTGCCAGCCACAGCAGCCTTCGGCTGGAGTGTATCCGTTCTGGTTGCACACGTGCAGCCCGGCGAGCCAGGGGATCTCTGAGGGAATGGAATATTCTCACTCATCCTCGGGGGGAGCCACATGTGCAGTCTAGGCAGCTACTCAGAACAGTGAGACCCTCAAGTGTATTTAATGCAGAGGAGATCTTCAGGGACTTTTATATGGGAGATTCTAAAATTTTTAATGACCCTCTAAAAGCTGCGTTCTTTTTCCCCCTCTATCCCCAGGCTTTGTATCTTTGTTGAGGCAAGAAGAGTGAGTGCAGACCTTCTAAAAACGAAATTCAAAAAACCCCTGACACAAACCTACTGCAGGGTTTTTTTAATATTGCAAATTCTTTTCTTCATTGCTGGAAGCAGCTAAATATTTTTAGGGTAAGTTCCCATTCCCTCCTTCCTGCGAGTAATGCGGGCTAGTATTTGCTGTGTTCCATTTGGGGAAAACTTTCTTTCCTGGCCTCCTCAGACCATCTCATAAACTTTTAAAGGGATTTAATTAAGTAACTTTGTTCTTGTAATAAAATTACCTAACTTCCTCCATGTCTTCCCATCTAACTTCAGCATGCTCTCAGGTTTCTTGTGTGCTGCCACTCTCTGGGCTGTGTGGTCATGAGTAGAGGTGATATATTGGTATGATTAAGTGAAATGTGCATAGTTGATTAGCTTTTCATTGGGCAGCCACCCAGAGCACTGAAACTGTAGAGTGGGAATGCAATACTGAGGAAAACTTTGTCTAGATATTCCAAAATGGAGAAAAGGAGCTGCCAAGTGCAAATTAAAACCATTTGGTCTGAATACTGAGGATAATTGTCTCCTTCATTCACCAGGTTTAGATATAGTCTGCGCTGCTTGGATGTTTATTTTGTATCATATTCTGGTTCCACCATTAAGCTACTTATGTGTGAGTCTCATCAGACACACTTGTTGAATTATCTTACCCTTGTGGAACAAATCTCCAGATCAATAGCTCTTCATATATAACTATAATCATATAAGGATCTGGTTTTCTCTTCAAGTCAGTTTTATACTGCTGTCACTTTGCTGCATTCAGTGCTACACGAGGATGTAAATGAGACACAGACTTCGCCAACTGCCCTTTCAGATAGGAAACCCTCTTCACATCTACCTTTTCACCTCTCCAAACCTGCTTTGCTTTGGGAGATGAGGGTGGGCAAGAATACCAGCATCCCTAGTTAGCAGCCATCCTACATAGTTCAACCCTTTATACTGCTGAGGTTCAGGGGAGGGCAATCTTTTGTTAAATGTTTTCAAAACTAAATTTCACATGTCAAGGACACTATGTTCACACAAGAATGTGCATGAACACAGGCTTGTACATGCATAGACACACACATGTAGGAGGATATATATATGCTCACACAGAACATTGTGTGAGTGCACACGCACACATGGTCAAAGACCCAGAGGAACTGCCTGTCTGACAGTGTTTATCTTAGTGTCTTCTCAGATTAGCAGAGAAGCTCTTCTACAACTCTGTTCTTCTAGACTTAGAGACACAACATCAACAAGAGATCATAAGATCTTTTTTATCCCAAATTTTAAGGATCTTATAAAGTTCTCACCCTTATAGCTCTAGCCTTTTCTTTTTTATTATTTTTGGCACCCTATTGTTGGAAATATTTTCCTAATATTTATTCTCTATCTTCACAACTGGGATTTAAACCTATCATTTTTATCCTAGCCATGGTGGATAAAGAGAATAGATGGTTCTTCATGGCAATCTTTTCCATATTTTAAGACAAACATGTTCTTCATGAGTCCCTCTTCTCTAGACTAAAGAATCCCATTTTTTCTTTACAGTCCCTGTTCTCCTGTGGACATCCAGAGGCTACTGCCCTCCTAGAAGACTGCTCCTACAACTGACACAATGCCCAGGAAAAGGAAAAGTGAGAGGATTCCTTATATAAAAGGATGTGCTTCTTTTTTTACCTCTTCAATTGTGTATGTTTTTTTTTCAAACAGAGTAGTTAGTTGACTCATATGCAGTTTGAAATCCCTCAAATTCTTTTCTGCAAACCTTCTGATCAGCTGGATTTTTCCCCTATTACATGTATAGAGATACTAATTCTGACCTAAGTACAGGAATCTGCATTACTCCTTTCTGACCTCGTCTGTTTATCAGAGTATTGCTCCAGTGGACAAGGACCTTTTCCATTCTAGTCTTACACTGTCAGAAGTGCCTGCTAACCACCCTGTTTGATGCTGTTTTCAAAGGCCACTAAGGTTTTCTTTACTCTGTTTGCAAATGAAACTATAAAATACCATGGAATTTGGGAGGTCATGTTAAAAAAATATGTGCTGTTTAGTTGTGAATGCTTATACCAACATTTTAAAGGCAATTTTCAGCCAACTGTGCACCCATCTCAGTCTAATTTAGTTGGGCTGTATTTCCTAGCACACTTTCAAGAGCCTCAGTCACTGGAGATATTCCAGAACTGCCTGGATCCTGCCTGCAATCCTGGGCCTTGTGCTCTAGGATGACCCTGCTTGAGCAGAGAGGCTGAAACAGATGACCCACTGTGGTGTCTTCCATCTTTGCACATTCTGTGGTTTTGTGACTCTGTGTGTGCTAAAAACAGTCAAAAAATCACATCAGTAGAGGGGGAAAGAATGAATATTCTGCCCAGGCTTAATGCCTCATTTATTCTCTTTGAATTAACAACTGAAAGATTTAAGATACTTACAGGGGCCTATGAAAGTACAAAATGTAAGAAGAGTGATGCAGAAGATTGTTATTTATTTTACCTGAGTCTTGGGTTTTACTAGTTTTTCCACATTGAAGTTCATTGCTAAATTATCTTTTTTGTAATAAATATTTTTCTATACTGATATTAATGGTTGCAGGTCAGGTGACAATGGAACTTCTTTGGGCTCAATTTCTTGTGCAAGTATAAATGAGAAAAGATTACAACAGATTTCTTTTCTTTTTAAAAGCACTCCCATTTGCTTCTGGGGTTATGAGATGCAGATCTGTTGCACTTACATGTACAAGTATGACCTGAAATTTCATGTTACAGATAACAGAAACCTCTTGTTTGTATTTCAGCCTCATTTGCTGCCAACTGGAAAGCCTGCTTCAGCAAACTGAGACCTTGATTTGATGAAGTGCCTTAATTTGTGCATCATTTGATGTCTGTGAAGAGGCCAATCTTCTCCAGTGTGGTTATTGAATTTTTAAAGGATGTACATGTTCCTTCATGTGCTTTGCTGGGCTCAACTTTTGTTCAAGTGAGGAAAGATGGGATATTAATTGAAATAAGCCATCTTGTTTGTAAAGTAGGCACTTGACTGTAGAAGGATTCTCATATTTTTTATGACTTTTAAGTTTATTTGTGTCTCCATGGACAAAAGGCCAGTTTCTTTTGATGAAATGAGCTCTGGAGGATAATGGTGGGATAGTTTTAATTCTTTTGCTTTCTGATCCTCAAATTCTTTGAGTTGGTGCATAGTTCTGCCTTGGTTAGTTCTGTGGAGGCGTAGTCTCTAGTGGGGAGGGTTAGTTTTCACATACTTTACTGTATGTCCTCACTTTGTAACTTACTGTACTCTGAGCCCATAGGATGGCTGGGGGAATGGTATGTTTACATTTGTTGGTTCCTGGGACTGAATTTCAGTGTGACTCAGAAATGCTTTGTCTGCGGACACTGAGTCATGGATAAGGGTTTTCTTATGTCTGGCACGATGTTAAATTCCATTCTTGACTGGTGGCTCAGTGTTTTTGGAGAGATAGAGATAGAGCACTGAACATAAATTTTAAATGAGCTAAAGGTTTGGGATGCAAGGCCTAGGAGTTTACTTCCTGCTATCTGTAAGGTTAACGAGTGCATAGAGATGATGTCATTATTTTAAATCTCGTTGGCTCTATTCTCTCATTCCACGGAAGCACTACTAAACTGGGAGAATTTTCAGATGCTGAGCTTTCCTTCTCTTCAGAGCTCTGAATTCATAGAGTAGTTTGGGTTGAAAGGGACATTTCAAAGCCACCTACTCCAAATCCCCTGCAATGAACAGGGATGTCTCCAACCAGATCAGGTTATTCAGAGCTCCATCCAACCTGGCCTTGAATGTTCCAGGAATGTCTATTCCTACTACCTCTCTGGGAAACCTTTCCACTGTTTCACCACCCTCACCATAAAAAATGTATTCCTTTTATCCAGTCTAAATCTATCTTCTTTTGATTTAAAACCATTTCCCTTTGTCCTGTCCCAACAAGCCCTGAAGACAAACTGAATGGTTTGCTCTAGGTGCAAATCAGATGCAGTACAACCCCAAGTGGAATCCAGCCAGGGAATGGTCCTTTTGGAAGTGTTGAACCATGTATGTGAAAGAGTCATTTGTTTCATGAGGTTGGTTCAAATCTGAAAAAAGCCCTGTGAACTGCATATGGGGTGAAGGTGTCAGCAGTGACTGTCTTGATTATCTACTCTGTCACACCACTTGCTAGCATAGATATAACTGATGACTGAAGTTTTCCTCTTCTTAGAAGCTTTTCTTTTGTTGGTTAAATCATGATCTTGTCCTGATACCTCTAAGAAACAACAAGCTTCTAGTAGCCACCATGTTTCCTTAACTAATAGCCAAGGGCAGCATACTTTGTAAAGTTCAGGTGATTTGAGACTGCTCACGTGTATCTAAAATGCTTCCAGCTAGGATCACGCAAGCCATAATATGTGAGTTAGCTTTAGCCATTGTCTGTTAAATCTATTAAACTTTTAGGTGCTCAAATCAACTTTGTCAAGATTATTCACAGACTCTTCTTTAATCTTGTATTCTTGTCATTCTCTTTGGTTTTACTTGATTGATCTCTTTGAGGATTCTTCTTGAAGTTCTTAAATAGTTCATTATTCATGGGGTCAGACAGGCTTCTTCAAACATGGGAGATCCCACTTCCAGAGCTGGGAATGCGTGCAAGTATGTTTAAGACCTGTAGTGGTGGTCTTTTTTGTGCTGGAAATTAAACACCATTTTATAAGAAACTGCAATAGAGGCTTTATTCTGTTTTAATAATGAAAGATGACAATGGTATGATTTCTACATTTGAGTTATAATTAAGAAGATGTTACATGCCTGGACTAGGTAGATTAAAGGACAGAACTGGAGCTTATAAATTTGTGATAAGGTTCACACTGTGCTGGGGCTTAGGCAAGAGGATGTGTATCTAAAGTAGAACACTCATACAGCTTTCAAAGAAGAGGGAACTGGCTGCCCTACTCATGACCCTTCCCTGTTGGCTGGGTGAGAAGGAAAAGTAACTTATAAAGTCTACCTTTCTTACTTCAAAGGAGGAAGGAACTGGGAAAAGGACAGAAGAAGGAAAAAGAAACACAGGGATTAAAGGAAGCACCCAAATATATTCAAAGTGCTGATCCTTGCCTTCAGGAACTTGTTTTACTGCCTTGGTTAGCTGAATCATGAGGTTGTTTTTATATATTCCCCCAAGATATTCAAGCTCTTAAAAATTCTTGGAAAAATTCCAGCTATTCTCCAGAAATATTTTCCACTCTGCCTCTAGGATTTCAGCATAGGATTTGCTATGAGATTTTTAGGGCCTGGTTAATTCCAAATTTTCACATCTCTTTTGTGGGACACTTTGAGAATTTGCGCAGCTAGAAAGAGAGAGAGACAGAGAAAGGAGAAAGAGAGAGTAATGTAGGGTAGCAGCAGGAGACAGAAATTTCTCCACTTTGATTAGAGAAGAGATGGAGAGGGCAATTTTCATAAGAAATCATTTCTCTAATGACTTCATGTATTGACTTCTCTGCTGCTCAATACCTGCACAAGTCTTCACTGCAGAGTGAGTGTGCAGTGCTTTAATTGCCTTGTTAAAGAAGAGAGGAATCTCTCCACAGCACAGAGCCATGAAGTCTTGCAGGCATCTCATACTGCACTAAAGGTATTGGAAACCTTGCTACTGTAATTATTGGCCTTTCCTGCTTGAAGACTTATGAATGCCTTTTTCTTGGATAACTCAATCACTCTGCACTTTAAACCTCATATAAAGTTCTGACATGGATGGTCTGAACTTGCAGTCAAATATCTGCCCTTGAAAGCCACCAGTCTCATTCTCTAGGGTCTTAGCTGTAACTCTAACTGTCCTGTCACTGTTCAAAGTGACACAAGGGTTTTTGCCCCTCTTTCTCTTGCCTCACATAAAATTCATTCCTTATAATTGTATTTGAATTCTTGACTGTCTGACAGAGGTACCTGATATTTTCAGCACTGTCTTTCTCTCTACTGTATTTCCCAAAATTTATGAGAAAAGGAAACACTGAATATTAATTAAAATAAAAATAAAGCCAAAGTAGCTGTCTGTGTGACTCCATTCTATTGAGTTTTATAAAAGGTGACAGAAATATATAATAAATCTTAACTGAATGTCTACGCCTGTATACTTGTGATTCTGTGTTGAATGCTGGTTCGGTGGGTTTTTGTGGTTCTTTTTTTTTTTTTTTTTTTTTGTTTTTGGTTTTTTTCTGTTTTGTTTTTCTTTTTCTGTGTAACTGTTTTGGGTTTTTTTCTTTCCCAGTTACTGGTTTTTGGAGGAACAATACCCTGTATATGAAGCACACAGACAAACACTGTGAACTGGGACTGAAAGGGCTGTGATAGCCCAAGGAATCCACGTGCCCAAGCAAATTGATTATTCTTTGCTATGTGAGAATGTGTCTCTGCACATGAAACCTTAGTAACAATGGGAAAGTGAAGAAGGGGTGTCTGGGATTTTGCATTACTATGTAGGCTCATTCTCTGAGGACATTAAAAAATTCCTCAGCTTGAGGCAAAACATTCATATATCTTCATTGTTTCTTCTGTTTCTAGCTACCTGGTGAAGTACCCTTGAGTTTACTTTGATGTGCACAGAAAAAAAATTTAAGAAGTTATGCCACACATTTAATCTTCACTGTCCTTAATAGACAGGGATGGTGTGTTTATTTTACTGGCAGAGAAGTTATACAGATCTCTCTCCACACACTGTTCCCATGTCCACACCTACACAAAATCTGCTGTCTTGCTTTGACTGGGAAATGTCAATTATCCAGTGGTTTAGGGCTGGCAGCTCATTTGAGTTGTCTGTAAATTACAGTCCTCTAGGATGATACCAGCAGAAAGCCTTGCCAAATCCCATCACAAACCACATACCCCATCACACTGAGCATGCAGAAATTAGGGGATAGGTGAAGGGTCACTGTGGATGTTAACCAACATTCATCCCATTTCTACAGTAAAAAACCCAAGAAATTGCTCAATCTACCTAGTATGGTTTGAGTTACCTGATTTTTTCCCACTTGGCACAGTGTCAGGTTGTTATAGATACCTTTCAGGTCCTGTGTAATATTTGATATTGCTATCTGGATGTCTTAGACACCTTAGGATGTCTTAAATATCCTAAGCACTATATGCCATGTGTGGACAACTGAGGTCCTCAGAGTTCAGATTACTGAAAATATAAGAAATAACTTGTTCAATACATTATAGGATGTATGATATATATTAGTAAATAAACTCTACAGACAGTTGAAGTCTTCTGGGAGTCAGTATGTTTTGTAGACAGCTCCAGATGGAAGCATGCTGACACATCAGGTGCCCTCTGAAGCGTCCTAGAATCTGAAACTTTCCCGTGGGGATGAATGCTCAGACCTACAGAAAACACTCCCTCCCCACCCCCCACAGACACATGTTTTGTGGGATGCCCTTGGGCATCTAAAATGGCATCATGTTTAGGTGGCTGGATCTCAGTGCACAGCTTAACCTCAGGAGAACTCAGGTGCCTGAATTGCCCAGAAGATCTCAGTTGTGGTGTGTAGTTCAAAGGATGACACAGAGGGAGTGTTGCATCATGGCCCTGAGATGCCTTCTACCTCTGCACCCTCAAGGAAGTGCTCTGTCTTCCTGGATTTCTAAGCAACTGTTCTGATAAGGACGCAGGGAGCAGCTTGTCTCTGAGATCAGTGTCATGGAATCTGTTTCCAAAGATGTGCAGTCCTTCTCATGGGCCGGAGGAGCATTCATCTGTCTCTCTCCCCACTGCCCTGTTCAACTTCAGACCACTCTTTATCTTCCCACTCCATTCAGCTTCCTGGACTCCTGCCCCAAAACATTTCCCCCTGGACTCTTTACCAGTTGAAGTCAGAAGAAGGTCAGTTCACAGTGTAAATGTTTACACAATAAACTTTACTCTTTCTATACTTGAAGATAACTCTCCATGTTTTTAACCTCCCAGTGAACCTCATGATAGTGGTAGGAAGTCTGTTTTCTCAGTGAGCCCTAGGAAAAAAAAGAAAAAGAGGAATATGTAGGTCAGGCTGTTTTAGAGAGCCTGTGAGCTGAGGCAAACCACTACCTCAGGCATCAGTGTCAGACAGACTATTTTCCAATTCTCCTGTCCTAGGAAATCTGATTATTTGTGTCTTGAGGTTTGTGGTGTTTGATGCCTTTGTTTAAATTCTTCGTCCTGGAGTCCTGTGATGTTGTTTTTCATTGAAAAATAAATTACCTTAGCCTTTACAATCGTATAAGAAAACTGGAAGACATGAAGCTCAGATGTTCAAGGTTTCAAAAGGAGACTGAAGATGCAAGTTGGTTGTTAAGATTTTGTGAAGGGCAGAGAAGAAATGGAGAAGACTGAGTCAAAATTTTTGAAATTGGCAAGGTATACCTTTTCCCCATGCATTTTTTTTCACTAAGCCCATACAACTTCTCTCTTTTTTAGTTTATTTTTTTAAAGTAGAAATATTCATTAAATATTGGAAATATTTTTATGTTCCATTTTCTGGACTTTTTTTTTCCTGTCTCTGAAACTGTCTTGCTTTTGTTTTGTTTTTAGTTTTCTTTTTTTCTTCTGTTTTGTTTTTGCCTTGAACATCATAGCAAAGAATATATTCAAGGTGAGATTTGAAAACAGATAATGTGTAAGTGCTGTTGGTGTTGACAGGAAGTCTCTTATATGTGAAGGGCAGCATAAGATAAAAGTTGTTTTTTCAGTTTCCAAACAAGTGGCTGATAGAGCTGGTATCTCATACTTAAGGGAAGTAGAAGTTGACACAATTTGAAAACAAAGGTGAGGGAGTTGGGACTCAGGATGGAAGGCTACATTTAAGCACACTGAGATTCAGTATAGCTGTTTACTGACTTGGTAATGCGAGAAGGAAAGCTCGAGAAACAAAAAAGAGGAGTCAGGTTCTCTCCAGAAGACTGATCTAAGTTAACAGCAATGAAAAATTTCTGCAAGAACAAAAGAGCATCTGGAGGCACACTTGTGTACAGCTACCCTGCCAAGGGACTCGGGGTGGCTGGGAGAGGGCTCAGGGAAAACAGAGGGCACGTAGGACGCACTCCCTGCTTGTGCATTGAGCTCATTCTCCAAAGGCACACTCATGGAAGTCTCTGTTCTGTTGACTGTGTAGATAAAATCAAGATTTGTGCTTCCAAGTCTGTCCTTCCAGCACTTCCCTTGAACACTACTTTCATGCAGACACAGGTGAAACAAAGTCAAAGAATCCCATGCATGTGTGTGTTTGCTTATGGGTACATCTATTTTGAGTTATCATGGGCAAGCAGGATGTCCAAGTTAGTTTTCTGTGATTTATAGTGGGATTTTTGCATAAAAAGAAACACTATTTCTGTAAAGTATTATACATTTCCTTTAGGGAAGGCTAAATCTGCCATATTAATTCAGCTAAATTCAGATTTTTGTGATAAATGATGGAAATATGTTTTAGATAGTCATAGAAAATCTATCCAACAGTCTCGTGATAGTCAAATGGACAAATAAAAAAGCTTTAGTTGAAGTTGAATAAAAGTCAGTTCATCATAACAGGATAAAATAGTGGCAAACAAGGAAAACAAAAAAGCCTATATTGAGAAGTAACTATAAATCACCAGTAGAGCTAGAAATATTTCTCTGAGGAGGGTACTGAAATATGTTAGGTTGAATGGAAACATATGCCTAACAGGTTGAAGCAAATCAAAGGCTTTAAACAAAAAAGAAGGTACTGTAGTAAGCCACAGGGGATCGCTGCCCTACTCTACTCTCAATGGTTTCTTAGACACTATGGTTTTATACTAAAATATCTCTTCTCTATGTGGTAATGTAAAACCTAGAGGTAAATGTAAAGCTTCTGATTGTGAGAACATGAGAACTCAGCTGTATGAATAAGAAAGCTCAGGACAGTAGGAAACATCAGAGTAAAACTACAACATATTTGTTAGCTGCTAATTTAAAAGTGCCTATTTTTGTTGTTATCCAATTTCATTTTGTCTCATTACATGCAAAAATTTGTCAAGTTGTCAGAAAGTTGATTCACTGGCACATATGAAATTTTTCTGAAGGTAACTTTCCTCCCCTGTGCCCCCTTTTGTCTGGCTAAGCACCTCAATGAGGTGAAAGCAGAGCTTGTTTACTGGAGCTTTTGCTGTTTGAACTGGTCTCCAAAATACAGTTTTGCCACAGTTATATTTTTAGTATCCTCTGTGTTGCAACAGCAGTCAGCAGTGACACGCTCATGTTATGAATCTGCAGTGGTTTGTCATTTCTTCAGCTACAGACTTTGGCAAAAACCCATTTGTGGTGTTTACAAGCACCGCGGCAGCACCAGGGATTTGGGCACACTAACCAGTCATATAGAGTTTCTTAGGCCAGCTGGAATTTAATTTCAAATAATGAACAAAAATGTTTGGTGTTTTTAATAGGTTGAATGAAGAAAAGTGTGTTTGGAAGAAGCTTGCATCAGCTTAAAAGAATCACTTCTGCAGTCTCCTTGATACAGTTTGGCTATGGCATACCAAAAATCCAGCACCCTATACTGAGTTATACATGGAAAGCAGAGCTGGAACACTAAAAGTAAAGGTGGTGCCAAAATGCAATGCTGCTTCCTGGCAGCACTGCAAGCTCCTCGCACTCTGTTCTCATTGGAATTTCCCTTTGCTCCCAGGTGGCTCTGTGCTGGAATCCAGTGGTGGATGTTATGAGCTCATTAGCAAAGACACTAGGGGAATACAGTTGTATAGCACAAGAGCAGTGGGTTATAGTAATTCTGGGCTGCAGAAGTGCCCTAATATTGTTTTATTCTCATTCTTTTCATTTGTAACTGAATTTGCTAGGCCCTAGTCCTGGAGTGTGCCAAAACCTATCAGAAAAGGAAGCCTGACTGTTCTTTCACCTGTGGGTACTTCTTTCCTAGAAGCACTCTAGAATAAGTTCTCTAGAAGCAATTTAGAATAAACTGACCTTGGAAGTACAAGTAAGATCCATTTCTCCTGCTTCTATCCCTTAGTCTCTCTAAGAAAAAGGTATAAAGGAATGCTGACAGATATCTATGGCTTTTCTGGAAGTATTCAGATGCAATATATCAAGATCTATTTTTTGGCTGTCCCATTATTGGACACATGACCAGTTGAAATGCATTGGTTTATACAGTGGGAGAGTTCATACATGTGGAGTTGTGCAGAGGGGCTCCTTGAATCTATTCTCAAAACAGACCATGGGAGATGAGTGAGATTAATGCCTTTCCCAAGATGTGACGTGCCCATTTGCTCCTGCTACCCATTTGTCCATAGCCTTGACATAAAACAGCAAATGCCTGCCTTTTTATCACTGTGGCAGACAGTGGAGACAGTGGCAGAGAGGACACAGGGCTATTGAGACATGGAGTCCCAGGCCGTGTATTAAAGACTAGTTGCATAATTTTGACATGCAGGACTTGGCCTTTAGGTTAAGTACTCCCACTGTAAAATGTAGTGGGGAACAACAAGATTTAGAAACAGGAGGTTTCTGTGTGAAGCCTGAAACTGGAAGTTAAATGGGTGCAAAAGTTCTAGAACTCAGGAGCAAGAACAACATGAGAGGAACAGTTTCTTAATGTTTTTTCTGGAGTAAATAATTATTCCAAATTGCAACCCAGTCTCTTGGTACTGAATTTTTGTCAAGTAGGAATGGCTGATAGTTGTATAAATCCTAAAACTGGTAAATATTTTAAAATGGCAATCTGCAAATTAAGTGTTTATGAGAGCTGAAAAGGAAAATTTATCCTGCTAAGTTTTTCAAACCTCAGAAGTTTCCTTGATGCACTTTGAAATTGTAGGCTAGGAAAAAAAGCAGTATCTTGGATGCTGCCTCAGCTATAAACTGCCACTCTGAATGAGGCAGAGATGCCATTTTCAGTGGGATGCTCCAGATAGCTTCCCTGAGCAGCGTGTGAATGTCTGCTCTCACTTTGTGAAATGATCTCCTTTACTTTGAGAAGATGCTTTGTACATAGCTGGAAAGGTGTTATTCATTCCCACAGAAAGTTTTGGTTATAATGAATAGAAATTAACCTCACAAAAAGTAATCAAGGGAAAAAAACCCAACCCCACTAAAAATAGTTTCCTAAGTATTTTTCAAACTGCCTCTGTGGAGCAGTTTTAATTTCAACATTCCCCAAAACTATTTTTTATTTCTGCCACCCAAGAAGGAGCACAGGAGAAAGAAAATAGAAATGGCTCTGTGAGATGCATGTTAATGGCTAGAATATCAGAGATTTAAATGCAGAGTCTGAACAATCTGAGTACAGAGCAGCTAAACAAGAAGTTGGTTGTTATGTGCTCTGTATTGATGTAATTAATATTAGCCATAAGAAAAAGTGTTGGGAACCTACAGGAGTTAGGGAAAGTTTATGGCTGTGGCATGAGAAGGTGGTAACTTCCCACACAAACTGAATGTGATGCAACTTACCTCTACATATTTAGACTTTGACCTTTTAGTTTCCAGGGGCAGAGATTGTGTTTTCTTTTTGAATGCCCAAATATTTTGAGAAGAATGAAGCTTAATTGCAAAAAAATGTTTCTGGAAAGAGACACTGTGGCTGAAATTCCACTACCTTTGCCAAGCAGAGTTTCTTTGCATCATTAGCACTCATCTGGTGGGAGGTGAGGTGCCCTGTGAGAGCCACCATCTGTTCCAGCCATGACTGTACTTGTTTGGTGCCAGACTACGCTGGTCACTAGGTTCTCACATGTCCTTTGGTCCCCCACAGACCTATTGCTGCTGTTGAGGCTCTCCATGCACTTACCATGTGCTGGGACCTTTGCTGTAGCTGTATTATCCTGGTAATCACCAAAGTGGCCTTCACTGCCACTGAGGAGAAAGAAGTGAAAGTCCTCGAGGTAGATGTAACTATGCATGGTGTTTGAGAAGTGTCAGTGCTACCAAGTCTTATGGGTTCTTAGCTCAAATCAACTAGGAAAAAAAATTGTGAAGGAAAGTTGCAAAAACATGACCTGAGCTCACCCTGTATTGAAAGAGAAATAAACCTCACAAATGGATTAATTTATTTTTCAGTAACTCATGTTACAGCTAATCTCATGATGTTTTGTGGCTTGACTCACAGTTTTCAAAAGCTTGAGGTTGGCAATAGTGAGTAATACGTAGATTGCCACATACAGAGCAAAACTAGCTCTTTTCCCCTTTTTCTAATTCAAGGGTTATACAATACCAAAACCAAATTCTGCTGGGGCTCTCATCTGCTGTCATAGGAAGGAATGTGTTTGACAGTCCAATTCTCTGTCTTTAGAAAGAAGAGTGGAATCTCAACAACTACATCCCATACTTAAGTAAATGTTCTGTAAGCCATGAAACTAGTGAGCCTCTATTTCCTTATAAATTTTCGTTGATTACCTCTGAGGACGTTATCTTTGTTGTCATTCAGGCTTCTCTCCTCTTCAGATCTCTATAAAACTGACTAATAATTTGAAAACACTTGTTGCTAGTCTCTTGACGTATATTTTAACTATAGTCTGAATCTGCTTTCCAGTCAGTATTTGCTGCTTCAGCACTGGGATTTTATAAGGGAAAATTGGTGAAAGTATTTATATTTGTTTTTGCATTTATATTTACATGTAAATTTATATTTATATTTTTATTTATATTTTGAAGTATTTAAAAATTTAAAGTTTTCCAGATCACCTATTATGATTTCATTGAATCCATGGCTCCCTTTCTATAGCACAAATAAAAGTTTTCAGTGTACAACAATGATTAGAGAGCACATTAATTGTCTTAGAAGACATTGTGGTTTACTTAGTGCTACTCACTTTGATTTTCTTCAGAAGGATGCTTTAACACTATGCTGTGATCACTGCTAGAGGATTCTCAATCTGGACACACAGAGGTGTAGAACATTACTGCATTGCCACTGGTTATTGCAGTGTGTTGCCACTCATCATTTCAAAATTATTTACTCTGTGGGAGCACAGCACTGTTGTGAATCCCCATCTGTGCAGCCAGAGAAGGGCTGGTTATCTTGTGCTGCATGGAGGGACCATAATTGCCTTTTCATCTATTTGCAGGGATTAATCCCAAACCTGTATCCATAACTGGTGAGATAATTAACTCTTTAATTATTGATTCACACTTTATGCCATGCATACATATAATAATTGCCTTCATGTTTTCTTCTATTCCATTGTCTTCTAGCTTCTTTTAGCAGACCACTGTCTTTCCCAACACTTCAGGAGAAAGGACTGAGTACTGAGATGTCTGTCTCCTCTATATCCTACAGATGTAAAAATAATTTCCTTTTTTGCCTCCACCAGTAAGAATGGAACATTGCCTTGGTGAAAAGGGCTGGTTATGCAAAACTTCAGCACAGTTGCAAAGCAAAGCAAAAATAAAACAAATTAGTGTGCCATAGGGAAAGTCCTTCCTTCAACCAAAATGTGACATTAAAAAAAATATGTTCATGCTTTTTTATTAAATATTTAGAAATATCTTCATTTTTGCTACTAAGAATAAAATTGTGCATTTTTTATTTTTAAAAAATCTAAGCTCCATTCCTAATTAGTGTTATCAAAAGACATAGACAGATTATTCTGATGTCTTTTTATCTCTGCATGATGAATGCCTTCAAATATCCTCCCTTCTCCCATTAACAGTTGGATGTCATTTGAAAACTGAGTAATAATAGCAACTATTCTCAGCAGAAGTGTTGAAGTCCTCCCTCTGGAGGCTACTGCACAATAAAATATGTATGCCACATTTCAACCATAGAGGCATAGATGGCTAGAATTTTCTTTTTTTCTAACAGTAATTGAAAAGCTAGGGATTTGCAAGCAAAGATATCTTCAGAATATCTTCTCATGTCGCAAACATTGTAGAGGTTGTTGGTCAGAAGTCAAGATCTCGTGGACCTTTCCATACTAGAATGTTTTCATTGTATCAATAAGAGATTTACCTGGCATAATTTTTGCCCATTTCACAAAGCACTAATTCTTGAATTTCTTGTTTTAGCATCTGTGATTAAACTTCCTTCCTGTCCCCCCTAATATATGGTTGTTTTTTCTTTTTCCTAGCAGTGATAATGAAATACTAAGCGCGTTTCATTTTTGCAGAGTAAACATAAGGTAAGAAATCCACTTGTATTTGTAGCAAGCTGTGTCTGATGCTTATTAGGTTGCTCCTCCAGTATTGTTTATATAGTCTGCATGTCAGTGGTTCACTTGACTACAGATTTGCTCACACTCGTAGGAGACATATGTTTTACATCATTATGCATTTAACCATAAGTCTCCATAGTTCTAATGGAGGAAGATAATAAGAGTTTCATGTGTTACTTTGACTTTATAGTAGGATTTTAGTAGATAATCAGATACCATCTGTGGGAATTAAGACTTTGCTCTTAATTTTGCTAGCATTTTGGATGGAATATTTTATAAGGAGGTCATGCACTATAGTACACTAATTGTCCTGCAAGGCTTGGCTTGAGACTTCTGTTTCACCACACCTGTGGGCACTTCTGTTAAGTAGCTGACTCCCCACCACTGAATTGGTACAAGATTTCTTGTCCCTTTCAAAACAAGGAGCATCATTATCTTTCTATTTTTACTGTTGTAGGAGATTTTAAAAAATCCATCTTGACAATAATCATGGTAGTTTATAAAATTAGTGGCAAACCAATTTCCAACAGTCAATTTGCCTGTTGTCTGAGCAAAAATTTTCATCATTGCTTAACGCACAGTCCTTGTACTTGTCAGATAATTTACAGTAAACACACGTCCTCTTAATTACATCATAGCAGCTTAAACAGATTTGTAGAGCCATTAAAAAATCAATACCTAGCTTTTAGGTGATGAATTAATTAACAGAGTGTGAATGCTGCAAGTTTGCTTTATCCACCATGCACTATGCCTTCGTAGCCTCATCATCAATAGAGGGAAGTGCCAAATTGCATAAAGTTGATAGGTTGAAAATGCTTATAAAATACACTACTTTCTTTTTGGCCTAATGGCCATTCCTGTAAACCTTTGTGATAGTCCAAAAACATGGCACAAAATGTTTTATGTATATGTTAGATGTATAATGTGCAAAATCTGTATAAATATATGTATAATGTGCAAAATACCAAATGTATTGCCCCCTTCTTTAAGGCCCATGCTTTTAATTTTCTCTTTGTGCTAAACCCCAGTTGAATTCAAGGTGAGTTTTACATAAAGGCTTGGTTTGTAAGAGTAGTTTAATCAGCTTTGCAGCAAGAAATTGCAAGCTCAAAGCAAGCTTAAATGCCATATCTAGTAAGAGTTCACATACGTAAGAACATATACAGTGCAGTGGTTTTGGTTCCAAACAAAACCAAACTATGTTAAAACACAACCATCCTGATAAAGAAAGTTTTCCTTTTTTTTCCCCCAATCTTCCTGTTTTAGAGCTGGATCTAGAAGCAGAACAGTCAAATGTTAGGAAGCATAAATATCTTCTCGTATAGCAATTGTTATATAGCAATTCTGAATTGATTTCAAACAACTCTCTAAAAACTTCTCACAGGATCATTTATAAGTTTTCAATTATTATTTCTTCTAAATTAGGATGAGATAGACAATGCTGACTGGTAATACCATTGGGTTTTTTTCTAAAACCATTCATCATTGGCTAAAGTGAATAGGCTGCAAGATCATACTAAATAAAAGTAATACAGCTGTCATTTCACTGACTGGCTTGTAACTCTGAGAAGTGTAAGTCTACATTTTCAGTCCTTCATATTAGATAAGATCATTACCTATCAATATTCCTATTCCCAACTTCTGTTGCTGTCCTCTATTCATGTTGTGAAGTTCCTTTAGAAATATTTTCTTGGTAAATATAACACTAATTTCACGTCCTTGATTTGTGGTGACAGAGGAGAAGAAAGAGAAATGAAATTGTTCATTGTAAAGGAAGTGTTCAATTGATCCAAGTGGCTACACCTTTAACAAAAAGCTGGAAATACAGAAGCATTAAGTGTTTCTAAATTATGTCACTGAATTAATTCAAAACTTAGTTTTGATTCTGTAACAAGAAAATTCCACACTATCCAAATACATGGAACTGCTGAATGAACCAGCAACTGACAGCAGTATTTACTCCAGCATAGTCACTAAGTTGCTTTCATTTGATGTTTATTATCTGGGATTTATGAACTGTCTAGTTATTTAACTGCATTCACCTTGATGCACAGAATATCTGCCCTTCAAAATAGTTTCATTGTTTAATTATTAACTGCAGTCTTCATTCTGTGTGTGTGTGTGTGTGTCATTAACATAAATGTAGTTAATTTAAAATATTATTAAAAACACTGTTCTGTTCTACTACTTGTTTATATTTTGCTAATATGTTTAACATATTCATACCCATGTCAGAATTTCAGCTTAGAACTTAAAAGAATGCCAGCCAATTTATGATTGGCCTCTTATCACTTAAAGCTCCTTGAGCGGAAGTGGGTCAGCTGTGATGTAAAATTGGATTTTTCAATTAGCTTTCAGGTATGAGAAAAATGCATGCCAGCTTTAAAGCGTCCAGATTTTCATTTGTGTCTTGGAAGGCAGGCAATACTTTCCTCATTTGTTTGGATTTCATGCTACTACTGTATGTCCAAATAAAACAGAAAATATCTGAACTGGGTTTTTTTGGTTTTTTGGGGTTTTTTTGTTTTGTTTTGGTTTGGTTTGTTTTGGTTTGGTTTGGTTTGGTTTGGTTTTTGTTTTTGTTTTTGTTTTGGTTTGGGGTTTTTTGAGGTTTTTTTTGGTTTTTAAATTTTTTTTTTGTTGTTTTTGTTTTTGTTTTTTGGGTTTTTTTATGACAAGTATTGACAGAATAGGAGATGTGGCAGCTTTACCTAACTTTAAAGCTGTGATGGTGATTGGCACTACATTGCATTTGAAATCTCTTCTCTCTACTACTGGCTGTGGTGCATGTATCCTTCCTGTTGTTTTATTCCTAGTTTTTATCTTCCATTTTGTGTTTAGAGCATTCTTCAGAAATAGGCAAGCCTGTTCTGATAGAATATGAACTGCCACAACCTAAGAATGTCATTCTCTGAGACTCTGAGATTCAAACTTAGCATTAAATAAATTCATTCAGGGTTTTATTTCATGTTTTGGTCAAAGCAGGAAGAAAGAATAGAAGTAAAATATACTTTGAGATATTTAGTTCTGCATATAAATGAGGAAAGCATAAAAACAGGCTTTTATTTTTTTCTTTCTGGATGTTCCATGCAAATTTTCACACAGATTCAGTTAAGAATTTGTTAAAAAACTAGGCTTAAGAATAAATATTCAATATGGGAGCAGTGTTTCATTTTCCAAAGGGCTGCAATTTATTTTATCTCTTCTTGCTTCTCATTGATCAAAGACAGTGGAATAAACTATCTTGTTTCTTCCATCAATTTCTTCTCTCTTTGCCTTCTCTTTACAACAATTTGGAATGTTTTGTCATATTTAAGGCCTTGTACAAATTGGCCATAGCCTTAATCTCCAGCATACTTTTTACACAAGCATCTTAAAAGACAAGCCAACATAATTAAGGTTTCATATAGGTATCCATAACTAGGTGTCACCTGGCAGCTAATATTTTGCAGATTCAGTGAAGCATTTTTCTTCTTAATAATGTGGTAATATTTCTAGTATTAAGAATTTTTTCTCAGCTCCCTTGATAGCAAGAATCCCACTGCGATGCAGGGAGTTGCAGGTGCATGAGACCATACTCTCCAAAACAGCAAAGGACTATGCACACAAAGCCTCATTAAAAGATCAATTCCTTCAGCTGAAACTCTATTCTTGTGGATACACATTTTTCCAAGACAGGATTTTCTTTTTGATAAGTGGTTCATCCTTTCTCAGAAATCTGTGACATACATGGTGGTTTTTTTGAGTTATCAGTAGAATGGATGTTAATAATAACCAAATTCACATATTTCTGTGGTAAAATATTTAAGGTCATTTAATTAAGCTAAAAAGAATAAAACAGGCAAACAGTGATATTTTTATGCCACTTCTATGTTATTCTTAAGCAGTTATATTGGTTTATCATTGAAATATTAATCCCTTTTACAGGCAGCTTTCAAGATACATTGATCACTTTTGATAGGAGAGTTGGAAGATATTTTGGCACTGTCCTGTTCTGATGGTACTGAAAGGGTAAAACAAAAACATGAAGCTCTATCCAGCTCTCCAAATATAGTTTGGAATTCACTGTTGGACATGTGAAAAAATAATTTGGTAATAGTTTTCAGAACTCTTGTTGAGTATATTTGTACATTCTTTCAATGTGCAGGAACCATTTCATGCTCAATATGGGAATTAATGAGAAATGTTATTGCATATTTCACATTCAGGACAGGACCCTCCAGATTTTTGATTTCTTGAGTTTTGGTTTTTTTGCCTTTTTTCTTCTTGTCTTTCCTGGTCATGATGCAGAAGGAAGAATTTCAGTGTAAACTTCTTTTAAAAGGCCATATCATTTTCATTTTGCACCTCTTTTTCACTGCAAGGACATAGATTTCTTTTTATTTTTCAACTTCAGACTTACTAGCAAATGCTTCCTCAAATCCACTGTAAAACCAGTCTTAAAAATACTGGTGAGGTTGGGATCGATGTCCCTTAATTCACTGAAGCCAACATCAACAGAGGCCAGGTTCTCAGCAGATTGACTATGTGCTTTAATGGGATTTTTTTTCCATCGAATGTCTGGCAAATTTATCCGTTGAAGAGAAACGCACCTCGTGATTGAAACTGTAGCCTCACAGCAGGCTGAGCAGGACTTGAGAATAATTTGAGATTCTGAACACACATTTATTTTTATGCTCTGTGTGATCAAGTTGCTCCTAAATAAAGCACATGGCAATTCATCTGACAGAAAGGAAACAAATTACAGTACCTTTTTCTAATAGCCACACATGTACACAGCTACCCACTACAGATTTTCCCCTAGGAAGGCCAGGTCACAGGGAAGAACCTTGACCTCGACATTTACTGCTTTTTTGGGGGGGGTTTTATATTTTTCCTGACATAGCACTACAGACTTCAGCAGAGACCCATTTCCCATCCATCTTGTTTGCTCTTCTGCTGCCACCTCTTTGCTGTTTCAGCTGCAGAGAAGGCAGGGCAGGCAGCTGATGCTGTTTCTGACATGTGTTGGGAAGGGTGAGTGACACTGTGGCTTTTACATTAGTAAAGAGTTGCTAGAAGTTTCTGTAAATTCAAGCAAGAGGTGAGGTAAAAGAAGGCTGGATAATTTATTGTTTGAAGAAAATAAATGAAGGGAAAGGAGTAGAATGTTACTCCTCTTTATTTTTATTTCCAGCCCCACACTCCAATTTATCTATGAAAGCTTGAGCTATTTTATTGTCATGAGAAAGGCCACTTCTCTCTTTGATGATTTTTTTCATTGACATATTACCATGTGCACTTGGTCTAGAAAAAGAAATATTTAGAAAATGAAAATTGTGATTGTTCTAGCTGGACTTTGTTTAGAAAGTAGGAGAACCCCTTAAGACTTCCCTTCCAGAGAGCCATGGAGGTGTCATATCCACAGTGTTTTGTCTAGGCCTGGTTTTGGTGGTCTGGAGAGAGCCCTTTGGCTTACCTGACTCACTGATGCAGGGATTATTATTGAGGAATATTCAAGAGAATTTTTTTGCTATTACGGGCTCTCTGTAGGGTTTTCTAGGCTGGGGTGAGTAGGACTGGCATACAAATAATAATTCGGTCACTATTATCTGGATCACTAGGATGCAGCAGCCTGGAATGGGAAAAACAAGACTGGTCAAGGATGCCTGTTTCTAGTAACTGTTTTTAACATTTTTCTGGAGTTTAATATCGTAACTGATGGAAAGGAAAAGGATATTCCAGTTCTACTTCTGCTCCCTGTATATACTGGCAGGACTGCTTTTATTGTATCAAAACCTGTTTCCTTGTGATGAATAATTTTTTAAGCAAGTGAAAACACAGAAAGTGTCTTATCTCCTCTGGTAGGTGTTTGTAACTTTAATTGTGCAAGATGCTCTCGATGTTACATCTTTATCCTTTATTACATCTCTTTCATACCACGCCTTCATGTTTCTGTTTCTTCTGTAGTTCTGAAATAAACAATGTCTTTGATACTGCTGGGTTCTACTGTTTTGCAGCTTTGGTCAATACCAATTTCATGTCCCTGTGCTACTTAGCTTGTAGCTCTTTTCACATCTTTTCCTGCTTCAGTGGCTGTTGCTTTGTGATCGCCTCTGTACGCTGCTTTGATCTAACTTAGTTGCTGTCAGATATGTGCATAACAGTTTTAAGAACAATGGCAGGCTCAGTTTTTCTACTTGCCTTTCATCACAGGTGGCCCATCTGCTGGTCTTTGTGTCTTGATTAAGAGCAGCTAAAAAAAATACCACTAAAACTCTTGACTATTGCTAAACTACTGCACCTCATTATCTATTTCATGCTGCAATCTGCTCTGGCCACAGAATGTTCTGGTGATTGTATGGCATAATAGTAAAATAAAACACATATATTTTTCAGGTGGGCCATAAAAACATGCTTCCTGGGAAAACATTCAGTATTTTTATTTGAAATGGAAATTGAAAACTTCTGTTGTTTCTTTGCTGTTGGGCTTGTTTTGTTATTTCTTTTTCTTTCTTTTCCTTAGTATCTCCCTCTTCTTCCTCTGCTCTTCCTGTTTTCTGAATTTGTTGATTCTTTTGCATACCACCTGAGCCAGAGTGAGCATTGCTGGGCTAGGGCTTCAGATGATATGGAAAAAACCTGTGTCAGGACACAGAGCAGGAAAGTCTCCTTTTGTAGGCTTAAATAGTCTGTAATTGCCAAGAAGGGTATAGTAGCAGAAAAAACAACAAAAATTGGTCTGCTCATACTGCTAATTCCCCAGCTCTCTGTGCTTTCTTTCGACCCAGGACATCTGTAAAACTAGATCTGAACTGTGCTGTCATTCCCACCCCGATCTATACCTGCCCATCTACCCTACTTCTCTCCTTTGAGAATATCTTGCATTTTAAATCAATGCCAATTGATTAAACGGGGCTGTGATGCTCAAGATAAACAAGCAGTTAAGGGTAGACTGTCTGTGTTTGAGCTTTCTGTATGGATTTCACCGCCACAATCACTTGAAACAAGGACCATTGGATTCTTACCTGAAAAATAGCACTCAGAAGTCTGACTTTAAAAGAACTGTAGTCAGAAATGGATGATCTGCTGAATTAAAAATCCAGCATCTTGATGAATTAAAACCTCACTGCACCAGGTAGTGAATGGAATGTAGAGAGTTCTGACTATCAGCTGGTCACCCATGATAGAAAGCAAAGGATGAAATCAGATGGTCATAACCCTCTTCAGTAGTTTTACATCACGGCATGGATTTCCATGCCTAGCTGTTGTGCAACAGCTCATGTACATCTTTTCCTATAGTAATATCCTTTATATGATATACCTCACAAGCCATGAAACTTTAAAATTTTAAATTGAAACTTCTTATTCAGTCTTAAGTTTGATGTGATGTGGGTTGTCATGCCAGCAGTATATCAAACTCTACTTAAATGAAAATTTTGCCTCGTAAAATTTTGCCTTTCTTCAAATTTTGCTGCAGTAGAAATTTGGTGACATTCCCAGAATTTGGAGCCATCCTGATTTCCATCTCAGGAAAAAAATGACAAGTCTGAAACCCTACTACTTCTATTCATCTCTTCTTATAAGCAGATAGAGTCAGCTACTGTTGCACTAAATTTAATAGCACATTTATTCCATAAAATACAAGTTATATTTGTAATACTTTTTCATCGTGGATCACCAGTTCTTTGGTTTATCTTTACGTACAAATAAAACTTCAATTTGTAAAGGTAGCTTTTATGTATTTTTGCACATTTGCCCAGCAATACCATGGGGAAATGGTATAAAATCTCTTTTTGCTGTCTTCCGTGTGAATAGGGGCCCATGTCTTTTCCCCCTCTTTTATACTGCATCCTGACCTTCTACAGATACTGTTGATGAGGTGTCTTTCATCTCTGCTGCACCTTGGAGTTTATATTTAGCGTCTTTGCACATAAACATATCCTGTTCCTTGCCATCCCTGAACACCCACCACAAACTTCCTCTGCCTTTGTCACTGTCATGTTCTTTCAAACAACTGCTATCTATTTTAGACTTTTTCTTTTTTTTTTTTGGTACACCCTGACAATTCTGCTACTTGCTCTTTTTCTCATGAAAATGTTCCCACAGAGTTGATTTTCTTTTTTTTTTTTCAATTCTGATACTCAGTGAAGCAAGTCCTGCTTGTTCTTTTTGCTCTTCTTGACCTGCTCCATTGACATGGTGCTCTAATGTGGTACTGCCTTGGTGGCAGACCCACCTTGGTGGTGCCCCAATTTTCCAGAGGGACACCACAGTTATGGATATAGCGTGGAATGGTAATGTGTAGGAAGGAAAAGCTGCACTTTCATAAGTTTTCTCTGGGAGTGAGGGAGTTTCTATAAAGTAGAATTTTTCCTCTTTAAATTTGTGCTTGCTTTTTTAAAAAATGTGTTGTCTTAACAAGATGCCAAGTCCTTGCAACCCTAGCATCACTTGAAGTTCTCTGAGTGGCAGATGTACTTCACCTTTTTTCTCAGAACCCATCTCATGTTTCAGTGCTCTCCTGAGTTTCGCAAATGTCATGTTATTTGGCTTTTTTCACATCCCTGACCAACTCATCAGCACGGTCATTATCCAACCTCTAGAGCTGATCTACTTAACACCTCATTAAAAAAAATATGTTCAGCTCATCTCCTCTCACTGCTCTTCACTTGTCAACAAGTTCTGCTTTTTTCCCCTTTATATGCAGTCCTTTTGGTGCTCAGTATTTGTCAATCATTATTTTTCACCCTGTGGTGCAGATTTCTCATGCTGCTCTTATTAACCATGTCAAGGATGTTATGTACTACAATTTCTTTAGCTTACAGTATATATCTATATATGGAAATTTTGTTCTTGTTTATCCTTGAGGTTGAATGCTAAAGCCAAGACATAATAGCATATTCAAATATATCTTCTCCCATTGTTTGGTTGGGTTTTTTTGTTTTGTTTCTGAATATATTATAATAAACATGTTGTTATCATTTTGTAATAGTTCTCTGAAACTTTTTGGTTGCACTTTTTCTGTAGAAATTATTTTCTTTCTTTCCTAGATGATTCAATATTTCTTTAGAGAATCTATAATCCTATCTAAATGAAATATTGTTAACATTAAGCTTTCAAATAAAAAGACAATGCTTTTGGTGGTTTTTTTTTAGTGGGTTTACTTTTCTGCTGTGAAGCAGTTAAAATGAAAAAAAATAGGAGATAATTTTCCTAAGTTTTTTCCTCAACCAAAAAATGATGTGGATTCATTATGGAACATGCCATCCTTGTAATTTATTTTAAATATAAAAGTAGCATTTTTATCTGTCCTTTACTGCATTTCATTATGCCTTTATTATACTCTGCAAAGGGATGTGTGACCAGAATGGTTCTTGAAATCAATGATTTGTCCTGTTGTTGTCCTGATTATAGGAGTAGGTACTTAATGATGTTTTGGGCCATTAGGGAACAATGGGCAAGTGAGTAAAAAATGTTTTTTAAAAATATTTAACAGTTCATTATTTCTTATGTAGCACAATTGTTTGGTTTTTTTCCCTATGCATAAAACATGTGGTTGTAGTTTGGGGGAACACCAGAGCCAACTATTAAATGTTGACTATGAGAAGTTGACTATTGTGTGTTCGAGTAGCCAGAAAATTAGTGGTGATGTTTGTGGCTGTCACCTGAACATAAGACCAATAAGGTTTCTGAGAAACTTGAGTTTCTTGGTACCTGACAAGGTTCAATAATTTTGGATAAAAATTTGTCTTACCACTAGCAGCTGGAAACCTACTTTTCATCCCCTAAATATCAATGATAGATTTTGAAGACTGCAAGGGCATTGAGAACAAAGCTGAGCATCCCATGACTAGATAAGAAAAATTACAAAGCATTTTCAAAGAGATCCAGAGCTTCTGTGATCTTGGTGTTCTGGTGGCTTTGGTTCCTTCAATATAGTGATGTACTTTTACGCAGGAATCTTTTTTTTCAGGGAAGTACCTCAAACATTTCTGCATTTAGCTCACTGAAAGCTGTGACATTCTAGACACAGTCTATGGTACTGGATCAAATTGCTGAATTATTAGGAAAATTTTCCTGTGGAATCAGTTTAGCTGAGCTCAGTTATAACTAGAATGCAGTTATTCTCATACTGATGTGTGTGTGAGCCTCAATTTTAAGTTCAGGCTTGTATTTTCCTCTTTAGCCTAAGCAAGACAGGGCTGGTTTTGACTATACAGAGGAATGACAAATGAGGGTGAAGAAATATTATGATCTACTCTATGTCCCTGCTACAGCCTTCTCATTTTCTGTTTGAATATCAACTAAAACTGAAAGTCTGGTCTTCATTTTCAACATTCTGGATAAAAAGGACACCAGACACACCCTCTCCCAAAGCAATACATTATTTCATTATTTTCTACCCACAGACTGTTGTCTGTACAGGTACTGGGCAGGAAAATGTGCTCAGAGGACAGTGTTTGAAGGAAAAAATACACTTATCTCATCCTAGTCAAACCAACATTCTTGGAACCCCTATAAAATCTCCACAGCAGAATATGATAATTTGGTTTTAACAGGAGCCTGCCTTTAAATAATTCCGGTCATAGTTAAAAAGTGAAGAATAATGAAGAAGGGGAGTGGAAATGATGGAGGACAATATTCTGACTGCATCCATCACCTCTTAACTATACCTGTGTATTTAGGAATGCAATCAATGTCATAAAAGCAACGGTCTTCATAGAAACTGCACAATGAATCATTTAAGTTGACAATTTATTGAAAGCAACTGTTTGTTTCACTTCCTCATTTTTTTTCTCCTAATGCTCTAAATACTGCTGATGACTTGAGTTTTATGTTTAAGAGACTGCTAGCTGCACCAGAATAAATAGTTCATTGCTATAACTATGCTGGGTCTGAGAAAAAGAAGAGAAAAAAGTATTAGCCCAGCAAATGTCTTGGGGGCTGAATTATTTTCTTCCTTCCCTGCCTTGCTCAAGAGTGGGAGCTACAAAGTGCTATATTGCTAGGTTTGCTATCACCTCACTGCAGGAGCTCCCGTTATTCATAGGAGAGCAGCTGAGGTCAATTCCATGTGCTTTGTGGAAGGAACCCTACTATTCAACCCTTACAGTCTTCTAGACTGTAAGCTGTAGCAAATGGATTAGGGAAACAGTCTATTTCATCTCCATGAGGTGTAGTTTGGACTTTGAGTGGACCTTGTGTTTCTTAGTGCAATCTCATGTATACAATGAGTAAGATTTTTGAGAAGTCTTAAATTATAAGGTGAAACAGTTTTGTTTCATTGGTTCTTTTGTTTGTTTGTTTGTTTTTTAATCAGATTAATCAAAATAGAAGGACAAAATAGCAGGTGGATTCTGGAAAACTTCAAATGCATTTGTAGATGACAAAAGCCTGAGGGCTTTCACTGAAATTGCAACATAGTTTATTCTTAGCAATTAGAGGGAAATTGGCCGTACTTCAGAGATGACATAAAAATGAAATGTCCTCCACATCAAACTGACAACACCTTAGTCTTGAACACCTAGTGTGTTGCATGAAATGTTGTTTTCTAGTCCCTATCTTTTCAGCCTCAGTACTCTGATCAATAAATGCACATCTAGGCAGCTGTGGTGACAAAGGACCACCAACATCTTTCCTTCAGATGTTTGATGTTGAATAGAGAGCATGAAGCATCAGCTACATTTGTGCATCTTCCATTCAGTGCTGGGTATTTGTGAGCTCTGCCTCACCTTAGCATCAACTTAATAAAGGATTTTCAGGGCAGATGCAGAGAATGCTTTGCAAACCAAAGAAAATGTCCCTGAACTGCAATTAATGTGATTAGTCATGAAAAAGTTGTGAAATATCTTTAGCCCCTTAATTAAAAATCAGTAATAATTTCATGCTATATAGAACTGAGTGGTCTTCATGTTCTTTTTTGATGGGATGATCTGGAATCCTTAATGAATGCAGTGAAACTATAGACAAGGAATGTTAGGTTTTCTTTTCTATTTTATTCAAGACTGCAAAACATCTCATTCAGTCAACAAAGTGAAATAGCTGATGGAGAACATGAAAACATATTTTAACAGTAACAGCTCAGGAGAGAATTTCATAGTAATAGTAAAGCTTGCTGAACTGTTAATTTTCCTGGAGCTGTTTAACTTCCACAGGGGCACTGTTTCTTCCCTTTGGCCACATCTACTTGGCTTTTCATCAGTAATGCGCTATCCTATATCCATTACACCTACCTACTTTAAGCTCTGCTCCTGCATTGCATTAAAACCCATATGAAATATTCATTAGAAGAACGTGGAAAACTGACACGCAGTCCCTTCTTAAAGCAAAAATGGAATTTTACTACCTCAACTGGAATTATATGGTCATATTAATCCTTCAGATATGTCTCTGCATCTCACAGAACCTAAAAGTTTACCTAGAGGATTACCCTCTATTTTAAAATTTTATAAATAATTTGCCATTGAAAAAATGAATTGTTAAATTTATTCTTAACATGCAGTTTTCATAGGGAAAAAAAAGAAAAAGTATCAGGCTGAAAATCCAGACTGTTTGAAGAGTGAATGTAAAAAATATGGATTAACACTCTGACACTGTAAATATTTTAAAAAGGTAGAAAGGGGAACTATCAGAAATTAACACTCCAGGTATGGCTGATCTTCTGTGATTTTATTCATGTGAGAAGTGGAAATGTATTACCTTTCAAATGCACGTCCTGTTTCCACTCTCTGCCTTGGTGGTTGAAATGGGTTCTTTCAAAGTAAATATCGTTTGCTCTTGAGTTAAACCTCCTCCACCCAAGTCCTTCACAGTTTAATTTGCCTTGTAGTGGCTACACCACATTTCACTGAGCACAAGGTTAAGATCTTTCATGTAGCGCAGATCTGGACCACCCTATATTTTAGTATTGCAGAGCAGCTGTACAGGCTGACCAGCATGAATATGGGAGCATTGTGCTGCGTTCTCAGGTGTGTCTATTTTATTCCTCTGTCATGTCTAATCAGCATCAGTGTCCCTGCAGTGACTCCTCAAGGAGTTCAGGCTCTGGATTTAATACGGCTGGAAGTGACTTGGTGTTGACTGGTTCAATGGCATGCATATATTTTCTATTGTCCTTGATATCTATAGAACAATTCAGATCAAATTCTTCACCAGACCAGGTGTGTGGTGTTGTATTCAGTGGTAGAGGAGGTGGCATTTCACTTAGCAGAAATTGCTGTATACCTTTGCTTTTCAGAATTTGGTGACTAAAGTCTAAGACTTTCCAGTGCAATGCTGAATGTGTTTCAGATCCATCAGTAGCCTACTTCATGTGTATATGGCAAATTTGCTTTTGGCAGCACAGTGGAAAGCCACATTTGTCATTTCCTCATAAAACCATGGACTGGTTTTTTTTGTCCATGTAGCATATTTCTTCTTGTCAGTTATTCACAATATGTAATTGAAATGATACCTTTTGCATTTGAGAGAGACATGTATTAAGTGCTGTTCATACCAAGAGAGCTGGGTCTTGTCAGAAACTTTCCAAGGGGGGAAGAAAGATAATATATACACTTGCTATGAAGATGTATTAGTATGTTAAAAGAAGTGTGAGCATCCACTGAAGTATCCTTTTATGATGATGAGAATGATAATGATCCAACAATGGATTAATTTTTATCATAATCTTGTTAACAATGACAAAGTTTAATGACGTATCATTTTTTATTTGGATGCACTCATAGACCTTATTCTCATAAGCATTCAACATCAGGCTGTGTCTCATTAACCTGAGATCACTGATGTAAGAATGTGGCCATACGTGGGTATATGCGTATTGAGTTTGAGTGACAAGGTTTGGGTAGCTGGGGGGCCACAGGGGTGGCTTCTGTGAGAATCTGCCAGAAGCTTTCCCCTTTGACAGAGCCAATGACAGCTGTCTCCAAGACAGACCCAGTGCCACTGATAGCCCAAATCTATCAGTGATGGTAGCAGCACCTCTGTGATAACATATTTTAGGAGAAAGAATTACTGTGCAGGAGTAATTTCAACCAGAGAAGAGAGGAGTGAGAACACATGAGAGGAACAGCTCTGCAGACCCTCAGGTCTGTGCAGAAGGAGGGGGAGGAGGTTCTCTTGGCACGAGAGCTGAGATTCCCCTGCAGCCCCTGGCGCAGACCATGGTGAGGCAGCTGTCCCTTGCAGCACACTGAGGTCCATGAGGGAGCAGAGAACCCATGGAGAGAGGATCCCATGCTGGAGCAGGTTTCCTGGTAGGACTTGTGACCCTGTGGGGGACCCATGCTGGAGCAGCCTGTTCCTGAGTTGCTGTGCCCTGTGGAAACATTAGAGCAGTTCATGACCTTCTCACTTCCTGTGGGAAGGACTCACCTTGCAGCAGTTCATGGAGTACCCTCTCCCATGGGAGAGTCCCCACACTAGGCCAGTAGGTGCACTTCTCTCTCTGAGGAAGAAATAGTGGCAGAAACACCTGGAATGAACTGACTCTAACCCCTATTCCCCATCTCCCTCCACCACTTGGAAGCAGGACCTAGAGAATCAGGAATTAAGTAAAGCCCAAAAGGAGGGAGGGGTGGTGAAAGGTATTACAACTTGCTTTACTTCTCATTGTTTTACTCTGATTTTGGTAATAAACTAAATCAATTTCCCCAAACTGAGCCTGTTTTGCCCATGAAGGTAACTGGTAAATGATGTCTCCCCATTCTTATCTCATGCTCCATTCATTATATTCTCTCTCTCCTGTCTCTCCAGTTGAGGAGGGGAGTGACAGAGCAGTTTTTGTGGACACCTGGCATCCAGTCAAGGTCAGATCACTACAGTGGGAATCTACAAATTTTTTTCCCCCAGGGGTGAGAGTATGCATTGTAGTAACCCTCTGTGACAATATTCTTACACCAGAAAGATCGTCCACACAGGAGCTTGTTCTAGAAGAAGACACTAGCAACTAGCTACTCTAAGAGGAGTCGTGAATCAGGTTGTGGCTTGCTTCTGGCAGCTGAAAAAGACTTCATTTATTGTTCTTAAAGTCTTCCTTACTATGCATGGTAACCTATCAACTACTTGCTTTGTTACAGAGCCTGGAAATTTATGTCATCTGTTAAAGCCTATCTTGATTCAGAAAACAGGGAATAGGAGGGTAGTGTAAATGTTTTCTCTAGTGGCTCTCAACAACTATGTTATATATTGTCACATTATTGAATAGCTTTTGTATTATGCAAATAATAAAGCACATACACACACAGACCTGCACAAATTGTGTAAAATTCACTTGGACCTGGCAATGAGTTACAAAGCGTCCTGTCCAAGTGGTGATGCTGAAGGATGGTTTTGGATATTAAAATAAAATTCTGTTCTTTTCTATTGGCTTGTAGATAATTCCATCATTCATGTTACTCTTTATCCTAGGTTATGATATTAAGATATATTATTATTATTATATAATATATTATATTTCCATCCTCAAGAACTGCTGAAGCCAGGAGAAGCATTTTTTTCCTTATCTCCTGTTAATGGGCCCATCAATGCCTTGCCACATGACTCAAAGATAACTCCCTCCAGGAGCCATTTCTGTTTAATGGACCCACCACATGACTCAGAGAATGATATCAGCCCATTGTGAGATGGTGTCCCCAGGGGAGAGGAGCTAAGCTTTCCAACCTGGATATAATTTGGGGTTTAGGACAGAAAAAGAAGTCTTTCCACTGGATTCCCAGAGGAGTGGCCATCTTTTCCACTGGATCTTCAGAGGAAGACTACACCCTTTCCACAGGATCCCTGCTCCAACAGAACCACACCTTACACTCCAGGAGGACTGCAGCCACCAACTGGACTGCTACCAACACCCTGAGCAACAGGGTGTACGGTTGTATTCTGACTTTGTCAGTGGTTTTTCTTTTGTATTATTGCATGTATTTCGGTTTTCTTTTCCCTTTTCCTAATAAATTGTATTTCTGACTTGGAGTCTCTCACTGGTTTTGCTTTCAAACCAGAATACTCTTTTTGCTTTATGACCTGGTCCCTATTAATATCTAATTAAATACTGTAAAATAACTAACTTGTATCATAACAATGGACAGTTTTTGTCTCCCTCTCTGTCATAGCTTCTTGGGCTTACCCATGAAAATTGTACTGGATGTTTGGTGTTCAACACTTAATTGAAATCTATAAAACGTTACTAACTTCAACATGCAGTGTCCTCATGTGTGCTGCTTGCTCTTCTGCCTCTGAGTCTTAACTCAGAGCCAACACTTGCTCCTATTTTCCTTCTTAGTTACATGACAACCATGGTAGTAGATCCCAGGTGCAAATTTGTTTCAACTATTACCCCACTCTTACCTGAGTGGGGTAATCAGATTCAGCTTTAAAAGGGTAAGTGGTATTTTTGTACATAAATCCCTCTACTAACACAATCTCTGAGTAAAGCTAGAAGAGAATCCAGGATTTCATTCCTTATTGACTGAGAAGTACTTTGCTCAGTCTTTAATTTTGGAAGGGATAATAAGAGCAGTAGTAGTGTGCAATGATTGTTCCTCACTGACAAAAGGATTGTGCATTTTAATGATTTGCTTGTTTCAGAATATTTTTGCTCCCAATACAAGATAGATAAAGCAATTTAGGAAGCAAAGTGCCAGATGAGGGTGGTCCCATTGGTCAGAGAAGTTTGATACCTTCAGATCCTTCTGAAAGCTCTAGAAATAGCTTGAATGACATCTCAGTTTGCTTCCATATGACACAGAGACCATGATACGCTTCCTGCTGGAACATGAAATAATCTGAAACTGTAATCTACAGTATTGCAATTGCAAGACATTTTTATCAGAGCTTTTCTTGAGCTCTTGAGCACAAGACCTGGTTATTTTTCTTTTTAAAAAGGATATTTCATTTTTCTGATTAAAATAATAAATTCAACTTTGATAGTTCCTTATCTACACTACTGGTTTTAATGCTTAGGCAGGTGATTTTCTTGGGGTACAGGCCCTAAAATATCTTTAAATACTTTCCTGTTTAATATAATGAACATTTCTGCATAGGGCATAGTCATATCTTCATGCTGAACTTTAAGGGATGCTAAGTTATTAGGTGGCCTGTAAAGTTGAATACCCTACTGAGTTCAATCCTATAGCTAGCATTCTTCCAACCCTCAAAAAAAAAAAACAAAACAAAAACAAACCCAAAACAAAATACAAAACAAACAAAAAGGCAAACAAAAACCTACCAAAAACCTCAAAACCAACAACCAAAAACCTCTGGAGAGAAAGTCTGATGAATATAGCAGATGCCATACATATAATATTTTTATTTCTTTATGAGCCTGGTGAGGACCTGACCAAGAAGGTAGAAGCCTAGAGGTCTGGAAAATCCAATACCTGGAAGAAGCAGAAATCTATTATTGTAGAGGGTGAACCCGTCCTACTGTAAGTTCTTACTTCAGCTCACTCCTTGTTCCCTGGTTTTGGAGGGTTAGAGCTGTGAGTGATGAAGGCACAGAATGATAACAATAATAATTCTTATTATTACTTCTATCCTGACCCTGGCATTCTAATTTCAAATAGCTAGAAGTTCTTGTTCAAAATAGCACACATAACAAAGTAAACAACTGATCCTAGCAAAGACAGGTTTTCTTTCAACTACAGAATCTCCTAATTTCAAAGGTGCAGCACTGGATATTGGAGGCTATGCTGAAGGACAGCAAATAATTTGTGAGCCAGTGTATTCTGCTTGTGCTATCTGTAGGATGTCTGAAAGCATTAAAAATTCATGGTCTTTTAACAAGGAGCTACAGCAGTAACAACATCAAGCTCCAGCAATAGTTTTCAGGTTAGTGCTTTGAAATATTTATTTTGTCTCATTTTAAAATGTTTAGTCTGGAACATTTTAAATTATACTTTCCCACTGTATATATTTGGCTTGTGGAGACTGTCTCTCGGACTCTGGACAAGTATGGACTGCAAGTTACTCTATTTTATTGTTTAGAAAACCAGTCTGTGGTAGAAGCCTAATGTAAAAAACAAAGTGTCCTTTTGAGAATGCCAGGGTCAAAGTGCAAGGCCAAAAAAAAAAAAAAAGGAAAATGAGATAATAGGAATCCTGTGAGAATTCTTTGGTGGGAATAGAGACCTCTGAAATCCAAGCATAGTGGAAATTTATAAAACAGTGTCTGAATGCATGTGTTAACAGAAGAAAATCTTCTGTGAAGAATCATGATTGAGTTTTTAAATTAATGAAATGCAATAAGAAAATAGCAATCTTTTAGCTACTTAACTGACTTGCCCTTTGTTATGATCAATGGTTGTATAAAAGTCAGGTTTTTTATTATTTTATTGAGGATTTGCTGTTTCAAAAAAATTGTCCCAATTTGCAAGGAAACCAAGGCAACAGAATTGTCCAGAACCAAGTTAAAAGGAACATTGAAATGTCACAGTAAAATACATGGAAATTGATCAATTAGGGCTGCCTACTTTGGTTAGGACTAGATATTTAAATGAGGTATAAATATGTGCATTGATATATACACCTGACACCTGGCTAGTACATTATATGGGAGTGGAATTAAATATTTCAATACATGGGGCTGGGTTCCTAATTCAACCACAGTCAAGTCAGTAGGAATGGGAAAAACTTCCTGATTAGGCATCGTCAACTGGAGAACAAGCAAGACAAGTTTTTCTGTGGCCCATTTTTCCCTTTCAAGCTGTCCTTATCTGCTTGCTTTTCTCAGATTTTTTTTGCCTTGCCTTTTTTCCTATTGAGGGCCAACTCCATTTTCACTTATAAAAGAAAGGTACAGCTGTTGGAGTGAGAGCAGATATTGGTTTTTGTTCTCAGGAGATATGTTTATGTCCCTAGAGATATTTTCACTTGCAACAATAACAAGTGATGTGGCTAGTCTTACACATAGAAGAGTGGTTTTAGCCAAAGAAACATTAAAATCTTTTAGTAAAAGAATTTAAAATATTTTTGTCTTTATTTTTTTCCTGTAGAACCTAATACAAACTCTCCTGGGTACATCACAATAACACTCTAGTGACAGACCTGCTCTAATCCAAAACTATGTCCAGCTACAACCAGTTCTCATGAATATTTGTTTTTAAAAATTAGGATGACTTTCACCAGTATTTTTGGTACTCTTGAGATATGATGACATTTAATCATTAAAAAAACTTTAGACTCAGCATGGGAAAGTGCCCTATTTTCTATCGCCATTTCCCTTCAATTATCATATAAGTGAAACCAGATAGACTGCAAAATAAAATCCACTCCACTGAAATATTTGCAGCCTTCATATACACACATTCTCTCACATTCTGGTAAAAGTCTCAGTCTCCTTGTGTTCTTTCCCAATTTTAACATGACCTTTGGAGGTAACCATATTTCTGTAAGCTTTCTTTTGGGTTTTGTTTTTGTTTTTTGGGTGGTTTTTTTAGTTTGTTTTTTGTGTGTGTATGTGTATGTGTTTTTTTGGTTTTTTTTGGTTTTTTTGGTGGGTTTTGTTCTGTTTTGTTTTTTGTTTTCTTTGGATTTTTTTTCAAGTAAATAGATAAGTAAATAACTGCATTATTGAAAACATTTCTTTTTGGGGGGGGTTGGGTTTTTTTGGGTTTTTTGGTCATTTTTTTCAGGTAAATAGATAAGTAAATAACTGCATTATTGAAAACATTTCTTTTTGTGGGGGGGGGTTTGTTGGTTTTTTGGGGTTTTTTTTGGTTTTTTTTGTTTTTTTGGTTATTTTTTGGTTTTTTTCAAGTAAATAGATAAGTAAATAACTGCATTATTGAAAACAACTTAAAATGTTGAATAGACAATAACTACTGCAAAAAAGAAGGAAATTAGTAGATACTGCATTGGACATGGAAGAAGAGTCCTTGTTAAAAGCATAGAGTTTAACAGCATATCTATGGTTTGGTGACCAGCTTCTGACAGTCTGTTTAATGAGGAGACAGAGAAAAAGTTTGGTCTGTACTCCTAAATCAATGCTATTACAGTTCTCCAGTGAAGTGAACCTTCCATCCTTCCATATTCTCTCTTGTGTCCATGCAGTCTGTCCCAAGTGACACCAGCAGTGCTTGTCCAGAAAACCTGGACGTCCCTCTCATTAATAGCTGTGAGAAAAGAAGAAACAAAGTGGATCCATGGGAATGGTTCAGGATCCCTCCCTAAAGAAAACAAGGCCCTGACTAAAGAAACCATTCAGGGATGTGTATTTACACAACTCATTAACCATGGAAGTAAATAGAGCTTATTCATGAGCTCAAAGATGGGTTGTTCTTTCTGAAGATTAATGTCCCAAATCAGAGTCTCCTGAATCAAAGTTGGGGTACTTGCTAGCTGTAGTCACAAAAATTCATCAGTGCAGTTGTGATCAAGACTCACCAAGGTGTTCAAGTGTACAAACATATTTTTAGTTCTAAACAAGTTAGGGTATTGTAACAAATGTGGCTATAAGCTGTGTTGTGAAGAATAAAAGTTTCTGATACATGTGTTCTATTCCTTCATGTCTGAAATACCTTAGGAAGTCTTAAAATAGATTGGGAAACCTGGACCCCCATTTTATGGCCTACAAAGTATATGGATAGGAGAAATTTGGTTTGTTTTATTGCTCAGCAATGCTATTATGTATTTATATCTTCTATTAGTGAAAGAATAAGCTGAAAGGAAGTATATTTGTGACAAGAGGACTGTATTTCCTTTATAATAGGTATATGTTTGACTTCTCTCATCAAGTATTGTTCAGCCTTTTTGATGGATATATTTATCTACTCCCCTTCTTCCATGTTCCTTCCCTGCTTTGTCTGATATATTACTTGATTTTTTTCCCCCCCCAGTACAAAACACTTTTAGTTGCACCAGATTTGGGATGGTTTTTAATGGAAGCACAGCAGACAGAATGGGTATACCTGTGGGGATAAAATTAGCATGACAATAGGACTCTTGATAGCCATAAAAAGAGGTACAAGACTCACCCATGAAGTATCTGAGCAATGTAAGGACCTATGCAATGGGGATTTAAGCAACCTAGTCTAGTGGAAGGTGTCCCTGCTGCAAGTGGGGAGGATTGGAATTAGGTCACCTTTAAGGTCTCTTCCAACCCAAACCGTTCTATGATTCCACAATTCTATGAGTCTGTGGAGAGGAAAACTGAGTTTTGGGGAAGACATCTGGAAGTCACCAAGATGCTTGAGAGCTGTAAATGGATTTGGGTACATTTGGTGAGTTGAGGCCAACCTAAGCTCATTTCACCCAGAAGGGTGATGCAGAATACAGCTTTTTTACACACTGTCTGAGGGAGAGAGCTGAAGAGCTCACTGGGAAAAGCAGGAGTCACAGCAGCAGAAACAGAACTGTCAGATAGCCTTTAGCCCCCAGCATTTTGGTGAGTCATGCTGGAGAGAAGGTAATTGGTGGTAAGTGTGCTTTATTTAGTGACTTTAGTTACCGGGTGGAAACCACCACTTGTTTCTATTAAAAACATGTTGTTTAAGTGGGATTAAGAATTTAAAAGAAAGCTGCCTGGACACCCAGCCAAACAGAATATATCCATCTATAGTTTAGCAGTGATAAACCAACCCTGGAATTACTAGGCCAAGTTCCGCCACAGTGTAAGCTAATATAAGCAAGCCCAAGACCTTTGTGCATGAAATGAGGCTGTGTTACCCCAAAATGTAACTGATACAAAAAATGCTCCTTGTTGTCTGCTTGTAGAAGTTAAGTATTAGCATAAGAAATTAGGGAATTCTGCCTGGATGGACATTGCCTGCTGAAAATAAGGTTCACTCAAGGAAGGAAAGCTGCCAAAGAGGCTGTTTTCTTGTTGCCTAGAAAATGAGAACTTTTAGCAACTTTCTAAAACCATGAAGCTCTGCAGTGTGAGAAAAGGCAAGGAAGTATCACCTACTCTCTTGTGTTACTGAGCTCATCAGGGAAGGGACCTGATTTTGAAAATGTGTTTTTTCTTTTTAAAATGAAGAAACAGCTGGATGTCACTAGATGAAGCTATGCAATACAAAAATACCTAGAGCAGAAAAAGTTTTAACATAGAAAAATGTAGATATCTTTTTCACTCTATTCTTATCACGGGCTTAAATATTTAAATAGTTGCACTAGTTATTCACTAACTTATTTTATATTGGCATTTGCTTTGCATGTTGTCTTATCCAAAATTAGCTTTAGTTTCTTGCCCACTGATTTCCTAGTATACTGGGAAATCATAACACGCTCAAAAAATAGAGTGTTTTCTTTCTCAGCTGTAAGCTGATGATATTATCCTGAATTAATTAATTTTCTGAAAGCTTGAGAGCTGTACAGTGTCTTGCCTAAAATTATATAAATGGTCCCAGATGTTGTCTGGCAACTGTCTGATGTCCCTACCAATCAGAAGATGATTTATATCTATAAAGTTCTGGATTGCTCTCAGCTTACAGGAACCTCAAATACCTTTGTGGTCTCTGGGGACTGAGTTGCATCCTTGTGACTTGATACACCAGCTGAAGAAAAATTGATATAGCATGGAAATATATTGTCAAAGACCTATCCATTATTTACTGTTGATCGATGCTGAAAGTTGAAGTTTAAAAGTTGGGGTCAACAGTTCTTTGTCTCAGATATTTAATGGAAAACAATCAAAAGGAGTTGGAGCTGGGAGGACAAGAGGTCCATTTGATGAAGCACCAATTGATCACTTCTCCCTCTGGGAGTGGTTGTGTGACAGAAGTTTGATTCATCATCCGTCCTGTGCAGATGGGGAGTAGTGAACGCTTTGTTGTGTTCACCTTTATTTGATTGAGCACTGGGGACCACTAGGTCAGATGGAAGGAGCAGACAGGAGTGTAAACAATTGAGAAGATGCATGAGGTTGTGGCTACTCTCTCAGATGGGCCTGAATACTTAGCTCTAATTCTGATTACATGGGGTTTAATGCAATGCCATGAACAGAATAATCTCTGTGTGTGAAAGAGATGGCACCCTCTGTATTACAGGGAATGCACTGGCAGGAAAAGCAACAGGTCACTTACCATCCTTTGAATGAGTACCAGCCTCCATAATTGCCTCATGTACTGGGGATGTTTAGTTTGCTGACCTACTTTCTATAAAGTACTTCCTCAAAAGTAAAGTGACTCTGTAAGGACAAGTGAAAGAGGAACTGGGGACAGAATGTCTAATGCTGCGACAAAAAACCCCAAGCAACCAGCATCTGCGATTACACTGTGCTTGTAATGGAAGTCTTTGGAAAAAGTGTACAGAACTTGAGCTAGATTGTGGAGAACCTCTGCTAGCTGACAACAAGATTATCAAGACCAGACAGGGGTGCTGAGGCTCTTTGGCAGCATCTGGAGAGAATGAGAGATGGGTATTGCTGAGCTAAGTGCAGCAGGGTAGCTGCTGTGTGCCTGGGAGAAACACTGGCTTGCTCGAGGGCTTTCCTGCTGGGCATCCCACACACTTGCTCTGCCAGCTGCTGCAGTAATAGCAAGAGAGATTCAATGAAGCAGAGAAGCAACAACCTGCCAAAAAGGCTGGAACAGCGTAGTTTTCTGTTTTCCAGGCTCTTGATGGTATTTTAAGTATAAAGGCTAATTCAAAGGCTGAAATTTTAGGAAGGAAAGGCAGCATCTAATTGCATTTTTAAAAATTGCTCTCTGCATAAAAAGGACTGTGTTCTTCATACACCTTTGTAAAAGATTTCAGCACCATCAGTAGGACTTTTGCAGTATTTGAAGGCATACTGTTATATTTAAGAAGGGTCCATTTGATGTGAGACAATTCTCTTTCAGATAACTTACCTTAGAATATATGAATTGTGGCTGAAAATGTGATATTTTAAACCATTTCCCATTTGTGTCTTCAATCCCACAAGGATATTGGTGTAAAATGCATGAGATGCTTTTTAGGCTGGTCTAGACCTGCACATGAAATCATAAACAAAATGACACTTTTAATACTAAAACAGTTGATACACTTGTGCTTGTTAATTTTTTTGCAAAATTATGCCCTTGAGGACGAGTGAAGTTAATCATATTTGGTTTAAGAGACAACAGAAATTCATGTCTGATATTGGAGATATTAATGATGTCTAATTAATATACCCATTAAAAGTTTGCAAGATTAATCTAGCAAGTAAATTGTAACCAAGTTTAAATTATTTTTTTTTTCTAAAATTGGTTTTCTAGACTTCAGGAAAGGATTTTAAATAGAATGTAGTTAATAAGAAATCCCAGGAAGTATTATTTGCGTATGAAGTAGCAGGCTGAGGGATTGGTAACAGGATCCTAAATCTTTTTTCTTTACCTTGCCAGTGTGACTGTAATCTTCCAAGGATTTAATGAATAATCCTTATAATATATTGACTAAATGCTAAGATACATTAAATTTCCAGGGCCTGGATTGGTTCAGCTGAGCAGCTTCCCAGGCTGTACAAAGAGCTGCTGTTCTCTGACAGGAATCACTCATAGAAGGAATGCCAGATCCCCTGAAGATCATGGGGGAGAGAGCAAGGATTGAAGGGAAGGAGAACAGGAAAGATCACTGAGATTGGGGCTAAGCTCATCAATAAAAACTAGAGCCAGGTGGCATGGACTGGGTTGTGTGCACACTGTCTGGGGAGAGCTCCCTGCAGTTATACAGCATTTTCTTCTTTCTTTTGGGCATCACAGGGGCTCATGACATCAATTTTTTTTTTTCTAAAACTGTAATTTTTTTCTTTTCAAAGATTCTGGAAAAGCTGGGAGGGCTTTGTTGTTTCCAGTTACTGAAAAGTTTTGCAGCATGAAATTGAAGGTATTTGTTACATGTATGGATGTAGCTTGTGGGCATGCTGGAGTGTCTCAGGGACCAACATCTAAAGTGGTTAAAGACTTAGGATAACCCGTTCACAAAGAGATATGGCAATTCAGACACTGGTATTCTTTGTATAGTGAAGAGTGAGTACATTTTACATCTAGAGATGGAAGAAGGGAGAGGTTGCTTAAGCAAGAAAGAAACACTGAGGATAGATGTGTTTGATTTTTTTCACTTTTAGACATTTTCTTGTGGGTGAGGCAAAGACCTATGTATTGACACAGCTGGGATTTTATGATTGAATCAAACTTTTGGACTGAACTACTCAAATTGTTTCTGTGAATATGAACTCCTGACTTATTTTTTAGCTTTAAAAATGACAGAGCAGTTAGTTTTACCTCCTTGACAAAAACAAGAATTACAAATTACAATGCTTGTTTGTACATAAACACATGGCATGTACATGAAGACATGTCATGAGACTAATTTGCAAAGTCTCAGGCATGGGGAGGAGATGGATTGCAAGATTTGCAGCTTGGCTAGATTGGCCTGTGGGCACACACAAAGTGATGTGATTTACTTTGGTGGCTACAGTGCAGAAGCTTGCAGCCTCTAAAGTGTTCAGCTGCTTTTCCAAGGGAAAGCTTATTTGTGCTTAAGTACCAGATTTGGTTTCTGTTGGAGATTTTTGACAAATGTAAATTTTTTGTTTGTAGCAATGTAGTAAAATGTAAGTTTTGCTTATGTTATGTGGTTATGGTTGTACAGTGAGTTTGTCAGGAAACCTGAATCCCTTGCTAGAAGCGTAATTACTGAGCTGTAACTTACTCATCTCCAAACCCACTGAAATCACAGGGGCCTCTTTTTGTGCTAGACAATTGAGTAGCTGAGGTGATTCACAGGGTGGATTCACAAACTAGGGAAACAGAAGGATCTGGACAGACTGGACCAATGGACAAAGGCCAATAGGATGACATTCAACAAGGCCAAGTTCTGTGTGATGCACTTGGGTCACAACAGCCCCATGCATTGCCACAGGCTGGGAAAGAGTGGCTGGAAAGCTGCCCAGCAGAAGAGGACCTGGGGAGGCTGGTTGGAAGTTGCTGAACCTGAGCCAGCAGTGCCAAGATGGAGAAGAAGACCAATGTCCCTGGCCTGTATCAGCAATAGTGTGGCCAGCAGGACCAGGGAAGTGATCCTCTCCCTGTGCTTGTCAGTGGTGAGGCCACATCTCAAATCCAGTTCTGGGTCTCTCACTTGAAGAAGGACATTGAGGTTCTGGAGTGTTTCCAGAGAAGGGCAGTGGAGCTGGGGAAGGGTCTGGAGCACAAGTCCTGTAAGGAGCAGCTGAGGCTGCTGGAGATGTTCAGTCTGGAGAAAAGTAAGCTCAGGGAAACCTTATCATTCTTTACAACAATTGCCTGAAAGGAGGGTGTAACCAGTTGGGGGTCAAACTCTTCTGCCTAGTGGCAGGTGAGAGGACAAGAGGGAATGGCCACAAGTTGTGCCAAGAAAGGTTTAGATTTTAGAAAACATCTCTTCACTAGCAGGGTTGTCAAGCATTGGAACAGGCTGCCCTGGGAAGTGGCTGAGTGATCATCCCTGGAGGAATTTTTGAGATTTGTGGATGTGGAACTGAGGTATGTGGTTTAATATTGGACAGTTCTGGGTCAATGGTTGGGCTTGATGATCTTAAAGGTCTTTTCCAAGATAAACTTGCTATGCTTCTATGAATTTTGTTTTATGCAATAGCAAGCGGTTAAAATTTGTGGGTTTTAGCAATTATTTCACCTTCCGCTGCACGTTAATAATTGAGTGAAAAAGCTCATACAATGGGCATACTCAGTCTAACTAAAGGAGCTGAAAATTTTTCATTGCAGTAGTTTTTTTTAGCATTGCTTTGGAGACTGTCAGTGCAAGCCCACACCACAGAAGAAATAGTGGTAACATGGCAGCTTTCAGGAGAAACAATTTCTTACCATGTAGCCTGGCTGCTTGAAATGGTCTTTATAATGTGTTACGGCAAGGTTAGAAACTTTTAAGGACATCTTGTCAAAATTACCACATTACAAAATTTCAGAAACTTCTCGGTTTGTAGATGTACAAGCAGGTGAAATGAAATATGAGGAAATCCTATGAAGATACTCATATATTTAATAATACAATTATATTATCTAGGGGCTGCCAGGGTGTAACAGGCCTTTTTTAAAATGCAGCATGGTCCAGATATTTGGGGAATATGGAGAAGATTATCATGATTTCTAGCAACCTATATTTTCTCTTCCTCAGGTCCCTACTAACACATGTATTTTGCTTCAATCAGTGCACCATCCATGCCACATGTTGATAAAATTATATCAATTATGTAGGACTGCATTTATGAAATTCCAGATTTTCAGGTATTATGTTATACTGTAACAGTACCTGGAACAGAAAGGGATTCATGCTTATGGAAAGAGTCCTTTTTGTTTCCCCCCACAGCTACCTATTTCCAAACTTCCCTGAAAAAGATGAAGTTTGTTTTGACCACCTACAATTCTCCTTCAAAACTCTGTATATTTACATCTCTGTGTACTTGGAAATATCTGTTATATTTTTGTTGTATTCATGGTTATACTACCAAACAGGTTTTTTTAGAATTAGTTAAAACTCAAGAGGAATTAGAAAGGAAAATCCTTGCATGGAGCCATTTTTTGTGTAATATAATTCTATCATTTAAAAATATCAGCCAAATCTAGCTTTACAGTGGCTGAAAACTGGAGCATATCCATGTATTTTGGAAATAATTTATTTGCAAAATTTTAAGCCAATTATCATTAATATCAATCTAAAAACTTCAGTGAGCATTATCTGTAGGAAGTCCAAAAGCTGATGAGTTGCATCTGCTTTTCATTCCGTTGTTTTAGTATAACTTATTTAATTCTAATTTGAAGGTGAGTGATGTAAAGTAGAAAGTAGGGGGTGTTAGAGATTTTCAGAAGTTGTTTGTTTTTGTTTTTTAGCAGGATCTCCCTCAGAAAACATAAAGCTCCCTGTGATCTATATTGTACCTGAACTTTGACTACATCATGTTAAAATGCATTTACTTAATTAAAGAAGATGACAAAAATAAGTAACTGTGTTCATCTTATGTAAAACCAAATCAAAGATTTTCTTATAGTTTCAATGTATCTGACACCGGACTAAGTGGAAGGGAAGACAATAATTTGCATATTTTAATCTGGAGTAGGGACCCCTGTCAGAGTAACAGCCTGGTCTGGGTCAGCCACAAGAAATAGAGAGGAGAAAAATAATTGAAGAAGCAGTTCACTACAAAATGAAATTTGTCTCATTGTCACTTAAGGTTGTCTTCACATTCATGTGTAGGCAAGAGGTCAGCCTGGAAGTGAAGGAGGGTAGGGAGAAAATATATCTCACTAAGGACCAAAAGACAATTTTCTTTCCTTAGTAACAGGAGCAATTGTAATACATATTTATGAAGATTTCACATGGCACATCCCCATTACAAAGTACCAGATGTCCTTTTACTAGCAGCACCGCAGGCAGCAGGTATATGTAAAGGTTGTCCTCAAAGACGAGCTGTGTACAGAGCACGAGGAGCGCTTAATGAAATAACTAACTACAACATATTGATTTTGAAGGCAAGGGGGCAGGAAAGGATTTTCAGCAAAATTAAGTCCTCTCAGTAGAAACAGCTGCAGTGGTGGGGCTCGTGTAAGCTCTTTGTCAGGAACAAGGATAAACTATAAGTTTTTCCTTTTCCGAGCTTACTAAGATGTCAAATGTAAAACAGCAATGTGAACTTTTGTGCTTAGACCAGCTATAAATTCCACTGTCCCACAATATTGCTGAGGAGACAGTAACCTTGTGAAAGACCTCCATGTGAATTGTGGTTACTGTGCTTACATGCATATGTTTAAATTCTACTCAATATCATGTGTTTTCTGTTGAAATTTGCATTAACCAGACCATGACAACAGTAAGAGATGACAGCAGGGCAGTGTCAGTTTAAACTGGGTGGGTTTTAGGGAAGATTCTCATCCTGGCCCAACATCTTTCACAAGAAACAGGAAAGCTCCTGTTTTCTGCATGAATCAGACATGGACACAGCCTCTGAGTGTTGCAGGATCCTGCCCCTGTAAAAAGACTGGAGTGATGTGTCTCTCTTCAGGAGGGATTTGCCTCCCTTTTTGATTCCTCTTCTAGTCATGGCATCTGAACAATAAGGCAGATCAAAAATTAGCAAATGTTTCAGTGTATGGTCTCTTAGAACCTTTATTCATTTTGTTCCTCAGAAAAGAAAGACTGATCACATTTTACCACAGATTGGTTTGAAATGATAAAGCGGGTCCTCAAAAGTTGTGTGATTAAGCAGTACAAGCAGTTTTAGTCTTCCTTCCCATATGAACTAATGAAATAACTTTACATCAACATGGAAGACAGAAAGAGTAACTCCTGAATGAATATGCCGAACTAAAGGAAAATCTTGGGGAAAAAGGGCATGAAGGCTTCTAATTCCATAGAAGAGGAAAGTGAAATTGTTGTTATTTTGGAAAACTATTTTGGGCATGTAATTGCAGAAAAATGTCTGGTGAAAAGACAGCATTTCAGCTGAGCATCCAGTTCTCCTGTGAGACTTATTTCATTTTGTGTATGAGATGCTTCTGGGAAGCAGAACTCTATTTGCCTCAGAAAAAGTGTTGTTATAGTAAAAGCAATGATAATACATTCTGTGGCAGAATGAGACAAGTGAGATCAGAGTGACATTGTGTCAACCATGGCAGAAGTGCATAGTATTGGGTCTGGCCCCAAATGTCAATGACTGAAATATGATTGATTGCACACCAAGCTGGCAATGTGTCTTTAACAGTTTGACCTATCTGTATGTATGAGCAGCTGACAACTTTTCCTTTCCTTGCCTGGGTAGAGGGTGAGAAATTTTATTCTCCCCGTGTTCACCCAAACCCAGGTAATGAGTGAGATCAGGATTCAGTGGCAAAGCAAGAACTGTAGTCCTGGTTTCTGAGGAACAGTGCCTTTAAATGTTGGGCCAGTAATCCTCAGTGTGTGCATATGTGCCCATTGGTAGCTTAGGAATAAAACACAGTTGGTAAGATTCCTCTCTGGACAATGTGAACTGATCTAATAAGCTGGAAAGCAGGATCCTAGTCAGATGGAACAGCAGCATCATGAGAGTACACATAATGTACTCTGCTTGCCTCTTGCAGTTCCATAAATTAGGATCATAGGGAGAACTGCATTGCTGATGCAGTTATCTTCTTCCCTTACCTCCCTCCCCCAGAAACCTTGTTCCATTTTGTTACACTATGAACAAATGCTGGACTGGCTCACAGGGATGGCACTGGGACACAGCTCAGCCTACGCAGGCTACTCGGCTTCAGTTTTACTTGGTAGTGTGGCAACTGTTGCTCTCTTCTTTCTTGTTCATCAGCCTGTTGCAAAATGAATTTGCATCATTTTCCATGTTGCACAGATTGTCCCTGGTAAGTGCTGTGTCAGATTATGCGCACCCATGAATCACCAAATGTCTCCTGTATGTGTCTAATATCTTCCTGTCTTGCTAAGCTGCACTGGTGTTCAGTTCCATTTCAGGACAAATCTGTACTAAACCTGAACAGTTTGCCAGTATGTTACAATGGCAAATGCCTTCACAATTGCAGCTTTTACATAGGCAAAATTGCAGCACTGCCAAGACTTATTCAGACTTCCCCAGCACTCCCCTGAGTATATGTAGCTGTGTTAGCCAAAGCATGCTTTTAATAGCATATCTTCTTATGAACTTTTTTTTGGTACAGTTTTGTTTTGTTGATAAAGAAACCTTTGACCAACTGATCTTTGCCAGCAAAATATGTACAGTAATTCTGTCTTCATCTGCAGGAATCATAAGTGAAACAAAGCTTTTTACTGTATAGTGTAAATAATGGCTTGTGTATCTTTTAAAAACAGTGGCAAGGTACTGTATCCATAAAAGTGTCATTGTGGTGCACAAAGAATACTTCTGTCTTTCTATACAGTTTCAAAATATATATTATAGACCTTTAACTTTTTTTCATTGCTTTACCTCCGTTCTCCAGCAAAACACATACCAAACCTCACACTTTCAAAGCAGCAAATACTAATCCAGAGGATAACCTTCAACTACCTTTACAGATCTTTGCCTTAGGCAAAGGCTACAGGTTTTCACTGATGGCACCCTTCACTGTAGAAAATGAGCTAAGCAAATGAGAGAAATCTGGTTTAATTATAATGACACAAATCTACTGGAAACACAGAGTGCTTACAGTTACCCTAAGCTGCTATGGGCAGCAGGCAACATTCTAAGACATTTATGCTTTATTTATTTACCAGCCAAATGTTCATATTGCACAACTTTCTTCAGCTAGTAATGTGGCTAGTGACGCTCAGCTTCAGAATATTTATGTCCAGTGAATGTGGCAATAGAGCATCTCCAGGCACTTCACCACTTCAGATGATGTATTTATAAATGGGGCTGATGCGGTTCAAAGGGAATGTGTTACAATAGAGCAAAATCTGACATATGTTCTAAAATGAAAATTTAAAAAATGCCTGCCTGCAGAGAGTAGCAAGAGATTTGTTGTTTATAGCAGAACATTACTTCAGGGTTAAAATTTCCACATTACATGTTGGCTACACTTCCTCTGGTAGGAATTCCTAGCACAGCTGCAAATTCCTGCCCACCTCCTCAGCTGTCTCTGCCAGTACTGTTTGTGTCATTTGGATAAAATGACTACCTGACTCATTTGTTTTCATGCTATGCTGTCACAATACCCCATCTATAATGCCCCTCCCATGACAGGCTTTACAGCAGGTATGCATACATCTGAGGTTTGCAGGATTTGATGTGAGTTCTTGGAGTGGCAGACTAGAAGTCCGCACTGTTCATGGCTGGGAGGAGCTCATGCTACCCTGTGTGCACTGATTATACAGCAGGTAAGGGAGGAAAACAGTTTATGGTGAAGGCATGAACTGAAGGCTGGAGAGACTGGTTGGGTGATAGCTGATGAAGTTCAAGGCCTTTCATTATTCTGATTTTTATGTATTTCAATAAGCAGAGCACTTCCGAAATTATCAGTGCATTGAGTAAACATAACTGTACCAGATCAGCACATTCGGATGATACCTGGCTCAGTATCACCTGAACTGAGGCTACAGAAAGATAAACTACTGGGAAAAATCAGAAATTATTTGTGACAGAATGGTTTTCATTAGAAAAGAACAGCTAGTCACAAACAAAACTGTACCTCTCTCTTTACCCCCAGTAACCCCTGAGTTGTAATATAAGCCTTCGCTGGAGGAATGCTTGCCTACATAATAAAATTCTGGCCCAAACTAATGAGTCAGGGATGAAAAACCTTATGTTTGGTAGATTTTCTGCTTTCATGCCTCGTGGACTGATCTCAAAACTGCTTATTAGCTGGCTCTGCTTTGACTCCACAACAAATGAGGGGGAGCTGTTTCTATAAGAGAGGGAATAAACAGGTTCTTGTACTCAGACACCCTAAATGGTACACAAACTCATGGCAGCATATGGCATTCCAATGCAAAGGAAACTGTGGGTTGAAAAAGGCAAGAACTCTCCTGGCAATGTACTTTATAGAAGCAAATCTCTAGAAAAGCCATGCAACACCATCTAAATTTATGGTGAAAACTGGATTTAAGAAGATGAAATGGACAGAGCATTTATAGGAGCAGATGAAGGCAATAACCTCTCTGTATGATTTTTTAAATTTAATTTCTTCTGTAGCACTCCATAATGCTTTGCCTTGCATCTTCACAAAACATGAAGGAAGTGAAGGGATTATGAGGTGAGGAAAATGAAGGATGTGGACTCTGAGGTAGTGTAAAAATTGGTCGAATTGATGGGCTCAGTGTTTTGTGATCAGTGACACAATCAGTTCAGCTAGAGCCTAGTCACTATATTGTATCACAGAAATCAGTCCAGCAGCTAGTATTTCATATCTTCATTAATCACCTTCATGATGAGACACAGTATGCTTTCACCAAGACTGCAGATGACAAAAGATGGAAGGAGTGGCTGATATGCCTGGTGTCGTCCACAGGGACATAAACAGGCTAGAGAAATGAGTGACCAGAACCTCCTGGAGTTAAAGAAAGGGAAACGTCCAGTCCTGCCCATGCACCACACCAGGCTGGGGCCAAACTATTGTAAAATAGCCTGTCAAGAAAGGCCCTGGAGGTTTTGGAAGGTACCAAGTTGGCATCACTTGGCAATGGGGTCCTGAAGCAAAGAAAGCCGACAGTGTCCTGGAGTGCATTGGGAAGAGCACTGTCAGCACATGGAATGAGGTGACCCTTTCCCTCTAGTTTGCCCTGATGAGATGTGACTGGAATGCTGGGTCCCTTGTGCAAGGGTACAGCAAAATCCCACAAAGATGATTAAGGGTTTGGAGCATCTGACATAGGAGGAGAGGCTGAGACACCTGGGACTGTTCAGCCCAAGGCTGAGAAGGCTCTGGGAGATCTTTGTGTGTAAACACCTGACAGGGATGAATTTTCATTGTGATACACAGTGGCAGGGAAAGGGGCAATTGGCATAAACTGATGTAAAAAAAAAAAAAACATTTAAACCTTAAAAAAGCATACTTATGTTCAAACATTTGCCTAGAAAGGTTGTGCAGTCTTCATTCATGAGGATATTCAAAACCAGACAAAATCCTGAGCAACCTGCTCTTGTTGACAACCATCAGGTGTACCAACCACTTTTAATTTTGTGTCATCTGTGATCCTGATCAAAGCAGGGGCTTGAACCAGGCAGTCTCCAGAGGTCCCTTCTCACCTCAGCCACTCTTGTCATTCTGTGCCAAAACTCTTCACTTGACACTGCCAGCCATTAATTTCCCAACTGTAGTTAGGAGGTAAGTGAAGGACTGTGGCAGAGACAGTTTTTGAGAAGACAAGAAATCTTGTCATTCATAGAAATCATTTGCACGTACTCTTCTTTTATTGGGGACCTGTTCCCCTCCTACCCTGCATACATGTGTGCATGTGTGCATGCAGGAGTGTGCATTTGTGCACACCCCTTCCCTCTTCCTTTTACACAGAGAAATACACAGTTGAAGAGATGTGTGTGTGTGTGTGTGTGTTTTCAGTGTGGTCTAAGTATACGTCCAGGTTTTGGCTTTTGGCTTTTCTTTACTGAAAGTAAAATAAACGAGAGGGTGGTGCTTTTTTTTCTCTCTCATCTCCAATTCAATGGCACTCTACACTGTTGGCAGTTTAATCTGACAGTGGAGCAGACAATAGTTGTAAGGAGAAATGGAATTACATTTTGCTCCTTTTTAGTTTAGGAAAATTTTCAAAATTAGGCGTTAAAATGCAAAAACACTGTAAGAATGAATTAAAATGCAGAAATTGCCACTCACAGGAAGCCTGCACAATTCTAATTCTAAACATCATTAAAAAAAAATAACATTCTGTGTCTAACGATCTTTTTTTCTGAGAGGGGGTTGGAATGCTTAATTTGAATTACAAAAAAGCCTTGATAACCCCCCACACATCAATTTACCTGTGAACAAAAAGATTCACACAGAGAAAATGGGACTTGGGACTATTTGATAAATTACTGCAGACTGCTTGAATATTCCATTAGCAAAATAATAGCTCGTTATGGAACCCAGAAGAATGTGGTATAATTATGATAGTACCATCCCCCCCACACACTATGGGGTAAGAGGAATGCAAATGTTAGAAATGATAGCTACTTAACCACAGTTTGGAGATAGGCCTGAAAACAAATCGAGGGGTTATATGATCTCAGGCATTCATAAGGATTTCTCCAATGTCAATGCCCTAAATTGCTGAATATGTTCCAGCTAGCTGAAGGTCATATTATTAATAGTCATCTTTATTGTGGTAGAGTACAAGAGCCAGTGAAGAAGGAGGAGACCCTTCTACAGATGAGATGTAAACAAAGAGCAATTGAGAGCCTCTGCCCCAAAGTTCTTACAAACTAGAGCTAAACAAACGAGGCAAAACAAAAGGCTGCTGCAGTGACACAAAATAACATTTTAGTCTCACATCTGGTTTTGTTTGTTTGGGCTTGGGGAGTCACTATGGAAGTAAATGGAACGGGAAACCAAGCAGAGTGAGAGACCACACTGGGGGAGTGGGGTGATGGGGTAATCTGTGGCGAACAAAAATCATTGCAGGTTTAGAAATTTTTCTAAGTCCTAATTGCTTCTGCACTTGTGGTAATGGCCACAGCTCCTGGCACATGCATATAAACCTGGTGTGCTGCTATTGCCCTGTGCCCAGCGTGCAGGATGCTTTGCATATGGTGCAAAGAATGAAAGGGGGTCTCTGCCTCATTTACTCAGTGTGACCTGGCTGCTTTCAGCTTTGCAGTTTGAGCTCCTCCAGCCGGCAAGCTCCATGCAGTGCCCTCACCCCTGCGCTCTGTTGTGATGCAGATACAGCCCCACCTCCATGGGCACATATATGCGGATGTGAATGCAAATTAGAAGAAATAAAAGGTCTGCTTTTTAAGATCAGGTACCTCAGAATTCAAAGAAATTATTATAAAAATTGGCCAAAGTAAGCTGGCATTGGCTCCATTTGCACAGCGTCTATAAAGTCTTTATTTTTGTATTCTGCTATTAACAGTCAGCGTCTCCAAAGTCTATTCTCTCTTCAGAGTAAGTAGCTGATCAATCAGCATTGTGTTTTCTTGGAAGTAGAAAACACATGAAAATAAATGTTAGAACATTTTCTAAAAAAGTCCTTAAAATGTTAGAATCTGAAAAGATGTTGAAGAACATGGGTTCAATTTATCAAAATTATGTTTTTAGAAAGCACTTTCAGCTAGCTAGGCAGCTACCCATGTTAATCCTAGACTTTAAGGGTGGGAGGGAGAAGAGAGAAAGCTGTTTGCAAGCACTTCAACTCACAGCCTGTGAAATAAAAAGGCAGCTTTTTATTTCACAGCGATCCCACACCAGCCTTCTGGCTTTAGATACTAGTCCAATGCAAACATTGGGATGACCATCATCTGATGGCTGGCTCAAGGTTCAGTTGAGTAGAGAGCTTTAGGATTTGGGTCTTAGGCAACTTGAAAGAACAAATCTTGGCACTATCTTAACCAGCCACTAATGGAGCAACATCAAAAGTGTCTCATGGTGAATTATTGATTCTTTCTCTGGAGCACAGGTACAGCCATATAAGATGCAGCAGGATGAAGTATTGAATGTTCGTTATCTGCTAAAGAATTGTTTAATTATGTTCTTTTCTATAGGCTTTCAAGCAGATAGAAGAGTTAGAAAAATCATGTGAGGATATTTTGTTGACTCCAAGGTTTCTACAAATCTCTGTAAGCCTCCCAGTCACTATTTTATGAAACTTTTTCCAAGAGGCTTTTCCAAAAGTACTGAGTGTCAACATTTATAAATAATATACAGCCTAGGACAGGCTGTGTGTTTGTGAGAGCGTGTTAAAGAATAAATAGAAATGTCCAATGTGATGTGTTCATAAATATGTAACAAATGCCCTTCTCTTGATCTCTGGTAAAAAAAAAAAAGTCATATTTCTTCAAGGCTGCAAGAATTTAGTTTCATCTGTGAGGTGCCAGAATGTTAAATGTGACATTCAATAAACCACCTAGGAAAAGCTAAACAGTGCTAATCAAGCCATTTAATCTTTTGGAGTTAAGAGCTGCAGTAGGAGAATAAAAGGTATAATTAATAACTTCAGCTGGGAAAGTAAGGCAGAGTAAAAACAGGAGCTAAGACTAACATCTGGTCTTTGTTTTATGAAACATTTACCATGAAATCAAGACTTTTTTCCACCCTTGTGAAAAGTACAAAATTTCCTGAGTTGCAAGCCTCAACACTGGAAAAATTTTCACCTGCATATAAAAATGAGCTTTTCATGTGCACCTGAAGCTGCGCGTGCAAATAAATGCATGTATGTGTGTGACTGTATGTGTGTGCCTGCCTTTCAGCCCCTATGACTTTGGTCTAAGGTAAACTCACAAATGATATAAAATTTTTAAATTCTTACCAGGTTGTCCCCCTTTTCTTTTCTTTTTTTTTTAATTCATAGTATATCTGCCTTCATGAACAATTAAAGTTTATTGTGCAACAAAACGTTTATCTACCTTGTTTAGTTGCCTTGTGCTTAGCTGCTCTCCTGCCTGACTTGTCCAGATGGTAGCATGGTGATTTCTGAGTGCTTTGCTCTGTCTTGGGTATGCGCTTCACAGGACTTAAAAAAATAGAATTATGCTCACCATTTTTGTAGATGAGGATGTGCGGTAGGGCTAAAATGAAATATCTTGTCAAAGGTCACAGAGGAAATCTTAGTTGAGAGAAGGATGAAGCAGGCTTTAGGATTCTGGCATGTGATTTATTACTCATTAAAGCCCCAGTGAAAGACTATAAGGTGAGTTACACAGTCTTACAGCTGGAACAGGCTGAGCTGACACTGCTGCAGTTGCCAGTGGTTACTGGCATAGTTTGAGCAGTCAGGATTTGGCCAGTGATGTGAGCTCCCATCCAAAGAACCTACGCATCCCTCCCTCTCCTCACTGTTACTATGTGAAATTTACTCATTAAATAGCTCAGTGGTATAAAGTTCTACCCATCATTAGTATTTCTAATATTTGTAGCTCTTATCACTGAAATATTTTCTGGTAGTCTAATAGAGAGATGGAATTCTGTGCCCACCCCAGTTTACAAGTGCAGGCCTTCTCATGAAATTCTGTGGTCAACAGGGCCCTGCAATTTATGTAAATTCTGAACATGCTTTTCTTGCTCTCTCAGATTGTTGAGAAAGCTGTCTATATATTTGTCGCACTTGCACAGCAGGGAATGATACTTTGGCACTCCCTCTATGGGCTTTGCATATTCTTAAGTGAAGAAATGCAGCATTCCCACTGTAATCCAGGCTTTGCCTGTCTGTGAAACTGTGGGGTGTGACAGCAAAAACAACATGCATGGCAGTGGCTGTGGAAAGATGAAAGTCCAAGGACATCCGTGTCCTTGCAGCCAAATGTACCTCTGATGGACAGTGCAGACCTGGTTTTTAATTACATCTCTGGGAAGAAGGGGAACCGAGTCTACACAAATTATTAAAAAAAAATTACTTCTGCATTTTAATAGGGGGGAACTGGAATGTATTTCTGTGATGTGTTAAAAAATCAATCATTTCAGAACCCTAAAAATGGCCATGATTTGTGCTCTCATCCTAGAAGTCTATCTGCAAAACCAAACTGGGATAAGATGCTACAGAAGGAATGAATATTCAGAGTGAAAAATTACTCTGGTCATTGTTAAGACCTTTGTGAAGCCTTGAAAGGCTCTTTATTAGATTCTTGAAAAGATGCAAAAATCAGAAATGTATCAACAATAGGTGGCCAGCAGGACCAAAGCAAAGATTACCCCACTATCCTGGCCAATGGTGAGGCTGCACCTTGAATCCTGGATCCAGTTTTGTGTTTCTCACCACACGAAGGAGATTGAGGGGCTGGAGTGTGTCCAGAGAGGGGCAGCAAAGCTGGGAAAGGGTCTGGAGCACAAGCCTGATGAGGAACAGCTGAGATAGCTGGGGGTGTTTAGCCTGGAGAATGGAGGCTCAGAGGGGACCTTATCACTCTCTACAACTGCCTGAAAGCAGGGTGTAACTAGGTGGGGGTCGGTCTCTCCTACCAAATGACAAGGGACAGGACAACAGGAAATGTCCACCAGCTGGGGAGGTTTAGGTTGAATCCTAGGAAGAATTTCTTCACCAGCAGGGCTGTCAAGCACTGGACTAGTCTGCCCAAGGCAGTGGTTGAGTCCCCATCTCTGGGGGTATTTTAAAAGCTGCACAGATGCAGCAATCAAGGACACGGTTTAGTGGTGGGCTTGGCAGTGCTGGGTAAATGGTTGAACTCAATGATCTCAAAGGCCTTTTCCAACCTAAATGGAAAGCATAATGAATTGATGAGAGAAACCAGGAAAACTCAGCGTCAGCTATGGTTTTCAATTTATTGTGTTTCTGAAGTTTATTTAATACTATAAGAGGGTAAAACCAAAAGCATAAACAATTTTTTTAATTTAAAATTCTTAAAACAATTATCTGGGGCTTTAATGGCTCATTAAATTATATTTTAAAAAATCCTTACAAATAAAAATATTACTTTTCTGGGTTTCTTGTTTATTTGGCTTTGTTTTTTTTTAATGAAGGAACTGCCAAAACAAATTAATTTCAAGAGAAAAGAAAGTAAATTGCCATTCTGGATCAGTTGGGTTGGAACATTTTGGCTTTGTTTGAAGGTTTAAAAACACCATTTTCCTTTTGATAGGATCTTTCTCAAACACAAAATATGCCTTTTTAAATGACCCTGCTCTGGAAAGGGTGAGAGCTGGGCGCTGGTGGAATATGGCCATTATCATGCACTGCTCAGATAACTCTGATCCCATGTCACTGTCATGTCCAGCTACCAGAGACAAACAGGTTGAGTGAAGTCCTGCAGGCTGATAGGAAAGGTTAGTATGAAGTTCCCCCACAAAACATAATACAGGCTTCCATATCTCTTCAGAACTCTTCTGAAGAGGTCATCCCCTTCTTTCCTCAGTCCCATGGATTTCAAATCCAGCTTCACAGCCACACTTTCCCACCACACTTCCCAAGGCCTTCCCTTTTCCACCCAAGTACAAGATTTGATGGTGTCCCAGAAGTGAGGTTTTTCCTCTTTTGGGGCAACATAGTTAAATTTTCTTTACACTGATGAGAAGCCTAAAGTTGTCTCTGTAACTTTTTTTGCAGTCGTCCTTGGGTTGCTTGACTATCTTGTTATATCATACCAGTGTCAGGTTTTGTACAACAATCCAAATATAATTTCTGCAGATATCCATGATCTGGGAAAAAAAAAGTATCTTCCCCAGTTTGTCAGATCAGTGGCAGATATCAGCCACAAAACTGGTGTTCCCAGGCAATTAATGAATGACAGTATTCCACAAAGAGTTTCTTTTACAATAAAAATTATTCAGGAGACCAAGTCAGGCAGAAGGTGAACCATAACCAAGTCATGAGTCCTTCACTCATCATTAATTGTACATCCTCCAGTGTCACAGAAGAAGAATGGTAGAATGTGCCTGGATCCTGAAAGTCTCAATTTAGTTTTTGCAAGTCTTTGATTGGGCCCAAATATTTAGCCTCAGCTGGATTTGTCTGTGTGATTCTTTTATGTTCACAAAGTTATTCCTATTCTTAATGAAATAAGGTGGTTTGCTTTGTTTGTCACAGCTCCTAGCAAATACCCAGAAAACAGCCTCTGTTGATGGGAAGACCAATACAAATGGTTATATAGAAAAATTAACAGTTATTTTTAGCTTTTGAGAATGATTTGTGATGAACTAAGAGCAGATTCACTTGGGCAAATTGGTGAAACCTGTTCTTCCCTTGACTCAGACATGCAGTTTGTTGATCTGAGCAGGACTGTGTACATCCAGGTTTCACTTGGATTGGCATGGACTGAAATACTGCAGGGAAGGTGACCCTCTCTATCCTTACTGACAGGATAGACTACTTCTTTTTTCCCCCCCTCCTCATCTATCCAAAGTGATTCATCTTCTTCTTTGAGTGGTGTGTTCAAGAACATTTTTTTGGGCTGAAGTTTGCCCTCTAGAAGCCAATCTGCAGATGCACCCTTGTACATCATGTGTTGGACTTTACACTGAACAGAGGTCTCAGGCTCTGCAACTGGATCTGTTCAAACCAAACTAAACCTAAAGACATATTCCATGACCCCACATAGCCTCCTTCCATCACTATGTGGAGTTCAGTCAACAAGAAGAGTAAATATTCAAGACAAAACTCCCTGAAATGTGTATACTGATGGTTCTCACCCCTGTGATCTCCTATGGACCTCCATTACATCCTAATATAGACATTACTTGTAGACAAGGCTGAGAAACAAGCACCCTACAAGCACTGACAATACCAAGACTACGATTTTCATTAGCAGGTTTGGGAAACTTCTAATTCCCCCTGTGATTGCTGGGAATTCTCATAATTTTCAGTTATAACATTCATGGGATACCAGCTTCCTTCAAGAGCTGCAAGTTTTAGGGTGTTTTTATTTATGGAAGACTGTCTTACTTTTGATGTCTTTCAAATAAAAACTAGATCATGAAAGAGAGGCCTTTTTTCCCTGTGTACTAGACATACTGTTTTTTGGGCAAGCTATCTGATTATTAGTTTGGGACCTGCAACCTGAGGTAGAGCCATTTTTCTCCTCTCTCATAAGTAAAGAGAGCCCATATATTGTGAACAGTATAGTATGGAAATGTTGCTTTTTTACCTTGGGGCACAAGAGCTTTTATAATTTTGTAATTTGCCTTAAATTGAGAATATCTAAAGGGAAAGGACGGGGTGTTTTACTTTGAGTCCTGATCGAATGTGTAGCACTGATGGAGCTGAAAGATTTTGTCACCAGTAGAAAAGCCTTTTCATACTTTATGTTTGAAGAACAGATCAAAAACTCCTATGTTTTTCCACAATAATTCTTGAGTGTAAGATGTTGAGCAAGCCTTACAAGGCCAAGACTTTCCTCAGCCTAGGATATATCAGTTAAGTATAGCTGAGGTACAGCCTCTTAGGCTGGAAGGTTCTCTTTTCTGTGTCCATTAAATCCTCAACTTCTTTGTTGTCAACACAAACGCTGATTAGTTTTAATCATTATGAGAGAGGCCCCATTTCTTTATAGACACTTCACTGAGTGGCTCACTGATTCTTTTCTAAGACTGCAAAAGATCCAGAGGGGCTGAATGCTTTAGCTCTTACCAATCCCAGGTCATCAACTGGACTTATATATTACCAGAGGGAGTCCTCATTTCTTCCATGCACCTTTTCCTATTTTATTCATTGAATCTTCTCTCAATAGTGGGGCGGTAGTTAAATATTGGAATGTAAAAATAAAATTACAAAAATAACCTTCTCTCTTATACTTAGAGACCTCTGTCTGAAAGTAATTCAAAAGGGAATACTCAGGATGCCCCTGTCTTCCCTGTCTTGTCTCTATGGACTTGTGAGGATGGTGCATCAACTTTATAGCAACCCTTGGTTTCTCTGGGATGTCAGTGCCCCACATAATCTCAAGGGAAGAGAAATACATTATGCGAAGTTTCCTTCTAGGCAAAAAAATCCACAAATCTACCTAACTGCTTATTCTTTAAAACTGTGCTTACTTTGTGCTTTCTTCTAGATTGTGTGCCAGTAGTCATGACTCACAATAACTCCACTAGAAGGGATTTTGGGCTTTCACTGCAGGTTATAACTATCAGTCCCTCTTGAGTTACGGGTCAAAGGTAACACAGAAAATAAATTTGCACTTTTCTGGGGAACAGTGAGGGAGAGACTTTTTGAAGGGCTTGGATCCTGCCAGAGCTTTGCGAGAAGGACTGAAATGGATTGAACTGCTGCCAGGCTGCAAGAGATCTCTCAAGAGCTGCCTCCCTTCCCATCTATCTTGGCCTCACAACAAGTGAGGTGAACCACCTGCTCTGCACACTTGCCTCATTGTGCCACAGTCTGAGGCGCAAAGTCCTGCCGCAGAGTTTGGAAGAAACCTAGATTCCTTTAATCTCCTCTTTGTCAGAGCAAAGCAGCTCCTGTAAAACAACATGCCATGCAGTCCCCCAGACTGTCTCCAAGGTCTTTGACTCCCAGACTTCTCAGAGAAAACTGTGTTCTGCATCAGGCACGGTTTTAAGAATACTCTGGTTCTCTTAAAATGGCAGCATTTTTATGGCAGGAGTTTTTCATGTCTCCCAGCAAGGAGAATGATAAAACATTCATTCAGTGGTGAGCTGTTCTTTTTGTTCATTTGTGCAAAGTACAAAGTGACTTTCTCTTCCAGCTTTACGGAATCACACCTCTTTCATGTATGACATATGAGTTTTCCTTAATATTTGCACCACTTCTAGGCTTTTATGTTGATGCCTTGAGAGGCTGCCTAGAACAGAGGCTAGACAGGTTAAAGGAATAAAATAGATTTATTAAAAGGCCTTCAAAGGATTCACCTTGGGAGTAAAGAATCAGGCCATGGCTACATCCAAGATGGACAGTGGACCATGAGTTTTCACACTTTTATCAGTTTTGGTCCATTTACATATTGGGGTTAATTGCCCAGTTACAGCTTCAGGTTATGAAGTCCCATCCTCCCATCCTCCTCAATTCACTGTTGTTTACACTTTTTGGGCCTGAAGCTGCAATGGTATCCTTGGTTCTTGGGCTGGAAAAGGACTCTTTTGTCTAAACTGTGAAGAGAACTTGCTAACATTTTATCTGAAATTCAGAGTTATATACTAATGCAGCACAGAATCTGGAAAATGTGAAAACTAAAACTTAAGGCATCAATGTCATCCAGAAAATAATATAAGTTGCAATTACATTTGGGGAGAAAAGCCATAGAAAATATTGGTCATTGCCAGCATCACTTATTGCAGGCAGAGGTAAAAATGGAATTAGGATGGGACCTCTCCTTTAAGCTGAGAGATGATAACTGCATGGTAAATACTTTGTCAGTGGAGATGAGGCCCAGTCCAAAGCTCATTATAGCTGCAGAAATAGTCTTCAGCTGCCATTTAGTGTTTCATGTCCTTTTAAGCTGTACCTGCTCCTTGCTATCATGTCCCTGTGAGTAAAGAATGATGTAGCAAAAAAAAAGGTATTTCTTAGCAGAATTTTCTCTCTCCAGATCTATATGCAGTTATGTAGCTGGCATCAGGAAGAAGTGAAGGGGCATCACCAGCAGCAGAGAGTAGGACAGAGACTGCTTCAGCAGGAAACAAATCTGTGTAGCCATGGCTCCACCAGCTTCAGTCGTCTTTGAATTTCTCTCTTAGTGGTTTCTCTCATGTCAGGGGTTATGTCTACATACTGATTAGCTGATGTTGTAATCTGCTTTAATTATTTGTAATTGGTGTCTGTCCCAATAAGGATTTAAAGAAATATTTAATTCTTAAGACTATTGATCAGGGAGTTCAGTGAGTGTAGTTTGCAATTTGCTATGGCTTTGTTATCTGAGAGTGGTAGTTTAGGCTGTTGTGTTTTGCTTGGACAGTCCATTTGCTAAGTGTGTTTTTTGAGTTGTTTAGGTACACAAAGCTGTGATTTTCAGTGTGGCTCCTTCTCTGGATATTGTATCTAGGATTCATGGATAGCTTCAGAAGGTTTTTTTGCTACCCTCTCTTACATATTCATATATTGGATATGAGACAAGGAACAACAACATCTGTTATATGTTCACAAGGAGTAGATTCTACACTTGGAACTTCTGACTTGATAGAGACTATTCAGCAGCAGATGTTTCAGAAGACTTTAATCCCTCACCTTAAAAGTTCACAGAGATCCTTTGGTCTAAATCTTCAATGTTTCATTCAATTATTTGTTGTCTATTTTTATTCTATGACAGTTCATTAAGGAGCAGAACCAAAACTACAGATTTTCAAAAAACTAAGATAATTACTTCCCTGCCTATTATTATGTTTAAAAATTACCACAATATTTAAAAAGAAATGGACAATATGTCAAATATTACAACATTGAGATGCCAGCTCTGTTATAAAATAATTTTTAAAAAAGCTTTGGTTTTGTTATGGATCATGTTGCACTTTCTGACTAAGGTGTGCACTGAAGCAGAAGTTTGAAAATTTCTCTGGTGAATGAATGAAAGGGAATTAAAAAGTTACTTTTAACCTCACCTCAATTTTTCATGAGAGCAGTTCCTTTGACTGAAATATACTTGCATTATGTTGTTGTGCATATGTGCAGCCTGCCTGCCCAAAGCAACATGAAATTAATGTGCTCAAAACTGAGAAGCAGAGCTAGTCCTAAGACAAAATCTCAGTGTCCCTGAAAATGTATGAAGTTTAATCCCAAACCTGGCCTATTTTTCTGCAATTACTTCAGTCCAGCCCCCTGATCCAAACTCTGCTGAACTTTGGGAGTATTTGGATGTGGTTCCAGAGTCTGTAGTTTGAATCCAGCTATATCTAGGAGGACAGATTTGTAAAACAGATGTTTTCCCACTGGAAGTATGTGCATAAGCCCTATTAGTAAAACAAAAGGGTTTGTCCTGCAAAACATGTCTGAAACATTCCCTAATGTGCTCAGCAACAGAAGAGGAAAGTTTATTCTCTGGGCAGCAAGTTAAGGTCTCACTCAGAGTTTGAAATGCTTCCAGTATGGCTGGCATTTGTCACCATGTTGAAACAAAAACAGGGGCTTGGAGGAGTGTTGTAGAAATATGCTATGTCCTGATTGACTTGAGGGAATGTTTAGGACAAATGAAGTATCAAGTGGTTATTTTCTCATCCAAAAGGTGAAATCCAAGCCATACTGAAAATTGTGCAATAAATCTCATTCTTTTCAGTAGGGTTAGGATTTTATGCCAAGTCTTCAACATTGGAACAGGACTTACCTATTTCATTTTTCAGAAGATCTGGAAAATCTGCATGCATGCACATTGGACAGTGTTTCTTGAAGAAGACAACTTTATGCACCTGTTATAGCCAAAAGCTGTATGGTACAAAAGGTATTTGCTGAAACTAAGTCATCACCATAATTGTTGTCTTTGCTGATGGAAAGGCACTGCTACTTTGAGCTTCTGACAGTTGTTGGAATGTCAAAAAACAATTTAATATTACCAGTGTAGATATTTGGATATGTGTTTAGCTTCCTTTTTTTTTTTTTTTTGGTGGCCCAAACCCAAGTAATTACGTATCTAAATGTGATCCTTCATTTACTTTGGCAATGAATCTTCATCTGTCATCGTTTTAATCCATCTACTGAGGGAAACGATAGAGACTGCCATACCTGAGAAAGAAAGAATGCTATCTCGGGTTTCTCTGGGCTAGAAGTATTTCAACAGATGCTGGTTTTTGTCATGCCTTAGAACAGCCTCTTTATCTGAACTCTGAATACTGCTGTTTGTCTCATAAATATTTTCTAGTATTTAACCACTCTGTATTTGACTTTTTGAATGACAGACTGTAATTCTTCTTGAGCTGTAGTAGCCTATCAAGTTGACATCTATTTCAATTTTACACTGTGTTTCCTTTATCATTCCTTTAATGATTTGGGTGTTTACAGTCTGAAGTATTCAATGCACTAAAGAAAACAATTATTTTGCACTTAGATGAAATAACTTAAAAATTCTTCAAATTATAGCAATAGATGCTCTAAACCATGTTACCACTAAAGGTCTCTGCCCTGGGCATGAGAAAAGAAACAAAAGCAACATCACAATAAGGAACAGTCCCCCCACTAAACCCTCTAGCAGCCAATACAAAATGGATGAGGAAAAGGAGAGATGGAAATGCTAAAAGGAGTTCCTTATTGTTACTCCATGGCTTTACCATAAAATGAGGGCTACAATACAGACCATTATTTTTAGTACCTTTATCTTATTTGTTGAACAAGAGTTTCCTTGTGACAGGTAGATATTAAATTCTTTCCAGATCTATCCAAGTAGACAAGCTCTCTTCTTATTCATTCTAGAAGTGGGAAATCTGAGCTACTGGAAGGTGAAGACATGTGGATGAGATGAATATTGAGAAAGGTCAGAGTCTTTTTAATAAGAGATTTAAGTCCCATCCATATGCTGAGTCCTGCTGAGTGTATTCCCTTTCCAGTTATGCTGTAGAGCATGGAGAAGCTGTCAGTCATGGAGCAACCCTGAACATCCTGGTAGTCAATTTTGAATGCACAGTACACACACACCACGAAAAAAGGTTAAACACAGTCTCTGATGTTTCCATCTGAATGAACAAGAAAAGGGGAAAAAAAGCGCCATCTTGGCAGTCTTAACTTTTGCATTAACATGTAATATTGGGTATATGCACAGGCAGCTGCCTGAATACTATTTAGGCTGGGTGCTAAACTAGGTACATGCACTGACAGGCAGTAGTTAAGCTGTTCTTATCTTTTTTTCTTCATGTCACTGATAATGATATTCTAATTCTTTTCAAACCGTGTTCCTTTGGCTATGTTTTGATAGCATGGTTGTTATTCCAGTGGTCTATGCCATCCTGTGACAGTGTCATTTCTGCCAGAGGATTTTCCCTCAAATTTTGGTTTTGAGTACCTTTAGATATTTTTTAAGAATCATAACTACTCTAAACCACAAGGCTGTACTTAAACACAGTGATGTAAATTGATACAATTTTTTTGAGAGTTCAAGAACATGTTTGCAGTTTATAGCACCTGGAAATTGGCTTTGCCACTACTTGACATATGACATGCCAAGTTTGTTGTTGTTTTTGAAAGCACAATTGTTATTTTAGCAGAAATGGAAGAACATTTCAGAATGTTCTACAAGGTAATAACTGATATGGATTTGAAAGCTTTTTTTTTGTTTTTTAATCTACAGTAACATATAGCAAATTCAGAAATTCTTGCCTTTTTCAAAAAATTCACAGTATTCTTGTCAAATTTATGTAGCAGACAAAAATTTGTAAATTGTGGATGACTAAAGGGGCCTAGTGTATGCTGCTATGTCTTGAAGACTGGACTACAGGAATCAAGGATTAGATTTTGATAATGTTTCTTATATACTATGTTCCTTTTAACTTTCAGTGGGTGGACACCTGAAATAAGACAATATGAAATGTAAGAAAATTAAAATCTATTTTGAAAGCAGTAACTAGGTTTTTAAAAAAAATGGCAAAAACCCCACCAAACACCAAAAAACACCCCCAAAAACCAACAAAAGCCCCCAAACTTGTTCTTTGAACTTTGTACTTTGCTAAAGAAAATGCCATTGTTAAAACCATGCAGGCAATTTACCAAGAAAATTACTGCTTTTCCAATGTCTCATTTGCAGACAACTACTGGTCAAACCAAATTATACGAAAAAAATTAAAAATCAATAAATTACAGTGACAAAAGTAGACTGGCTCCATCCAAAAAAGCCTAATGTGACGGAAATGAGACACTTCTATTCTTTGGAGAAGTCATGTAAAATTTGAAAATTTGTCCTTATTTTTTCAGGTGTTCAGCCTAAAGAATTGCAGTTTCTACAAGCTTGGCTGAAAATCAATAATCCTTATGTTCTTTATTAACTGCAATTATCCTTTTATCTTTGAGGCTAGAGGAGCAGGGAGTAAAGAATAGAGAAGGATGGGACAGAGATCAGACTCAGGTCTATAAGGAAGAATTTGGGTAATTTAGATGTTTGGGAAACAGAAATGTGGAGAGCCATGGGAGGGAGCAGCCTGGAGCTTTTGAACTGCATTTCCACTCAGATTTGGAAAGCCACATCAGGTTTATGAATTGCAACATTACTCACATCTGTGAAGCAAGTAATTGTGAAATATAGTGTCAAACTTTGTCCTTCATCCACTGCTAAGGACAGATTGCTGAAGATAACAGCCTCCTGCTTCCCATTGCTACTGGTTACTCTATTTAATCAGTAGAAGACAATGTGACAGAGGCAAAGATAGAGGTCCCATTGTGCTTCCCTTTGATGCAGTTTTATATGTCAGTTTTTCACATAATTCTCTTCTTAATTTATTTTTTTTTAAATTTGTGTTACATGGTCATGTGGTTAGAAGCCTGGGATACCAGCCCTCAATTTGTCAGTGCAATTTGAATTTGGGTCCCTTTACAGGGACATGGTTCATGTTGCTTAAGCACGCGACCATGAGTTTTCTTACATTGGCTCATTATCATTGACTAGGACTGAGTAAACCTACTCAAGGAACAAGCTGACACTGACTAGTAAATAAAGATATTACTTGAACATTTGTGCTTCTCTGATAGCAGGATTTGGACAGTGTGCAATGGGTAAGGTAAGATGAGAGGAGGGGATTGCATGATTTTGTGGCAAAGGCAGCATAATCCTTTCCATCAAAATGCAATTCTACCCTTTGTAGCAGCATTTAATTTCTGCATAATTCTGGGAAATCCATGGATATAAACACACATTTGGGCAGCTGCTCTTCTGTGTCCCAGTGTGGTGTGTTTCAGGCACCCAGTGGCAGCTCTGTGGTATGTTTAGCACTTACAATTGAATTTTAACTTTTCTGAAGTTGTCAATGCACAGAATGATACAACAAGCAAGGGAAACTGAAAAATTGGATCTAGGTTTTTCAACTGAGAAATGAAGAACTCCTCTAAACTCATGTATATGCCTTAGTTCTTCATCTATCACATGGGGAAAATCCTATTCTCTCCTTCCATACAAAAGTCTGATAGACTGTTAATAATTTGGAATAAAAACCCCACAAACATTAAAATGCTGGGCATCAATGAGGAAATTGATATCTATGCAGAACAAGACGTGTATTCTGTCTCTGCTCTGAGGTTAGTCTATGAGGCACTATGGAAAGAGTATTGATTCCCATTCTGGAAGTGTTTTCTTTCCTGCAGCTCGGGTAAGGCAGGGAGAAAGAAGAAAATACAGTGTGACTGGTGGTTAAATACCCACAACTCAGATAAATATCCACAGCTTGACTTTGTGGTCAAAATTTTCTACAGCACCTGATATTTTGGAACAGTAAAAGTGTAGACAATTTCTTCTGAGTTGCCTGTAACCCTGTGTAAGATGTTTTGCCTGTAAGATGGTTTTAACAGCTATTAGTTGAGAGATTAACATTTAATAAGCCCTCTGTAAGTAGGTCTTCAAGGTGACAGGCTGTGTGAGAATATCTCCTGAATTTTGTTCAACCAAACCTGCCATTCCAAGGGGTTTCTCAGGCCCAATAACAGTGTTTAGCAACTTTTGGTCTCAAAACACAGGCAGTGATGCATACATTACATAATTACAATGTGCCGAAGGCAGCTTTGGCATCATTCATCCAAATGGTCAAAAGTCACTTCCAAGTCTCTTTGCTCATTTCCAGGTTCAGAAAAGTTCATCCCATGGGAATGAATTTCCTGACCTTTTTTTTGCTGTGAATAGCTAGCACACCCACTCAAAGCCACATCCAGCCAATCCATGATGATGTAGAACCTCCTGAAATAATCCATACAATCTTAAAATAGTAGTCTTTATTTATACAGAAATGACATATAGTTTTTCCTTTCCTTTCCTTTCTTTTCTCAAGATAAGCTGAATATCTTCTGTGAGTTTTGCACTTTAGCTACTTTTAGAATCCCAGGCTGAATCTCTTGACCCGTACATCTGAAACCTACTCTAGCTGGGTTTTCCAAGCCAGCACTTCATTAATTACTATTTTAGGGAGATGAGGTTTCTGAAAACTGCAAGAAAAACTATCCAAATAAAAGCAGGGATCAGTTTCAATGTTAGGTTTTATTGTAAAAGTATGTAAAACTTGTTTCTACTGTACTCTGCCTGGATAAAAGTCCTCCTTTAAGACAGTGCTTTGTAATTTATGTCTCAGCCTCCATAATGTTAGTGAGATATTAATATATGCATGAAGAGCAGCAGTCAATGTAATTAAAGTGGCAAAGTGATAAATGCATAGCCATTTTGCCTGGTAATATTGTGTATTTAACAGGTTTATTTGTTCAACAGTTCTTACTTTAATTATATTTTGCCATTTGGGAATTTCAGGCATATAACAATCATAGCTCTTCCATGAATATTATTCTTAAAATAAGTGTTCATGCATTATTAAAAATGCACGTGTGTTTGCTCATTTATTCATTTACAGTGATTTTTTTTGTCTTTTTTAAAAACACTGAATTTTTTATTTTTTCAACAAACTTGAAAAGAAAAAACAACTCATCTGTTACGAGAAAAGATACAAGGCAGATTTCTTGCTGTGGGTGAGCTCTAATTAGGACTTATGCCATATTTTATGACAGAGAATCCAGAGGCTGATGTCACTTATTTTGAAGGGATGGCCCCAGAAATTTCCATGGATCCTGTGAATGTACAAAAACAGTGAAAGAAAATAAACAAGGAATTGATATAATAAACAGCCAGACACAAAGGAGTAGTGTCAGAAATTAATGTTGGTGTTATTTGGTTGGGCCTCAATTGTGACAAAATAGTCTCTTGGAATATTTACATATTTAGAGAAGGTAAATTTTGGGTTAAACCCACCTGGGATACAATTCAGCTAGCAGAAAGAAACCTATCAGGCAGACTGCACAAACTGGAGTACACTTTTATCCCTTTGCACTGAGTAGTTGAGTATAGTCTGATTCCTGAGGAACACAGAGAAACACCCATTTGCAGATAACCTGTACAGCTGTAGCATGTGCACTGTTGAAATTAGAGACCAAACTAGATTCTCAGTTGATGTAAGTTGATATAGCTGAACAAAGCATTTAAACTTGCACTAGAAAGATCTCATTTGGACTGTGACCTTTTCAGAATGATCTTTCATGATTTTTGTCATAAGTCTCACAGTCTGCTTTCTAAATCTCTATCTCCTTGAATGATGGGATTTCAAAGGAGTTGTAGCCTTTTCTCAGGGTACTGGAAATCCATGTTCTGGCCTTGATAGTAAAGAAGCTTCAAAACACATATCCTAATGATTTAAAGTAGCGAGGACAAAAATAGGAATAACATTGCACCCCAAAAAAGTGTTACTATTTTTAAGTAAATGCTCTTATTTCTTCATTCTTATTATGCTTGTTGTTTTTGAATGGTGATGGCTGGAAATAGAGTCACCCTGAGTTTTCCAGAGAGATTGCTTCACTGCTTCCTAAGCTTCACTGCTTGGGACAGCTTTTTCAAGCTCAGCAGATGAGTTTCAGAATGTTTCCTCCCTGAAATCTGATGGATGGGAAGGTAACAAACTTCAGACTGATGGTGATGAGGTCTTGTTTGCTGGAGCACAAAAGCTTAGTGAACAGTCCACTCTAGCTCTAATTAAAAAAACATTACAGCTCCAACAGTTGCTGGCCATGAATTATTCTGAAAATGTTTAACCTGCAGATAAGAAACCACTATCAACCTGTCACATTTCCCCCAGTAACGAGTTCAGCATCAGTATAAAAGGAAGTGCAATTCATGAAGCAATGGCTCTGTGTCATAAATTATAGGGATCCGGCATACATTACAAGGACAGAAACAGTAAAATAGCGAGGGACTCTCTCTTTGCTGTACCCTGACAGTGACAGAAAAACAGCACTCCATGGAGTTTATTCTACCATGGCTTGTTTATTCCCTTTCACACCCATGCCAGTCCTGAAACACGTGATGCTGTATTCCGCTGCTACCTGCAATTAGCACAAGTGTTTATTTAAAGCTTTAGGGGAGAGAAAGAGGTTGTCTGATATAAAACACTGGACTCTAATCACTCAGGCAGTGGAAAATGGTGTTGTCACTAAATCCTTCCTCTCATTTGTTTCCTTGTTTGTGCATATGTGTGAGTGTGCATGGGTTACTTTGGATGAGTTTATTTTTTTGTCTTTAATGAAGTATACAATCCATCTCTGAATCAAAATCTTATAAAAACATCTGATGATTAAAAAAGTCATGGTGTACACATACAGGAAAAAAAGAAACTGAATAAAAACACCTATGATAGTACCTTCATGAAACACCTAATGCTATGAAGAAGAGCTTTACACTAACATCTCCCAGAGAGATGTTTTCCCAAATAGTAACAGCTACATGAAGTGGATTAATCATGTTTGCTTATATGAATGAGTATGGTATGGTAGCAGGAGCATGGGAGAATATTCCTAAAATCCTTCCCCACTTCTGTCATTATGCTTGGGCTTGTCTTTCATGTCTCTCTCTTCCCTCCTTTGAAAACTTGGTAAGTAGAAAACATGTTTAGCTTTTTCACAGTAATATTTAACACCTTATAGAGACAGATTAGGATATTTCTCTTGTAAATTTGCACAAAAGGATGAGGGGAAGAAGCCCGTCCTGTGAAAGGAATGGCTGCAAGCAGAGAAGCTATGGGTGCACAGAGAACAGACCACAGAAGAAGGGGGAAACAAGTCAGTGTTTGCAAAGAAATGCTGAAGTATGAGAAGGTGGTCCTATTATCACGTTTCAGGAAGGAGAGGAAGAAACTGTAACCTGGTATCTCTTTCCTGTGTGATACAGGTCTTCCTTACTGAGCAACTAAACTTTTTGTTTTGCATTCAAACTAAAAAAAAACCTCAAACAATCAACAAACCAAAAAAAAGTACAAACCCTAAAAATTGCTCTTCTTGTGTTTTAGTGAACAAAGCCACAGCAACACATCTTCATTCCCTCAGATTGGACTCGTGTTCCCTCAGGCTTTACCTCTGACAGGAATCTGAAGAGCAACACCAGCTATTTACATCCTTGTGCTTTGAAACATTATGAGGCCTTACTCTGGTTGCAGGCATTTGCCACAGGGTCATTAGAGCTTGGTCTTTGTACAAAGACTCATGGTATGAGGAATCACAGAATGAAGGCTTTGGGGTGCTTGTCTGTTCATCATGTGTTTCCAGAGCTTTGGCAGGTAACCCAGATTCTCCAGCTCTTATAACCAGTGGCACAGTCCAAAGTTCCTTAAAACCAAAAAGCTGGAGGGATTGCTATGGAGATTGGGTCTTGGAAACAGTTCCTTGTGGCTTGGAGGAACAGGAGGTATGCATTAGGTGCAGAGATTTAAACTTTGTCAGCAAAATCAAAAGCCTGAACACTGCTGCAGTAATCCTGCTTAAATTTGCTACGATTTCAGGATATGTTTGGATGGATTCATGATGTTCAAAATGTTTATTTCTGGTAGACATTGAAATCTTTTAGGGGAAAAGCCAATTATATTATCACCAAATTATTAAACATACACAATATTTTGTTGCTTGCTCTTTTAGATTATTTGTAAATAAGGAAAAAATATGTTGTTTCATAGTGTTTTTATTTTTCTGTCTTTGAGAAAAATATAATGTACAGAACTAAGACTAGAAGTGGATACACTGTTATGTACTGGTAGAGCAGCTGTTTGACATTGGTCTTCTTTGGTACACTAAAGAATATCATGGTATGAATACTTTAAGCCTTTCAGTTACATAGCACTTGAATTGCAGCTAACTTGTGATTTCATTATCCAGGCCTTTAAACTGCTTTCTAAGCCTTATTCCAGTTTATCTTACTGTTCTCATTTTTTGGCTTTACTCTTTGATTCTTTGGCACTTCACTGGATAAATTCAAATCTGCATTAGAGAGTCTATTTTTCTCTACAGAAAAGAATTAATCAATATCCCCAAAACACTGTGAAGCCATATCATACAAACAGGAGTTCAGCGCCTAACATTGCCAGAAGAGGGTCAGCAAAGGGCTGTTCCCTTACCCCTGTTAAAAGCACAAAATCTGCAGGCATCACTGAGCAAAAATCATCCTGCTTTGCTTCTTACTGGCCTTGTCAGTTAACACAAGGAAATGAAGAGCTTCTCTAAAGGAGTATATCTGCAGCAACACCCAGTTCTTTCCTACTTTCTTGAGTTTCTTTTTCATCTCAGTGACAATTTGCCTGCCTCAGGTAAGTTGGCAAACACATCCTGCTTCCAGGGCTGACAAAGACTCTCTGCCTTCCATATCCCCTCCAGGGGTGTCTGGACTGTCCATAGAATCAGATTCAAAGTTTTGCTTGACAGTGACATGAGACTGCTGAAACACTTGAGCTGTGGGTGCACCCATGCCAGCAAAGACAAGCTTTATCCTGCACGCTGGAACTGCGTGCCCACTGCAGTCAATCAATTGCCTCTGCTGAAAGGATAATCTGTGCCTCTAAATACTAATCTGACTTTAGGTCTGCTGAAACTTTATAGGCTTCCCAAGCCTTAGATGTGGGTTATGCCACAGTTTGACTGCATCTGGGTGTTACTGTGGTGATATATGGATATGTGCCCTCTCCTTAAACTGTTAGTGTTTCCACAAAGACTAAACATGTCTTCCTGTCTATCCACCTTCCTAGCCTGATATGTGATATTTCTTCTGAGGTTTCATTCCTCTTTAGCAAGAGAACCTCTCCTGCATCTTGACCCAGGGAAGAAAATGAAGGAGTGGGACATGGAAGCTGGCCAAAGAGGTCTACCAATTGATAATCCTGAGGCACAAAGTAAGAAAACTTCTTAAGTCAGGAGATACAGCACATCTCAAATAATTGTTTTACATTTTGGCCAAAATATTTCCTTTTTTAAAAACATCTGAATCTTTCAGCTCCCAGTAGAAAAACAAAGCAAATAACAAAACACCATATGAACAGACCTAATAACTGAAAACCACAGAGAGAACATATACTTCTAGGTACAATTTAAACATGTTGAAGCCTGACACATTTGTTGATGTGTTTTATGAATGTTTTTGAGCATTTGAAGAACCAGTAGATGGTGCTTAAGAATATGCTGCATGGTTTCTTAACTGTTTAGAAACAATAACTCTTATGGTAATTTAAGTTCCCTGGGTGTAGTTTATCTGGTACTGCTTTAACAATATTTTTATACACTAGGGGACTGGGCCTCCTACACAGAAACTCTCCTGCACAGAAACTGTATAAAACACTTCAGTGCCTTATTTGCAGTAGCTAAGTCCCATAATATTACTACGATGTAGCTTAAAGGCCTTATCCTTTATGTGATCCTTTATGGATCACCCAAGGAGCTGATTCTCCATGACTTGCTCAATCTTACACTGAAAATCACAAAATGGCCAGGAACGGATACTTGAATTTGTTTGAATTTTGTTCTAATCCTCAAAATCCACAAATACTTTTGTGTTCCTGTAACACCTCAATGAGAAACATCTTTAATTTTATACTGCACATTTGTCAAGGCGTGGAAGGAATACAGATGAGACAGGTACTTAGGAATAACAGTGTTCCTTCCCTCTTTATCAATTAGTGAATCAAGAATGTGCTATACATATCAGACAGAGAAATAATAACATTATTTTTTCTTTTAAATCTGAAAGCACACACTCACTATGGCTGAAGACTATCCTCCTGTATCAAGGATGAAAACTACAGTATTCAAGAATTTCAAGATGACCAGCATTGTCTTAATGCATACCTCAAGCAAAATTTGCTGGCTATGAGTAAGAGTTCCTATTGTTTTTATTCAGTTTATGTAAGTGGTTTTCTCTACATGACTTCTGCATGTGACACTCTGTGGAAGGGGAAAAATGTCATTGTACATTCAGTTGTGACTTTATGCATATTCAGTATTTACGGTGGCACTGCCTGAGCAAACCTGTGATTAATGATCAGTGCCATCCATCTTTCCATAAAAAAGTCTTCCTCAGTGGCAGAAATGCAATGGTGCAAATCTCAGATAACATAAAATTGAGGCCTAGTCTGGCTTTATTTTTTTTTTACTTTTATGTTGTCTCATGCAACAGCTCCAGTCACCATCAAAAAGGTTTAGTTTTAGGTGTTGTATAGGAAATATTCACTTAATGTTTTCCTGGGTAATGCTTTACACCTTATTTCAAGGTCTTGCAGGTCTCTTTTGAAATCTTGCTAAATCTTGTTATTTTCTGAAGTTTTGGCACAATGCTTTATCTCCATCCACATTCCTGTTTACAGCTCCATAACTATTCCTTAAAATGTGGGATAAGCTATTTGAGGAATGGGATGGGCTCTGGCCATATGATAAAATTTAAATAAATATAGTTACACTTGGAACACATAGTTAATGGGGTTCTCATAACAGTTGTTGTAGGAAATAATGTTACAAATAATGCAGACATTTAGGCTTTGTCTAATCTCCTTTGATTTAAAGTACATTGAGGCTTCCTTTAGTCTGTAGCACTACCTAATCTTTCAAAAAATTTGAATCAAACATAATTTGATCATAGCAGACTTAGAAGCCTTAATTGATGATTTCAAATCGAGAGTACATCAGTGAATTAGGAAGTAGTAAGTTTACCCTGGGCATAACTTTGAATATTGGGATTTTACTTGTTTTTACTGGAATAGAGTAGCTTCATCAAATTTTGCCACAACTACTTCCCTATTCAGTCTGTAAGCTTTCAAAATTTTCCAACTTAAATACACCCAAAAGTGCATTAGTGTCTTCAAAGGAAGCTCTGTCTCTGTAACTGTACAGGAACTAAAGTAATGCCCATCATCAAAATACGAATGTTTTTAAAAGGAAAAATAATGTATTTTTCTTCTTCCTAGCTGGCATATGTTCACTAGCCATGTATGAGTCCTGCTGACACAGAATCAAAAGATTAGCTTTGTCTTTACACCTAAATATGAAGATGCACATGGACAATTTTTTCCTTGACATGCCAGAACCTAGGCCAGTTCTTCATCAAACAATGTCTCAGGAAGCTGGATCTGGTAATCTGGAGACTGTACTATCAGTACAGACATGTCACAGGTTACTGGGGTTATTTGTACCTGTGCAAAAGGGTGAAAAATAATCCTCACATCAACTCAAAATGGCATCACACTCTTTCTCTTCTTCTCAGAAATCTTTCACAAAAAATTAGTGTGATAAAATGAGATTTGAGGAGTCCAAAATGCATCGTCTGAGGCTCTTCTTTTAAATCAAAGCATGCCTTGATGAGTTCCACAGTGCATGCCTAACATGATTAGCTCCTGGATGTTTGTCCACACTTTCCCACTTGTACATCAGACTTCCAGGGGCTGTGTTTGGGCTGAAATTCAGGGAACCTAGAGCAATAACTTTAAACTGAATGCATCCATGCCACTTCACACCCAGACTAAAAACCCTGTTTAGCGGTGGGCTTACCAGCATCTGGGATTCAAGTCCCTTCTAAGGATACAGGCAGGTTTTGGAAATTAAATTACAATTTGGGTAGAAATCTGTTAGTGTTTTAAAAATAATTTTTTCTTTTGAAATTTGTGTTTTTATATTGGACAGATTTCTAAGTTCTTTAATTCCAAACATCTCTCAACCCCCAATTGCAATGGCAGTTTTTACTAGCTCCATAAATTAGTCTGTAAACAGCAAAGCTGTAGATGTTCTAGCATCTAAACTGGGTGTTTATGGGATCCTGTGTCTTATTCCTGTAGAACCTGGGGCACCTGGATGCAAGTCCTCTGTCTATCTATCTAATATTAGTATTGGCTGCATGCTGCCAGTGTGAACCCAAACGTAAAGAGACCTCCCTCTGGCTAAGCCATTAAATGCTGTGCCAAGTGTATCTCAGCTGGAAGCGGCTTTTTCCATATCTTCCCAATCTCATATGAGTTGTTTTCCCTTCCAAAGGTTGTGAAATATCTGGGTCAGCAGGTATAAAAGAAAGGCAAGTGGAAAAAAAAATCTATTTTTGCAACTACTGAGCCCCATTTCCAACAATTTATTGAAATAAGATGTCATGCATGCATATGTATAATTGATTTCAGATGTGTGATAAAGTTGCCAGAGATATACTCAGCAGAAATAACTGTAATTTTTTCAGATGTGCTCTTTTCCCATCAACTTGGCCTCCAGAAAAAAAATTCAGCCCGGAAAAAATGTATTCATACTGCTGGGCACCTGTTGCTGTGTCTCCTGTCCTCAGCTGGGAGAGGAGGGAAGGCTGGATGCAATCATGGCATCTGCTATAACTGGACTTGCTCTCTTTGCACCTTAACGTTTTTGCAATTCTGATTTCTTTTGTAATCATTGTTTTAGCCCTGTTCACTCTCTGATATTGAACTTTCGTGACACTGCTTCAGGAGCAGCAAACAACATGCTGCAGTGAGAGGAAAGACTCTTTTTCAGTGCTTTTAGCAATGTGACCTTAAGTATTGATTTATAGCCTGCTGCAGTGCTCTAGTGCAAAAGGGAACTGTGGTAATTAAGTGAGTATCTACGCTTTCTAAAATAGTGCTGAGCTGTAACAAAAGGGACCCTTTATTTTTCCTCTCTGCCCCTCAGTGAATGCAGATGCAGGCACTGCCCTTTGACCCTGCTCAGCTTTCCCCAGCTGCAGATTATTTTTCTCTCTCTGTGCCTTTAGGTGCTGATAGACAGAGTAGAACCCATTAATTCTTGTGTCTGACTTTCTTTTTTAGTGCAGGCAATGGAGCAAGTCTCTACACTTGTACCTGACTTTTAAAACACTTTTTGTCCTTATGGGGGTGAAAAAAGAGCAGTGGCTAAGGAGATATAGGAAGAATTAGAGAATTCAGCAGAGTGGGTGGTCACGATGAGGCTCAAACTAGAAAGCAAAACCTTTTACATGAAAATTCCCACTTCTCAGCATGACACATTATTCTGAAACTCATGTATAAGGTAACAGGGTAAACACAACGAGAAATCTCTTTTGTATTCCATTATAGTCATTAGAGAAATAGGCCACAAAAGGTAATGGCAATAAAACTGAGCACTTTGCAGTGAGCATGTAAATTACATGTTAATGTATGCAAATTAGAACACCATGTTCAATGTCCATAAAACTACAAAATACAGCTAATTAATGGTAGGTAAGATGCTTCATTTTATATTCACAGAGTTGCAGGGGAGGTAGTATATTTTTATAATTGTGGAACATTGGCCTTGGGGAACACATCAAACATTCAGTTTCCCTCCTCTGGCAAATTTGCCCAGCACACTGGAAGTAATTGCCTTTCTGCTTCCTCACCCAAGGTCCTACTCTGAGATCAGTCTCTGAAATTAGAAGTAAAAAAAAAAAGATTCCCAGTTTTAAAATTACTTTCTTGTGGAACTAGTTCTTATTAGTGTTAATATTGTCTTTGTTCAGCAAAATGCCTAAACACATTTGGTACCCTTGGCATATCTGAATGGATTCTGTAACTGAATCCCCAAATGGATACAGGCTTCATAAAACCCAGCTTTTTAGGTAGCATATTGCCAGAAGAATTCACAATTCCAGTTCCCAATACAACGTGAAAACAGAGAACCTGAGAACAGATTTACAAAAAGTGACTCATCCAGGAAAAGAGGTGAAGGGAGCATGGGAGTCAAGCCCCACTGCTGGAAGATACAAACAGCACCAACAGGGCAAACTTGTCTGCCCACATCCTTGAATTCTGCCTGGGACACAGCTCTGGTTTTAAAACCATGTCTATCCTGTGCCTGAAATTAATACGCCCATCTTTTCAACTATCCATCTGACAAAGTGAAGGGGCCCAGGTCATGATGGAACAAAGCCCTGTGAAAGCCATGTGGGTGCCTATGTGCATGTCTGTGTGCAGCCTGGGAGAGTGCTGCAATAGGAGTGGAGTGAAAAAATGAATATTTGAGGGTACACATAAACATTAATATGAGCAAAGCATATCAGTGAAAGGTCTTCTGGGCTCCTTTTTGCTGTAAATGTGCTTGCACTCTAATTTGAGCCACAGAATCACAGGATCACAGAATGGCTTATATTGGTATCATAAAGATCATCTTGTTCCAACCCCCCCTGCCATGGACAGGGACACTTTGCAGTATACCATGTTGCTCAAAGCCCCCTCCAGCCTGGCCTTGGACATTGCCAGGGATGGGACATTTACAACTTCTTTGGGTGTCACTGTTCCAGTGCTTCACTGTTCCATCAGTGTCACTGTTCTATCCACACAGTCAAGAATTTCTTCCTAATATCTAAATCTGTTTATTTTGAGTTTGAAGCCATTATCCCTCGTCCTGTCACTAGAAGGCCCTGTGGAAAGTCCTTTGCAGCTGTCTTGTAGCCCCCTTAGGTACCTAAAGATTCTATAAGGTCTCCCCAGAGCCTTCTGTTCTTCAGGCTGGACAACACCAAGTCTCTCAGCCTATCTTCATGGGGAAGGTGCTCCATCCCTCTGATCATATTTGTGGCCCCCCTTTGTACTCACCCTAATGGGTCAACAGCCTTCTTATGTAGGAGGCCCCAGAGCTCGGCACTGGGGCAGCACCCTGGCTGGTGCCCACAAGAGTGGAGTAGAGGGACCTGCTGGTCACAAGGGAGCTCTCTGGATGTCCATCTATGTGCCATGGGTCTGTGGCCATGCCAGACTTCTCTGAGGACCCTGGTGAGAAGCTCTGTTGAGCTCATGCAAAGGCAGATCAGCTCAGCTGCTTGGCAGAGCTTCCTGCACAGTCCAAGCTGGGGGCAGCTTCCCAGACACAGCATCTGTGTCCCTGCACCGGAACAGCTCCAGGATATCCAGAGCCACTCCTCCTGGCTGTCACTCAACCACAGTGTCTGCTTCTCTCTGCAGAGGTCCAGTGCAGCAGAGGAATGATCAGTTTGGAAGGAAATCCCAGTTATGTGCCACAGATGAGGAGCGGATGTGTTTTGTGCAGGGTCTTATTCAATAGGCACCAAGTTGAGTGATGGTGATGAATGTAATATGTCTTAGGTACCCGAGACAGAGGTTATAATTTGCCAAATATTTTTCATGAGCCAGCGGTTCTCTTTCTGGAAAGCTGTTCAGTTTCAAACAAAACATTTATCTTATGTGCATGTATGTGTGGGTATATATACATGAATATATATAAAATCTGCACCTGTTTGGCAAAGCAGTTGAACTTTGATCAACTTCAGGTAAATGCTTACCTTGCAGTTCATGTAAAAATTAACCCCATTGCTAAACATGTGTCTAAGTGTTTTCTGATTTAAGATGGTTTTCAGGATCAAGGGCCTAAAGAGGACAAATGAGTGCAGCTGTTTCAGACAAGAAAATGGAGGCTGACATAAAAGAGACACAAAGACCCAAAAGTACATGAAATATTGTAAGGGCTTTTAAGCAGAAGAAGGAAAAAGATGTATGATAAAAGTTATGTGCTTACAGAGAGAAACAACATAGAAAATAAATGTTAGACTAGGAGGAAAAAAAGGGAAAGAGAAAGTGGAAATAGGGGATACTGGAATCTCAATTTAAGGCAGAACACCTCCTCTTATGTTAATAACCTAAATAAACATGCTTGACTGACACAAATTCTGTCTCTATTCTGACTTGTACCCATACTGCCTCACATTTTGTCATGCTTCCCTCTGCTAAGGAATTTGGAGAAAATGTGCTTGGAAGCCTCTTATTGCAGGGACTCAGTTACAGGACGGATGCAAAAAATGAGTGTAGAACTTTATTTCCTAAGGATTAAAGGAATAATTGGGGGGGGTGGGGAGAATTCTGCTGAATGAGGTATCTAAGCAATAATTCAGCACAAGAGCAGAAGTTTAATCAGTATGTAAGGCATCTTTCAGACTATCAAGGAACTAAAACTGCCTCGCCACCACTGCACAGCAGTGCCTGTCACAGACAGTGCTCTTTGGAGAACTGCTGATTCAGCATGTGATATGCAGAGAGCTTGAGCTGATGCAAACTCGTGATGGCTATGAAAGGTCTTTGATGACAATGATGCTGTATTTTGATAGAAGAAAGAAGATGGATAGAGAGAAGGATCTGACCAAAACCTCCTCCAATAAAATATTCTGGTACTAAAGCTTTTCTAATGTCTTCACAGAGCTTCAGGCTAATCAGATACTCCAAGTTATTAGTATTAATTATTTACATCAGAGGCAATTGGAAATAAAACATTTTTTCTTCATCCCTGTCACCTTTTAATTCTGAACTAAAACTATTGGAAAAGTCAAAGGTCTTTACCCAGGCTGTGACCATTAACACAGTTCTTTTCTCCCCTCTCTCGCTTTCCCTTGCTGCTATGTGCTATATATCTTGGACAGAGCACAGCAAATCTAAAACTGATGGCCTTGTTTCTTTTGCTTTTTTGGCCCAGCACAAGCTCAATACCTGCACAAGAGGGGAGCAGGATTAGCTTGGGAAAGAAAACAAAAAAGTCTCTGCCAAAATAATAATCATAATATTAGCACACAGCTGTAGGGAGCAATTTTTTGGCATCTAAAGCCAAATGGTCCCCGCTCTCTCCCTCACTCTGTAACCCTACTTCTGCTTTTTAGTTTTTCACTGGCTACCAGATTCTCTATTTTGTTGTCTCACTCTAGAGTCCTGTGGTTGCTCCTTGGTGCTGACAGCAGCAGAAGCAACTAAACGGGCTTTTGTGTGTGTGTGTGTTGTGTGTGTGTGTGTGTGTGTGTGTGTGTGTGTGTATGCGTGTGGTGGTGACTCACATGAATGTGATATTCCTGCAGACTTGAAACGTGCTTCAAGGACTTGATGCAGTTTTTTTGATCTTGATCTTGTTCATTTGGAGGGAGGAGGAGGGGAAAAGTGAGAGGAGGAGAAAGAGAGAGAGAGAGAGAGAGGGAATGCTGCTCTTGGCAGAAGATACAGGCAATTGGCTGCTTTATGGCTTTGCCTTGATGTGTGTTTAAAAAACAGCTCAAAATTTGGCACAGAGATGTTTTTCCCACTTGTTTTACTTCTAAATATTCTTCAAAAGCTTCCATGGGATATAGAATATTGCTTTGATCAAATGAATATACTTTATGCTGAAGTTTCTAGTTAATACTGACTTCAACTCATATTGTGCCAATTTTTTAATTTCAGATTTTATTTCAGGTTTTCTGTAGCCTGTAGACAATAGGAAAATAGGACAATTTCCCCTGTGGACCATATTATTTTACTGATGTGCATTGAAGTTGCAGAAGATAAGGAGGAGTGAGAGAAGAAAATATTATTAAACTTGCTTCTTCAGCAAAATGTTAATGTGACCAAAAGGCTGAATGTACACAGGGAGTGTACCCCAGACAAAGATGTTTTGAGAAAGGTTCATAGCTTGAATTATCTTCCTGTAAAGCCCCCATATTTGCATTCTTACCTAATCCTTGTCTGAGCTGTTTGAACTACTCATATTTGAGAAATTTTCAGGAAATATCCAGGTATGGGCCATGGTGTGTGAGTCACCAGGCTTCTTGCTCCTGCACAGTCATAAACCATCTCCTGACAGCAGCCTTTTCACACTGCTTGGGGCATTTATAATCTCATTTGGAAGCTATAACGTAAAGATGTTGATTTCTTCCCTCCATTAAGGTTTTTCTTCAAGTATTTCCATGAGCCAATGTTGATTAAACACCATTGATAAAAACAAAAACCCCAACACTCAAAAAAATTTTTGTTATGATGCAGCCCTCACCGTCCAGGTTGTGTTACTGTTGTGTTTCTCATTCTAGCTGCTTTGGGAGATGAAAATTTGCCCTTGCAGTATGGTTCTCTGCTCACTTATTAGACAACACCAGTGCTGCAGTTTGTGGGTCACCTGCTGCTTTCAATCCATCTCTAATTTCAAGTAGCTGTCTTTTCATGGGCTGCCACAGTCAAGATGTTGTTCCCTCCTGGTGCAGGATCTAGTAAACTAGAGTAACAGAATTTTAGTGAAGGATTTTGGATTCTGGACCTCATGTCACTAACCCAGAGTTGATAATCATCAAGAAAGAATTTTATTCATTTATTTTACCTGAGACAGTTATATATGGGATGATTTATTTAGTTGTGAGTAAATAAAAGCTCTTCGTAGGTCATGTAAAGCCACAGCTGCCCCTCATCACTTGCATCCTACAGCCCCACACTGATGCCCTTACCCTGTGCAGCCTGCACAGAGGGGAGGGCAACACAGGGAGCACTGGGCTGCCAGGTGCTCTGCTGGGGGAAAAATGAACCCACTGACAGTCAGGGATAAGGGGATTCCCATAGGCCCATGCTAATTCAGGGGCTGTGATTCAAGACTAATGCCCTCAGTTAACATCCCATGACAGAAAACAGATTTACCTTATGGTGTATGTTACAGACTCCCACAGGGGGAAGCATGCTGTCCTCCAAACGTGGAAAAATAGAGAGCAAAAATCAAATTCCAGAAAGGGCCACTTTTGTGGCACTTTGCAGTAGCTTTACAAAAGGCAGGAGAGGGAAGTGCATGTACTCCTTAGCTGCCATGCTGACTGATGCCACAGAAGTTCAGCAATGACAAGTATGCCATTATTTTCGTCCTGGAGGTCTGCAATGTCATGTGCTTGTGATCTGTCTTCAGCTGCTAGACTCAGACAAGTTGAATTGTCCAGGCAGCACTGCAGCAGCAGAGAAGCCCAGCTGTGCCAGGGCCATAAACAGAACACTGTTTTCTGTTTAGTGCCCACCAGCAGGGAATTCATGCTATTTACTAATACTCCACCATATGCCAGGACTTCACTTGCCAGTTCATGAGCACCACCTTGTGCTTTCTGATGTAGATGGGTGGTCCACAGATGATGGGTGTGAAGGGCACGCCTCTTAACTAAACCCATCCTAAAAATTATATTTTTTAATATATTTCTACTTGGAAATGTGAATAGTAGGGGCATTGCATGGTGGGGATACATGTGGCAATGGAGGATGCTCCAGGAGGTGCCTGACAAGGTGGTTCAACCAGCTGGTGTATGGAGGACACTTTGGTTGGTGCTGTGAGTGCTCCTGGCGTTTCCCACGAGGTGTTGGCAGTCAGGGGAAATCAGGAAAGCTGGGAATAGAAATCAGAGATCAAAACAGCATGGATATACAGTCCCCAAAACTGCTGCCTGAGGTGCAGTAGGTGTAGCACAAGACAGGATGGTTCCTGTCAAGCAGCTGATGCCCCCAGAGGGCTTTGTACGCTGCTTTTAACTCTACTTGCACTTGGCCTTTCTGCTGTGGGAGATACATATTCCAGAGCCAAAGATATGTCACAGAAAGGTCCTAGTTCCTCCCCCCTCACGCCAGTTTTAAGCCATGGTGACCTCAGAGAGCACGAGACTGTGTCTTTTATTTTTTTTTAATCTTTGTGAAAGGAATCTTGTTTGCTTGCTGGCCCTTGCACACCAAGGCACTGTTGTGTTACTTAAAATTGTAAATTATGTCTGTTTAAGAAAATGTCAGTGTTTTTTAAAACAGAATAACAGAACTGGAAAAGACTTGGCTGTGCTGTTTGTTACACGAGTTGCAGGCAGGCAGAATGATGCATTCACCATTATGAGCAGATTCAAGGAGACTAATGACTGCTGCACAATATAGCTTCAGTTCTTCCAAGTAACATGATAGTTGTTTCTTTGCTTGCCAGCAAGATTATCTGAGCAATGTTAATGCTGGTGTGCTGATGTATAGGGGACCCATCAATATGGGGCTGTGCCTACCAACAATAACTGAAATGACCTTTCTATTAGGGAAAAAAAAAAAAAAAAAAAGAGGGCTGTAAGATAAATACAGCTTTGATGGAGGGATTTGATTTCTCTTGCACCTATCATTGTACATATGGGTATTTCTTGTATATTCCTCAGGAGTTCTCTAAAACAGTTACTCAGCTGTTGGATTGGATTAAGTTATAATGAGTATTTTTTGTTGACAGCTTCTAAAAGAATGCTAGGAGAATCTCTCCTACTATATAATACTGATAAATGCTTGACAACCATTTTGCTTCCAACATACTCACTGCAAACGTCAGATCCTTTGAGAAAGAGATTGAATTCAGAGAAGAAAAATATGCTGCTTCACCATTGACACCTGCCCTTGGAGAAATTCCTCTTTTTCCATCCCAAATGAAGACTTACTGTTCCTTAATATAAGAATGGCAAAAAACCCTAAACAAAAAAAAAAACAAACAAACAAACAAAAAAAAAAAAAAAAAAAAAAAAAAAAACCCCAAAAAAAAAAAACACACACCCAAAACCAAAAAAACCCCAAACCTCAAACAACAAACAAAAAATAAAAAATAAAGAAAAAACAGCACCTGGATCTTTGCTGTCAGTGTTAATTTTATGTGGAACAATATACAAACACAAAGGAACTTAGAGCAAGAACTGTTGTGCTTTGCAGTTTTTCATCAGGAAATGACATGAGAAAATGGCCTAAACATGTGGACTCTTTCCCTCTAGTTGCATAAGAGTCTGGCTTGGCTTTGATTCACCTTAGATACCCAGAAAAAATTAGAAAGGACTTTGACTGCACTGACTTTGTAGTGGCTGCTCGGTATATTTTTGTTTATCCACTTGTTTTGAAATATTGCTCAATGCTTCTACTCCCTTCCTCAGCAGAGGTGCTGTCTGTCCTCTGTTTTTTCACCAAACATTGAGGTTAAGCTCTGCTCTTCAGTGGTATCATTTTGGGAGCCCACAAGTGGGGCTTCAGCCACAAGAAAATGGAAATTATTGTATTGACATATATATTTTCTTACTAAATAAGGAGAAAAAACTAACAGCAGGCTTCAAACTGGATTTGTCTGTGTGGGCATACCATGCTTGACATGAAACATATTTACCAAATTTTTTTCCCATGAGAATCACAGTTTCCCTCATTTGACACAGGTTTCTCATCAGAGGAACTGGGATAATATATTTCAGCCACTACCATGGTGACTCAGAGCATCTGGCACTGCAAAGGTAACAAGTCTGAACTCTGATCGCCCTTTTGCCTTCGCACCTGGGCCACCAAGGACTAAATTTTTGGCTTTCTTTCTGTAGGTCTAATTTTTGAAAATTTAAGATTTTCAGAAGTGATTAAAGGTCCAGTGCCAAGGATATTGAAGTCAAAAAGGGTCTGATTTTCATTGAGTGACTAGTAGTTATTCCTCTCGAAACTCAGACAAACTTTGAAGCCTGAGATTCAGACTGGGTGTCACTAAATATAGCTAAAAACTGACCACATATTTCTATTAAACTGCCATTAATGGGTACAGTGATATGATACATATTTCCTCAGTGTTCTTCCAAGCCAGAACAAATTCATCTCCATGTCTGAGTTGTCAGCTTCTAGTTCACAGGTGAATGGGAGGATCTATGTCTTTTCATCAATGTATGACAGGTTTATAGAAATCCCTAAAAGTGAGGCTTTTGGATGCATTGCAAAAGAAGGGAAAATGTTTTCTTTCTGTGGCTAGCAGCCACCATCTAATTTTAGCTGCAATCTTCAAAGGCTGTAGAATAGGCACTGCCTCTTCCCCAAAATGTGATTTCCCTGGCCTTGACACACACTGGACTAAGTTGCTATTCACTGCTAAATTTGCTTGCGTGCTGCTAAAGCCTGATAATCTTGGGTCTCAACTAAGCCAAAGCTCTTTAACTTGTTTTATTCTGCTAGGCCATATTAAAGAACAAAGCAAAACAAAAAAAATCCAAATGAAATAAACAAACAAAACCCAACAAACCAAGCCAAACCAACAAGCCATCTTACTACACCTTACTATTCAAAAAGAATTGGGTTAAGTTGGTAACAGTCCAGATATTGAAGGAAAAGCTGTTAATGTTTAAAGAGAAGATGGTGCTCACGGATCTCTACAGAGCCAACACTTAAACATGGAGTTCATGATGAAGAAGGGAAAAATAGGGTGCTATTTGTCTTTATTCATATTTTGGGGGACAGTTTCAGACATAATTGTATCTATTTATCTAAGTCCACTTTCCTGCACTATTTGTGTATATGCTAAGTGCCTGCAATGTGTAAGGTGCTCATATTAGTAACGCCACACTGCTAAACAGCTGCTACCTTCCCTACCAGACAGGAGTGCATTGACAGGGGAAAAAAGTCCTGATACTGCTCCATTGTTGTGTCTGCATATCATCCCTTCTTCCACACCTCTATGTGCATGTGTGTATATACATAGACATATACACTCTCACATATATATCTATCTATATCTATATCTAATCTATATCTATATCTATATCTATATCTATATCTATATCTATATCTATATATATCTATATCTATATAATCTATATCATCTATATCTATATCTATCTATATCATCTATATCTATATCTATCTATATCTAAATCTATCTATATCATCTATATCTATGTATATGTACATGTATATAAATATATATATACACTGTCACTTATATAGTTTTCAGTAGGATTCCTGGGTTCCTGACAGATTAAAGGTTATTTTATAGGCATATTTATACTACTTCTTATGTACAAACAAGTTTTCTTAAACTCATGCTAGCAATCCTCTAAATAAAATTAAAGAATATAATGGAGACTGTGAATTTATTACACATTTAGAATTATTTTTAGACATAGTTGCATTTTTTCCCATCTCACTTACTTTTTTCAATTTGTAGGTCTTCAAAGTGTGCTGAACAAACCAGTCTATAAAAGCTAAAACATATTTCTCAGAGTAGGAGTGTCTTCCGTAATGTACAAGCATAAGAAAGAAAAAATAAAGGGAAATAAGAGAAAAGAGTTGTGCCTCCTGTTTAGCATGGCCCTCCCTACTTCTCCCCATTTTGATTCTACTTCCATTTCTCACAGAGATCATGTAGGGCATTCAGGTCTTTCATTTTAAATGCGGGAAGCAAATAGCTCATATTCCAGCAGCTGTCTTTTAGAGCCTCATTTCTGGTCTGACCTTGCTTTCTTGCCTCTGTTATTGGCATCAGTCGTCGTTTAACAGAATGAGAAAGTTCCATAGTTAATTATTCTGCTGTCCAGTCTCCCTCTGTCTTCTAATAACAAAACATAGGATCAGACACCCATGTGGATGCTAACTTCATTCCCCAGCTAAAATACCATGGTTTATCTGACTGAGGGTGGGATTTCCAAGGAATCCTAAGAGGGTTAGGTGGCTGAATCTCATTGAGATTCAAGAGCCAGCTCACATTAAAAAAAAAAAAAACACAAAACTCAAACAATTTAAAAAATCACATTTTAAACCTCAAATCATGTGGAAATATTATGCTATTAGGAAAAAATATTTTAAAGACTAAGTCTGATTTAAGTTCTTGACTAAACTCATGGACCGCTGGGGCCCTATTCAAAGGGTTATAGTGCATATAGACAGCCCAAGACTGAAAAAAGCCAATAAAAGGAATAAATAGGACACAAGGGCTGGAGAAAAGGTTCATACTTGTTTTTCTAACCATTCCATTAAAAGCAATGAAAGTCTGTTTCTTTTCTCTTCACCTCCACTAATGACTCTTCCAAATAGCTCTTGGAGACTTTTAGGAAGGTTTCATAGGAAAAAGAGAACCTGTATGGCAAATGTTGGAGCAAAAACTGATTTCCCCACTCCATCGGCCTGATGTCTGGTAGGCATCCCTACAAGGAGATCACAGGGAATGCTTGTGTCAAAACTTTTGAAAAACAGGGTTTAGATAAGTAAATATCAAGTGAGTTAAGTCAGGCGATCAGATGCTCACACCACACGTGTTTGTGGTTTACTTTTATTTTTTGAGATGTGTTGGCCTCAGCTCTAAGGGTGGAAAATACATAAGGAATTTTAATTGCCACTCCTCAAAAATCACATTCTTGAGCCAACCTGGCTTACTGCAGAGATTAATTTAATGTATAGACATAAAAAAAACCCATAGATTTTTCTTTGGAATATGCTTGTCAAGTAGATTTTAAAATTTTCATTTTTTCCGTGTCAGCATCCCACGGCTACCCCAACAATCACACCACACCTGAAAAAAACTAAGGGTAAAAAACAAGCATAAGGCCAAAGAGTGATATTTACCCACTAGACTGAATAGGAAGCAATGCAAGATCATCCTGTCTGGTGGGAGTTTTGGAGAGGGCTAAGAGTTTAGGCAGGATGTGTGATATTATTTAGTGACATAGGGGGAACTGCTAGGGATGAGGGGCAAAAAAGCTGGTTCCTCCTCATGTTCCTTGACATAACTCTGGATCCTAGAGAAACTGGGGAACCAGGACTGAAGTGACTCCCAGAGGTGGTGAGTCAGCAGCACATAGGGCTGGAAATTGAGGAACTGCACTTGTGCTCCTGATCCTCTGAAAGACACCTTGCTGGACTCAGGAGCATTTGAAGCAGCTTTCTCCTCCTTTTATCCTGATATTCATATTTCCCCTGATCAACAGAAGACTTGCCTATATGCTTGTCTGGTCTATTTTCATGTCTGAACTAAGAATATTTTTATATAATGAGCTGTTCTAAAGAGGAAACACATGGGCTCTGGCACAGCTCCTAATACTGTACGTTTTAAGATTAATGCCAGCCAACAGCAGCAGGGGAAGACTGTGAGTCTTAAGAAGGTGGAAAGAAAGAAATCCTGCTCAGAAAGAAATTGCCTTGGTTTGGTTTGCTAGAAATGTCTCTAAAAGCTGAGCTAGTAAAAGAGGAATTTTACCAACCCTTGCATCCAATTAAGCAGCAGCAGCAGCTAAATTCTGCTTGCCTCTTTCTGGAGCAGTGATAGCTGTGTGCAAGTTAAGATCCGTGAAGCCCTTGGTGTGCTTTGGAGAAACACAATGACCCAGACTAAGCATATGTAAAAGCATTTGTCAGCACTGCCATTTCACTGGGCTTCAGTTCTATTGCCATTGGGTGGGGTAGAGAGACAGGAGAAAGAGTGAGAAGTCTGAGCAAGGACAGGGAAAGGCCATCCAGAGATGGAAGCAGGGGGGTGTCACAGAGCCGTGTTCATCCAGCTGCCCATTCAGCTTGACCTGGACCATGGAGGAGTCAGTGCCCCTGCATCTAATAGCAAGCAGGTGTTTCACTTTAAAGCTGCTCCCAGTCAGCAGCTGGGGGTTTTATGAAGGGATTATGAGCAGTTGTTTCACAGAAAGAGAGAAAACACTGTGCAGAGGCACAGAGACTGCCCTTGATGTTATCATTACTCTGCTGGCCCACCACATCCTCTGGTCTATGCAGAGGCAGATGTGCACAACACTGACCTCTTTGTCCTGCCACCAGCACCTGACAGAGTGCTGGCAAACCTGAGCCTTATCCCTTCCTCGGGGTTGGAAATGATTCCTAGGTCCCTCATAACCTCTTCTCCAGCTGGCATTTCCCTCTCTTGCCTTGTTTCCTGATGGCTGTGTGTAAGCTTCTTGCCCTACCTGTCTGTACGCACAGCTGAGAAACAGCTGCAGAGGTGGAAACACTGCAGCCAGATGTTGCTCACAGAGCAAGGAGAGGAAAAAGAGAGCTGCTGAGCATCTGCCAAGACAGAAGCAACTCAGAGCAGCTTTATCAAAATGCCACAGTAAGAGCTATGTGGAAAAAATGTCATTTTAACCTTTTAGAAATGAGTCCTGTTAGCATGGGTGTGTGACATTTTTGAAACTCTGCTCTCTATAAATTCTTCTTTCATCTGGAGTTATCTTTTCATTCATACCCATGCAACTATATTTTTGGGCAAATTTGCATTTTCTGGAGAACTCACTAGTCTTTAGCTGCAATTGAATCTTAGGATGTCGGCCCCCACTCCTGTTCCCTGGGATGGGAGTCTGGAAAACTTGAGGCCATCTTTCCAGACCCAGAGTTTTTGTCAGCTCTGTGGTCATGAAGTGATTCCACCAGTCTGCCTGGCTGCCCATTGGGAGAAAATGTGTGGTAATGTGAACAAATAGGAGCTTGTATGCATTGTGCCAACTTACACAACTGCATTTGCCTCAAGTGGGTATTGCAATCAGAGAAGCAAGCAGAGAGAACTGTCACCCTTCCTTTTAGCATGTCATCAGGGTGGGATTTTTTCCATCCAGGTATATTGGTGAGTCAGACAAATGTAAGTAGGAAAGGTTTAAGTCCACCTTAGGAGTAGGAGCTGGCACGCGTGAGTTTTACACTCAGCTTTGCCACTCACCTGCAAGGCCACTTCACGAGAACATTGTCGTGTAAACAAAGGCAATTATTTGCTACAGAATATGTGATAATACTACAAATGAGCTCAGCTGAGACACTTTAGGAATTAAATTAACAGAAATCAATGTTAACATGAAGACTAGGAGACAAGACAAGAAAGAGACAGCCCAGAGACCCTGACTGGGTGTTTTGAGTGAATTCTTAGTTCATCTACTTGTTTTGGAAAAAATATAGCTAACCATTGTCTTTACTCATCTATAGTCACTGCTGTCACTGTTTCTATAGTCCATTTTTTTCCTAAGACTGTATGTATCATCGGTGTTTTCAATGATACATACACAGACACGCATCTGTTTTTCCTGCATTTCACTAGGATATGCCATATATTGTTTTGCTATGTTCATTTGGTCATGAATTCTATAATTCCTAGGATAAAAAGTGTTGATGGAGCTTTTCTTCCAGCCTGGTAGACACCTGTTAGTGGTTTGTGGAGAGGTAAGCTCCAGCACCAAGCTTGGTGTCCAGCAATACGCGGGAAGGCTGGGAAACTGCTGGCAGGTTCTTGGCTCCTGTTGGTCTTACACCTCAGTCTTCCAGGATGCTGTGCACTTCTTCTCTAGATATTTATAGATTCAAAGACTCACAGAATGGTTTGAGTTGGAAGGGACCCTAAAGACCATCTAGTTCAACCCCCCTACCATAGGCAGAGCCCCATCTAATCTGGCTTTAAAAAGTTTGAGCTTTGAGATCCAGCATACCTTGTTTGTTTGGCTGGATAAACATGCAACAGCTTTTTAAAAAATGAAGATAAAACACTTGTGATTCAGAGTTAAATTCCTGTTCAGTACAGAGATATTTATTATTATTTTTGCTGCTGTTATTTGCATTTTAGATTACACTATCCAATAACTCCATTTATCTGGCTAGATGTTTACAAATATCTTGTGCTAGATATTTTACAAATGCATAAAGATAGCTGGTGTTCCAAATAGTTTAAATAAATTTCACCCCCCTAGCTCATTCAACAAATTTTCTGAAATCTTTCTGAAGAAAAACACTGTTGCTATTATAGGATCAATAGTTTTCTAGGAGTTGATGCTCAGTATGGGAGCTGTGTATTTTTAAAAGGCAGGGAATGTAATGCACATTTTCTTCCTTTTCCTAGGTTTTTTCTCATCTTTGCATTGTTTTTAAAATTTGTTTCTGATGGTCTGTTTCCATTATGCTTGTATCCTCTTCTCCATGACCACTATGTTTGCTTTTATACTCGGAGAAAAGACAAGACTATTTATGATGGGTGCAAAATGAGATGAAAACTGACAACATATGAAACACTTTACTCATAGGAGTGAAAAGTAAATCTCACCTTTCAAGAAGTCACCCTCTTTCCCCTTCATTCAAAAGCTGCTGTGTGTCCTAGGAAGCAGGATTCATAGCTCTATCTTCTCAGTTCTGTCAGGTGGTTTTGGAAAGGAGATAGTTTGCATAAATCAGCCAATGGGCCTGGAGGAGAGGCAGCAAGAAACATGGTCTTGCTCCCAGAATTTTCTCCTTGCTTCACTTTGACGTCTTGTTTTCTGGATTTGGCTTCTTAATTGATGGCTACCAGCTGTGTAGGACTTCCTGAACCGCCTTGCTTCTGCATGTTGCTTCTTCAGGGAAGTTTGGTAAGGACAGAAAGTGACAAGCAATCTGTAGGAGTCCCTTCAGATAGTAGCCCCCTGAAAAGGCTTTCTAGACTCAAATTAAATAATTGGCTCTGAGAAAGAGTAATACTGAATAGTACAATGCTTTTATAGCCTTTGCTGAAGAGGTAATTCAGATTCTTAGTAAGATTCTCATCCAAGGAAAGAGCACCAAACTCTCTTCCAACTAGATTAAACAGAAGAGAATATTTCATAGAAAAGTGATGGTTTAAGCATGCAATATTTTTATCTCCATATATAAGGAAAGCACCACCCTGGTAATTATAGATAACTAATTTTATGGGGGAAGGAAAGGCCCCCTTTCACATTCAGCTCCCCTTGCACTGTCCTCCCATACAAAACCACAACAGAAGGTGAGATGTCGTGGAATAAAGGGCCCACATTTTTATATGGTTTTATATTCTTTTGTGGTGATAATGAATCTTTAGATTATTATAATGGTATGTATCCTCCTGTGTAGTTACAGAAATACTTATAATAAGTTACATAAATATATAGATAATTTATTCAGATTATACAGTTGCTATCCAGGCTCAATACCTAGGGAAGACTTTGAAGATAATAAGAACAAGGCTATGTTTGTGCAAAGGTTTTTGCTTTATGGATACCTGAAAGGAAAGCAAAGGTAAAAGAAAAATGAGACATGCAAAAATCAGAATCAAGTCAGAATGAAACAGGTTTTAAAGGATTCCATAAATTTATGACATGAAGCACTCAAGGGAAGAGATTTTTCTCCTGAACAGCTCTGCAAAATACCACTTGTCACCCCACCTCCCTTTCAAAATTACATCAATGAATTAACTTTGCCTAAAGCAAAACATATTAAACTGAATACTTCAATATTTAGGATTTTACAGTAAAAGATTGACTCTTCCACGCATCTGCCTACCAGCCTTCAGTTCAGCTCCTGGATTTCTGGGTGAGTCCACTCAGGATTCAGGGATTCAGAGAGGAGGGGAATTTTCGAGGCTAATGTTGTTTACTGTTGAGCTATACCTGTGGAAAAGTACTGATGGATTTTGAAACATGACTAAAGACAACAACCTGGGGAACTTGAAGACGTGTTAAGTTTTCCATCCTTAAATTGAAATGGTTTGTCTTCCAGCAATGCTGGTGATCCACAGCCCCTATAGACGTGAATATCTTCTCCTCTTCCTTCCCTTACATCAGGTTTTTCCTCTTCAGAATAACCAATTGTTATAGCTTAAAGGTAAATATACATCTACACCTAATCTACCCACTATGCTCATCACCATTAAGAGCTTGCAGTGCCTTTTTCTTGAGTATCTGCTGACAGTAGGTTAAGAACTTACAGTAAATGCTGACTTTGTAGTACCAGCCAATTCATATATCCATCACAGTGCAAAAGACTTGGCCTTCTGAATAACTCAGCCAGTGTATGCCAGACCCATCTAACTGATACAAAAATCATGAGTGATAACAATGTATTATTGTTTGGTTATTCTCAATAAAAGTGTTAATCACTACCTGTTGACATTATTGTTTGACTTAGTTTTATTTTGAAGCCTGTAACAAAAGTTGGCAAAGGCTGAAGTGGACAAACATCAGTTTTACTGTTTCAAGTACAATGCTAGGTGATGTCCCCAAAATCCTATATGAAATCATACTCTTTAAAACCAGTTGAAACTAATTACACTTGAACTATGCAGGGGATTTGTGAACATTTGCTGTTTAATGAAAGAAAACATCTAGTGATTTCTGACCCCTAGTGCTCAGCCTTCACTTGAAGAGCCCTGTTGAAGCAGAGAAAATTTCACATCACTTTTAAGTGCAGAAGTAGGGAATTACAGCACATTAGTATATCAGGGCTTTTTGTACCTATAAGCCTAGACATATGTTCAGCACATCCCAAGCAAAGTGTTCATTGGCTTTTTTTCTGTTTTGAGACCTGACAGTTACAAAGGACAATTTTATCTAATTGTTCATTTCTCTTTGCAAACTTTAATGGAGCTGACTATGTCTCATCTCTTTTCCCTTGCACAACAGTGTATATGCAAAACACATGGTTTTTAGGCCATTATGTAGCAAGAAATATTCAAATAGATACTGATGTGACATATATGACTTTTACTTCAGAAGATTTTTCCAGAAAAAGGAAAACAAAAATCAAACTCTCTAATAGTCTTCACACAGCTCACATTTGTAGACCAACAGTAAACTTCAGATCTAAACAATGCAGACTTAAACCTCTGGTTCTTATTTGCATTAGAGACATTGAAATGGAAAAAGGGTGGGGTAAAGAAAAAAAGAAGGCATGAAATGTGTCTGTCTCAGAATGATGAGATAAAATTCAAGAACCTCACTCTTGTTTAAAAATAATTTTATAGAGAAAATATTTTTCTGGCTTTTGTCACAGTATGAAGAAGAATGTGTTATTCATCAGAAGCCTTTTGCAAACTATTTTGCTATTGAATATGTGGCTTCAGTGTCATAAGACTAGGACTTTAGGATCAGGACCACCTAGGAATCCAGAGGAGGATTTCTAATCCAACCAGCTCAAACCAGAAAATGGTAAGTTCAAGACTGTTTCATCTTCCTTTCTTTTTTTTTTTCTTACCACCAACTTTTTCTTTCTCTGCCCTGAATCAAAAATGCTATTTAGCCTGCAGCCATATGTGAGCAATCACAGCTTGACACGGGGTACTAATAACACCTACTCCAGCCATCTACTCCTAAATTGGAGCGTTGCCATTGATGTGTGCTGCCGATGGCTCTGGCTTATGTAAGCTGCACTTGGGAAGCAGTGGGCACCATGGGAGAAGGAGAAGGAGCAGGAGCCCAGAGCTCAAGGCCAGCAGCAGCACCAGGCCCCAGCAAATGGAGCACGGCCATCTGAAACCGGAGCGGGGTCAGAGATCACCCCTCAGCCTCATTTGGTAAGTGGCCCTAATGTGCTCCATAAGTATAGATCAGCAAAGAGAGTCTGAGTCAGGCTTCAGATTAACATTTGTTTTCATTTTTCGGTGGCTTCAGAACACACAGGGGTCATTGAACTGTTCATGCTGGTGCTATTTTGCATTCATGGTCTGGAGGAAAATAAAGCCCTAACCTCTGGCCTTTCATTAGAATAGAGCACATAGGAGGTTAGAGGTGAAAAGGAAGAAAAAGGGGGGGGAAAAGTGTTATTCTCCCTCAAAAAATAAGTGTCTCCTGTTCATGTTGCAGGTCTGGCTTGTCATTAGCACAGTAGTTGTCATTAGCATACTATTTGCCAATAGGTAAAGGTATAATGTACTGTGGTACAGTGAAGTACCACAGAAGATTAATTTTCTTCAAGCATAGCTGCAGTAGCCCTTTCCTCTGAGTTTTATATTCTTTGAGAAGAACAGCAGCATGGACTGTGAGGATGAGGGTCCCTGCTGAGATGGGTCTCGAGTCCAAGACATTAAAACTGTTACTTTTGCTAATGACTCCAGTATCCCTCAATATTTCATTCTCAAATTATTTTCACTTTATTTATGTTAACCACTTCCTAAGATTTTTTCTTTTTCCATATTTTTTTCTCCCCAAGAAAAATAGGTTGTTTTTGCAACTCAGAAGCACACGCTTCCTCTGAGGAATCATGTATTTTTCGTGGTTTTCACCCAGCATTATTAAAATAAATATCATCCATAAAGTCCAGTTGAAGCCATGCGTGGTTCACTGACACACTGAAATGAGGGAGTGGGCTTGTGACAGACAGACAAACCAGCAGACAGACAGAAGCAGTTTCAGAACACTTCATGCGCACTACCCATGCCGCCTGAGCATTTCAATGAAAGGCCTGATTTTCCACTGCTCTTCCCAGTCTAGTAATTGGTACTGATGTAAACTGCCGATAAACTGCAGCTCCTGGCTCAAGCCTAGTGAAATACTTGCTCTTTCCATGGTTTAAAGGGATGCAGATGGTGCCAGGCAGGGTGAGGGAGGGGAGCAGGCCAATGAAACAGCTGTGTGTCTCAGACCTCTCCTATGAACGAGCAGCAAAACTAAACCCACATCCCAAAAATATTTCAGCACCTGAGGCTGGCAAGGCTAGCCCTGGAAAGGACTCTGCTTCTGAGATTACCCCTGGGGCTCACCAGCTCCCTGCCCCTCCCCTCCCCAGTGAGAGCCTTCTGGGCCAGAAAAAGCAAATTCATTCTCCTCTGTACCTGGTTGTAGTTAGACATTTAGGCATAGCTCCAAGGGGACCAGGGCAGATATCCAGGGAAATTTAAACCTGCAGCATGCTGCTAGAAATTTTTTGCCAAAATGAATCTTGACTAAAACCCATCAGGATACCATTCCTGATGGCTCCTGTAATATTTCAGAGTTGTTTCATGAAGAGCAGGAGTGTGTTTGTAAGGTTGGTTTGGCTTAGTGGGAGTTCAAGACCCCTATGAATTAGGTAGAAACACGTAAGTTGTGTTTGACAAAAGGATATTTGGATGGATCCAGAGCTGTAAACTCCTGCCAAGCTCTTTAAAGGTACAGAGATCCATGCATGTTTCCCTGGACTCAGTTGTGCCTCTCCTCCTCTACTGATGCAGATATACTGAGTAATCAATAAGTATCACCCTTGGTACATATTTTCAAGCAGCCATTCACAGTCTATTTTATAAACATTTTCTGTTGGTTCATTTAGGACATTCCAATTTTAAAATGTTTTGGTTTGGTTTTGTTGGGGTTTTTTTCAGTTAAATATGTACATTGTGTTTTTTAATTATATAATATTGGTTCCTTCCCTCTTTTGGTGGCCAAAGTAATAAGCCAATAGAGAAGAAATTTTGAAATCCATATCTGGGTGTAACATGAAAATTTCACTCTGCTGTGGTCACACTGCTATGCTGTGCAATAAGGAATGAAAGAAAACAAGTGTCATTTATGTAACCATTCCCACTGAGAACTGTGAATTATAAACTCAGAGATTAAATTTTTTTGTTGGAATTGATAATGTCTGCAGTCAGGTTACAGCACAGCTCAAATTTATTGAGGGTGAGTGAGGTAGGAAGTATTTTATTCTGTGGGTTTTTTGGGGAACTTGAACCTGCATGGATTTGTATGAAATAATCATGAAATTTTTGTAGAAACCTTCACTGAGAAATTAGCTTTGTATTAGTACAAATATTTGAAATGAAGTTTTCTCTCCCAGCTATTTCCTGAGCTGTAATGGAAAACAGAGGAGAACTGGTGAAGGCTGAGATGTGTTTGCAGAGGTATTTTGAGCAGATATCCACAGCACAATTCCAATACCTAAGGAAATAATGGGGAAATTTTTTGAGTATTGTAATTGCGTGCCAATTGTAAAATTGTTTGTGTACACCAAGGAGTTATTCTTAGCCTTTACCCTGAGTTACCTGAGGGTGTAACTGAGCTACTGCTCAGCTCAGTGCCAACATGGGACTTCCCAGAGCGCATTTCTGGGGCTGCAAGAATGTTAACAGAGTTTAACTTACTGTTGTCAAATCTTTCTAAGTCCTCTGGAGCCACAGACCTGCAGGTGTGAAGAGGTATAAGAAGTTGATATTCATCAAAAATGCATGGTGCAAAGTGAAAAGCAAACTGGGCCGTGCTGTAAGGAGGAGCATTGTATAATTTTGCCTCTGGAGGAAGAAATGTGTGAGGAAGCTGCAGATAAATGCCTCTGCAATAAGCACTGCCACTGGCTAATTCCTACCCTCAGTACATTTATTCTGTGCCAGCTTTTCCTTCCTGCTTTCAACTTGTGGTTATCATCTAGACGAACCTAAGAAGCACCACAATTGTTACACTATATAAAATTATGCAGTCTTGGTGTAAAATCACATTAATACAATTTTTTCCAAGGTCTGACCTTGCTATTAAAACACGAGACATGCTCTTAATTGAGTTTCCAAAAACACTTTCTTGAAGTCAGCTGCGCCCTTAGAGGGAGTTATGTTAGGAAAGGCTTTTCTGAATCACACCTGGTAGTGAACCATAATTAGCCTTCTCGTTATTTACAGAGGGCAAATAGGCACCTAACAAATTTGGATCTGTGGCTGAAAGGAGCTGGATGTGGGATCATATCCCGGGCTAAAGAACCTTCTGTTGCTTTGAGACATCATATTTACTGTGAGAACACAGACAGCTATCACAGGTCAACTTGAGTTATGCAAATATGTCTGTAAGAAAGACAGAACATCTAATTCTCTTTTTAAGGAAAAAAGAAATATCAGAGGGCTTTCTTTTTCCTTAGAGGAAAGGAAACCCCAGAAATTTGAGGCAAATTTGTCTTTATGAATATGAAACTTCATTTCTTTAAGAACAAAAACATGTGCTGCTTTAGCTAGTTAAAAACACCTAGTAATTTAGAATGTATTAATATATAAATAAATGTTTGTAGGCACCTTGCTTTTGAATAATAGTGGTTGTACAAAATGCTGAAGATGGTGTTTCCCTACACACTTGAGTGTATTTGATACCTGTTGATACATCCCTGTGATAGGAAGTAACAATTAAATCTTGAAAAGAGAATGCAAGACTGATGGTGGCTTCTACATGCTATAAGAGCTCATGGCTTTCAAAGAGAAACCCAGTGAGCTTGCAGCTCTGTTATACAGTTAAGGAAAGCTCAGCTCCAGAAGCAAAGATGAACATAGGTATCCTTTCTCAAGAGACAATTTCTCTCTGCCTGAGCCCAGACACTGCCTCCTCCGGTCCTTGTCTGGGTCCAGCAACCTTTTGACACACTCTGGCCTAATTTTAAAACTATAGGCTATTTTATTCCTTTTCTCTGAATGATAAGGAACCATTAGACTGTTAGTTACAGAAAGATCCTTGTGAGCTTCAGAATTAGTCAGGTCATCCACACTAGCACAGGCTGTCAACCTCACAGAGTTTCCAGGAATAAACCATTTCTCAAGTCTAGTCAGGATCTCATGTCTGTAAAAGCCAGAAACTTAGACTCAAGTTTCTATTTTATAAACTGCATTTTACAACATGTCTGCCATATTTTAACCTACCTTACTGGCCCAGATCTTTGCCCCAGTCCTATCCCCAGCCCTAACTTCACTACAGATGTAAAAATTTTGGAAATGTTGCAAGTTTGAAAAGCAAATATTTTGCTTGGAAATTATGAAGGGTGAGGGGATGGAAGGAGATGTTCAGAAAAAAAAATATCCATTTAGGGAAAAATTCCAGTATCATTGTAAACATTACTTTAAACATTCTTTCACTGTTCATTCTGAGACAGAGTATTTCACATGAAAGACTCCCTTTTTTTCCTCCTCTAACATTTCCCTACCAGACCCAAGAAAAAAAAAAAGCCCTTCCAACATTAACTTCTTCTGTGTGCATTTCCAGGATTTTTTTTCCCAGGCCCTGAAGTTTCTAAACATGTTTTAGACCCTGAACTTGAAAACATGTAGGTTGTAGGACACGTGAAAATCTGAGTCACTTGAGGGAGTGGTTGTATTCGCAGCATACTAAATCTGCTGGAATAAAACCCTTCCTTCCTGTGGAAATGTGGGAAGAGCTCTACCAGACAGTTTCAGACCTGGAAAAAGTCTGGTGTGGCCAAAAAAGTCTGGTGTGTTCCTGGTTGTCCCCACCCAATTCTTCCCGTTTTTCTCTTGGTAGATGCTGTTCTATCCTACCTACTTTCTTGCTCTGAGGCTTAGACCATCTCAGCTCCAAGATTTGAGCAAGGCTGCAGATGTGATAGAGAGTTGTTTATCACAGGGTCCTTGGCTTGCTCTTCAACAACAAGGCTCTGCATCTGGGAGGTATTTGGAAAATGTGGAGGTGTATTGTGGTGGGGATCCATTCATGCTTTCATACCTGCATCCAGCTGAATCTATCCAGGGAGCACAGCTCACACAGCCCAGTGCTGTCAGGTTTTTCTTTACCTGCTATTTACAGCTCAGCTGTATTTTCCTCAACACCTCCCCAAGTTGCCAGTCTAAGCCTTTACCTGATGAGTGATAGCCCTGATTTATGCAGCTGGGATGTGGACTCCTGTGGCTGCTCCTGCTGCCTGAATGTTTCTCAGTGCTGTCAGGGGTTCATTATAATGAAGAGATACAGGATGGAACCTGTCAGCCTGTGGGCATGGTCTGTGCTGCAAGCCATAATGCATGTGGCACACTGGAAGCTGCCACACTGGCAGAGTGAAGGCTGCTCTTCCCTACTCTGACATGCTTGCACACAAATACACACACAGACATTTATAGGAACTGGTAGTCAGCCCTGTAGATAAGGGAGAAGAAATATGAGTAAAAATAAATATTCTGTATGTGGCAGTGTGCAGCTTGAACTACCACGTACTTAAATATTTCAAGCTTTCTAATAGCACCTCCTGCAAAACAAGGAAAGCGTAGAATCTGAAAGTGGTTTCTATATCTGTCGTTATTTCATGTATTATTTTGTGCTTCTGCTAAGTCAACGTTTCTATTCCTCCAAAGCAAAACTGGTTTATTGGTTCAAGATTTCTAAAAGCCCGGTATTCTGACAACTGCATTAGAGAAGAGTGAAAAAATAACAACAAACTACCTTCAAAACCTTGTGTGATGTTTTGAACTAGTACAGATCTATCTTTCTTGCCTACTTTCCTTTCCTACAGGGTTTACTCATTTTGCTGGGAGACACGTGGGCCGGCAAGGCAGCATGACCAAGCTTTGATGTGCAGCCTGGCCACCAGGACAGCTGCCTGGGGAAGTGCATCCATGGCTGGGCAGCAGCAGCGTGCTCAGAGGGGTGGCTGATGGGTCAGCTCAGAGCTTCAGGGTGGCTCTTGGGCTCTCGCCAGCACCTGGTAGCCAGAGGATGCTCTAATTGGCTATAGTATTTCATTAGGGTGACAAACAAACCATTTGACCAGCAATGAAGCTCTTTGTTGCCCTCTGCAGGGACAGGAATCAGGTTCATCAGATATTGAGAAGAAAAAAGGGGAAAATGAGAGGAAAAAAAAAAAAGGTGGTTCAAAGAGTTTTGAAAAAAGACATATCCTTGGCAGCAAATGTTGATACATTTCAGGTTCTTTAAGAGCCCTTCCCTTGTGCAGTGATTTATACATCTGGCTGTATTTTAAAGAGATGACATGTTTAATGCTTTAAGAAGATAAGGTTTTTCTTCTCAAGAAAAAGGGATGTGCATGTCTTTTTCATCATTACTTTTTTGTTTTATCTGGAGGAGATAGTGTGGTGTTTGCTGAAAGTTGGTTACGTGTATGTGTCCAAAATATATGTTTTCCATCATTACGTTGTTCACAATTGCTTAATTTCTGCTGCCCAAATAAAGATATTTGATCTTGTGAAACCAGAGCAGACAAGAAGAAACAACCATGACTTCTTAAAAAGGCATTAGTGTCTGGAGGGAGGCTATAAGGAAGGTTCTGATCCATTTTTCTCAAAGGATCACTAGAAACACAAAATATTTTATTTTATTCTGCTGCGTTATACTTATTTTTAAATTGCAAAGCAGCTGAATTAACTAAAAGGTAGAAGGAAAATCATTAAGTACAAAGCAAAAATAGAACCAGAGCTCCATTAGCAAAGTACCTTTCTCTGCTGTCTCAGCCTTTCAAGGGTAATGAGATGACAGCTTCTTGTTTAAGTTTTCACAGATTTCTTTACAGGCATGTAACCCATGAACTTGTGACTGAGATATATACATTATACATGCATTCATAAATGAATATCGATCAGGTTTTGGAATACTTGATGACAAACTCGTGCTTCTTAAATCCTTGAATATTAACACCATCTTACAAAATTCTATATAGTCCAATGTACCTTATGCTTCACAGGGTATTTCTGGTTTTTTCCTCTTGGGGACCTTACAAACATAGATTCTATGCTGAATAAGGAGATCATGTGGCTACATTTGGGAGCTGGAGTGGAGATTTATTTTGATTAATACATCAGATAAATACATATTTTCCAAGTAATTCTGCCCTGAAACATAAGGAAGAAAAAATAGGATAAATAGAGAGGAAGAAACCTTTACCACCAGCCTTTCATTTTTTGTCTGATCGTATGCCCTGGCAGCTGACAATAGAGCTCCCATTGCCTTTGGTGGATTTCCCAGGAGAGTAGAAAAGAGATGCCAAGGGGTTTAGGTCTATATTTTGGTTTTATGACACCTTTCAGTGGATGATGAGGCTGAAAATGCTGCAGTGTTCACTGTAACTAAGTCTAGGCAGTAGGGACACCTGTCCCCTGTGCTCTCTCACACTAGAAGTGCTCAAACTGGTCTGCCCAAAGTATCTCTCCTTTCCCACACACACTAAATGCTTCTCCCAGTCCTGCCGTGAGCAAACCCTTCGAGGTTCTCCTTTTTCCCTGGAAGAGCTGGAGATGGGATGGGAGTCTGGCAGGCTGCTGCTTTGAGGGAGCTGGGGGAGCTGTGTATCTGCCTGGAAGAGACTGCACTGCCAGCAGCCACCACCCTTTATCTCTGTGCTGGGCTGTGAGTGAGAGTAGCTGAGCCATCTGGGTGGCACCTGCTTCCTGAGCAGCTTTCCCTGGACTCTCCTGGGAAAAGAGAGCAGGCCAGGTGGAAGTGCTTTACTGGCTGGATCTGGCATTTTGGCTGCTGGTCAATACTGGTGTGTAAGAGGGGCTGGCTGGCTCAGACCACAGCGCCCCACAGAGCAGTGCCCTGGCTCTGGAGGTAGCTGAGGACAGAAATGTCAGGAAGGATACAAGAGCAGGCATGGGACAACCATGTGTTTCTGTTCCACTCACTTCCCATAGCTCAGGGAGCTCCTGTGACTGCAACCATGCCTCTGTGCTCCAGTCTTTTGTTAACTTTTCTCGTGTTATCTTGTCTAATCACTTCTTGGAACTCTACAAGCCTTTAGCAACAGCAACATCCTGTGGTAATCAATTTCCATGGTGTAATGGGTTAAAAAAAGGTACTTCCTATTTTTTTGTTTTAAACCTACCACCTGCTAATTTCATTTGAGTCTCCTAGCTCTGGTGTTGTGACAGGCTCAATCCCTCTGCACTTTCTCTATGGTGTTCTTGATTACACAGACCTCTGCACGGGTCTCTTCTGATAATTAACTCTTCCTTTTAGGAAAGCTGTCCCTTGCCAGGTTCTACAGGCCTTGCAAATGGTTTTAGCCTCACTGATACAGAGTATGATTGATGCTTTAAATATTCATCAGGTGTTGCAACATGTCTCCTAAATACTGCCTTCTTTTTCTCTTTAACAATTTAATCTCATCGTATTCCAGGTGGCATCAGTTGCAAGTCTTTTCCTGTCTTGAATTTACTGTTGGTAGATTACAAATACATAACAATCACACAGAATATTTTACAGATATGACTCAATATGAACATCTATGTGATCTATCACTGTGGTAGTTAATTTCTTTTACATTTAGCTGATCCTTGGTCAAAATAACTCTCAATTAACATGAATAAATAACCTTTTTTGGGTATTTTTAATATGTGAAATAGCTTCAAAGATGAACATGCAGAAAGATGTGATTTCATGCAGTATCTGCTGCAAGGGAACCAAGTTTAGTGTTTTCTATATTTTAAATCAATAAAATATACAGGCCTGCAAGCAATACAGAGAGGTAGACTTGATAAATTACTGGTTATGAAAGGTGAATAAAAATACAGGGACCTTCAGGAACTGTAGCAGAGGTTTACTTGGTGGGGGAAGGGAGATGAGCATTTGACCGGCTCCTTCTCTTTTGCTTGAAACTGCTGCTCAGTCCCCAAAGTTGCCAGCTTGTCTGTTTGATGGCTTGGCAGGGCTCTGCCGGGAAATGTGCAAATTGCAGCTTGTGGGAACAGGGGAAAAACACAGAAACAAGACTAATGTGGAAGAAGAGCATCTAACCTCACAAAATCAGTTTTTAACCTGGAACTGCCAGGCCTGGTTAAGGAGAAGGATTGGTTTCTTGTAACTTTAATCACATTTGAAGTAGTTAGCCTATTAAGCCTTGTTTATTCCATGATTCTATTAGCAGCTTTGATCCATGTCTGCAGCTCTTCCCCACATTAGGGGATGTATAATGTGTGGCTGCACAAAAAGGAATGGGAGGAAACCTTTTGCCCATCCCTGCAATAAAATAGCTGCCTTGTGTGCGGTTCAGGGAGGCTGATGAAGCACTGCCCAACCCTGAGCATACATGCCCCTGGGAAAATGACAGCAATCTCTGGGAAAGAGGATTGACAGAGGAAGTAAACACTGCATGGCTGGATATGGCAGTCACACCTCTTAAATAACCATCCTGGAAGAACAAATCTCAGTAAGCCAGTGGTCAGTAAAGCAGTAGCATTCTGGGTTTGGTTGGGCTAGAAATACTGCAAGAACAGGAATACATGAGATATTTTGGTACTTCTGCTGTCCCTTTCAGTCAAAGCCTGGCAGGGCAGAGGCTTGGGAATCTGCAAAAGAAACCAGACTGAACTTTTGATCTAAAAAAAAAAAAAAAATCATGTCACTTTCTTAATCCAAACCCACAGGCTTCAACTTTATGAGGACACTCATGTTTTTCCTTTTTTCTGTGGTTAGACACCCGTGATAGAATTGAAGAGTTATGCTTATGCTAGACAAGCTGCAATTTAATATCCATTAAATACTCTGTAGATGGTTATAAAAAGTACTCTGGATCCAAATTGCCTTGTTTCAGGGTGAATATATTTATTTTCATTTTTCCTTCAATCACTCAACAGTCTGAAGTCTTTTACAGCTATGCAAATGACTGTTTTGCTGTTTCCCTCAAAGTTTTGCCAGAGATAGGCAATTCAACTGCCAGCCATTCCTCCTGTCTAATGCAAGTCCCGAGACATAAGCACAGGTCTGGAGTAGTTACAGTTCCTTCACCAGAGTCTGCTCCAACTTGCAGATCAGATTCTGTTGTGCCACCCTGAGCACCCCCTTGACACTGGAGATCAAGAACAGGGTTTTGTGGGGTAACAGCTGTGGCAGAACCAGGATTCTCTTTTATGTCTCCTTCTGACAAAGAGCTAATGTACAATTTCATAGTTAATGAAGAAATATTTTACTATTGGGCTTCAAAGTAGGTAGGAGCTGGTTCTGACACCCAGGAGTCTACAATTCTGTTTCTCAGTTACCTCACCTGTAATGGGGGCGAATACTACTTATCAACCAAAGGTGCAAAGTCTTTATAATTAAAGCCCTTCCCAGCCTGAGGCTGCTACTCTGCCTCCTGGGCTTTGTCCCATCTACAGGTCTTCCATGAAATTGTGAGTCTCCTGACAAGGGAAATCAATTCTTATGTTTTGGGAAGCAAGCCACAGTACTGTCTACCTCTTCTGCCAAAAAATTCAAGAATGACCTTAAAGCTCCAGGCACTCATGTCTCTGTTGTCCTGCCGATCTTTGCCTTGCTTACTCCTTGCTCTCCTTTTTGTCCTTGTGCCATTTCCATGATGCTTCTATTTTTTTATCTCCAGCAGCCAGTTTTTGTTTTTGTTATTGCTGGGTTATTGTGGGAGTTTTTTTGGTTTTGGTTTTGTTTTGTTTTGTTTTGTTTTGGTGGGTTTTTTTTTGTGGGGGTGGAGATGGTGGTGGTTTCTTTTGTTTTTTCCTTGTTTATTTAATTACTCCTGAACTCTGGATTCACACGTGACATTAAAAGTTTGAGAGCTAGCACATCAAGATGACAAAGAAAAGCTGTATCCATGAGACCAAAGTGGATTTAATAATATCAGAATATAGACAGAAAGCCTACTTCAGCTAAATTTTTCCTTAAAGCAAGAATTAACCCAAGGTAGACTCTTCAGCTCCAGCAGATGTTAATTTGTTCTTAGAAGGCTCTACTGAGCCTACTCTACTCACAGAATTCCTGTGTGGTCCAGCCCTCCCTGCCCTCATGACTGGAATTTTTTGGTAGTACTGTTTGTACAAAGAAAATTGTGCTTCATTTTAGTTGACTTGAACAACTGATCACCATCTGCTTTACAACATTTCTTTTCTACATCTATGATGATTTTCCATCTGCTGTACTCCTACCTAGACCATGTCTGCATTCAAAAGATGTTGTAGGGAATTTTGATGTACTTTTCCTTGTAAAAGAAGCACTATAAAAAATCTTTAGCAAGCAGCTGCCACTGTGTGCATTAGTGAGGATGTTGGGTGTGTAGATGGTGGATGTGGCTATGCAAGTGTCTAATATTTGGAGAATTTTTGTGTATGTATTTATCTCTGAGGACCCAACAGAAAATAATTTTTTAATAATGTTTCCTTAAAAAAAAACTAATTCAAAGAAGTAGTTTTCTAGATCTGAATTTGATTAATGTTTCATCTCTTAAAAGATTTTGTCCCTATATTCTGTCAGAATTGGTCAGTTTTGCTATGGCTGTATTGACATGTAACACCCCACCTTCAGAAAATAAGTCTACTGTGATAAAGTTGATGACATGCTCATACTAAATCTGATTGTAAAAAACATCACATTACTTTGGGAATACACCTGGATAAAGACCTGAGCAGCCTGGTCTACTCCTACACCTGACTTCAGTTTGGGTGGAAGGCTGGATTAGAGACACCCAAAAACTCTTCCAGACCAAACAAGTCTGATCTTGTGACTCTATGACATGAAAACAGGACATAGACAAATAAGACATAGAGGCAAAGTTTTCTAGCAAGTTTAGTAAACATCTCCTGAGTCAGAGCTCTACACTCCTAGCACTCATTTTCTTCTGTAGAATTAATCAGAAGAACAATCTGCTACAGTTTTTCCCCCAAACGCAAATCTGATTGATACTCATTATATTATTTTTGAAATAGCATTTAATTTGTCTCAAGTCCCTAAAGTAAGTCCTTGTGTCTTCTTGGGTGTTCTTGGCTTCTGGTGTTCTTTGGCTTCCTCAGAAGCAGATCATCTGCTTCCTGCCTAAGTTTCTGGTTTTCTCAGAGTCTACATTATCAGGTGTTGTGCGGGTGCAAAGGTATAGGAACTGAAGTGCAACCATTTGACGTATTCTAACAGACATAACTCTGTTTATTGGTAGAGGGGTGGCGGTCTGGAGGAGCTGAGAGGACCATTCACTGCATTCTGTCTCCCATCACTACGATTTGCTGTGTGTGTCATTGATTTTGGGGAAGGGGCATCAGAAAATGAAGACAACTTGCAGGGCAAATATCTGAAGTGGATTAACGAGGATATTCTTTCACTTGGTGCAGGTTTTGCTTCATATTTTCCATTCACTACCCAATCTCTCAAAAGGCTGGTTGCTGCTGAGCACCTCTCACACTGGCTTGCAAACTCCCTCCCCAGGGATACATTTACCAGGAGGGCAGCTGGGTGCTTCCTCACCCCCAAAGGGGTCAGACAGACATGGTTCCAGTTAGAATGCACCATTCTGTAGAGAGCACCAAGCAGAATCATACTTGGTTACCACGCTTGTTTCAGCTCAATGGTAAAAGCTTCTGGACTCTCTTTTGCTCAATTTGGTTCTACTTCAAAAAGCTGAATTGTGTCTGTGTGTGCCCATACAAGCATATAAAACTTATTCTCTAACCACTCTGTGCTGGATGCAAACATTTGTCATTCTGTTTTTTATATATCTGTGGGCCAGTTGGCAAGTTTGTCACAGCAATTTAACAATCAAAAGTGGCAATGCGTAAACATTGGTCTGTTTTCAGAAGAATGCTTAAAATGAATGTGTCTTCCAGGGCCAGGTGCTGACTCCCCTAAGGAGTGCTCAAGCAGTCCTTTACTCCTCTTGAAAGTCTGTTTTAGGCAAAGGTAGAGTTGACACGTTTTGAGTAAAGGCATCATCATCTGGCCTCAAGTAAGCATTAAATAGATGTAAAAGATAATGTATCAGTTGGTATGTTCCCTACATATATATGCTTGTTTATTTTTTTAAAAAAGAAAATTATTAATTTTCTAGTTATGGATGTTTTTTTAATTATCTTTTTTTCCCCCAGTATAAAAAAGAAACTTTGTCTATAATGCACACGAAAAATGCCTAAGATTTTTTAGATTTGAAATCTGAAAGAATGATTTTTCAATCTTGTGATAGAAAACTGCCTCCTGCAACACAAAATCTGAGGCTTGGGGTATGATTTTCCTTAAATTCTAACCAAAATTTCCCTCTGCAGCTTCAACTTATTAATTCTGCAACTGTATCCCTTCCTCCTCTTCAGCAATTCTTTCCTCTCCATGTGCGAGCCATGAGCTGTTATGGATGATGACAAAGTGGAATATAGAAGTGGGTTTGCCAAATACTAGGTTGAATGTTTCCCTTTAATTCATAGTTTAAACTTCATGGAGAGCAGGAGAACCCTGAAGTCTTGCAGCCTGTAGTTTTCTGTTGTTAGCAACACTGAGTGAAATTTATTTTCTTATCTGTCTGCAGTCTGAAATGTAATCCTTTAAATGTATGAAGAATTTTTTCTTCTGTCTTGCTTTAGAAGTGTAGCTTTCCTTATAAATCTTACCCACCATACAATTAAGTGCTCTCTGTTTATAGTGTGTGTGCAAGGCAAAAGATTAATTTTCTAATGGACCATGGAAAATCTTCACAGAAAGCATCTCCCTTGTTTACAAAAGAATGTAATGTGCAGGACCAAACCTGTCAGCTCTCACTTATTTCAGTTGAGGCTTGTTCACTTTCAAACAGCTTTTTACAGCACACTGTCGCTCTCCAGAAAGGAGACAATTTCTCAGTGTGATTCAGTGAGACTTCTCACTCATTTAGCTGTCAGCACATGAGAATTCCTGTCTTGTGAACAGAGGTAACGCGAAGGTGCTCTTTGTGAGTTCTCAGTTTTCTGAGCTTTTCTACATCAGGGATTGTCAGAGAAAGTTCTTTTCCAACAGAAAGAGTCTCTGCTCCAAGCCAGCAGGACCTTCTCCATTTTCTGCTATGGAGATAAACATTGTGTTCCAGCTGTAAAATAAGTACAGTTATAAGAAAACATCCCCACAGTAATAAAGGTCTGTAGCAGACTGAGGTCAGAAAAAAGATGGAACATTTTGCCTTTGTTAGTCCTGCATATTCTTTGCTGTCAATGAATGATGTCTTTCAAGCACAATGTACGCAACTCTTTTAGCTTGCACTTAAGTATTTAACAGGAAAGAAAATATTTATCTGTATAGTATCTATTGTGTCTAGAAGAATTGGGGTTGGGTCCAAATTCACCACCCAAAAAACCAAGCAATGAAATAAAAATTTGGTCTAGGATAATAATGCACATAACATAATATAGAGTACTACAGAAGTTTGTTCAATAATGATAATAGTGAAAGAAAGCATAAAAGAGAAGGCAAAAGCAAGCTAGTTTTACAGAGCAATGCAACCAGAGGCCAGGAAGCCTTTTATGGATCTAGTATCTCAGTCAAATACTGAGATACTCAATGTTACTGGCAACTCAGAAATGTGGCCTGTGTTACCCAAACATGATACCCTCCAGTGTCTGTGACCTGAGGCAGACAGTTTTACAACAGAGCTCTTACTCAACAAAGTCAGGCTCAGGAGCTTGTGCAGACAACAATTTTGTCAGTAACCATCTATGCTGGTTTTGGCTGGGGTAGAGTTAACTTTCTTCACAGTGGCTGATATTTTGGATTTGTGCTGAACAAAGTCTTGATAATACAGAGATGTTTTTGTTACTGCTGAGCAGGGCTTGCACAGAGCCAAGGCCTTTTCTGCTTTCCATACTGCCGCAATATTGAGAAAGTTGGAGGTGTTTGGGAGGGTGGGAGGAGACATAGCCAGAACAGGTGACCCAAACTGGCCAAAGGGATAGTTCAGACCATGTAACACCATGCTCAATAGATAAACTGCGAGGGAAAGAAAGAGGAAGGGGAGGATGTTTGGAGTGATGGTATTTTTCACATTGACTCACATGATGGGGCCCTGCTCTCCTGGAGATGGCTGAACACCTCCCTGCCCATCGGAAGCAGTGAATTAATTCTTCAGTTTTGCTTTTCTTCTCTGTATGGCTTTTGTCTTTCCTGTAAACTGCCTGTATCTCAACCCATGGATTTTCCAGCTATTACACCTATTCAATTCTCTCTCCCAGTCCCACTGGTGGGGGATGGAGTGAGCAGCTGCATGGGACTTAGCTGCTGGCTGGGGTGCAATCACAATGCCATCTCAGGACTGCAAGCTGTGGAAGTGTGTACAAAATTCCAAACAGTTTGGGAAAGTGTCCTCACCTGCCATCCACTGCGTAAAGGTTGGACCTCTCTTCCACACAGACAGCAATTGCAATTTGCAATAGCTCTTGGTTCTACTCTTGCCCTTTTTCTCACCCTTCTGTTATCTACAAAGAAATGCACATGTATTCCTCAACTTTGTGCTGATCTGACAGAGAAGTAAGTCTACATGCTTTCTTCTCTCATCCTACTGCTTCCATACTGAACTGGTCAGAATTTAGTCTGTAGCAAGACCTGTCACACAGTGGCTGGATCAAACCACTTTTTTCCAGTTTCACCAGTTAACTGGCTGTCTATGCTTCCCATTCCAGTGATAACTGTGTTTATGTTGGCTGTTTTTAACTGACAACTGCAAGCTTTACTGAGGAGAATATAGTCTGAAAGCATTTAAAGAACTGTGTGTATGGTCACAAGTACAACAGGCACACACCCATAAACATGCCTGCACTGGGGAGCATGCTGTCATCTTCCCAGTGAGAAGGACTCTCATGCCCTGACACAGGAGCTGGGAATTTGTTCCACCATATTGAGAAATTAGTCAAACCAGAACTTCAGCCACCTGTACTACCAGAAACAGATCAATCCTAGCCAGTAAATCATAGCACCTCATTGTTTTGAGGAACACAGACTCTTCAGTATGTTAAAACACTATTGAATATTTACAGTGGGACAGGATTTGTAAGGCCTCTCATGATTAATCTCTTTCTATTTAAACAGCTGATAAACTGCAGGGTGAGGGGTTATGATGTGAATTAAGAGTAGTTATGTTCTAAACAGATTCCTACACTTTTTGCAGTTGAAGCTTTTATATCTGAGCTATAACCCACACAGGAGGAGGAATATAAACCCTTGTTTCAAAGATCTGATATGATGGATACCAGTACTCATACCTGCTTTCTTTTATTTTTGATCATGTTGCAGACCACCTGTTTGGGTGATTTTTCTGAGCTATAACTATTTTTCTTCACAGCAGATTTTTCTCACTTTTATCCAATTCTTATTTTTCCACTTGTCAAATAACAACTTTTTAGATAAGTAGGCATGATTTTTTTTTCTAGCTTGCCTGCTAATCTCTGTTAGGTAACAATAAAATGCAACAGTTACAAAAACCAGACGCTGATAGGCGTGCAGCATCCCAGATCAGAAAGAGTGCATCTTTTTTGCTGGCCGCAAAACACAAGTTCAAAGCCCTCCATGTTCTCTCCATTAGTCTGACTTTTACATACCAGATAAAGGTAAAGGAATAGCTTGGCCCATCCCAGGGCTGCTTACTGTAGCACCAGCTTTCTGTGATACTGCAAATTCAGGGCATCCACTCCTCCTCCATGCAAGACTGACAGACATCAAAGGGCATACTCCATGAATCCCTCAGCTGTGTGTCTTCACCTGTAGATATGTCATCCTGTTGATGTTCACTGCCAGGACAAGTCAGAACAATTTTACCCTGTATCAGAAGAAGAAAAAAACCACTCCTTACCACTGAAGAAAACCATTTCAAGAAAGGACGGTAGTGTAAAACTTCTATTGGAAGAATCAAACTGTGGTCCTCTGCAGAAGAGTTAACCTGAACCTAGGCATGGCTTACCAATGATAATTTACTAGTTTGGCTTTTGGTGGACAAAAGGAAATATCATTGCAGGGCCATCTTCTGTTGGAAAAGGCTCGGATGGTTTACAGGCCCCGCAATGAGAGAGAGCTTTGGGAAATGTGCACGCCAAAGTGGAGCGCAGCACTCCTGATAAGCTCAGTGTCTGGTCAGCAGCATCTTGCCTTGAGTGTATTAGTGAACTTAACTCAGCCTATTGAGTCAAAAGCGCAATGCAATGTGATAGTCTCTTTCAGCCGGTGAAGGACTGAAAACGCAGCAGATTTAACTCTCCTTTAGTCATACATGTAGGATTTCCTGCTATGCAGTTGCTGATGTACATGCTGACAAACAGGTCTTGGTATGAAGGACTTGCCTCCAGAGTAGGATTTTAAATTTCTTCTCCAGTACTATGCAGAATTGTCTTTGTCAGCTGAATCTCTGTCAGTCTTACAGAAAGGTTAGAAAGCTTCATGAGACAAATTCCTAAGTGAGCGCGAAAAGAAAGAGCAAAGCTACACTCTGGGACTAGGGAATTGAGGAAAACACAATTGTAGAAGGCTGTTTAAGAGGATGGCTAAGTTCCAAATAAGAAAGACAGGCATGACAATATTTTGGTGTCTTTTGGTTTTGGTACAGTAATTCAAATTTAAACTGTAATAGTACTACATTGTAAGAAGGGTGCTTGGCTTTGTTGTACTCCTTGGAAATCTCAAACTGCTCAACGCAGATTTGAGCACAGAATGAATGATGTGAGGCTGCTCAGCTCAGTTCTCTACTCTTGTAGGAAGCCACACTGTGTGGTCCCCTTCAGAAGCACATTTGGTTCTGTCTTGAAGATACTGAAAATCTTGCTACTGTTCTGTTTACTGGGAGCTGCATGTCTGGACACTGGTGACTAGAAACCTTCTTGTATTTCCCAGTGTGGTCATATCCATGGCTCCTTCTGCCTGTTTTTTCTACTGTCAGGATTGTCTGATAACTTCAGTGGTTCTCCTTCAGCTGTGTGCACTTATCCTGAGCGCTTATATTTCCTTAAAAGCTTGTATTAAGCTAGGCTAGCAGGCCTAGGTCTTTTAATCTTTCTTGCATGATATTTCTTCTGTTCTCTTGGTTGGTTGCGTGGACTTTTTGCATTTCCAATTTTATGTCCCATAAACGTGAATTGTAAGAGTACAGTGCATGATGTTCCTGTGGGCATGCCATCAACACCTTCACATAGAGCATAAATGCTGTCTTTGTTCTGCTGGAGATAGTCTAATGTTAGCTCCAACCACACAGTATGTGACGAATCTGGACACGAGTCTACTACCCCCTCTGATTTTTCAGTTGATTCCATCTCATAACAGATATTAATTAAATATTCATTATTAGTTCATAAAATGTATGATTTTACACTTGTTTTTCTATGTCTTCAGTGTGGCATTCACATTCTCCGAAAAAATCCTGCTCCCAGGATTTTTCTCCTGGGAAGCTGAGAAGCCTCAGAGAAAAGGAAAACAATTCTTATCTCATTTGCTTCTCCTCTGTTTTGCTCACATGGCATGTGTTTGGAGATTGTTTACCCACAGGTGATTGTTTCATTGGATTCTGGTGTGAGTTGTTTTGATTCATTGGCCAACCAGGGCCAAGCTGTATAGGGACTCTGAAAAGAGTCACGACTTTTCATTATTAGCTTTTTAGCATTGAGTAAGTATCCTTTCTGTATTCTTTAGTAGCATAGTATAGAATTCTTTAATATAATATAGTGTTATAAAGTAATAAATTAGCCTTCTGAGAACATGGAGTCAGATGCATCATTCCTGCCTTCAATGGGACAGTTTCCCAGCAAATACAATACTTCAATCTGAAAGTGCATCAAGGTTTTATTTCCTGCTGTCTTCAATATCAGCTGTGTTAGGTAATGGCTAATTTTCATTCATTGATTCATGGTCCTCCTTAATTTACGGGTAAATAATAAGAGATCAGTGCCTGAGGAATTCCCCTTGACTAACTAGTTCTACCGCAGGGGAGCTGTGCTTTCCACCTGTGACCTGTACAACTCAAAGTAGGCAAACTCAGTTTGCAAGAGGACTGGGGAGCTGGGGCAAGAGTAGGAACTAGCCTGATGTGGGTCTATCATAGGAGGTTTGTGTGTGATGAGCTGGAGGTGGGAGAGGCTCTCCAGAGCTTCTCTCAGAGCAACCAGAGAAGTGCACAGATGCAGAACCAGCATCTCCATAACAAGTTCCTCCTTGTCGAGTAAAGCTCTTTCAACAGCTCTAAATCCCTTGGTCACAGAGGCATTGACCACCTCACAGGAGAGATTGTTCCTTATGCTGGGGACTGCAGGAACACCAGGAGCACTGCTGGAGGACATACACCTCACACCACAAGAATGTCTGGCATTTTTATAAGTTTTCACAGAGGCAGGTAATCAGAACATATGCTGCTTTCTGCTGTTTGAGACCAAACATTGCTGCACTGTTCTTTCACACAAGAACCAAAACACAACAGGGGCCAAATATGCATGTTTGCCCTATTCTCATTTTCTGAGAACAGAATAGTGCCAAAATAAACAAATGGCGAGAAGGTAGCAAGATTTAGAAATATTTTTTTTAATCATCTGTGTGTTTTAAAGTATCAGTGATAAAGTTTTCATGTGCATATAGGCTCACATTCCCTTCCTATTTTCTTCTGTTTTTTATAACAGTTGTCTTTGAAGGACGATACTACTATTATATGTGCACGAATAATTTTTTACTCTGCCTAAAGATTTTTTATCTGTGTTAAAAACACAAGAAGATAAGCATATCATATATCAAAATGAGGTCTCTCTGATTCATATATTATTTAATCCCACATTTAATCCCTCAGACCTGTTAGAGTTTGCTGTTAACCAAAGTTGTCCCATTTACACTCCAGGACAAATTTGTTTGAAATACAATCCTAAACTTCATCCCAGACTGCCGGAAAACATCCATCCACATCTGAAGAGGATTAAATGCAAGCTCTCCAAAGCCCTGTCTATCCATCAGCAACCCTAAAAAGCCTATCACTATAGTGTCTAGACACTGAGATAACCCTCCTGATGGAAGCAGATGGCAAAGACCTCCACATCATGGATTTCCATGAAAGATATAATGACACAAGGTTAAATTAACAGTCTCTTGGCACACATTTTTATAGGACAAAGACACTACCATATTTAGATACACAAAACAGGAGGAAGTAAATAGTGATTTTTTAAATTCACTTAGGCTGAAAATTAATGAACCTGAGCCTGGATTTTAGCAATAAATGAAGACCATATAAAGGAAAAAAAAAGGTAGAAGAAAAAAGCTATGGCAGGGATTCCACAGCAAATTTACCTCTCAGGAAAAGAAATCAAGGAAACCAAACAATCAAAAATGGATTAATAATCCTTGAAATAAACACTATGGGAAAATTTTTATTCTGGTGAAATATGTCTTCTCAATGGTGGATGTAAGAAAATTAAGATGCTCATTTAAGACTTAGTAAGAATAAGCTCTTCACGAGCCAAGATGTGAGCATGGAATGATTAATAGACCTAAATCCTAAATATTCTGAAACTGCCTACTCAGTCAAGGTCTTGTTGACTCAAACAGTCTGACAGACTCTTGGGACTTCCATGTCCCCAGGTGAGCACATTGCTCCAATCAGAATCCTCTCTAAATAAAGAAAGATCAGCAAAAAAATTATATTTTACTTTTTCATGTTCTCAAGCCACCCATTTTTCCCTTGATCCTGGGTACCTGGTTGGCTTCATCCTCACCAATTTGACTATACCATTTCTCAATGGGATGCCCAAAGTAGCTTTGAATACAAAAAGTATCTGTGCAGTTGTACTGTGAGTGGGGCAGAGTCTTCTAGAATGATGAAAACTGCATCTGATGCCCTTCAGACCCTCCTAAGACTTCCTTTTTAAGTAGGAGACATCCAGGTCAAAATGAAGAAGAATGGAGAAGAGCTTCTAGAGAATGGGCTGCACTAACAGTGAGAAAGCCTGAATGAAAAAGTGTGATTTTTTCTAACCTTGCAAAATAAAGGTACATAGAGTGATGTGACTGCTTACTTAAATGTCTTAGGAGATGAGACTGCTACTAATTTTAAAATTAGTGACTGTATTGACAACGATAACAAGTAGAATGTAATTGTGGATGCATGTAGACTTGAGAAGGCTACCATATTAAAAAAATCCTTATAGTTACCAGAGAGAATGTGAGTGTTGGAACAGATTTCTACAAGGAATAAAATGACCTGAAAGACCCAGACTTGCTTTATTTATTGATGAGAGACTTGCTGCTATTGTGCCAACATTGTTAACTGGCATTTCACACTGAAATAATTATTGTAATTTATTTTAAATTCATCTAAAAGTCAGTTGTGGAATGCAATATATAAATTAAATAAAATTAATTTCCCTGGAGATCCTCCCTTTCAACAAAAGGGTATATAAAAACTGAGTGTCAGGCATTATTAATTTGATGTAATATATTTTCAGGATACTTTGCTACATAACAGAAAAATATGTTTTTGCTGCAGGTGGTACCTCTGAGGTTAAAAAAGCCTCCTTGTCTAATAGCAGAGCATCAGCCTGTTGGAAGAATGACTTCAGAGACACAGACCCACAAAACAATTGCTCTCACCCCTTTTTTCCTGTCTAGACTGACCTCCCCTACCCTTCCTCTCGCCCAGCACAATGCAGCTACATTTTGGTTTTTTTCTCACCAATGCAAACACATGCTTGGCTCCTCCAAGATTAAAGACAGTCTCATACCTTATACCAGCCAGCCATGAAATCTTTGTGGGACAAAATCTGGTGGCTCAAATTCTTCCTTTGAGTGATATTTACATAAAAATTAGTCAGAGGTTTACCTGAGCTCAGAGCCATGGTGCATTAAGCATTGTATGAGCAACACACAACCTCACTCCTGTGAGTGAATAAGCTGAAAAAATCCCAGATGGAAAAAATGGGTAAAATGAAATAAAAAGAGGAAATTTACTCAAGTCATGTGCTAGATGAAAAAAATATCTGTGAAAGGAAGCAAGGGAAAGAACTCCCATATATCAGCCTTATGTTTTATGAAATAAATAATACTACTTTGGATGTGCAGTGACCTATGGACTGTGATTAAACAATCTATAGCTACATGCATAGACTCCTCAACAGCTTATATACACAGGGACTGAAATAGTTTATTTCCCTTGCTAGCCAAACAAATACCAATAATTTATGAATTTATTTTAATTTTCACATTAGATTTTTAGAAAGCTGAAGTTCAACTAATTAGGTCCATCAATGTAAAAGATTAGTTTAAAAGCCTCTTTTAAATGATGCTGTCTCAGCACTCTTTTAGTTTGCAAACTGCATCACAAGCACCATTTCAAAAAAAAAGAAAATAAGTAACAAATTATTTTTCTTTATAAAATAGACTGTAAAAGGTGAAAAGAATTTAGGGAATAAAATGAAGATACCAGATTCTCCATAAAAGTGAATGCATTGGTACAAGAGTCTCTGTCTCTTAATTTGTGGAATAACTAAGGTGTCTATTACTAGCACAGAAGCAGTATGAAAATAGAGCTAGCTTAGGCCAAATGAGATAGAGTACCAATGAAAAAAAACCCCTCCATATTGTATCTGGTGTCACATTCAGAAAAGTCCAAATCAAAATAAACCTAAAAAAGACCTCATGGGACACTAGTGGAATGACTGAAAGTGTTTGCTGGATTCCCATGGGCCAGTTGTGTCTGTGCAAGACAGGAGCTTTTCTGTGTTGAGAAGCTGGGTGGTTACAACTTCTGCAATCTTACTGCCACATATATTTAGCCCTTTTGGTGCAATAGAAATAGCAAATTTTTGCCTTTTTGTGGTTTTGAGCAAGATATTTCATGATCTTGAAGGATGAAATAATGTGTGTAGAGAAGAATCCAATAGCACTTATGTGCACTAATGTTTGACAGTTCCCCGAAAAGGAAGACAACAGCCTGGTACATTTTTTTCTCTCAGAAGTAAAAATACAGTTAAAAAGATCTGGGGATAGCAGAAGAAATGGCAAGATAATCAAGGGAACACCCCTTCAAAGCATGCCAAATAGAAATGCGCTATTTCGAAAGAGACATGTGGAAGGGAGGAGAGGAAGCAGCAGTGAGATGGGTCACAAATCAACAAGGGACAGACTTTTGAAATTTATTGCTCTCCCTAATGGCAGACACTGCCAGTCGTGGATTGGAAATGGCAGTAACTCACATCAGGAAACCATCTCTCCATCTGTGCAGTTAACACCAGCATGTAAGGATGCAGGTACGTGACAGGAGCCTAATGGGTGGGACCAGCACCAGCTGGGGGTTGGAACAAAGAAAGACCTTATCATCTCTGGGACTACTGAGACCACGCTTCTGTAATTGCTGCAGAAATAGTCAAGTTCAGCATGTTCCTCACAGATGACTGTGACAGACACCCAGGGAGAAAGGATGTGCAAACACATGGTTTTGTGTTAAGGGAGAGCTGAGACACCAAGGGCGAGGAATACCATATGCAAGAGGGCACACTGCAGTGATATTCTATCCTTTCCCTTTTCAAGGGTACTGACAGCACTGTGTAAAATGGGCTACAGCTTTCCTTAGCTTGTTGCCCTCTGGTCAACCTCCAACCAAACCATTTTTCCACATAATTGTGATTATGGGATGCTTTCCTTAAGCAAGTTGCCCCTGGTAGATGCAGAAGAGCTTGCTTGCTCACACTTTCCTTCAGAGGTTGTGGCCTTGTAATGTTTGATGACAACACCTGGCTCTGGGACAGATGCTGGAAGCTGAATATTAGGGAGAATATTGGGTGAAAGTGGTGGGAAGAAAAGAAAAGTGACCATGTCACCATTGGCCTGATAAGAAGGAAAAAAAACCCTTTCTATATCCACAGCAAACCAAATTTTACTTAGGTGGGAAGGAGGAGGGGAGGCTGTGGGACCTTGAGCAAGCTGTGCTGACTGCCTTAGCACATGGTGTTAGCTCAGCTATCATCTTTAGAAACATTCTTCATGGAAGATATAATGAGATTCACATCTCTACTTCTCTGCTTATGGTGTACTAAGAAGATGGCAATATCAGAGAGGGCTGAAACGGAAATGTGCTTTCCTAGCATATTGTTGGAAAGGAGGGTGAGTAAGAAGGGGGGTGGGTGGTGGTGGAGAAGTGGAAGAGAAATCTTGTAAATGCTCTCTCAAAACTGTAAAATTTGTATGTAATGTGATTCTTTCTGAAGATTTTTCTAATATCTAAAGAGAGGGATAATCTTCAGCTCAGCATAAAATGTTTGAGGGGATTAGCTATCCTTCCCGGTCAGACAGATAGCGATAATTCACACTTCACAAGTCTCCCAGTAGCTAGTCTTTAATAACTTCAGTAAGGTTAATAATTATCCTATAAAATTACCTGGCACTTGAACTGGCAACCGGTTTTACTGCCTGGAGGTGACTGTTAAACAATCTGTGTCTATTGGCAAGCAGCACCGCACATACACCCTTGCAAACCCCTTCCTCCATGATGACTCTGTGAAATTGCATGGCACATTGGACATGCTGATTAGTTACTTTTTGTACCCTGCCTGTGTTCATCACCTCAGATACCAGCAGATATATGAAGTGTGTCCTTGCAGGCAACATCCACTCCAGCCTCGCGCCATAAGCAGAAATAGGTCATTGATACCTGTGACTTTGCCAAAGGCAGATGAGGTCAAATGCCATAAACCTGGGCTTTAAATCACAGCCATAAGGAAGACATCTATCACTGCTGCTTTAGGTATCTCTGCATTATGCCCTGGTTCAAAACTTGCTTTTGATGTGTTGCAGCTGTGAGCATCTGGTGTGTGTTGTTCAGTCTTGGTCACATTGTCTCAGAAGCCAATGGCAGGAGTGTGGGATGTGCAAGAGGCAAAGATATTAACTAGACAATTGTTTTATTTGAAAGGTTTGGATGTATTCCAAAAGAGGCAATAATTATTTGAGGTGGTGTGACTGACACTGGTTTGCTTTATTAGCTGGGAAGACCATGATTTGATTTTGAATAAATTGGCCAGTAACTGTTGCTCAAGCAGCTGTGAAATTTCCCACCCCTCCAGTGGCAAAACCACGAATGCTGATAGCTCACACATTCCATAGGCTGAAATCTGAGCACGTTGATTTCTGATCTTCACTCTGGGATGGTTATTTCAGTTCACCACTGGCTCTTCCCACATTTGGCTTAACTCTGCAACATGAGATCTCTCAGCATCAGGGAATGCTTGGGGCTGACCTTGTAAAATAGGAATCAAGTTGTTAAGTCATCTCAGTTTTGGTGTTTGTGGATTCCTTTCCACATTCAAGATTTGGGGTCATCATTTCAATGAATTTGAAAGAGCAGAAAAGAAGAAAGAATAATTCCAGTCAACCTCATAATTTCTGAGCACCCATGGGAAAAATATGTCTACAGGGAATATTATCTGATAGCAGAACAGTCCCTTGTAAGTTGTGACAAGAGGAAAGAATGGACTAGTTCTCAGAATACTTGTTATATTTTATTGTTTTTGCTGTAGATTTACGAAGGGCCTATTTTATAACTTTATTTTCAAACCTACAGGCAAATAAATGTTGACATATGGCAAAAACGTGTGGCCCTGTCCCTGTGCTCATGTAAACACAGGTCCAGGATTATAGACAAGGGATGAGCTATACCCCTAATTTGTTGGCTGACTGGTGTTAAGATATTCCTCTGAGAAGACTTAAATACGAACAAGGCTCAAAACACATTTTAATCTGGAGCTGCATATCAAAAGACAGTGGTTTTACAGAGTTTGAACTCAAACATTTTATTTTGATTTAGTCTTAATTTTTAATATCAGGTCATAAAAAACACCCTGTCACCATGTCTTGGTGGCATGAATAAGTAGGAATTAAACAATATTAGTCTACAAATTTGGCTAGCCTACAAACTGTCTACAGGATTTCAATGTTCAAGGATCCTAAAATTCAACTGGTACAACTAAGCATTTAAGTATTTCCACCGTAATTCTTTACATATGTGAAGACAAGTTCCTAGTTCAAGACTGGCCAAACCTGAGTCAGCAAAATAGTATATACTTGCCTCTGTGTGTAGAGCCAGTTCTTGTTGAGAAAATTTGCATCTGAAATTATTTTCCCTTTTTTATTCATTTAAATTGGAGACTTTTTGTGTCAGCTGAAGATGCCTTTTAGTGCTTCTCCCGACTACTACATTCTTGGTAGGAACATCTTTAACTCACAAAAGAGGGTTTTTTGGCTTTGGGCAGAAGTGCTTGAGGGAGAGTTTCAATGGTAAATTTGGAGTATAAATGTGTATGGACATCAGCAGCCTTCAAGGGATCTACTTCAGTAATCTGTAGAATTATGGGAACATGCAGGGTGGCCACTCTTTGTAGCTTTCTAAGGTAGTTGTGTGATCAAAGGAAAGCCCAAACTCTGTTCCTCCGTTGAGCCGTAACAGATGAAGAAGGATGTGCAAGCAAGCAACCAGGAAATACAAAACCTCCAGTTTGAAAAGACTCTTGCCTGAGTTTTTTCTTGGTCTTCATCAGAAACCTCAGGATTTACCAGTTTTGAGCCCTCCAAGACCTAAATATTATTGTGGCCTTATGGAAGAAAGGATGGTGCAAACCAAGCCTTAAGGAAGTTTCACAATCTGGCTTTGTACCATCATAGAAAAGGTCAAGGCAGAAGTTGTAATCACGGATATTTCCTTCCAAGGGAGCAAACCAACAGGGAATTTGGCCCCGAAGCTGAAAGCCCACTCAATGCATTCAGCAATCTTTAAAAAATGTATTGCTTGTTGCCCCTCACTACTTAATTAAAATGAATGTCAGGCATTTCTGAAAAGACAGTGGGTGAGTTGTCAAACGTAACAAAGAGAGAAAATAATTTCCAAAAGAAAGGAAGTCTATGTAAATTTTATTACCCATCCTCTTCTATACTAAACCACCGCTATGATAATTTTAAATGATTTTTCTATGGCATTTTAAAATGAAATGTGATTCTCTTGTTCATTCTCTGGCAATATGCCCTGAAATATTCCATTAAGTGTTTTCAATTACGTGCCAGTCCCAATAGGGTCTCAGTAAGAGGTTTTAAAATGATATCTTATCTAGTACATTATCTAATGTAGTTTGAATTCTATCAATGTTGCAATAAATAAAAATAAATTAAGTAACACAAAAAGGGTCTTGTAGCTTTGAATCAATAGACTGGTTAGAAGCTGAGGAGATACACATATGTTCTCTTCTCCTTAAATAAAGGTTTCAGAACTTGGCACCAGAGCAAGTTTTTTTATCTCATTTTATCTCATTTCCACCACCTCATATCGAAGTCTATTTCAGGAATAAAACCAAAATGAAGCCTAAACTACATTATTATTATTTCTGAAAGCATAGATGAGTGTATTTTTGAAACATATGGAGGTACATTATCTTCATTATGACACAAATTACTGCTCAAAGGCTGAGCTGGAAGTGGCTGCTGAGACATGCAACTAAGAGCATGCTTGAGTGCTTGGCCTGTCCTTGCAGCACCAGAGTAGAAGGGGGTGCACATGCCAATGTGCTGGCCACTGGTGTGACACCAAGGCAAGCTGGTCATGCTGGTTTGTTCCAGATAACTCATTGAACAAGTTTATCCCATCCCTGTAAACACTCAAGTACCATCTTACTGACATATTTCAGCAAAGGAAACCTCTGTATTGATATAAACTGCAGATTCCAAACTGCTCATGATAACCACAGTGTTTAGCTTGGCCAGGTGTTTGGTTACACAGATGTCTGGAATGGAGGTGTGGAAGGGCTCATACAATATCATTTGGCATTCCTTCTGTTCTCTCACTTGATGGCTTGAACATTAAGCATCAGTAGGCATTCCCTTTAGGATTCTTACTTTTAAATTTCCATAGTACTCTTGCATAGGAATGGTGGGAGCAAACAAGGCAATTCATTTTGAAATGGGACTTAATTGCTTGTAAATATAATTGTGTGATGTGGTGGTGCTAGATATGCTGACTATATAGTCATTTCCTGACTTATGTTTGTATCAGGATCTTAGGATCAATTTTTTCTCCTCTGTCTTTCTCATGGACTGACTGTGATCCTTCAAAGTCCATCCTCATAACCCTCTGTCCTGGAAGCCCCTTAGCCTTCCCAATGAGAAGCTGTGAAAAATCATCATTGTTTTCATATTTGATGACAGGCTAGCTGTTGGGAAATGAAGGTAAAGAAAGGAGAGCTCCATCACTGTCCAATTTGCTTTGTTGCAAGCTTCTTAGCTTTGTGTCGTATTTTAACAAAGATTTATAACATGCTGACTGGCTAAGGCCTCAGGGTTGCTGGAAGGGTGGGAGGAGGGAACAAAAGCTGCTAATAAAAATGTAACATTACATTATGGTAATTAGCATGAAAAGTGAAGATTTTTATAAATTGCTTATCTGTTTTAATTATTCTTCAGACATCTGTAATATTAATGCACAGATAAAGAACAGTTAATTGGAAAATAAATGAGAGATCTAAATGTATTTTTCCACTCTGTGTATATAAAGGGGAGCCTGGATATTAAATCTTGAACTTTCAAATTCTTTTTGTTATATTGCAGAAATGTACAAATTAATCAAACGTTTAGTATAGAAAACAAGCCTTGACAAATCCCAATTTTGATGGATTAACCAGTGAAGGAGTCCTAATACTGAGGAACCAGGACAGTTGTTTCAATTTTTTTAAACAATTCGTTTGTCACCACCATCACCAGCAAAATCTATCCCTAAGTTTTCCCTATATGACATTTCCTTTATTTTTTTATACCTTCCAGAGACATAATTCTGTCTCTGTTCCATACAGAAAACAACTCATGTCAAGCATGAACAAAATGACTCCAGGATGACAGTGATTTCCCATTAAGTTTTCCTGGGAGCTACTACAAAGCCAAACTATAGGTGTGTCCCTGCTGTTTGCCTATATTAATATTATGTACATACACACATACCTCATCTTTGAGGAATAAATGCAAAAACAATTAACCTTGTGGGCAACCAAAGAGATAAAATTGAAAAGATATGAGGAGAATAAAACCCGAGAAATGTAGGAGATAGAGAGATAAATATCTTTAAATCAAAAGTAGGACTTAGAGTTTCTGCTCTGCTGCAGTTTCATGTTTATTAAAAGGATTTATCCTGGAATCATCAAGACTGAGGCCACTAGCTGTTCATTTCTCCTCCATTTATCTTATTGATTTCCAAGTTATGGGTATTACAAAATCCAGTCATGCAAACCCCCCTCCAAAGTGTTTTGCAAACTCCATGAAAAATGCATTCAGCAAACAACACAGAGTGCACTCTTCCTTCTTTCCTACTTCCACCCTCCCTCTCTCTAATTTTTTTTGCACTATAATGAGCCTACAGCTAATGTTAATCAGGCAATACCCCCTCACATAAATTTGATTTGTGATTATTTCTATTTTTTTTAATTGGTTTGGTTTGGTTTGGTTTGGTTTGGTTTTTTTTTGTTTTCTTTTTCCTGGTCAGGACTGGGAGGGTAAACTAGAGAAAATCCTCAGAAAAGAAGAGGGATTAACACCTAGATTAATGTATATGCTGGCATATGTGGAGCCCACTAACTGCAGGACACATAATTGCCAACCACTCAACTGCAAATTCTGCTTTTGGACTGACATATTCCTAAATTTCGTTTGAGAAAATCGTTATCTTTCATGGGTCACTTTCAAGAAGCAGACCTGTCACTGGTCTTAAACAACCAGTTACACATACCATATATGTATAGATCCTGTATTTTGAACTAGTAATTTGACACTGGTTAATGCTAAAACATGTTTCTCCTGCGTTTCCCTATTTATGTGCCAGCTGTAACAGAAACAGTTGCCTTCAGTGAGACTAAGGCAGACTGCCTCCAACATGCCTTGCTTATATGAGGCCCAGTACACCAATACAGATGCTTCCCTCCTGACACCAGCATGAGGTTACAATGGTTTCACCCCCTGTTTCACAGCTTGCTAGGTAGAGACACGTGAGAGTACCAGCCAGGGTAGAGTGAGTTGGATAAGTTCACAGTGGGGTCATGCCTGGCTTTGGTGGAGACAGAATAGCTTGGCCATGTGAGGTGGAACAGGAGCACGTGGAGAAGAATGAGCTTGGGAAAGACTCACTCCTTTACTGCAAAATCAGGAGCTGCCAGATGACAAACATGATCTCTGGTGCTTGAGCTTAGAATTTATGGCATGGTGCCAATTTTATGTAGCATATATTTCGGATTTTATTGGTCAAGTACCAAGTTCTGGTTATTTTTATTACCATTTTCTTTTTTGCTTGACACAGTCACTTATGTTGTAAACTAATCTGAGACATGGGTTGAATGAGAGGTGCTGGCCATGCCTTTAATTTCAAAATAATGAAAGATTTACAATGGATACTAAAGTAGAATAATAAAGCTAAATTTACAGGTTTTATGTAGTGGGCTTTCTTATTTCTATTACCCCCATTAAATCCTAATGGATGTGTTTTATATATGTTATTTGTGTAGCATCTTTTTTCCTGTAAAAAATTGCAAACTTCTTACAGGGATGATTCCCCCAAAATGAAATCTGGTAAACAGAGTTACTAGCACTAAGCCCATTTCCTTAAAGGATCCTCACTTACCTTCATTTTCCAGTGTCGTATGAAATGGGACACTTTATATTCCAGGTAAGTATAATAAATCTCCACATCTTATAGGGGACTTGGAAATTATATGAAGGAGTGAACATACCTCCTTCCAGTTTTCTGCTACTTCTCTGCTTGGATACCTCCTGAGGGTGAGATGCAAGTGTGACTGGAGCCCCACAACAGAAATGTAGTTTGATTCATGGCAAGGGGATGCTTCAGACACTTAGGAATCTATTTGGTAAGTTCCCTGTCAGTAGATGAAAAGACATGATATGAGACCTTCTGTTTGAACTTCTCCCCTGAGCTGAGTTTTGTGTAGGAAGAAACCAGACCAATAAAAGATGCCCACAAAAATCCCATGTGCATCTTGTTTCAGCCTATGGATGGAGCCAACACATGGAGGCAATCTGGCTTCTCCCAGTCCACTTGACACTAGGGCTTGGAAAGTGGGCAGTGATCAAGGCAGCAGGGTAGAAGGAGAACCCCTCATCTGTGGTAGATTTGTATGCTGAATGCATCCTTAGGCATCATTTTCTGACAGATGAATGTGGTTTAATAGACAGTGCAAAATAGAAGATGCTGTATGTACAGACCTATGCAGTAGGGGTGACACATTTTAAATATTGCTAATAATTTATATCCAAAGCATCTGAGCAAAAAAACAAAATTAAGATTGCAATTTAATGAAATAAAATTACCTAGCTAGATATTTGAATAAAAAATGCAAATAAGTGGGAGATTTGAGCAGCGGCTTATGAAAGTCTATTCTTCCTTTTTCCATGTGGCTACTTTTGGTTTGCCTGTCTGCTTTTTTGCAGGGTTAGTCTAATTATTTTTATCCCCTAGTGTAAAATATTGTAAATGCACACAGAGTTTGCAGCACAAGCCATGTGTATATGTTTGCTTGCGCATAGAAATGTACATGAATCCACTCATGTATACATATGTATGAACTCTTTATTTTTGTGTTTGTGTGGATACATATACACATGCACTCAGTATATCCAATATCTTAAGCCACTCAAGATTTAATTTAAGCACACATATTTTCCAGAATGATTCCTTCAGCTATCAGCCACAGCAGTAAGCCTTCTTCTCCCTGCACTGCTCTGATAAAGCTGCCCTGCCATCACTGACATGAAATCTCAGCAAGCTGATGGGTAGATCTTGTTTCAGATATGCATTTTGATGAGCCTTCAGTACAAATCCAATCTGGTTGCAAGCTAGCTGATGCATGGCTGGCCTTCTGTTCCTTATTTAACAGAACCATATTTTTCCTCATTCCATATACTGAATTCTGTTTAAGGATCTCCGTTCAGACTAAATTTGAAAACAAAATATACTTCAGCTGATATGAGGAATCTGTACACAACAGCAAGTGAAAAGAGAGAGCGGCACACGTTTTCGGCCATAATTTAGTACACAGATGGTAACGATAGGAGGTGTTGGTTGCAAGAAATGAGTTGTTCAGTAAGATTCGCTCAGCTGAATTTTGATTTTCTTTCCAGCAGACCTCCTCACTTGGTATTGTTTATGCAAATATACCCTCCTTTCAAAAAGCGTCTGGCTTCAGAAAAGGCCTGGCAGTGGAGCACAAAAGCGAAGTTGTACAGCAGCTACCAGACCTGAAAAGACAGGCTGAATGGAGCAATGGATGCAATATGCAGTCGGCCAGACAAACAGAAGAACCATTCTTTTCTGGGTACCAGTGGTGAGTGGAGAACGCAGCCTATCCCAGAGGGAGAAAGAAAAGGCCTTGAGATGGGGGTAACTGCCCTGATCCTATAGAAAAAAATAAAAGGCTAAAGGGACCAGAGCCAAGCATTATAGATGCAACTACGCTTAAGACATAAAACTGATTTAACCCACTTTTAGGACCTCTTGTGGCACTGCTAACTTTGCCAAGACAAATTAATTGGAAATGTATGTTGCTTGTAGGTAGGAAACATGACAATGAAAAAAGTAGAACAGATTTTTGCAATGCAGTAACTTTCCAACCCCTAGGAAAGAATGACATTTTCTTTTTGCTGTTAGCTTTAGCAGATAAGTGCACTGGAAATTATTTTTCTAACAGCAAAAATTTAGCTGAGATGAATTCTCTGTACAGCACTGCAAATACATGATGTCACATATGGGCAGAGAGAGCGAGGGAGCACTGGTACAAGGATGTTGCATTGCACAATATGCACATGATAGGGAATACTGGTTTCTTAATGCAATATAAACATATATATGCACTTCTCATCCATGTTTTATTTCTTCTCGTAATGTAAAAGCTTGCTATAACCCACCCATTATACAGTGAAAAACCATTTCGTTATATATGACACTATACTGTAACTTCAGCATTTCCTCCTTATTTGATAAAAACACTATTGTCAGTGTCCACTGTCTTTGAAAAATCTCCTTAAATATTTGAGATAATGCTTCCACCAAGGTTTTAGGCAAAAAGATGTTCATTTTCTAATAGATTCACATTTTGTATATATTTTTTCAAGTGCTGCATATAAGTCCAGCAGGTATGTTTAGCAGACAAAACACATATGACCTCAGAAACTTCCAATGTCATGTTGTATGCCAACTGCAAATTCATCTGCAAATGCACTTACCTATTTTGTTTGCTGTTTTCAAAGGGTTTCATATGTTATGAAGAAACCATTCGCTCTGTTAGGTGAAATTTTTGTGTCAGGTCATTTGTCTATTTAATATATTAATAATGTACATTTAATTTCAGTATTTTTGGATGCATGTCTTTTAAATGAAAGAGCAAGTCTAGAATAGTTGTTTTGAAGGCCAGAGATAGCATGAACAGCACAGAGAAAGCATCTTGAATTGCAGTTTTGCAAATCCTGATCATTAATTCAACCTTATATCTTATTCTTTTTATGCCAGCAAATCTGAAAACAGAGTACAAGAGAGAATGGCATCATCTGCATTTCAGTGGCCTGCCTTCCATATAAAAGCTATCTTCTTATCACTCCTTTTTGTCCCCCTACAAGAAGTGTAGCAGAGACATGGCTTTTCTTGGAGCGTTTTGGTGTTAAAGTGAGGGGCTATTTGCCATCTGTCATCACCTTATATTTTGCATATCAATAAAAAAATTAATAAACTAATTTCAAGCATATATGATACAGTTAATCTGGTAGGTCCATTGTTAGGAGAGAAATAGTATATTCTTATCAGTGGCTTTAAACAGCTATTCATCATTTCTAAAGGGCAATTATTTGGAATCTATTAAGCTAGAATTCATAATACCGCTGCATACTGAATTTTAAATAGAAATCTGTATTTAGATGAAGGAATACATTAGTATAAGTCATTAGAACACTGAAAATCCATGACTTGTTCATTTTTCACTTCTTTTTTTCCCTGTTCTTTTTCAGAGAATATGAAGTATCAATGATCTGAACATTTAAAGAAAACTCCCCAATGTGTCCTTTTATGGGAAAGTTTGGATAACAGCGTGTTTAACCCTATATTCACTTTGTCTCAGATGTTGCAAATTACTGCAGAGAAAATAAACTATCCAAGGAAAAATATTTCAGTGAGCATACAGAAGATAAAAAGCCAGCTAGCTAGACAAATAGATAGATGGATGTATCTGGATCTAGCTGGCGGGCAGCTAGGATAAAGGACTTGGTTTCAAAATGTTTCCTTGAGATAGGGAGAAAACCCATCAAAGGGCAGGGAATAGATATTTCTTGGTTTTTGTTTTTTTTTTAGTGGGTATCTCATTTTATTGTGCTGGTTATGCAAAATTGGTTTTATGAAGCTGATTATCAATGAATAAAAAAATAATTGACTAAGAATAGAAATTGATAACAGGACTGGGGAATAAAAACTGTTTATCATCTCAGTAAATTGTAATGAATCTTCTAACAGGAGGCCCACAACCAAGTACAGCAAGGCAAAAAAATCCATGTCCCAGTAGAGATAAATAGATAAGCTAAAAATGACCATTTCATACTGCACATATTTTTGCAGTACATCTGTTTTAAAGACAAGAAAGCACAGCATATGGGTAACTTACATTGGCTTTGGAACTGTGTGAGCACCATTTACTCCAACAAACACACTGTTAAACATCCTAGGGAGCTGTGCAACACACACATGCACACCTTATGTTGGTGCACTAGCACACGTGAGTTTCCCCCCACACATCTTCACACCAAGAAATCCCCTGTCAACAGGCTCAGTCTACTGGATTGGATATATAATAAATAATTAACTAATAGAGAATATGAACATCATATCTGCTGCTTTTTAGGATCCTGTCACTGGTTAATGCTCAGCCTCAATAAAATGACTGCATGGAAGGGACGGTCATGCTTCAGCCTGATGCTTCCTTATATTTGCAAGGATGATGTTAACATTCTGTTTCTGCAGAAATAGAAAGAAATTGCACACAAACAGGGAGGTATTACATAGGATTTCTGGGCTCCTTGTTGCAACACTGTGGATGGGTGGAGAGGACAGACGATGCATATTTCATGCCATGGGCGCACCATCCTCTGCAGACCTCCCACAAAGACAGCTCAGCTTCCCCACAGGACCAAGCAACTGCGAGCCCTTGGGATCATTTCAGTGCAGAGGGTGGAATGGGCTGAAACTGAGGAGAACATTTTATTTTCCCTGAGAAAAACAAGCAGTTAATTTATTACAAACTTGTTTTTTATTGCCTGGTTAATATAGCTCTTCATTATGGCTTTAAAGAGGAGACTTGTCACTTGGCCTCTGTGGTTTTGGGTTGGGCAGAGGATGCTAGACACTCCTAAGTGAGAATGCATTTTTGTTGCAAAGAACTTTCCTAAACTGATTTTCTGTGCTGTGGTCTATGTTCCTTTTCACCATAGGAGGCAGAAGGCCACAGATGTATGACTTGTATGTACAGAACTCTGCTAGCAGTCTTAAACCAGAGCATTCATAAACTAGACTTCAGACAAAGTAGATCTCACTAGGTCCAACTCCCACAGCTGAGTTTGCACTAAGTTTGGACACCTGCTCCCCTGTTTGTGATGTCATTAGTGATGCTTACATGATCACATGATGAAAGATATGACTTGTATACATGAGAAACTGGCATGAATGTGGCAGAAATGGGTCCTAGAAATATTTTATGAGACGTGAACTAGCTGCCACACTTTGGCAACATTGGAGCTTTTTCAGTTTGATCACTGTAATGGACAGATGTGGATTAATAATCATGGGAAACTCAAAATAATCGGACTCCACCTAAATTACAACAAAATAAATTTAGGTTTAAATTTATTACATAATGTATGTCCCATATTTAAGAGAAAATACACAGTAACAGTGGGCCTGTGATTCCTTTCTCCTTGTGCAATCCTACTTCAGGGTAGACATGGTTGAGGTGATGTGTGATAGCAGGGAAACTCAAGAAGCTTTTTTGGATACATGTGTATAATTTAAACCTGATGCAAAATCCCTACTTAGTTTTCAGCATGGGCGTCTCCTAACTTGCTGAAAGAAAGTCAATTTTAAATAATGTCAAGTTAATCCAGAACATATTTTTTGGCACAGCAGCAGTTGCAGCAGTTTGAAAAAATGAAGCTTTAGTTAAACAGAAAGAGAGACAAAAAGCTTTAGAGGGGTCTTTGGTCTAATGACATCTCTAGGAGCCAAGAAACAAGATATTGAATAAGATGATTAAATTGTTGTGGGTGAAAAACTACTGAAAGAGCTGCTAGCCCCTGCAAAAGCAGCAAAGTATGTGTTCAACCTGAGAGCACAAGAAAGATCTTTGTCGAAATGGAATTATTCGTGTGGCTTAAAGTTAGGCCTGTGCACAAGAAGGACTTGCTGAATTTGGCGCAGAGTGCTCATGCCTTTTCAAAATCAAACCTGGCATGAGTGACTTGATATCAGGTCATTATCATTAGTAGCTCTCAGTCCCAATTAGGAAACTTATACAGAGAACAGTTTGGATTGCAAAAGGCTATACACTCATATTTTAAATGTAAGCTTGAAACACATCCAAAAAGCCATTAATGTTCTCCATTAATTGTCATCTTGTTAAGTTTTATACATTAATGACTTCTCTGTCTTGTGCTGTGCTCTGCATATCAGAGAGAATATCAGCACAGAACCATCTTACTGTCAGTGATACAAGCTGAGGAATGAATTGTTACTGACTCTAAATTTAGGTATCGGGAGAGGATATGCTGAGCAAGTGAAAACACAGAAATAAAATGACATGCCATGGCTTTGTGGATATGCAGCAACAAGCAATCACAGCTTAACAGACACAAGTTAGCTGCTGAATAGACAGACGTCTTGCACTCATTCATGATTTGCCTGAAGGTCAAGGATCTAAATACATCTGAGCTAACACAACAAATGATCAAATAGTCAACAAAATTTGAATCCCAGAAAAAATTCGAGAAATCTCTCTGTAGCAAAAAGGCGTTTCATAAGGTAAAAGGCGCATCCACTTAGACCTAAGTGTTAAAGAGCCAAAGGAATGGCTTCCCAGTAGCAGAATAAAATAGGAGTATGTTTTCTCCCTTCCCATGCATTTTTATTCCAGCTCCAGCTAAATTTATGTAATCATACATGCTTTCTTTTTTCTCCCCTGAGAAATAAGTCATCTTAGTGTTGACACAGTTGAGAGATATTGGTTTTCTCCGCACTTTACCTTATTTCATGCAAGAGTCCCTGCTCATACAAGATCACGAAATGCAGGGGGCTGGTGAGTGACAGAGGCTGTTCCCCACCAAGAGCAGAATCTGTAGCAGCTGTACTGTGCAGAAAAGGAAATACCTTCCTCCCCTTCCTGGCCTTGGGACTGCATTTCTAGAGAGTCCCTCAAAAGGATTATATGTGTGACAGAGATGTGTAACTCTAGTTAAATTCAGGGAGATGCCATGTTTTAGTAAGCAATCCCCTGCTTCCCTCCTCCTCCAAAGCTGAGAAGCCTAACATGCTGCATTCTTAACTGTGCTATCTCTCAAACCCTTATAAAGAGAAGAAGTCATGTTGTAATTAATACATGAGGTACTTGAAAATATTATTGATTTTTTTAAATTGGAATATAAACTGCTGTTAAAATATTTTTAATTCCTGGGTGGTCTTTATTGTTGTATGGTCACAATCAGCTGTTTTTGATTGAGTGTAGGAAAAACATTATAAATCTTCCTGAAATTTACAGTGAAGAGTATAATTCAGCATAGAGTTTTCCTCTGCTCATGGCATTTTAATGATCAATACCATATTATATTATTGCTAGAGTGCATACTGGCATTTACGGTTTGCCACAGCAAAGATATTTGGCAGAATAGTAAAGGTTACTCAGGTAATTTTCCTTTAAACTTGGTTTTCTTATGGAAATCCTTTGGGGAGATCATAGGAAAAATTATTCTGTACAATTTTTTTGTTGTTAGAAAATGTAATATATTTGTCAGGGAATAAAAAACCCTAAACAAACAACAAAACAAGCACCAACACAAAGAATAACAAACTTTTGATAACAAGAATGACTCCTGCACTCCAATGAATTTACCTATGTATATTGGATATTGATATTTTTACATTGGAAGGAACACACATATCTTTTTTCGTTACCACTACTGGATTAATTAGTGAAAATGTGCTCATGTTCCTCTTGTGGAGGGCAATACACAGGTAATTGTGTCTGTAATGGACACCAGTGTGATTTTTGCAAAGAAATGAATAGGATGATATTCTGTGGTAAAAAATACCTTCTTTCCTGTCTAGCATTAGAGACTTCATTTTACATCCTTTGAGTGAAAGGGGATGACTCTGCTATGTTTTCCAGATAGCAAATATTTACACGGTTTTATTATGCTAAACCCTGCATTCAAATCATCTTGTCAAATGGTTCATCTGCACAGTAGGTCCAGTATGTTTGACATGCACTGTTCTTAATGGGAATCAGCATACTGTTTCCATAGCATAAGCCATGGTGGGTTGCATATGTTGTAGATAAACCAGATTTATTTTTTTTCCCTCACAGGAGCTCCTGGGACCTATTTTTCCCCTAGGAAATCTCAGATGCAAATCTGGGAGCTCAACTTCACATTAATAGAGGACAATTCACAGCAACGGTATGGCCACTTCTTTCAAATTCATTTTCACATCACCTGTACAAAGGAACTTCTTCCCTTGTTACAGACCAGGCTGGATAGTTTGTGTAGTTACTGAAGTGAGGATAAAGAAACTCCATCCTGTGGGAACTGAAGCAAAGGTTGGGGTTGCGTCAATGTCTTTCTAAAAACAGGCAGAAAGATATATAATCCAAATTTCTATTTAGAATGAATCATGCTAGTGTCAACTGATAAACACCATCTTGGTCTGTTTCATTACCATTATTGAGGGATTTTTTACTTGCATATGCTTTCTCAGAAGAAGGTGAACAGAGTTTTTAAGTAGCAATTGTAGTCATTGAAAAGAAAGAAGGAAGGAGACCATTCCTTACACTATATATGATAAGAAAATAAGGAATTTTGACTTATTACTAGGTAGGAGACACTTGAAATTTTCATGAAAAGCTATTTGAAAAAACAACAAAGGAAGGCAGATAAAAATCCCACATTATTAACTAATATAATAATATAAATTTCAGCACACAGCATGCACTACAGATAGTCATGGTTTATTGTTACAGTGAATTAACAATACATTGTTAGAATGGATAACATCACATACTCTGGCTATTTATGTGATAAGAAGTCCATTAGGCTTTCACAGTAACAGGGTAGCTTTAAAATTATAAAAAAACAACAACACAAGCAAAAAAGCTTCCCAATCAACAAACAAGCAAACTAAACAAACAAAACCAACGACAATCAAACCAGAAAAACCAAATCCACCACTGTCAAGTTAAATTCTTTCTTAGGTGGAGGGCAGTGTAACCCTGGCCTACCCTGGCAGCAGCAGCAGGAGTGCTCAGACTGTATTGCTTGTTTGTAGCAGATACATGCTTTGCATGCACATCAAAGTGCATTTTAATCTTTCTAATTGAATTTATGGTGCATCCTAACAACCAAACTCGTCACCTTCTCTGCACTTAATATTTTCAGCAGATGGAAGACTAGCTGGTGCAATATCTCCTCCATCCTGAATAAAATAAAAATCCACTAAAATAAAATCCAAAATTCCAAAAATAAAAATCTACTAAAATAAAATCCAAAAATCCACCAAAATAAAATCCAAAATTCAAAAATCCAATAAAATTAAAAAAGCCTAAGCACCACTCCTTAGGCTTTAGCTTCTCATCTGTACCTATAGAACATATCACAATTTGGTTTGACTTCCTTCCTCACCTCCAAAACAGACCTTCCAAATCTTTGTCTACAATAGTGGACACCATTTTTCAAAGATAAATATATTTTTAAAATAATATCAGAAATATTGTTTTTCAGGGAACAACCTAGATTCCTCTTCACCACTTACAAATTGGTAAGACAAACTTTGTTAATTATTATGTGAGTTTAGACAACTAAGGGACTCATAATCTTCCAGATTTGTAGTGTTCATGGATTTTTCTGGGAGAAAAAAGAATTTTTACTTTCTTTTAGGGGAAAAAAAAAGAAAAATAATAAAAAATTAGCATTTTCTCGTAAACTGCCAATTGAAATGAAACATTAATTACTACTTTAGGAAGATGAGAAGGACTCAAACTAATATACTTATTCCCTAAGAGTAATACTTGGCATAGTTATTATATTAATAATTATAAACTCCTTCAAACAGTAACAAATGTATTCAGCATTGCAGCTATGAATTCAGCACTATATTACTGTACACAAAAGCTTCCTAGGGGCATTATATTTTTTGTCTGTTGTTGTGTCTTTCACACACACATTGTTAAAATACAGAAAATGCCTGGAATATGTTTGACATACTGACATAAGTGCAAGAAGTTCAGGACTTGTACAACTTTAGGTGGCATGTAAACAGGATTTAAAGTTAGACTTCATGTACAAATCCCACATATTAAGAAAAAAACAGTGTCTTAGAATACTACTATGATATCATAATGGTTTTGCCATAGAGGCTGTGGAATCTCCATCCTTGGATAATTTCAAAGCTCAGTTCAGAAAAGCCCTGAGCAACCTACTCTGACTTTAAAGACAGCTGTGCACGGACAGCGGGGCTGGACTGGCTGATACTGAGAGCTCCCTTCCATCTTCATTTATCCTATTATTCACTGACCACTTAACCCAGTGCAATATTAAGGAGCAATTGTAAACTCAGTATCTAAATCTACAATATAAAAGCACTGAAAACTTCCAATTCTGTAGGTAGTGAAATACAATATCTCCTTTAAAACCTTTGTAATTCTAGAACCATTTTGATGGATTGAAGTGGATAAGGAGTAATATCAGTTTACACATTTCTGAAAGAGAACTCACTGTTCTCATTGACAGAAAATATTTCAAGAAAACTTTTTAAACCAATTACTCTAGTCTTCTCCTTTATCTATAGCAGACCTCAAAGCTGTTTTTTCTGTCAGTTTCAGTGGTTTTCTTTCCTGAACCTTAGGCCTTTAATTCACACCATTTTTTATTAACTCTGAATTTGATCCAATATTACACAGGCTACTTTACAATATACCTTCTTTTTTACTTTTACAAGTAAATGAAATGTGTCCCTTTCCCTGTGAAACATATGAATTTTTCATTTATCATCATTTTGTTTCTTTGCAGATAACTTTATGAAAAAAATTTAGTTCCTATGAATATCTTGACTGCATTGCATTAAAAACCACTATTGGTTTAGGTAATAGAATATGCAGTACTGAATTAAGAATATTCCCCGTGGAAATCATTCACTTTCACTGCACTGAAGAAACAAAAACATTAAGCCTTTTTACTAACAAAGGTACTTTAAATCTCCAAAGACAATTTTTTTATCAGTAATTTTCAAACTCTGACTGAGACTGCCGCTTCCCTTTGGTGTTCTTTAGTAAATTACACATTAATTTTATTTTCATAAGAATCAGAATATTTTCATAAATGCTTAGGCATCTTATTATATCCATATGAAATTATATGGCCATTAAAGATTGTCAAAGAATGTAAACAAGTTGAGAAAACAAATCCCATATAATCCCAAATCATGGGGGAAATACGGTAGATTTTTTAATTCTGGATTTACCTTGTGTGCACAGCATGTGGGACCCACTGGATGCAGCCACAAATGAAATATTTGTATTAGAGCTGACTCCTTATGCAAAAATTATGAAAAGCACAAGCTGTATATATATTTCCACTGATTTACTTGTTTATGTATTTTAAGGGTTTTTTTTACTGAAGGCTTATCATAAGTCTGTCCATAAGCCCTGATGATACTGAGAAACACTCAACTGTACTTTTCCAAGCTGTCATACCAACATTCATAATACTGTATATTTATTATTGTTATTGTTATATGCTCAGAAAAAAAAAAACTGCTTTGTATTTTGGTAGCAAACAATTTGTTCTGCAGTCTGATTTTTAATTGAAATATTCCCAAAGAACAAATATTAACCATCCCAAGCAGGCCAGGTGAACCTAACATAAATGAGAGGCAGTAAACAGCTGCACTCTTTCTTTTATCCTTTGATTGAGTATATGACTGCCATCAGGCAGAGGCTGCTTCTGTTTAACTGAGTGGCTGAGAAGGTAACCAAATATCTACATGGTCTTCCAGGTATGATGGAGTTTAACATGAAGGCAAGTCCATACCGAGAAAAATCTCATATTATGTGGAGAATTTGAAAGCCACAGGTGCTGCTACAGTTTACTCATACTGTTACAGGATACTCTTACTAATTATGGTGAAAAACCATTAATGTGGCACACCTGTAAATATCTTAGTAACTGCCTTGAAGTGAAGTTTGGAAGAAGCACTTGACAGCACCCTCAGGCACAAGGTGAGATTCTTGGGGCTGTCCTGTGCAGGGTCAGGAGCTGGATTTTGATTACCCTTGTAGCATCCTTCCAACTCAGAATGTTGCGTGATTCTGTGAAGTGTCTAATGTAGGCAATACTTCAATTTCTTCCAGTCAATGTAACTTCATTCACAGCTATTTCATAGCTGACCCCAACATATTCAAAAAATGTGGTTTTATACTTTTAAAGTGGAAACAAAATTGCTAGTTGCGCTCAGCTCTGCCTGTTACATTTTTGAGTCACAAGATTCTCCTTGCTCTTAGGACACTTTCAAGTTCTGTCCCAAACTTGGAGTGATTCCTCTTGTTGTTGCTTCAGATTCCTAGGGCATCTCCAGGACACCTGGGCGCATCTATGAGGCATGCAAGACTGGCTGGCTTTGGGATGTTACATACCCATTAATCCTTCAGTGGCCATCTCAGTAAGGGTTGTTTAGAAGTCACAGCATTCCTTCAATATCTGTAAAGTGCTGACATCAATACCAGTAATATGACAGACTCCTTTAAAACAAGATGATACCAGAAAGATTGTGAAAGAATGTTTAAAAAAACCCCAACAAAACAACAAAACAGGATTAAAACTAATGGGCAAGGAGGACCACATCATCTTCCAGACCATGCCACCTTGAGTAATACTTGAAAGCGGGTCAGAAATCTCACAAATGGATGCCAAGTTCAGTTTTGCTGGTTCATGGTAGTCATGACTTTGTCCAATGATAACGCCACTGAAGTGTGGCTGCTAGAGAGCTGCTAATTTATGGGTGTGGTCTTATGGCATTTCTTAAGAAGCAACTATTACTTCAAAGAGACACAACACTTTTCTTGCATTGTACAGCTCCTGGAATGTATAGCTCATTTCTCTGAGGTGTGGCTTTATCATGGCAGTGGCTGTTTGTGATGTTCCTGTGCCCGGTGCAGCTGTTCAGGAAACAGAATGACCATCTGCACTGAGTCTATCCTTGAGACAAGTACGCCTGGGGTCTGCCAGGGAACCCTGTCTTTAGTGAAGCCATGAAGAAAATCATTCCATCTTTGCCTGCAACTAATGGTCATGGGCTCCTGGTACATGACCTGTGCAACCTCCTCTAGGTGAAGCTCCCATTACAGGGGTTTGGACAAGGTGATCTCCAGAGGCCCCTTCTAACCCAATCATGGAGACTACGTGATTCTGCAATACATGCTGTCTTCCAGTTCCACAAACTAAACTTCAGCAGCATGAGAATAACCACCTCCGCTGCTGTCAGTGCGTCCTATTTGCGTGTGACCTGACAAGCATTAATCCAAGATATTCTGCCAATATATGATCAACTCTTGGTTGGGTTAAGGCAGCTCAGAATTTGTTTCCAATGCTTTTAAGATTGCTTTCACAATAGATAATATCCATTGTTACCTGTCACAAAACAAGCAGTGCCTGTGAGGACAATGATACAACATTCTGTGAGTGCATGTAGGAAAGCAGCCACTCCAGAAACCTGTCCTGCAGATCAGCTCTGAAACTCTGTGTGCTGTTAGCTAATATGTTTACATGTGCATATGCATCTGTAAATACAAATTCTTCTATTCATATACAGTGGCTGTCGTTTCATTTGCCTTTGCCCCGCCTCATATAATAAAAAATAAATCATTGGTTCCCCAAGGCTTAATAAAGTCTCACTGTCAGATTCACCCACATAAACCACTGAGCATCTTACCTTCTTTTAAAATTCTTAACTGATGCCTATACTTTCTCTTTTTTTTCTTTTTTAATATAGCAACAAACTGAGGGTACCTACGAGAGAGGGAGGCAGAAGCTAATGTGGATCTGCCATTTTGCTGTTTGTCTATCATAGGCTTAGACATGAGAACTGAGACCCTGGAGACTCCTTGTGCCTGCTGCAACAAACACTAAAGGATGAGGAAGAGAGAAAGGAAGCGAAGATGGAATGGTAAATTAGTCCAGGGGAAAAAACAAAAGGGAAGACAAATCAGAGAAGGGGAGAAAGGGAAAGGAGAAATGATGGCAAATGACAATTTGAGGTCAAGTTGTTATAATACAAAACAAAACACAGACTTATGGTGCAGAAAGGGTCTGAATTAAATTTTCCAGATCTATTTATTTTTTTTTATTACGTGCTGGAAATTTGAAACTCTACTTCTTGGTGTTTAAAGTTACTTTTCCTTTAATACAATCTTTGCAGCAAGTATACCATATAAACACAGTGCTAGCCATCAAAAGCCTTGTCCAGATCCTGAAGAGAACATTTCTGATTCCCTGGTTCAGATGGTTCAAGATATTTGTCTGTATGACTGTTGTATAATTAATTATAAAAGAGGAGGAAGTGAGATGATTATAATATCTGGAGAACTGAAATGCAGACTAAGTCTTCAGTGAGTTGCTCCATTTTTGGCTAATAGAATGTAGGGGTTTAATCAAACACTATAAAAACAAGTATCTTCTATTCACTTATTATGGATAGAAGAAAATAATTTATCACCTTGCACAAACAATATTATCTCAGATGGCATATTAGTAATACCTGTAAGGGAACCAAATTTTCATCATTTAAAAAACCATTTTTTCCTCTGAAAATATAGCTGTTCTCTTCAACATTTATCTTTTAGCAGCTGTCTATTATCCAGTCACAACGTTCAATTTCGTTGAAATTATCTCCTAAATTGAATCATAAAAGTGGGAGATATCTGTAACATAATAGACAAATGAAGCGTTACTCTGCACAAGATGGATATTCAGTTCATGTCTTTGCTGATTGTTGCATTAGTTAAAAAGAAGAAGCAGTTCCCACATAAATGCACACTTTTACAAAAGGATCTCAGCACCAGGTGTTCCCATGGCTCACTTCCTGTCCTGGACAACTCAGAGCCATATCATAGTATACTGGGGAGGTTATCCTTGCTTCATACTTAGTAAAGTGCTTTGGCAGAAGAGCACACTGGAAATTTAATCTCTGTTTTGTGACTCCAACCTCATCACGAAACACGGCAACTGTTTCTGGATTTCAAGCCTTAGATACTCAAACCGAAGAACACTCTTATCCATGAACTCATGAACACATGTTAGAGAATGATTTACAGCTCCTCATGATTTTCCTAAATGCTGTGCAAATCTCTCCAGTATCTGAAGCCAAAGTATTTCTTTGTAATTGCCAAATTTAATCCAGTGAGCATGGAGACATATGCTTGGAGACACATAGCATTACTCTTCCCTTGGGAGCTTCAGCATGCTGCTATTTGATTAGGAGGTTCTGGTGGGTAACATGGTAACTAAATAAAATGTTGCATCGTAAAAATTCTTTATTTGTTTTACACTATGCCATAAAAAGTTAACTACAAAACTCTGCCTGGTCTATAGCATATCCCTTGTTGCTAACATAATTGCACACTCTTCAGGTAGCCTTCTGTATTTGTCACTATGCTTGCAAGTGTTACTCATCCTCAGAGTCATGTACAAAGGAAAAGCTGGGTGGAGAGCTGTGTTTCCTTCACTGTGTCAGGCTTGTAAATCCCTTTTATCAGCTAAACTAGGACTAAATATGACAGAGAAATTATAAATGATGCAGAATTTATTTATAAATAAAGTAATATTATTTTGGGGATCAATGCGCCTGAGGTCTGCACCAGGTTCATCTCCCTGGAAGCAAAGATACAGCAAGGAGTGAATAACTCACACGGAACAAAAGTTCTCACTATCTGAGCAGTGTAATTGAACAGGTGGGACAGAGGAGGAAATGCAGTTGGAACATTTTTTTTCCTGATTCAATGCCGAATTTTAGTCTAGGCTCTAAACATAATTTCTATACACATAGATTCAGAAACCTAAACCCCAGATGTGAAAAATTATACTCATGCAGACATATCAAAACAAAGCGGGCACAAAGAACTACTCCATGCCAAGATGGCTAGTGAGAAATGATACTTATGAAAAAGATGTTTATTTTCATTTATATTAGGAAGATGTTATGAAGAAATCCTGCATAATTTGACATATACACCAAGTGAACTTTTTTGTTTTATCAAAGAAGGCTGCTTTGTCTAAGGCTTCAGGCTAGCTGGCCAAGCTAACTTACAGGAATATGGTTGTGACATGGCTTGTCCTCACTGCCAGCTCACTCTCCTGATTGCTGTCCTGCTGCTTCCTCACAGCAGGATGCATCAGTGTTGGAGTCTAATCTTCGACAATGTCTCAGTGGCAGGCATCTATCCTTTAATAAGTGGGTTTTACAAAACCATTATTTTAGGTAATGTTTCCACTAATCCTGGACATTAAGTCACAGGCTTGTCTCACCTCTCTGTGCTTGATGAAGGCAAAATTTCAACCCCTATTTCTTTCCTAGGTATAAAATGGCATGTATCTGGAGCTGTATCCCCTTAATGTAGGATGAGATGGGTGAAGACAGAGGCCAATAACATGTCCACTACTTCTTACATGTTATAAAGTACAGATCTTCACAAGAACAAGTAACAAGGCTTAAATGTGCTCCAGGGCATCTCTTAACCTCCATTTTAAATTCAGCCTTCTCCACTGCCTGGGGAACTGCTGAGGGAAAGCCAGGAGGTGGAAGTTATGTGAAAGTCAAGTACTTTTTCCTTTCCGCTCCCCCCACTTCTTCCCCGTGAAAGGAGGCAGAAGCTGTGTGCTGTTGTTATTGTTCCTTTGTACTGGTTTTCATCTCCTGTTTTCTCACACCCCAGGGACTGCCTTAATAGCCTTCTGTGAAAGAAAGTCTTTAGAGCAAGCATCATCCCTCCAGCCAAATGCTGTAAAGGAAATTCCCCCTCCCAAGCCTACGAGTCTGCTCCCGCATCCTCTGATTAGTGGATTTGCTGGCATGGCTGGCCAGGTGAGATGGGTGAAGGATCAACACTGGGAAAACAGTTTGGGTTTTTTGTGTGGTACCATATCCGGGATGACAGACCTCTGTCTGGGGTGAGTGTCATTACTCTAGTTGCTTTCAAAACACTCCCTCACTTTTCTTCAATGTGGAGTGCATCCAATTTGGGATCAGATTGGGGAAAAAAATGCAGTTACACTTTTTTCTGTAAATAATATATATGTCCTTTATATTTTCTTCGAGTTTAGTATAGGATCAGTGGTCTGCTGATCCATAATCCTTGAATTCACGGTGGAGAATGCAGAAAATTGTTTACTCTAAGGAAAAGAGGTGGAGCTAGAGCTTAATGCCACTGTTTAGTGAGGCAAACTCTACCAAGAGCCCAGACGTGCCTCCCAGACTGGAAAACTGCAGCTGACATAGTAGTATTTAAGCAGTACCTCAAAATTAAAGAATCTTTGCTCTTATATAGTTGTTCTGCACAAAATCTGACTTAATGCTGACATGTTTTGCAGCAGAGCAAGATCTCATATATGGAGATGGAATTCCTCCTGCTCAGAGCTCATTGTACACTTGGGGCTTCTGTTATTGCATTCATAGACATATTGGCTCCAGGCCTGCTCACCAGTGTGGTAAAATGCCCAAAGTTTGCCGTAAGAGCAGAATCAGACCAACTGTAAGAGCTAGACAGTTAAAAGCAAAATAACCCATTCTCCCACCCCTACAGAAACAGCAGAGCATATACCATGCAAAGTGTCAATAAAAAATACAAAACAATGATTAGCTTTCCACATAAACATTTCATCACATCCTTTCTCAACACCAATCATTGTGACAGTCCATGACAATATAAACGATGACATGTTTGAGGTGCTCTAATCCATCCAGCTTGTGTTGCTGTACTTGTCAAGAAAAAAAAAAATCCTCCATAAAACCTATAACCAAAACAAAACTCCACTATCCCACATATGTTACCAATGCTTTCTAAAAACAGCCATTCAACAAGCTAGGCTCTATACCATGACTTCAAATTAAAACATATGTTCATTTATAAAATGAAAAACTTCTGGGGTGAATGAGCCTTGGAGACGGAAATCATGGTTTTCTACTGGGGAAACCTTGGGTGACCTGTGTGCCCATCAGACAAGTTGCTGGACACTTGTAATACTGTGCCATTAATGCTGGCTTCTCCATAAAGGTCCTCTGTTTGCAAAGAAGGGCTCAGTATGTGAACTGTGGGCTTGATTTTTTCCATTTTGACATTATTTAAAAACAAGATCCGACATAATCAGTCTCAGAAACTTTGTGGGCATTGTGTGGAAAATCTCTGGCATACCCAGCCTGCAGCTCACACCTTTCACCAGCCTTGCCTGTGAGAGATGGTGGAAAGAAACCAAAAAAATTTCACTGAGCTCAGACAAAACTTTGATTATAGTTAGTTCTTTAATAAATTGGAGTTATAAAACTCTTGTGGAATTAGAAGGAGGGTAAATCAACAAACAATAATTTAAATGCTACACAAGTTTGGTCACCACAGCTTCCCACTACACCATGGAGTAAGAAAACTGCCATTCAAGGCCCATAGGAATTATGGTGGGAACATTTCTCCTGCCACTTTGACTTCCATGAAATTCAAATGAGGGCCAGATCCATAAAGCAAGACATCCTGGCATGGTAGCCAGCACAGCATTTGTCTAGCTTTGGGGATGAGGTGGTAAGAGAAGATAGATCAGAAAATGTGAATGGTGGGACTCTGAAAGGCATGGATGCCCCAAGGAGGTTGGTTACTTTACATCACCCCTTCTCCCAGGCACCCTAGCCCTTCATACCCCCATGGATCTATTCCAACCACATCACCACTTTCCTCAACCCAGCTCATAGCACAGGGCAAGGTCTGAAAAGATAAACAAGGGGTCAGAGAACAAAGGTAGAAGGACACCGAGGCCAAGTAGCACTGAACAGACCTGGGCAGGATTTCATGGGGTGGCACTACAGCAGCATCACAGACACAGAGATGGCACTGATACCCAGGTTTGGTTTACTCAGTGTTGCATGCAGTTAGATTCATTATACAGCAGTGCTATGAAGATAACACATATCCAGACTGAAGGATAAAGCAAAAGCCCACTACAGCATAAGCAGAATAACAAACAATCTCACTTTCTGATGTGCCTTGCATCTTACAAAGGTTACTTGTATGATGTAAATGGAGTTTTGGGGGCATTTTAGCAGTGATAATAAGTTCCGTTTTCATGACAACTGTTCCCCATTTCATAGCACAATGTGATATCCCTAAAGAACATTTTCCACATTGTTTTAACAAGAAGGAATTGCATATTTCACTACAATATGCTGGAAAAGTGGGAAGGTGGTGCAAAATATCACCTAGATGTTCTTCACTTCTAACAAGCCACTTATTAGGATGACAAACGCTGTGGGATGCAAACGTCCTTGTAGTACACCCTTTGCATGTTGGACTTTTTTCTTGCCTAGCTAAAACTTTCTACTGCCTCTGAATTTCTCTAGCCTCAGGGCTGCTTAATTTCCAACTCTCTGCTCATGACCTCCGAGGCCTGTTCTTGTTGTGTTTTGCTGGAGACAGCACACCCGCACCTTCTACGTCAGACTGAGAGCTCTGAAGGCTTAGGCATTAAAATGACAGCCCTGTAAGGTACACAGATTACTCAACCTTGATTAAAAAACAAAATAGGGTAATAATGCTTCCATACCACAAGGATAAAATGCCAAGCACTAGTGGAAAGCAGACACCCTGCTGCTGCAGCCCTGAGGCTGAAAAGATAGGCAGGGAGCAAGAGAAGCACAGCTAGTGCAGAGAGCCAGCCCTCCACGAGTTGTTTACATGCTGGCCGAGGCTAAAGCGTGGGGGTAGGAAACAGGTTTGTTTTTTAGAATCTGGACGTGCTCCGGTGGCAAGCCTGCCTGACCCCTCACTGGGTGAAGCTCCACGTGGGCCCACAGGTTCACCCGGGACCACGGCTGACTCACCGTCTGGGAATCTGGAGTAGGCACGGCCTTTGTAAAAAAAGCCATGCTAGAAACTTACTGTGCAAGATAAACAAGGAAAACATGCTCCTTGGCACACAGGCAGCTCAGATGTTGGCTATTGTGTTCTCCTGGAGTTAATCATCACAGACCAGGCCCCCCTTTGTGGCGGGAGGTGAGCTGCGGCCGCTCACTCAGCGCTGAGGAAGCAGGTGCAACAACAGCTCATTGTTACAGCATTGTTTTGAAAATTGGAAAACTTGATACAATTTCAACTCTCTCCCCCACCCTGTAACCCACCCTGGGGAAGCAGGGCAAAACTGGGCAGTGCCGATGCAGGTGGCACAGCTGGAGGAAGGGAGGCAGGGCAAGCCTGCATGGCCACCTTGCCCAGAGACCCAAAGTTTACTCTCACACCTGTGTTTTTCCTCACTGCCTTAGAGCTTGACCTTGATCCCTGTTGGAGGAACAGGCCCTCTGTGCAGTCTGGTCACACTTGTGTGCCAGCTTGGGGTCACCACCAAGGTCATTAGCCCTTACTCTAATTACAGCTTCACCATCCTGGGCATGTCCTGGAGGTCACATTAAGCAGACGCTCAGACACAAAGTCTCACAGGCTCCCTGGGCAGTGAGCCAGACACAGGACAGGCTCTCTGATTGATCTGCCCCCTTTCCAGAGGCTGCGTGTGTGCATTACCACCAAGCAGATCCCAGCATGCTGGCTCTGGGCATCTTCAACTGGGAGGCAGATTTCTTACTCCATTTCTTCTCCTTCTCCCTCTTCTTTCCTCAGTCCTTTCACACAATGCAGTTAGTTACATTCTGCTTATTAGACCTCATCTTTGCTGCTTTTTGTAGCACTGTTATGCAACAATAGGAGACCTCCCACTGCTCTCAATCCCAGTCTGCAGGCGCTGAAGGTCTGATAGCCATTTTTTGTCTATCTGAAACGTGCATGTTTGCATTTCATCCTTGTTTCTAAGGAACAGATGTATGTGTTCTTACTACTTGTTAATTCTTGTTCATTTTGGCTACTTTGGCTAACCTAGATGGCAATGGGTTAAGGAAGTTACAGTCACACAAGGATGAGAGGGCAGGATTGAGGTACGTGTTAGTGACACTGATAACCCATTCTGATCCTCTTCTGTGATTGTAGGAAGGGCTTCATTTCCCAAAGCTCCACTTTCATGCTCCTGGGGAATAGCAATGTTTTACAGAGGAAAACAGGACACAAGAGCAAGAGGGCTTTTCAGTCTTTTATAGATTTTTAGTTCTTATCCAGATGATTTTCTACTAAGTCTTCTTTGTAACTAGCAGGTGTAACTAGAGGGGAAAAAAAGGATAAATTAAACTCAAAAGTTTTTGGGGTTGGTATTGTAAAAAATTATTTGGAGTGTAAGTCCTTCAGGCAATGCTCCTCACAATGCGTCAAGAAAAGGCAAAGACAGAGAAGCATTAATTTTGACACAAATCCATAAGACTTTAATCCTTGTGTTTATATAAATGTATCTGTCTTTATTAATAAGAAAATAAATGGCCAAGATGAAAGTGGTAAGTGATAAGATTAATTCACAATTATGACATAAACATCATTGTTCAAGAATGGCTAGTAAGGTAATAGTAACTTCTCAAAAAACCCTGTACAGTGTGGTGGCATAGGATTTTCTGTTGTCTTTACTAGAGCTTTTTCTGTTTAATATCTTGTACTGATTAAATTGTCTGTGATTTAGTCTGGAGTCTCAGCTCTTTTATGAGAGTCCACCTAACTGCAAGCTCTGCAGATGCCTTTATGGGGTCCCTGAAGTGAGTAATTAGAGTAACCTCCTTCAGGTGCCCTATCTGTTTAGTAATTCAGACAGCCTTATAAAGCACTTGGAAATCAAGGCAGAAGTTTGTCACGTGAGACGCTAACCCCTGTTGTGCATAATAGCCTTGCTGGTTGCAAAGCTAATATTTTGCATCCTTGCAAGGAGCTCTACTGTAATTCATCTGTTAATGTACAAGAAGGGAAGGGATGAAGGTATTGAATTCAGTTAAAATATATTTTTTGGTTATTTATTTAGATAATTGAGGCATGTGATTTCCATAGATACAACAAATGCTAGGTGCTACACAACAGATCAAATGCTCTGTAGCTTTTTCTGTAATTTTGAATGTGGAGCCACACAGAAGACCCAGAACAGGAATAAAATCCTCACTGTAAAAGGGACAGCAAAGCTGTGAAACACAGAAGCACAGAATATGACAGTATGTCATGTGGTTAAATGCAACATGAGAACAGGTAGATTTTCTTTTAGATGCAAATTCTCAGAGCTGCCAAATGCCAGCATCTCCAGCAAATTTAGCAGCTCTGTGTATGCTTAAAGTCTCTCAGGATTTTTTGTACCTTTTTTTTTTTTTGTGGAGTCATTATCTTCATTCTCTTTCTCTCAGCCTACACTGATTGAAGTGTCTACATTTAGACAAACTTGAACATCTTAGGCGAGGATTATTCATTGACATTACTTTTGTTTTCAATGTACAGGCATTTCAGCATTTGGAACTTTATTAGAAAGTGTTGCATAGCCAATAAAAATTTGCTGAACATTATTAGCTTGTTAGGATCACTAAACATTTTTTGAAGATAGAGAGGACTGAAAAATCTAATCCTGTAGATTTGTCTTTTTAGGTGCAAGTTGGAGTTTTAAAAAGAGAATTTGTGCTTTGAGGTGTTAACTTTAAAATAGATTTCTTCCACTTCCCTGCTATTTTTTCATCTCAGGGTCTGCAGCCTGGACTAAGGGAAGTAGATTGACTATTTTTGCAGTAGAGTTAAGCAGTTGTTCTTTCCTTCTTCATTGACAGAAATTACACAATTTTCTGAAGGAAATTTTTCTTACATTTTGATAAAGGAACTCCTGAAGAAGCTGAGCTTACAACAGAGAAGGCTGTAGGGTGTAACTGTAGATCTCATGAAGAACTAGAATGTCTGACAGATGTAGGTCTATAAAAACCAGGGATTAACCCAAGGATGAAAATCATCTTCATCCTCTACAAGTTTCAAAAGGATTCAGATGCAAGTTTTCAGCTTCAGTCCTTCTCCATCTAAAACTTTACAATAAAAACCAGGTGAAATTAACTCGTACGTCCTATACACTAGAAGAAATAAAAATTTTGAAATTTCCAACTCCCTACATTACAGCATTCTGCTTCACTTTTAATATGGAAATAATGAGCAATTATTTATTATTTGTAATAAATAATTGACCCCTCAGAGCAACACCCAATACATGATGTTGTCCATGTGCAGTCAAGGGACAGGATGAGTCCTCAGCCCCTCTTTAGCTTTGTTTGTGCCCTGAGCAGAAGTGCTGTGCCCCCACTAGGATCAGAGTTGCAGAGGTCCATCAACTGGTGGCAACAGAAGTAGGTATTGAGATGACTGATGGGCCACCTTCAATAGATGATACAGCTTTAGCTGTTGCAACCTGTTCCTGGAGTGTTTCTTGTCTTGACTGGGAGAGGACCCACGACTGCCTACACTCTCTGTTCTTTCCCTAGGAGAGAAAATCTGTTTAAAATAAGGTAAGTGACAGTTATCTTCCCCCTTGTGCACTTGAGACCATCTTAGATAGAGTACCTAATTTCATAGCAAGCCAATCTCTGTTTATTCTTGGTGAGTTTATTCCAGGATATTCCTTGCTATTCCTAACTCAGATATTTACAACTCTATTCTCAAATAATGTCCTTAAAGCTATCTCTTCTATACCTTACTTATAGATGACATAATTTTCTGCATTAAAAAAAAAGGCTAGCCCATTGCAGTTTTGTAATTTTTTTATTATTATATTATTATCTGCAAACCCAATACAATGCTGTAACTCACATAGGCAGTTAAAAAAAATTCCTTTGGATTGTGTTCTTGTGCTTTTACTGTATCCTACAAAGACAGTAATTTTCTAAGTGTATTCAGGTGCTGTACTGCTGCTGTTACCTTAGAGATTTTTTTTCCTTTTTCTATGTTGTGTGTGCATTTTGGTTTACAGCGTATTAACAGAACACTCAGAAAATCTAGTAGTGGGTGTCTTTTGTATCAGCTTTCCAAAGCAAAGAGCTGACAGTAGGAAGAAATTATACTCAGTGTGCACTGACTAACCATCCATGGATTCCTTTATAAACCTTAGCAGGAAAAACAAATCTGTAAACTCAAGATGAGGTCCTGAGACAAAGACAGGATGTAAATTCCTGCTTGGTACTTGCTTCAGATGAGCACAATCAGATTGCTGCTAACAGCATTTCCTACAGAAAAGATATGGGGGAGTTGTGAAATTACCTAGCACACTCCAGTTTAAAGTGGTACTGACCATGACTCTTACTGTGTAAATTGTGAAATATTTGTCTGGGTAAATTCAGTGTGAATCAAAAGCTGAATTCTTAGTCCATACTCTTTCTTCACCAGTTTGCTAACAGTTAAGGTAATTTAGAGTAGTCATTTCCTTTTGGAAGAGTATTCATATATTTGCTTACATCCTTCCCTTAAGGAACCCAAGTAATTTGAACTGGACTATTCCAGGCAATTCACCTACTGCTTACAGAGTCTATCCCCCAGTGAACTTGAAAAATTAGAAAGATTAATTTAAAAAATATCAGAATGCTCTGTCTTTCTACTCCTGACATTTCTTTTTCCTGCCTCATTGTATGTGCCTAGAGACATTCACCAAAGTCAATGTAGAGTATTCACTTTTCTGACAATTTGGCTATTTTTCATATACTCACTTCCAAAAAAGTTATAGCAGCTACCAAAATGGAAAAGAAATGTGTATTCCCATTCATGAATAAATAAATTTGAGTGGAGCAAATATTATCTCACAATTTCTCAAAATGGGAGTAAGACTTCTCTAATGAAGCAAGCATTAGAGACGAAAAGAGATCACCCATCTGTGCTGCAGAGTACAATGCTACTGTAAAAGATTTGGCCTACAGGCCAGCCTAGAACTTCTAGTCATCTTGTTTTGGATAGCAAGTGACTGTAATGCACTAGAGAATGCACAGTGATAATTCAAATTGTCTCTATTACAAAGTCTTCTTGCCATTATTGATCTGTCTTTTGGGGTGTATGATGAAATGTGATAGTGGCATTCTTCTGGGGGATTCTGTTACTTGTAGAGACCCAGATAGAGAATTTTTTCACCATTCTTTTTTGCTGCTTCATCGCCACAGTGCACTGCACAGAGCACAGCTTCTTTAGAAAGTATTTACTATTGTGGCAATGAGGAAAGAATGTGCTAAGAGTGTACACATAAATTAAATGTTAATCACTCAGAAATTATTACAATTTGATAATATACAAAAGGAATCCATCTCCCTTGAAATTAACGCAAAATTATTTAAAATCTCAATATCAAAATCAAAACAACTTTATAAAATTATATTTTAATTTAAATTGCTTAAATGGAATGCTTTAGTGTATTCCATTGGCAGACAGACATAATCCCAGTACTTGTATAATAAGCTACTTCAGTTAGACAGCAATTAACTTTTTAAATTCAGTAAGTATTACAAATTGTCAATTGCTTTCTGAGAAAAAGTGTCTAGAGATGAGATCAGGTACTTCTAAATGAGTGTAACAAAAATGTACCAGTATTAACTAATTCTGGAAGATTGCCTATATTCAAAATGGGGTAAAGCTAATGCTTTTAAATTTTAGTGATAGACTATTACTCCCTGTTATTTTTATAATGGTGTTTAAATTCCATGATGAATTGTGACTAAATTTTGCATATAGTTTAGGCTGAATAAGTTTCCTGCAAACTGCTATATGAGTAGAAAATTGTTTCCTTTTTTTTTCTACAATCCAAAAGGGAACCAAAAGCAAGGGCAATTGAAAAAACCCTCAGAGAGCTGTTGAACAGACTTTTTTAGAAGTAGCTTGAATAGATTAGTAAAATGCCATTAACCTTCAGGGATGTTATATTCCTAAATCTCTTTGTATCGTTTTCAGATCTCAGCTTTGGTACTCTTTTGGACTAGAACACATTGCAAATGAGAGAACAGAGAGAGGCTTGCAGTAGAAGAACTCACAGGGCTGATGAAAAGGGCTTTTAAAGGTAAAAGAGGTTCCTGCAAAGTTCACTAGGTCACCTCCCTGCCAGGTATAGAGAGTGTCTTCTGTTTCTGCACTCACAGTGCCTGGGAATGGGTTACATTACAATAATTTTTAAACCTCTGTGCTATCCCTTTTTTGCTGTGCTGTTGGTGATAGTCTTCACTGATTGCTGGTAGCATGTGAAAGGGGAAAATATGCTATCAAGATATAATGCCAAAGCAGCTGCTAGGTGCTTGTGGGTAGAAACAGAGAGAGTGTGGCTGTGTAAAATTTTATTTCCTAGAAAACCAAGAGAAAACTTCAGCATATTGACTAATGTGAACAGTTCTAAAATATAGGTGTTTTGTTCTGGTATGTGACTTGTGGATCGCTGTCAGCAGAGACATGTAAAGGTCATCATCTCAAAGACATTAACTCCCCTCCTGGGTACCTGCTTGGTTGCTCAAAGTACCAAGTCTTTATTTTCCCCACCTTGCAATTTGCATTCCTGCACACATTGAAGCTGGCTGCCTGGAGAAAGTCTTTTTTATCTAAATATTCATTAATCTGATAAGTTACGAGTAACTGCTCTCACTCTCATAACACTACTGAGCTGGCAAACCGAGAGCATTTTTACACACATTACCCTTTCATGTAGAAACACTGGGAAAAAGTAGCTGGCCATGGAATTACAATGAGCACACCAGTGACAGAAAAAGGCAGGGAGAGCCTATGAGGCAAAGGGAGAAGGGGAATGCTGCAGCCGGGCTGGGATAGCTGGAGAAGTGATGTGAAGGTGGAACTGGAAGGAGAGCAGGCTGGAATGTTGTTGGCAGTGCAAGCTGTGCTGAAGGGCAGAGTGCTGTGTAGGTAGGTGGTATACAATAAGGAAAAAATGTCTACTGGAAGAGGGCAGATGAAAAGAGAAAAGGAAAAGTTCCAGCCTCCAGGATTCACATGGCTTGCCAAGAGTTGTCTGTTAAAGTGTGTGAAACAAGCATGGCTAAGAGTTTGTTTCAGTCTTGTGTGGAATTCCAGTAACGTAAAGTAGAATATCAGGCATTTTGCTTCTTTCTTTCTCTTGAATATTTTGAATGCTTATGTAAGTTTCTTAATAGAGTGCAAACAAAACACTAAATGGTTATCATTTTTTGGAGGAAGTACTTATTTTAGAAGTAGGGGGAAGAGGTCAGTCCTGCCCATGGAAGCTTAAAAAAGCCCAAAAAATGATGGGAAAACTTTTTTTAAAATATATCATTTATATCTATATAGTTATTAATACATAAAGTAGTATACACAATGGGTCATAATAAAAAATCATATAGAGACACGATAATCTCACTTCTTTTATCAAAATTTTATTTTTATTTTCTTTTATTCTTTATTCTCTTCATACTTTTTCTTTTATTCAAAATTTCACATGGAGAGCACTAACCTGATGCAATAATGAGGAAGAAGAGAGGGAAAAAGCAAAAAGAAATATGTCTGAGTGTATTTCAAGTATCAATTTTGGATTTTTTGAGGAGAAAAACATCTATCTTAGGATTCATTGAGGAAACAATTGGGTGATTTGTCCAATGAAAGCATAATTTTCATATTTTCAGGAAGAAAGGACATCTGCAATCCAAAAAGCTGAAATTGGATTATTGCCTCCTGTTAAGTAACTTTCCAAAATCTGTAGCTTTTTTTTTAAATCAAATATAATTTCAGCTTGCAAAGAATTTCAATCATATACATAAATGAAGTGAGGTGAGAATACAGAATCAATGGGGTTGGAAATGAACTACAAGATGATTGAAGCCAGTCTTTGACCAATCACCCCCTGGTCAGCAAGATCACGGCACTAAGTGCCACATCCTGTCATTTCTTAAACACCTCCAGGGATGATGACTTCACCACGTCCCTGGACAATCCATGCCAATGCTAAATAACCCTTTCACTGAAGAAATTCTTCCTGATGTTCAGCGTGAACCTTCCCTAGTGCATCTTGAGACTATATCCTTTTGTCTTGTTGCTGGCTGTGTGTGAGAAGAGACCTACACCCATAACTGCACCCTCCTTTGAGGTAGTTGTAGAGAGCTGTTATCATCAATAAAGGTATTAAACAATACTGGCCTCAAAACTGAGCCCTGGGGAACCCCACTAGTGACTGTTCACTGACTGGAGGTGGCATCACTCCCCACCACTGCCCGGGCCTGGCCATCCAGCCCAGTATTTAACCCAGCAGAGTGCCCCTGTCAAGTGTGAATATGTTCATTCATATGGAGGTATAAAAGAAGACATTATTTCCATTAAAACAATTTTAACGATAGAATTCTTTGTGGTGTCACTGCCTGAGAATTAGGAATGGACATCAGCTGATTTCACACTTATCTGGGCAAGACGTTTGTCTCAATAACTTTTTGGGGCACAATTTTAAGGTTTGGTTTGGTTTAGAAAGGTTTTGGAGAAGACGATGGCGAAAGAGATTACACATATCAATTTTTAGTAATTTCAGGATAAACTGTCTTTCTGATGGGTCCTGACGTGACCTGCTTTTAATGAAATGGTTTTACATTATACTTTCCTTCTCAATGCCACACTGCTCAAGTGTAGCATTTCTGAATTCTTGCCAAGTGCCATTCAAAGCAGTAGTGCTTTGGGAATGAAAAGAGAGATAGTCATGTCTAGGGCTCACAAATGCAAGTTACAAATTCCTTGAGAAAGGATTTGTCTGCTTTTATTCTTTTTTCTTTTCTTTTGAGATATCCACCCCTCATTCATATCTTTAAGTTACCCCCCAAATAATGATAGATATGTTCAGGGTGACTTTTCTTATGGGCTGCTTTAAGAATTCCTTTACCCCTTGCGCATTGTTTGTTTGTTTGTTTTCAATTAAAATGTCATCTTATAAAAAGAGAGGGGAAAGCCCTTGCCCAGACAAGAAAAATCTACCTTTAATGGCAGATCTATCCTGTCTTTCAAATTTTCATTGCACACAGCATTGTATTATACCATCAGTAGTCTTGCTGACAATAGCACAACCTCGTTCTTTGTAATGACTGTAATGCAACTTCTTAATGAAAGCAGTCTTTGACAACACTTACCAGCATAGTAAGACAAGATAAGAAGCATTAAAAAACTCTTTCAACAAATCTTGTGCTACTCCTCTTTATCTTCACCTGCAGAAAAGCTGCCCGCTGGTACGGAGCAGGTGGATATTTCACTTTGTTTCATGATCACTAATCCTCTCCAAGTGAGTCCTCAGTACCCTTTTAGCTTCTAACTGGAATGCTGCAGCAATAGATGGGGAGCTGCAGTAATATTTATAAACACACTGTGTAAACAAGTGAGATGATAGGAAATGCAGCCCCACCAAGACCCTGCCTACTGAAAGAAAATTCTCCTGCTTTCTTGTTATCATTTTTTTTCAGCATACAGAGATTCAATCAGATGAGCTGCTTAGTTAAAGGTCAAAATGGAACTCTTTCTCACCCTTTTTCATTTTTTCAAGCCAAATATTTTGTTTGCTCTAGTACAGTGAAAAGAGAGGGTAAAAATGTGACAATATAACCTGACTAAACTAAGGATTATCCCTCATTTTAAATAACTGTGAAACATTTCCAGCACTTTTAGTTTTACTTTTTAGTAAATCAATCAAGTTAATTGACATATTTTAATGGTATCTGTTCATGAGACAGAGGCAGCCAGGACCGACTTGACTTTGGAGAAGGGTGAGACAAATTTTGCACTGACTTAACATACCTTACAACTCCAGTGAAACCAATATATGTGCATATCTACAGAACACAGTCCAGTCAATCACTGTGTGCTTTCTTTGAACAAATACATGCATGCATGTGCACATTTTTAGTCCTTTGAAGATTTTTCTCTCAAGGCCTTGCTTAATTTCAAGTTACAGCAAGTCCATCCTATTTCATTATATTTATCATGATACCACCCCAGTCTGCATAAAATGTGCAGGGTCAATAGCACCAGCAGAGTGAGTCCGTCTAGGTGCTGGAGATAAAGGGTCAGGAACAGAATGTTATTCCCGATAAATCTGCTGCTGCTCCTTCCATTTTTCTGCAAAAAGCTACGAGTCTTTTCAGAGCTGTGTGTTCAGACTGCTGGAGATAGAGACCACCTGTTCTTTAAATGATAAGGAGAAATAAATGAATTTAATACTGACAGCTCGTTAATCCATCACCTGATGGCCACTGCACTGAGGCCTGATCACAATTTACAGAAATTCATGTATAGTTGCCTGAAGCCCTATTTAGTAATATCTGCACAATCTATGAATGAATCCAACCTAGACTCATATATAATAATCATAATGGGATTAGCTGGCCAATATTAGCTCTCACCTTCTGATAACCCAAGGAAAGGTTTTTCCCATTATTCTTTCCAACATGGTAGCTCATATTAAATTTAATGCATGCCAGAAAAGTCATTCTTATTCTTTTCTAACAATTGGAACACATAACCCAGTTGGAATGGGTAATCCCTTGGTTTTTATGAATTATACTTAATTGCAATTAGAGACCTAAGTATTTTTCCCCCACATTTTTTAATATTGTTTGTATTTTTAACTACAAAGTAGCTCATGGACAGACAAAAATATTCTATAGGCACCTGCAGTTATTTTATGTGCATTTGTCAGTAAAACTTTTTTTGCTAAATCCTAGGGCTCACTGCATGGGACTTGCACACTTGAATCATTTAAAATGAATACATATTACTCAGCTTGAGGAAAATCCCCGATTTTGACCAAATCACTCCATACACCAAATTTTCAAAGACAGAGGGGGCACATTTGCTAAGGACTAGCCAGGGTTGCTTTGTTGGTTCTCCCAGCTGTTTGGGCACAATGCTATGCAGAGGTTACACATAAGAGGTGATGGTCAGCCTCTACCTCTGACCTGGCTCTTGGTGTCAGTGGAGCAGAGGAGCACCTGAAGGACACTGTCACTGCTTGCATTCCCAGTGGAGGATGTGTGGCTTGTTTCTGCAGGTGCTTGGCTGTAGTCACTTGTAGTGCCAGGAAGGATGCCCACTTCTGTTGACCGTATGCTTGGGTTTTGAATAAGTGCTCATCTCTCTCCATCCTCTCTACAGAAGCACCACTTATGGAACACAGGCTTGTAGATGCTGCATGAGGAACCAGCTGACAAAACCACAAAGAATCATAGAAGCATTGAGGCTAGAAAAGATCTTTTAGACCACCAAGTCCAACCATTGCACTGCTAAGTCCACCACTACAGCATGACCCTAAACTCCACATCTACACATCTTTTAAATATCTCCAGGGATGGCAACTCAACCACTTCCCTGGACAGCCTGTCCCAGTTTTGGCTACTGGAACCCTACTGGTGAAGAAATTTTTCTTAATGTCCAATTTAAACCTCCCCTGGAGTCATTTCCTCTTGTCCTATAATTTATTTCTGGGCAGAAGAGAACAACCACCACCTTGTTACAACCTCCTTCAGGCAGTTGTAGAGAACAATAAAGTCTCCCCTGAGCCTCCTTTTCTCCAGGCTAAATAGCCACAGCTCCCTCAGAAGAATTGTGCTCCAGACCCTGTATCAGCTCCATTGCCTTTCAGAAGCTGTGTTTGAACCATCCAGAACCACAGTGTTCATTACAGAGGGTTCTGGTTGTCATGACACTGAGAGACCTGCTCCAGGCAACTGCCAGTACCTTTGAATTTCAAACATTTAGCAGGTTTCATTGCTTCTCTGAACCACATGCTTCTACCTATCCATAATATTTTATAATTTAAAAGAAAGGCAGAAGGATAGGTCACATATAATGGAACTAAATAAATTTGTTTTGGAGGTTGCGTGATGAAATATCATCTTTTAGATAAGTACTTTTAAAACATCCTGACTTTAGTACAAAACATGAAAAATTGAGACCTTTAGGTCACAAAATAGGTACAAATAAACAGTTTGTTGTTGTGCTCCTTTCTCTCCATAAATGAATAATGTAAAATGTTTTTCTGATTGGAAGTCACAAAGACTGCCTGCCACAGCAAACACTGTCAAGAACAGGTCAGATTGATCCCATGCAATTCAGTGTTGTGAGGGGTTTAAAAGCAAAAAAAAGTACAATTACCAGACACCAGGAGCTCATTTTGCATTGCTAAGTTGTTATGTCTCTGTTTCTCTGCTCACCGCCTGCTGTGGGAGAATAACAGTGTTGTTTCATGAGTACTTACATGCAGAGTGCCTTTAAAACCCTCTCTGCTCTTCTTCTCAGTGCCAAAGCTGAGACGAACATTTACCTTTTTACAAATCATAGAAATAAGGAATCAACCCCCCACCTCTACCCCCGCCACATGACAGTCTATGAGAGGGCACAGAACTTCATCAGCCAAAGATTGGTTAGCCAAATGGCCACATCATAGTCCAAGGAGACTTACAACCTCCTTCTTCCCTTGCCCATGTACCAGCAGCAGGCATCTGCCTTCTGTGGCCAGCAGAGAGTTTTGGTACCGTGTACCCAAGCATGCAGGGAAATAAAAGTTTGTTGTGTGTAGCCAATAACATGGCACAGAAGTCTGGCATTGGTAAAATCCCCCTTGAAAGTGGATTTTACTTGTGCCGGCTTTTCTCTCATCTTTTCATTGGACTGTGTGCTGACTGGAAAAAGACAGAAACCGGAAAAAGGGGGAAAAAGAAGAATCTGCCTTGCCTTCCATCTTACTGAATGTGAGAATGAACCTGACTGCATGTAAGGAGAAATCCAGGGATGACAGGGAGAAAAGCATGTTGGACAGCCAAGGGACACACTACCCCTGTGAGGGATCTCTCTTTCTAACTTCCCTGTTAATAACTAACTGTCCCAGTTTGTCTGCAGCATCTCTTTACTAGCTTGGTGTGTCTCTCCTCAGCAGGCAGTAGAAATGGTATTAATGGAGGTTGGAACTAGAAATGCAATGTTCAGTAGTTTTATGGAATATATAATTTCATCTCATCGGCCAAGGGCCAGGATAGGACAGCTTCCAGCAGGAAAGGACACGTAAAGTGTCACTGATGGATTTGGTGATGAAGAAAATAACTGAGAAGAAGCATTCTCAGAGTGGCCCCATGTGATGTGTGCACCAGGCGCTCCTGACAGGGGGGCTTCTAATGCCCACAACAAACATTTTTAAACCTGCTGCCTTAGCACTTAACTCCTGCTAGAAGGTACAAGCATGTGATTTTAATTTGAAAATATTCCTTGGGATGAGCAAGGGGGAAATAAAGTAAAACAAATTATTAACTTGCAGGGAGGCCTCACGGAAGTTACCAGTGTTTTCCTGCTGTAATATTCATGTCAATCAGTTGTTTTCTTTTCAGCTTCACACAGTCCCATTAGGTAGCGTGTTGTCAACAAAAAGAATATAATTTAAACACCTTGGGCTTTTTCTGTGATTATCCAAATCCTATTAACAATGCCTAAGGAGCAGGTTTGCTATTGGGTTTTACTGCTGTAATATATATGTGCATGCTTGGGGCATACATTTGAAATTCTCTGATCTGTTTTAGGTCTGGTATTACTCAAGGTACAACTAGATGGAAGAGATTAGGCTCAGTAGCTGCTTAATATTGAACATCATCTTTCCAGGTAATTTGGCAATACTGCACTGAATAACTGATCATTAACAAACCTTTTTCACAGTATTGCATTTTTGATACTGTCCAAACACTGATGATATACGATTTCAAGGAGCTGAAGTAAGGTTTTAAACATACAGTCCACTTGAACAGCTATAGCATAAAAACGTAATGTCAGCCTAAGTTGCATACTGCCAATAAAATAAAATAAAATAAAATAAAATAAAATAAAATAAAACAAAATAAAATAAAATAAAATAAAATGAGGCTAAAAAATAACTGAGGCAGTCTCTATCTTATCTGTTTAGTTTTTTCCCCAGTTCTGCCCATTACTGTTTATCCCTGACACTGATATCTTCTGTTGCATGGAAGAGCTCAGAGATTCACTCTGTAAAGGACACTTCTGAGGAGCTGAAGCAGTCGTATTCTTGTTAATTACTCTTGATTTTTCTTCCCTTTTGTTTCATTGCCATTCACAGAAGGGCTGAAGCAGAGAGGGAAAAAGTTCAAGACAAAGGAAGCACTACTGGGAGAGAAGATGTCACAATAGCTGGAGTGTATGGGAAAAAAAATAGAGAGGGAGTAGTCTATAACAGAGTGTCTGCTCCTGTGAGGCCCATGCAGAAAGCTGTTCAGCAGTTCAGAGTGCCATATGCACCTGAAAGAATGCATGTGTATACATATATATGTTTATTTCTAGCCTCATTTATATTCTGGCTTTGGCATTGTTTGATAGTAAAGCACTTGATAGATACTGGAGGGAGAAGAATTATTTACTCTGCTCTCCAATCTGAGTAATTGACTTGTGGCTTGACTTTTTTTAGGACCTCTATAAGGATATGTAGATGCAGCAGAAGAGCTCATTTTAGTTTGGTTTCCATAAGAAGAGGCTGCATATACACTGCAGAAGTGCTGGGTGCTTGAGTAGAAGTCTTAATGACATAAAAGGGTGTTTTTGTTTTCCCAGTTATTTGAAATTACAATTGCATAATCAGAATTCTCAATAGCTATTCAGGCACAAAGCTGGAGTTCCTCAGTGTTGTTCTACATCCTAGCAAATAACTACAGCAATCAAGGATCACACTATGTGAGCTCTGTGTGTGAAAATAAAGGTGGAATGTGTCCTATATTGTGTTGTAAAAAGCTGCCTAGGATCAGTAGAGAAGCAAGTCACATTCTTGAGGTAAAAATGGCATTTTTAAATTTGACATTCATGAAATCGTTTCCATCAGTTTGGCTGATGAGCCATGCCTGACATTTCTAAAATCACTGTTAAAATCACAGTCATACTGAGATCAAAGCCTGAGTCTGCACTAACTCCAGTGAGGCCAAGATTTCATTTCTTGATGTCAGCATCTTTGAATATCTGCATCCCCAAACTCAGTTGTGTGAGTTATCACACCAGTCCCAGTGCATTTCAAGTGCTGGCTCTGAATGTTTCTCTCTCCTGAGATAAATTGGTATGTCTGCTTTCTCCAGAAAAATAGCAAAATTCTCTGAATTCTTTGCGCATCATTGTGGATATGTCCTATGCTGTTACACTAATGCTTCTCCTTTCTTTGAAAATTACAGCAGAGTGGTGAAAGAAGCAATTCCACAAAGGGAAGTGAGAGAGCATATACACAGTCTTTGTGCAACACTTGAAAGACTGAAGGCATTAATTGTACATGCCAGTTTTGTTACTTCATATAACTCATAAACAAATTGTCTGTATCTGTGCATATCATGTTTGCACTTGCAGTTTAACCTAAGTGCTTCAGACTTTTTTCCATATTTTCTAATTAAAAAGACATTTTCAAGGATCCAGCAGTGCTGAGTACAGGGGAAAGATCACTGCCATAGTGCTGTTGGCCACACTGTTTCTGATAAAGTCCAGGATGCCATTGGCCTTTTTGGCTCATGCTCACCCACTCCTGTCCAACCAGCATCCCAGCTCCTTTTCTGCTGGACCACTTTCCAGCCACTCTGTCCCCAGCCTGTAGCACTGCCTGGAGTTTTTGTGACCCAAGGACAGGACCTGGCACTTGGCCTGGTTGACCTTCCTACCATTTGCTCCTGCCATTGATTCAGCCTGTCCAGATCCTTCTGTAGAGACTCCCTACTCCCCCCAGATCGAGATTCCCACCCAGTCAGTTTGGTGTGATCTGCAAACTGACTGAGGGTACTTTCAGCCCCCTTGTCTTGATCAATGATAAAGAAATTAAACAGGGCTGGCCCCAGTACTGAGCCCTGGGGACCAGCACTTGTGACCAGCTGCCAGCTGGATGTGACTTCCTTCACCACAATCCTCTGGGCCTGGCCCAGCAGACAGTTTTGTACTCAGTGAGGGTTGCTGTCCAAGGCAGTTCTTCCAGGAAAATGCTGTGGAAAATGGTGACAAAGGCTTTGCTAAAGTTCAGGCAGACAACACGCACAGCCTTTTTCCCCATCCACCAAACAGGTCACCTTGTCATAGCAGGAGACCCTCTTACTGAACATAAAAGGACCCCTTCTGACAGAATGCAAGACAGATAAAGGCTACAGTAGATATGGCAGCGACATTCATAAGCTGGACAATGACATATATATCTCTGTGTGCTGGAAGTGCAATACTCAGGTATGAAAGCTTTGATGTGGGTCTCCACTTTTTTTCTTTTTTTTTTTTTTTTTTTACTTCTGTTCTATCTTGTAGAAACAATTTTGTGCCTCTTTTTCTTCATCCAACAAATCCATGTGCTATTGTAGTATCCTCTATTGTTGTACAGCAATAATAGTCTTCCTGACTCTCAAACCTGATTTAATGGAGAGGCAACAAAGGCCCAGCACCTTAGGCTCAGTAAGATAAGAGGTTGTTGAAGAGAAAAAAAAATCAAGTGTTGCTGAATTGAGAGTATTTCCTAGTATTTTCTTACTGTCAATAGCCTTCAAGACAATATGGGAAGACTCCATGTGAGACAATGTGTACAATTATGATGCTCAATGAGGAGGAAAGAAGTACTGAAATAAAAGAGTAATAGATGCAGAGGAAGAGCTGACAGAATGAATAGGGCAATGGTTAGAAAGTCTAACACACTTGGCCTGTTTTGTCCTAGCACAATGAGACCTAAGGGAAGACATGTAATGGTGGCAAAAAAAAAAAAAAAAAAAAAAAAAAAGGCAGCAAATGCATCCTGCTGAATAAATTTCGGGTTGAGATTGATAACAAAAGTCCCATCCAAGAAATTAATTAATTTCTAGAGTGGAATCCTACTACCACAAATATGGACAAAAGTTGAAACTTGTATTATATTAAATTTAGTCAGTTTTGATGGGAATGCCTTGTTTTTCACAGAATGTATACACCTTATTAACAGTGTGATACAGTGAAAGGATTCATTTCAGAATGTGACCATGGTAGAGAGACGATCCACTTCCCTCAGTGGTCAGCTGCATTCAGTGCAATGGCAAATTGAACTGTCACTTCATCATCTCTAAAAAGGGGCTGTATTCCATGGCCTCATGTTTTGGTTTTTCATATATTTTCTCTGTTAAAATGAAGACAGTGGTGTCGTTATGGATTTCCATTTTGTAAGGAAAAATCAGAGTATTAAACAATCACTTCTGCAGCAAAAATGGGAATATTCCATGTAATTTCCCACATTCAAACTTTGCCACAAATAACTGCTGTTTTAAATACAAAAATGATTTTTTTAAATTATCCTTTTCTGTGATGCCCTTGTAATACTCACAAGTATAATCACTATAAACATGCAATATGAGGTTTGTTAGTAAAAAGGCCTTCAAATTGTCAAAACTAGAAGTACTCACAGAGCAAATACTAATTATTTCTCCTTTTTCCTGAAAAATATTCCCCAGCCCAGCTATCAGTCCTACTGTAATCAAAAGTGTGGGGGTTATGTGTGCTGAAATATGTACAGAGATATTTGCACATTATAAAATATTCAAATACTGCACACTTATATGTGAGTTGGGCAAATTTTAACTGGGTGGGAGGGACACAAAATGCATGCTTACCCAAGAAACAAAATTACATAGATTGAATGTTGGAGTTTGCAAAGCTATAGCTGAGGGAAATATTGCACAGTCCATTACTACAGAACAGTCAAGCACTTTGAAGTGCACCTGGGTTCCACACTAAGCCCACATTTATCTGCATCTGAAGCCTTACTCTTTTTCTTCCTTCAGTTCCCAATATTATGAGCTGGAGTTATCTCATCTTGTAAAAACTAGCTTCCAAAGAGAGCTCAACTCCATATCCATTAGTTTAATATGCTAGTTTAGGAAGAGGAAAGCAAAAGTTGTCGCTCCAAGTTGGTCAACACAGGGGCTTGTACATGGCTCCCTTGTTAGCCTCCAAATCTATCAGGTTCTCTGGAGTGGTGTGTCTTTTCCACTAAAATATTTTGGCACAATCGACACTGGTCTATATTAAAACAAAGCAAAATATTAACCTCTGTAATTTTCAGTAAACCCATTTTTATTTTATGCAGATTTTTATATGGGTGCTGGTACACACAAATGCAATTGCAAACAAAACTCATATTTGGGACATCACAAACCTTTTTATAGATGGAGGAAACAAAGTCAGGCTACTTTTATGCCTGCTGTCAACTACCAGATCATTCATTAATTTGATCAAATTTAGGTCTCTGTTGCAATCAGGGTTAGTGATCTTTTGAAGAACATTGTTTCCTTGATTTTACTTTCCTCAAAAAAAAAATCACTAAAACTGTTCTTTAATTTAAAAACGGACCAGCCACCATCTTCTATGTTTTAATTCTAATGTACCTGTCTAACTTTGTTGTGACTTCTCTGTGCCCTTCTGACACAATCTGTGACTGTTTTGAAAGCTTGTTGCTGCCAGTGGCTCCAGTTATGCCACACTGGGGACAAGAACAGAGTTTCTTTCAGATTGCAAGAACACTCCAGCTGATTCTTAGACATATTTCAGCTGTGTGAATTATCAGGTTAAAGAAATGCTCATGTAGAACACGGCACCGGCACAGCCCTGACAGATATAGACTGATATTTTATTTTTGGAATATCAGCCTAAGGCTATTGTGGCTGGCTTGCTGACAAGACAGTATCATGTGCTGGTACTCCAACAGAGAAATGTTAACTATAAAATCAACAAACCCAAGGGTTTGCTATTATACTTAAATTTTTAATAAGTTGTCAAAAGCCCCCTTTACAGTGTTCATTTAAAATTGGACTGAGAAGCCTCACTGTCAATTAATAAGCACCTACCCACTGGAAATGCCAGCAAGGGGAAGGGTGGCATGTCTGAAAGCCTCCTTTATTAGAAGAATTTCTGCTCTTTTATTCCATGTCATTTTGACTGGCTAGGTACACCTGCCCCAGATGCCCACACTGGATTGCAATATGGATTTCTCAACCACATCAGCCCTCCCTCAGGTACTCAGCTCCTTTCAGCATGCTTGTGTGATCCAGCTGCTTCTTGCCATGGCATGATTTCAATGGTATTTCATTTCTTCATAGATCTTTGAACAGCACCATTTCATCCCTCCCTGTGAATCAGAGGGATTCACAGAAACCTGAATACGGTTGCTTGCACCTCTCCTGCAAAAAGAAAATTAGTATGAACTGCTTTTCACATTATCAGTGCTCTGTAAAGAGTTAAAGACCATGTGTGCCAGGAGAGACTAGATATGTTTGCATTGCTGCTGTAGGACTACTGCACTTGTTATCCTTGTGTGTTACAGATGGCTTCCTTCACATACTTAGATCATTAACAGGCAAGGTGTGGCACTTAAACATATAGCAGGGTGCAGAAAAGTCTCACCTAATGTAGAGTTCTGGCTCCTTGGAACAAATTGTCCTTGTTTCTCTGGCTGCAGTCCTGCAAGCAGTGTGCCATGCCCATACATGTGGCCTTTGTAAAGAAAAGCCATACCAGCCCTCTTCTCTTCAATGGTGTTGAGAGGATGGAACAAGGGGGATAAGAGGCAGAGAAACAACTGGGAGCAGATGAAGAAATGACAGAGGCTACAGTGATGTGGGAGCTGAGATATTTTCTAATGTAAAAGAGTTGAAGTGTGAGCCAGATCAATTGCTCTAAGCTCCATATGATATTTGTGTGAAGGATATGGAATGCAAGGGTTTCTGGCCATAGCTCACTCACTACCACCATGTGTTTTTGGGGCTGCACTTGTACTCTGCTTTCCCACAGAGGAGACAAATCCATGGGAATGTTATACTTTTAACACTATCTTGTTAAAAGCCCCAGTAAAAGCAGTGATAAGTTCTTCAAAGAGGAAGATGTAGGAGATGTAAGCGGAACACAGCTACTCGTGTCATGTCTTCAAATACACCTGTGAGAACCAGATCCTCATGAGTTTGTCACATTTTGTGAGTTTTTTCCACAGGAATGAGGACTGCAATCAGAATTGATGTCTTTACTAAATCTAACAAACAGTTCTAAATCAGTTCTAAAACAGTCCAGGGTTTACTGTTCAATATGGGACTGAAATGATGGCAACTCTGAGTAGTGAGATTAAGAACCTCCAGAATTTGGAGCTGAAAACTCTACTTTGACCTTCACACATTCATCTCTGAAGGGCCTTGTTGCAAAAAATATTCCAATCCTTTAGACTCTGCTTTCTGTCTTCTACACATGGGTAATGATGATTATATGCAGTTACATATTATCAATATAAAGATTGATTATTTTCATTAGTGCTGCTGTGAAGTGACGAAGGCATGCAACTCTTCTGTGATAAAATATTTTATTGCCAAAGTCGAGATCATGGAATCAATAGAAAAAACATCCCAAACTATTATTATTAACTCTTTTAAGTATATATATGTATATAGATATAGATATAGATATATGTATATGTAACTGTGTATTGTGTAATCATCTTCTTCTGTAGTATCTATAAACTCTTTATTGCCTTTATCAGCCATTGTCTCTTTTTGTAGTCTTGTGTGGGAAGATGTTTTCTCTGAGAACACAGACTGATGACAGCACTCACCAGCTCTAAACTTCTACTTTAAAGCAGTCATTAACACTTAATTAGTAAAAGAGCCCTATAGAGGGCTAATATTGAGCTAAGTCTACACTTGCCAGATGTCTTAGAGCCAAATTTGGGTGGTGACCCAGTTGTATAGATATTCCTGGGTGTGTCAGCAAGGCTACTTGCTGTTAACAAATGACTTCTAATGGGCAGGATTTACCTTAACATAAAACCTAGCCTGAAGCACTAACAGACCACTGCAGTCTTGGCAACCTCGCAGCATTGTTCTTTGTTTTGAATAAACAAGGTGCCCTGCCAGAGGAAAAGTAAAATCTTGCTGTTTCATTATTACATCTGTGTCTTGCTGTCTGTCTACCTATCTATCATCAGACTGTCTATTAATCAAAATGACCTGTTTAAAAAGTGTGTGGTGCAGCATTATTGGTAAGCAGATATATAACAAACATTAAGTTAAAGTGTGCCCAAAACATTGACTTTTTTTCTCCCCTGCTCTCCAAAAGGTGGGCAGAACAAAATATGTCCAAGAAGGGAACAACAGCGGAGACACTTTCATTTGGGAAAGACTTGGAGGGAAGGGAATGTCTGGAAGCAGACTGACACAGCCCCGTGATGCATCCAGAAGCATGGAGAGCAGGAGATACTGCAGTTGAAGGTTGCAAAGGGGAAGAGGGTGGCAAAGCTGTGGCATGGGTGTGTGTGCAAGTGAGGAGAAAGTGACAAAAGGATTCACCCTCTAAACCAGCTGATAATCATTGCTCAGTGTCACCTGACAAAGAGTGCTCAGAGACAATTCCCTGCCTTGCAAACTCTAAGTCTACAGAGGGTTTGGTGGAGGTTTGACTTTACCAATAAGACTGTGAAACAATAAAGGTCACTTTTGCAGATCCGGTCTCATCCATTCCATGCTAAATTTTACCTGTCACACATGCATTAGCTACATAGCCATAACTGTCCACGTGCTTATAACTATTTTTAGTAAATGCTCTATTCATTGAGACTTTCCAATGGAAGATTCAATTCCACCTTACCCTGCTAGATTTTTTTCACACTGACTGTTTCCATTATCACCTTAGGATTCTGTAATTATTAGAATAAAATCTAGATTTTTCTCTCAATAAGGAAAGTACGTTTTTCTTAACTACACTTTTTAATGACTTGTTCAACAACATAGCAAAAAAAATCAGCTGCAGGCAGGGAACAACGCTGAAAAAATTCTCTTAAAAGTGGAATGTCTCAGAAAGTGATGAGATACTGAAGAATGGAGAGGGAACATCTGGATGCTATGAAGGGTCACAGCAACTTAGAGGAGGGAAGAGATGAAGAGATGTGTGTGGGCTCCTAAAGGCAATAGTTAGCATCTAGCCCATGGGATAAGTCATTACCCAATTTTTATGATTGTAGCTTTTTTTTTCACCTTTTTTAATTGCTCTTTTCTCTCTTTAAATCTTTACTTGTTAGCATCAGAAAGCATAAAGAGGATGAGACTTAGGAGATTTGAAAATGGCTAGAGTATATGCTAATATGCAGTCAAGCTGTGTTTCATGGCAGTGATGCCTAACTTTTCTTTGAGGCACTGAAATAACTCAGTTTCTGTTAGCTCTACACTCTCAGACAAAGCAAAAGGGAGCAGAAGAGGGAAAAGCAGGTTGAAGAATCTTATGACAAGTACTAATAGGTGATAGTAAAACATCCTGGTTTTAGCATGTGGCTGTAAAGAAGAGAGAACAAAGGTGCTGGAACAAATTGCTGCCTATTCTTTTGAAATTTGAAATGAGGAATTTCAATTCCCCCAGAGAAATAATCAGACTGATTTCCACCTGATAGCCATTAAAATAGTGATGTGCTAACAGGGGATCCTCAGCACTTCTGATAACACTGCCACTAAACATGACTGAAAAACTGGGGTGAATTCCTGGCCTCTGGTGTTGATTGCTTCTCCCACCAGATATAATCACAGAAGCTCCCTTAAAAAAAAAAAAAACAACAACAACAACAAAAAAACCCACAACACTTTAGGGAACTCACTAACTTTTTAATTTCGTGAATGTCAATAAGTCTTCTGGGGGAGAGACAGGATGCACTGAGGCCCCTGAAGAGTAAGGAGAGAAGGGGAAGGAAGATTTCTTCTGCTATATACACTCCTTCACTCATTGCAGAAACTAAACACAAGTGTCACTGACATACACAATGACCTGCAATCCCCTGATGTTTATTGAAAACTATTTGCCTGCCCCCAGTAAACCATTTCTCAAGTACAAGAATGTCCTGGAAGCAGTGTATGGTGATGTTGCAAAGGCCAAGGACACCGAGAGACTGTCCCAGGCATTGTTTGGACAAGCACCTTGTACTCCAGGCAGGAGTGAGTTTGTGCAGGCTGATGGACAGTGCTGTCCCTCAGAGACAAGGCTCTGCAAGTGGCTAAAGGGACCATCCCTACAAAAGGGGAGCATGAAAGGACCTTAAGGTGAGCAGGGCTCTTTTGGCCCTTTTGAGCTCATATTTTGCTTGGAACCACTAGATTTTAGTTAGGTAGCTCTAACCATGGTCTACATGTTAGACCTCCCAGATTTATTTTGGTGTTTTTCAGAAATTGTCCCAGTGAGTTATATCTGATGTGTTGACTCTGTTTCATGGTCTGGGGCTCCCTAAGCACAGGGCGATGCCAAATAGTCAAGTTAAAGTTAATTCAGCCAGGTCTTCTGCAGGCGAAAACATAGCCTGTGCAGCAAGAAGAGAAAAAGGGGACACTTTTAGCATCTGGATTCCTTACATTCTGCAGAGCAAGCCCACAGACAGCACCATGGAAAACCATCAGGCCTCCATTAGTTGTTACTACATATCTTCTACACACAGAGGATATTTCTGGTAAATCAGATGCAGGAGACTCAATTGTAGGGGCCTTCATGCATTGCCTAAAGGAAAAATAAATCATGTCTCCAAACTGATCTCTTCTATCTCACCAAATGGATTGGCTTATTGATCAGAAAATTACTTGTCTTTTTTTGGTTATTGCATTGTGTTACATCTGTTATATCGCATTCCACCATTATTTGCTGCACAAGCTAGCGTGATACAAAGACGCATATGAGCCAAAAAATAAATCAATAGGACAATAACAGACATGCAAAAATCCTATTGATCATACAAACCAAGTGTCTGCAAACAAGCACAAGAGTGCTTTGAATTATGATCCATCAAAGAATAAGTCTCTACCTATGACTTAATTGGGAGTAACATCTTCATGGAGGAGTGGACTGGGGATAACACAAACTACTGAGCCATAATGCCCACAGGGGACTTTATACATCTCTTCATATCAAATACATAAACTCCTTTCCTACATTATCATACTTCTGGATTACTGCAGATAGAGGGAAAAAAATGAGCACAAACTTCCAGGTAGGGTTTTTTTTGCAGTTGTTGATATTGGTTTTAGATCTTTTTGTGGCTGACACTGTCTTTTGATCCTGTTGCTGTTCTTAACTGTCCCTACGGACAAGTAGGCTCTTAACATGTAGGGTGAAAGGATGAAAATGAAGCATCAGGTATAAATGAAAATATTATGGAACTTCTACTAGGGGTGTGATAATCTACTGTTTGAATATTAAGTCATTCACATAGGTAGCAGTTGGCAATATCACCTCTTCATTTTTTTCTAACTGGAAAGGACCACTGTGTCTTACAGCACTCGGAATTGCTTGAGCCAAAATGGAATTGCAATAGATCTGGTACTTAAAACATTCATTCCAGGTTCTTCTCATTACCAGCCATAATGACATTATTAGTTGTCTCTTGCCCTATATATCACATACAATACTTATTGTATATTATAGAGGATGGAGTCAGTAGGGGTTGAATTTCTGAGATGCAAAGACTCGAGTAATGAAGTTCCTTTCTGTTGTCAACTGTTGGCTGCTTGACCCTGAGTTAGAATAAAGCATCTCTTGCAATTTGCTGAGTGACCCCTCCCCCCCATCACAATATGCATCATTAAATTATGCAACTGTTAGGTCATGAAGTTGGAAGTTTAAGCTACACATCAAAGTAGATTGAAAAGGTGCAAAATGTGAGGGTGAAGTGGAGAAAGAGGGGGAAGATCAGGAAACAGAGAAACTCTCAAAACTGTGAAACCTCTGTGCCCTCAGACAACACCTGAATTGTTATTCCTTGAGAGTTAGACTTCAGAAAGGTTCTGTGCCAGAAGCCCACAGGGTGACTGCTGAGCAGATTGCATAAGCTCACTGCTTTCATGGTGATGACCATACTGCAATTAAATCACAGAGTTATCAAGATGGCATTTAAGATGCACAACATGCTCACCTATGCTATCAGCCATCCAGCATTCACTGTGGAGATTACAAGTTTGCTCTTACTGGAAAATTTTCATTCCATCATGTGTGTATTTGGAGGGTGAGAGGGAGGGCCATTCTACAATCATGAGATATATATTGGCAGACTTATGACATGCCAAATAGGAGCAATGCACTGTACAGGTCACTCAAGAGTGCATCTTAGGGTTCGCTGTGAATCTTAGATGCTTTGAAACATCTATATAATTATTCCAAATAGCCCTCAGGACACCCTAGACAGTATGCCAACTATTTACACTACATGAGTGGATTTTATTCATTCTTTTTCATAATAAAATGGCATTTTGTTTTTGATGGGTTTAAAAGGCCTTGACTATTCCTTCTTCACCCTTTCTCTGTGGAGAAAAAATTTACTAATAGTTTGTTCTTTGAGGGCTTCATCCATTTTAAACTCAGACTCATTTTTTCTCATATAACTTTTTTCCATTTTCCTCACAATGCTCTTCTCCACATAGTTTGCATCTAAAATCAAATAAATCTGAGTGCTTCAGATTTGCTTGTGTTATGGAGGAAAAAAATCATATTGAACTTTGAGGATTCTGTCACAAAACACTAAATTAGTTTCCCAAATCCATAACTCATCAAATGGCTGCATGATAGCTGTGTCATGAATGGCTTTAACATTCTGTAAAGGGCCTTGATATTAATTTGGAAGCAAAGTCCAATACCTTGAATATTTCTAACCTAAGGATATTTGTGCCTTCAAAGTTTGTGAGCCATGGTGCTTTTTAACCTATTCGGTGTACTTTTTGTGGATTTTATTTTAAAAAGTAAGTTGGTATATAAATATATATATATATATACATATATATACATACATATATGTGTGTGTGTGTAGTAAATATATTGCTGTTTGTATCACAAATTTCCTAACCTTAGGTCATAACTCATAATAAATCTTTGAGCAAACAGCATCTATTGTCGGATTAATATGACAGGTAATTAGGTCCCATTAAGAGGCTGTGTCTAGGAGAAATAATTGTGTTTTCACTTTGTACAGGATAAACTGTAGAGGGGAGCCTGGTTAAAAGCCTTGGAAGGCTCTCCAGCACTGCAGAGTCATCGTTACAGTTGATTGATCTCTCTGATGAAGGGCATTCGTATCTATAAGATGGAAATGCTCATAGGATCTAAATGTCCATTCTTATACTAGAACTAGTCAGATTAAATCACTCAAGCAGATAATACATGTTTTTTGACTCAGCTGAGAAAAGCAATAGCAATTTAAAGGCTCAGAGCACCTTCAATTTTAACGCTGGTATCTTTTGGTCTCTTATTAGGTATTCTTAGTTTATTCTTAATTTTCTCAGTAATTTCCTGATGATTACATCAGTCTTCCCTTTTATTTATCAGTTCTTTACCTAGACACTCTTAAACAAAGCTAACACAGTGAAATTAAGCCAATAAAAATAAAAGATGGCTGTGGTTAGTCCCACTACTAAGGGCATCAGTCCTCTTTGTTGACTTTTGCTATATACAGATATGCTAATGCTAATCAAAGAAATTAGAAATAAAGGCTTTCACTCTTACAACATAGGAGAAAATGTAATAAAAAAATTGAGCTTTTGCTTTCTTGATCTGCGCAAGATGCATAGTTAATTTTCTCAAACCATATGGTGGAGGCTTTACTAGAGTTTTCAGTCCACACCATGTCTTGTGTCATGCTGCAGAATGGCCAGGCTGCTCCTGACATTGTGGTTCCCAGAAGAAGCAGCTGAGTGGTCCTGCATTGTGTTGGCAACATCAGGAGATGGGAGTTATTTTCCCTGAGCATCCTCCTTGCTTTGTCTGGAAGGGCTCCCAATTTGTGCTGCCTTTGGAGAACCCCTTTTATCCTAAGAGCACAGTAGAAATTTCTGCCGCTGAGCAGCTTTGATTTTTGCCAGGTTAGCCAAAGAGCAAAAAGATCACCCACAAAAATTTGTAGAACAAATTTCTAGTCTAACAAACAACTACAGATTAATTTCTTTCATGAAAATTATACTTCAGAATCCGGACTTCTTACTGACAAACAGAAGGGAAAGAATACTCATAAATGCATGGCTAGCTCTAGGAGAGTTTGGCTGGAAGCATAATCTGCCATTACACTTTCTCAGGACTGCTGTTCCTTCTAAATTTTCCATGTCCACATCAAATTTGTGTCCTTATTTCTCAGAAACTACAGAAAAGTTCACTGTCTGAAAGTTGTGCTTCTGTTCATTCAGGCTAGATTCAAGGTATGAAGTCAGTAAGCCAAAGAGCAATATCCACCCAAGTGCTCAAACAGCCAGAGGTGTAATCGACTGACATTTGGAGTTACACATGAGGAGTCGAAGCAAGGTTTTTACTTTATTAGGTGTTAAAGAGCCAGATACACAGATGTGAAACAACACAGAAGCGGTGTCAAGAAAACCATTTTACCCCTTGGATCTGGCAGCTGAACACTGAATACCAAAGGTATTTTTTTCTTAAACAACTAAAAGGCAGTTTTAAACAAGCCAGTGGGTCATGGGCTCAACACATAGTGCAGGTGTAGACTTAAACATTCTCCAGACAAACTAATTGATTAAGGAAAGTCATTACTTATATCTCTTGAGTTTACTAATGGGAGGCCCAAAGAGTTTAAAAGCATATCAGGTTTCTGAGAGGCTAACTCTGGACTACATTTCAGAGTACATCAAATGCTGCTGTACCTTGACTGGATATTTGATCAGCGTGGTGCTGCAGAGAGGCAGGACCTTGCTGCAGCAGCCAGGGGAGGTGGGGAGGCACTTGCTGCACACCACTGCCTTGGGGGTCTTGCTGTACTTTTCCTCCACACCACTTATGCTTGGGGTAATCAAGCAAAGCACCCAGACAAGAGCCATCTGTTTTTAGGGTCCCAGTCTTCCTCTTCATTTACTTAACTGCAGCCTCTCCAGTCTCAAAGTCCCATCCTGGGTGGGCTACATCTGTCCCAAAAGGGGGAGGTGCAGTCTGTGCCTGTCAAACTCAAAGGGCTATCACAGTCCCAGCACAATCTTGAAAATCTCCAGCAGATTTAGTGGGCTTTTTTAGAGGTTGTGCAGGTGGGAGAACCCGTGGAAGAGAAGTCTTTGAATTAAAACTCTATGTGGCAGTATTTTAAGTGTAAGCCACCTAGGCTGGCCTTTCAGGATATGGAAAAGATGATGCACTAGGTATTTGTCATCCCTAATCTTTATTACAACCATCAACACTCGCTTAAAGGCAAAGTTGGATGCTTCTGTTCAAATGACTTCGTCTGGAACAGTTAATAGTGATATTTAAATTGTCATCATTAGGTGTCAGAGCCAATGCTCTTCTGAGACAAATGAAGTTGTTAACACTTCTCGAGAAAGTATTGCTCCTGACTGTCTGCTACCTCTGTCAAACACCAAGGTTATTTCTTAAAGAAAGAGGAAACATCCCTTTTTGTATAATATGATAAATTTGCAAAGCTTCCAGAAACAGAGAGGGCTCTATTTTTTCCTGGTTATATTGTGAGTTAAATGTATAAAGCTTCACACATCAAGGTGAGATAATAGCTCTTACTAAGTTTAAGGGTAAATAAAATATATGCTTTGATGTTGTATGCCAAAAAATAATATTTATGCACAGGAGCATTTGTGTCCTAAGTATGTTTTCAGAAGGCATTCATCTCTTTTGTGTAGCTTTTAGCATGAAGGGGAATCAAGAAAAATAATGCTCAAATAAAAATAAAATAATTCCATGCTGCTGGCTCCTCAGGTTTTCTTACATGAAATAAAAAGTGGGTACCCAGTGAGGGTGAATCTTGCCTGAAATTCGAATGATACTATGTCAGATATCCACAGAGATAGGTAATGCTTTAAGGGACAGAAAAATGGGATCCAAACTGCTGTTTGCTTTGTCCAGTATCCCAGCTGCAGGAATGACTGACCTTTGTTGTTATGGGGAAGAATCAAGAAACCTCTGGCTCAGCCTCTTCCCTTGGGCAGTGGTGTCCCTATAAATGTCTTCTCCAAACAAATGTCTTTCTATAAATGTCCTCTCCAGCAGTTAGAGAAAGACACCACACCCTTGGTTTTTACCTACATTCTGATGCACCTTATAAAAATTTTAGCTAATGCAGCTGTGCATTAGCAGGAGAGCAAAGCATGGTGTCTGGCCACTGACCTGGCCAAGGGGGAGGCACTCTCATGTAATTGGCCTCCCAGGACCCTGCAGTGTGCCTTGTAAGTGAGGCTCTTGCAGCCATGAGTCCTGAGACATCTTCCAGGGATATTAAGTTTCCATGCCTGAAGGGCCTCTGGAATTTGGGGCTATGAAAAATGGAAGGCGTTCAGTTCTATGTCATTAGACTTAGAGAGATCTATGCCGTTCAGTTTATCACAGTGACCTCGTTCATGGCCAAGAGAATTTTCTTTAACCCTACATGTTATCTGCCACCCTTTGTAATTTTCCTTGTGCTTCTCAGAAGCCTTTCTAAAGTTTATGTTTGTGTTGAGATGACAAATGCTGCACCCATTATTCTGCACAAGGCTGCACCACTGTCTTATCTTGTGTCCCAGCCCTTTTTTCAGAAGTGAATATTGGAAATATGCAATGATGTTATCCGCTTACTGTAAATGGGACTGATGTGTCTTTGTGTGTGTGTATGAAATTCATTAACAAGGACATTGTAAAGGAAATTACAGAATATGAAGTACCAGCCCCTGGTTTTCTACTGGACCAGCAAACTTTACACTGCCTTGTGTGTAATTCCTTACACAACACTTACCTGTAAATGTCACAGAATTACCAAAGCCCTTCCCCAGCTTGTAAAATGTGACCCCAAAAGTATGTATGTCTCCTTTAGGCATCCAGTAATGGAAGATAAATAAGACTTGAGATTGCTTTGATAGCAACACATATTAGTAGAACAAAGAGGGATTCCAAAAGAATGTATTAAACCTGTGGCAGAGAGGTAGTCAATCAGCTAAAGCATTAAAATGAGATTAAAAGAAGTTTAAAAAAATCCATCTTGTGACTGAAGTAAACATGAAATTATGTAGGATGGTTGGGTTTTTCTAAATGTCATTCAGTTTTGTGTGAATGTAGCAAACCAATTAGATAAAATTAAATTTCAAGCCTGATTGACTTTTAAATATTCAATTTGAGCACTGCATTTTGTGTTTGCTGCATTGCCCAGGAAACATCTAGAAATAGCTGCTGTATCAAGGAATTAAATGAAACTTGCACTGTCAATAGCCTGGCTGGGGTTTCTGTGGGAGTATGATGGCAGTTCTTTTTAATTCAGTGCCATTAAACATTGAATATCCACATCACAGAAATATAAGTCTGAAAAAGGACATGCTGGCTGCTGGAGAGCACCCATTTATAGGTGGATAGCACTGGCAGATAATGAGAAGTTTGATGCCATGGAAATGATAGCTATGAAATATGTGACAATACTAACCCACAAAGATGGAATATGTATCACGAAATATTGGAGGATAATTCAAATCTGCACAGCAATCTGCTTTTCATTTCAAGTGTCAAGCCTATGTAAGCCATAACATATCCAGGTATTACTCATGTGGGAAATAACTACAAATTTAGTACAACTCATGGAATAAAACAAAAAAAAAATCCACATGGGAAGAAGAGAAAGGATGTAATGTTCCCTCTCTCCCCACCCTATCTGTCTGTGAGAAAGAAAAGGACTTAGAAAAACAAGCTTGCTAATCGTAGAAAAAGTGGGAAGCCTGTGATAGCTACAGTGGGATCTGTCTGCTGGAGAGATGCATCCCAGCAGCACGAGAGACGCATCCCTACCTGCCCAGAAAACAAAGAGTAATGTGCACTTACCCCCAGGTCTCTCCTGTCCTTAGCACTCTTTGACACCCCTGAGACACAGCAGAGAGGGATGTTTGTTACGGCCTGTGTCATCTGAGGCTTCTTTCCTCTGGGACAAAGGTGTCATTACTGCTTTTCGTGCTGCATTTGATGCTCTAGGGAATGGGCTTTGGACCAGAGGGAGAAGGGAGGAGAGGAAATCTATCTTGGGCCTGAAAGGTTGAGACAATATATCATATTAATATTGTTTTTTCATGCTTTTTATGAGAATTCAACACTCACCCAAGGGTGAGAGTTTCCCATTATCCTGTTCCAGCATTATCAAATAAGAAAATATCTGAATGAAAAGCTACTGATGCTTACTTTTTTTACTCCCCTGCTGATAAAATAGAGCATTTCCACACAACAAAAAGAGAGAGAAAGAAGAGATAGATCCCTTTCATTCTTTTATTTTCCATTTCTTTTTCTGTGTAGTAACCTTTATACCAGCAACCTTTCTATTCTCCTGAGGCAATCAGTTTTCTTGTTCAAAGGAAAATGTACAAATGATGAATTATATCACTGCAATGGAACTTCCCCAAAATCATCTTTGTCTTCCTTTAGTCACCAAACTCAGAAATATTATTAACAACTGGAGGATCCTATTGAATGGGACCTTGTGCACACGGCTGTACCTACCCAGAGAGGCAGGGATTTGTTATTCAGTGTATCCACAGCAGGATTTTTTAAAGTAAAGATAATTTACCACCAGAGGTTTCAGGAAACTTGTGTTTTATTTTCTTTATTTTACTACAAGAAGATGTTAACTTTCTAAGCTGACTGTTTCTTCTTGACAGAATACATAGACTATTTTATTTTCTGATATACCACTGGTTAAAGCTATGGAGTCTCATTAACAGATCCAAGTACAAGACAAGTGTATAACTTTACAGAGAACCGGCCCTCTCAAAACTGCCATTCAAGGTAGTTCCTGCTAGAAAAGAAATGAAAAGGATCACTTTGACATAGAAGCTTAAACCAGCCCGGTCTTTGGGTCATTCTCAGAGATGAGAATAAAATGTGGCTATGAAACAACCCATTTTATATAATGATATGCATTTTAATATACTGTGCATGTGCCTTTACTTTGGCAAATGTCCTGGACCATAATTCCAGGATGAGATGTTGTTGTGGAAAAGGAAAAAGTCATGACAAAGCAAGGAGTGAAGTCTTGCCACTGGAACACATGAAATAATCTTCTTGCTCTCCTCAGCTCTCCCACAACGTCAGCTGAGATCTCTGCTGCTTCAAGAAAGATGTGGTCAATTGAGCAGAATCCAAATTATTTCTTAGTGTTGATAACATGAACTGTGAATAAAATTGCTCAAGTTGAAGTTATTAAGCCGAAAGAGAAAACTGAAGAAATAGGATGAGAACAGTCTCCAGAGAGGAGGCAGATTCCAGCAGAGATAGGATAGGAGATGGAACAGGACAATAATTAGAGCAAAGAGGTTAAAAATATTTTCTGACAGTGGGGACAAAGTACCAGTAGGTTAGATTGCTCTCAGAGGATTGTCAGCATTGGAAAATGCTGAGGATACATTAGATAAACATTGATCAAGAATAAAAACAAATAGATCAATTCTTCCTTAGGACAGGACTTTACTAGATGGCCTAGGATGCTGTAAGATTTTCTGACAAGTGATATTAGTGAAGCCTATGGTCAGTCACAGCCTCTACACATCACACACCATCCAAATTGCTTCCCTTGAGAACTTTTTATGCATGGCCTGCATGGATGAGACATGTGCCCCATAAATGTTCACCTCTGATACCTGTAACTGGTACCTGAAATCTGTTCCTGGGACCACTTTCAGAGTCCCCACTGAGTGGCTTCTCTGCTGTTTCAAGAAGCGTCAGTGACAAAGCAGATGACTTCCCCCCCATAACTGCCTCCATACCATGGTAAGGATTTGAAGCTCTGCCTCCTCTCTGGATGGCAAGGCAGGTGGTGACTGGCAACCTCTCAGTTAACCCAAGTATTTCAGGGCACAGAGTTGGGAATTCTAGCACTCCATGTGGGAAATGGCTAATTGATTCTGGAGGGAAACACAGGGTCTTTCATGAAGGACGCATCCCAGGGTAGGCCAGTTCATGTATGCCATGTACCATCCAGCATCAGGGCTGCCTCCTCCCCTGCTGCCCAGATACCAGCCTGTGCCTGGAGTCAGAGAAGTGTCCTGTCACTGTCAGATGAGGCACAGGAGGCTGCAACGCATTTGAGTAGCAGAAGAAAGGTGGCACACGCTTGACTAATGCTGACAGCCTGACATTTGACAAGTGAGGTTAAGATGGAAGAATTTTCCTCTGTGCTATGGAGCACTTTACAAACATTCACTAAGCTTCATGGTGCTTCTCATACCACCTCCTTCTGACAAACACAGAAGATAAAGTTCACCAAGTACCTTCAATACTGGCAGAAACAAGAGGTGGCTTTGTGTTGGCTGGACGCTTGTTGTCACTGGCAATCATTTTTCCCACCCTGCCTTCAGCAGCATATCCTGAGCATGTTCAGGTGACCCATCAGGATGCCCAGCATGTCTTCCTGGCTGAGCTGACATGCAGGAGCTCCAAGGGCTGCAAGCAATACTTCTGCTTCATTACCAGGTGAGAGCTTATGCCCACTTATCACAGAAATGGGTGGGACAGAAACCCTGGACCAGCTTCCAGAGCCCCATCTTCAGGCAACTGGGATGTGCACGCCTGTGCTGCCACTGCCATCCCATCCATCACACTCACACAAGTTCTGCAGAGCTGGAACAAAAATTACTTTGTTTATGTCTACCAAATTAATGCAACCCTTCACCTCAGGTATAATTAGACACAGATGTGTCATAAGCTCGGGCAAGCCCCAGATCTGTGTGAATAAAGCAAAGGGCAGTGCATCAAAAATTAGCAAATTTGTTGTAGTCACAAATTGGCTGTTTGCCAGGCCAGTGAGACATTATTTTTGCCTTTTCTGTTTATTGTTGCATGTGTGTTTGTTTGTTTCCCTGAAGCTCTACTGAAATTATGACAAGAATTTTGTTTGTCTGAGGGTGTTTTATTTTTTACGAGAACCACTGAATTCCCAGACACCTAGAACTTCATTTTATTTTTACATCTTTGGAGTCTCATTCCCCTTTCAGTGAGCACTGTGCCTCTGAAGACATTGCCCTTGAGTGTTACTTGAGCACTCCAGAGTGCACTCTGGGGCAGCTGAGTCTGGCATCAGCACAGATCCAGTGGTGCCTGCTGTTTTCTCTGCCCAGTGACTGAGATAGTGGCACCAGAAAACTTTTGCATGCTGGCTGGAGAGAGCAAACCTCCATGGTCACTCTGCTGCAGAAAAACTGGAGTAGTGATGCTTTAAGAGCACAATATTCTTTCCAGGTTCCAAATGTTTTATCAGAGCTCAGCAGCAGTAATGGTCTTTGAGAAATAATTCTGCACTTCTGGAGCTGCTGGCAGCTTCTCTGACAAACGTTCTCCCCATGCAACTTCACGTCTCTGAGTGTAGGGCTTCCCCTGGCAGGCAGCAACTGAGCAGCTCACGGGAGCTGGCAGATCACAAGTAGTTTTAATTTCCCTTTTCTCTTGCTTGAGTGACAGAAAATCCTTCCATGGTGAAATCCTGCTCAGAAAGAGATTCAGCTCTGGGGAGCTGAAGAGCCATGCACCCACAGCAGAAATCTGGGCTCCCCACACAGCAGTGGCAAGGGCATTCATGGGCATTCAACAACCAAAAATTCTGCTTTCTCGGGGTAGTATCACCATCATGGGAGAAGAGAACAGGTTTTTCATGATATTGAAATGCTAACTCAACCTAATTTTTGTCTGTACTTGCCTTCAGCAGGCCTTCCCCAAAGCTGTAACATTATTTGCTTTTTTGTTACTAGCAGCGATAGTACTGAGGACTGACCACTGACTTGGGAAGGAGTTTGAACTCCTCGGTGATTCCCATAAAAAGGGGAAACTCAACAAAACAGAAAAATCTTACATCTTGGTTATTACCTGTGGGCAATTAAAAAGAAATAATATGAAGTAGTCATGGAGTTCTTACGTCACAGTAACTGGAGAACCAGCTACAGCTGGTTATACATTGGGTGCTATTGAGGCAAAATTTGGAAGTATTTTCACAGGGGATGAGCTGATGTCATCATGTTAAGAGCAGATGTGATTTATCACTAGCTAGAAATCTCACCCTGTCATGTGCCTCTGGTAGTTCTTTAGTTATGAACTTTTCTGACACCACTTTTTAGGGCGCTACATTTTCCTGTATCAGCAGATATTGATTCCATCGCCCCTGAGCTCTCTAACCTGCTACCTGAATGCAAAATGTGTCCATGGCTCATTGTGAGACTGCAAAAACAGCATGGTTTCATTTTTTTAAAGAGGACACTGTTCTCCTCATTTTTCTTAAATATAGTTCTCATTGTACTTTGGAACATATGGTCTGTGTTTGCCAGGTGCTGAGCTTTTTTCCTCTGCTGAGTGTTTTTTCACTTTGCCCTCATGGCTTCTGGGTAAAATGAGGGGACTTGCCTTGTCTGTATGTCAGTATATTTTACTGATTTCTAAAAAGCAAGTTACATGACAGTCCTGCAATGACACCAGTTATGGTTACTTACATGCTGAGCTTGTAGGAAAATACAACTTAGCATTATCACAAGTGCTTCTTCCTTTCCTTACTGTAAATGCTGAAGTGATCTCCAGACCTATTGTATAAAACTGTCATGCATATACTTAGGATTTCCTTTGATCCACTGGACAGCATTAATTTTTAGAACTGATTCTTTAAATTTAACTCTGGCACTAAGTTGTGACTTGAATTGTACACTGTTATAAACAATTTTTGTTTAGTCAAACTTCACATAGAAACTGATCTTTTAGAAGACAAGTTTCTGCAGAATCTAAGAAGTATCAAAGTATTTCTCTACAGTTTATTATTCCATGATAAGTGTGCATTTATTTTTAAATACATGTAATAAACAAGCAGTGTAAATGATTAAAAATAAGGTAATGGTTGTTAATATTCAAAAATAAATGGCAAATTATTTCTCCTTGTAGAAAGATGACTCTCCTGAGAAATGCCCTGGTCTGAGCAGGAGTGCATTTGATGTGGATCAAATATTAGCTGACTTGGGTTTGGGAGGCAGTGATTCCAAATAAGCTTCGCTGGCACCATCAGCTGAACTCCCTCTATATCAGGAATACAAGATCTCACCAACAGAGTCTCATCTCAGCATGGCTGATGACTTTTAACTCATCCTGCACAGATTCCTCCATCTCTCTTGGCCTCCATTCCCTTTATTCCATCCTTCCACACATGATGAAAATTGCAAAGTACTGTGGGTTCCCCCAGAGTCTGCCACTGGGAAAGAAATTCAGGGCAACACTGGGAGCAGTGGTCATGATTTCTGCCATTATAAAGTGCTAAATAAATAATGAAATATTTCATTTTAATCACAGTTCATTTCTCTTAGGTCAAAGAAAATATTCGAAATGGGAAGTAACATAAAATTAAGAATGTGCTGTGAGGAAATCTGATTTAATTTTGTAGTATGAAAATTAACCAGAAAAGCTCTAAATCACCATACAATTATTAAGTAAGAAGAAGAAGAAGAAGAAAAAGAGGAATATTTTCAGAGAGGCTGTAATTTTATAAAGCATGAAAAATAGCTTGAGAACAGAATTTGCGATGCATCTTGTGCCCAGCACCTGGTCTTGGCTTCCCCTCATTTCCCTGCCTTTATCCCCCCCACCTTTTGGTGAGAGATAGGGGTTGTTGTAACCTTGCAGTGCAAACCTGCCTCTCTGTTTCTATTCTGCATGACAATGGTGTCCCATTAGTGTCACTGATATGTCATCCCAACAGTCATTTCACAGTAGCAATAAACCTACTGGATAGTGACTCTTGCCATGTAGAAATTCACAGAAAAATCTATTTCTAACTCAAGTAAATGACTCAAGTAAAACACTTATTTTAAAAAGAAACCAAAGCCTTCGAATGACTGCAAACACTTATTTTAAAAAGAAACCAAAGCCTTTTTCTTTTCATTTTTCTTTGGGGGGTGGGGGAGGGTGGGCCGATTGTTTGTTTGTTTGTTTGTTTTTTCTAAGGTTACAATAACTCAGCAGTTACATCTCCCACCTTTTGCTGTTTCCATAAGACATTAAATGCTCTCAGTAGCTTGTCCCAGACTCAGTGTGCCTAAAACACTAAATACACATAAAACGGTCTTGCTTTTCTCAACTGCACAAAGCCTGTTTCTCTCCTTAAACATCTCAAAGCAGATGTCTGTTTATAGATTCTTTTAAATGTTGACTACAGGACTGGCTTCCTCCCCACCCCACTTTCCCTGTTTCTCCTCATCTCTCCCTCCTCTTCCTGACTTCCAGCCTCTGCTTACTAGCAAGCAACATGCTAGGAAATCCATTCCAGCGCTGATTTCCCTTCCATATTCACTCCCTCCTTTCTCTTTCCCTTTCCCTTCTTCTGTGCAAAGCATTTGCAACATTTAGTTTGTTGGCAATTTAAGTGTCTGCAGATGTCTCAGAATAACAGTGACACATAATCTGGCTCCACACAGAACAGATAGGGTTACGCAGTTGACGGGAGAATTAAAATCCCTTTGAAGAAAAGCCAAGGACACACAGAAGGGAAAAGTGGGTGCCCCTGTCTAGAAATCTACTTCACAAACAGGGCATGGGCCTCTATTCTCGTCTTAAGAGCCTATTAAGCATTTGGGTGTTGCTGTTGCCCGTGTGGCTTGTTTTATGCCACATTCTGAATACAGCTCAGCATCTCCCCTCAGTCTCCAAGGGGTGAGGCTTCTGCTGGGACAGCAGGCTCAGCCAGGCATGATGGCAGGACAAGGGGACGGGCTGGAGCAAAAGGCTTTTGGATTGGGAAATACTCTGTCAGAGAAAAGGGAGAGGTTGGGAGAGGGCAGAAAGGGGAGAAAGAGGCGGAGAAGGGGAGCGGGACAAAGCAGGCTGCTGGGTATTCAAGGCATCCTAAACCCCTCAATAGGGCATTGTCCCCAGGCGGGGTGGGGGGGGGGGGGGGACCAGGGGCTGCTTCCCCTGGAGGTGGCCAGCTGAAAGGTAGCCTGGGGGGCCCAAGGTGGCCCTGGAGGCACAGGCCCCCTGCAGCTAGGCAAATATGGAGCTTCTTCCCCAAAATTCACGTGGTGCTGGCTGCGTTTATTCAGGCCCCAGCAACCAGCTGTCAGGAGCCAGTGAATGACGAGAGATTTTTTAATGATGGCGCTTTCAACCATAATGATCAGTTTGTGTTGCTTACCATTTTCAAAGCTGTTTTTTTTCCAAGAGAAAAGGCTGAAACCTTCCTTTAATGAAACACAGAGCCCAAGACCCTCCTTTGCATTTGTGCTCCTCTCCACTAACAGTGGAGGAGCTCATTATCATGGGCTTTTAAGGCCCACAAAGACAAGCTCTGCTAATACTCCACAGCCCGTTTCACATGTTCATTCATGCCCTTTTTTTATTTTTTTTTTTTTATTAGTCTAGTTTCAGCAAACAATCTGGGGTAAGCATTTTTGATTTGGGCTTTAGGAGGTGGAAAGGAGGAGGGGGGATTGTTTCAGATCAGGGGAAGTGGCAAAGCTTTTACTCAACTACAAGCACATGAATATGCTCACAAAAATCACTGGAAATGCAATGTACCTGCCAGAGGCTTTAGTGCTCTTCCCAGCTCAGTCATTCCACACTGCAAGTACTACAATTCACCACTGGTAAAATATGGCAAACAGCACTTTCCTCCTTTGTACAGTGTTAGGAGCCTAAAAAAGGGCCTGAAAAGCCAAGTAACGTTACTGTCTGCATCCATAAACTCAGCAATAAGTTTACAGCATTGATGTCCTCCAGCATGAGAAATGGGTACAAAGGAGAAAAAAAAAAAAAGCAAAACCCCTCAGGATAAATGAGCCATTTAAGACATATTTGATGCTAAACAAAAATGACCCAGGTGGTCTGACTGCAAGTACTACTTTGATCCCATATTTTTAGCATGTTTGTTAACATATAGAGGAGGAGAGACTGAAAGGAGACTGAAACTGAGGAAAGGGCTTCCAGTGATTCCAAACAGCATTAGGCAAGACCAGCAGAGCCTGTTGCACTGAGATAACAAAGTGTTGGTATGCAGTTCAAAACTATTACAAGATGCACAAAGTTAGTGGCAATTTCCAACACAGGGTGTGTGTCAAACATACCCCTACTGCTATTTGAAGATGTTGCCCAAAGTTCAGACTTGACAGTTTAAGGGTTTTCCTGCTGTACCTTGTTCCTCCTGTGGGATCCAGGCCAAGGTCCTAAGCACTTTAGTGTTACATCTGTCAAAGAAGAAAATGGGATTAATCAGAATAAAACCTGTAACACCTGAGCAGGAAGAAACCTAAAAAAGATGGCAAAAGGGCCGTGAAACACCAAGCAGGAAAAGAACCTGACTTTCAGCTGGGAGAAAGGCGTGTTGTCTTGCCAGAAAAGTCTGTTCCTCTTGTTTAAAATTGGGGAACTCAGGTGGACAGAAATGTGCTCATTGCTGTGTGTCTGCTATAAGGTTATATTTTAGGGTGTTGAGTCAGATGGAACCAAATTCCTCTGAGGAACAGACAGTCCTTTAAATTTACAAAAAATGCTAATACTTTCCATAATGGCCAGATCATGTTCATCTGCTTGTATGCATTCTGTAAATGAAGACTAATTAAACACTTGCTGAAGCAGAATGATTTTATTTTGGTTGCTCATGTGCTTAAAATTTCCTATCTGTTATTAGTTTGCTGATTTGCCATTGCATGCAACATGAACTGAAGCAGAAGTTTTATCAGGGCTGTCATTCCACTTCCCTCTCTGTGACCTTAATATAAATCCAGTGCAATTTAAGATTTCTTGAATGTATGCTGATGAATATGATAGATTTAATTCAATAAAGCATCTTACACACATAGCAAGACTATCTTGTGCTTCAGTCATACTTCCTCTTCTCCATCAAATCCCAAATCACAAGCTGAACCTCCCTTACCATGCTGGCACATCTTAGAAAACAGTCATGTTACATCAGAGAATTGAGGTTACTGATTTTACACTACAAAAACTTCCACAGTTATAGCTTTATTGCCTTAAGTAGCTGTTTTTCTTATTTCCTTTTTTCTTTTTGCTGTTTCTGTTAAGAAAATAAAAAAGGAATACAAAAACTTGAAACATGAACTGAACCTTTCTCTAGATGATCAAACGATGAGAAAAGTCACACCAAGAGACAGGGAGAAGAAAATCAGATGCTGGGCTCAAAGAGAACGATCTTCTAAAAAGATTAAACAGAAAGGTAGGACCCAAGAGCGACAGATGCTTTTGTTTATTATTTCTCCATAGCAAGTATCTGGATACAGAAGAATCCTCTAAATATAAAGATAGGGCATAAAGGTATCTTGAAAATAAACCCAAAAAAACCAAATCTATCACTAATCCCCCAGACGAGAGATTGCAACACCGCAATGAACTAATCTGGGCCCTACTGTTGCTTCTTACCAAGCTATGGGGATGTGACAAGGGAAATAATGGGGAGCTAAGTGGGTGAATAGGAGGATTCCAGCCACCAGGGTCATGCTGGGGAGCTCAGCCCCCTCTCCACCTCAGCACAGGCACTGGGAAACTCAATACTCTGCCTGGGGACTGCCTGAGCTTGTTTTTCCCTTGAGTGGAAAACACATAGGGCATGGTCTGTCCTGAAGAAATTAGAGACTGAGAAGACCAATTAAGTCATTCAGCTTGACTCCCTGAGGCCAATTCAAAGACTGTTCTCTCTCCTAGATACTCCATTGTGGGTTTTTTTCAGGGCAATTTTAAAAGTCCCAAGTGACAATGGTTTCATTATTTCCCTGAGGACATTACTCCACAATCCAATATATTTCACTGTCAAGAAGTTTTTCTTGAAATTCCTCTTAAAATTTCACTCTTAATTTCTTTCCATTTACTTAGTTGTGTATAGATTTTTAGCTATAGTAAAAAATCATCTTTGCTTTTAAAATGTTGATGGTATGTCACAATGTCCTGTCTTTGTTATGATTTTTTTTATTTTTTTATTTTTAAATTCAGGCCCTTCCTAAATTATGTTGATACTCCCTGGACACGTTTCCCATACACAGTATATCTGCTGTATGATCCAAGATTCCAGATGAAAGTTCTCACACAAATTTGATGCATAAGATATTTCCCCTGCGACACATTGATTGTTTAGGGTGGTTTTGTTTAACTCATGTCAGCTCACACTAATTTCTCTGCCCAGTCTCATCAATGACTGTCTGGCATCAGCACCAGCCCCCAGTCCTCTTTCCTTCTGTGTTTAGAATACTATCTCCCAGTGTCCATCAGATTATATATTTTCTAAAATATCAAAATTCATGCTCATTTTTCTGTACTAAATTTCCCAGCATGAAGTAATGCATATTTGTAATAGCAATCACATCACATAATTTTCATGGACAGGGTCTTTTTCTCTGTCCAGTGGTGTAATGCAGGATGTTAATAACTCCCTTCTTCATTACTCATCATTACATTTTACTACTGTCTTTTACAACTTTTGATATATGCTAGACTTTCTTCTGTAAAAATATCTCAGGTTTTAGAAGAATATTTCAGAAAATACATTGTGAAGAATTCAGAAAAATGTAAGCCCATCCAAATAAGGCAATGAAAATTCTATAGTTAAACTGATCTTTTTTTAATTTCTTTTTTTAAAGAGATCTGAGGCATTTTCAAGGATTCTTCTTAATTTTTTTAATAATTGTTATATGTACCATTCTGCTCAAAGTTTTTGAACATTCTCCAATCCCATGTCTATTTCAAAAGTAGTTGATATTTAGGCAGCAGGATAATTAGGTAATACTATTATTATGCTAAGTCATACTGTTATCCAGACTTGCAAACTTGATGGGAATGATGTTTTCAGACTTTTTTTCATTCTTCATAGCAAGTGTTATGTTGAAAAAAACATTTTTTCCCTGCAAGTTTTATAAAGTCTGTTGCTGCATTCAGGAGTCAGTGCTGATCCAGTGAGCACCACAAGAAGAATCACGTGTGTGGCAGCAGTAGATGTCTGAATGATCCTGATTATTTGCACAAAACAAGGCATCCATATGTCACTGTTTAAGTCCAAATGAAGAAATTGTCAGGAAAAAGATAAAGTCACCCAGATTTGCCAGCCCTGTCTTATTCTAACAATACCCTACTTTGGCAAAATGTCTTTCTGGACAGAGGGTTCATAATCTCTTATGACAGTCACTGGAGATAGACTGTGTCAATATGAATGACTTTACCTTTTATAAATGCCGTCTGTATTATGAATGTTAATTTGAAGGTGACATAATTTTCTTGCAAAACCCATTAGGTTTTTATGCTCTTGGCAAGCAGCTCTGCTTTGATGATTAGACATAGTAACTCTTCTTTTAGCAAGGAAGCTTAAATATTTGTCTCGGCTCTGTAACCAGACATGATTAAACTTAAAGTTGTGTTAATGATCTGACACATCTTTCTACATTTAGCTATTTAAGCACAACACTTTAATTATGGCTATATAATCATCAATATCTATAATGACACATTGTGGGTAATGCTGTCAAACAGGATAAGCATGCTCCTGCTCTTTCAAAGCCTTTGTGATCACACAGTCCTTGTTCTGCAGCATCTTTCATTCAGCACTAAATTACACTAAACCCTACTTCTTTGACATCTCTTTCTATCAGATCTAGCGATTGGTTCTCAAAAAACTGTATGTTTTCTGGAAGTTGGATATTTTTGTCTCCAAAATGATCACAGCTATGATGGTCACTGCAATGAATCCTCAAACAATAATTTCAAAGGGGTGAGGGCTAAATGTGCAAGGAAATTCAGGTATCCCAAAGATTCAGTATGCTACAGCCAAGGTAGGAGCATGGGGGTACATTGCATTTCTTACTATACAGATTTCAGATGTCTCCAGCTCTAGGCAGCAGATGTGAAAACAGGCTGAGGACCTATATTTTAATTCTGTCACTTAGATTTTACTTCAGGTAGCTAATTTCTTTGATGGCTTTGGCCCTGGTTGACTAATTACACAAGAGGGAGGAAGGAAGTATTACCCTTATTTTACAAACGTGGAATCCACTATAGAGAGATTAAATGCTTGCCTAAGGAAATGTAAGAAACTTGAGGCAGAGTCAGGAAGGCCCATTTAAGCTGTTCTTCAGATCTAGATCTCCTTAGGCTCTGATTCCAGCGTTGTAACAAAAAAACCTTTCTCCCTCACTTGTCTCAGCTATATCAGCTCAAAAATGCTTTAAACTGGACATGTTGAGACAGTAGACTGTAACTCCATTTGCTCCCTTGGTTATTTTGTTTGGTTTTTGTTTGTTTGTTTATTTGTTTGTGTTTTGGGTTTTTTTTTATTTTCTAATGAAGTGGCTAATTCCTCTTTTCTGTGTAGGTTTTTGTACTGTGACAATCCCCTGTTTTGCAAGTGCCATTTAGTAAAGCCTTGAGCAACGTAGCTAACATCTGTCACAGATTGTTTTTATCTTCCTTGTCTCCCCAGGGAAGGAGTGTTGTTTCAGTATGATTTTTGCAAACGTGTGTGCTGCCAGGTAGTTGTGTCTGAGGAGGCAAGTGGAGGTGAAAATGCACCCTGCCAGCCATGCTGGTGAGGTTATGGTAGTCTCTGCTCTCTCAGGGACACTGCTGTAGGCAGGGCTGACTCAAACCTTCTTGGCAGCACATGCAAAATGCTGTGTTTCTCTCCTGGAGGGGTGTTGTCAGAGCTGGGCTGCCCCACGTGTGGGAAGGGAAGGCGGGGAGGGCAGAGCTGGAAACAGATCCAAGAGAGGTCTCAGACAGCTGGCATGTCTTCTCCTCAGGAAGAAGTGTCAGGGGAACAGAGAGCAATTACTGACCTCACGTTTTGGCAGCAGCTTTGAGTCCCCATAGGTCTGGCCCAGACAAAGTGGGCAGCATGGCTGTGGTCACTTTGCTGCCACTAGAATCCCTGCCCAGGCAATGGCAAGGGTTGCCTTTTTCCCCACCCTTTTGCTCCAGCCTTTGCCTGTCCTCCAAGGCAGGAGGAACTGAGGACATTCTAGCACATCAAGAGTGGTTGCTCTGCCATCTCACAGATGGACGTAGGGCTGTGGAGCCATGAACTTTGGGAGCCACCACAGCCCTTTAGGGCTTACAGGCTTACTCATGGAAACTGGGATATCCATACCCTGGTGGCAATGGGATCCAGATGAACTCTGCTTTTAGGAAACACATTTAGGTAGGGTTTGAATTGTGGGCTCTTCAGAACCAAATGCACCCCATCAAGTGCAGCTCCTTGAAGGCCTACTGACCATTCACACAAAGTTTGGCCAAGCTTGTTCTCTTTGCATAGAATATATCAGGTTTAGTTACAGGGTGTTCTCTACTGAAATATAGCTTTATTTTTAAAATACCCATCCACCTCTCTTTTGGCCCAACCACTTCTGTGGTGCTACCTACACCAGACCTGACACTGGCTTTTGCTAGCTTCTGGATAAACTCAGAGCTATAAGGCTGGATGCCAGCTGGCCAGAAATGAGGTCTACAATGTAGATTTCCTCAGCACTGGCCTAACAGATGGTCAGAAAGAGGAGGCCCCTCTGTTGGAGTGTTGCACCGGCAGCTGCTCTCAGGAGTGGCACCAGCTGTTGAGCATTTTCTTTCCCAGGCTGAGGAGGGGCACAGGCTGCTTCTCAGGGCTCAGGTTGTGGCTACTTGAGGGTGTCTGTTACCAGCTGAGCTGAATGAAAGTACTGAATTCAGCCAGCACAGGTGGGCTGTTCATTGCCGGGTGGAAAGGAGCTGGTCTATGCCACTTAGAAATCGCCCTGAATATGCCTGATCTTATTGGCGAAGTAGAAGTGGCCCTTGTCTAGAATTCAGCTTGGTTACGTGCCATGGCCTTCCAAGTCTGATGAAGTACTTTTTCATGGTGTTCAGCAATCTGGGGTATGATTCAACGTTTTCTTTAGAGGTCAACAAGAAGCCTCTCTTGGCTTATTCTTTCACGTTCATCTTAACGCTTTCCTTCCTGCCCTCCTGGTCCTCTCCTCCATCTGTGACTTCTTTTAGACCTTCAAGGTGGGGTGCCTGCAATGCTGAGATGCAAATGAGCCAAAGCTGATCCCAATTTTACTTATTGTTTTGTTTCTGTATAGGAACATCTTCCAAATGCCTGTAAGCAAGCTGAAAATGGTAATCTGCACAGATCTGGCTTCTTCATAATTCAAGTTGATCAAATAAATCTTTACAGACTGTTTTTGAACAGAAGCACAGGCCTACAGGATTAATGTTGCGATGCCACAATTTTTTTTTCCTTCTGCTTGTTAGGAAGAAGGTACACTGACATTTCTGCCATAGATAAATTTGCCCTGGTGTTCTTTTTAATATGAATTACATCAAAGCTTGGTACAGAAAGTATGCTGTCTCCATGACATGATTTTGGAGGAAAAAAAAAATTGAGGAAGAGGTTTTTTAATTAAAAAAAAAAGTCTGCATAGCAACATTGTTCATCATTCACTGTTGAACCCTCAAGCTGACTCTTGAAAGACAACAGCAGGTTACAGGGAGACTAAACTGCATCCCACTCTAACCAGTAGTGAGCCTGATGCTGACTTAGGCAACATGTCAGGAATACTTCTGCAGATTATCACTGCAGAGTACAGGTCTCCCTAGACAGCTGTGGCTCTGGGGAAACACTGTGGTAAAGGAACTTTTATGTCAAAACCCAGTTATGCTTAGAGAAAGGCAACAGCTAATTTTCAAATAAACTCAAATAAAGACACAGTAATTTCTCACTTGTTTCACCACTGTAATTTGGAAAAACAGAAGTAAATTCTAAGGTCTCAGTGATTCAGAAACTGGCAGCTCTGTTAGTGTGGCAGAAATCTATACTATAGGCACTTACTTCTCCTTTCCTCTTTATTCCTGTCACCTCTGCCATTGGAATCAGATACTCTCCAAATTGAAAACAGGTATCTGATCCAGAAGAGCGCATTTCCCATTAAATGCAATGAATCCTGATGCAACCTGATTGGACACAAATGAACTGCAGAAAATGAAGGAAAAAGGCCAGTTTGCAATGTAGGTGCAGTCCTTTAATATGTCTAACTAAGACCCAGGTGGCTGTGTAAAAAAGGCCAATCAACTGCTATTACTGCAAGTGCTCAGCAAACCTAAATGCCTTCCAGAATTCCCATCATTAAGTGTGAAGAATCTGGATCAGAATCAATTCTTTAACAGATCTGTTTTTTTTTTTTAATAAGGACTGATACTTATTCAGAAGAGAGTTTGAGGTTTTTTTCTTTTTAAAGAGCATTTCTGCCCTGTAAGATGGGCTTGACTGAGTTACCACTGACAGTGGTAAAAGTCAGCCATAGCTGTGCTGAGTACAACATATATGCTTGTGCACAGGAGAGGTAATGGGAGTTGGATCAGGCCCCATGTGTGTGAAAACAGGCCACAGAAAATCTATTGCTTTAATTGCCTCCTAAAAGACTGACATGGTCTAATTTGCTTATGGTTAAACACAATAATTTATGATGAACAGGATGACTACTTTAAGCATTCAGCACCAATTACTAAACCTTCTCTTACCCCACCCCCTCCAAATATTGTTTTACTTAATTCTGTTCATAACAACAGGAACATTTTCAATCCCTCAGAATATACCTTTGCTTGGAAAAAAATAATAATCATTAGCTAAACTAATTCCTGGGTAAAACTCTGTGTTTCTTCCCACATGCACATTCTATATTGAGGTGCCGTGTGCTCTGGCCGTCACTACAATTTGCTGCGTTTAATTGTTGGAATATTTCACCTCCCTGTTAAATATCCCTTTGCCCTTTGTTAAGTTTGTTGCCTAGTAAATTGCATGTCTAGCTTTGAAGCTTATGTTGCTGCACCCCTGCTGCTTTAGCTCCTTATCTCCATAGGATTTGCTGTAGCACACACAGCCAGGGGATGAATTTGCACATATTTGCAGTGCCGAGCCTTGACTTTTACTGCTTGAATGTAAATGAAAAAAATAAGGAAAAAAAAAAAGAAGTCATTTCCTTTTTGAGATCAGCAATTCATCATCACTAAAGCACTGGGAGGAAAATAGTTATCAGCTTCCCATTTTAGGTTATAACTTCAAAGTAAACCTTTGATTTGAATGCCAGACTCTGAATGCTGGGGAAAGGAGGGGGAAAGACAGTGGGGAGAGAAGGGAAGGAAGTAGGAGGGACTGGACCATCACCTTGTGGTGGTGACTGCATCCACCATCATGGAGAGAAAAACAGCATGCTAAGGTACCAGAAAACCACTGGTTTCTCACTTGCCTTGTTTATGCTCATTCAGGAATTAAGGGAGACACTACAGAAGTCCATAGTCAAATCCATTCTCACAGTCCAAACTTACTGTGATTCTTGTGGAAATTATCTGCCTTTAGGGTATTAAATACTTACCTAATAAGTAAATGAAAAAACCTGCATTTTCAGACTTCTGGATGACCGACTACATTGTACCCTCTATCTTGTGCTTTTTTTTTTTTTTTTCTTTTGGAGCAGTTAGATTCAGCATCCGTTCATGGAGATACATATTTTTGACAAATTTCAATTAAAATCGTAGACACTGTATCATAAACAGCCTCCTTTATTGCAACATGTTTTTAGAGTAAGGTAGAGGATTTAATTCCCTGCAGAACTTGTTTAAAGGGTTGGTTTAAGTGCCTGCCTGAGCCCAGATCCATCTGACAGGAACCTGTTTTTCTGCTTGTTATAGATCAGCCTTTCATGAGTTCCTTTACTTCCTCCTTTTCTGACTCTCTCATTCTCTCTCCCTCTCTTTAACATTTTATCATTCCGTAGCCAGCATACTCAAGGCTGTTTACAGCACTGATACCTTGCTGCATTAGTGCTGCATTGATTAGGGTTGAAAATAATCTCAGGAAGTCATGCGTAACTCCCACTCCTTGTCCTTTCTGCCATGTAAGCACATTCTTTTTGCCTGAATGAAAGGAAAATGTTCTGTATACAAGCCCTTTCCAAGCCTTGGAAATGTTCTGCATAGGTGCCTTTGAGGACTTTCTTCGGCCTGTTTTTGTGTCAGTCTCCTGAAACTATCATATATCAAAACTATGTTATTCCTTCATTCAGCTCCATTGTACTACCAAAAATACTGCTTAATCCATTTCCCCTGATGGGAGGAAGTGGGCTGTTTATTTTTGAAATGTGCATGCTATTCACACGCACTAGGTTATTCAGTAAAAATCCCTATTAAAAGACCATTAATATACATGCTCTGGAAACACCTTTGCAGAAGTCTCTTAGGCTTTTAAAGAGAGCACGGAGAGCCTGATTCCTCAGGATATTTTGTCATTTGTTTCCGTCAAAGCACAACTCAGTGCCAGATTACATCTTACCACAGAGTTTATTTCTACAGTAAGCAGATATGCCTAATAAGACATTGGCAAGATTTAGACTTTAAAACACAGCCCATTCCAAACCCTAGGCTGCCTATTTAGGATCTTCACCCGTTTCTGTACAATCCCATCTTTAGTGGAGCAGCACCTAATCCTCTCCTTTCTCAGCAGAACATTCTTTTTGTCAGGAGGGTGTGAGGGGTAATTAAGGGGCCCAGCCTCCAGCTGTATTGTCGGGAGTCCTTTATTTGCAGCCTGCTGCTGCTGTGCTCAGCAGAAGGAGGGATGCTCTGCCTGAGGGAGCTCTGCCCCAGGGATGCTCTGGGACTGGGGCTCGACCCCCCTTCCACCTGCCACAGAAAGGCAAGAGCTCCCCCTGTGCTCTGAGTGCAGACTGCGTCCTCGGGAGAGGATCTCTCCTGTTTCCCCTGAAACCCACAATGTCATTTTGATCAGGTAGTTCTGTCTGTGTGAAGGTGACAAGTCATAGCTGGCATAAACAGGGCCTTAAACTATGTATGTACCATTGACAAACAGGAAAAAAAGAAAGCAGAATTGCTGTTTTGCTAGAGCCATTTGAAATTAGTAGGGTCATTAAAAGCTTTTATTCAAATAAATAAATTCATAAAATTGCCTAGAACTCAATAGTGCAGGATGTCTAATCAATAGTAATTCATTTTCAGAATTGCTGTCTGTTTCACAAGCCAGGAATTGCAAGAGGTAAATCATGACAAACACTGCACGCACAGACAGGATCCATTATATCACAGCAGGGGTCACGTTGGAATCACTTCATCTGTTTTTAAGGTTTGAAAGCCCAGGATGCAGCGGATTTTCAAACAGGCCCATCTGCGTGATATTTCTGGCTACAGAGCTCTGGTTTCCCTACCAGAGAACGGTGGTAACTAAATCTTTGTGATGTACTCCATGCCACGGGCTGGATTATTTGCATTAGGAGTAATCTTCTGGTGACTCTGCAGGTGTTTGTACTTGGCAGAATGAATTAAAGGGCTGTGCCTAAGCAACTTTTTTCTGAACATGATTTTGGCTTGTAAATTATTAGAATGGGTAGCTGAACTTTTGGAGAGGTAATCTCTGCCTTGTGCTATAATTAAGGACTAACTTCTTATGCAAAAGGAGCAAAGATGGAGTGGGGCCACTGTTTCTCCATTCTTTTCCTGCTGAGTTTTCTGAATAACAACAACAAAAAAGCCCCTAACACGAATTTTCTGACAGCAAAATCCAGTTCATTTAAAGTCCTGGTTTTAATTCTGCCCATGGTTGATTGCGAGAAATTCACTTTTATAGTTTGGAGGCATTCCACATGGAAAAAACTAGCTCTGGAAAATGAAATTTCCATCTGTTAAAAAATGGGAGGGAGTGGAGGGGGCAGGGCAGGGAATAAATGATGGTCTATGTAGATTAGGGCCAACAATTTCAAAAACAGGAACTAAAGTTAGCCTTGTGTATTCATACTCAGACACAAATAAATATATAGTGCTTTGGGAAATTGTGCTAAGCCTCTGCTAGCTCTGCTTGTTTAACCTGACCTCATCATTTCAGGCCATAGTCAGCTGCCCAAATGTGGATGAGAGAGAAATTCTTGCTCATCCTTTTTTGTGACAGCACTGACCCATGTCCCAGGGAGCAGAGCCTGTGTTTCTCTCTTCCTGTAGAGAAGTGAGGTGGCAGTCCAGGCTAGAGCCTGTGGATCTGTTCATGGATAAAGGTTAAAAGCTCCATTCTGCTTTGATGTCCAAAAGGCAGACTTTGGTCTGTTTAGGAGACTGGTTGAGAGAGTCCCTTGTGAGGCAGTCCTGCAGGGCAAAGGAGTCCAGGAAGTCTGGACATTCTTCAAGAAGGAAATCCTAAGGGCACAGGAGCAGGCTTTCCCCAAAAACCAAAAGCTGAGCCAGAGAGCAAAAAGACCAGCCTGACTGAACAGAGAGCTTTGTCTGGAACTCAGGAGAAAAAAGAAAAGATTATGACTTTCGGAAGAAGGGGAAGGCCACTCAGGAGGACTATGAGGTTGTTGTAAGGTTATGATAGGAGAAAATTCAAAGCGCCAAAGCTCAAGTAGAAATTAATCTCACTACTATCATAAAAGTCTACAAAATATGTTTCTATAAATACTTCAGCAACAAGAAGAGGGCAAAGGAGGATCTTCATCCTTTATTGGATGCAGAGAAAAACATAGGGATGAGAAAAAGGCCGAGGCACTCAATGCCTTCTTTGCCTCAGACTAATATAGAGACTAGTTGTTCTCTGGGTAACCAGTCCCCTGAGCTGGAAGACAGAAGAGGGAGCAGAAAGAAGCCCCCAAATCCAATGGTAAACGCTCAGTGATCTGCTGCATCACTTAGACATATTCAAGTCTGTGCAGCCAGATGGGATTCACCCCAGGCTACTGAGGGAGCTGGCAGAAGTGCTCACTGAGCCACTTCCCATCATTTATCAGCAGACCTGCTATCTAGAGGAAGGGCCCTGAGGATGATCCAGGGAGCTATAGCCCTGTCAGCCTGACCTTGATACCAGGGAAGGTCACAGAGCAGATCATCTTGAGTGCCACCACACAGCACTTACGCAACAACCAATGGATCAGGCCCAGCCAGCATTGCTTTATGAGAAGCAGGTTCTGCTTGGCCAGATGTGCTGGTTTTTACTGGGGTAAGGGTAATTTTCTTCACTGTGGCAGGTATGAGGTTGTGTTTTGGATTTGTGCTAAACAAATTTTTTATAAGTTTGTTGATAACGTAGAGATATTTTTGTTATGGGTGTGCAGGGCTTACAAAGAGCAAAGGCCTTTTCTGCTTTCCATGCTGCCAGGCTGGCAAGGAACATGGGGATGCTTGGGAAGCTGGGAGGAGACACGTCCAGGAGAGGTGACCCCAACTAACCAAAGTTGTGTTCCAGACCATGTGACATCACACTCAGTATGTAAAGTGGGAGGAAGAAGGAGGAAAGGAAGGACACTTGGAGTGATGGCATTTGTCAACCCAAGCAACCATTACACGTGATGGGGCCCTGCTATCCTGTGGATGGCTGAACACCTGCCTGCCCATGGGAAGGAGTGAATGAATTCTTCAGTTTTCTTTTCTGTGGTGCAAGGCTTTTGCTTTTCCTGTTAAACTGTCTTTTTCTCAACCCACTAGTTTCCTTTACCCTTCCAGTTCCCTACCTGATCCCTCTGGTGGGAGTGAGTGAGCAGCTGTGTGGGGCTTGCCTGCTGGCTGGGGTTAAACCACAACCCTCACCTAATCTTCTTCTGTGACTTTATCTCCTTCTATGGCCTAGCGGGTGAGAAAAAGACTATGGATATTGTCCACCTAGAATTCAGTAAAGCTTTTGACATTGTCTCCCATAGTGCTGTCCTGGAGAAACTGGCTTCCTATGGTGTGGATGGGTATACTCTTTACTGTGTGGAAAAATGGCTGGATGGCCAGGCCCAGAGAGTAGTGGGAATGGAGTTAAATCCAGCTGATGGCTGGTCACAAGTCTCCCAAGGCTCAGTACTGAAGCCAGTCCTATTTAGTATCTTCATTGATGGCCTGGATGAGGGCATCAAGGTCACCCTCAGGTCATAGACAGCACCAAACTGAACAGGGGTATTGATCTGATGGAGGAAGGAACGCGGACAGACTGAATCAATGGACTGAGGCCAGTTGTAGGAGGTTCAACAGGGCCAAGTGCCACGTCCTGCACTGGGGTCACAACAACCCCAAGAGGTATTACAGTCTGGGGGAAGAGTGTCTGGAAAGCTGCTCAGTGGAAAAGGATCTTGAAAATCCAAAATTAAGAATACCTCTTACTGAATCTCGACATTATTGTAGAATTTTTCATGGTACTCGCAATTGGGTCACAATGATGAAAACAGCTCTTCATGTGAAGGCTCGCTATGACTGGCACAAAATCAAATATTTAGTTATCTGTCGTCCATTATATACTGAAACATATTATATTTATGATGTAATGAAATATTCAAGCTTAATGCTGAGACACTTCTATCTTAGTCTTAGAATTCTGCGAGCTCCTGAAAATGTACTTTGCATACACAAGATGTATATTTCATATAAAAAGATGTGCACTGAAATATTAATATTTCCCTGAACTCTCTGCATTGTATTCTGCAGAATATGACATACTTAAATGCACTCATTACACCTGGAAGTTTACTGGTTCCACTAAAATGTGCTGTATCACTCATCTTGCTTATGTCATCCATGGTCTGCCATTCTTATTTGAGCCCAAGCCCATTCCAGCTTTTCTGCACTTTGCCCAGTTGCCCCAAATCATGTGCTGATCTCAAAGAAAAGCCCTGAGAAATAAGGTTCATTTTATGCCTGTCTCTGAAATGTACTTTTTCTACCAAGAACAAACAAATCTTACCAAAAGTGCTTTTTCTTTTGACAATAATGCTTGCTGTTCAGCTTTCCTGACAAGCAATGAAGATTTTCCTTTTCTCTTCCATTCAATTCACTAAAAAACCTGATTGTGCTAGTTAACAATGAAAGCATATCAAACCAAGACAAAATGTTTAAATAGCTCTTAGCCACCACATTATACCTAACTGAAAAGAATCCTCTTTCTAATTTATGCAAAAAAAGAGCTTAGTTATCTCACTGAATAAAAAGAGAAGTGGGTCTTTTGTAGATAGAAACACGCATAATATGAAGTCCTTGTTTAAGTGATAAAAGAGACAGCTCCTTAGCATATCTGAAATTCTTTATAAAATTAATTAATTTTTATAGGAGAAAAATAGAAGGGATACAGGAATTCTAGAATTCTATCACATATTTTCTGAACATACACATTCTATTTGAATTCTATCTTTGGTAATGAATTAGGTCTCCATTAATTGATGCCTTGATAGATTTTCAAATAAATGTTTGTCTTTCAGAGAAGTTTTGTTTTAGTTTGGTTTTTTGGTTGTTTCTATTTTTTTCCTTTCTTTTCTGCAATTGCCATCATTCCATTGCTAGTGCAGAAGTTGTTATCAAATCACTTTGAAAAATGTGTTTACCCTTTCCAAAACAATTTGGGAAACTGTTTCACCATCAGTAAAATGTGTAATGCACTAACTTCAGTCATTTCTCATTATTTCAGTTGAGTCATGACAATTACAGTTTTGTCCTAGTCTTTTCTGATTTGCCCACAAGATGGTTGACCAAGATGTTCAGAAGTGGTTATTGACCCTAGCTACCCACCAGGAGGCAATTTAGAAGGACCTAATTTGGACACAATCTAGCCATCAGCCTTCTTCATAACTTAGTTTCACTGTCAAATTACCCTACCTTTAAAAACTGCTGACCTTTTGGGATTTTTATTTCTTTTGTTTCATTTGTCTGGTTTATAATGAAAGTTCTGTCTTTATCTTCATTGGATTGAACCTACGAAACTCTTTCAGAGATGAAGGAAATGTTTTCATAAGTGTGCAACAGTAGCAAATAATTACCTCTGATTTGTTTTTATTTACAGTAAATTTTAGTTCTTAAAGTATTACCAACAGATTTAGATGGAAAACAGAAGTACTGTGTAAAGTTGTCAAGTAACTTGCAATGTCTCAGTACAAAAGGAAAAGTGGAAGAGAGATTTGGAATGATAATTGACAGCTGAGTGCTACAGTTCTACCATGTTACAGCTTCATCTCACAGTAAAGGAAGCCAGATATATTGCATTGTATTCTTGTATATGCAACTATTTTGACAAAGACATTTCACAATCAGGTACACAATGCATTCCAGAATATAACACACCAAATAACGTGGTGGCTTTATAAATATTTCAGTATACCCTGCTGGTTTTTATGTGAGGTGCACATTTTCATTAGGTAACATACTTTTTTTCTTCAGTGTACGGTGTATCAGTGTGGCCTCATGATTCTCCCACTGCAGCAGTTTCCAGATTCTGTGCATATCATACATATGTTTCAGTACACAGTGTAAGAACTCACTAAATATTGATATTCTTAGGGAAACCAGAAGTTATTTTCTGATGGCTTCCTATGGCTCTGTATAGGATTGTGATCTGCAGGCCTGCAGTGGTTGCAGAGATGAAGTGTCAAGGTCAAACATGACACTGACTACATGGCCTGAAGTTAGACCTTGCTGAAATGAAATGAGGCTTGAATGGTTTTTTTTCACCAGTTCTCCAAGCCTTGTAAAATTTTCATGCATCTACCATGTTTAAAAAGATCAACTGTGTTGATGACATCCATTAAAATCCAGACTTGGTCATATTTTGAAGAAATTCCTCCCAAATGAAGCCCATCCAGGGCTGTAAACCAGAAGATGCCACACTTTTTATTTGACACTTTTTTTACTAGGCAAATACAAAATTAATAGATTCTACCCACTGGAAATTCTCTGCACCCATAACTGGTTTCACAGAGAGAGCCTATGCCACTGATGGGTTGAAGCAGGGGTTAATCTTTGGATTTTGAGTGCATGCAAGAAGAGGATTGCATCTACTGCAAGGAAAATTGCTTTTCATTGATTCCTCCCCTGGTAAGTAACTAGAATGTATCATCCTTTAAAAGCAACAGATAATAATCCTCGTTCTCCTAATTTCTACTGCTACATTAATTAGTTATGATAACTAAAACATTAAAGTGCAATTATGTGACCTGACCATAATGAGTGAAAAAGAGTTAGGTAGCCATCATTATGCAGTAACAGAAGTGCTTTAAGGGACTCAGAGCCAAACAAGTCTGAGTCCTGTGCTGTAATTCTGACTCCATCCCTGTGCCTCAAGCAAAGAAAGGTTGAAAGCTTGGGCAGTCTACACTAAACCACCCCACTCTGTTACTTCCTTTTCCCAGGAATTTATGCACTCCTGTTTGAATATACATATATATATAACCAGAGTCTCAGTTATCAAATATGAGCAGTCACTGGAACTGTTAAACACCACAATTTCTCCCTCTGATTCAAACAGAAGAGAACATTTTCCTATATAATGAGGCCTTAGGCCCTAACTTCTATGCACTAACTTAAAGCTTTGATTTAGATGTGATGACAAGGGAAGAGACCTGACCCTTCAGAGCTTTGGAAGACAGGACCAAGTCAGGTTAGTCACTAGTCAGGTGTGCTACCTTCCTTTCTGTCTCAATTTGGAATAATAGCCTCTGTGTTTTCCTTCATTAGAGATTCTTCTCTTCTCACCCTGCAAAGCAATTCATTCCCTTTGGTGTAAAAAGAGTAGCACCTCTGAAGTCATGGTAACTTGTCAGCCTAATCTCACTTGAGCTATATTTTATGTAAAAAGTTCTTTGCTCTTCTTTTAGGGCAGGTCCTCCACTCCCTTTTCAGTTAGTGCTAAGGGTCAAAATTCAGTCAGGTATGCTCAGGCCTACTACAACTTTTGTAGTTCAATGGCTCAGATATACTAGCAAAGATAAATCTAAAATTTCTTTAGAAATCACTGAATTGAGACTGATTCTAACTTTTTTCTGTGCTTCTCAGTGGCTGAATCAGAGAAGACACTCTTGTCTGGACTGTTCCCAATTTCTGTGTATCTCCTTACAGAACAGATATCATTATTGCTGTGACACTTATGCTAGATATTTTCTGTATCTCTCAGTTGTAAATGGCTTAAAAATTGATTTTTTTTTCAAGATTAGTTTCATTTAAGAACTCCTGAGAAATATTAATATCCTTGGTAAAGGACAAAGTGGTGAGCTGCAAACCTAAGTAATCCTCTAGGGATTTGACTACCTGCCTGTTTTCCTTGCTAGCAAATCTGTGCACTTCTCAAACTGAAGGTTACATTAACACTACACAGAGAAAGTCAATTAATTTAACAAATTATCAATTTGTGCAGTTTCTTGAACATGCAGTAATATGTACTGAAAGCAACTCTTTGTGATCTCACAGATGTCCTGTCCTCAGTGCACAGCTTCATTAATCATGTGCTAAGCATTTTATTGTCTAAATTGCAATGCCATTTGAGGCAGGGAAAACAGTGGGAAATAAGTGTTGCTTACCCTTTGCATACTAGTAGAGATTTCAAATAAGCAGAGGGTTTAAAAGACAATCAAGCCAGTGCTGCAAACATTTAATTTTATTCTTAAAACTTTTATTTTATTCTTTATACTTTAAAGCCCAAACAAAATTATTCTATGTTATAGTATATATTTGTAGAGCAAAAGTGAACATACACAGCACTACATATTCAGTTCATGCAGGAAAGGCTGAAAACTGTAGTTACACCTCAGTAAGGCAAAGCTGTGCCCCTAGGTTTGGGTTATGCATCTGGGAAATCAAGGAGGTGCTTCTAGGGTTCATGTGGTGGTGTTGCAGAGATGCTGCACATGATCTCTACTCTTAGTGCAATATAGACACAGGCACTGGACTGCATTTGCCTCCTTCCCAAAACTGAGTGAAACTCAGCCAGGGCAGAAGTATTCCTTCACACAGGATTTCATCACACCTCCATTCTCACGGCCACTGCTGGCTACTGGCTGTGGTCTCCATTTTTTTACACTAGACAAACATATAAACAAATGGCTAAATGTAAAAGTCATTTCTGATCTATACTGTGAGAGAGCCTTGGTAATTTGATATGAATTGTGTAGACCCTTTTGGCCTAATTCAAGGGTATCTGTTGCTTGAGGCTAGGACCTTCTGTGTAGCGCCAAGCTAGATGTCAGTGCTTGAACAGCAGAGAGGCTGTGACTTAAAATGCTTCCATTCCAGCTACATCCCTAGCAGTCATCAGTCACTTGACCTGAATATTTCAAAATGGACTCTTATCTAATGTATCCTCTCAGAAATTCCCCATACGGCTTTTCTCAGATGTAACTTACGCATTCCGTGATTCACAGATTCCATGATTTCTTTGCCTAGACACCTATAACAATTTAATTAACAATGGACACAGGTTGGTAAAGAGAGGAAGGATCACATTTTTATTTCTAAGAAGGTGGTGAGCAGGTTACTGCTTGAAGGACAGATAAAATTCAGAGAACTTCGAGAGCAGATGACAGCATGTGGAGCATTTGCTCAGTTTATGTAAATTCTCCAAAAAGCATCTGCCATTACAACTGTTTGGATTCCTTGTAAAATAGAGCCAAAAAAACCCCAAAAAACAAAAAACCAAAACAAAACAAAAAAAAACCCCAAATAATCTAATGAAACAAAAATCCTAAGCAAAATGAAGAAAAGGATGCAAAGAAGGGGTTAAAGAGAGAGAAGTCACAGATATGGAAAGAAAGGCCTCTCACTCAATGCAGCCATAAAATTAGTATTAGAGATACCCTTAGGGAAGGAATGCTACAATTAGGATCCTTGATCTGGAAAGGCCTACTTGTTACTTCAATCAGATGAAAAGTGAGATCAGAAAGGGAGAAATGTTGTTTGAAATCAATAGTTTTTTTGGCTTAGAGGCTGAGGGAAAGTCATTCAGACACTTCAGGCTAAATGGTGGAAGTGACTCTGCACTGTCAGTTCAACCTTCACTTCAGTCTGATGCCTCATCAGAAGCTGTCACAAATTCACCAATATTCTTGCTTCTGCTCTGTACAGAGTGTGAGCAACCAGAGATGCATCTGGAGATCATATCCCTGTAATCTTGCTAATAATTCATGCAATGTCTGAAAATGGAGAGAGAGAGTGTTGAACTGGACTTGCTGCAAATGGCTCAGAGCACTGCAAACTGGAGTCGTGGCACATGCTGTTAAAGAAATGGTCACATACACTTTAGTCCTCCGAGACATTCAGAAGAAAACAAATGAAGCCTCTGCAGATAAGCCACTAGACATGCAGAGGTATTTTTTGTAGATTCTAGTAAAGCTCTGTGCTTAAAATATGAAATCAGGCAATTTTAACGCTCCAGCTGCAGAAGGGGGGTTGGTGTATATCACAAGGGCCATAAATCCATGGACATGTCTGTAGGTGCTACCTTTAACCTGCTGGTGCAGAAGAAACATTCCTTAAAAACATGTTGCCTGTATGACCTATGTAGATCATAGCAATCCATAAGGTGACACATTTATGTTTTTTCAGGGACTGTTGATGGAATTAGATCTGAAAACTTTGTTTTCACAAATGTTTGCCAAAGAAATACACATATGGGCTTATTTTGTTGCTTGTTAAAATTAAAACAGATATTGTATCATCACATGAAATTTAGTTAATGTGAGCTGTTTTGTTACTAGATATTCAGATCACATTTCATTTTAAAATTTAAAATTTTGGATGTGAAGTCTTTTTTCAAAAGTTGAAAATTTACAAGTTAGATGAGCCAGAACAAAAATGTTTCACATCACGTCAACATAATTAAGGGGGGTTGAATTTTGACCACAGACCAAATTATGTGTCTTTCACACGATTGTGAAAGAATTTTAATTTACTTTTTAAAACCTTTTTTTATGGTCCTGTATGAAATTTTGAAGAAGTCTCCAGAAAGAGGACAAAGCAGACACTTGTTTGCACTGGTTATTTATTCTTCCCATTTTCTCTGTTCTTTTTCCACAAAATAACACCACTTGAGAAATTATATATAAGAGACAGTGAATATGAAATACTTAATTCTGTAGAGTGCATTTTTTTCTGTGGATTATGAGACAAAATGTCTGAATAAAAAATACATGTCTAAAATGGACATGATGCTTTTTCTCTCTTTTTTTTAACAAATTAAAAAAAAAAAACAGTAAAATAAGAATGCCTTTTTACACATGACATTTCACAAGTTTTTTTTACCTGGTGAATTAAATGAAATCCTCTAAAAATTTTACCAACATTCCTTTAATTTTTAAAAATCATTTGACAATTTCTATTTATGTGAGTCCCTAAATTATGTTTCAACTGTCATTTTAGCCACATGGAACACAGGAAATTAGTTTTCACATATTTCAAGAAACAAATGCGCATACAAAGCACAACAAACCAGCCTGGAGCAGTAAACACCTTTTCAACACAGCACCATGCCCACCTTGTAATTGCACATTTTTTCTAATGGATTCAGGAGTATGAGATAAAATATTACAGAGCTACAGCTAGTGGGGTGAGAGAAACCAAACCCAAATCCCCCAAACCCCTGCATCGAAACCTTTAGTGCTTTAGGCAAATGGGGATCCATTAAGTATGTTTCTGAATTAAATCCTACAGGGAAAAAAATGTTAGGCATTGCTTTACAATTTGCCAGATGTTTCCAGGTTATTTTTCTCTTTCCATCAGAGTCAAGTTAATCATGTTCAATAGGCCACCCTACAAGGGAAAGTAAAAGTAACTTCCTTAGACACCTGCTTTGCATGAACTGTTTGCTTTCAAGGAATATTCTGCAGCCTGGAGATACTGGAAAGTACTAACAGAATAAAAAAGGGGGAGGGCAAATCTGCTCACATATCACCACCCTACTGAGCATCTCCACATCCCTCCAAAATGAAACTAAAGCTTTTTTTTAGTGTTAGGGGAGGCTAAATCAAAATTCATTGATGACATTAAAAAGCCAACTTGATCCACTGTGAAATACTGTCACCTCATCTTCCTTCATGACTCTAAGAGTTAGAGTAGGGATACTGTCTGAATAGACCTTAACTCGTAAATAATGACTAAATGATAGGACAGTTTGGAAACAGGGTTTGGAATCTATGGAGAAAAAAGTGACGGTGGCTTAGCTCAGAGTGCAGGAACAGACCCAGGGTCTGCTTTCTAACTGACTGTTGTATTTTTAAATGATTATATTTTCCGTCCTCCAACTACTTGAAAATATATTTCAAAGCCTTTGATTACACATGGAGAGATTTGAGACAACTCAGCTGGCAAACACATTTCTATCTGGGAAAACCCCCACATACATCAATATAAAAAATGCAGACATAATTCTAGTGTTGGAAACTTCCTCAATTTTATTGCATAATTATTGTTTTTAAAGAATCCAATTTTAAAAGAGCCTTACCAAAGCTATGATTTTATGACAAAATAATGGGGTTTAAACGAGGCATGTGGAGTCCCCAGTATAACTGAGAATCTTCATGCTCACCATCATCTACTTTTCTAGTTTCTCAGGCTACCTTTGGAAAGTTGACATTATTATAAGATTTTCATGACTTTATCTACTGAGTGCAGATTTTATGATCATAGATATCATATTGAACTCTGACTTATAATTACCAAAGAAGTTTTACGGCATGTACAGTGATTGCCACGTACAAGCAAACACACACACATACAAGTCTAGAGAGGCACCTGAGGCACACATGCACAAATATATTTATATGTATATACTTGGAGGGGAGAGGTGGTGACATTAGTTAATGGACATAGAACACATTGGATCCAATCTCTGAATTTAATTACAATCTCTTCTGTAGATAGTTTTGAATATGATCCCATGACCCTAACTCAAAAGAAGAAATAATGTTGTTACTACAGAGAATACTGAACACTGAATAAAATGTACTGTCATACATTAAGTCTGTAATGCATGAAACACAGAATTGCTAGTAGTCTCAGTGGATACAGCTAGGTGGTAATTTCGTATTAATATTGCATTAAATAATAATTAATTATTAAATTTGCTCTCTTACCATACCTAGGAGCAGCAACCCACCACCAAAGGGCACAGCACCCAGGGAGAACATCAGGGACATCTCTTCAAAAGAGAAATCAATTTTCAGTCCTTGCCACTAGTTTTGTGTTAATTTAAATTTTCCTGGTTTCTAGTTTTTAATCCTAACAAAGTGACTCCTGCACATGTGTGTGGGGGTATGTGTGAGAGTACAGAACCTTCTGGTCTTCCTTGTGGCACTAACACAGAAAAATCTGGGCACATCCCCATGACCCAGCTGGAGTTGAAGGTGATTTCAGTCTTCATATACTTAGAAACCTTGGAATTTTTTCCAATAGAAGTGTAGGTCAGTAGGAGTGACTATAAACCTCCTCATTACTTTCTGCAGATCTCTTCTAGAAGAATTGCATGAATGAGCATTTGAAAATGACTGTGCTTTATCCCTTTTATCACACAGTCACCACGATTTACTTACTCCCTGGCAGGGACTCCAAGCTGTCTGCCTCTATAAATCAGCAGCAGCCGCCTTAGCCTTCTCCCAGAGGGTTCAGGTTGAGGTGCATGCAGGTTGGGATAATTCATGGGAAACACGACAGCCCCCTTAAGGATGTTTTTATGACTTGATAAATGCACAGATGTGCCAAGGTTTTTGTAGGTGAATGATACTTGGATGTTTGCTGCCAAGAGATTATGCTTTGATATAGATGTCCAGTCTCTAAAAAAAGTCTATTTTTCAGGATATATTAACAAATGTAGCTCTTGCTTAAGACCACTGTTGTATGTTTTCCCCTCTTTAATCTTAAAAGTAACACATGGACTAAAGCCCAGCATTCATCAAACCGACGTGGGAACAAACCAGACATTAATAAATCTAGTCCATAAACACGTTTTCTCATGTTTTGTTTAATCTGATTGCAATTATGTTGTGTTGGGAGAAGAACAGTAGGAGCAAAACCCTAGCACTTCAGTGGCACTAAGATCTGAGTGGCTCTGAAAATGTGAGGTTGAAACCCTTGCATTTGGCAGAGCTACATGGACAGATTTTGCACCAAATGAGCAACCTGCGGAGCACGTGTTGTTGCCCCCCCGCCCCACACGCTTCACGCACACTTGTGCACACAGCATGTTCCCAAAGTGCCCCAAGACTACAGGAGGAGCAAACAGGAAGGATCTACTGAAAAGGGACGAGGGAGAACCAGGACACAGCTATTTCTGGGCTGTGAAGAGAGGCTGCAGCACAGACATCCTGCCGGGCAACCTGTGCCACATGAGGCTCAGCCATAATGTGCAGACTCATCCCAGGGTGTTTGGCTGCTTACTCTGACTGCCGTAAAACCTCTAATTCACAGGGGCCACTTTAAACCTGAAGGTTGTTCAGACACCAGCTTTGCAGCAGCATGGGCCTCTGCCCTGCACCTTATCTCTTCCCCTGGCACCCTGGCTTCCCTGGAAAGATGGGAGCCCCACAATGCTCCTGCTGGCATTTCAGTTTGGCACATGGGCCCATAGGTCAGCAGAGACACAGGCACTATTTCTTTTCAGGAACAATGGAGGTAGTGAAAGAAGCAAAAAGACTCAAAAAAGGAGAGGTAAGGATATTGATTTGTTAAAGAAAAGTGTTACTCGGAGCCTGAGCTGGGATAATAGAACCGCAGGACATGTCCTTACACAAGGAGCAGCTATTCATGGCCCTCCTTGAGATGTATGGATTTAATGGCAGCTGTATCGCCTTCTAAAACTGCCTTGTGCTATGAGATACGGCATGTACAGTAAAAATAGCACTCTCTGCACAGCAGGTTTCTATTATGGAATTAACCAATTGTGCTCACATTGTAAAATCCCGCTAACGACTACCAAAGGTAAATCTCCCCAGAGCAGCCAGGCAATGAAAGAAAGTCACAAACAAAAGACTAATGACCTAAAAGTAAAATTCAAACCTGAAGATACCACAGAAAATATTGCTTAAAAAGCTAAGGGTACAAAAATGTGTGAATTATGAAATGAAACCCAACTAACAACATCCATGATTTGTTCCCCCATGTCCTATGCTACTACTTCTGCTAATGCATATGAGATTGTAAAATGCAGGGGGAAAGACAGCATGCAAAGGGTGCTGATTTATGAATTCCATATTCAAAGATTCTTCAGCTAAACCAGAAGAGGCACAGATGATTCTGACTGAACTGGGAAGGTTATGCTAACAGCACTACACAGTCCCTAGCAGCCCCTGCAGTGACTACAGTTTTATGCAGTCCATTTACATAACTTTGAAAGAAATCAATTTCGTTCACTTCTAGAGTTGACCAGGTCATTCGTTTAATTAAACTTCAGCAAGTATAAAAAAATTTGCTTTCAGTTCAAATGGTCTCATATTATATCTTTTTTTAGCATACGGTACCAGGCAGATTGCCAGCCCTATATGAAGGAGAAATTCAGCAATATGTTGCAACAAAGCTCTCTCCTGGCTCCTCTTTCACTTACTTCACTTAAAATATTCTTTCTTGCCCTTTCTTATTTCTAGGATCTCAACATAAAGTCATCAGCATTCATGCTGTAAGACTAGATTTAATGTGTTTCTAAAGCCTCCCATTAACCTTTCAGAAAGTCTGACATCTCCCGATTCACCAGACAACGGCTGTTGCGGTGCAGGAGCCCGAGCCCGGCTAGCTCCACAGGAAGGCGCACGCCAGCAGCCTATGGTCAGCAGCCGCGTGCTCGCTCAGCCCTGGCTCCGGTAGGGAGGCAGGCGGGACGTACGGCTGCTCGAGGCAATCTCCCTGGCGTCCTGGCGGGGAATGCGTTTGCCTCCAGAGGCCGGCTAGGCAGCAGCTAGGAGCAGTGCAGACAACTGCTCCAACGAAGCGCAGACCACAGAAGAAAAGAAGGAGGCGAGACAGTTCTCCGCAGCAGAGGTTAGTTTTATTCAGGAGGGGAGGAAAGCCGCACGGAACAGCTCAGAGGGTGGAGACTGGACAGGGTTATAAAGGGACCGAGAAGGGAGGAGAGACTCACTCCTTAGCCAGTAACAGAACATAAGTGATTAACAGAACATAGTAACAAATGGGAGACTCGTTGGGGAGGGACAATAACCTCTGCCCCAATCACCCTCTGCCCAGGTAGAAGACTCTAGAACAGGGGTGCGGGCAGAGGGTGACGGACAAGGAGGTTGCCAGGGAAACATAGGAGGGGTTAACAAAGTAACTAAGGAAACCAGGGAGGGAACAAGTGACTGACTTAAGAGGGTTGGGGCAGTTACCTAGCAACCGGGAGGAATGGCAGAGCAGTGGCGGGAAAAGGGACCCAGACAGAACCATTGTAACAAAAATAAGGGGGAAACATAGAATGTACCAACTTAACATAGAACATACATTAAACATAACTTGAATATTAAACTTGTGCAAAATCCAACATTGAACAGAAAAACAACTACACCGCAACAGACAACTAAGTCTTTTTCTATTGGGGTAGACAGTCTCTTCTCAAATCACTTGCATGTGTCAATAATGACTCCTTTCTTTCCCCACAAACTGGAGGAGAGTGGGGCCCCAGCTTCCTTGACTGAAGGGGGTTGCTTTTGCAAAAGCTTGTGCGCAAGCAAAGGCAGGGATGGAGAAATAATGTTAAGCAGCTTCACAATCAAAAGCTTCTGCAGATAGCCTCAAACCCAGACATAGGTGAATTGGGTAGTAGATAATTCTTTATTAAGGTACTGACAGAAATGTAGTCTTTCAGGATGTTTATGAGCCTGAGGAAAAGTTGCTATTATTCTTGAGTTTCCATTCCTGCTGAGCCAGCACCTGTTTGCACTTTTCCCTCATTCTGGTCAAGCAGAGATTCTCACTTAGCATGTAATAAAATGTTGGTTTATTTCCCCTGTAAGCCAAACACATTGACATCACTGGGTGTGTGCCTGGTTTATGGCCTAAGGATTTGGCCTTTTATACGTACACAATTATCTAGATCACTTTCCCCCCTTCACTCCACACCCTCCACTCCCACCCCCAGACCCATTTCAAAACAACAAGTTTTTCAGGTCTATTTTTTAAGTTAATATATGTGGCTGTCATGTCCTTGCAGATCTATTTGATTTCCTTGAGATATCAGGGTGAGAGAAATTCTTTCCATTTTAGCCATTAGTTTGTTTCATAAAATTAGAAATCACATGGCTTTGGTGAACTGGTCAACTTACTTGTCTTCTGCAACTACAAAATTAAAATATTTTCTAGAACCTAGATACCATGGAAATTCTTGTCTGAGTTTGACTTTGTCATATAGAATGATTTAGCATTTGAGAATGGAGTCCCCATTCTATAAGATTTTTGAGGAAGGACAAGGAAATCTTGGTCTTTTGTCCCTGATTTTGTGTTTCCTTCCCACAATCCAAGATGGCTCTCAAAAACATAAATGCTTATGATTTTTCCCACAGATGTGAAGTACAAGATATACTATCAGGAATTTAGTGACACAAAAGCTGAAACAGAGTAATATCTTTTAAACTTGCTTGGAGGCCACGCACAGCTTTTTTATACAACTCATATGTTGGTTATAGCAAAGAGGAATCCCCTACTTCTTTCCCCAATGTCAACTCTAACTAAAGCAATTGAGAGGAAGTACTGTTTTCTCTCTCTTATATGCATTTATATACATCTCTATATCAATTATACAGTGGTTTGTACCTATACCTATAAATATTGATATCTATATTGATATGTGTTTATATATGTATTTTTATATATATATATATATATAAATAGGCATATGTAGTTATATATTAAGAGCTCACAATAGACATCACTACCAATGGATATTCATAGATGTTGCTATTTATTTACACAAACAGATCTTGATAGGTACTGATCCTTTTTGAGCTGCATATTGATATCAATAGGCATGAATGCCTATTGATTTGATAACTAGTACTGCCTATGGATTTGAATATCTATTGATAGGTATTGATACCTATTGACATCAACACCTATTGGTAATATTAAGACCTCAATACATAGCAATACCTATATTAATGGGCACTGATATCTATCAATATTCATATCTATGATATTAATACCTATCACTAGCCACTGATAATATTAATACCTCTCAAAAAGCATTGATACATTTTTTGTCAATTGGCATTGATACCTCCAAATATAGATCCCTTTTTCAAGCAATATGATAGGCCTCAATATCTATTGGTTGGGATGCCTGTTGGTGGGTACTGATGTGAGTAGGTATTGATACAAATTTATATGTCCAAATATCCATGCCTGTTGATAGACATCCACACCTATTCAATTTGATATCTATCTATAGTGATGGATATCTATCTATGTCTATTGTTTTGGATATTGATTTGGGTCTCAATATGCACTATTAAATATCAAGAGCAATACCCTTTCATAATGTTTATCAAGAAGGTTCAATTTGAGCAAAGTGAGCAATTGAAGTGTATCAACATCAGTAGTAACAATATCTATTTATATTTGTAGCCACTGGTACTCATTGATAGCTTCTGGTATTGTAAACAATGCATAAGTATCAGTATCCATGTATTTGGATATCTATCAACAGGAAGATACACTAGCAGTATCAATGGGTATGGCTACCTATCATTACATGTCAATATCAATAGTTGTTGACAGTCACCTATGCCAGACATTACTGACAGTATTTTTCATCAACACCTATCTGTATTGATAAGCATAACTGTCTAATATCTATAATTTTTGATATTGATTTTGGTAGGAATTAGCATCAATATATTTTGATATCAATCAATATATTTTGATATCAATAGTCATCAACAGACTATCAACCTCTATCAATTTTGATACCTATCAATGATAGGTAATGATAGAGATAGATATCAATAGGTATTGACACCTATCCATATTAATTGGCATTGTTAGACAACCATACTTACTGGTTTCAATGCTCATTTCAATACCTATATGTATCAATGCTGATTTCAATACCCATATGTATCAATCAATATTGATACCTACTGATTTTGGCATCTATTGGTAACATGAGGCATACATACCTACAAACACCAGTAGAGCTACTCTTCATCATGCTGTAAAAGCTTCTTAACTTTCTAAAATTCAAGATGTGTCTTTATTCATCCCATACTAACTCCTTTGTTCAACCAATTTGTCTGACGCAGAGAGACACCACACTTTAGGGACTCCTTCTGAGAAGTTCTGTCTGCAATGAAGCCCTGTTTTGCACTAGGGTCAAAATATACTTCTTGGCAATGCTGTGCTGATAAGCCTTGATACAACAAGGAGGCCAGGGAATGGCATTGTCAACAAGGACAATTTCCATAGAGTATTTTGTTACCAGTAATGTGTTGGAATAAAATGGCCTGATGGCCTGGCTCATATAGTGATGGATAAATTATTGATATGGACTACATTTCTAAGACATCTTCATGTAAAGACTTACGTGACAAATGCCTCCATGGAGATAACTCATGCATAAGTAGCATGTATTTTCATTATTGATTTACTAAAAGGATATTATTGCTACTGCAAATGCAGGAAGATTGTCACTATGGGTCAAATTCCATTTTGATGTTACTGCAAAGAAGGTAACAAATGTAGCAGGGATTTTTTTAGCCTTCTCATCCAGCCCATAAGAAGAACTCTAGTTTAGCTGGTGGTTTAACTTTTCCAAAACCATACCCTAATATGTTGTGAGCTGCACTAAGTGTCTCCAGAATAGAATAATAAACAGAAAAGAGCCTACTCCAAACAACTTAAGCCTTAACAAGCTGGTGACTCATGAAAGATGTTAAACCTTTCTTTGCCAGTGATCATTTTGATTAAAAGAGAAGAGAAATACAGAAGGCAAACAGCAGATGACGCATCACATGTAGGTGCTGAGCCTGTACTGAGTGTGGAAAGTTAAATGCTCGTTGCTAATTTGGAGGCTCTCCTAACCTGTTTGCAAGGGCCCAGCCCCACAGTCCTCTAGCAGAGGAGAGGGACAGACCCAGAGACTGCAGTCAGGTTCAGCCAAGAATCCAGACCATGGGTCACCTCCCTGGGGATGGACTGGGACATCAGCCCATGGCTGGGCCTCTGTCAATGGAACCTGTGGCCAGGCAAGGCTGTGGGGAGATGAAAACTGGCATTGTTGCAGCACCACATTTCAGGGACTGATGGACCTAGAGGGTTGGAATGGGGTTCTGAGCCATGGACAGGGTGAGAACACTCCCAGAGGGCTGGGTAGAGATTATCAACACTGGTGGTGCCCCTGGGACCACGACAGCAAAGTAGCACTGTCAAAATTGTGTAGCTGGAGAACACTTGCACACTTTTCTACCCATTCCTACAGAACCTAAACCATACTAAAATAGTGTCAAAAGAAGACCTCCCCTGCCGGTTGGATGCATGGTAAGACAAGGTAAGGGTGGGAATTCTGAAAACTCCTCTGAGAAAGGATTATGTGCCAGCAGGAGCAGAGTCAGTGATGAGACTATACAAAATCCCCACAGTGATGTACACATGATACTGCTGGAAAGGAATCTGAGCTATACAGCTTGTTTCCTTTCAGATCATGAAGTTTTCCAGCCCTGGAGAGGTTTGGTTTCTGAAATCCTAATTCTGAACCCATTATGGTTATAACAGACTGTGATAATCCAAGATGATGTAAGATGTATAGAGTGCATTCAGATTGCAAAGTGACACAGACATGACAAAAATAAATGCCTTATATATTTAAAATATATTTAAGCTCCCAACTGCCAAATTTAAGTCTAAACATATGATTTTGAAATCCAAGCTACATAATCACATTTTAAAATTCTATGGTCATTATGAAGTATTTATTAACTGTTCATTACCAAAAAAGCAAATCTTTATTTAAAAAGTGCTTAGCTATCTAAAATAATCCATCTAGATTTTGGTTCTGTTTTCATGCCAGTGATAATATGCTACAATACATTAAAAGGTTTAAGTAAAGCTTTAAGAAACTTATTTTTCCATGCACCTAGGCCAATAGTTTTCTGCCTTTGGAGGGGCCACTTCTAAGGGTAAGGAAAAAGTAGTGAAGAAAAGAAGAGGCTTCTATTTCTATTTTTTCTATTTTTTCTATTTTTCCTATTATTTCTATTTTTTCTATTTTTATTATATTTGCTATACAGAAGATGTACACTTCACAGAAACACAAAACCAGTAATATGGGTGTTAAGGAGAGTTCTTGCCAAAAAATTATTGCACTGTTCTCCAACATTGCCATATAGAAACAGCTGTATTTTTCTCCTAGGAAACTTTCTGAGGAAATACAGGGGCATTCTTTTTGCAGTTCAAGTGACCAGTTACTCTGTCCATGCTAGCTAACACTGGTATCACTCATCATCTCTCTTTGATTACTTTTATCAGACCCAGTAATTTCTGTGGTCAGATGCTCAGCACAACCAGAGTCTGTGCTGCTATCAGTGAAGTTGGGTTTTGCACCAGGACTTCATGATCCAGGTGCTGAAGAAGGCAGCCCAGGTGGAAGTGATGTAACCCAGGGGCAGGACTCGAGGGACACACAGGGCATTGGCATCGTGGTCTAGGTGACACCTTCCTCCTCAAAGTCCATTTCTCCTGCTTTCTCGTGGCAAGAACAGGTGTGTTCTGCCAAAGCCAGGGCCACAGGAGATGTGAGCTACACAGAGCTGGGATGCCTTAACAGCAACATTTCTTAAGCAGCTGTGCCGATATCACTGAGAGTGCAGAGGCAGACTTGAGTAGGTAATCCATACTTTCTCTACATGGAAATGAATATAGGTTAGTCAATAAATTGACTTTTTCTTGATAAGTGATTTAAAACCATGTAGTGAAGGTTGGCACATGAACTCCTGCAGGAGTTCAAGCTACTACTGCTACTGCTACAAAAATTCTCCAGGTCAGGATTTTAAGGGATTTTTTCAGCAATTTTTGTATTAGAGAATGAAATAAAAAATGAGAACTAGGTCTTTCTTTATTATTATTAATTTGTGTAGCTGGCAGGTGCTTAATCCTTTGCACTTGAAAATACAAGTGACTGAAGGTGAAAAGATGCTATAGGGCAAAAAGATATTAGTGGATGAAGAAGACAGCAGGCTACACTGTCAAGGGGGATATCAGCAGACCCTCTAGCCATTCTGCTTCACTGAGGCAGGTTCAGGGGGATGCATGTCTTTTCAACTCTATTTCTCCAGCTGTGTGTTAGATACATAAACACATATTCACCTATCATACACTCTTGGGCGGTTTTTTTTTTATTTTAAAATGCTTTTAGGTTGCTTTTTTTTTTTTTTTGTTGGTTTGTTTACCTTTTCTTTGAAGAAAATAAAGGAATATATTTCCTTGCCAACAATCAATACACTATGGAATATCAAATTAAACTCTAAAGCCTCTTAGGTCTAGATTAATTCTACCTAATTTTAGGTACATAAATGAGACACAGTTTATTTACAATGTCAATTTGGGTACCCTCTGTTGTCCAGACAGAGAGATAGGATGCCTCTAGAGGACACTTAAGTTTTAAAGTGGCGTGAGATCACCATCAGAAAGGGTCTGTCTGTGTCAACTAGTGGTAGAAGACAAGTGGACGAGCCGTAATCTGAATTTAGGTGCCTTAATTAGATGCCTGGAATTAGTTGAGTTGATTCCAGATTTATTTAAGCAGGGAGATGAATAGAGGACTTGTGAATGAAAAGCAAAAGGACAACAAATCAGTAGAACAGTCAGCTTTTCTTTCTAGACTCCAAAGGTCACTTCAAAGACACAGAGAGGAATAAATAAAAAAAATATTTTAAAAGGCTGAAGAAAAATCATCTATAAAACTTCTTCGAGCTAAGACATTTAACATAACACTCATAGAAAATCAGTTCTTGTATCTTTGCTTCCCTGCTTTGTATGGCATCCTCAAAAGGACATTTGAAGTTTAAAAAATAATATTTTTTTAATATTAGGTGGATGATTAAAGACACTGCTAGTGGAATCAGATTTTTTCTCTCTTTCTAAAATAACGCAAATGTTTATTTTACAAGAATCACCTTTGGCATGATGGAAATCTCACTGAAAGTAATGGTAATTGTTCAGGTTAGACCTTAATATTCCATGTATTTCCATAGCTTTTCATTTAATTATGCTTCTTTTGAAGCTCTGTTATTAAAGAAAATAAGTGCTACCTTTCAAACACAGCTGGAGTAGTGGCAAGGGACAGGGGTTCTCTGTAGCATTAATTTTTAATGTATTTTCACTCTTAAGATTGACCTTCCATTTATAAGATAAAAGTACGTTTGAGACAAGGAGTCTCCCTGAGTTATTAATAGCTTATTTAATTATTCTCCTTTCCTTGGTAGTAATACTTCAGAAGGCATTCAGAGAAGCTGCATGAGCACACAGTGCAGCACTCAGAACATAGACATTTGTTTTATTTACTCATTTCCCTTGATTTACCAACCTGTTTTAGATGCAATTGCCAAACTTAATTGATGTCTTTCATTTTGTGGTATAGAGGTGAAAAGATTGCACATTGTCCTCTGAGGCTGGCAGTGGCAGAAATTACCCAGGGTCACATTTCCAAAGCAAAATTTAAAAGCAGTAGAGCTCCTCTCAGAGCTGCTTTCTCCTATTTGGGATGTTTTTGGCAGTGCCCAGCACTTGTGCCAGAACAGCAGCACTCTGACTTCTCCTGCTGCCAAAGGAGCTTGTGAGCACAGTAAGACCTCAAGACCTGGCTTTCCAAGGATGTCTGGTGCTGAGCAAGACAGGGAGGAGGTGGTGGTGCCACCTGCAGAGCCCTGGAGCTGTTGGCAGCTCTGGGATAACAGCACATTCTCATGCTGCCAGTGATCATGAAAGCCAATTGTACTGAACAGGGCCAGACCACTTCCACCACAGCCTCAGGTGGAGGTTAGCTTGGTCCAAAGAGAGGGGTGGATGTGAAAAAAAGCTGTTCTGGGTACTGCTGTGGAAAACAAATAAATTTGCCCTATGATATTTTCATTTACCAAAAGAAACAGATGGGGGTGAGTGAACAAGCCAAAACCAGCTTTAATTATTACTCCTTTGAAAAGGAATGTGCATAGGGACTCATGCTGCAGTAATTTGGAATCAAGCTGGCAGTAATACCTCTGTTTTTAAAAGATCCCCTAGTACTTGTTCTAACAGCTCAGTCTATTTTGATTTTAAACTCTTTCACCTACAGCCCAATACAATTCCATTACACTCAGGCTCCTAAATCCATGGAAGGATTTTAGAAGAATACAGCTGAATATGTTGCAGACATCATCTGTGGGGGCACTTGGGCAAATTTCATTTAACACTGAAATTTGTTTTCAAGACTTGACAAAGACTTTCCATGTATCTGGACAGGCAGATGTATTACCATTGTGGAATGTCACTTTCAGAGCAGAGAGAAAGGTTCACAAGGATAGATCTGTGCATAACAACAGATTGTCACTTTCCCTAAATGAACTAGTTCAATCCAATGGAAAGAGAAGTCAAATTGGTTCAAATTAAAGTTTGTCTGAAAATACTTCTACTTACTGTACAGTAAACCTAATATTTTCTTGACTGCTGTTTAGGAGAGACATCACACTGTGATACCTAATGAAGCTCAGATGCAAATTATTGAAATAACATAGAGCAATCAGGTGGGAATTGAAAATTCAGATTTGTTCTGTGTCTGCTGAGAAGTCATTATTAAAGAAAAAAGAATCATTCATTTCCACTGAGTTACTTGGAGACATTAAACACAACATGACAGAGATTATTCACATTTCACTAGCATCTAGGACAGCCAGCCTTTCTAGTAGGAAATAGCCTCCCTATAGATGTATCTAAACAAAGGTGAACTTAAGGCACCTTGAGATGAGATGCCCTAACAGAGAACAAAAAGCTAGAAAGCTATTTAAAAAAATAGCTGATTAACTCAAACTTTCCAAATTCCAGCCTAGTGCCCCAGGATTGACTCTCCTCTATGCTATGACTAGAAACTCAGGCTGAATCATACAGATTATACAACCTTTCCTCTTGATGTCCAGCAGCAATTTCAACTTTTCTTGTGTTGGTTTTTATTTTTGTCTTTTGTACTCTGATGGGTGTGTGCATGGATTTGTTAGCCTCTCTCCTCTGAGGCTGCTTCCCTTTTCAGCTGCTCACCTCCTGGTTGATTTTTTAAATCATATGTTTCAACATTAACATTATGCTGTTTGCCTGCATGCCTTGGTCCTAAGCACCAGGAAAGCCAGACTGGGAAGATTGCCCAAGGGAAGGCAGCGTGGTCTCCTCTTCCAAGAAGCTGAGTAACATGTAGTTTCATAGCTTTCAGTGAAGGAGACCTTGCATATTCCCAAGCTGCTCCACCCCTGATGGCAAGATCAACCCATATAAAGTGTACTGCTCCTACTGCACGAGGTCAAGGCTGCTAATCTATTATTTTGTTGAAATTTAAGTGCAGGAGATGCAAGAAGCTAACAGTGGAGAGACTTGTAATTTATATCCCACCCAACTCACTGCAATAAAAACAGGCCAACAGTGCAAGAGGGTTTTGAGACTTGAAAATGAAAACTGGACACTGGGCTTTATTTTTCTATGGTGGTTTTAAGGGACCAAAAAGAGTCTACAGTAGGTGTAGGCCAAATACTGAGTGTCTGTCTGCTCAAGTTTTGATTGCAGTGAGAATAGGCTTGGATAAAAATCACAGGAGTACTTCAGGATCTGGCCCCATGTAGGGTGTTTAGGGGAGACTGGTTGTCAGCAACTGGGTCAAGCCAACAACTTCTGTCTACTTAAAATAAAGTCATTATTCTCAAACCCACAGCAGTGCCTGCTCCTGATGACTGCTGCAGTCACTGATTGAAACCAGAATTAGCCAAAGTCTTTCTTGGTCCCTGCTTCTAATTTAACTTCCCAGCCTTGTTATTTCTGGCTGTAAACGTTTTTATTTTTTTACTCTGAGAGAGAGTTCAAAGTTTTTAACTGATTGTGCCCAAGTAAGTTTTCTAGCCAGGAGCCTGTACTGCTTCTTGAACTTGAAAATAATTGGCCCGGTCAGGGATTTCTTGAGAAACACTGGATAAAATGCTCTGTAGGCATTTCAGGGCTAATCGTAGGCTAACCTGTCCCAGGATACTTAATCTGTTAGATCATATTTTATATTTTTATCATGATAGCATGCAGAGGTCCCAGCAGGACCCCCAGTGAGATAGAAATTTTAGAAATGCAGATGTTTACATGGTCTCTTTCCCAAAAGCTAACAATCTAAAAGAAGCCTATAAAAAGCATATTTAGAGAAAAACAATAAACCTGGCAAAGCCGTCACTGTAGTGAATAATCTTATTTGCTTGTATTAAACTGACTTTTGTTATCTGAACAGCAATATCCAGCTTGTGTCAAATCAGCTAGCAAAGAAATGGATATTTCTGTGCAAAACTCACAGGAAATCTTGCAACATCACTTTTTTGCTATACTTTTGGATAGCTGCAGTTATTCCCTGTTAAAATTATTAGTAGTCTAAATGAATGAGATCACCTACTGAATAAAAGCACAGCCAAGCCACACTCATAACATGATCTCATGCAGGCATGTCTTCAAGAATGCCCCCCTGAGAGTTTTCAACAATTGTTCATCCAATTGTTGTATGTAACCTCTGTTCAGAAAGGAAATGTGGCTGACAAAATCAACTAAAAAAAGAACCCACTGGTGCCAAAAAAAATATTAAAAAGTGTTTGTGCCTGGGTATTTTAATATATATTCTTTTCTCATCACCAAAAAAGAATCCATTCATTTTAAACAAATCTACATAATGCTAATTTTTCACATACAAGGGCCATTCATTTATTTCAGTGGGGGCTCATGAGACTAGGTCTTAAATAAGTTATGCATGAGTGTCTCCATGCCCTAGAGCCAAATATAGCAAAACATTCTCTTGTCTTACAGCACCCATATAGTGCAGCACTGTCTGCACAGCTCCAACACCAATAATATTTTTATCTCATCTACAAGGCAAGAAATCACTGTTTTTCAGAAAGGAATGGAGGAACCAGGAGAAGGAAACATCCACCAACTGGTGCAAGCCAGATGATTTCTTGTCAGATTTTCATAATTCATCACCTACTTTTGAAAAGTGCCCCATCTGCATACCTGCCCTAAAATACAGAGGATTATAAGGGATTTATTGAGATGAACTGTGCACTGGAGAGGGCACTCGAACCAGAACCACCAGATCCCCAGACCAGCCTCATAATCACAAGCTCATCCCTCTTCCCCAGTCTCTGCCAAGGAGATCACCAGGAACTCAGACAGTACACAACATTGACTTTCTGTCTCTTTGAAGAACTTTGATCCTTGCAAGCAGACACTTTCTACCTAAGATGGCTCATTGCATTAGTTTGTCCCCTTGCCAGCTCTGTACAGAGGCTAAAGAGAAATTATGCTGCACAAGACAGAGTGAAACATGAAGATATGGTTCAAATGGAAAGCATAAATGGTCAGGAAAAAAAAAAAGAAAATATGGGGAAAAGGGGGAAAGAAGAAAACAGGGGATGGATGAGAGCCAAATGGAAAGAAACAGACACTGGTTTTGTGGCATGGGTTTTGAAAGCCTTTCTGTGAGGACTAAGTGTATGCTATTACTGCCATTTAGCACTCAGAAATGACACTACAGTTGGTAAGCACCTTTGGGCAATAGACAGATATGGTACCTCAGATATGCAAAATACCTCACAGATTTTTAGCAAGTCCACTTAATTATCTTTTATTGTCTGAGTCATAAGTCCCACTGACAAACTGATAAGAACAGTCAGTGCTAGTGTGAGCCACCAGGATGTTTGCACAAAATGCCACCGATGATACTGCACCTCTGAAGCACAAAGATGAGTTTTTCATTCTGTTAGATGGTCTTCTAGACAAAATAGTCTCCCTACACACTCTCCAATTCAGATTTTCAGGATATCACTGAAAAACAGGTTTTCTGACACTGTGACTGGCATTTTGAAGATCTCTTTTTGTTTTCATTTTGGTTACTGAGGGATAATGCCAACCAAGTGTGCCCCCACTTTTCTAATGTTTCTGCTAGTAAGAAGTTACCTGACAGCCATCCAAGAGTGCAACATTCCTCAGAACTTGAGAACCATGTAAAGGGACAGGTACAGAACAGTGACACAGGAGGACCACAGTGCTGCAAGTCTCCAGTCATGTTTATTTGCCTGTCACATGTGGCAGAAGGGTAAATGGGCACGCTTGGTCTGCTAAACCAAGCAAGGGGATCTAACAGAGACAATGAATGGGGCCAGGTGCTTTTTATTCTCTGACAGATGATATGAAAAAGCCTTCTTGTATGCAATCTCAGCATTTCTGTGCATGCAAGAGAAAAAGTCTGAATTTATACTTAACTTCTCTTGAGCAGGACTGACTGCCATTTTCACTTCTTTTTCCTCACTGGAAAAAGTGGGCCTGGGCCTGATTCTCAGCTGATGTAATCTGGCATTTTGCCACCCAAAGCAATGAAAGTGTATGGGCACAGGGGAAAGACAACAGCTTGGCCGGGGACCCTTGAGAAAGCTCTGCCTTTAAGTGCTACCACAGACTGACATCCATGCAAAGCAAACAGGATGTCCAATTTTAAATCTCTAACAAGCCACATCCTGTAAACTGCATTCTACTCAGCTGACCCAGGAGATAAAATGGTTGGGACTGATCCACAGCCATGATAAGGCTGGTTTGCTTAAATTTACAGCTGAAAATGCCTCCTGAATGGAACTTTATTCTATTCCACCTGCCCCACACCCCACCTCAGGCAGGCAACGAATGAAAATGGTAGATCAGAAGTGAGACTGTTCTCCCAGCACAGCTCAGATGTTCCTGGTGGTTGTGTCTAGGACATTGCCAGCCCCAGAGTAATCATCAGTCTTACCCTTCACTGAACCTGATCTTCGGACAGATAACAAATAAGGAGTTTCCCTTCTAGGGGAAAAAAAAAATCGCTTAATTGCAAATATCCATTTGCAATGAATTAAGAAGATCACAAAGACCTGCCAGCTCATAGCTGTTGAAAGAGGCAGCTTGTTGGTCTTTCACTGCTATTCCACTCTTCATTCACAGCACATCTGCTATTAAGAGACTTTTAAAGCTCATCCAGGTTGTCTGAAGCAATCCTGGCTAACAAACACATGAAAGCTATGTGGGAACATTTGTTGCTTTCAGGTTTACAAATCTGTATCAGTGATGCCATAGTGCTCTGAGGACTGGATTTAGTCCTTAATTTTCATTCACCACAATATTTGCAAGTATGTCCATATGAGAAGCTGCTAATCAGGATCCACAAAGGCCAAATAATTTTGAGTCTATACATGTGTGTGGCTGTGCTTTGTGGCCTAAAAGCCATATTCTTTAATGCTGTATGTTACTAGAAACTTGGAATATTTTTTTATATTAGGAGAAGAAAAGCTGGCATTATCCAAACGTGACTAAAACTGAACAAGATGCACTTTTTGGACTATTCTCCTAGACATAATATCATCACAGCACTCTCAGCACATATTTTGTTGTTCATTTACTTGCAAGACTGGCAGTACAGGCTAAAGGCTTCTGCTGTACTCCAGTTTAGTCTGAAAGCCATGAGGAGGCTGGCAGAAAACTCTTGGTTTCTGACTCCACTCCTCTCCCATCAGTGAAGAGACAGTCCTGTGGAGACTGCTGATATCTCATCCATGAGACAGGCAGAAAAAGCAGGATAGGGAGGATGCAGGAACAGGTGGAATTTTGCTGAAGTCACGTATTTGATCACAGCCAACCCAAGTCCTCAGAGCAGATGCCAGTCCCTGAGAATGACTCCACAGCATTACCTGTAAGTATATTTTAATTGTACAGTAAATTGAGTCTTATCTGGGCCAGGTAAAGCAGGCCTTAGAGCAAAGTCCTACTGCTGGCTGGCTTTGTCCTGCACCAGTATGGATTTCAGCAGGTTGGCTGGTGGCTCGTCACGCTGCATTACTTTGCGTACTGCTCTATAAATTCATTTGTGGCAGACTGTGGGAGAATATGCCTGTTCTTCATAGGCCCTTGTGTGCAAGTGCTCTCAGCTTTCCAGCATAGTAAATTAAACTGCTGGTGGAAAGACACAGATCCTACTCTAGAAGATGAAGTCTTCCAGCTGTTAATGTAAGTCAGATTTTGGGACAGGGAGCAAAAGGGAAAAAAAGAGGGAGATGAAGGGTATGAGACTTGGTGGAAGGAATTTTGGCAGTGGGTTTTGCCCTGACAAGCAGCAGGGTTCCTTGCTAAGGAGATCACGTACCCTGCATGCAGGCCTGGAGTCACGGAGACAGCTGATGAGAGTTTAGTCTTTGCCAGACAATAGCATTGTAGTACACACACCAAGAAAAACTCATCAGATATGAGTGGAAAAGTTACTTTCTGGAGAATTCCCTCATGGAGTCATTACTGAGCCTTCCCACAGCATGCTAGCACATGTGCAAACACATGGACAGAGATTCCTCTTGCTATGAACGATGTCCTATGCCGTGGCATATTCCAGAGTGTCCACCACAAAGTTTCTCATGGACACCATAGCTCCTGAGCTCTCCAGCATTCCTGCCTATAATCTACTTGTTCAGCCATTCCTCAAGAACAGACTCTTAATCCTTAGTGAGGTTAACTACCATCAGAACAATGGTATTTATGGAACTGTATTAGAAAAGGAGGAATGAGCAGAAGGTGCAGGAGGAACTGAGCACAGCCCAGAGATGAGTGACCAAATTCTATCATATAGCATTGATGAGAGGGGATTGTTTTCCACAGCTTTAAGTACATGCCATCAAAAGCAACATAGTCTGCTTTAGAAAAAGCATAGCCAATAGGTCGAGGGAGTAGATCCTTCCCCTCTGCCCAACCCTGCTGAGATATACTCATGGTGCTGGGTCTAGTTCTAGGTTTGCAAAGAAACCTCAACATACTGCAGTGGGTCCAGCAAAACAACCTCAATGATAATTAAGGGATTGAAGCATTTTACATAAACAAGAAGGGGCTGTGAGAGCTGGGACTCTCCAGCCTGGAGAAAAGAAGGCTCAAGAGGGGATTTTATACAAGGGTAAAAATATCTGAAGGGCAGAATAGCCAGCAAAGATGAAACCAGATCCTAAGTAGTGCCCATTTATGGACAAGAGGAAGCAGACGTGAGCTGAAATACAGAGAAGTCTACTTAAAAGTAAAATAAAACTTTTTTTTTCCTGTAAGGATGGTCAAGGAAGAGGTATCCTGGAGAGTCTGTGGAGTATTCATTCTTAGAAATATTCAAAGCCCGAGCTGATGTGGCACTGAGCAACCTGCTGAATTTGACCCTGCTGAGTGCAGCAAGGTCAGACTGGATGACATGCTAAGGTCTTTTGCTTCTGCAGCTCTTCTGTGACATTCTGTCCTTTGAAATAAGGACAGTGGTGCTAAGCCAGCTTGTCTCTCCACAAGGCTATTGGAGTACAAGCAAAATTCCACAAGTGTACAAGCTTTTTCTTCATCGCCTCTTGAAGCAGCAGTCAAAGGAAGTTGGTGTCCTATACTTGGATTTTAGCAAGACACATAACAGCTTGGCTATCTTTACCAACTATCCTTCACTGCTAAAGCCAGCATGCTTTATAGCCAATGATGTTAGCAAACCTGTGCTAAGGAAAAAAGAAACAATTGCAGAATATTTCCAGTCTCAGGCCAGAGGCAGGATGTCCAAGACTGAATCTGTCTGAAAAGTAATTTCCTTCTGATGTAAAAGACATTCTCTTTTTAATTCTCCCTCCTGCAAATACCATTGCTTTCTTATTTACTAAATGGGGCCAAATATCAGCCAGCAGAAAGTGTCCAACATGTCCCACGGTAAGTATCAACTTATACCCATTATGGAAAGCTTTGTGCAGGTCTGTAGAAAATAAGTGGGTCTTAAATGAACATTTTGTAGAAACAAAATAATTCTCTCAGCAATGTCTTAACATTTTCTATGGAGGGGAAAAAAAATCCATGTCTATAATATCTCCATTGAAAGTGTGTAAGAGGCTCTGCTACAGTAGAGGTTGCTCTCTCTCCTTGCTCCCTTCTTATACTTTCATATCTACCTATAACATGGTAATGCAGTTGTTTATTTCTCTAAAGAAATTGTTGCTAAATGATTGTGTGAAGTGTCAGTTCTCTCACATGGTGTCTTAGCTGACACTCCAGTTGTGGGTGCCTCTACCCTCACAGAGCAGAACAGGGTTGGTTCAGGAGTATTCCTTACATAAAGGAATCAGGAAAATCTGTCTCTTTATAAAGAAGGAAGATACAAATGCAAATGAAGATGTCTTCTGTGACAAAGGAGACTAACAGCACCCAATGTCTGGCTTGTACAAGTGATTATTAGCACTTTTTTTGTGCATTTCCAAATGCAGAATAGTTGCTATTCACACAAATAAATGACGATAAGGTTTACTGCTTATTATTTATATCATTCATTTCTAATACAAACTATGGAATACAGGATATAGGGAAATATTATAAAAAATGTTGCAAGATTACCAGAAAAGCAGATGAACATTTCTCATACAGGAATATAGAATAATAACAACTATAATAAGTTTGAAAAGCCCCAGGTAGTGTGCAAACAATAAAATGCTACAAAAGTAATAAATCCACAAGGTTATTAGTACAAGAACAATGATGCAAATGGTTTCAAGTCTCATTTGGCTTTGAGCATTTTCTTCTAGGTCAGTGATTTGAATAAGAAGTAGGCAAACACTGCAGAAGATTTTGTGTAAATATTTGTTTAATGGTTTTAATGAATTCACTTAGCTTGTGTTTATTTTCCACTAATATTGTAGTGCAGTGGTTCCCAATCTACTGCCTATTATATAAAGCCTGATGCCATAAATGGGGAAGATGGATCAACCAGGCCATACACCCTTGTCACAGTGAATGTGCTTTGTGGCAAGTTCATGAATATGATTCATTTTAAACAAATATTGGCAAATTGGTCAAAGAAATCCAATTCTGTATTTTTCACATGAGAATTTGTACCATATGCTTTGGATATGGGAATAGGATACATTTATTCTGTCCAGGAACAAGCTTGTACACTGAATCATCACTAAGCCTGGGAATTAGCATTTCAACTTCAAATATTCAGAAAAAGAATGTAATTCACAGATATCTGTTTTTTTCTGAGAGTTATTAGAAATAAATATAGGAACATTGATATTTTCACAAACTATTAGTAAAAACAGAAATATGCAAAATACATTTAACAGCTGATGCACAATTGCTGACCAGACATTTTATTACATTTTAGTTATTACTTTCAATACACACTGTTCAAAAATGGATCCTAATATGCAATGCCTGATGGGAATTCACAGACATCTATGGAAAGAGTTTAGCTCAGCTTCTACAGGAACAGTCTCACAAAAACAGCACTGCAAATGCAATCTGCACTGCCTGGCAATATAGCAAGGAAGCCATGGGGAGGCAACAAACCTCACTTAAATGTTTACTCCCCCCCTCTTTCACATGGCTGTTGGATAACAAACTGCTGAAGCACCAGTGTTAAGTAGGACTTAGGAAGGCAGGGAACATGGGTAGTGCTGTTCTAGCAGAGTGGCAACACACCTCCTTTAAATATATTGTGTTGCTCATACAGGCTGTTACCAGGCTAACGTGTAATAAATTCTTCCCTTTTCCTAAGGCAGCACTATCCAATTCAGTTTCAGGTTTAACAATGTCCAAGTTCATTACCCAGCTTCATCCCACCACCTGTCCTGTGGATTCTTGCCCAGCAAATTTCCTTTCAGAATTTCATCTCTTCACCATCCAGTGTGGTTAAGTTTTTGCTGGGAAGTGAATGTTTCCAAGGCTGGAAAGAAAATGGTAGTGAAGCTCCTGCTAAAATAAATCTTCCTGAAGCCAAGGATACTGGAAAATGAACGACTAATGTCTAACCTACTATGTTGGCCACAATCCTGGGTAAAAGAGCTACAGGAATATCCAGAAAGCAATAACCTGATGATACAATTCTAATCAGGATTTTGGATGCAGAAACAGTAATAAAACTCACCCTTCCCATAATCACATGCAATTTATTAACCACAGTGGCTAAAGAAAGCCTTTTGTTTCTGTGTTGTTATAAGAACTGCTGTGGTATAAGCATGTATTTTAAAAGGCCATTAGTTGCTGCTAAAACATTGGTTTCTCAAATAAAGGAATCCTTCTCTCAGTTTATGAAACTATAAGACTTTCCCAATTTTAAATAATATTTTTACAGACTTATAACAAATCTGATGGTTGCCAAGAAAAGACAGTTCAGTCTATTTGGAGAATACCAATTCAGAAACAGATGACAATGTAAGGAGCTAAGTATAGTATCCATATCATGACAAACCTACCATTCTTCACAAAAAATCTTGTGTCTTGTAAATTATGTCCATCAAAAAAATAACTGGACTTTATTTCATTCTGATGTAAATTCATGTAGAAATCATACATGGATAAAAATCAGTATGATTTGGCTGAGGCATGGCACTATGGAATTGATTAAAGGCTTGAGGTGTATTTGGGCTGGTGACTAGGACATACACGTGGATACCTGCATAAAGCCAACACTGAAGTACATCAGGCTGCAATTTGGGAAATGCCAGAGTCAAGTTGATCTTGGAAATTCCAGATTCAAATTTCCTGCCAGGTGAGCAGGTGAAACACCAGATGACTACAGCACTTCAGATATTCCATTCTCTGGAAGGCAAGTATGTATACATATACATATAAATGCATACATTACTTCTATGTGGGAAAAAATGATGTTACATTTTGAAAGAAAAATGCTGTATTTACTTCCAAACCTCAAGGGCTGTGAAGGAAAGAATGTTACATCATCACAGACCCTTCCAGACAGCCCTTTCCTCCTCTGGCCCCCACCAATTCCTACCCAGATGTTGGAGTGCTACCCTCCCACAGGAGAGCAGTCTTTCCTGCTCTCTCTCTGTCTTTGTAATGGTTTTCCCACACTCTGCCTTCTGTTCACTGTTCCACTCCTCTTGGACTTGGCCAAGACAATTGTCTGGTCTTCAGACATCCCAGTCTCATGGTCCTTGTTCACTAGGTTGTTTTTCTTTCCTTTTAACCTCCCATTATTGACACAATTTCTCCAGCCCTACAGGTCCTATTCCCTTCAGTCCTAGCTCTACTCTTCTTCCTCTCAAATTTTATGGTGTCTTTTGCCTTCTCCTCTCCCCAGTTTTCTTCTTTGAATACTTTTCATACCTCATACTGCAAGACCCCCTTGATCAGACACCTTTAGCCTTTGGCTAACTGCCCATTTATTTTCCCAGGAGACTGAAATCCCACAGATTCAAATCGTAGTGGTTCTTGCTAGACCTTTCCCTTGCCCCACCTCCCAGCTTCTGCCCATTGCAGCATTTTTAGCACATTGTAGCCCTATGGTCACGAGATAAATGCCAGTCACCCACAGCTACCACCGGACTGTAATTAATGTGAGAGAAAACTTCAACAGAATTAATTTGCAGTAAGTACCCAGAAAAACATGTTTCATTTATATTGAGTTTCAGGATGACAGTACATGGAGGCGTAAGGAAAGGAGGAAAGGCAGATTAACTAAAAATTCTTCTCCATACAATAACAATTGTTAAAAGGAACACATGGGCAAAGCAGAGAAGGGAACAGATTTTACCCTAGCCCTGTTCTAGGAAATGTCTGAGCATTCCATTCGAACAATAATCATAAGAAGTGATAATAACAGATTTTTGGATCCACTGAACACAGAACTTTTCAGGCCACAAAGTAAAAATTTGAAAAATTATTTACAATAAAATGACTGTTTTGCCATGAGGTGTGTTTGGCTTACCAGCTTGGACGCACTGGTCATTGTGTGTTTGCAAGTATGGAGCTTTAAAATTTATTTTTCGTTCTTTGCTTGATTTGATTTGTGTTTCTTTTTATTATATATCACAATACTACTGGCATGATGGTAACATGTTTGAAAGTTCCTCATATTTCAATGTTCTTGCCAAGCCCATCATTCTTCAACTTGTAGGACGTTGTCCGTGCCCTCTCAGACTCAGGAGGAACAAGGCCACTGCTGCTCTCAGGACCACAGTTTCTGCTGAGGCTCAAGTACAGCAGAAAACAGACAGTCTTACTGGCATCAAAGAACACACTATCTGCTACTGAGACTGAAGATTCTTCCTTCTGCATTAATTAGGTTTGTATTGGTGCTCTTCACGAGACATTCTTGGATTCTAGAACTTTCTACAACACGTGCATGGTGTTGCACATGGTACCCGCAGAGTCTGCAAACCTACAGATTATGTTTCCTCTGCTCTGCCAAAGACAGATAGCTACCCATTTCCCCACTAAGATGATAAAATTGGAATTCTAGTGGCTGATACAGAGAACTGTTTGAATTTTAGGAGAAAAATGTATATTTGTTGAGGGTGAACAAGAATTTTGTGAAAACATGCTGTTTGATTAAGGAGCTGACTATGATATCAATTATCAGCTATGACTGACTCAATTCTACCATTTCAGATATAATCACCAGCAGTCAGACCTGGCAGCTGCGGTGCATTCCTTTGCAGCAATATAGCTGTGTATAAAATAATGATATTTTGGATTACCCAAGCAGCTGGACTGCAAATCATAGCTGGAACTGAAGAAAGTAATACACATTTAATTTAGAGCAAATATGGCATTTCAAAGTACACAAAAGCCTCAGTTTTAGCAGAGGTAACCAACATCTTGTTCCAGTATCACTTCTCTTCCTCCTAAAGAAATAATTTCTAAGGTTCTGAAAAATAGGTCATAACCACTTTATCAAATGTGCGTGGGACTTTGCGGCCAAAGTCTTATTAAAAAAGCAATGAGGCTGATATTTAACCACCATAAGTGAAGCTTTCCTATGAGAAATTCTGTAAGTTTCCCAATCTCTATTTATTCACACACCATGGCCAAATGATGTCTTCAAGTTAAGATCCTTATAGATAGAATTGATTAGTCCAGTGCTTGGCAGCTACATGGATCAATTTTCTTCTTTTTTTTAATTTTTCTTTTTCCTTTTTTTGACATATGGAAATGTTAAGTATTGGAATTATTTTGGGCTAGCCTCAAATGAAACATTAATTATGTTGGGGAATTCATTAGGTCATTTGAAAAGGATTTTCTTTTTTAATGGAGTATTTGGCCTGCTATAGGATATAATGATCCTAATAAAGCATGGTTGCAAAATGTTAATTTCAGAATATCATAATTAAGTTAAATGATAAAGCCAAGAAGCTCCTGGAGATGTCTGCCTACATGAGTTGTATGTAACAGGCACAGTAACAGGGTCATTATAGAAAAAGGTCTCAAATCTGTTTGCAGCTGCTTGGATTCAGCATTTCTGGTGGAGCCAGCTTTTCCTCCAGTCTTTTCACTGCAGTGCCTTTGGTAGGTGAGGAATGAGGCTCTGCCACAGGCATAGCTGCTTTCTCTTACCAGAGACCAAAGCAGCTGCAGAGCAGTGGAACCATGGGAGAGCAGATCTGTCCCATCATTATTTAAGTCCCAGGAAGAATGGCAAAAGTGGCAAGGGTAAAATATCTTAAAGAGAGAGAGAAAGAGCAACCTGCTTCCCAACGTCGGCTGAACGCTGGCAAGAAGCCAATGCTGTCAGACACATGGAGCGCTCCCAAGGACGACATGGGATGACAATTCTGTGTCTGCAGCCCATCCATCCTGGCAGCACACAGGCATCTGTGCATTCCATGCACAGGAATTTTTGTAGCAGCAGTTGGAAGGGGGATTAAATAGGTGTCTGATTCTGAGGTACATAGGAAGGACATAAAAAAGTATAATGATATAAAGTTAAGAAGGCAGCAATGTGAAAGGAATGAGAAAGGAATAGGGCAAATACTACAGAGCTTTTCAGGTCCTCTTTCCCTCTGAACTTAAAAGGAATTACTCTAAGGTGGAATCAATGCTTGACAATGAAAATAAGAAAAGAAACAAAAATTGCTTACTCTGGGCAACATCCATGGATATCCAGATAAAAACTCAGCATTTCCACTGTCTTGTATGCTTCAGATGTTTTCACAGAGGCAGAGATATGCCACGTGTTTTCATCTGTGCTTTCCCTATTGTATTTCAACATCATTAGAAACTGAATTAAGCTCAAATGGAATTTAAAGCAATGGAAATTTGTCTAGACAGGATTTAACTATATCTATTAACTCAATGGGACTTTCAGATAGCAAAATAACAGTTTGAAAGTTCCCACAAAGAAGCAGGAATGACACTTTTATTTGGGTTCACAACTTTTCTATTTCAAAAAACACTGAACAGACAGAACACTTTTGGAACAGGATACTTAGTCTAGTCAGAAAACATAAAGGTTGTTTTCTAATAAGTAAAAATTGTATTCTTATTTACATATTTATATTTTTTGGCCACAAATTCCTACACATTTTATTTTCAGTCAAGTGAAAGGACTTCTTAAAATGTATCAGATTTGTTTAGTCGCCTACTTCAGGCTCTGAAGGGAATGAAACAGCTGCAAGAAGACAAGTGACTTTTTCCTTTCTCTAAAGCAAGTTCATGAAGTAGGTTTTTCACTGGATTTATCTGGAGCTGGATCTTGATATGGCCTAATGGAATGAGTACACTCTCTACACCCAAGATGGAAAGCATAGCATAGAACAGGACAGACTGTAATGTAGCAATACGTTTCCAATGTATCTCTACACACCTTGTAGCTTAGGAAAGACAAAGACGGAGAAGCCACTGCCAAAATGCCCCTGGAAGCACCAGTGCTTTGGAGCTTTCTGCTACAACTGCAGGAAGAGGGGTTGCACGCATCTCTGCAAATCGGGATCACCAGGCTGACTCCTCCACTGCCTGTCACTTTTTGGATCTTGTCATCAGCACCTGATTGCTGGTCATGCTTTGTTCATATAGCTGTGATCATTTCCTTTCTTAAAATAGTGCTTCAAACTGAGTCTGCACACCTCTTATGAGTGACTCCACAGATTCATTTAGCATCTGCCACTGACTTTCCTTTTCTCTGCTGCCCCAAGTAGCTCAAGTTGTGCTAAATCTTGTAAATCCTTTCTCTCTTTGTTATGCTTAATTATATAGCTGTCAATCTTAAAACACACAAAAGAGGGAAATTTGAAAACATTCTGGGATTTGTATTATACTGTTGAATGAACTAGGTTTTTTCCTATTGCATGGGAAAGACAGATTTAAATGAACTTTTCACAGACAAAAAGATGGGTGGGTCTTTAACAAGAAAGAAAAGAATTGGCAGGTGTATAATTCTTTTACTACTTCTACTTTTGTTACTTTCCTTCCTTATTGTCAGTCTTCACCCTCTCCACAATCCAGTTAAAATAATAATAATAATAATAATAATAATAATAATAATAATAATAATAATAATAATAATAATAATAATAATAATATTTCAAGCTTCGTCTTTCTATCCTAACTTTGTGGAAAGAACTACAGCATCCACACACATATACAAAGAGATGCTTTCTCTGAACAAAATTATCTGCTGCTAACCACACATCTCTGGACACGCACTGGAGTTGAGGACTCTGCCACATGACTGAGCTATATCTCAGTTACAGCAGCTTAACAAAGTTGGGTCAGTCAATGGACCTGGTAAAGTTGTCCAGTCCATACAGTTAATCTGCCTCTGTTGCAAGGTAAAATGCATCAGCTTAAGTCATCATGACATACAGGACCCATTATGACAGCCCTTATGACAAATGGTAACTGTTTATTCCACAGTAACTTGAGACATTTGCTCCAGTTAATCAAGGGGAAAGAAAATGTCAGGAATGCAACAACTGATCAGAGAATAGTCTGCTGTTACTGCTGGTGAAGAGACAGACAACTGAAGAAAAAAGAAAAATCTTATTTAGCTAGTGCTGCTGAAATCAGACTTGTGCAATATCTGCTTGCTGGGAGGCTTGGCTATGACCATGAAGAATACACTCTGACAGAGAAAGAGCACATGAATAGGAATGTACACAGCAGGACCACAAAGAGACTAAACTAAAGCCAGTCATGCCATGGGATCAACATTGCTGCTGCTCAGTGTGCGATGCCCACAATAAGCAGCATCGTGTGGCTCTAAAAACAGAGGGAGCACAACAGAACTGAGGGGCAGTATGGAGTCCTGTGGCATCAGTGATTGTGGAGAAAGAGGTAAAATGAGCAGAAACACCATTTCTAACATTTACGTTAGCATTTCCAGTGTGTGAGATCTGACCCACGCAGAGACAAATCTCTTATAAGAACATATTTCCTATGATCACTCAGAAAATAATCAATGGGAATAGTTTTAATCCCTTTAGACACAAGTTTTCATTTTCTGAATGCCAGTGATATGAGGCACCTTAACATCCAGTCACGTGTTCAAATGTACTGTGCTTTAGGCATCCTGAAGATACAGCACTTTGTGTTGAATTAATAAAATGTTAATGCAGGAGGAAAGGTGCAAATGGAAACCTTAACCTGTTGGATGAAAGTTACTGTCTTGTGATCTTACTTCAGCCTATTTTCCCTTTCCCCCAAACTCATCTGCATGTGTGAAGAGAACTGAGTATAAAACACAAGTGCTCAAACCTTATGACCTTCACAATGATGTTGTGAGGTCTGAGAGCCCACAAAAACCAGGTCTTCATTTGGGACAACATTTCATGTGGTGATTTGGTGTTTCCCCTCAGCAAATCCTTTCTCTACTCCTGGAACAGCCTTTAAGCTGCATCTTAACTTTCAAAAGGTTAAACTACTTTCTGACAGCTGCTCATGTCTTCTTCAAGGAACTCCTTGAAAGTTTATTCTTGGGACATTGATTTGTTGCTATTAAAACATAATGGGCTTGTGTTTGTTGTAAGCTAGGTAGTCTGTTTAAAACTATTCCCACTCTTGGGAGTTGTAAATAAAACGTAATTCTTGCAAGGGAGCTGTCATCCAGAAATCATGCACAGAGCCTTTCCAGATGATAAAAACAACATTTCTAAGACATGAAGGACAAAGATGACTTACAAGAAATACATACAGCCCAGAGAGTGACTCAGAGATGGCAGAACCAGGGTCCAGAATGAGAGAGCACTGGCAGTATGTTGTACTTTGTGCCTTGGTCATGAAGACAGCAGCTTCCCAGGCTTTGTACACCACTTCTCCAGCTATTCTGGCCTCCTTCAAGCAGACCTGAACTGACATGCAACCCCTTCTGGCCAAAGTGCCTAACCCAAACATTGATTCTGGAAGTTATTCCATCCATGACTTAATAACAGCAACATAATTATGGTTACCCACTGCTTTCTGTTTGCAAGTTTATATCTGCAATGATCTCTCAAACTCAGTCTGAAGCCTATCCTCCAGATGTCCCCAGGCAGCCTGAAACCACTGCTACTTAGGCAATAATAAAGCTCCCTTTTCTCCCCTTGCAGGATGCTATATTCCCCACACCAGCTGTTTCATTCATCCACAAAACATCCCTTCTCAAATAAAATCCAAGCAATTTTGGAGCATGGTGCTGAGCCACTCGCCATGTGCCTGGAGAAAGACATGCCTCACTCTCTCTTGCAGCACACTTAAATGGGCAGCTGTCATGACACAACCAAACTCCTTATCCAAGTCTGCCACCAGGCATTTTTGTACCTCAGAGAGTTCCACAGGATTGTTCACAAAGAACAGTTTAGTTTGTCTGATCCAGCTTAGGACTTTTGCAAGGCATTGGGCCATGCATTGATGTCCTGTTATAGTTAACTTGTTGTAAGACAGAAACCACACTAGACTCCTGGCTTTGCTCAGTTGCCTCAATTAATATAGATATACATATACACATTTAATATAGCACAGAGTGTACATAAAGTATATACACATACTTTATGTATATATCACCTTTCCATACAGTTTACTGTTACACACACTTGGTTCTTCTGCATCTCAGACAGATCAAGAGGGATTTTTTCCCCTCAAGAAAGGGGAATATTTGTGTATCTAACCACATTGCTGCTGCCCACTTCACTGAGTTATTGCTTTTATCCTCTCAGCTCACAAAAGTGTACTACCTAGCAAAAAAAACAGCAGACACAGAATTTGGGAAAGAGGGGTGAGTAGTCCTCTCATCTATATTGGAAATAAAATCCCTGCCTACTAAATCATAATGAGTGTATGGATCCATTGCCAAAAGAGAGAAAAAAGTCAGATTTATGCTGCTTTGTTTTCTCCTAGTGGAAATATTGAGCTGATTGAACATGAACTTCTAAAAATAAATTTGAGCAAATCCCACCAGTATTGTTACAGACAGACTCCAACTTCTGTAAAGAAACTGTTGGCTTTTCAGTCCCCCATATTTCATGATCTTTCTCCCAGTGGGTGGGAAACACTTTGCTTACAGTAATGCCTCCCATGCTATAGCAAATCTGCCAGCTGTCTCAATGTATGCAAATGGAATTATGTGCTGAAGCTTACACTGCCCTTTCTGGGGGGCTGATCTTTGGCTGTGAATGGCCTCTGACTTCTGACACAGCAGGCAGAAAGCCTTGCAAATTTGCCAGCAGCTCTACCCAGTCACTTTTAATTGGAGAATACACAAAAAACCTTACTCCTACCTGAAACCTGTGTATCATTACACTTTGCAGTGCAGGTGGGGCTACAATGTGGGGAACTCACCTTGCTTAAGGTAAATTTATCATTCAGCAGCCCCTTGCTGTTGAAATAAGGAGGCTTACTCTCATATTAGTTACTAAGGTAGATTGGAGGCACAAATCATGGACATTGCTAGCCAAGGACCAACCTAAGCATGGCAATGCTGGTTGTTGAATAAAGATCTCCTGTGTCCCTCCTGTACTTCTTATGCTAAGGCATGCAGCCTAGGAAAGTTAAATTTACTTATTTCCTTCCAAAGTCTTTCTTACTGTTTATCAATTCCATCCAGTGAACACAGTAGATGTTCACTGCATTTTACTTGTCCTCATAAATACTAGCCACAGGTCTGCCAAAAAATAGCTTTATCCAAGTGAAAACCAGGTGCAGTAGAAAAGAAACTTCTGGGAAGCTTTAAGAATTATTACTGCCCAGGTTGAAAAGGCATCTTCAGCTTATAGATTTACCACTCTTATGCCCTTCTGAAAAAAATGGATTTGTTTGCTTATAAACAACACATTAGGCAGAATATTAGTATACTTACAAGATTAGGCATGCAGAAAATAGCTTCAAAATTAGATTTGTCAATAAATACTTGGAGAACAAGAACAGCATTTTGGTCATAAGTTGTCCTGGTGGATGTTAGTCACATTTCTATCCAGAGATGAAGGATAATGAAGGTCATTGCTGTATACCTTGATTCAAAATGAAGGACTTTGTTGAATTGAAGTTACAGCCTGCAATGATATTGGAGGTGAACCTTCAAGCAATCTCTCCTGCAGACCAGGGGCACAGTTGTCAATGAACAACCTGGTGCTCTTGGCACCACGGCCCCTTCTGAGGGCAGGCCAAGCTCTTGAGGAAAGACACACCATGCTGCCATTTCTGGCTACATTTCAGAGTGTGTGGAAGCCCTCTTTCTAAACCCCAAGTGAAGTAAAAAAACCCAACGTCTCACCTGCAGCAGCTATGACAGGAGCTGAGGAAAGTTGTGCAAAGCCAGCTCCCTCAAACCGCCCACCAGGGCACCCTGGAGGAGGCCTCGGCTTGCTTGCATTTCAGTGCACCATCAAAGAGCACAGATAATGCAACTGTTCAGCATTTACGTTCAAGTCACTCTCTTCCACACCATCCAGAACATTTTGCCACTGCCTTTGGTGAAGCTGAGTTCCTTCATGGCCCTAAACTAGATTCTGTGAGTATTATGGCGCTCATTAAGCAGGATCATGTACTGGGGCTTCTGGACAGGCCCCCTAACAGCCACCGTGGATATAAATCCAAGAGCACACATCCTGTGATAGATCCTAGGCACACAATGCATGCATTTAAAACCAAACAAAACCCACACAGGCTCGAGAAGCACTCCTTTGGGAGTCTTTCTTCCCTGTACCTCTTGATAAACATCTCTTTTTTCCCCCCCCCGCCATTGACTAGCACTGACCTTTGCAATATTTGTCAGACCTTAGAATCAGATGTTCAAAAATATGTAGTAAAATTGTCAAAAGTGTTTGTGCTTGCTGCAGCATCGTCCATTCCCTGAGTATAAGTGTGATTAACAGATGGGATGGCTCTGCTCACACTAACGTGCACTGCCTGTGCTTTTACCTCCTCCAGGCTATAAAACTATGATCTTCACACCCCAGCTTTCTGTGCAAGTCTGAGGAGTTCCATTTTTCAAAATAGGCCTGTAACTTTTAAATATTTGCTTTTGACTTAAAGCTAAATAAATCAAGTCATAAAGCAAGTAAAATGCAACAATTTGCCTCTCTTGTGTCAACAGAGAGCTAAAAGGCCTATGCTCAAAGAGAAGGATGATGTTTTAGTTCTTTTCTCCCAGTGACAGAGAAATGGCTCTTTGTGTATTCTGTCAGGAAAGTCTACCCGAGTCACACCTCATTTAAAATCATCTGGACTATGAAACTCAAATTGGCTGCCAAGGGAAGTGCAAAAGCTAGGAAAATAAGTGAAGTCCTCAGAGCTCCTGGGGAAAGCATCAAGTATTTGGAAAATAAACAAAACCCAAAAGATAGAGATTCGCTCTAGACCTATGAGGAGGAATTACCAGAGGCCTTTTGTCCTACAGGGTTTGTCCTTGGCATCAGCCATAGACACCTGATGGAAATTTTGCAAGTTTTCAGAAAACACAGAGGACCATGATGTTTGAAATGAGGGTTGCCCCGCCTAATGCTTGTCCTCCAGTGCCATGATTTAGCACATGTACAGCTACAGCAATTGACACCTGCAAGCAACCAAAATGCAGATTTAACTCAGTGCAGGTCAGGTCCCTGATAGTTAAACTTGGAGGGAAATATCTATCAATCATTAAGGCAATTATTTTCATGTAAGACAAAATCCTGAAGGGTTCACACAGTCTTTCTCAGATAAATGTCTGTCCTGAAATCACTAGAAATTTTAACCAAAATTATTCAGCTTTTCAAATACAGGGGGCATGAAATAAACCAGCTCTTCAAGGCCTGATTAAATACTTCTGCCTTCATTGAGTTCTGATTTTGTTTCCATCTAATTCACAAATCCTGATATTTTTCATGTATTGCCTTTTAGAGGACTAACATATCTTGCCATTAGTGGGAAGGAGTTTAATTTAAAGCAATATAAACAGTGCTGCACAGCTGAACTAAAAGTAGTGGTAATTAAAATGCATCTGCTATGATGGAATGCATTTTAATAAAGATCTTCAAAATGACATTAGAAGTCATGCATAAAGTTTTATTCCTTATGCATGGAGTAACATCAGAAATAATAAAAATCTTGGCAAAAACAGGAGACATGGCATTTGTAAGCCTGATGGAACTATAGTATTGCAAAAATTTTATTGCAACAACAAAAAGACAAATATCCCTCCGTGATAGCCTTTTTTCATTTGAATCAATTTAGTCTAAATTGCTTTTTCTTCTGTTAAAGGTCATTCTTTTGTAAAGTGATTTTTATAATTGTTGTCATTCTAGATCATTTATGTCAAGTTTTGGCTAGATTAATCTTGAGAGCATCACTCTAATGGATAATTAGCTAATAGAGTAATATAACCATTCAGGCACAATACTTACTCAGAGGACTGTCTACAGCACAAAACAAAAATTAGGCAGAACTTCCCGCCTTTAGGTGTGCAGCTATCTGTACTGATCTCTACTCCAAGGTCTTTGAATGAGTGCTGTCACCCTACTGAATCATTCTGTCCATAAATTATTCTCCACAGATTTTTTACTTTGGCTATGTGTGTCAGAAACAAGGCATTCTTTGAATTGTTCTGGGAAGCAGGCAAGGACAAATGTTTCCACAAGGTTGAAATGGTCAGCTGGTCCTCTGAGCTGATTTCCTGTTTAAGTATTTAATCCACAACATAGCAAATAGGAACTCCAGGAAGGCACATCAAAAAGCCAAACAAAATTAAATCAGCATACTCTGCCTGCCAGCTCTCTTCCTGACCTGTGTGTATTTGGCTGAGTCTACCAAGTACAGTAGCTGAGTGTTCAGTATGAGATGTGAAATCATGGTATGACAAAATTCTCCCTGGATCTGAGAATGGAAGTTGCCACAATCCTGTCCTCATTTATGCTATCAGCTCACTGGGACGTCCAGAGAGGCATTCAGTCTTTCTGGGGCTCAATGTCTGATGCCATTTTTGACAGTATGACTTTGCCTGGGCCCAGAGGTATCTGTGATAAGCCTTCAAAAATCTCAGTTTCTGCAAGGTTTCATATCCCCTCTGAAGATGAAGTCCCCTGCTCATAATTGGTCACCACCTGGTAATCTGCCCATTGTTTCAATTGCACTGCAGATGTGCATCCAAGGCAAATACACTAGGAGGTATCTTCAAAATTAGCATTTCTCTTTCATATGCAAAACCTGGAAATTAAAACTGCTCCACTTTAAACTGCACAGAGATGTTTTGCCACTTTTTACTTGATTTCAGAGACAAACTCATTGGAGCCAAGTAACTGGGTTTTTGTGGCAAGGTTTTGGTAGCAGGAGGGGTGCTACACGGCTGCCTTCTGTGAGAAGCCACTGGAAGTTCCTCTTGCAGCTCTGTGTGGAGCTCAGACTGGAGCAGCCTGTTCTGGAGAGACTGCAGTCTGTAAAAGGGACCCACACTGGACAAGCTCATGAAGAACTGCCGCCTGTTGGAGAAGTTTGGGAAGGACTGTTTCCTGTGGGAGGGACCCCAAGCTGGAGCAAGGGAGGAATGTGAGGAATCCTGCCCTGAGAGAGAGTGAGCAGCACAGATGATGTGGTGAACCAGCTGCCAGAGGAGGTAGAAAATCTGGGAGTGAAACTGTGCTTGGGAAGAAGGGAGGAGTGCAGTAAAGGCCTTTTTGGATTTGGTTTTAGTTACCTTAATCCTACTTTGATTTGATTGGTAATAAATTAAATTAATTTTCCCCACATCAAGTATGCTTTGCCTATGACAGTAATTGGTGAGTGATCTCCCCCTGACCTTATTTCGACCCACAAGCTTTTAATTTTATTTCCTCTACCCTGCCCAGTAAAGAGGGCAGTGACAATGTGGTGATGGTGGGCACCTGCTGTCTAGCCAGGATCAACCTATCACAAATAGAAAGACTGAAAATAACATGCCATGGTTCTCTGAGTATTAGGGTAGTAATTTCTGGCCACATATGGACTCCTTGTGGTGGCCATTAGTACAATATTTCTTATTGTACTCCATACCCTTATACAGGGTGGATCAAGTGCTAGCTGAGGCAGTTCCATGTTAAAAAAAAACCCAAAAAATTTTACAAGGACACTGATGACTCCATTTTGAGATTTTTTACCATCAAACTGCACTGGGCACTGGATTAATCCTTAAGCAAGTTAAGAGCTCAGTTCAGCAATGACTTGAGCTGTAAATCAGCAAATAATCTCACTGAAGTGAGCAATACCATTTTGTGCTCATGGCTATGCACTAAGCCAGGCACTTGATCCCACCCCTATCAGAGCACACCCTGGCATGCCTGGCTTTATGTGCTGGGCCCAGCCTTCCCATCAGCAACACTCTATTGTCAATCAGTGCACTTGGATGCATGACTTTTTGCTAACCTTATAAAATGTCATTTTTATTTTTTCTACTTTAAATTCTGTTATTTTTTCCACTCTGCCTTCTGGTTTTTGAACATTGTGAGAGCATTTTGCACATGTTTTTTTACTTTCCCAGTAACCACAAGGGTTCAAATGATGCTATTTTTGGTTATAGTGGTGTTTAAGTGAAAACTGGGGATCCTATCCAGTTGCCCAGTTTCAAAGGCTGGGGTTTTAAGAAAAACAACAATAAATGCCACAAAGCCTGTGATGAGATCATGACATCTGACAATACAGAGTGTGATAGCTGTGAAAAAATTGTGTTATTCTCTGTCACACTGGTAGGAGATAAAATCCCAAAACTTTATTAGGGACCACATATTTTGTTGCTCAGTATTTCCAACACAGCTACCACAAAATTCTCCTCTAGCTGGGGGTGGGCTGTTTCTGACCCTTTGGGTAGCCATATTTTCTCATTTATTTTTCACTTCCCTTCCTTCTAGGACCTACTTAGCCTGTTTCCCACTTTTACATTAAGAAGACTGAAGAGTTATCAAAACTTCACCTTCCTGCCTGTCCATAACCGCATAAATTCATCAAACCCATAAATTCAAGGCAGCAGCAGTGTGTACATCCTGTCTAAATGTAAAGAGCTTTCAGCTTTCTGGACATGTAGATTGAGTTTTTTTTGGTTTGGTTTTTTTTTTTTTTCCCTACTGGACTGAACGATGTTGAGATGCTGCCACCTTCTGATAGACACTTGAGCTGCCAGTGGGCTGCAGAAGCACATTCCCCCATTTCCTCCAGACTTGTAAGTTGATTTATACTGATCCTCAACTGCATTGCTGCAATATATAACATGACAAGTTAAACGCAGTGCCTGCCAAAAAATCTTGATAGGCTCAGCTTTTGTGCAGAGGCACTTGAAAAGACCATTACTGCTGCCATCCAACTAAAGTATGCTCAATATTTTTGACAGTGAATTATCTGAACAGCAGTTTATCTCAATGTTCACTTGGTGTTATAACAATTTAAAGATTAAAAAAGATGAGAGATAGAAAAAGAAATAAAAGGAAAACCTGTTTTTTCCAACTAGAGAAAAGTGGAATTACTTTTTCTGTGAATTTTAGATCCATTCTGTACTTGCTCCCAAATGCATTTCAGAGCACACACATATCAGTGGGCTGATAATTAACATAGTTGTTGATCACATTTAGTTTTTGTCATTTCTTGTCAAGATCTAATGTCTTCAAAAATCCACCCCTGGTTGTATCTTCTCAGAGATAGCTTGTGTGAGATCAAGGCAGTGGCTTCAAAACTGAACCAGTGAGGAACAGATCTGAGTTTCCCATCTGCCTCTCTGTAAGGCCGTGTCCTGCCCTCTGAACCTCTTTAGAAGATACAAAATCAATAACTGTATGACTGCTGCAGTAATACAATGCAGAGCCCCATCTCAAGAAAGCATCATTCTCACTCACTCCTTGTTTTTTGCACCTTTATGCTCAGGAGAGCAGAATATATTTTCCACCACTCTATTTCTGTAGACCAGAAGTCACCTCTGGTTGCAATGCCAAGGCTGTCCTAAGACCATTCTCAAATCTGAAAATTGACAAAAAGATCCTTCTGCTTATTTATGTGATCAAGTACTTGCAACTAAGTAAACTTTTCTAGCTGAAATGTATTATTTAGGAGATAAGGATTTGAGTCAAATAAGATGTTTTGCAAACTCTTGTAAATTTCATCAAATTATTCTGGCTTCATAATTAAAATAATTGTTGTAATAATCAGAATACTTTGGGCATTTTCTAAACCTGAGGCTTTGATTTACCAATCCACAATTATTTGCTAATCTTAGTTTTCAAAGAAAGTTAAAACTTCAGAAAGTTATTTTTTTCAGTTACGCTGAAATCCTCATCTTATTTTTGTTTTCTGAAATTCCAGCTGAACCAAAAAAAAACCGTGTTGTTTCCTACTGAGCACTCAAAAGCACCTTAGCCAGAAACTATCAGCAATTAGTGGCTTCAAGGTAAAACATCCCCAAACCCAGAAAACTCCAAAGCAAGTAACGTGATGGGAGCAACACCACAGTGTGCCCTCTCTGGTTGGTGAGACATGGCCAAGGATAAAAAGTCAGGAGGTGTCACAGGTAGCATGGTGCCTCAAAGCTGTGTGCTGGGGGCAAGGGCTAAACCAGAAACTGGAATGTGGACTTGTAGTGTTCCTTAAGCTGCTGCTAAGAGGTCTGTCAAACCCAAAGAGGAGGGCAAGTCCCATGTCATGTGGCTTAAGTTACTTAGGCAGGATCTGCACCTCTATATTTAGGGGCCCATAAATCAAAAGGAGTGGCAGATTATTGGCCTGAGCTACTTATTATGATAGATGCCAATCACTTTGATATTTAAGACAAGAAAGTTCAGCTTCATTTCATGTTGGAAAGTGTTTCTGGTGGAGAAAAAACATAGCATGTGAGTTAAACAAAGCTCACTATACCAAACTCTGCCAGAGTGTCTTTATGCATTCATACATGAATGTTTCACTACTCCAGCAATTGAACACTTTCTTTCCTCTACCATAAACATTACTCAGGGATGTTATAATTCATTTCACCTCTCTACTGGATAAAACTGATCCATTCTTCAAGCCACTTGTGGTTCATTTTCCTAAGTAGTGAGGTATTAACAGAATCATGAGCAAAACAAGACAACAAAATTTCATGTATTGGCTATATTTCTTTGGCCACATTAAAAGTACACCACAGTGACCAAAACTCCACACTTAATGGCAGTGCAACACAGAATGATTTAATGATTTTTCTGCAGGTGAATTATCTGAATTAGGCTCCATATTCTGGCCTGAAGGAAAGCTTTCAGCAAGAACTGAGCAGGAGACCTGACAGCAGCTACAGAGAGCTGGAGAGGAAGAAAAATTCTCTGATGCATTCTAAGAGATGTTGCGTCACCCAAAATGAAGGCCCCTGTTTGAGTCCAAGAGAAAAAGATGAAAGCAAATAAGTGAGGCATATTTACTTGAACTTCAAAAAATTTGATCTTATCATGGTATGAGAACTGGAAAATGTAGGAACTTCTGTATCCTGATCCAAATCACTGTGTAATTATGCATTCAAAATAAAAGTCAGTGATTACTGTTTCACAGATATAAGAAACACCTTCACAGCAATGATTAAACATGATAAAGTAGGTCAAAATTTCTACTACTCTCTGCAAGCTATGGCAATTCCTTGGGATTAGTGGAGAAGGAGAGACCCTTTCTTTGTCAATACTAAGTCATTTCTGAATTATACTTCAATTGTACAAACTGTGTATTTTAGAAAAACGGTGGATATTCCACTGCAAACCAGATAACATTTTAGAAATACAATTTGACATTAGTCTTTCTTTTAAGAGTGAGTTCCTCCTTCTGCTAATGGCTGGGAGAAATTCCCACCCATGTCACTTAGTATTATCATATCAGCTCCACCTTCCAGACCCTTAGCCATATTGGTACTTATGGCAGCAATATATGGTGCTGTGACCTACAGAGCTGCTCCAAAACTAGTTTAAAATTTGTGCAAAGAATACCCCTGGGGTTTAGAGAAACGTTTTTTATTAACTACAGTCAAAAGGATCACAGTTTTTCTCTTTTTTAATCTAGCCATGTTATAAATTATTCTCTACCTTACCAGTGATCAGTCTGAGTGAGTCAGAAAAAGAGGTTTCCCAGGGGCTTTGTGATCATTTTGAGCTCAGATATCAGCCAGCCTCTGACTGCCTCAGGGATGCTTTTTTGCCCATCACCCCTCAGCAAGCTTCCACAGAGGGGTTCACATCCTTCAGGCAGTTCCTTTCTCCACAATGTGGAGACACAAATATCTTCTCCTCTTCACCTGGTATCTCAGATCAATACCTTGTCACTTCATTCACCTGTTGCTACTTTAGCCTGCAGTGAATTTTCTGGGGTGTTTGTGCTTTTTCATCCCTTTCTTTTATCTTTTTTTTTAATTAGCATTTTTAGCTCATTCCTTCTTGCACAGCAGCGATTAGCTTCACTGTAGCTCTCTCCTAGCTCCATATATCACTTCATTAGCAGAGATTTCTTAGAAATCAGCCTTAGCATTCTGAATAAAAACACAACCTGGCCTTTGATTTCTGGAAAGTGCTGCTCTGTAGGATGTCAGAGTACCACAACAATGAACTGCTGTGTGATCTGCAGCCAGCCTTTGCTCAGTGCCTTGAGCAGTATTAGCTCTGTTTTCTGATTTCCCACTTGGACCCTCTTTGGGTGCTGCATTTCTCAAATGCTGGAACATGTTGCTGGAGTGTAACCATTGCAGTACCAAAATCAGCTGCTCTTCCATCTGTAACTATCATTTAAACATCCCATTCCTGCTCTTCAAGAAGAAGAAACATTGGCAGATTTGAGGGGCATCGTTAGCAGTGCGCTGCTGATAAGAACTCCTTGCATATTGAAGCTAGAGGTGGGAAAGCACTGCTCCAGTGAGAGGTCCCTTCCCACAGCCATGGCTTCTGCAGGTGTCAGCCCATTCCAGCTCTGGTGTTTTGGGCTTTTTTTAAATTAGGACACATTGTGCTGAGAATTCATACTTAGAAAATGAAAATCAAAGTTGCTGGACATGTGTGAACCTGGAGCCACCATCACAGGTTTGTGTGCAGAGGGACATGGCCTAATGGGCAAAGCCAAAATGTGAACCAGGTTGTTTTCATCCTCTTTTCAGAAATCAAGGTAATCAGTCACTTCCTGCTCCTCAGTGCCTTTTCTGCTCAGTCCCTTACTACCCTTACTTTAAGACAAAAGTTAAAATCATTCAAATCACTGAAGAATCAGGTGTTATGCTAAGGATAGCCATGAAAGTAGGCTGGGAAGTAACATCTAGATGTCAAGTTTCTGACAGAAAACAGATGAGAAATGCATTGGAACACAGATACTATTCAGGCCAAAATGCTGTCCATATTGCCAGGAAAGAACTTTGAAAGAAAAATTGTTACAAAGAATATTTTAAACTTAATCTTTTGTTTTAGGTGTGTATGGGAAGCAAAGAGATATTTTTCTTTTTTAGCTTGAAAAAATGTTGCATTAAAATATTATAAGAAGCTTTGGCAGTATTTCCTAAATCAAAGATTTTAACCCCTTCATTTGTGCAAATTTTACAAAATGGAAGACTACCCTGAAACATATGTTCTGTGTTGTAAAACTTGCTACTACCTTTTTTTAATTTGTTTTTGAGTGGGTTTTAACTTAATAAAACTGAGGAGGTTCTACCAAATTTTACTCAAACAAACAGAACTTTCATTTGAAAACTTGGGGGGAAAAAGTACTTGAAAGAACCATTCATCCATGCCTGTGCAAACCTTCACTCCATCCACACTAACAAGCAAGAGGATGCCAATATAGAAACACAGGCACTTGGCTCTAATCTGAGTGAGACTAAGAGGACAAACAGTTTTTTGTGAGGAGAAGACTGCCCATGAGGCATTTCTGTAGTACAGATGCCTATGCATACTAGGGTGAGCAGCAAGAATCTGGCCTGCTTATTTGAACAGCAGTAAGGTAAATACAAAAGCAATAAGATAAAATACTATTAGTTTTTCACTGCTTTCCCCCCCTTTCTTATTGAACTTCACTTTTCATTTTCTATTAAGGTCAACTGGGCAGGCTTTTCTGAAACTCCTATATGTTGAAATGTAAATAAAATAAACCAAGGAGGGACATGAAAAGAAATGACTGGTCCTAATGAGTGTAAGTTTATACTCTGTGCTGCAGAGCCGACAGGAACATCCCACAGGCAGGGTCAGATACTGAGGGGGATGTTTACAGCTCCACTGACATCAGCTGAGGGCTCAGCCTGGCTGTTGAGCCTGGCTTCTAGCATGGCAGTAAGTGTCAGCACGCTGCCTTTTGGCCGCTCTGTGGCATCTGCACAGCAGAGACGCTGCTGCACAGAGGTGGCTTCAATGCTTTTCCTTCTCCGTCCCTCTCGTGATGAAGCACCCAAAAGGCTCAACAGGAAAGGATGTGTGTGGCTGTCCTCTTCCTCCATCAGGCAGTGAGAAGGAAGGGGGAGAAAGGAGGAGGAAAGCCCTTCATCCCCATGCGTTTCTCTTTCTGCCAGCAGCTGATGGGGAGTTGCCACCAGCCTTCCCATTAGAAGTTTACAGAAAAGGTGAGCTCATCTCATTTGATTAGGACTGTCACCATCAGACAGTGTTTGCAATTAGTCCACGCCAACCTTATTCAGGCTTTGGATGCCTTTCAGCAGCGAAAAAGGGAACACTTGAGCTCCATTGAATTGGAGCGTGGCATCTGCTGCATGCTGGGGGGAGAGGTTGGGGGTCAGTGCTTGATTTTGATAAAGCGTGCCAGATTAATTGTCTTCAGTAATCCTGTTTGTCATGGTAGATGTGCAGAGAAGTCTTTGTGGCACAGCCTGACATATGGGCTGGCCGGCTGCTTGCCTATTCAGTCCCTCCCAGCACATGCTCTTCACAGTTGGCCTAGTTCCCAGCGCCTTGTTTTCCCGGGGAGCCAGCCTCCTGCGCCTATTCAGCTGGCCCCCCGCTCCACAAACAGGCTCCCTAATCTTCAGGCCTGTCTGGGCTATTCAAAGTGATTGCATTATTCAAAGAGATCAAGAAAGAGAACGGGGCGGGAGGGGTAAGCGAGAGAGGGGGAAAGAGAGCGGTGCAATTTGGAAAAGAAATAAGCAGCCATGTACTTCAGGCAGAGCTCTTCAGGAGGCTGATTATAGTCCCTCTCCAAATCTGAATCTATCGTGAAATTATACCCTGCCTCTTTTGTAAAATAAATGCTAATAAGAGGTAATTTGGACCCTGCTGATTATTAACTTCAGTGGAGATGGTCTTTTTACCCCATGTTTTGTTATGAATTCTTGGATTTCTCCCCCCCTGTTAGGATCTATGCTCCACAGCAACAGAAGACACAGGAGAGTTAAGGAGTAGGACAAATGTGGCATGACAGAGGATAGGGGAGCAACTAGCTGGGCAGACCAGTCTGGAGTTACTGAGAGACCACAGTAACTCCGGATCAGTTTCCTGAGCACGGATCCAGCACACCCGTGTTCCCACAGCTTAAGTGCAGTCTGTCCTGCAGCTGTACAGCCACCTTACAACAGCTTGCTTCCCCAGGGAAGGGGAGAAGGGAGATGGTTCTAAGCTGATGTGAAAAGGAAACAGAAAGAGATAGCTGAAACTACCCTTACCTGGGTTTCTTAAGTGCTATTTGATACATTTAATTACACATTCATAAATCTTACTTTAAAAGAGCTCTTAGGATACATAGTGTCTAGTTTTTTTTTTAAATGGGAGCAGCTTTGGAGAGATGCTGAGAATTCAGTATGTCAGTCAAGCCCTCAACTTCTAAATGCCAGAACCTAATCTATTTCAAACCCCATCTTGACTGGGCTACAGTCAAGTCTTCTGCCAAAGAACAATCTTCGGCAGAAGACTTGTAACATATCAATAGCAAAAACAACAAGCCAAACCCAAAACCAACCAACCAATCCAGCACAAAAAAACCCAAACAACACCCATCCCCGACCAATAAAAAATAAAGCACACTATTTCCTTCACTACATTTTTCCTTTTTTATGATTCAGAGAAGCAGCAGAAAGAAACAGATGCTGCTGAAATGTATGTCCTGTATGAATATGCAGAAAACACATAAACTGCTCTGACCCAGAGTGCACATGCACCAGTTATTTCCTGTACCAAGGATGTGGTGGCATTAGTGCGGTGTGATTTGCATGTGCTGTATGGTCATCTGGCAGATCTTCACCGTCATCTGCCACATTTCAGCCAATTTTGAAGAATTCTCTAAACCTCTGCCTGATGCACTATTAAAATTTGGTATAGTGTCCTGCAAGGAAACAACTAAAGCATTGAAGAATGACAGGGAATATCTAAGTTTAAAAGACATTTATTTGATATTTTTTAAGCCAGTTTTACCTCTCTATGCTTCTCCCACAATGTCTTTAGCATCATCCTCTATCATTGCCCAGAATTTTCTGATTAACAGCTTGACATATCAGCTCCTGGCTTCTCCTGAGCCCTAGAACTTCAGGCAAGCTCATCACAGTCACATGTTGTCCTCTGCAAAGGCTCAGCACCATCCAGATGAATTCAGTTTAACATTAAGGGAGCCTTTGAGTCCATCAGGCTTTTGCTGGGTGTGTGCTGAAGGAGAGTGGTGGCATGCTTGTCAGCAATCTCATTTTTAACCACAGTTTAGTTGTTGTAGCAGAAGGATAGCTCAATTTATTTTTGCAACAGTGTTGGTATGTCTCTTAGAGATATACAAATCTTCATCTTCAAGAGTGCCATTTTCATGGTCAAATGAAAAAGGGGATTTTTGTAACTCTGAATTTATTTTTTAACATATCTGCAACAATGTAGTTTATTTCCCCTTAAAAAAACTTCAGAAATTCTATTTGTTGCAGACAGATCTATTGGAAAGAGGAAAAGCATTCCAAATATTAATATTCAAGGCAAGTGTTTTCCAATTCCCTGAGAAGCTGTAAGTTTCATCCATCCTTGGAAAATATCTTGATCTAACATATGTTTGTAAAGACAATTATCAGAGAAATTAGTAGAACCTCAAAATTTGGTTTTAATGCTTCACACCAACAAGTTCATCCAGAAGAAAAACTTTTACATGACCATCATGTCAATTTTTTCCCATAATTTCTGAGAAGAATGAGAAAAAATATCAGCAAATAATCCAAACTAAATTGCTGTCATTCAGTGAATTTGAGTCAAGGTGAAGTGGTCACAGCACCAGCCTTCCAGAGTTCAAGAAACATTTGGAAAATATTCTCAGGCACATGGGGTGGGGTGAGATTTGTGGGGTGGTCTGGTGCAGGACTAGGAGACCTTTTTTTATAATGATCCTTGTGGGTCCCTTCCAACTCAGGGTAGTCTAGGGAATTTTAGCTATTCAAATTACTCCAGTTACATTTTAAATAGAAGTGAGTAATTTAAAGAATACCTTAAGCCTTTCTTAAGAAAGAGGGAGGAATCTTCTTTCCTCCAGTGTCTCTGAAATTTGGCCATGGGCAGGTGGCAGCAACAAATAGGAGTTTCTAATACCAACCATCCCTGATGCACTTACATTTCCCTTTTCCTCTTGTTTAAATCCACAAAGATTTATGAGGAATGAAACACCTTCTTGCTTTAGGGATAGTTTGAATGATTTCAGTATTTTTAGCAACCAAATGCACAGTGAGAGATTCTTCAAAGATTAAAATGAAGTAAAAACTGGGACTTTTCTTGTGAATTTAGTAAAATCCTTTAATACATTTTGAGTAATGCTTGCCATGTATTTTGATGGAAACCAAGGGCAAACTTCTGACTTACTGTGTGACCTAGTACAGCTCACATAGAAAACAGCAGGGAAGGAAGGGAATGAGATCATCAGTGCCCTCTAACTTGCAAGTTAAAGCCAAATGTGCAACATTAACAGACATGAAGATGCTATATTGAGATATATTTCACAGCATTAAGCAGGTTTTAGAAGAAGATGGTTGGATGAGGTTTGGACAAGGTCACCTCTCAAAAAGAATGTTGTTCTCAGTGGATAAGTAAGTAATAAGTAGTGTGTTGTGTCCCTGCCATCTTCTTAATAATACTGTTCTCCTTCATACCTTTTGCAAAATTAATTTTTTAATTCTACAGAGAATAAACTAAGTTCCAGGTCCTTCCTGGATTCTTGGGCTTAATATTTACCAAAACCATCCAAAAACTGTAGTTGAACTGGGGAACACATGCATGTTGTTATGTTGTATGACACAGTGACACTGCTAGTAAATTAAAAACTGTAACATGTATGCAGTGAAAGATCATTGACTTAACAAGAGCCTCACGTTACTAGAGACACAGCTATTATTTTCTGCTTTTCTCAGTACATATCTACAATTCCATTTCTCTGGAATCTTTGAAAAAATCCAAAAGTAAAAACAGGAATTGAAATTAATCAAGTCTCTACATATTGCACTACCTCTTCTACTTTTTGACATTAATACTTAAGTACCACACCAAAGAAAAACTAAAATTATATTCCAGCCTTATGACAACTACATCAGTTGCCTGACATCAGTGAAGGTAAGAAGTAGTCATTTGCATGATAAAGTCCCCAGTGAAGACACAAATAACTCTCTGTATTATAAACAGATTATACCTTCTGTATCTTCATGAAAGCAACATGTTTTATAGTAATTATATGTATTTTGTATTTTTACAAGAAGGAATAAATTTGGACTGACCAAATTCTTTATTACTGTGAATCTATATCCATATGAGTAGCTAAAAGAAGGCTGCTATCCTGATATAGGAGATTCACTACATTCCTGCTTTGGAGACTGAGTATATTTCTGTATCTTATTCTGTACCACACTCTTAAGGTCTTGTATGGAGTGGGGTAATGAAACAAAGAAAATTAAAGTAAAACAATCAAAGCACAAGAGAAGCTTTTGCTAAGCAGGGAATGTCCTTTCATTTGTATCACCCACAAGATTATTGAGTTAGAGAAGAATAAATTAATCTCAGCACACTGTTTTACATTCTTGTTCATACCTCCCTTTTAAGGTCAAAAAGGTCCCAATTATCTCACTGAACATGTCAGGAGAGAGAGCAGGTCTAGGGCTGTAAGGACACATACCTTTGACATGCAACACAGTTGCTCTGGCTGAACTTCTCCCTTCTCCTTTGGTCCCTGTGACAGCAGTGACCCCTGATCAGTAACTTCAGGAGCCTCATTGTTCCAGCGCTTGCAAGAAATACATCAGAAAGATTTACAAAATACACAGGATAAAGTAAAGATCCAAAAAATGATGACACACAGAGTAAATGTCAGCCTAATGTTCTGCCATGCATTTTTAAAAATAATCCTGGGACAGAAGCATGTGTTGGGTTGGGATTCACCTCATTTAACTTCAATAACCTAAAAGTCAAGTGCCAAACTAAAGCTCAGTTTTAGAGCATACAGAATACCCAGGAGGAGCCACCATCTTCTCCAGAGGGCAACTAGTCCTGTTCTAAGATAACTGATTTCAGGCTTAACCTCTGGAATGACACTTTCTGTATTAGATATGAGGGGTAAAAATGGGTAGTATAGTTCAGATGGATACATTTCAGTTCAATGAAAGTCTCCTTTAGTGTTACCAGTGGAATTTTTTCAGGCAAAAGACATTAGGATTTTATCTGGCTGTTGTTATTACACACTTCTATAATGCTGTGGGACCATAATGTTCTTCGTACTTCATAGAATAGAATGTTGTTCTGCCCAATAAGGACTTGATATTTCCATGGATGCAGTTTTTACTTTAAAATAAGCTATTAAAGTAAATTTCCATGCACTTTTGTTATTTGCTAGAAAATAAAATTATTCTCCACAGAAATGGCATGATATTTTTAGTATGCTCTGGTTTAATAAGACAGGTTGCACCATTCAAAGGAGTATTTCAGATAAACTGACCAGCCATTGTAAATGCTTTCCAAGAGGAAGAAGTGAGAACAGAGGCCCCGCAAGTCAGAAAGTAATGCTAATTCCTCTGTGTGAGAAGGCAACTGAATCTGCATCACCATAAAATCTGAAGTACAATTAATGTGACTGAATCAGGAGACATATGCAATTAAGTATTTTTTTCCTTACTGATACCCACCCTAATACTGGAGTAGGCAATACAGTCTTCAAAGAGTCAAAAGAAAAAGTTGTCCATTTATTGCCAATTTATGCAAAAAAAAACGTGGAGTGCATAAAGATTCTGTCGAGCTAAGAGAATGTTCACATGTAGAACAAATCTTACCAGTGATCAAGGAATCTGAAAAGATGAATTTATCAGTCTTTTCTGGACAAGGTCCCTTTTAGCCCCCAATCCTTTTCTTTCTGGCTTCTCTATTTCCCCTTCCCCCAGTCTCTTCAAAGCTTCCAACCACTGTCATCATTTCCCGTGTTTGCAAATGGATAAGCACAGGGCCCTGCTTCTCAGCAATCCCCTGCAATCAGCTGGCTCACTCCAGCTCCCCACCCCCAGCCCACTGCTCTCCCCCTCCACTGTGCACAATGTCCTGGTGACAGGTGGTTGCTGCTTTCTGTAATTCTGGATACAGCTCCAGTCAGACTCAGTGGCCTGTAAAAAAACCTAGAGCTTATGAAGAGAAAAAGCTCTGGCTCTGAAAGTGCTGAGACAGGCTGGTACGGGGACTCAGTACAAAAAGCATTCAGCACAAAAAGCCAAACCCAAATGAAAAGAGCTGCTGCCAGGATCATCACGAGGTCCTCTGCTGCACAGATGTCTACTGAACTAAGCTGAAACTGATGAGTCTTTTATCACAGCCCCCATCCCCCCTCCCTGTAGATACCCACAGCAAGACTCAGCTGCCTGGCTCAATTATTATTATTCCAAGGGACACAGTATATGTGATAGACATACGACACTCGGAGAATTAAGCTAGGACTGTCTGGCAGAATTCCTCTTTCTTTTTTTTTTTAATTTCCTTTTTTTCTTTTTTTTTTTTTTTTTTTTTTTTTTTTCCTAACATATTGCTTTCAGTATACTCAAGCAGGAGAGAGCTAACACAGGTGGCCTCTGCAACTTGGTACAAACATGGGTGCTCTGTGGTTTTCTGCCTCCCTTGCAGCATTTTGCCATCCAGTTAAATGGAAACAGGACTGTTAACTGTGTGTTAACATGCTCAGTCTGATCTATGCACATTTTACCCCCTTACCTCGTTCTATGACTGCAAGTTTATTGCACAGTTTCTTCCCTTATATTATAAAATGGGTTTATAAATTCTGAGCCAGTTGCAAGCTTGTGATGGGCTATATCTCAGAAAGAATTCAGCACCTAAAAGCCCTTTGCTCTCCAAGGCTCAGCTGATGTTGACTTTTCAGTAAGTCTGAAGCACACGCTTATTTTCATTGTCGTGCTATCAAACATGGGACACAGACTTTGCCATGTCAGAGTGCCTGTCAAACACCTGTTAATTCCTCTGAAAGCAGCAGGCATATAAAGCAAGAAGGGCAATGGAAACTGGGCACTCAGCAGCACCTTATGAACCTTGGCTATAGAGGAGAGAAGTGAGTGAAAGAGAGCTGCCTCTGGTTACTGCAGGTGCTGCAGTTTGCTAAAGAACAATTTTCAAGAAATGTTGAACAGGCAAAACATAAAGATCCAATTGTTTATATATTAGAATGGACAGCCTGAGGGGTTTTTACTTTAACCATCTGCCTTCCAACTTTTATATAAAAATTCTGCTCCTAATAAATGTTTAACGCATTAGGAAATATATATTGCTGGAAAGAAACCAGACCAAACTCCTTCTACTTCACAAGGATAAATTAGCAAGTGAAAAGCAAGACTCTCTTTTGTATGAATACAATCATTTAACTTAGATTTTGGAAAGTTGAACGTCTAGTCACTAATCTACTGACTCCGTCACAGAAGGGTGAATTTAATTTAGGAACTGCTGGCTCCAACACTGCATTTAGTTATACCAACTTGAAGAAATTTATGTGATAATCCTTTTTATTAGCATATCTATTCTTTTTTTTGAGCCAAACAGCAGATCAACCAAACAAAAGATGTGCTTTACTGGCTAAGAAGTTAGCTGGCTATCTTTTTTGGCTGGACTGTTCCCTGCTTTATCTTCAGTGGGTGATGAGACATATAAATCAGTGTCTACATGGAGAGGTGACATGTTGTTTACACAGCAGGCTTGTATTATCATAGCAATCATATATGGGTAATAAATTAAACTGCATCGAGAAGCCAAAGATTTGCCCCATTGGAACAAGGTCTTTTTTCTTATAGTTTTACCAAGAGCCTGATAAAATATACAGATCTCTCCTGTAAACTGTATCAAAGCATTCAGGTTTGACAAAGTTAAATGTAAAGCATTTCTCTGTTGCACTTTAATTGGCCTTGTTGGAAAGTTTAAATCTTGCATGTTGCCCTGAGCTGGCTTCATGCATCCGCACTGCCTTGCAAATACCTGCTACCATTGCAGGCGGGAACAAGGAAAGACTTTGTGACACTTTGTCCACTAAGAAAGGCCTAATTGTTGAAAAGGGAGTGGGGAAATATGAGAGCAGCTGGACAACAAGACCAATGCATGTGGGTCTGCTCTAAAGGGGAGGGTAGGGCCAGCTTTTCACCACTGGCTTGCTCCAGAGATTGCCTGGGTGGTTGGTGATGTTGGTTTGGTGAGTCCTGAGCTTCTGGATCATGACAAATGATGCAAGTGTAGCTGCTGTGTCCTGTATCAGCTGTTGTTTTCAACTCCCTAGTTAGTCATCAGAGGGATTAATGCAGACAGCAACGTGGGAGTCTTTTCTCACAGACAGCTACTTGTCTCTTGCTTCCAATTCCATCACTGATTTTGTTAGGCAAAACTCAGAGAATCCCCCTCAAGACAAAAATGTCCTTTTGCAGAGTATTTTAAGAACTTTCTATTAAGGAAACAAAATATAAGCACTGTGGAATTTAATATTTCAGCAAATAAAAGCATGTAACTATACTTTCACCTCAAATACAAATATTGGAAGGTTTTGGCCCATTTTCTTTTTTTTTTTCTTTGGCCATTTCAACAGGAAGAACTCCAACAAATATGGTGTCTTTCTGATTCAGCACAAGGGGTTTGTTTAGACTCCTGTGTGCAAGCAATACTTGATGCCATTGGGCCAAATTTATCCCTGGATTAAATGTACTGACGTCAACATAATTACAGTAGGAATTAATTTGCATCACTGATATCATTTTCTGGATCCTATATCTACTTCCAAAACGCAATTAGAATCCAATTTCCTCAATCTTTTATTTTGGAGCTAGGCAGCTTGAGTTTCCCCACAAAGAGACTGGGCTTACAAAGAAAAGTATCTCCTGGTCACTTACCTGATCATTGTTGTTGGTACCAGCACAAGGGAGCACAGGCTCAGAGGTTTTGCACTTTAAGTGGAAGATACCTGCATCTTAGAATTGCAGATTAAACCCATCCCAGGAGATCCACAGTCCTGGTTTAACTCCCCTAATTTTCTTTTCACATGTTTTGGTTCATTCACTTTGACAAAATACAACATAGTGAATGATTTTGTTGGGAGTTTACTGGGTGTCTGTACACCATGAATCTGCTGTATAGTAATGCCCTTACTTGGGAAATATTGACTTGCTCTGTGCCATTACAAAGGGTTACTGAATCAGACAATATTGAGCAAATGTTTATTATATTAGGTTTTATCAGTGACTGTATTAATCAATTCACCAGCTGTCTCACCACTTGCACCAGATCCAGCTAAATATAAGCTTTTTAAAAAGTGTATCTTGTTACTTTCTAAAAGCTTCTGGATCAAACAGTAATTTGCTTGTACATAAAAATGTACAGATCTAGTTAAGAAACCTTCAAAATACTATAAAAAAAAAGAAATAAGGGTGTTTAAACTAATTATCGAGGAGACCCATTAAGGCAAGCATGAATTTTCCACCTCTTACAGCAGACAGGTCTGAATTTGCTTTGAGCTCAGCCTATTCTGAACCACATTAACCACCATCATTAATGTCAGGAGAAGCTCGAACTGAGGTTTTGCTCACCACTACATGGCAGCATGCATATTTATTTGTCAGGAGGCAAGATATTAAACAAAATAAGCCTGCTCTTCTTCATAAAGGTGTTCTGTAACTCCTTGCTTCTGGCTGTCCTGCATAAAAGTGTAGCAATCCAAAGCAGAAATACTGCAAATAACAGAAAAAGTGTATGACACACAGAAGAAAAAGACAGGAAAAGACTGTGTGGAGCAGGAAAAAAAATTGAAAAAAAATTAAACATTAGCAATTACTCCATTGTTAGAATAATCCATTATACAGGGCTCACATCAGATTTGCCCATTTCTGGGATAACAACAGAAACAGATTATAGTCACTTCTCAAAGACCACATTTACTATACCCAAGCCACTAATATGCAATCTACAGCAGCAAATTCCCCACAGGGAGAGAGCAGCCATGCATGAGGCCATCCTGGTCTGTGATGCCCCAATTGCACCAGCTGGAGAAGGGTCAGAACTCTTCAAAAAGAGGGGCTGCATAGGGCCAGTCACAGAGACTCAAGCTGAGATCAGCTCTGCAAGGCCCAACTGCTTGCTGTTTGAAATCCCCTCATGGCATAGATTAAAGAAATGCTGATGTTTATGTTAAAGAGAAATGCTAGCCCATGTTCAAAAAGCCCTTGGCATATTTAAGATTTGTCAGTTTTAGCTGTCCTGTGGATTTGTCTTTCAGTTTTATCTTTGAGTCTTTTAGACATGGGGCATGACTTCCTGTTCTAAGAAGCCAAAGACAGTGCATATTCTCCAAATCTTTCTCAGATGTTTTTGTATCCTGACTCAGTGTTTCTCTAGATAATGGGATAAGAAAGTAAAGCACTTTGGAGCAATCTCAATGAATGTAATTTTCTTTATACATAACATGCCTATTTTCCAGGCATCAAACCAGATCTTAGAGAAATCATCCTCCATCCCTTCTCCAGGTCCTACTCAAGCTGTAAACACGCTTCACATGGGGAAGCATGGCTGGCACCAGGCCTAACCAGATCAGAAAACAATTTATATAAAAGTTTGGACCTGAACAGTCTCATGGAGGGAACCTTACTTAATCATCACAGAGATCAGAACTGGAACAAAATTTCCTGGCCCACAGTTTTTGGAGGTTACTTTAGGTCTCTGGCTAAAAGTTAGTCATTAATTTGTTGAATGCTTGGCCAGCATGCCAGGGAGAGCTCTCTGGATAACAACAGGTTTCAGCATGGAGGAGATTTTTCAGTGCCTGTTCTTGCAGCATAAGCTGAAAATGACACTAGAAAAGGAGTATAGGATCATATTTACTTTCTCTGACAAATGGGCTCTTAAGCCTCTGGGGAATGAGACCTCCAACCCACTACGATAAGAAAAACAACCTCTATGAGCAGAAAGTTATGACCTTCTCCCTGTCTCCTCCTCCCTTCCCCATTCTCTTTTTGAGCAGATTATAAAACAAAGAGAGAATTTCTGGAGTTGTCTCCAGCTCCTGCAGAGTTTCCATGGACACTGGTTGCCTAAATATCTTTTTGTGTCTTAAGGGAGAAAAAGTATCTCCTTGTTTGATTCAGGGGGGTCTATTCTTTTGAATGGTAGCCCTGTCCAGCCTCACAGAAAAGATTACTGGAGCATACCAGAAATGTAATAAAATTGAGAACTTGTTTACTTGTCCCAAGAAGCAGAAGGAAACTGCTTGACTGGAAGACAGAAAGCTCCACAAAGTCACTAGGGCAATCTCAAATGTATTAATACATAAATTTATCTTGGGATTTGTGTGGTTTTTGATTGGTTGGTTGGTTTTGGTTTTGTTTGAGTTTTGTTGTTTGGGTGTTTGTTTGTTTAGGAGATTTTTTTTTGTTTGGATTTTGGCTTTTTTTGTGGTTTGGTTTGGTTTTTTGGGCTTTGTGGTGTTGTTGGTTAGCTTGCTCTTTTTTTTTTTTTGTGGTATTTTGTTTTGGTTTCCACTGTTTATGTTACACACTGTAAGTATGCTATACAAGGCAGATATGTCCTTTCCAACCACGCCTCATTTTATGGCAGGTTTTGAACATTTTGCTGTTACCATACACTGCATGAACAACGGTAGATTATAGGAGTGGCAACCAAATTAAGAGTTGTACACACACAAAATCAAAACATTTCCTGGGCTGAGATATCTCCCACATTTTGGGTGAGATAAGATGCTTTTACACATCTTAGTACGTCATTTGATCACTGATGTCTCACCAATCAAATTTTATTGATTATTACTCAATACTAATAATTTGTCAAACTCTATTGCTCATAGGTGTGTAAATTCAGGTAGGTTTTGAACAAGCACATTAGAATTTGGCAAATTTTGCCAGCAATTACTCTGCCTCCAAATTAGATGCATGGATATGTTCCACTTTAACTGTATCTGACATCTGTTGAGTGCTTTGGGGATACTGGCAATGGGAAGAGAGGCATAAGGTTAGGGTCATTGCCTAAGGGCAGCTCTAGTGCATGTTATTTCTTTGATCACATATTTATGCTGTGAGACAACATAAAGGAGTCTATTCTCTGCTTGATAGACATATCTGAGTGTCATTGACGCTAGAGGACTCAGATTACCAGTTACAGCTTTGCACCACAGTCCTTTTTGTATATTAATTAGCTTGAGCATTGCATAAGGTTGTTTTGATAGGGATCCTTAAAACGTACAGTCTATATTACAACCACACTCCTGTCTCCTTCCATGGGAGCCCTGCCTTCTGTTAACATTTTGCCTGAGGATGAGCTGAAGGACTTTCTCCCCCCACCCCCTACAGAGCCTCCATCACCTCCACTTCATGTTTAAAAATCAACCCAGACTCTTGGCAAGGTGAGACGAAAAGCCAGGCACAGCAGACTAATGCAGAGTTTCTATTAACATTTTGACTCCATCTAGATTTTTACAATTGTTCCTGAAATCCTATACCAGGGAAAACACCACTGAGTTGTAAACAGAAAAACTGCACACAAGTGGCAGAATTTGCTTTACAGACTTTGTTATCTTTTAAGTAAGCAGGAAATGATGGTATTAATGCAAACAGATTTATTCCCAGAACAGAGGGCTGTGGAAGTCTATTCATTCAGAGACATTGCCCCCGGGGGTCTCCGATCGATGCAATGTTTTCACCCTCCACCACACCCGGGCAGAAATTTTCCTGATGACTTCTATGCTGCATATATATTTTGACTTCTAAAGGCTTTTAAGACTGGTGATAAATACACAAATGTCATACATAAAAACCAGAACATACATGTCAAATATCACAAGAGCATTAAATTTACCTATCTGGCCCCTGGGCTCATTTCAGCCCTTTTCACTGCCGTTTGCCCTGTCAGTGCTATTTCATGGCCCAGCTCAATTAAAGGACAAATTCATCCCTGCACGTGTCCTAAGGGCCCTAATGAAGTCAGCTGTCAAACTCCCATCATGCAGCTGCCTGGCTGCAGGATCTGATGGCCACTTGTCAGCTGCTTCACCAAGTCAACCCCAGACAAAGGCCCCTTTGATGGGCTGCCTTTCTCCAATCAATCTACACCTTCTCCTCTTGGACTTCAGCATCTGCTTCTGTGTAATTTGATTTTATATTCAGTGCAGGCTGACCCTATTGATAAATTAAATCTATCTAAACCTGATATCCTCATGCCACCACGGGGTAAATGACTTGCTTTAATTTTGGCTTTTGCCAGATGTGACATGGTATCAATACTGACTCTTTTTTGTGTGTGTATTTGAGTCATTATTTGAATAGTTCAGGCTCCAGGTCACGATTAGGGTGGGGGGAAAGAGGAGACAGCCTTTTAGAAGTATGTGCAAAAAAGTAAATCAGAATAATTCCTTCTAATATTTTAGCATTGCTTTCCATAATTATGTTTGTTTCTTTCCTGATAATCACATTTTATTTCTCTGTCTTCCAATTGTATTTGACGTACACACAAAAAATACAGCTTTAATAAACAAACAAGCAAACAAACATGTAGCATTAATTTATAAATTCTCTAATAACTAGAATAACTACTCACAAAAGTCTGTTTTCTGTGTAGATTGAAACAGACAGTTTTCTGAAATGCACAGTTTCTATTTGTAAACAAAATACATATACAAAAGCAACAAATGAGAAAAATCCTGAAACTGTAATATATCTTCGTTGATATCTTCGCAATGCTTCAAAGTTAAAATAAATACAATATTTTATCTCCCCAACATACCATTTGATGCGTAAAAATTGTAGAAGTCTACCTTCCTAGGAAATCCAGCATTTTTCCTTCAAACTACTGATGTTTTACAGTTCTTAACTTTTTTTTTATTTTAAAGAAGCCTAAAAACTCTGTGAGATCTCCTGCTTCCACATATACCCGCCTCCTTCACCAAAGACTTGTTGATGCCATCTTCTCTTAATCTATTTCCTTCTTCTCTTTTCCTAGATTGGGAGGGCCACCAACAATCATCACCCCACTCAGGTCTAAGCAAAACAGTTCCAGGGCATTGGGAAACAGCTTGCAAATAAATGTGTGCACAGAAAACACTCTGAGGTATTTTGGTGAAAAAGAGAATTCTTCTCTTTTCACTACAATAGTCTGAGTAGGATTCAGTAAAGGACCTTACTATTCCTACTACTGTCCACCTATCCCTTGCTAGCTGTGTGTTGCCCAAAAGCTAGTGCTTGAGACCAACTGGTGCACACTGAGTTCTTCTGGAATGGGAGCTGGAGAAGGAATGAACTGAAGTTCTTAGCAAGCTGTCTGGCAACAGAAAACCTCAACCAAACCACCAACCAATCAACAAAACAACAGAAATAAAAAAAAAAATAAAAATAAAAAAAAAAAAAGGAAGTCAGAAAAGTAAAAAAAAAAAAAATCTTCATACTATATTTGGAATGAGACCATCTGAGAGTAGGCACCAATTCATCACTACCTGACAAACCGGGTTCTCCAGTCATAAATGGGCAGCATCTCCTGTTATAAAACCCCGTTTCCTGGCAACTAACAAATATTATAAAACCTTCCCCAGGTGGAATAAAATTTTCCATGTGATGTTATCTGGTTTGGAGTTTCTCTTCTTTTTAAAAGCTAAAAAGTTCAGAAGTTTTAGAAGTTTTGTTTAAAGAACAGAGTGTTCTCTTATGCTCACCTCAATTTCCTCACCCAAGAAGACAGAAATAACTTCTTTGCTTAACTAAATACCCCCTGCTTACAACCAGGGCAATCAGGGCATGCTGGTCTTACCATCACATGAAAGCATCTTGCTGACCTACTTGTCCAGGTTGAATCTCCTAATTTTCTTGAAACCAGAGCATGCCTTGCTGAGAGTGCTTTTTACAAGGGTGGTTTACAAGAGGTTTCTCCTCTGCTATCTACCTGTGTCTGTAGTATGTTTGCAGACATGGCAGCTCTAGCCCCTGTCAGCTTTCTGGTTGGCTTCCTGACTTGGGCACCAAAGCCTCTGAGGAGCTCTTTCTAAAGTGATGGCAGAGCTGCAATTTTACATTTCAGTCTAAACCTAACAGTTTAGTTTGGATTGGTTTTTTTGGTTTTTTTTTTTTTTTTTTACTTTGATAGGTGAAATGTAAACTTTTATCCAACTTAAGAGAAAATGTCAAAGTAATTGTGTATCCATGAAGAAAAATACCATTCTTTATTTGTGTTTGAGAACTAATTACTCAAAGACTTTTATCAGCTGTTTGTGTGCTAGCTTGACAGTGCCTTGAGAGTGGTTTGAAATTGGAGTTGCTTTTCATGAAAGAAAAGAGTCTAGACTACAACATTTTCCAATCACTGATGTTGTTTAGGCCTTTGTAAAGGACTGAGGCCTCTACAAACAGAAAGCAGTGACCACTATCAGGATTACTTTATTTCAAAGAAATACCTGTAGACATTTTTAAACCAGGACACCAAACTTCTAAAATATGCACTTATTATTATTATTATAATTACATTTTATCCTTCCTTACAGTGGTGTAAAGTGGAATGAAGTGCACAGATGCACCAGTCTAGAAGAAAATCTGTGATCTTCCACCCTGCTAAGTTTTGTCTATCCCACCGCACCCTAAGAAACCCTTAATGTTTCCAGCAGAGAAGTGCAGAGGGCAAGGCCAGGTCCCTATTTGCCATGCAAAGTGGCCAAAGACCAACACTGCTATGAGGAATCAGCCATGTGGATTGAGAGGACGAGGGTGTATAACTCCACATGAATGCATCTGCACACAATCTGTGAGATTCCTTAAAACAAAGCTAACCAGCTTTGATCACGTCCCAGAAGAATGACCTTCGGAGATGATATTAAATGCCTGTGGTCTGAGTCAGTCTCAGTTGTGCACCTTGATCCGTGTTTTAGAAACACAGTAGTTCTTGTCTAACATTTGAGTAATGCCCTAGGACTGTGCATGCCCATGAAGGGCTGTCTCACAGTGGCAGCCTCACTACAGCCAGCCTTGGGGCTGGGTCCTGAGCACCATGGAAGATGTTTGCTCTGTCACTATTAGAGCTGGTTTCATTAGGTTGTTGTCATTATACTTGTGTCTGTTTTTGTTTCTACAGGCTACAGTTAGATTGGTTTTTTTGGTGTTTTTTTTTTTGTTTGTTTGTTTTGTTTTGTTTTGTTTTGTTTTGTTTCAGAAAGTGAAGAAAATTCAGCAAGCCAGTATAAACTGCTTGGGATTTGGGAATGATTGGTTCCATCTTTTCCTTCAAACCTTATCTTTGCTGTGACCGAATGTAACATCTTGTCAAGTCTGGAGTGTAAAAAGCTTCTCCACAGAAACCCTGAAACTCCAAGATTTGTCCAGAATGAGCATGATAGATGAGTAATGCGATGATTGACTCTCACAATTAACAGACAAATATCATGCATATATGTGCTAGGGTGACATTATGATGTTTGTATCCCCATTCGTGTGTTCTGTTTATGCTGGATATCATGTTCTGTGCCTTCAAGACTGGCTCTGTAGAGTGGAAGTTTTGTTTGGGTTTGTTGTCAGCCGCTCCCCCACGGCTGGTGGGACACAGAGATGGGACAGTACTGCTTTTGCTTTTTTGCTTTTGCTTTTTGATTTGCTCTCGCTCCTGCTTCTGCTTTGCTTCTGCATGCTCTTGCTTCTGCTCACTCTTGCTTCTGCTCATTAGCTAGTTCAGCTAAACGTCCAAATTTCTTCCTGGACAGTTTCTCCTTTCCTTTTTTTTGGACCTACTCAAACCTGTTCCAGACTGGGACCTGGGAACACAGAGGGTTTGCACTTTGGCCTGCAGCAGCTGCCCCAGCACCGGAGGGACCAATAACAGAGTGACCATCCCCAAGAGAGACTTTCTGATTTTGTCATCTTTTTCAGAGCAGCGAAAGAGTGGTGTCATCTGGTATTGTTCATTTTGTGTGCTGGGGGGTGCTGTGCCTGTTAAATAAACAGGGTCTTTCCACTTCTCTCTGAGGAATTCTTCCTGAACTGGTTGGGGGGAGGGGAGGTGTGGGTTTGCTTTCTGGAGGGGCCCCCCCTCTGGAGATTGTCTCCCAAATTTGCCCTAAACCAGGACAATATAGGTTAAGAAAAGTTTTATATGTTTATAGTTATGTTTTACCCCCTTGTGTAGCTATCAAGAGACAGCTGGGGCTGGAACATTTGGGAGGGCCGGCTTGTCACTATAGCGACATCTGACCTCCAATCAGGATTTGAGGAAGTGATCTTTGCCATTGGACAGTGCAGAAGAAGGTGATGGACAGAACTTTGGGAGGGGTTAAAGGATTAAAAGGTGAAACCTCCGTTGTGTGAACGAGCACATGGTGGGAAAATCCTTTGCTCCCAGCACCGTAATCTTTTTCTCTGTTGTATTTTTGGTAAGGTTTAATAAACCTTTTTAAATTATGAAAAGTGAGTAACAATTTCTCACAATGAGGACAAAAATAAGCAGCCAAGAGGTACAAACACATCTGCCCACTTGGAGCAGCACAAAGGAACAGTGCATGTCCAAAGGGCAGCACAGCAGTGCCACTTCCAGCTGCACCTGCACTTACAGAGAAAGTGTTAGAAATCCCATCCTTCGTGAACATTTCTCATGCTCCCTAATTGGCTTGAGATTTTGGGAGGGACAGTAGCTCTTACAATATTCGGTTTAAATGCATATATATAAAATGCACATATAATTTATGTGAATATAAATAACTTAATTTAAAAGTTTAACTATAATTTCTGTGAAAACTCTGAAAGTGAGAAAAAGTGCTTCATTTTGGGTGAAAAAATAATTTTTGTAAAGCTGCTGCTGTTAAATAAATTTTGACAGCTGTCAGAACTGATAGCAGCCAGTGGTACTTCCACTGTTGCCTGTATTAATCTATATGAGCTTTTAAAATTTGAAGTATTCTCTTCCAGCTGTTGAAGTTAGGATAAAATTACAGCTTCTACATTGTTCAGCTCTTAGTTCTTCCATTTAAGCCGCATATGCATGGAGGGAGTGCAATGTGACAAAATTGCTTAGAAATGAATGCCGTAGTGAATTATGTCCATCAGTAGTTACTGAAAGTCCACTGACTTAATGCAAGGTAATTTCAAGTTGACCTCAGATCGAGCATTTAAAGGAAAAAAAAAAACCATCTTTCTAAAACGTCGTATTGCAGTCCATAATTCCATTATTTAGATGAAGAAAGGTTTGGATTGGAAGGAATCTCAAAGATCCACTTCTAACAGTCCCCACCATGGGCAAGGACACTTCCCACTTAACCAGGTTGTTTAGAGGCCATTCAACCCAGGCTTGAACACTTCCAGGGATGGGACATCCACAATTTATGAGGGAAGCATGTTTCAGTGCCTCACCACCCTCACAGTAAAGAATTTCTTCCTAGCACCTAATCTAAATCTACCCTCTTTCAGTTTAAAACCATTACCCCTTGTCCTACCACTACATGTAAAAATCCCTTGTAATAATCCCTCTCCAGCTGTCTTGTAGGCTCACTTTGGTACTGGAAGATTCTATGAAGTGTCCCTGGGACATTCTCATCTCCAGGCTGAACAATTCCAACTCTTAGCCCATCTTCATAGAGGACGTCCCTTGGTCATCTTTGTAGACCTCCCCCAGGTATGGTCTCACAAGAATGAAGTAAAGGGGAGAATCAGCACCCTTGATCTTCTTGCTGCAAATCTTTTTCCCTTTTTAAAGCTGGGGGTTATGTTTCTCCATTTTGCAATTCCTGGAAAACTTCTATCCTTGGTTTTGGTGGCATAGACTTAATTTTCTTCACAGTAGCTTGTATGAGGCTGTGTTTTAGATTTGGGCTTAAATCTTTGTTGATAATGTAGAGATGTTTTTGTTATTGCTTAGTAGTGCTTACACAGAGCCAAGGCCTTTCCTGCCCCTCACACCACCTCACCAGCAAAGAGGTGGGGGGCATGAGAAGCTGGGAGATGACATAACCAGGACAGCTGATCCCAACTGACCAAAGGGATATTTCCTGTGACATCGTGCTCAGAAATTAAAAACAAGGTGAAGAAGAAGGAAGGGGAGGACAGCTGGATTGATGGCATTCTGACTTCCCTGGTAACCATTATTCATTATGTAATCCTGCTTTCCTGAAGATGACTGAACATCCACCCTCTGCCCATGGGAAGTGGTGAATCAATTCCTTCTTTTACTCTGCTTGTGTGTGGCTTTCACTTTCCTGATTTAACTGCCTTTATCTCAACCTATGAGTTTTCTCACCCTTACACCTTCAGTCTTCTCCCTCACCATACCAGGGGAAAGCAAGCAATTGGCCGCATGGTGCTCAATTGCCATCTGTGGGTAAACCATGAGAGAACTTCACTAGTCTGCCACAACTTTTCAAATATGATAGAATGGCTTAGTAACTTCATCTGCCACTTCCCTTAAGATCCTTGGATTTATCTTTTCAGGTCTCATGGACTTGTACACAGTAAGGTTCCTTATAAAACCAGCCAACCAGAACTACTCAGTGGTTGAGCATAGACAACTTAGAAGGAAATCAATGATAATCTCACTTCTGAAAACCTGATCTTGCTCACTGAAGCATAGCTAAGTTGCATCAACCTCACCTAAACCAGTCATCCCTTTATATTTAACCATATGAGTGGAAATAAGAAAATAGTTAAAAACAAAGATACATTTACTAGTCTTTCAGTAAAGATGGTTATCTGCCCTTAGTGTAAAAAAGTCACTTGTTTTATACCTGCTGTTACATATCCATGAACCCAAATGCTGTACTGAGAACACACCTAAACTAGACTAGAATTTGGCTGCTTGACATAGTAGTTCACAATACTTCTTTTGCATTAAAAAAGGAAAAGTATCTGCTAATTATTTTCAAGACATTGCAGAGGAACAGCAATGTGCTCTTACACTGGAAAAAAATCATCCATTCCTTTTATTGTTTCGCCAAAGTTTTACTTTTTTACTGTTGTCCCTCTTGCTGCTTCTGTTTTAGAAAGGCCAGTATTTCCAAGTATTTAGTTTGGCAATGCAAATGTGAGTGTGGAGATGAGTGTCAAGGAGAAGTGGTCTCCAAAGCTCAGCTATTTCTATTCTGACGAGGCATAAACTTTGTGACTGCCTTCCCTTTGCCATACTAGCCTTCCTCACACCACCCAAACATCTCTAAATGATGTCTCCTCTTTTTCTGATAAGACATAAGTTCAAAAATCAGTCTCTATCGTGTAGTTAGCAGGTGAACAGCGCTGAGATTAAAATTAAGAGGTTTAAGACAAAGTATCATGTCTCAACGGGGTAGAAAACCTTGGACATGCAATGACATAGAATTCTGATATGAAAAATTTAAATAGCAACTAACTAATTTTTGGATTTCATTACATTCAAGTCTGTTGCTGTTTTTCCTCACAGATATTCTTCTTTTTTAATTATTTAGTCTGAGAGGTATCCTTTTTCTGTGCCACCTAGTGAGATAATGTAGGTGACCACTGTGATTTTTCATGGCTTGTTTATCTGATAAAGGCAACCAAATCCATGTGATCTAGAATCATTAATCAAACTCTTTTGCCAGTGAGAACTCCAACCAGCACTCATGCAACACTGTGGTCATGCAAGTGCACCCCATTTACAAAGAGTACAAAGTTGATCTCGCTTTGAAAGAGAGGCACTGGCTCACTGAACTTCTTCCTGGCAACAATAAATGAGGATCTTAGATGGACACAAGCTAAGAAGTACACAATAATAGTTGAGGCTTGAGTTTTTCATTCATTCTCTTCAGATAACTATTCACAGTACTCTGTGAGAGGAAAAAATCAGGTTATTTTGCCACTTTATTACATTTCTCTGTTTTGAAGTTTCCTACTAAAATTACTGAAGGTCTCTGTCACAATTTATTTGATAGTCTATAGGTGTAGGAATGACAATTATAGAACTGCAAACAAAATACAGGGTAGAAAAAGGAGAAAAGAAAGTCAATGCAACCATGATATATATCACTCTCTACACAAATTTATTTGCTATCTGTTTGGGAACAATTTGTTCGTTATGCAAAGTCATTCAGGTCGACTTTTTCTGTAAAATGCTGCTAAGATTTGAACTACTAATGGGGGTCATTTTTGTAACTGTGCCTTCATCATTAAAGGTTCTTGACATGCAGCTGTCATCCTACAAACATTCTGAAACTGAATTTCATAGGTTTTTTTTGTCAAAAATTCCTGCTAGAAAAGCAACAGGTATTTTTCGTAAAAGGCAAAAAAAAGCCACCATAAAAGCAAAACAGTGCAAAACTGATTTTTCTTTTTTTCTTTTGTTTTTGGGGGTGGGAGGAGGTGTTTAGCACTCTTGTAGTTAGTTTAAATAGAAGCTTGAAAACTGAATTCAACTCTACATGGGATATTCACTTCCTATCCTATGAACATTTCCACCCTTTTCTGATTTATGGACTTTTGTAACTTGTTCTACAGCAGTCACAGCACGCTCTGATCAAACCGGTTTTTACTAATTCTTTTCCAACAGCAAAATATTATACAACAGCAACTTAATGTGTGGTCTGTTATGTAAATAAATGGAATATAACATGTAAAAGAGTAACTGGTGCTGGCAAAAGGAATGACTGCTAAAATTAAAAAAATCAACAACTGATATGAATGCTTCATATTCGTATGAAATATTTTTTTCACTCCCCTAGATCAAGACCTTTGCTAGGGTGATTATAAGTGTTAAGAACTAAACTAAGTCATCTGTTTCAATTTTTTTCTTTTTAATTAGACATATTATATTAGACACTAGCCTGCAAAAGGACATTGGACACCCTTAAATAGATCAGCAATGCTCAGCTGCAATGTTATATATAAAGGGAAAAGAAGAGAGATGGTGGAAGTGGGTTGCCTGGGAGATCACTTACCTCAAAACAGCCTGGAAAGAAGCACATGTCAGGGCTTGGGATCAGGGTGGAGGGATGACATCTGTCTTCATGGCCTTAGGCTTAGCTGATGTGTATCCATTTTGAAATTTAGTAGTTGCTGCTGTACAGGTTCATGGAAAGTACAGTATACCAAGTTCATACTTGACTCTTTTGCTTCAGTTTGCTCTGCTCTGAGTTTCAATAGTATCTAAGACAAACAGACTTGCTGCTAGATGAGCAGGAGTCATCTGGAAGCATATTACATTTGGCTGGCCCCAGGAAACCTACCACAAGAGGTGAGGTAAGCATCGGAGTACTTGCTATAGGAACCTGCTGTGAAGTACATTAAAAACATGGAATGTTTTAATAAAACATGGAATGCTTTAACAAAACAACCAGGTAAACAACAGCTTGATGAACTAAAGAAGTTCAAGGATCCTTCTGCCTTTATTTCTCTCTTCATTTTTGCAGTAGAATATTTATCAATGGAATTGATTCTGAACAAGATTGCAGAACACCTGTTTTCAGCCTAAACATTGCTCCAGCTGAGTCTATTTGTCTTTTTGCTCCCTTCATCCTGAAACCTGCACCATCAAGATTTTAAGATGAGAATAAAACACAGGCTTCATTAATGTTTTTAAGGATGAATATTGCTCCACAGAGATTTTCATCAGAGCTTGCAAAAGTCAGATCTCAATATTGTATCGTAAGATTAACAAAAGCAGAAGTAAATACACCAACATGTAAAAAAGAGTATAGAGCGAAGTCATGATATGCACAGATAGAAATCCAAAGGCATGTCAGAAACACTGAATTTTACACATAATTTAACAGTCTGGACTCCTACACAGTTTGAACTCTAATACAACAGGTTTTAAGAAGAGGGGAGTTGAACATCAACTTTGCTATGGAGAAGGCAAATCTTACTTGCAAATGTACCAAGTTTAGAGTATGTTTCCTACCAATTATTCTAATGGTAACATCCATAAAGGGAGCTGAAACATTTCTCTTTGACATTTAAAGTAAAATGTCTGTGACTTGTTTGCAAAAGCCTTGATTTTTAAATTTAAAAGAGTAACTCATTTTACCAGGACCTGTATAAATAAAGAAAAAGGTTACCAAAAACTGGAAGAAAACAATTTTGTTTTAATTCAGGTTGAATTTTACTTATTGAAAATTTTATTTTCATTTTACTCAAAACCCTCCAAAAATTCTTGGGTTTTTATTCTGAATTTATCTGAATTTTTCTCTATTATTTACCACGTTTCATATGTAAAGATTTTTATTTATGCATTTTAACTGTGTACTATATTGTACATGACAAAGTTTTTAAGAAGACACACAGCACACCTTATTATCAGACTGAGGGAGAAGCTGACATACACCCAGGATTTTTCTCAGACCATGTTTCAGGCAGTAGCTGGATCAGAAAGATCACCAATTTTCCCCCACCACATATGTAATCTGATTCAGTAACAGGGATTTTACTATATAATGAACCCCTTTGTTTCAGGTATTTTCTTACTTTTATAACACAATTGTAGGACTACAAAAACTATTTGCAGGCTGAAGCTGAATTAGGTAAATAGTTTCTGCCCCCTACATTTACTTCCTTTTCTTTTGTTCATAGAAGTTGTAGATGTCAAACACTTTGGTACATTTTACAAAAAAATATTACAACACTTTGTTCTATTTCCCTTTGGAAACATCATTTTTGGGTATTTTTAAGGAAAAAAGAAAGTCATAATGTTAGCAATAGCAAAACAATTTTATTTCAAGGTCAACTCCTTGCCTCTGCATGACCTTAAAAGTAGTGGTCAATAATTTGCTGCCATTGACATGAGCTTAGAATTTGGAGGATGAGTGGTAATGTCTCAGCCAGGAAAACTTCTCATTTTCCTTTAAATGGAGCAGTAGTACAGGGCACTGCACAACAAACTGGGAACTTCTGGGCTTTTTCCTCTATCTTCTCTTGCTGCTATCCCTCCTTCTGGTCATAACTTTGTTCATACCCAGCTCTTCCAAGAGAGACAGGTGGAGCTGTTGGGGAAAAATCTTCCACATTTCTCATGAAAACATGAGAAGTTATGCTGTCATGTTAAATAGCACACACTCTTTAAAAAAGAAAAGGCAAGATGAAGACTAATTTATCTGTGTTACTGAGATGTAAATTAATGGGACACATGCAAAATGTTATTTTAAAACAAGATACATCAAATTCCAAAACTGTGAGTACATATGTTTGCCACTTCACATGCCAATATTGCATTTCTGAGGACAACAAATGTATCATTTAAAACCAGTTTTTTCCTAAGAGTATTTTGTATATATTTCTGTGCTGTACATATATTCCTATGCATTAGCTGTCTCTTCTACTGGGATAAAAAAAAACCACACTGCCAAAACCAGTCAGCAACAGTCATAAAGAAAAAACAGGAAAAAAAAAGGTATAGGATTGCTTTTGCCTTGAAACTAATTGCAAGTGTAAAAAGAAGAGTAATCACACTTAGAGACGCAAACATTCTTCTATGTGGCTGAGTCGATGGGGTGCTTGCAATCAGAAAAGAGAAATCAGAAATCTTTGTGTGTCAGCTGGTTTTTCATAGGCAGAGGGAATCATCTGCACTTGTTCTGCAGCAGTGACAGACAGTGGGGCCTTGGGGTCCTACATAGCACTGCCAGGGAGGAAGGCAAAGCTTGCTGTCATGTCTTCAGTGTTTCACAGTAGTACAGGAAACTGAATAATGAACTGGGAACTTCAGGATATTTTTCTCTCTTCTCTCCTGCTGCCATCCCTTCTCCTGGTAGTATCTTTGTTCCTACCCAGATAACTCCAAAAACAAGAGAAAAGGAAAAAAAAAGGCCCAAACCCCACTTATCCAATCTATGCTTGCATTCAACATTTTATAAAACTCTGCTGTCCACATGGCTCAGTATCTGATTAAGCTTGTGTTTCAGATGGTGCCTCCTATTGTTTCAGATATCTTACTCCAAAAGGGGCTTAATTGCTTCTTCTGTTTATTTGAACAAAAAAGTAGCATCCCATCTGCATACCAGATGCAACAGGACTGAACCCAACTTTTCAACAGTATTTTAAATGAAGTGCTTGTTTGCTGGTAGCTGACAGCCTGTAGCAGCAGACTCAGATTCTGGGAAGATAAATGAAATAATGAAATAACTCAATTGCCCCCTTCCAATTACCCTCTGCAAAAGGCCACACAAAAGGGAGAACAACTAGCCCAATCCGTCCTTAAACTGCATGCAAATTCAAGATCTAATTAAGCTCATCAATTTCCTGGTGTGGGTGTTCCCTTCATGTTGTTAGCTTGATTCTAAGCTAAACAACAGTTCTAAATAGTCATTGCAACTCCATTGGTTTGCTTTTGCAGCAGATAGTTTTGGAATAACTATTCTTAGGAAAGTAGTCTGTCTTTTCCTCTATATTTGTGAGCATAGACTGCATCATTACTGAGACTGGCCAGTCCTTTGGGAGTGAATCTGAGTAGAAGAAAATACCTCCCTCCCGCAGCTTGATCATAAAGTATGCATTATCTGTGTCAATTTATAATCAAAATAAAATACATTAGTGAAATGTAACTAGTCATCTTCGCACATGAGTATTTTCCCTGTGAAAACTTAAAAATAGGATTCTAGTGGAGCAACTGATTTTTACCAAGCAGAAAAAATCCAGAGCTTTCCAGATAAAAATTATAATAAACCCCAGGAGGTTATGATGGTATTTTCAATTATAGACAGTCATTTTCTAGGGAAAATTTCATCTTAACACTTTCTGTTTGGGGTTTCATGGCTCTTACAGCTCAAACTGCAAGGTTACTTGCTATAAAACTGAACTTACAGTATATACTCAGAAATGTGTGTGTGGGTGTTCCATGAATGTAGTCACACTGATGGCTACAAAGAAATAAGAGCATTAGGAGCTGACCTGTTCTTCCAATACAAGAAAAAAAACCCACCCTAACTGTCCCAATAGATAGACTTGTGTATCATTTAGAATGCTATTTCAGGACTCAATTACAACAAATAACATTAGTATATGCTTTGTTAAGCAATTTCTGTTTTAATAAGCTAACCAGAGCAGCCTCTCCTAAGAGGCATGAAAGTCAAGGTTTTGAGTAGTCCAGGCTACTAAATGGAAACGCACATTGAAACCTTTTTATGCTTTGTCAACAAAAAGAATTCAAAAGGAAATATAAATAAAGCATCTCAAACACTCACAACAACTACAGTAAGCCAAAATCACATTAGTCCTGCCACAAGGATAAAATCTCCCCTAGTCCTCCATTAGTGCTGCTAGGTAGACTCTGCAGTGTTTGTACATATCTCCTAAATGCAAGTCCTGCTACTCAGGTAGTGGGAATGCTGTTAATCAAATTTAACTCTCTACTTACAATGCAGAGAGGAGAACATTTTTGAGGAAGAATTCTGCCCCATTCAGGAACATTTTGCAAACACCTCTACTTTCCATAAAATTCCACCTTTTTTATATTTCTAACATTTCTGGTTACAATCCCCTTGCACACAGGAATTCCTCAAACCAAGAAAGTCCGGAGTTCTATAGACAGAATCTGCAGCACCAACAGGGTGTATTTTACTCCATGACTTTTGATTTAAAGTGATTTCCTGAAAATGGTTTAATTCCTGTAATGCTGGATCAATCAGCCTTAAGGACTGACAGGATTCCTCAGCTTAGCATGCAATTCTGCTGCTGAAGACGCTGCGCCCTTTATGAGAGAGCTCCTCCGCCATGAAAATATCAGATTATTTTGATTGTGGTTGGAAAGAAAGAGAATAAGTATTTATTAACAATAAACTTCCAATCTCGTACAGAAAGGAGAAAGGAAAGTCAGAGGAAGATGTACACTACTCTATTTTCGGGGCAGAAGATGCTCACAAGGCCCCAACTCCCTTATAATCACATGGAAGAGACCAGTTCTTTAATTGGTTGCTCCAGAATCCACAGACTCACCCAAGGTACAGTCACTTTAGCTCCTGTTACATGCCTGCAGTCCAAGGCTCCAAATACCCACAGCACTGTCCCTGGAGTTTCAGCCCAGAATTTTCAGCCCTGTTTTCTAAAGCAATGAACACCATAACAATTGTGGTATTTGCTATTCTAACAGCACAGAAGAAAATAAAAGTAGGAATTTTTCATTCTAGCAAGAAGTCAGCTTCCTGTCTACATTTTATTACTTTCCAGCTTCAGGTTTGATGCTTTCAGGTAACAAAGACACACAGGAAAATTATGTTGTCTGAAATACTAGGGACCCTCTGAAACTTGGTTTTGGGCCACTATCTTCATTGCCTTTACGAAACATGAGATCTAATTGCAACAATATGGACTTGCTTATTGTCAAAGCACACACCAGAGCTTTTGTTTTAATTTTATGCAAGCAAATTACTCTTACCCTGAAGGATACTAAAAGCAGCAGAAAGGTAGGATACTCAGTCTAGCAGCGACTTTACTCAGTGAAGCCAGACACATACCCTTAAAGAAGTGCTCACAGTGATGGGAGAAGGTTATGTGAGATGGACCTAATCACTGCTTCTGGACATGATGTTCTTTCTCCTCTTCCCGCTACAATTAAGACTTCTTTCCATACAGCAGGTGCTCAGGCCCATTTATGGTTTTAAAATGTGAATGTTTCCAAGGCCACAGGGGTGCAAAATATTTGGAAAAGGAGGTAAATAGAGATTAGATTTACACCTGTATGTAAATTAAGGAACAGGCTTACAACATGAATCAACATTTGCTGGGTGAACTATTTATTTTTGCTGTGTAACAGCATTAGATCTGTCTGTACAAGCACAGAACCTCTCTCACCACTGTGATCAGGTTGCACTGTGATTGTACCCAAACTAGGAAAACAATTGTTAATTAAATTAAAGAGATCACATGGTGTCAGAGTATGTGGTGCACTCATTCATCATGCAAACTCTGGACAAAGGTGCTCCAAAGTGTTATAAAACTTGTTGCAAACCAGTGATTAACTCCCATGTCAGGACCCTGGGAGATGCTTTTTGAACACCTGATCCTGAGGCAGCAGCAATCATCTGTTGGTGCTTCAAATCCTGTCCTGTGCCTTCCTTGGAAGGCCTATTAAATATTTATTTCTAAAATAAAGAATACTTCATTATTATTTCCATTTTGTTTAAAAAAACCATAAATCTATATGCAGCAGTATGGGTTACTGCTTTGTTTTCCTGCAGTGTTCAGCAGGGTTCTGCAAGTTTCATTACATATTTTGAATAGTTCTATTTGGCTATCTGATTGCATGTTCTGAATACATAATGGCTGCAAAGTAATTTTTCACTGCAATATTAGATTAATACAGAACTCAGTCACCAGCTAGATGGGATATCTTATGCACGTAGAGAAGACAATGCAGACTTGCAATTTCATTTAAGAAGTGTTAACAGAGAAACTACCAAAAAAAAAATAGTGACCCCTATGTTAGCAGTAATTAGTCAGTGAAAAAATACCAGGGACATGGAAGACATTTCATTTCCATATGACTTTATCACCTTGTAAATCTCATTTTGCAGTGCCAGGACAAAGGGAGCTTGTAGCTTGCTTTTGTACAACAGCTCCAATACTTCCTTGTTAAGGTTCCATCATTTTGAATACAATTATAGAAGAAGAGAAGCAGACCTAGCAGCTCCACTAATTCTTCTCCCCCTTCTCTGAGCTCAGAAGTAATTTGCCTTTTATTTGCCTTTCTCCCCTTAGTGTTGGCCTCAAAGACAACCCCCACAAACTTTCATTGCAGGAAAAAAAAAACCAACAAAAAAAGTGGTGGTTTTTTTCCTTTAATTGATACACCATTTCTGATACAAGTGCCCCAAACAGAGCATCTGAATTTGAATAAAATCATATCATGGTAAATGATAGATAGATACTGCCTGTTATTATTAATAATAAAAATTAGCAAGCTCTTCTGAAGGTACTAAATGGAATAAGGAAAAGTAAATACTTCACCCAGTATCTTGAACAAAATCTTACAGGATTTAGCTAAATAATCTCAAAATATATGGTACTTACACAAGCACAATAAAAAGACAGCAACTAGATATGGTTTTAAAAGTAAAAAATACTACACAATAATAAAATATCAGTATTTGAATTGTGAGACATTGATGAACATAATACCATGGGAAAAAATAAAGTTGATTTTTTAACAATCAAGTCAATTCTGAGGAAAGCTCCAATCCACAGTCTCATATTTGAGTCTAACAGAACTTTCTAAAATGTACGTAGGTGCTAAAGTTTAAATAAATTACTCTATGTGTAAATAATTTAAAATTTCAGGTTATGTTATTACACCTTTTTTTACAGCCCAGAATAATTAAACTAATTTACAGAAGAACTTTTAAATCCAACTGAATAAACATATGTGCAATGCACCATTAAAGTACACTCCATCACATAATAGCATAATGCAGTTTCTGAAATGGATCTGTAGAAAGGATTCATTAAGACAAAGTCCCAGCATTCCACCTGAGGCAAATAAAAATTCTGTGCAAACCTCTTCAAATTAAATTTTCTTCTTGAACATATCCTGTCTAATTATGTTTAGTATTATCCTCCTTTAGGAATTCTAATTCATCAGTGCTATTAAGGGAGGGAAAAAGAAAACCAGATGCTGTGGACCGGATACCCAGCTGGTAAGAAATCACTATAGTTTCACAGAAGCCAAAAGAGCTACAGTGATTTATATCAGCTATGGGTTTGGTATATACATAGGAACACACATATGGACAGATGTACAGAGAATTATATTTATATCTGAAGTTACACCAGCGGAGAGTAAGTCTGTGGAGTTGCACCACCAGAGAATTTGACCCAGAAGCTCTAATAAGCTGAAGTTTATAAAAGAGCCACAGCTGTGTTGAGATTTCTTGTCTTTCACTCTCTAGAACTGAAAATAAATGTAAGAAACAGAAGTGCTCTAATTAGACATTTGGCTTTAAAAATCAGGAAGATAGCCAGCTAATGTCTAAGCACTTTTTTGTTCTGGAGTTAGGCTAACAAAGATATCATAATTACAATCATACTACATACAGAAGAACTGCACAGAATATATTGGTAAACCAAGTTGAGGGACTGAATTAGATTCCAGCTAAGTTGTTTCAGTTTGTCTTTAATGATTACCATTTTTGTTGTTCTTGTAGTCCGTACAGTAAGCACAAATTTAGAGTGAGATTTCCAAGTGCATCTAACCGTGCCACAACCTGAAAAAACAAAATTTCTGGGTAGCACCTGTGTTCTTCTATTCCACTGACATTTCTACATCTACAGCCCCAGACTTGCCTGCACCACGGACCAAAAAGGTACTGCTCAGGACACTTGGTGCCTGCCTCAGTTTCCATGAGGCACCCAACTCATGCTGTAAGCTCTTGCTATGCCTTTGGCTTTCTGCATCCTGACATTTGTGGCCCAAACACCCCTGCATCCCACTGCACCACCCATTTGTGAGACCTTTCTGACTTAAAGGCTGGAAGAGAAGAGGAAAGAGAAGTGCCCACTCCTTTGCCTTTACCAAATAATATTATATATGAAAGTCTAGCATAAAATTTACTCTACACCATCTCTTCCTGGCATCTGCTCAGTGTTTGAAGAGGACTTCATCCTTCCCCAGGCTTTAAATCTGGGACTGCAGTCAGCCTTTGAAAGCTGAACAGATAATCAAGGAGTAATGCTTAGGTATCATAGCCTGAGCTCTACTCTGTTCGACAGAGGGCACCTTAAAAGAAAACTGAGTTGGAACCAGGTTGTTTCCTCTTTTAGTTTTCCAATATTTTATCCAGCAGCCCAGTGCTAGATAACACAGACACGGGACACAGCAAACCCAGGTTGCATTTCCATTCCTTGGAGGGAAAGCAATTAGCTGTCCCACTGCTGGCCACTGCATGCTGCCTGTGTGCTGCTGACTGTGACCCTATTGCACAGAGCACCTCAAGGCTTGCTGGTCAGGAGGGAAACAGCCCCAAACCACCACAACCACTGTGCCAGGAGGCACATGGCTGCACTTCCATTCCTCTGTCAGGAACTGTTTTCCTTACAGGAATCAATCCTTGAATCAAAGAGCGAATTAAGCCTCAGGACAAGGACCTCAGGCTGCTCAAATCTTTCACACTTAGAAGCACATAACAGCAGGAATAGAGAGACTCTCTATTTCACTGACCTTTTTATCCAAATAATTAGGCCATTTATTACAAGATATACAGATTTGACCTCCTGCTGCACAAGTGCCAAATTTCCAGTTCCCATGTTCTGGACACGTGCTCTAAATACTTTTTCAGACAGGCAGAGAAGCAGCAATACCAGCTCCTCTACATCAGGGTTTGAAAATGAGATAGACAGATGCCAAGACTCTGACTGAGAGCTCACTACAGCGGAAGCATCCAGAAAACATTCATTATACTGAACTGGTGTCACAGAACAGCCCATTTTGTGGATTCCTGCAGTGTTTAATGCTGAATTATATTTATGCCTACCAAAAGCAGGCAACTTCTGTGGTTACTCAGAAACAGAATGCAATGTACCTCAAATCTCTGTTGACACAATCTTCCTCCTGATCTAGGGCATTGTAGAGTTAAATGGCAGCTGAGAAAATTTTGAGATTTCAACTTCAGATGCCTAGTCCCTCCTCTCACTCCAGCTGTTTTCACATCTTATGCTGCACCTTCACATGTACTATTAATTTCTAGGTGTGTCTCATATGTGCAATAAAAATTTGAACCTATAAATGACTTCACATTCAGATCCAAGTTCCCCTCAAGAGCTTCTAATTGCTCTGCAGATAGCTTTTAACCTCCAATATATTTATAATTATTATTATGAAAGTAAAAATAATTATAAAAGAAAGACCCAGAGCAAGTAGCGCTCACTTTCCAAGAAACAAAATTTTACTTGGAGGTAGGAATTGGAATTATTTGATAAGTGCATTAAAACATAACTATAATTCTTCTCCTTGGCTCTGAGATACTCCCATAGCTACTACTAAAGCTTTATTGGAAGGTCACAGTCAGCATCTTTATGTATCTCATAGGAGTTATCCTTGAAGGGTAATTTATGCTCCCTTTCTGGTGGCAAAAGCACTTCTTTGCATGGTAGGATGTGTCATTTGCTATTTGAGTCCACTACACAAATATTCAAGTAATATATGTCTTCAAATACAGGTGTAATTTGATGTAGTAATGTCTACAGGGACAATGCACACCATACCTTGTTCCATACCATACCATAAATTACATTGATTGGGGTACAAAAACATACTAGGTCTCTTTCAGTTGTTCATTTCTCCTTAAAATAAGTCCATCCACAACTATGTCTCGGGATGATGCTGTAAACACAGCACGTCTCTGAAAGATGATAGCAGTAGTCTTAGTGGACATTAAAGTGGAGATGTTTCTGGGGTATTTTGGAGGAAAATAATATTGCTGTGCCTTCAAAGGGAAAGAATACAACAGGAGCTTCAGAGAATCAAATGCAAATGCTTAGGACCAAAAGCAATTCTGCCACCTCTGTGTTTTCCTTTGCCCTCACCTGTTTCCTCATCTGTCTGGAAAAATGGCTCCAACTGGACCTGTCCTTTAACACCCTGGAGTGATTAACAATAAGCAGTTAGGTTTTTGGATGAGATGGTCTTTTCTCACCCCTGCCCCCATAGCCATGGGATACCTGAAATGGGACACCCATGGCAGGACCCACAAAACTGATGCCTCACATGCCCATGGCAGAGAAGATTTCATTTCAGAGTTTTTTCCAGAACAGCTTGTACAACAAATAGCTTTTAGCATATACAATTTGCAAAGTTGCCAGTTTATCATGAATAGAGCTATTTGTAGTCTAGTCATATCATAAAATCTTGTTAAAAGAAACAACACAAAGAGACTGCTCACTTTTCAGTTATGGCTCTTTTGAATTAATTTGAATCCAGATTGCCTCATGAGTATTGTTTGTTCCAATATGAAACAGTTTATGGTGATAAATTGCAGCAGCATCACTTAAAAGCTGCCTGGTACAGTGTACTGCAGCAGAAGTTGAGTCAGCTTTCATACTGAGTATACACTGTAGCTACAGTGCACCCAGGTTTTTTGGTTTGGGGGAAACCTAACTGAGAAAGTCAGCAAAACCAGAATATTTTGTGGCATGTGAAGGTATTGGGCAAGGTCAAGGGTTGTAGGGGCATAAGCAACCAAAGCAAGCCATGAAAATCTAGTAACCTACCTCCCATCTGAGTCCTCCTGTCCCACTCAGCCAGGTATTTAGTCCAGCATTCAGAAGTAACATCTATAGAGACTGACACTGGGCTGTTTCAGACGTACTTCCAATACTAAGCCATTTAAGGTATAAGAATTTTTCATCTAGCTCTAAATTTACTATTACAGCAGATGTTAGAGTCAAATCTCATTAGCTAAGGTTTCAATAATCTGCAGAGTAATGACAAAAGATTTCTGCATCCTCTCAGTTATAACCTTAATTAAGACTAAGCAGGGTGTATTGTGTAACATATTGCCTGTGAATGCTCACTCTCATGTAAACCATCATGGGCCTGATTCAGAGAGAAAGCAAGCATTTGTCCTTCCCACCAAAATCATTAGGGATTCAGGAAGTCACTACTCCTTCATTGGACCAGTCCCTTACTACTGTGTGATGCAGTATCTTAAAGATTTTCTGTAGCCACTGAGAGGAAGAGACAGCAGTTCCCTAACTCAGCCAAACATACTGATATCCATAGCCTTATGACAAGTATTTAAGGTCTTGCCCAGTGCTGCTAGATCTTGTCATGAGGCAGAAGAGTCACAGCTGTCACCTCACACTTGAAATATTTTTTCACATTTAATGAAATTAATGAATTTGATCAGGCAGTATGCCAAATTAATCTCTAGCGCCCTTCCATCACATGCAACCAAGTTAAACAGGGATTAATTGAGGCCCATGCAATTACCTCTTAATTAACCCTGAAGGACTGGGATTAACCCTGCTGTTCAAGGTTAGATATGAATGTGTTTGTCACGGGAACTCTTATATCATGGGTATCACAAAGTCAGCAACATTGACCAAAATGTCTGTGCCAAAACACATTTGGGGAATGAAGCAGATTGCTCTTGCTCTCCTGCTCTCAGCATGTTGCAGGATTCTGGGGGCTGCTCTTACTAGAAGGAAAAATCAAGGGTCCAACCAGTTCCTCTAAACTCATCTATTAACATAACACATGCACAGCAGGAAGGCAGACAGCAGGAAACAGTCCCTTTCCTTCTGCTGCCAAGCATCTTTTCAAACACTGTCCTACTAAGAATCTTGCTGTAGGATTTTCTTAAAAATTGCAAGAATGTTTTCTTCCTGGCTTAGTTTCCTAGCTGTATTTTCTTTCTGAGTATGCCTACATATTATTTTGAGTATGCCTACATTGCAGTCTGGGGTGGGAAGCAGAAGTGCTTGAATTAGCAAGGATACTGAGCAGAAGCAGTATTCAGCAGACCCTTGCCTACATTTACACCTGCCTGCAGGAGTGACTGTTTGCAAAGATCAAAACTGATCAACTGCTGCAATGTAATTCAGTGCCATGCAGATCTTGGATATCTGCAGGGACTCCAACACATATCCACATTTCTACTACTCTTCCCTCCTCCTACATACATAAAGAAATTGTTCATTCACCCATTTGATATGTATTCAGGTACTCAAGAAAAAGCCTGCAGCCTAACTAGGCCATTCCTCTGTTACACACAGTCAGATCTTCAAGTACTACCCTTCTCTTCACCTGCTGATTGTGAAGCTGGAAGGTATGTGTCTGTCATTTGGTCTGAATGAAAAAAGCTGTTGTAGCAAAGAGTTTCAGTAAAGCAATAGAACCAGCCAGCATCCAGCGTAACCGTGCACAAAGATTGCCACAGGATGCTGTGTATGTCATTCCTACATGTTTCATTCTAATTATGACTACGGCAGTGGCTTAAAAAAAACATTTAATGAAACAGAAGTTTAAACCAAGACTGCTGTACTAAACAAGTACACATCATAGCTATCCTGCAATTGGTTCTGTAAGGCTCTGCAAATAAAAAAAACATGGATTTTGTCCATGTGAAGAAGAAACAGAAGAAAATTGAACCTCTCACCTCCTCTTTTTTGGAGATCTCATCTTTTGACCAGTATCTTGAAACAAGCAGAAAAGCAGATTCTGGAGCGCAAATGCATCTTCTTAAGAGAACGAAGACTGAGAAGTCAAAAACAAGTAAGGTCTCCTACAAGAGCTTATCCAGCAATCAGCTCTTTAACCAAACACCATTCCCTTTCAAACCATCAACCCACACTAAAATAAACCACAAAATGGTTTGTTTTTGTGGAAGAATTTAATAGGACCACTGGCATTTCTTTAATGTAGAGTCAGAGGAACGTGTCTCCCTGACAGAGAACTGTTGGTTTGCATTTGTCTTTAAATTATGAAGACACCCAAGAAAACAGATTTTTTGTTAAATTATGTTAAAACAGATGAGGAAAATTTTGGTAAGGATTTGACTCAACAGACAAGGGGAAGGAAGCAGGAGACAAACCAGTCCTTCTAGGCTTCCCTGTCTCTATTTCAACTTTTAAAGTAATAGCAATATCAACTTAACATATTCCTATCTTTTCCCAGGATGAAGACAAGTAGCTACAGCATGCCTCTTATTAAATTACAACACTCAGCACACAGGAGCACAGTTTAACTCAAAGGTTTGCTACAGCATCCTGCAACAGTTGGCGAAATTGCTCAATTTAGAGTTGAGGACCCAAATTCAACACTAATTTAAGAGTAACAATTTGAATTCTCATTGCCAAGTATACTAACAACTATAGAAAATGAACACATCTTGACAAAATGCTTTGGTACAGCTGAACTGTTATCAGCATGTAAAAGATATCAAGAATATATTATCATAGCAACTCTGGGTCATGCCAGACTCATTTCAGACTTCAACAGAAATAGTTTTGCATTATACAAAGGCACTGCAATGTGATTAAAATGCACTACACATCTCACTGTCTTAGAGATCAGTGCATACATGAAGTCTGAAATATGCTAAGGAGGCTTTTCCTCAACAATTTTAATCATCCATAGTAACTACTGATACATGGTAATTCCAAATCATAGTGACAAACATTTAAAAAACCCTTCCTTTTTAATGAATGTAAAGTATCACACAGAAAAATAAGAAGCGTATTGTGCACTAACTTGCAGAACAACTTATAAACCATATCCATATGAGCAGTAAATGAATGTCCTCTTTTGCCAACACAAATTTTGTACCTTCCACCCACAATTCAGTTGGCAGAATTTTTGCTGTTGAAACCAGTGAAAACTATATGCCCAACAGCAGGGAATTGAAAACTTGCAGTGTCTTTTTACTACAATATTTTATTAGCTTCAGTGTCTTACATTGCAAAAGTGTTGATAATAATGCTATTATATTTTCTATTTTAGACTACAAAACAACCCCTGAAAATGGCAGGGTTGGGGGGACAACAGACATATATACATACACACCATACACAGAGACAAGCTTCATATCCCTCATTCAGTGTAGAGAACTATGGCTTCTTTTCTGAAATTGTTTTTAGGAAGGAAGAAATTGATTCACCTCACTGAAGGATTTAAAGATGCAGGTGAACACCAATGGTCCTTGTGCTCTTGAAATAGCTTATTAGGTTTTCTAATGCTCTTTGGGTGCTAATATACACTTTTTTTTCCCCAAAGAAAAACGCAAACAGCTTATCGCAGCAAACATGAATTATACGGACTACAAATTAAACATCTAGTCTTTCTTTGGCAATAAAGTCTCAGCCGTTCCTCAGCCCTCAACTTAGCTCTGCACATCTCTGCCAATGCATTCATTCCTTCTGGCAAAAGATACTGAAGTACAGTGAAATATTTTTAAAAAGTGAAAATCAATAATCACTATATGTAATTGCCTGTAGTCACACCTACCCATTTTCCCCCATGAATCCCATTTCTAAGATAGTTCCACAAAGCAACTGGTAAGGAACTCAAGCTTTAGACTCAATTTGTCAGCTTCCTTCACTGCTGAATGCAAACTCTCTTACTCAAGAAACAGGGCAAGCTTTAAAATAATGGAGACAACTTGCTTCTTAGAACTACCAAGTTACACTGGAAGGTGAGGAAAGCTTGATCAGTGTCGTGGTTTGATACTGGCCCAACACCAGGCACCCACAAGAGTCGCTCACTCATCCTCCCCTGCCACAGCTGGGCAAAGGAGGGAAAAGGGGAAAAAAGTTAACAAAGGCTTCATGAGTGAGATAAGGACCAGGAGAAATATTTCAAGGGCAAAACCAGCTCAACTTTAGATGCAAAGTGCGTTCATTACTAACAGGATCAGAGGAGGATAATGAGAAGTAAAATAAGCCCGTAAAACACTGTTTCCCTCCCAGGCCCTCCCTTCTTCCCACTGACAGTGCAGGGAGACAGGGCATGGGGATTTTGGTCAGTTCATCACTGAGATTTTCTTCCACTGCCCCAGAAGAGGAGTCCTTCCTCTGTGAGACTGTGGGGTCCCTCCCACGGGAGATAGCTCTCTTCCCCAGGAAAAGAACTTCTTCAGTGAATGTCCCCAGCATGGGTGCAGTCTCATGGGCAGCAGCCCAACCACACCTGCTACAACGTGAGTCCCTCCACAGGCAGACAGTCTTCCCAGAACTGCTGCCATGTGGGTTTCTTTCCACGGGGTGCAGTCCTCCAAGGACAGGCTGCTCCAGCCTGGAAGCAGGGGTCCTCTCTCTCCACTGGATCAGACCCTCCTCCAGGCAACCACCCGCTCCGGCTTGGGCACCTCCCCACGGGCTGCAGGTGGATCTCTGCATCCCCTGTGGATCCCCATGGGCTGCAGGGGCACGGCTGCTTCACAGTGGTCATCACCATGGCCTGCAGAGGAATCTCAGCTCCAGCACCTGGAGCACCTCCTGCCCTCCTTCTTCTTGACCCTGGTGTCTCACTTCCTCCTCTTCTCCAAATAGAAGCAAAACCCATGACTTTGTTTTTATTTTCTTCTTAAATATGTTATCACAGAAGCATTACCAGCCTCCCTCAGTAGCCCAGTTTTGGCCGGCAGCATGTCCATCTTCATAGCTATCAGGAACTGGCTCTGCTGGACATGGTGGGAAGCTTCCAGCAGCTTCTCACAGGAGCAATTTTTGTGGCCTTCCTGCTACCTAAAACCAGGCTGGGCCAAACCAATGCAATCAGGAACACCTAAGTGCTGTTTACAGCATTCTAACTGAAGTAAGAGGGGAAAAAACACCACAAACAAAGAACAAACCCAAGTAATTAAAGAAGAACTGGTAAGCTGTTCCATTAGTCCATCAGTCTATCTGGGCTGGTAACCCACCTTTACCAGGGTGTATTGGTCAAGAAGAGTGTTCTGTCAGAAAGTAACAGATACTTACACAGTTAAAGAAGTGATACTGATACATAGCCAAATACAAAATAGCTACTTCAGGGCTAGTGTTGTGTGGTCTTATAAAATGGAGAGAATTAGATCAGAACAGGTGTATTAGAGTGAAAAAAAATCCACTCTAAACCAAAATCAGGTTTCAAAATTATTTTCTCCAACTTGAACCAGGCCTTTCTATTGCACTGTTACTGTATTCACCATTCAACAAACACTGTTGATTGAGTAGTAGTGTCTAGAGCAGAAATATGAACACAGAATTTAATACTGAGTAATGGACCATACTGCCTAAGTAGAGCTCATGGTCACAGCAGCAGTCAAGGGAGCCTTGGGACCAACCTCACATTGCCCTTCACCAATCCTGGTAGAGACAGACACAAGAAATGCATGGGTTACACTCTGTACTTCCCAGCACAAGTGTTAGAGAGACAGCTTCAGATGAAAAACTGACTTTTTTTGTTCCCCCCAAGTCCCAGGGATGGTGCATTTACAATCACTGTCTTCTAAACTGTTCTTTGCTCAAAACCATCATTTTAATTTTTAGTTACCTTGCTATCCTGTTAACCCACAATACCCACATAATTACCAGCAGCCAAATCACCATAGTGCTGTAACATGGACACTCAATAAGAGTTGCATGCAGTACTTACACATAAATGAGGAAGAAATTCAGACTAAATGGGAAGGGGGAAGAGGGAGAAGGGAGAAGCTAGCAGCTCTGAGGTAAGAAAGAAATTTAGTCATGTAAATCCCATATTCATTTATTAAGCTTCTCATTTGAGTCTTGTGGCAAAAGCATATAGACATCATCACTCAAATTAAAATGCACAAATTATATGACTGTGAAATAATAAAAATAATAAAGCAAGAGGCATAAACTGCCATATCCAGGGGATTTGGATTACATTTTGTTGTTGTTGTTACTAAGCACAACCCATTTGCAAAGTGATCGAACAATTCTCGTACTCAAACCTTCAGCAAACACATAGACCATAAGAGAAGAGAGTAGCTTTTAAAAACCTTACTCTATACTTTCAGGCAAAAAATGTTGCAACAGAACTTCAAATGTTTTGTATGGTTCTTGCAACACAGCTGTCCAAATTGAGGGTCAGTCAAGAGCGCATCCATCCATGCTCACCATCCTGAAACTTTCCCACCAGCTTTGCCACTACAGGAGTCAACAAGGGGCCTAAAGCTGCACCGCTAAAAACTACAGTTTGAGAGCAGGTAGTGGTCCTAAGTACATTTCCAAGCCACTTGGCTCTCTCTTGGCATGTTAGGTAACCTTGGGGAAGATCTACTTGATTGACAAACATATCTAAGAAGACACAAGCAGAGAAATCACTTCGCCTTCTCACTCTTAATGAGTCTCACTGTGAGGACACAGAACTGTGGTGTTTGTGAGGGTCCCCAGGACAAGGTGAGAGATGAGAATTTGACTCCACATTCTCAGAAGGCTGATTTATTGTTTTATTATATTATATTAAAAGAATGCTATACTAAAACGATACTAAAGAAAGGATACATCAGAAGGCTTAACAAGAATGAATAATAAAAACCTGTGACTGACTCAGAGCCTGACACAGCTGACCTTGATTGGCCATTAAGAAAAAACAATTCACATGGAACAAATCAAACATTCACCAGTTGGTAAACAATGTCCAAGTCACATTCCAAAGCAGCAAACACAGGATCAGCAATCAGATAATTATTGTTTTCATTCCTCTCTGAGGCTTCTCAGCTCCCCAGGAGAAAATCCTGGGCAAAGAGCATTTTTCAGAATATATCATGGTGACACTGAACCACTGAGGTTATCCACTGCATTCAGAGAGGCACAGCTCCATGCTTCAGGCATGCCTCTAATCAAAATGAATTAGGCCAACAGTACCTACACAAGAGAGCAGTAGCTGAGTAGGGGATGTTAGAAACACCATTTCAGGATTCAGATAGGTCAAGCTAGAAATAATTCTCCAGAGGGAAAACAAAAAAATCACATAGAAAAGCACATATATAATCAAACTACTAAGAAAATCCTCTATTTCTGCATTTGACCAAGGCAACAGCAGATTCCCCTGTGCCAGTCCAGCCATACCTGCTATGTCCAGGAGATGGAAAGCAAGTATGACTCCAGATTTACCAATTAATGAATTACTGCACTTTTGCTGTTTTCCTTTGGTTTCTGCTAACAAAGTTGGAACAAGTGTTCCAACTCCACAGTCCCATGCTGTAGAGCTGTGTTAAATCACAGCAAAAATCTGAAGCTCACAAAAAGTGGGCCATATTAATTGAATCAAAAGAAGCAACAACTGAGGAAAACAAAGTCCTGTGTGATAAATGTTGGTCCTTTGCTCCTCTAGCTTCTGTAATGGAGGAAAATTCGGATGGGCTGTTTAGATAAATTTCAGCTAAATATATTAAAGGATCTGTTGAATCTTTTCCATTACTGTGTAAGAATAGCCTCACAAGACTACAGGGTCTATCTAGTATAAGTGGAAAAGATTGGCTGTGCATGCATTTAATGCCTCTCTTGAGCTGCTGTGGGCTGGTGGTAACTGTGTAGGAAATGACAGAAGAGAAAGCAGGAAGACAGAAAAGCTATCAGAAACTTAGGGCTATGGAGGAACAACAAGGGAGAAATGACATAAAAAATGCATCCCACAGAATGTAAAAAATATTGTTAATGTTGTATATGCATCTCCTCACATATTTCAAAACACATAAAAAGTTACACGAATACCAACAAGGTTTGTGAAGGAAGATGAAAGGGAGGCAAACATTACATTCATTTGCAAGCCACTATCAGGGAACAGAGCAAAAGCCCACACAGACACAAGCTGGCCAAGGTACTGATTTTTGAAGTGAGAAAGGAGAAATTTGGATTGTTCATGAGTCTTCCTTTTTTAAACTGAAAAACAGAGATAATGGGGAAAAGGTAGAACAATAGAGTAGCAGCTATTTTATTCCTGCTGTTTGACTTTGTTATAGGTAAATTAGGATATAGTTCAATTCTATTGTATTAATTATGTTATATTAATTGTATTATGTTAAGGGGGGGGAAGGCGTTATTAGAATGTTCTAGGAGAAGAGGGTCCAGGGTTTGGTGGAAGAGCAGTCTGGCAAGCAAGGCTTGAAGAGGGATTGGATGGAAGATCTGACCAATCATTCCAAGCCCTGCAGAAACAACTGGTCCATTTCCAGGCTTCTCATTAAAAAGATGTTATGAATTTGAACAAGGCCAAACTTCCTCTGGAGAAAGAGGTCCCCGTTTATTAAAATAGCTGCAAGGAATGGAGTACCTAGGATAAGCCCAAGCACCCACACAGCGAGCCAAAACCAGAACAGTGCACTACCCCCAAGTGCACTGAATTGTCCCCAGAAAGCAAGTTTCCAAAAAGAAGAACCCCAACCCAACCAAACTCCCCGCCTTTATAGCCCCGTTCAAGTCCAGGATTGGTCCATTTTGGATCCACACGGTGATTGGTCCACTTCCAGGCTTCTCATTGGTCTTTAACGCCGTTCATTCTGGGCCAATGGTTTCTGCAGGTCAGATCTTCCATTCAATCCCTCTTTGACCTCGCCTTGCCCTGCCAGACTGCTCTTCCACCCAAGCCTGGACCCTCCTCCTAGAACATTCTAATACCCCCCTCCACTCTTAACAGAACACAATTAATATAATATAATTAATACAATATAATTGAACTATACCATAATTTAACATAACTTTTACCTATAGCAACTCCCCCCTCTAAAACTGTGATCGGGTTTTAGCCCACATCAACCTCTTAACAGTCTCTTGACAGTTATTTAATTAGTTTCTTAACCAGTCTTTTAATCAGTTCTTTAACATGTTTCCTTTTGTTATAGAAGGGCAATTCAGACTGGGCAAATAAAGTCCGTCTAGAAACAATCAGCAACATTTCTTGACACTAAGCCCAGTTAGAGCTGTCCCTCCCATAGACCAGGGAGGAAAACAATCTGCTTATACTTGAAGTACGCCAATAGCCAAGCCCTTTACTGCACTTGTAGCTCATCAACATCATACTACCTTTCCAATGTCCTTCACAATTAAACAGCATAAACTCACCCCTTATTCTGGCATCTGCATGACAAACCAGTGGCTGCAGTGCCTTCTTGCCCCCCTCTTCTATCTGAGGCAGATCCTGTGCTGTCATTCAATTCCAGCATTATCTGTTCCCAATTACACATGGATTAAACTCAATGTAGCAGGTTTATCACATGTGCAAATCCACTGCTGTTTAATCTTGCCAGTGCTGTGTTTGATTTTGATATATTCTGACTGACTTGCAGCAGGCTGAAGAATATTAAACAGCTTGATGCACAGTAATTCACACACACTTTCATGTGTGTTATTTATTTTTGCTGTGTGACTTCTATTAAATCAAGCATTTCCAAATCACGCAGCATGGACAAAACCACAGCAAGAAGGTGCTTCAAGAAAGGTGAGCAAAAATGCTTCAGAAATATGAGGTGATTCAGGCTCGCAGTGTTGGGAGACATCAGCCCAAGGAGATTTCAGGCCATAGGAAAACAAGCAAGAAAGCCTTCAGACTCTGACCTTTCAAGCTGTTTGCTCAAACACTACTACAGCTCTCAGGAATGCTACCCACTAACACCCAAGCACTGATGCAGTACACACAACAGAGCAGAACAAGGACAGGAGAGATCCAGAGACTCTTTGTAACACTCTGTTAGGCCATGGGGGTTGCAATCCCACATAATTAGCTACTGAGTGAAGAAGTCCTTGCTAACATCCTCTGCCCACAGTCTGCTGATAAACTGACTCTTCTTCGTGCCTTCACTCACAGCAGGGGTGAGGGCCAAAATCTGTGCTCACATGCTGGACCAGACCTACCTCCCTTCTAGTTCCTGTAGCTTTGGTCAGGTCAATATCAAATTCAAATGTCATCGCTCTTCCCTCTGCCAGAGGAGAGTCTCAAGTACCCTTTGGAAACTTCTGCTAAGGGTGGAAGGGGGTCTTCCTTCAGCCATCTCATCTCCACTGCAAAAGAAAAGTCATCACAGAATTCAACAAACATTATTTCCTTAGGCAAGGTTTTAAAATACATTATAAAATCTGATCTTTCACCTTCCTCATTTCCGTGCAAAGGAGCCTTTCTCCTGCTGATGTCAGGCTCTGATTCTCCAAACATATATTCTGCACATGCAGAGTGCTGCTGGCATTACCTAGAGGCATGCATAGAATAAATACAAACAACAACAGGCAGAGGCCATTTGGATAACACTAGTAAGATAAAGTGTCTACTGAAAAGTACCTCTTCTTTAAGATAAGTAGGACATGCTAGTGGTCTTGTGTCTATATTTGTTTCTTATAGTTCTTGCATTAGAATATTGTTTTAAATATTTTTTAATAGTTGAGGGTGGGGGAACAGCTGACATTTATGATTTCAAGACCTATAAAGATTCCTATTTTACTGTAAAATCTACAAAAAGTCTTTGGCTGGCCTCCAGCAGCTGCCTAAGGTGCTGCATGCACTCATTGCTTCACATTGAACAGAGGGACATGCAAAAGTAAACATATTTATTGCTGTTTTTAATCCTTTTGGGGCAGAGACTCAATTTTGCTCTAGACTGGTGCATAGCCAAGCAGAAGATGACTGTAGGGAACACAGAGCATGGATTTTGGTGTCAGGTAAGGATTAATAATGAGGTAATTGAGAACACAGCAAACATAAACCTGGATGTTTCCTGGGAGAATATGCTTCATTGACTGATGAAACCACAAGAACAACTTCATAATAAAGTCGGTTCAGTTTTCTGAAACTGCCCATTCTTAGTTTGCTAAGGTTTTCCCCAAAACTATTAGCTTCCCTGTGAGCTGGCTAATTGTCATTTGCAGATCCACCTAGCCTCTCTGAGATGTCTCATGTCTATTAACACCCCACTGAGAATTTTTCTTTCCTCAGTATCACAGAACATATATGTGTGTGTGTGTGTATGCTATATATATATGTAAAACACATGTATAACCCTTCAGAATCCCAAAGGGGTAAGAGAACTGGAAAAGACCACCCAGTCACAACACTCAACTCCTTGCAACTACGTAATAAACACTTTTTTTGTAGGAAAAACCTACAAAACCTGCACTTCACACACACCCTCATATAAAGCAAGCTGGACCCAGCTCAAGAGCTCCAGCAGCTCCATCACCCTCCCAGTTCCAAGACTCTGGCCTAGGGCACCCTGACCACACAGTCATACAGACCCCTAAGCAAAAGCACTTTCTACCAACAGATCCATATTCTCTCAGCACAGTCCGCCCCCACACCTAAACCTCAGCTTTGCCTGCATTTCCACTTGTCTCTTTGCTCACTAGACCTCATTTAGGGAGTTGAGGAGTTAAGAAAGTCTTTCATCTCTCTGGCTTCAGCTTCTGGTACTTTATCCAAGTTCCCATCCCTGTTCAGAGAAGTCAGCTGGTGAGTCCCTCAGCTCCTTTCCCCAGCCTCAGCCAGGAGGCAAAACACCTCTATCATTCCCTCAGCCCTCCCAGCAGGTTCTCCAGCTTCCTCTTCCTTCATTGCTTTCATATGCTGCCCTGCCCTCTTAATTTGACTCAGCTGGGAAGAGTTGAACTTTCCTCACCTGGTACTCCCAGAACCACATACACCATTCCACACACCAACACATTTTCTGTCAGGCTTGTGTGCTTACTGTTCCAGAGTTTCATAGTCAGTGTCAGTACAGCAAGGGAGGGCCTACAGTTCAGATGTCTGTGAGCCAAATCAGGCATACAAATGTTACAAACCTATCTGGAAAAAGCTTATGAGGACAAAAGGTAATGGCAGAGAATCTCATTATAGCAGCACAAAATTACTTCTGTTTGCTATATTTATTCCAGTGTTTGGTTTTTTTTAATATTTATTTATTCTATATATTACTATTTTTTCATTCATTGATTACCTCCTTTTTCCATGTAAAAGCCTTCATAAGTCAGTGGTCCAGGTTCTCAACTGCCATTACTTCTCCTCAGCTTTCTGGAACTGTAACTGTGTACATAAGCTGACTAACTGGTGATTCATCCCCCAAAGCTGCTTTTAAGATCATAAACAAGTGTCCTCACTGGGCTGCTCAGAAACATAGTTCTTGTTATAGCAAAGCCTAAACTCTCTCTTCTAAGATGTGAGTTTATTAATAACAAGGGGGAAGCAGGAAAGCAAAAGACTAGCTCAAATCTTTCCAGGTTTTACTGCTTATAAAATTTCTTTCCTCAAGTTTTCTTGATCTAAGTGATTGTCCTTAGGCAGTTCCTCCTACCACACTTATAATCATGTAGAGGCTGAGTCCCCTGTATTACTGAATCTACAGAACCTCCACAGATATCAGAATAATTGATATCTGTCTGCAAGATGGAAAGATCTATTATTGTCTTTAAAATAGAGTTTCTGTTTCTCCCAGAAACATTGTTTTATGAATTACTGAAGACAACCTGTTTATCTGAGAATGATCTGTGGAAGTGACTGACTCCTTAATTAAGATGCTGGAAGGAAGAGAAAATGTTTCTCTGACCCACACTGACCTTCTCTTTCCAAGGAAGATGTGAATGAGACTATTCCAATAAAACCACTAGGAGCAGGTGGCCTAGGTGGGCTACTGCAACCACACTGTTTTTGCTTTGCTTTGGCATTACCTAATAATACTTGGCCAAAAATTGCTGACTTGGGCACAGAAGAATCACCATGTCAGTCATTGGGTACAATAATTGTTAATCTACAGCAGAATTTGAGCCTGGACTACAATATTCATCATTAGCAGGTTTGTCATATATTCCCTGGGCCAGTTTGCCTCTGTGTGTGTATAATAATTTTTTAAAAGCCCACACACAATGCAGTTTTGGCTGCTGGAAAGAATTCCATAATTTGGTGGGTTTTTTCCCAGAACTGTATTTTACTCAGTCTTGCATTTCTTATTAAATATATCAAAAGTTCCAGAGTTCGTTTGAACAGTAAAAGAGCTTTGCAAACTAAGCTTCATTTCAGCATTGATCAGGCCAAGGACATAACCTGGCAGAGGTATGAAATCTTGGCCTTAGAGGAATTCAATGGGAGCTTTGAAGTGGATTTTTTCTGTAGTATTTCATTTCACCTTGAATTCCCCTACTACCCTTTCAGAAGTTTGTTACAGAAGAAACCATTGCATTTCCTTACCCTGTAGGTCTATATTGAGAGGTCTTTGCATGGCATCCACACAAACAGCCAAAGATGTGTCTGTTACAGAAGAAGGAAAAAAAAAACCCAAGAGAATTATTTCACTTTTAAGAAGGGAGGAAGTTGAATGGAAAAAAGCCCACTTAAATCCATGGCACATGCCTGGAGATTTTAATTACTTTTGTAAAGAACTGCCTTGAAAACATGAAATGTTAAAATAGCATTAACCATTTTTAATTAAAAGGGGCTGATTTTCCTTATTATAGTCCACCGATTTTAAATATTGAATAGTACTAAAATACCCAAACAGACTAACTGAATATTTTCTGTGATATGGAAGATCAGATAATACTTTATGGTGTTTCAGTACAGTGGAGTGTTGAAATATTACTGTGGCCTTTCTCTCAGCATGATTTCATTTGGTTTTGTTTGAAATGGATTTTGAATTGAAACAAGAACCTGAAGGTCTGATGTAACTTAAGCTGACCTTTGTTCCATCACACTGTTTTCATCATGTAATTCTGAAACAATTTTCCCTCACTCTTTAATAACTCATTTGCATATACCTTCACTTCTCCGTAGTAATTTTTTTGAAGTATGTATTGCAGGCTAACAGCACTCATAGCATAAATTTCAAGGTGAATTCTCTAGAACAATTCTGTTATAAAGAAAAAGAAGGCATATGAACTTTTCCTTGTCTTCCCATTAAAAATTCTTGTAATATTTGAATAGTTGCCCTCTTTGAACCATGGCTTTCATATTTAAGAAATTTCAACTTAGTTTGCACTAAGACTGGTGCCCACTGCTCTGTGCTGGGCCCTTGCCTTTGCGCTATGGTCGATTCTTACAGCCCTCACAGAGGGAGGACAGCTTCTCCTAAATTCAAGGATCTACCTTCATGCCAGTGTTAACTGGCTAGCCTCTGTAGACAAGCGTTACAGAGAAATAGTCTTCTCTGAATAGTACTTCAGAGTAGAATCTTAACCTGAGGGAAAAAACCTGTTTTTAAAGAGCCTTTCCTACTCAGTATCTATTATAACACAAACACAAAAACAATTAACCTCTCAACTAAGGCCTATAAATTGCGTGACTGCATCTGGCACATCCTCTCCCCTTCTTGGAAAATATATGCATATATAAAAATACTGCATGGTTTTCAACTGAAATTTGAGTTAATTTTAAACAAGATATAGTTGTGTAAGCCGTATGAAGGCTGGATGAGGCCTTAATGATAACTCAGGTAGGTCAGCAACTATGAGGAAAAGCAAACAGGTACTAAATCAAAAGCATTTATAGCCAAAAATATATACTGTTTAAACTACAACACTTGAAACTTTAGGGGCATTTTAATGTTTTTCACCTACACCTAGAGCTGAGGGAATAATATCTTGACAAAAATCAGCCAGCTGCTGAGATACCAAAGTAGGAGACACCAAAGATCCATGGCCTAAAGAGATCTTGAAGGGAATGGTTATCAGTGAATCAGTGGGAAGGTGGCACCTCTGAACTGCCTTCAGAAGATGAAGGGCCTCTTTCAAATCCAGTGCTTGGCTATGTGGCATCTAATTTTAGTGTGTCCTTTAGCAACTTCCTTCAATTTCATGTTAAAGAAGGAGACCAGAATCATCCACCACATTAAATGTTATAAAATAATTTCCCAGATTCTTCAAATTCCCCTTTACTTTTAGCTTTTGGGGGTTTTTTTGGTTTTGTTTTTGGTTTTGTATTTTTAGTTTTTGAGGTTTGTTGGTGGTTGATTGATTGGTTGTTTGTTTGGGTTTTTTTTGTTCTTGTACTAATGCCACTTCTGATGCAGCTGGTGAAAAATGTCCCAGCCCCCAAGCAGATTTGGGTGACATAGCATTTGGACCACACATGCTTTTTACACCCATCACAGCCTCCTGCCTTAAGTCTGGTCTTTGCCTTCTAAAGTGATTTCAGTTGCATCATTGTTAATTGCCAGCATGCTCAGCTCTGTCTGGGATCCTGATGGCCCTCTGCTTCATGGCCTAATTTATCTGCTTCTATCAGGCAATATTTCCAATGAGGAGGAAGAGCTGAGTCAGGCTCACTGATTTCTCTGCCCCCCATTTCAAGGAAGAAATCTCTAGTTTTTACACAGAACAAGTGTTTAGAGATTTATAAGAAAAGAGGATATTTTTCTTAACGCATGGTGTTAGGGGACTAAAATTACAAATCAAACAATCTGTTTTGAACAACTTATTATTAATCTGAACAAAAGAAGTCAAAGAAAAGGGTTTATCAAACCACATACAGCTCCTACATAAGTGAATTCACATCAGGTCTATTACTCTGAGCAAAAACTCTTCCTGGTCTAATATTACAGAGATGATTAATTGAATAATGCATTCAGTCACAGCATCAAAATGTGTCAATATAGTAAATGGACAGTATTCAATCAGTTCCAGTAAACACCAGTTAAAATACTCTGGGAAATGAAGAACTCTTTGCCAGAATTCTATTTAACAGAAAATTATTCACAGACAATTTGACTGGCTCCATACAGATGAATTATTTCATGCTCAGCTAGGAATTAAAGGGGAAAAGAATACTGGACACTATAAGATTTTCTATTCCTTGGTAATCTAAGTCAGAAATTATATTCTAAATCACAAAAATAATTGGGACATGCTATCAGAAGTCAAAAATATTGGAAGATATTTATAATAAATATATATGTGTGATTGAAAATTGCATACCATTTTGTATATCCTCGCATTCTTCTCATCCTAACCATTTGCACACAAATAAGGAATTCTTAAGTGCATTTTGAATTCTACACTATCTTCAAAAATAGAGAATTTTAAAGATATATTTCTTATTCTGTAGGAAAGGTAATGGTAATATGAATCAAATAATTACTTTGTTTGAATAGTGATAAGATTTATTTGTAACAAAATCCTCTTATAAATATAAAGAAGGAACATTGAACATTATGGAGCTTGACAAGCAAAATAACAGAAAATGTCATCAAGAAAATGTGCATTCATAGGTGAAAGACTTTCAGTACATTACTTTTCAATATATCTCTACTACTAATGTCAGAGTAACATGTCAAGCCATATCCAGCATATGCCATGTTTATCAGGCAGAAATAAAATGTAGATTGACAAAAAAAAGAAAGTCAGAAGTATCTGAACTTCTTGCAGTTTGGAGGATTTTCTTGTGAAGCAGTTTTTTTTAAAGCTGCTGGACCAATGTTTTAATTTAGTAAAGATAAATATAATTTCCTGTGTGTGACCTTGAATTTTAAGTCTTAGCCCAGAGGGAATATTTACAACTTGTAAACAGACTCTGATAATGGAAATTCTGACAAATCTCACCATTATAATGCTAGTTACATTTATCCTCCATTTTTTCCCTTCTCTCCCCCCTCTCTAAAACATAAATATCCATAGCTGACTAAAATTCTTGCCTTAGGTGTCTATCAGAACATGTCAGACCTTTATAGTATAAAATCCACAGGATCACTTCTCATTTCCTTTGACTTGGCTCTACCTTAGTGTATCTAAAGTCAGTTTGTATTCAGGCCTGTATTCCATTTTGGAGCCTTTCACAAAGTAACTCATATTGGCACATTTAAGCACATGATTATCTTTGTTTTCACAAAGACTGTAGCAATCAAAAAGTGCTTTTTTGTGTGTTCAAACTGGCTTTCCTATCTCCTACTGCCACTGTAAAGCAGGAGGTTCTTCTCCCACTGCCTTTCAGAGTCCATCCATCCTAAACCTAGTGCAACATTGACAATACAGGCAATATAGGCGCTCTTTGGAGACAAAAAGTGGAATGTCTGGGTTCTTATGAACACATATTGTGAATGCCCACAAGCAATGCTGCTCTCAGGTTACACAAAGTCCCTTTATTTTTTTGTGGGGAGACTGAGACGGTGAAGGAGCTACACAACTACTGATGACAAATCTCAGTGGTCATGTTTTCACACTGCAGCAGGGTTTTGCTCAGCTCAACAGGGACCATGGAAACATCCTCACCAGCACTGATTTCCAAGAGTGGACTTGCATATGCCCTAAAACTTCCATGTGCTATCCAGGTGCTCTCTTTCTGTATCATGAGTGCTCTGTCTCTAGCCTGACAGTCAATGTCTTTTGCTCGAGCCCATCATCATGTGGCATACACCAAATACAAATCCTGATCAGGTCATGCAGACCAGACGTGCTTTGACCAACTACCAACAACCATCAGCTGCTCTGTAACGTGGAGGGGTGGGTTGGAGAAAGAGAGGACACACACCCAAAGTCCATGTGGTAACAGGGAGCTTTATTCTTTGAACCTAGCCTTATATAGGGGGTTTGAAACATCCCAGTCTAAAATGCTCATTGGTCTGCTCTTAACACCTCCCATTTCTCTGACCAGGGAGATGTCTGCAGCTTAGGATGGAACGTGATTGGTTGAGGTTCCTGTGTGTCAACCCAGGAGCTGGTTTACAGAACCAGGCTGGGTTTCTCATTTATAACTCAATTAATTGCTCAGTCACAGATTGGCTGTGGCACTGCTCCATGGGCCTTATTCCAGTGGTAAATTTTGTTTTGTTATCAGTAAGCAGTGGTCACACAAGACCTTTTCTGCTCCTCACACTACCCCACCAGGGAGTAGGCAGGGAGTGCACAAGAAATTGGGAGGGGACACAGCCTGGACAGCTGACCCCAGCTGACCAAAGAGGGTCAGTTCAATATTCAATTGCCAGATTTGTCTACTGCAGTGTATACAGGGGACTGAGGAAGCAGCCTTATGGTTCTTAGTTGCCAGGCGTGTTTTGGAGATTGGGCTTTATAAAGCCAGACCTATAAACTGTCCCTTGCTGATCATCTTAATTCTTGTGCTAAGAACATCATTAACCTGTGCTTGTTCTTACTTATTGTACAGTTCATTTTCAGCATGGCTGCAACTCATCTTCAGAGAAAAGGATACCCAGATCTTAAATTCTTCTCAACCACCTCTTCTGGTGGGTAGAAAAATATTTTACTATGCCGGTACACTTCACACATTGTAGTGTTCTTTGGATTTTAGGATTCACAGTTATTCATGTCTACTACTGTTGAGTATTTGGGGAATGAAAGAAGAAAATAAAATCTTCTCTAGAATCTGTCTCCTGCAAATATATTCATTAAATGGGAAGTTTGTCAGAGGCCTTGATGTCAGCTCTCTTGTTGACTTGGAACTGTACCACTACAGGTTGTAACAAGTGTCTTTGTGAAAGTCCTCTTCTGTGTGGCATCACAAGCTATTATACCTTCTTATACTCTGGAAAAGAAGTTTAGATGTTAATTTGGGGAAAGCAGTCAGCAATGTGCTGACTGAAATTCCTGCCTTATTGCGTCAGATAGGAGAGGGCAAACCTTCCAGCAAGTGAAACACCATGTTGTATGCCTTTCAAAATCCAGAGGAAAGATTTGTCCCTTGTTCAAGCAGAAAATACTAAATGCTTTCAAAACAAGCCAAAACCTCCAGCGCCCAAGCATTTTGTGTTCTGATCTGTACCTCTTCTTCCATATATTAGCTTATGATAACATGCTACAGAACTACAATACTGTACATCCTTTTTTTGTTTGTTTGTTTGTTTGTTTTACTTCCTAAAACTACAGTTCTACTAGGAACATTCTGGCTTAAATTGCTATTCAAGCTCCAGAATCATACTGAAAAAGTAAAATTCAGTGCAGCTATTTGTGCAGAAATGTTCAGTAACTGTGATGGAAAAAGAAAATGACCTCAAAGCAGAAACCAACTGTATCCAAGCATGTATAGCAGCATATATAATTTTCCATAGCCTTGGGCAAGAAATCTATCCATAGAAAAATTCCTAAGGTGTCAGAGTAACCAGAAATGCATTAACAAGTAGATAATTAGGGACTGATTATGAAGACTTTCCAGATGGGTATAAAATTAAAGTTTGGGGATTTTTTTAGTTTTGAGTTTTTATATAATACCCAAGTAACCTTTATTTAGCTGCAGTCCACAATTTTATTCTTCCCATTACCCAGTATAGCCAAGAAGTTATTTAACAGTTTTTACTGGAATTTCACTCACACATTCTTCCTAATTTGATTCAAAATGCTTCATCTGGTACCCAGTCCATGCCTTTTTTCACTAGGCTGTCAAAAGGTTAAAAATAATCAGTAAATAAGCAGAAGTATTCTTCATTTTGATGCAGTTGTATAAGGAATTGCCTTTTCAATAATATTTACATTACAAGCAGCTAGTTTTCTTTCAAAAAGTACTTTTCTTCAGAAAAAGAAAGGGTATCCTATATGTTGTCTAATGTCCATAAAAGTGACCTTAGTGAGGTACTGTATTTCGGAGTCTAGGTATATAAAGTTCACTGTCCAAGCTTCCTAACTAATTTGATCTCATTTACACACAGTGAACACTTCTCTCATGCATACAGCAAACAGTATACAGCAAACAGTGCCCACACCGAAATACTTGCACTACCTGTGATATCTAAGAAGTTTAAAACGAAATTGTTTAGACTAGCAAGAGAGAAGGAAAAGCCAAAGTTGCTATCAACAGGTAGACTGAAAGTGTCTAAGTTTCATCACAAGATGACAGGTTCATTGTTAATCAACCATGAGTCATACAGGGATAAAGTTTTCTATTAACAAAGCACGTGACTGTGTAAGTAAAATACAAGCAGTGCAAGTTTTCCAAAATGTCCTTTTGCTGTGCCACAAACCATTACTGGCAGGGCAGCTCCTGAAAACTGTACTGTCAGTTCATTGCTGCCTCACTGAGATTGCAAGTGTGAGTGTCAATAAATGCTTCAAAAAAAAAGCTTCACCACTAAAAAATGAATTGATTTAACATAATTTTCTAAACAGCTGTCAAATGGTAGCAGCTTTTGTTTATTACTACTAGAGTCAAATCATTACTCTGGATTCAAAATCTCCAGGTTTGAATTATCAATTCCCCAGGCTCTTCAATCTCTCCAATTGTCCATTCACATGTCAGCTGTAAGGGCTCTTGCTTTGTGAGAGCTGTGGCAAATACATGCATTATGCAAAAAATATTTACCACTCAAAGAAATCTATGCATGAGTACACCCTAAACTCACAGCAGTGCTCTGAATATCATCTTGGTGATGACATTAGATTTTAAATCTCAGGAATGCAGAGATCCCTGATAGCTCTCCTAAGTCCATCCTCACCCTGCATCCCGAAAACAAAGAGAACTTGATACATGAACAAAGAGAAGGAGACAGAGAGAGAAATTTTTGTGTGCTCTCACTAAATAAGTTGTCTGACAGGGAACAAGGAGAGTTGTACCGTGCATATGTACTATTGTGGGAAAACCTATTTGGGTCTATTACAATAAAGAAACAGATGAAGAAAAGTCCATCTGTGCACAAATATGACCCCTGTGATGCTGCCAACATCGCAGTGATCTGCCAAATGATACCATCTGCACAAATGGAAATTCTTCCATGGGCAGATTGAGCTCACGTGCAGATTTAGCGAAAGTCTTAAAGGAGCACTGTATCCAAGGGGATTGTCCACTTTGGAGGTGGAGGAGGCTTGTTACCTGCTATCTGCTTGTCCGCTGCATGGCACACTGGGGGTCTGAAGGATGTTGTCCTTCCCAGAAGTGGGGAGGAGGGGGTAAAGAGAGTAGGGCAATGAACTTCTCCATCTCCTGGGATCCTTGTTCTCCAGTCAGAAAGAACTAGCTCCTTCCCTTGTACTCCTCCTCTTTGTCACCTCAGTGAGAGCAACTGGAAGACACTTGTTCAGAGCTGCATTATCACTTAATTACAAGGACCTTATGGCACAATGGTTTGGGATTCCTGATTTTGAGTGGAACACCTCATCTAACAGAGCTCCTAACCTGCAGAGAAGAAACTTAACCCTCTACCACAGAACCTCAAGTGATTTCCAATTGTGATTCCATTTCTGTGTGTGACCTGTCATCCCAAAGAGTAGCATAGGTGGTTGAATCCATGTAGGCCTTAAACACTTCCTTGAGAACACATCCTAGAAAGAGGACATCTGTAGCCTGAAGCACAATGAAGTTGCCTAATTTCACCAACACTTTCACAGTTCGCCTTATCTAAGGGACATTGCCAAAAAAAGTCATCAGAATCAACTGGCAGAAAGAGAAGCTGCCTGCTCTGGAAGTAAATTGGGTCCCATACCTTGAGAAAATGAGTTGCTGAAGTTATGTAAATATTCATGCACAGGTACAATCATCTTTGAAAGGGGCTGTATAGGAAATTAAGATGGTGAGGCAAGGATCTGCCCATAGATGAAGTTGAAAAAGAGTCTGATCTAAACCAGAAAGTTAAAATTAGTTTGGAAGTTTTACCTCTTGCTCAGTTCCCTTGACAATTTCTCTGGGTTTACAATCATATTTTAAAATCCTCATGTGTTGCCTTTTGGAAGACCAGTACATAAATGGATAGATCAAAAAATGACTTTGTAGTGAAAACTAAATCTGACCATGCACAAAGCACTGCCAAGAGACAATTGTCAAATTAGAAAGGACAAAAATATATATTTTCTTTAATCCTCTTTTTGGAAGACATTGTAAGTGCTACTTATAACAACAAACAATAATAAAATCAGACATAACATATGTTAGTGATATCCCTGGAAAAATACACAGAACGTAAACTTCACTCATGATAGGCCTTATGCCACTTTCAGTCAGTACTATTTCTCCTGATAAAAGTTTGGATATTTTAGCAAAAATGGTGTTATCTTTACATATCTTTCTTTACATATCTTTCTGGATGTCCTTCTAACACAGGGAGATATCTTCATTTTTCTTATCCAGAACCAAAAAAAATTCTAACCAGTATTTGCTGGTCCCAATCTGAGATACAGGCCTTGTATCTACAGGTATTTGTTAAATAAAGCCTAGTTCCAAAACTGGCCTTAGTCTGCAATGACGAGCACTGAAATAATGAGCTTGAGGAGATGAAGTTCTGGAAGAGGAATTGTATTGCCGTGGCAGGAACTTGGGGATCTCCCCTGGGCATCCCAGAGGTGGGTGTCCAGTGCAGCAGGACTGCTGTGGGCAGGCACATGTGAGAAACACCGTGCTTTGCCAGGTGTCCTTGCCCCATGCAGAGCAAACTAAAGAAGTCGTGCTCTCTCCAAAGCCTTCCTTCCCAGGAAAAAAATGAACAACTTGCCTTTTTCTTCCCTTGGAGAGCAGAGTTACTGTAGGACATGGCCTCACCCTTTTACATAAATAAATCACCTTTCAAAAATGCAGAAGAGCCACTTTAACTGTATTCCTCAGCCTGAAGGGATTCACAGCTACACCTTTCCCAAGAGCATGTTAAAGCTACCAGCTGTTCAGGAAAGAAGGTATTCTTCTATCCTGTGGCAAAAAAGAAGATAGTAAAAGTGCCTTGGAAGTAGGTACCAGCTAAGGAGGTTAACAATCAATGATTTTTCACATGAAGCAGCCTGTGGAGCACAGAACTTCTCCATCTCCTGCAAGCACGCTGATTACAAATTTATGACCTAAATCAGTTGCAATTAAAAAAAAAAAAAGTTATTCTGTTTAATGAGAGACTCCACCCCCCAAAATGTCCATGCTGGATTTAGTCTGTTGGTTTTTGGTTTTTTTTTCAGGGAAAGTATTAAGATATTCAAACATGTTTAAAAAAAAAAATAAGAAGAGAAACAGAGGAAAAAAGATCCTATATACTTGTGAGAGACGACTGATTGATACATGCTGTCAATGGACCAGCTTCCAAGCTGATGGTGACAGCTCTTCCAATACCGCTTTAGAACTAGGTTTTGAGGGTGCAGGGAAATATGTATAAATATAGGTATAACAGAATGCCTTCTGTTCAAAATTATTTTTCTTCTTCCAAGAAATGTTTTAAATGTTGACAACCAAGCTGTATCAGAAAACTAATCAGCACATCGACACCTCAGAGTCAAAATGAAATGCAGACTCCACTTAGCTTGAATGGCAGTTGCATAGTGACACTTGTCTTCTGTGAAAATTATTATGGAACAGAACCAAGACCTGAAACATTTGGGTTCTTTGTTTTGCCAGTCTTCCTGTGAGATACTAACCAAGATACAAGACTTATTTTTGTGTCTGTGTTTTTGGGGGGTTTTTTGTTGGTTTTTTTTTTTTTTTTTTTTGGTGGCTGTTCTTGTTGGGGATTTTTTGTTGGTTTTTTTTTTGTTTTATTTTGTTTTAGTTATGCATTAGCTTACTCCTCAGTTATGTGAGTAGTTTAGTTCAGAAAGGGATAAAAAATTTTTGGATTAATAGCATCAGCCTGCTGTGTACATTTTGCAATCATACTAATCACTCAGGGACACATCTGAGATTAGGCACTAAAGAAAACAGCAATATACCTAGAGGGAAGGTCCAGTGTTTTCTTCTTCAGGAGCAAGGAGTTGTCTGAATAAAAAAATCTTATTCAGGAGATATCTGTTCACATAATTTCAACATGATTTTTTTTTGCTTCCAGTTTGCTGCATCATTTTATTATAACAGAATTCAGACAAATATGGACAATCTTCAATCAATTTCTTAATTTTTCTCCTGAACAACTTAACTTTTTAAAAATAAAAATCTATATACAGTAATGTAATAATACATTACTTTAAGAATACTAGACATATGTAAACCACTCAGTAAATTAAGATTTAATTTTTTTTCTTGTCATCACAAGATATCATGTTTCATCCATCTTCATTCTGCATTAAACACTTAGGAAAACAAAAATATGGACAGGTTCTTACAAAAATCTGATGCATTAGAACGAAGCAATGTATATCAAAGAGAAAATAATAAAAATGAGACTAATGTTAATGAAGGTTAATTTTTACCTAATTTTAGACTTCCTGCTGATAATAAAGCTCTTGATGCAATTCTTTTTCAAGAAAAAACAAATAGATAAAAGTAGGAGTAATTGTTTGCTTTATGCAAGATGATAATTTAGCTAGGTATTTTCTACTTTTGTTCCAGCTGAGAAGTCTTTCAATTAAGGCTGCATAGGTTGTGTTATCAGCAAGATTCTGCCTTCCTCTGAGTTTTTTGCACATTGGGGAATATCCCAAGGACAACTCTTGTTCCTCTCTTGTTAAGATATTCTATAAACTGTCAGGTGACTACTTATTCCACCCAGCTGAAGGTCTGTCTTGAAGGATATTTGATTATGCTCATCTGATCAAGACAGAGATCTTGCATTACCACAAGGATGGTAATTTCTATTGCCAAGTTAAATGTTCAGAGGTATATGCATTTAAAGAGTTCTGTCTCCTATTTCAGACCCATTGTAGATTAAGTTTCTTCCCTGGTTAGACATCGATCTTATTGTAAGTTCAAGACTGCACCAATCTCATCTGACAGCACTATCTTTTATGCCATATTACAAGATTAATTTACTCTGCTTCATAAGGAAATAAACTGGATTCTAACTTTGCTATTTCTCTGATTTAAAAATCATTATGAGTAAAAGCATTTAAAACTGTGTGGCCCAAAACATGAAAAGATGAAGAAGAAATGGCCGTGAGCTGACTTCAACCTCAAACAGTTATTCTCCTTAAATTTTGAGCAACCATATCCTATATGGCCTAAATAATTGAGTACTTTTTTTTTTTTAATAGAAAAGGAAAAGCTCGTGCAGGTATTATCAAAAGCTCTCCACCAAGGTACCAAGCATGCAAAATTTAAAAGATTAATCGACCTCTGGGAAAGAGATGGATGACCATCGATTACCATGCACATGTGTCCAAGATAATAGATGAGTGCTGCTGGACCATTGATCTTTGTGAATGAGCCTGCCTTTGGTCAACTTATCACTCGTCTTTGGGAGTCCTGCCATTAGCAGCTAACCTTAAGCAAAGAAAAACAAACAAAAACCAGCACATTCCTCTGTGTTCTAAGCCACTACTTTGAACACAGCCTCATCAATACAGCCATAGCTCATCATAGTGCTGTTCTGCAAAAAGAGAAGAGATGGTTTCATTTTTTCACATTTCTGTAAAAAGATCCACAAGATTTTTTGTGTTTTTCTGCCAGGACCTACATCCAATCTCTTGCTCAGGTCATTTTACCTGTTAAAGTTTACATTTACATTTTGAGAATAGGTTGAAAATGTGAGAAACCATTCCGTAAAGAAAGAAATGTTTATCAAAGTTTTTCCCTGGCTCTCATTCTGATCTTGTACTTTTATACTTACACAGTGTCAGATGAGTTTTAAACAAATGTTTCTGCTATTCACCAATAGAAGCAAGATCCAGAGCAGCCTATTGAAAATAGGAATTAATGTTCTGCTGGCCTTTGTTGTGCTGTAGAAGATCTGGCCCAAATAGCCAAGGTTTCCTTTATAACATCTGTTAGCGGATGTCGAGCAATCTAAATTCTACCACAGCAGGAGACAAAGGAGATTAAATAGATACATTTTTGAATAACATTCCTATTCCCTATTCTTTTTCTGAGATTCCACTCTGAAGATCAGCTGTAATTGCTACAGGCAGCACCAAATTCAAAATCTGATCTGTGTATGTAGACACAACATGTTTTAAAATTAAACAGCTATATGAGGAAATTAAACGTGCCTATTTTGCCACCAGCTGTGCACAGGCTTCTTGGAACACAACTATTGATCATGTTTAGGCTCGTCATTATTCACAGCAAGATCCTCAGCTTCAATTTTCAGAGTTCACTGACACTGTATACAAACTCACAAGTAACAGATGATTTTTAAGCTTGATGTGAACTTCCAAGAATGACCATGTCTGTGTGCTGTTATTGATGTCAAAGGAACTTAGCCTGGGCACACACTGGCCTCGTGCCCAGTGAAGATTATAGAAACTGCTGGCCAGGTTTCTAAGGATATATATTCCTGACAACCCAGGAAACATTTCAGCATGTGTACTGCCTGAGATTTTAATGCTGATAATTAAGAGAGAAAAGTCTAATAGGCAGGAAAACTTCTCATTAAACATGATCATTTCATCCACGATTCCTTCCTTGCCCCCAAAGAAAGTCTGGTCTGACAGCAAAGGAAGAAATCACTCTAGGAAAGGGGTTGAAACCAAGAGTGGATTATTTTCATAATGTGCTCTGAATAAGTATCTAAAAGCACTTGCCTTAGCAGCAGATCAAGCAGACTATATGCAAACCTTACTCTTAATGTTACCTAAATCCCGATCTGAGGTCTAAAAACTACACTTTATTAACAACTGTGCTTCACAGCTTCTAATAAGCAAAATCAAATATGTTTATGCGAGGGAAACAAAGCTAAAGGTGTCAATGTTACACAGGGCCATTGCAGGTCAGGATTAAAGAAATTAATTATTTTACCATACTCAAGGTAGAAGTGTGAAAGAAAAATATTTGGCATATGATAGGAAGTTTGTGAATTGTTAAAATCCATTCAGTGCCTAAACTGATTACAGAACAGTGTTGGCCAAAATCAGTTTCCACCGCGTGGATAATTCAAACATTTCAGTGTTTGTTTGCATCCAGAATTAAAATGAAAAATCCATGCTTTCAAATTATTCATGGAAGGGTTCAGTTTCATAGAAATGCCTCAGAAATGTCAAAATGAAATTTGACATTGCCAAGAGAGTCAAAATATTTTGTCATTTGCAAACTTCTCTCATTTCACTTAACAGCACGAGAAGTTTTGGGAGGGATGAAGCACATCCATTTTCCCCAGCAGTGCTGCAGAACTCTGCAAATCATAGCCTACATTGCCAGGTCCACACAGTCCTTGGTGGATGGGATCCTATCCTGACAACAGGTGTGAGGATGCTCTGTGCCCAACTGACTTAAAAGGTGCCCCTTGAGTTCTATCAAGTAAGCAAACTTCCTCTATCATTTTCTGAATAATTTAGGGAAAATTTCCACTTTATGAATACTGTGTCTGTTATATAAAGCAATAAAATACTAAAATTCACAAAGAGTTTTAAAAAACTTAGCTTTAAGTTCCTGTGTTCTAGTGTTGTTGTAAGAACAGCAAGGCTCAAATTATAGGGTGCTTAAGCACCTTTTCTAATACAATTGCAGAACAAGTTGCTTCAAGATCAACCCAAACCCTGTGATTGATCTCTTGTACGGAAACCAAACTAAAATATTCAATTTCTTTTCTTTCTTCTGTGTAGCTGCTCTCACTTCAGTTTGCTACCAGATGCCTATTTTCTGTCAGACTGTCATATTCTTTTAGGAAGCATTTTGCTTGCTTTAAAAATGTTTCCACTTAATCATTTAACTTGACCAAGGTGACTTTTTAACATTAGTTCATTCTGACTAAACTTGTGAAGTTCTAATCAATGCAAGTTCTGAGCCTGTTTTTCATTCAAATCCCTTCTGTTTTCACTGATCTCTTGCTGAGAGAGCAATTTAACCTCCTTTGGTTATCCTTCATAGATCATATATAACGGCTGTTGTACAAATATTTGTCTGTGCCTTCCACACCACCATCTTTCTAGTCATCAAGAGAGGACTGCTGTATTAAATAAAAGCCTCTTTATGCTTTTGGGGTTTTTTGGTTGGATTTTGTTTGTTTTAGGTTGGTGTTGTTGCTGGGTTTTTGGGTTTTTTGCTGTTGTAGGGTTTTTTTAGCAACATCTATGAGCCTGGGCCATTCATGTTTGATATCACAGGATAAATCAGTTGGAAGGAGGACACCCAGCCCTACACTCTGCTCTAAGACTACTCAATATCTCTGTGACCCTGCTTGGCTACACCCATGGGGAGTCTGAGCCTCTCTCATTTCAGATTGTTCCCATTTTCCTTTGCGCTCCTGAGCTACCATTAGCATTGTGAATTTTAGGGAAGTTCTCTTGTTCATTTTTCTTTAACGTCTGTGCCAGGTTGGTGGTCAGATCTCATCTGTACTGCACAAGCTCTGTGTAAAGCATGCTCAGGATACCTGTGTTTGCTCAGGTGTCTCCAGCTGCCACTGTTAGGGTTAGCAAGGGCATCTCATTTTGGGTGCTGGAGGTATATTATTTAGCCCAGAACTCCATCCCAGAAGGAAGTGACAAAGTCCTGATATATTCCTCTGCAGGAACACCAAGGCCTGAAGCCTTGTGTTAATTTAAAAAATGTTGATCTTTAGTTATAGTTTATTGCTGTAATCCATGTAAAATACTAATTTTTAAGAAAATAATCCACTGAAGTGAAAGCTCCACTGTTTCTGAAGAAACTGCAAGGAAAGTTATGAAAGTTTCCCATTATAAAAATAGGAAAGATTTCTAGTAGTAAAGAAGTAATATTTGCAGTATCTCTTGGATCATCCTGTAGAATTATATACCTGTCCTCCCATCGTCATTTCACTCCCCTCGTTCTTCTCTCAATCAGACTGGCATAAATCCAGAAGGTTCAATCATCCCAAACTCTTCTGCATGCCAGTGACACTGCTTCTCTTCAAACCATGGTGGAAGTATCTGCTCTTCTGCCTGTCAGGAATGGTCCCACAAACACTGAAAGCACACCTAATAAACATTCAGAATAGTAAAGTATGAAATTATATGCAACACCATTGTTTTCCTTTCACAATCATTTTCATAATCTCTCATTTTCATCCTCCAAACACACTCTAAATCCAGTACAACTTTCCATGCTTTTATCATACCCAGTAAAAGTACTGATACTTGTTCTTAGTCTTGGCTCTAAGTCAGGAGTGAATAATCTGAGTGCCTCCTCTCAACCTGTCAGTCTAAGAATCTATGATACATGTGAAAAAATATCCAGTTGAAATACATGTATTTTTACCAGTTAAAAATTCAGAAGTAATCCTTAATCTTGTTTGAAGAGGTACTCTGCTGCAACTGAGCTTCCACAGCACAGTCCCCATGTTTCTCCAAACTCCTCTTAGGAATGACATGATCTGTGGTTACTTTGAAACCCATTCGTAACCTGGACAAATAATAATCAAATTCAAGGCATATTATGTCTTTATTTTGCATGCATAATTTCTTTGACCCAATCACATGTTGCACTGTAATTAAACCAGACAGCCATACAGTTATATGTCCCCTTGAGTTAAAAGATGTGAGTGGTTCTTAAATTCTCCTCATTAATCACAAAAGCAGGTTAAGCACCTTGCACATCTCACAGTGTTTAATATGACGGCACATACACCTACTCTTGAGGTGGCAGCATTAGGCACTTAGGTTTGAAGTTAGAGGTGTTAAATGTGCACTCAGGCCTCTGCTTTGCCTTTAGCTTTATTTGAGTCATGGGACCATTTCTGTGCCCCCCTTTCTGCTAGGAAGTAGATTTTTATTGTCTGAACTTGTTCCACATTTTCAAGCTGTTCAATGGAATAATCATTATTTTCTGCACCTGTTTCCTCAGATATGTTGTCCCCCGTGTATCATCATTAAAGCTTTGTGCAAAGAGAATTTTCTGAATTCATCCTAATTTTGTGAATAGCTTTGGTCATATACAGTTTTACTCTTCAGACAATTGGTTTTTTTTATGTGGAATATTACCATTCCTCTAATTAAAAGAACACCACTACCTCCAGTTTTATAAGACCTAACTTCTGTGATGCTTTGTGCCAAAATATTTCTAGAAGGTAAGTTTAAGGAGTAATTGTCCCAGATGTCAGCATGAAAGCAGTTCTTGGAGCCTTAAGAAGTGCTTTGACAACTCCAGATGAAAGATGTAGGTAAGACCTAAGGGAGTTCTCTGTATTTCTGGCAATGTATTTAATTTGTACAGGATTAAAGTTCTGCATCCTCTAAGTTTCTTCAGCAAGTGCAAGCATTTCCTTTTATTCTTCTCTGTAAACTCATAAGAACGAAAACTCTGGGCACTCCGTTTCTTATGGCCAATTCTTATGCTCATTCTTCTGAATTTTTAAAGGAAAACACTCGTTGTTTTGCAGCTTCATCTCCTTTCTGATTTTTATTTGAAAAATATATTTGTGGCACATGCTATGGATAGAAGTAATTGTGGTTGAAAATAGGGTATGTTGACTTTGGACCTTTTTTAACACATGTGGCCCTATTTGAAAAAAATCCCATTAACATTATGCCTGTGAAGAAAAAAGAGAGAGGAGGGATAGGGAATTTTAATCCTTTTTGCTTAATACAGGAATATTTTACAGAATATTTTCCTTTCAACCAAACAGGGAAATGTGACAGTGTTCACAGGGGTTCTTGGATGAGGCAAGAGACAAGAATGTTGACTCCATGTTCAGAAGGCTTGATTTATTATTTTATGATATATATATATATTACATTATAACTATACTAGAAAGAAATAGAAGGAAAGGTTTCCTCAGAAGGCTAGCTAAGCTAAGAATAGAATAGGAAAGAATAATAACAAAAGCACCTGGCTTGGACTGAGAGAGAGAGCCAGCTCTGCCGTGACTGGTCACTGAATCAAAACATCCACACGATACCAATCACAGATCCATCTGTTGCATTCCACAGCAGCAGATAACCAACGTTTACATTTTGTTTCTGAGGCCTCAGCTTCTCAGAAGGGAAAATCCTAAAGAAAAGGATTTTCACAAAAGATGTCTGCGACAGGGAAAAAAGACCAGAAAATGAAAAAATTTCTTTCAGGTCCCCTCAGGATTTCTCAACCTGGTTAATTGCCCTACCATGAGCTTTTTAGTTTGCAAGACTGTGGTCCATCCAGAGAGGCACAGCTTTATTAAAGACCCTGTCAAAGAGCAAGAGCATGAAGCATTGAAACAACTGTTCCTTGGCTCTTGGCCACATCTTGGAGTATGTTTATCATCCAGCCCTGTATAAGATCTCTGGGTACTGCTGGAGTCAAAACAGTTTTAAATGAAAAGGAACACGTTCAGATTGTAGCAGCCATATACTGTCCTGGACATTTGATGGAGTTGAAATGGTAAATTATGATTCCTTTGAGATGACCAACATGCTGAGAAGTAGAATTCCAATAGTGCTGTTTACTTGTTGTGTAGAAAAAAGTAATTATTATTCTGGAATTATTGTGATTATAATCAGAACAAAAGCTTTCATTTTTTTTGGACAAGACAGTCAGAGGTGGCTTGATGACCTGTTTGATGTGTGCTGATAATTATTTATTTCACCAAAAACTAATCTGCTAAGGTGTTTAACATAGGAATGTAGCCGTCAAAGTTCTTAAAACAAGATGCTGCTTGAAATGTATTTTCATGTATGTCCCTCTCAGTCAGATCTACTGAAAACAAATACAACAATTACAAGATAAGCAAAATGTTAAATATGTCTCTACACATCCAAAGAAATAGCAACCTAATTCTTGTCTAATCTTCTTTAATATGATCCAGAAGTAGTCCATCTTTGAAGGCACTGACCCTGAAGAGGGTATATCCTGATTGGTGTGTGTTGACTAAAACATGTGCGTCTGAACCTTGAGGCAAGGGGCACATCTGTTAAATATGAAAAAGAAGTTTATTTACCAGCCACGCACATTGTTGCAACCTGTTTTCTATGTTGGAGTTGCACAGTCTTCTGCCACAACTAAGGTGGTTTTCCATTTAAAAATAAGTAAAGAAATCTCATCTCTTCCATATAACACAGGTGGGAGGTGTTAGCCTTTTCAACATCTACTGGGTATGGCTTGCAGAGGGCCTGAGCAGAACAGAGCTTCATCATGGCCAAGGCTGCACATGGAGATACAGTGCTACCCTTCACTGGAGAAATTACAGCCCAGCTTGTGTTTTATTAGGGCAAAAAGAAAAGTCCTACTGCTCACCTGCCCTGCTTCATGTTTTCTAAAAAGTAGTGGGTGTTGCTCTGCCAGCAATAGCTGCAATGCTGGGTCCCTGGGAGTCATTCAAGGAGCACCATTCCTCAGCTCCAAGGGTAGCAGTTTACAAAAGATGTTGACCAAAACCTCCAGAACTAGGTTACCTCCTTCCTGCTTCAGGAGGTGCCACCCTTGATTATGCCTCTCTTTGCTAACCACTAGTGTTGGTGATGTCTTCTTATCAAACAAACTTTTTGTTAAACTTCCATAAATTCCTCTTTATTTCTTTATTTAGTCTGAAAACAAAACAAAACAAAACAAAACAAAAGAAAAAAAAAAGACAACCTACTCTACTCCTGCAAGAGAAACTGCTGAAGCAAAGGGCCTGCTATCCACCAGAAATAACTGTGTGGAACATCTTCCAACACTTGACTGCAAGGCAGGTTCATATGGAAAGGTCATGTGAGCATAAGCAGCTCTTTGTACCCTGACAGGGAAGGACTCCCAGAAGCCCATAGCAGTTACCTCTCCTCTCTACACATGCAGGATCTCATTCAGTCCCTGCTGCTTCCCAGCGCTGGCCATTAGCACAGCTGATGGCTAACAAAGCCTTTCTGCTTGTCCTGGGGTGACTTTACAATGCTTATATCCCCCTAAACCAGGACACTGCTCCATCCCTCCTGGGTTCTGCTCCTGCCTGGGGAGAAGGGTGGCCTATTGTATTTGGGTTTCCCCCAGACGAAGGAAGGAACGATGAATCTGACTCCATGTTCTCAGAAGGCCAATTTATTATTTTATGATACTATATTATACTAAAGAATACTATACTAAAACTATAATAAAGAATACAGAAAGGATACTTACAGAAGGCTAAAAAGATAATAATGAAAACTCATGGCTCTCTCCAGAGTCTCGACACAGCTTGACCCTGATTGGCCAAAGAGTGAAAACAACCCACAGCAGAAACCAATGAAACAACCACCTGTGGATAAATAATCTCCAAACACATTCCAAAGGAGCAAAACACAGGAGAAGCAAATCAGATAGTTATTGCTTTCCTTTTTCTCTGAGGCTTCTCAGCTTCCCAGGAGAAAAATCCTGGGTGAAGGGATTCTTCCAGAAAATGTGAATGCCACAGTGGCCCACAGTGAGCCTTTCACATCACAGAATGCCCATATGGCATTGGAAGAGCAGTGTATTCAGGCCACATCATGGCTGAGAGGAACCTGGGCTGCTTCAAATGTGTTCTGAGGCACCCCAAACACAAGTCTGCCTGAGGAGATCCTGTGCACAGAGTCTGAGTTAAACTCATGCCTCTGTGATTAGGATGGAGAAACTGAAAACTGAGCTATGAAAGCAAATGCATTTAAACCTAGCAATAGAAATCCCTTGTCAGAAACTTTCCCCTGTCCTTGCCCTGGTCTTAGTAGCAATGAATCTGTTTCATTCACATACCTTAAACTGCTGCAAGATTTTATAATACCTTATAAATATGTGTTCTCAAATCTCATAGGACTGCATAAAAATGCTTGTTTCATACTATATTTTCAGACATATATTTGATAAACTGTTGGTTAATTAGTTTCCTCATCACATCCAGAACTGTATTTGTTTATATCACCACAGTTCAGTATAAAACAAATTATTCTTCTGATTCCCCAAATCTGTTGTAACAGAGTCACTTCTTCAGGTTTTGTCTTTTTTCTTATTTTCTTTTTTTCCCCTCTCAGCTCATTCTACTACCACAAACAAGATGTAGCTAAGAAGGATGAGAATTGCAGACAGAAGCCTGCAAACCCTGAGTTCTGCAGGGGACTCTCCTAAGAGTACTGGCAGATGAGATTAATTCCACAACCACAGACTTTAGAAGGACCCCAAATTAGAGTTGTTCTCCACAGAAAGGTTAAAAACCCTGAACAGCCATTGAGCACTCTCAATGATTATCCTTTTGCACAAGATATAAGCCAAGGACTGGCCAACCTTCCTCTTGGAGCATGAGCTTATGCCCTGGATCAGCAGCCAGCCTGGGAGAGCATTACTGACTCCCTTCCACTCCCTCCAAATGCTCTTGATAGCAGACCTGGGGTAAGATGCCCTGCATTTTGTCTTTTCAAGGAAAGAAGAGACAGATGGCTCCCGTGTGGCTAAGATTCTCATGAATTCTGAGACCTCTTGGTCCAAAGACTTAAATGTGAATTTTCTTCCTGTGGGTGAACTCTGGAAACAATAACAATACCCAGGACAAACAAAACAGATTGTAGCACCTTTAATTATGTTTTTCTCACCCTTCTTAATCAACAGGCAAAGCAGAGCTCTTCATATGCATGATTAATGTGATAATTTAACAAGAGATCTATAGCAAAGGCACAGCAAGTAAAGTGGAGGCTTAGTTTGTTGGTAAGCAAACATCCATCTGCCTACCAACAAACAGCACACCCTGATCTACAGTGAGATGGCCTGATATGGAGACTGCTCTGACCTGATCTTTTAAAATATTTATATATGTACTGTACTCCCTTATGGACCTCTGCAATAGTGAGTTGGAGGCACTTAGTCCTTCTGCTGCTCTTTCACTGTGGTAAATATTTAATCACAGAGGGAAGTGTGCCTTTGCAAGAGGAAGCATCAGTCACAGACTCTTAAAAACAGCACAAAGGGCACTATTACCTAGAAGTATTTTATTCTGTAGGCTAGGAGTCAGGAAAGGTCCATCTAATTATTTCTGCAGTGAAATAGCAGTTTCTCTCTGTGAATTTGACATTTATCCCCTCTTCTCTGGAAAAAACCCCAGCTTGAATACAGAATTATGGGCTTTTCTGGCTAGTTTATGACTAGATTTTGTAGCAGGATGCATGGTGTTTGATTAAGAGGCCAGCAGTATTTAATTTGGTTTCTAAAACTGAGATGTAGGCAGTACATGTTCTGGGACTACCAAAAAATCTCATGCCAGGTCATGCTTATACTGCCATCTAAAGTTACCTCTGTCAGGACAGAGTTTTTAGTAATTCTTTAGAAAGTGTAGATGTGTGTTTGACATAATTCAAAATCTGCTTTAACTGACTCAGGTGATAAAGAGTTAATAGCAAAAAGACATCTGTTTTTATGGGTTTGACAGATTTGCTGTAATCTTTGAAAGATTGTTAGTATATTTAGGATCCATGCAAAAATCAATTGTTATCAGAAACGGGGACAGATAAATGCAACTTGGTATATACAGCAAATAAAGTGATGATCTGAGCAGGTATAAGGGGTCATAACTCACAGAATGAATGAAAAGTAACAGGATAAGAAAAATGGAGCAGAATGAGATTATTTTGGACTCTGAAAAATTTAGAGGATCATAATATATACTGTTTCTGCTGTGAGTCTGTTCTGCTAGAGATCTGGATTCTTACACAAATGTAACTCTTAATGTTTGCCAGACAAATATTACCTATAATGTAAAAAATAAAATTAAAAATTATTTTGCTTGAGTCTTAGCACTTTGTTTTGGGTTTTTTTCCTAACTGGGATGCATACCTAGAATACAAAGTTAGGTAAGACAATGAAAGGGTACTAGTATTAAATCACTGCTTCTTTTGATACTGAATTATATTGCAGTTCATTAGTCAGAAACAATCTCAAAGTATATTCTCTAGTTTAAATTTTCAGACAGTGGCTTCCATTGGAGTTGATGACATAAGTTTTTCTTAATTATACTGGAATAAATCAAAAGTAATAATGCAGCAATCTGTGGAATTGCTCTGGGTATACAACAACGTAATTGGAAACACAATCTGAATCACTAATTCAATGGGGTTTTTTTTTACTGCTTCTTGTGTGTGTATGTGTTGCACTACATTAATTTTATATTAGGAATATTCCAGAAACACAAACTAACCTATAACTATTACTTTTTATTTTGCCTGACAGACATCTATATTTGTTGCAATTTAGATCATTTAGGTAAAAATAATTTCTGGGAAAGTTACACTAGGGATAACGTAATTTCAGGACGATATTACAATAAAAGTGATGTAAGGTTTCTGATCTACCTAAGGGCATCTTTTTTAAGAAATATTTTTGATCTTGAAATAAATCTGGATCCTAAAGCCAAGACTGAGGAGTAGGCAGTACATAAGGATTCTAAAAAAGCATTGACAAAGAGAACAGCAGACATAAAAATGTCAATATAGTAGGGTTTTGTCAATAAAACAGGTTTCTAGAAAATGTCCAGGAACTGAAGCTCAGGTAAATCCATGCTCACAAGTTAATAGTGCTCAAGTAGTAAAACTACCAATACCACACACAAGGTTTCCTTTTATTAAAATTGGTGTTTTGCAGTTGGTTTTTTAATGAAAACCTAATCAAAAAAAGCAGGTCCATAGAGAGGAAATTGATGAATAAGGGATAGACCACACACAGGCACATACAATTTCCATTTTCTGGTAGTGGTGAGATGCAGTTTGTGGTCTTCACTGACAAAACACTGAAGTTTCACTTAATTTGTTACATGCTTAAAGCATTGGACCAAATGAATTGGGAAGATTGTTATCAGACATCTGGCAAGGAGTCTGCATTGCAATGTGGGCATGTATATTATTTTGATGTTTCAGATTTGTCCCTTCCACTACTGACTATCAAAGTGTATGAAATCTGACAGATGCAGATCAACAGCTGGGTGTCCATACAAACAGCTTTCTTCCTTAGTTCAAAGATGGAATTCCATTTCTGTACTCTGTGGCTGTCATCCAGGAAATGAGAAACTACAAACAAAAATTTTGCCATGAGAATTTTTTTTTACAAAATTGTGTGTTTCCCTGGGAAAAGTATCATGTCAGTGGAACATTTCTGACTCCAGACAGATCAAGATATTCCTATGAATGCATCTGTCATGATTGCCTGAGAAGCCTTCTCCACCAGTATTTTTCTGTGGGTTAGCTCCAGCTGCCAATCCCAAGCTTGGTGAGCTAAGATTCTTAGAATTTGTTGCAAGGCAGAGACTGCCTGATCAGGCTGATGATGAGGTCTAGGGCCTAGGCCATATTAACAAAGTTTATTCTTGTATTCTTACAGTATATTTACTGTATGCCAAGGCAGCATCCAAAAACCAAGGCATTTTGGATGGTTTTTTTACCAATGTAATAAACAAATATATATAAATCAAGGATTTAAAGGAAGTCCAAGGCCCATAGACAAAAATCAGCATTTGAATACCTGACAAAACTGTATTCAATATACCAAACAAGTCCCATGAACCATAAGCCTACACCTTAGGTTTGAGATCTCATCAGAGTAGGCAGTTAAGGAATCCTGAGATTCTCCAGGGCTGATGCTGTGAGTTCAGGGCCCACGTGGGAGCATGGGACAAAACACATAATCCTGATGAATCAGACTATACCAGAAAGAAGCTTAGGATGTAATTACCACTTTGCCTGCCAAAAGCTTTATAGTTATGACAAAGGGGGTACAGCCCCACAAGCCTAGATGTGGACATCAGACACATCACAGACTCTGTGCACTTCCAGATATCCCTCCAGCCAGCCATGGTAAGGTTGGTTGTCTCACATAGGCTTCCCTTTAGAAATAACTACATTCTCAGCACTAGATAGTTACATGTAATCTAAAATGTCAGCCTGATATGCCTAGGATGAAAAATAGAATAGAATAATCTCTCTCAGGTATGACCAGAGCAGAGGTTCCTGGATGTGTGTCTTCACACACAGGCACCAAAGTGCTGACTGATTTTTCGGAGGAGGATGTCACTTGGGAATTTTCCTCACAATGATCTTTCAGCGGTACACCTGGCCAAGGAAGCCAAACAGAAACATACTGCCAGGGGAGGATTAAGAACACTGAGCAGACTCGGAGCTCACACTATCCCTGGGTGGTGGTTGGAGCCACTAAAGGCACATCCCATCAAAATCTACACACATTGCATCCCAGATGTGTCAAGCTTATCTGCAGCATCCAGCAGTTCTTATACATATCACTCCCAAAGGAGTCATCTCATATCTGAAAATCCCCTTGGACCTATCATCCTTAACAATAAAAACCACATTAAAAAGTGAGATTAAAAGCCATAATCAATCTATAATTATAATGTAAAAAGCCAAGAAGTTGTTAGAATGGAAGGTACCCTTTTTTCCTTTTTTTTTTTTTTTACATGACAGCATAATAGCAATGGACCAGCACTGTTAGTTTGAAGGGCTGTCCCAGCTCAGAATAAGAAAGCAAATTTTTGTGCACATTTTAATATTAATGGAACAATTAAGCAGTTCTCTCTCAAAAGAGAGAATATTTTCTCTCATAATCTCTGTGTGTACTTCAGCCAAATGGTGGTATCTCACATTTGCGAATCAGTGGCCAAGACATAAAACCAAATTGTTGCACTTCTGGTACCTGTGATTAAATATGCTTATTCAGTCTAGTTTCAGATATTTCAGAAATGCATATGAGGAATGAAATCCTGAAAAGGAGGCATCTTGCTTGCAGGTGTGTGGAAGTTTTGAAGTCCTTGGCTGAAACCTGAGGAAGGAACTTCTTTTTTTCATTATTTCTCTGAGGAACAAAGGAGCATTGACTCATTCATTTTGGTTCAATCATTAAGAAATGACTAGATAATAATAAGGTTTCATCTCTTTGACAAAGATCCATTTTCAGACAGGCTATTAATTGAAAATGTGCTAAGTATTACTTTCTGTTATCAATGCATTGTTTTAATGTAGTATTACATTAGAATGACTATAAAATAGTAATCCATAAGATACTACAATTCAGTAATATATAGATATATAATTTATATATACATATATAAATAGTTATATAAAATAGAAAAAAATTCAGATTACCCTTTTTTTAGCAAATTACAGTGAAAGGTAACATAGAGACATTCCTAGGAATTAAAATTAAGGTGGCTTCTGGTGAGACATGAATCTTTAGAAAAACTTTGCTTTTGTGGGTTGTTGTCAAACAGTGTTTTACAGCAGTGAAAGCAACCTGTGTACTGCTCCTTAAGAATTGTTGTGAACTGCCCAGAGCATATCCTAACTATTTTTAGCTGAAATTTTCAGCTACAAGAAAGGGGAGAAGGAGAAAGGAGAAAGTATATGATAGCTGTTAATAAGTAGTCTGCACAGCCATGAAATTAGGAGTCAGATTAGAAGACAGCAGGAGAGGAAATTAGAGAGAACTGTGAAAGTAAGAGAAAAAGCTGAAAGAAATGCCGTCTGAAGACTGCTTGAGAGGGAGACTGCAAAAAAATAAAAGGTTTCACAGTGAAGATAATAGATCTTAATTGTGACCAAATAAATCAACAAAAAGAACCAGGGACTGGTATCTGCACATCAGAGGTTGGTGTGGCAAACCAGCCAAGGCCTCAGCACAAGGGTGGCTGCTCGTGGTATGTGTGCAATGCACACAATCTCTGCAAAGACACCACCAGGCCCCACATCCCAGCCAGCATCCTGCTAAATTCTTGCAGTGGCAGCTGCCCTTAGCAGCTCTCCTCCATTGAAGAAGGGTCACTAAATCCTAGAGGAATTATTTTAACTTTAGTCAGTATTGGAAACTAGGAAAAAAAATCAGCAAATTCAATTTTTTTCCCAGATCTCTGAGTCAATATTTTTCCCTAATTGGCCACCTATCATCAAGTAGATACATTTAAAAAAATTGAGACATTAGTGTGGTATTGTTGAGCCCTTTCCAAAGTCAATGAAGTTTATTGGACAAAAAAGATCTTAGGGAACACAGACAGGGACAGAAACACAGGTTATATTTAGGCAAAAAGCTTTCTTTGGTAATTTTTATTTTTTGACAATATTTGATTCAATACCTCATTTGACAGAATGCTGCCAAGCTTTGCACACTCAAAATGGGACTTGCCTATTTTTGGTTAATTTTAGGGATAAATAGTTAAATATTCTCAGTTCCTTATTACCGCTTGTTTCTGCTGCTACCAGAAAGCTCACAGCCAAGTAAATCAAAGTATCCACATGGATGAGAAAAACAATTCACTCAAGAAATGGATTTCGGCTTCAGTTTTCCCAAGAAGCTTTTATAAACACTAAGGCACAGAATGTTTATGAAAAATGTCTCGTCAGTGTCCTTTTAAATGTGCCATACATATGGAGCATATACCAAAATGTTAGAAAGGAGATGAAGTTCCTGTAGATACTCCATGTCATTTGGGCATTTGAAAGCCACAAAAGCCCCAACTTCAGAGTATATTCAGCAATACCTATAAGCCCAGAAATGATCCATTAAAAGAAAGGATTCTATCTGCCATATATGGGAGAGAAGCACATTGAGTGGAATATGTTTGGTTTGGGAAATCTGGTTCTGCCTGTAAAGCAGAGCTCTCCTTACACATTAATAGAAAGATAAACCTAATATTCATTGCCTCATGTGGTTTTGTGTGTCCCAGGAATACTACTACTACAGTCTATAACTACAAGGCTCCATCTGGCTGCTCAATTAGAGCCCAATGTGACAACTGATTGTTATGCAAAAGCAATTGATTAGATTTTTATGTCCCTCAACAAGCTGACTCAATTACAATGAGTATAATTTTTCTTTTATTTCCTATTTTTTATTTTCTTTTTGCTTCATAGCTTATAGTTTATATTTTTGTTTTCCAGTTCTGGCATTGAATACTGTGGACTATCAAATGCCCTTGCCAAGAGGAAGCTATACGACTCTGGGAGCTTGATGTGCTGTGAAGGACTTTTGGGAGGCTCGGCAGAAACTTTGCCAAAGCACAGTTGATCATGCAGCATTCAGACAGAATTTCTGAGTAGTCTTGCTAACCGCCTCTCCAAAACAATTGGGAGATGAATATTAAAAAGGAATTTGAGTTACTGACTGTTCATCTGTTCAGATCTTCAAAGTTGGTGTGCTCTTCCCCTTTTAAAGCTTTGCTTTTGAGAGAGGGCAAGCCAAAGCAAGCCTCATCAGTACTGGTCATGCCCATTTTGCACAGACCAGAAACAATATACAGGGGAAAGAGGCCAGCAGGAGCTATGAATTTAGCAGATATGTTATACTCTTCTTTATACTCTTCTTCTGAAAGAATTGTTTTCCAGCTAAGTTCTTCACATCTCTGTTGATGGTCTGAGAAGAGAATTTGGGCCTCAGAGCTGGATATTTTTTCCCAGCATTATACTGATGAGCTGAAGGGCAAATAAAGCTCCTTCTCTCCCACATATCTTGTATCTGGGGATGACATCCTTGCATTTACAGATATTTGAGACTGATGTACTTATTTTACCAATATTCAGGGTGTGTGTATATACAAAAGAGTGTACTTTACCTGCTCAGGCCATTAAAGCACATCCTAAATATGGAGGAGTCAAAAAGAAACACAAAAGACTATAGGTACTTGTGACCTGCTAGAGACATTGCATTTTTCTTAAAAGTGGAAATTTGGCTTAGGTCCAAAATTTATCTTATCCTGAGTAATTCAAAGGTGTTTCAATTAAATCCTGCTAAAAATGCAGCAAAGTATAGTATAGTTCTGTTCTCCTTTATGTCCTAATCCAATCCTTACAAATGTAGGTCTTCCATATTTTAAAAGAGTTTATGAAAATAGTTTCATGAGGCAGAAATATGGTGGCACCATTTCTCCCCACATTAGAAAGCAAATACATTTCTTTCTTGTAGCTGAATGATGCTATTTGAGGAATTCCTAGGAAAAACAGAGTTTTGGTAACAGTCTTATCGCATGACTTACACACAATCCAACAGCACAAAGAATACCTCCCAACACCCTGGGCCAGTGACATAACCCCCAACTTCTTCCTCCCTTGCTGCTCTGTGTAAGTCACAGGCTCTGTGCATCAGCTATTGCCACAGGGAAAAGGTGGGAAGATAGTTGATTACCCCCACTGTGAAGTTCATTTTTATTGCTCTAGATGCAGCTTTTGAATTTCTCCTCTTATGAGGATTTTCTAATCATGGTTTCACTAATTGTTCTTGTCATAAAAAAAAAAAAAAACAAAACAGGGTGCTCCAAAAGAATCTGGGAAGGGAAGAAATGTATATATTTTCATATTCAATGATTAAGTGTTTTTCTCAGTTAGCTGTTAATACGAAAATTGAGCAATACAATATGAATTTCTCAAACAAAAAAAAAATTAAATTGATTTTTTCATTGTGTTGTAAGTTTACTTTATTTTTTTTTCCTTCAAGAGAAAATAAAAGCAGAGGACCTGAAGTCAAGGGTAATATTGCAGGAAACTAGACCCCACTCAAAACTTACCTCTTCACCTGTGAATGAGAATTGTGTAAGCTAGACATCATAGAGGGAATCACAGCATCTGGAAGTTTTATACAGACAAACTGACTCTAACCTGAGTTAAAAGCCAGAAAATTCTTTAAAAGTCAGCTCTCTGAAGAGCTTAACTCTCTGAAATTCTTTGAAAGCACATAATTCTTACCACAGATTGGAATAAGTACTGTTTCATGCCTGCCTTAGGCAGTAGCACAAAGATGCTAAATACCAGTACATTCTGATTCTAATAAACCACAGTTTCTTCTTACTCTTGTAGGTGAGGCTGATATATCAAGCCCCAAAGTCTATCCTACCCAGGCAGTGTTATTAGACTTGCTCCACTGGGAAGGAGTCCCAAAGGTTTCAGTGTAACATGAAATTATTCAAGCTGCACCTCTTTTTTTTTGGGCAAGTAACCTTTAATTCTGAGTCACACCACCAGGCCTTATTAGCAACATCAGTCTTGCTGGCCCATAGCCCCTCAACACCTCCCAGCTGAAGGAGCTATGGGTTGGCTTCCCTACTTCTGGGGTCCCCTGAGCTATATAGCAGATCTAAACAAACTATTCAGAAAAAAACCACAAACAAGCAAACAAAAAAGCAGCTAATAATTTAATTTGAATATTTCAAACTTGTAGTGTGAAGAAGAGCTCAGACTTGGGAACACCAGCCCAGGTGGAATTTCCTTACCAGCAATGAAATGGGCTCAGACCTTGCTTACTTAGGAAAGCTGAAACAGGATTATTGTTATTTCGAAAAGCAAATACTCACTATAGTATAAACCACATTAATGTTCCCAACAGCAATGCTCTTCAGCTTCGATGGCACTGTCAAAGCACCAATTTTACTAAAGGTTGTAGGGGTAACAGTACCAGCATCACAACCTTTCAGAAATAGTAACACCCTTCAAAGCTGAGTGTTTTGCTGCAGAACACAGTTGAAATTTAATTTCTCCACCATATGAAAAATTGAAATACTTAAGTAATAACATTCAGCAACATCATCTGCCATCTGATAGTGCACAGAAACTGGGCAATTATGTTTCGCCTCGGGTGGCTAATAGGCCCATTTCAAATTTCAGGCATTATCAGATAATAACACTGCCTGCATCTGAGTATGTTATTATAATTATTAACCGTAAAGAAAGGAGGGGGGAACTACACACAGGGAGCGAGAAGGATTGTTTTTAATTATTTAATTTTGAAGTTACATAAGATAAGTTCATTGTTCCCCATGAGCTAACAGACAAGAGACTGAGTGCTGGCACCACTGCAGATTTAACTCAGTTCAAACAGACTTGTTTTCAGATTCATAAAACCTTATCATTGCTATTTGGAATAAGTAGGTTTCAGAGAAGTGAGACTTGTCTATAAACATTACATGCCAGAGAAAATGGCAATGACAACAGAAATTCTGAGTAATCTTCCAGTAAAAGCCAGTTTATTGCTGGTATCATGCTAAAAACCTGCAAGCAGTGTTTTAGATCCATTACTCTATTTTAATTATTTTGCTTTCAAACTCTTCTTCTTCATATTCATGAACACAATGATGAAAACAGAACCTTGATGAAATATTGTTCGTATATTTATGCATGCCGGAATTCAGGGCAGAAAATATGTACATGTTTAGAAAGTGGAGAAATGGCCTTTGGGAATAGGGACCCCTAGTCAATGTGGCACTGAAGGCCGTGTTTTGCTTTTGTGACCTGGGGAAAAACACATGAAGGCAACAGATAGCTCTTTTGACAATTTTCATCCTCCATTTCTGTACCCATAGCAAAAGTTACGTAGTACCAAGGTGAAATACAGCTTTAGGCTTTTTAGATCTATAGCTGCTTTAGTTAGTGGGAGGAATATCAAATATAAACCTTCCTACAGAAAGGAATAGTAAGTTCATTAAACACAGAAAATTTAAGAAATAGAATTATGTAATTTAGAAATTGTTATTCTTCACATCTCTCAATGTGGTTTGATTCTGTGATATTGGTGTTCTTCAAAGTTTAAGGCTCCAAGATAACATGCAAAGTGCTTTTAATAATTGCTTTATTTTAAAAGTAATTTTCTAGCATTCTGTAGGAAATACTTCTGAAATAGTGAGGTGAATTTACACTCTTGGCCCAAACACAAGACAGCATAAAAAAAGCCAACTAATGATTTTAATCCTTTTCATTATTTCATGTGGGACTGCTCTTTCCACCTCTCAAAGTTCATTCAGTACACAGCAGGACTATAGTGCATAAGAGATGAGTGCTGTGGAAAAGACACATTTTAGAGAGTTGCATTGAAAAACAGAGAATAAGAAGTAAAGGCAGTTAAAAACAAGTATTTGTCTAATCACCTAGAGGCAAAAAGTCCTCCATTTGAACAGGCACTGTGAGTCACTTCAAGCTACCAGCAGCATGCATGCTCCAATCCCACCGGCTCTCTAGCCACATCACAAAGCCAACTTCACATCTGTCTGTCTGTGGGTGTGCTACAAATAACTCCAGTTTCTGAAAAATCATAAACTTAATAATTTCATTTTCATGGGTGTCCTCTTCTCTGTACATACTGAAGTTTTCTCATGAACTATGCTTTAAAACTAGAAAAGCAAGAAAAACCTGCTTCCCACTGCAGTGTTAGAAGGCTATGGTGGAAGATGCAGTTCAGGAGAGTCACAGCACTGGACAGCCAGGTGCTTCTCCTCCACATCCCTCCAAAACAGAGCTGCTCCACTTCCCTAAAGGGAAGCTTTAGCTAAAACACAGCACTTCATGTTTTTCCATTAACTAATCTTAAATACACATGTGGAGTTAGTTTGAAGGGATAAGGCAAATGCAACTGCAAGAAGGTCTCTGCCTCAGCTGCAGTGGATTTGATGAAGAACAGGTCTCCCTTCTGAGCCTTTGTGAGCTTTCACAAAACAGCCTCGCCAGCGCTCATGTAGCCAGTGCCAGCATTTGCAGCTACTCTGGCCCAGCACTTCAGGAAACCAGTGGTTGTCTCCAGTGCTTTGCTCTTTAGCTGCCTGCAGACTTTCATGACAGGGCCAGACCAACCTATGCATAACACAAAGGAGCTCAGGAAAGAGGAGGATTGATTCTCCCACATGGAAATAGGGAACTAAGCAGAAATGTATACCTTGGTTAAGCTTATAAAAACTGAGGCCACCAGTAACAGACAGATCTAAGCTGAAAACCACACTGGATTGACATCTCCAACATAAGGATGCTGAGGTGTAAGCACTGGGAGGCAAGGGCAGCCTGGCTTCCCTGGGCCTGCGTGGGAATGGGTCACACGTAGCAGTTGTGACCCTGGCATGGCACCTGAGAATTGAAATATGAGTGATATGTTTTATGGCTGAGGGCTGACTTTATGACTTCTTTAGCTAGTAAGGGAATTATTTGGAAAATTAGTTTTTCAGGGCCTCACTGTGGAGTTTTCTGTATGATATATGTAGTTATTTAATGTTTTAGCCTTTCAGTGCCACACTAGAGGCAAGCAGACAGGACAAGGAAATTTTCCATTACTGTGGAGCATTACAGCCCAGCATTTTTTTTTTCGAAGTCCATTATTGATAGGCTATTAAACAAATTCTGAATGGCAGATTATTTACTAGTTTGCAAACATGGAATATCTCAAGTATTAAGATATTTAAATCTTATTGCTTTCAAATAGAAGTTGATCACATCACACATTTAAAACAAACAAATAAATGTATCCAAAAGCAGAAATAAAACTGCTTAATGTGGTGAAACAAATAGCTGTGGAAATCTTCCTTTCTCTCTCTCTCTCTCTTTCCCCTCCTCCTCCCCCATGTTTTGAAATGGCAATGGCCCAACATAGAGTAATCCAGTTTGTTCAGTGACCAAACACTCTCACGCCTGGAGGATCAACTGGAGATGCTGCACAGCGAGAATCAATTCGTGAAGCTGACATACGAGCATCCTCTGAAGGCTGCAGTACCTGGGGTGCCTGAAATGCCATTATTTTCCCAGTAAGTGGCGAATCTCAAGAGGCGGAATCCCTTTTTCCCTGGCCTGTTTTCAATGGCAACATGTCAGGTTTTAATTGCTTAAAAGGGTCTTAAATTTAAAATGCTTTTTCCCAGGTTCTCGGATAATTTAAATCCTTGACTAGTTCATTAAAAGGCCATTTGCAACGAGGCAGGCTGGCGCATCTCTCACTTAGCACGCTCAGCTGAGCTAGGAATAGGAGAAAATAAACAGCAACTGCACTGCCTGACACTGAGGATGAGTGTTTGAGGTCACCCACAGCAGCAGCAGAGGGGCAGAACAGATATATTGTGGCTAAAGGGCTCCAATCTTCCTTGAACAAATATATAAGGCTTTAGTGAAGTCAGCAGCAAAATTACTCGAGATTTCAGTGGGACCAGATTTTTCTCTCAATTAGTTTCAGGCTTCCTACAAGATGTAGGTTTTGAAGGTGCAATGTGAATAGGCAGCTGATCCATCACAGTACAGTGTAGCTCATTGGAAAACATAAACCAAATAGAGCAACAAAATGCAGTAGATGCATGCTTTGGCTCGACACCTTCCTCAGTGTTTTGCACTTTCATTCTGTGTTCTGGTAGTGTCTGTGTATTACTTCAAAAATGATACAGTATTAGATTAGACCCAGTAGTGGAAGCCTAATTTAAAGGAGCATTCAGGACATCAATAAAAGTCAGTTTCCTGATGAATGGAAATAGCTGTATAACAAAAATGGAAAAGATGTATTCTTAAGGCATTTGGAGCTGACATTAGGAGAGAGGTGGGAACCTTGTAAAGGTTCTGCTTTCTATGCAAGATTAGTAAAAGGGCCTATTATTTTTAAATTTGGAAAATACTAATATTTTCCAAAGTTTGGGAAAATGTAGTGAGGAATGCATCATTAAAAAATCTCAGATTATGTTTAATGTATGCACATGTATAGGTGGTTCTTATACACACAGCTGTCACTATTCATATATACAATAACAACAATTTTATATATACATAATATATGTGCACACAGAAATAATGAGACTCATAATGCAGCCACCCATATTGTTCTTACACAAATGTATACATGCTGTGCACACTCGCCTCTTGGATTTTACAGACCACAGATATTTCACCAGCCAGGACTGCTTGCAAAATTCCAGTTCTTAATGTCAACCACTTTATTAATAATTTCACTCGGCACTTACATGACCTCTTTAGGGTAAATGATACCTTCTGCATGCTGAGAGATTTTCCCTTACAGAAAAACCATGCATTTGTGGTATCACAGCTTCTCACCACAAGCTTGGCACTCTACAGAGTTGAAAAGTTTTGCTCTGCAGTGCTGCCTGCAGTCTGCTGTACAAACACTAAATGCTGTTGATACCTCTAATGAGTTTTTCAGATATTTGAATTTTGGCTCTTAAATATCTGGAAAATGAAATCTGCGAGCAAGTCGCAGCTTACCAAAAGAGTTCAGTGGGAAAGCACACTTGCTCATTTCCAAATGCCTAGGTATTTTTATTTTCCTAATGTAGTTCTTTCCATCACAATTCAAATTAAGCAGTTTGTGTAACTTCTTTTCACACATTTCCCATTTCCCATTTTTTACAAAATTGGAAGTGTATCTTTAAACTCTATTATTTTTTTAAATCTATCTGCTTCCTTCCCTCCCCCTTTGAAAATTTTTTCTTCCTTGGAAAGCATGTTCAAAAGCAATCTTTTTCTTCTTTCCATTTTTTTTCCTGTGACAGGTTGAATTTTCCCAGTTTTCCTTTCTTGCTTCTCACTGTCACTTTGCTGTAAAACAAAACAGTGAGAAAATGATCCATCTCTGTAAAGGTTGCATGCTATTAAACTTAATATCTCTTTGAACTGCTGCTTCTTTTTCTTGAAGGCCTATATTTGTCTTTAATTAAAAAGAAAGGATGTGGATGATACACAGCTAGCTCCCTCTGATCTTTACTATTTGATCCCATCCACTCAAATATAAATGTTCTTTCTTGTTCATTCAGACACTAAATCAATGCAACAAATCCAAAGGTCTACTGCAGTGTTCGTTTGTTAGTGGGATTCTTGTTTTATTTTCTCTAATGAATGTGTTGAAGGAGGGATACTACAATAGCTGAACCTCAAGAATTCAATATTTAAAACACAGAGCATAGCAGGGCCAGATCTTTAGGCAATTCAGCATATTTTGCAGCATAATGCAAACATCTACTTTAGGAAAGCATCAGACTCAAAGAGTTAAATACCAAGAGTGGGATTACTTGAAGCTGACCCTACCTCCCCCCCAGGGAAGGCAATGCTAATACACCCAGAGGATTAGCAGCCTTAATACAGGCTAAGAGCATCTGTGTCTGACTAGTCCTTTTTCACGCTGTGGTTCAGCCCATACTCCCAATCAGTTCAATTTACCCTTGCATTCTTTTTACAGACGTGAGCTGCACCACTACTTACTGCCTCCTTTCTCCCCAAGATAATTATAATCCTCCCAGAGACAATGTCTTTTCTGCTTTGGTTTTAAAATTTTCCAGTTAGATTTGTAATACAAGATGAAATTACATTTCCATATCTCCTTCTACTGGGTCTCCCAGCTTTCCTGGTCTGCAGCTTTACATGCTCAACTCACAGTATTTCTTTTTAAGCTGGGTCTTGCTAATCTCTTCCATTCAGCCCTGTCATGTTCAGCACCTCAGGGTGGATCACACTGGAATAGGGAAGACAAGGGATCTGGTATGTCAGGGACGGAAGATATTTTGCTTGTTTACCCACTTTCCCTTTTGAAAAATATTTTCTTCAGATAGCTTAATGTCTTCTTCATATTGTGTCTTTCATGTCAGGCCATTTATGAAATCCCTGCTGGAGAATTCTATCTTAAAAATTAGGCAGCTGGGGACTGGAATAGTTAGAAAATAATATCATTACAATGCAATAATGTGTTAATAGTGCTGTTATAGCTTTGTAATTCCTACTGTTCTCATATCCCTGGCCTGCTTTATGCTGATTTTTTCTTGCACTAAAGGAATTGCTATAGCAACATACCTTCAAACACTTATGATTAATACTTTATATGCCCATGACTGACTAGATATTTGTTCTAGACATACCATATTGAAAAACAAGATGGAATACCTGCCATGAATCCATAGAACAGAAACTGATTTATACCAGGAGAAAAATAAATCATAAATTGAATAAGAACAAGAGAAAATACAATTTCATAGATTCAGAATACAGGCAAGTTGATAAAATATACTGCAATGCTTTGATCTCTCTGGTATATCTAAATAACACAAAATATCACAAGCTATTGTAGTGTAATATAAAAAAATGTTTTTTTTTCCACATAGGAAAACAACTTCATCACTTGTCTTCACCTGCAGACAGATTTCTCAGTCCAGCAGCCAGATTCCTCCTTAGAGCCCAGAGAAGATAAAGATGTTTCAGTCTGGGAAACCAAAAACTGATCACATTTTGTAAATTCAACTCACATGTACCTACAATGGCCCATAGTGAAGACAATGTAATGTGCATGCTTCCTGTTAACTACAGCTCCACCTGGCATCATTAGAGATCTTGCATAACTGACTAAAGTTGTCATTCCTGGTCAGAACAAGCAATTAGGAACATATGCTTTCTTAAAATCTCATTATACAAAATTTGCCATTAACCACATGGGATGATAGTTGCTAGAGCCCAATGAAACTAATTTTCAGAAGTCACCCAGATTGCATGATGCATCTAATGGCTGAATTTCTTCCTCTTCCAAAGCAAAAAGCACCAGGGTGTCACCAGTGTAGTTACAAATTTCATCTTTTAAAACACTGAATAAAGAATAAAGCTGAGTAATGCAGTGAAGAGGGCAGTTGTCAAGTGCAAAACTGCCTTGCTATGAACTAAAGTAGCAATGCCTGGCAGATTCAGGAAGAGGTCCACACACAACTAACACTGATTTTAAGACTTTAAAACAGGGCTTTGTGTGTGTGCCCTTGCCAAAGATAAGTTCCACAGTATGGATGGACAGTGCAGGTCATGGTGAAAAGCTAGGCTGTGCACCACTCTGGTCTGTGGAGCTCTTGCATCCATTTACTAGCTCAGGTCCTCCAGTCTATTTCTGCCAAACTCCTTCAAAATGAGCTTTGTGCATGTGCAGAATGTGGTTTGCATGGTGCAGGAGTCAGAGAGTTTGTCATGCAAAATGTGGAAGTTACATAAGGGAGACAAAGTATGATCAGAGTTCCAAAGGGAATCAGCACAGAACATGAAAATGCCAAATGTCTCAGGAAAAATTATACTGTGAATAATAGGTTACAGGGAAAATCACTGGTATGGGAGAGTCTTTTTAACATTTCCAGAGCTGGGATTAAATTTCTGGTTCCAATTTCTAGATGTTGCATGTGGTGCTCACATACTCTATTGTGTGCACAGCTCTTCTCAGTCTGTGATAAATACACCTTCAAGCCCCTGGCAGAGAGAAACATCTCAGACAATCTGTCTTACATGACACTAACAGAGTCACTTGTGTTGGCTACTTTCCTAAAAGACCAGGATTTTTTTAAGTGTTGTTTTCCCACAGGCAATCACAGGACCTGAGAGTCAAGGTAAATTTGCATGCCAGACACAGAGGCCTTCCAATTAATAGGGATATGAATACCCAGACATCTCTAGGTGTCTCTGACCAATTAAATAGGTAGGTAACTGTGTGGGTGAGTTTGATTTCTAACTTCTTATAAACAGCTGTTTATCCTCTCAGCTGAATGTCCACTTCTTATATCCAAGTTCTCAGATCATTCAACAAAATCTCAGTTTGCTCTGTTCTAGCACTTTTTGGGCTCACAGCCTTTTTTAGCCTTCCAGTTTTGACACATCATTAAGCAAGGGGGAAAAATGTCCCTAGCCTCTCTTTTTAAGTCAAATTTTTTAAACTATGATTGTGGCAACATTAAAGGTTCAGACAGCCTTTTGGTATCATATTGCCACATAATTTGTACCTCAGTTTCTTTCCTGGCAATTCTGACCAACATTTTCCAAATACCTGCCTATGGTCCTGCACAGCCGCTATCTTTCAATACTTAATCCTGAGCATTTCCTCAAACAACTCTTCTTCAGTCATTTTTCCAAGATCTATAAATCCTCCAGCTCACTCCAGCTCACACCGATTTTTTTTTTTTTTTGAGAAGGGAGTGAAAAAATAAAAAAAATATGTGAAATAACCCCTCTATTCTCTTAAATAAGCAAAATTAGGTTGCCTGACAACTGTCACCGTGCATGAATGAAGTAAAAGTCTTTGTCAGAAAGGATGGAAAGGCCTAAAGGAACGATAAGCAACACTCATCAATGATGGAAGGTAAAGAGATGAACTAAATGAACAATTTAGTAAGCTTTCATAGAAAGGTCAAAGTCTTCCTCAGCCAATGCAGCTAGCTTCATTAGTAGACACAAAACTTAACCCAAGAGCTCCTTCAGCACTTGTCTTTACCTAAGTGTTCACTGCCAGCTGCATCCTTACTTGAGGGAAAAAATGAAAAAATGAAATAACACAGGCAGATGAGAAGCAGAGAAAATATCACTTTCCCCTCTACAATCTACTCCCTCTTTCCAGCACACATCTTGCACCATGCATCCTTGCTGCAGGATCCTAGAGGCAGAAGAAATGACAGGTTTATCCTGTCATTTCAAGGTTGCAAGTCTTAACCATGCTGATGAAGGGTCTGTTTTTCTTTGACCCCAAAACTGAGAAGGGCTGAGGAAGGCAGAGCTATAGTAAATTGGTAATCAGAGATACCATTCCTGAAGAATACCAGCCCCTTTCTTCTTTGGTTATATTTTATCATTATGTTATTTTAAAACATTCTATGCCAAGTTCTGACTCCACCTCCATTTGTCTGACTGCTCTCTACAGGCTTCCTACACATAATGATCAAAGTGATTACAACAGTGGTCTATTGTAGTTCCTCAGGAAGAAGCTGTATTTTCAAATACATACCTTTCCCAGTATCCTTACATCTGTAGGAAAGACTAAGAAAATCTGTATTGATACAATGGTTTGAGTGAGTTTAGATGTGCTCTTCTAGACTGTTTATGTGTGGACAATCCCCTTAATCTTAATTCTGACTTTTTTTAAATTTAAATAAACAAATTTAATACCAAAAGATCATGGATGCAATGCAACTTTTCCATTTATTCCACACACTGAGATAGCCCAAGTTTCACTTTCCTGGATCAAGAGACAAAAAACTGAAGAAAAGGAAGATAACACTTTGTTTCTTACTCAGGAGTGAATATATTCCACTGCAAATGCAAAGGAAAATCATCCTTTTTACACTGAAACGAGACTTCAGATCTGTGAACATCCATATGATGGTGGAAGGCCCATAGGCCTGCATCTGCCAGAGAGTAGGGCAAATATGAACATGCCAAATTTAGAAAAACTGGAGGAAAAGTCACATATCCTGCATTGTCACACTTGCTCTTTCTGCCTGAAGAAAAGGGAAACAAGCCAGTGAACAGTATATGGAATCAAATTTGATCTCCAAATATTTGAAAACTGTGGGATAGAGCAACTCGGGTAGATTACATAGAAATGTGCAGACATAGTATATGGCACTTACTAAATATGCTCAGATGTTTGGTAACTGTTTCTGAAGCTTTAAAAAACTTTCCATTGTGGGAAAGCCATCTGGCAGGTCATCCATAGTTGTTCAATGAGAAATTCTTTGTAAAAGTGAAAGTTAAGGGCTGCCCCGAGCCTGACTGATTAAGAACCAAGAGATATGTCTCCTGTCAGGGCCAAGTCCCAGAACTTTATCAGTTTCAATTTAGACAAAAACTGCTGGGAGAACAGTCAGCCACCCCAGAAAGTTCCTGACAGACTTCAGAAAGCCAGTGAGCAGTGAGGAAATGCTGTGTCAGGGACAGTCTTCTCAGACTCTAAGCGTGGATGACATTTCCACACACATACTGTGGTTATGCTCTAAATTTCAAGAACTGCCTTGGGAACAAGATGAGAAGATGCCTTTCTATGCAATAAAAAGTGCTCAAAACCTTATGTTTGGTTATAAAACAGCAACAGAGAGGGGTGGACTGCATAAGGAATACAAACAAATGCTCTAGTAAATTTTGTTTAAAATTTTTGAGGATATTCAAAACACAATTTAATGTTGCAGTTTACAATATTTTCTGTGTACATTAAACATTTGCTTCATTAAGGAACTGCATGGTATTTTTAAAATTGTCTGGAAACTATTACCACCTGTTCTCCTGAGCTGCATCTCCAACACCTGGAGGTGTGAAGCTTTGAGAACATCCTGAACAGTCAGGGCTGTAAACAGCACATCAGGTAAGAGTTAAAAGTGAGTGATAGGAAGATGGGAGTTTAAGGACTTGTGCAAAGCATTGCCTACATCGTTATGTTAACATAGCTTCGTTTGCCAAAAGCAAACATATTTAAACAGGAAATACCTCAAATATGCTAGCCTACATTTGAGTTGGCGTCCTTAATTCTTCTTTGGGGATGCGCTGCATCAGCCCAAGTTCAGCATTACTGCAAAAATCTCCTTATTTCTCCTTCCAGCCCTCCTTAGGTCACCTTCTTTCACCACTAAAGAAACCATCATTACCACTGGCCTGTTGTTGCTTCCTCTGTCTGCAGGACATCTCTCATTCAAGCTTCCTGCTGAAGAAGTTCTGGGCTCTGTCCTGATACAAGTTATCAGTTATTTCTGCTTAAAAGCTCTTCAAGCCTTTCCTTCAGAGCAGAAATTCTCATTTCCCACCTTGAATATTGCAGTGTTCCTTCCCTTGCCTTTAACAAAGCAGTCTTTGTTAGAAAAGTGCCTGTCCCTTCTCCTAGCTTGTGGGCTTGACTGCATCAAACCTCTTTTCACATTCCTCCAGTGGCTTCCTTCTCTCCATGATACCCTTGGTTAAACTTCCAAGATGCTCCACAATTCATCCCCTCCTTGAAATCATCTTTTCTGACACATTTAATCCCTGATGACAGTTTTTCTTTACTGATTTTGTATTTGACCTTTCTCCATGAGCTATGAATAAATGTTCTCAAAGACACCTTTGCATCTTTCTTCACATCTTTTTTCCCATTGTCTTAACTTCACTAGCAGCTCAAGACCCTGTTCTGTACTTGTGGATGCCTTTAGGAGTTTTGCTGCAAGAGTGGACAGGGGCAAGAGAAAACCTCTGTTATGAAATGCTGGGATAGTGTAATAAACCTTAGCTGATGTTGTGGTTGCCATGTAATCAGTACATTTGCTTGCATATTGTTGCTCTTTCTTCTAATTGAAAAAATAAATGAGCAAAAGATGTTTTGAATGAGAGTGGATTTTGTGTTAAAATATGTGTGATTCACTTTTAAAAAGGACTGGAAGGAGTTTGTTGGAAACTAGTCTGAATCATAGCCTTAAAACTGAATACCTCCTGTCCTTGAAATTCAAGGTTGAAGGAAAAGCTCAATCTTTGAATCTCCTTGGGTCTTAATTCTGGGCTTCATTCAAAACCAGAAGGGACTAATGTTCCAAATGAAATTTAATGTGGTCTTGGATAGTAAAAATCTCACAGAAACATCTGGGAAGAGTTTTGTTGATAGAAAGAACATGGAAGTATTGTTTCTTGATAATGCACAGCATTATAAAGATGACATATATTTTTTCTACAATGATTTCCAGTCTGACATTAAAACTGAGGGCCATTAGTCCAGAAGAATAGCAGAGCAACTTTGAATAATTCTTTTCATCCCAATTATATGTTGTAAATTTTATTTCTAAGAAAATAGAAGTACAAGCTGGGTAAAGCTAATTATATCAAACACCACCAAAAAGACAGTACAATTTAGGGAAAAGTATGTGAGCTTGGCCACATTTTGTGGTCTGTTCTTCTCATACTCCCTAAGCATACAGAAAGATGGTTTTAAAGATGTTCCAGGACATATTCATGTCTACTTCACTCTGGTCTTAGCGCAGATCTGCTGCCCATTAATTTTTCTAATTCTTTTCCAAACCTAATCCACTGCTTCAAATGGCTAAAGGTTGTGAAAGCTCATGATGCCTTCTGTGAAGACACCCTTTCACCCGTTTAAAACCAATCTCCTATCAGCTTCAAATGCTCTCAAGTTTAGTCATTGCAGAGTGTGGCAGAGAGAAGTTTTGCATCTGTCTTATCCACTGACTTTCATAGGATTTCATAAACCTGGATCATATCTCCCCTAACCCAGCTGTCTGTTCAAGCTGGACAGTCCCAAACTTATTACTGTGTTGTGGTGAAGTAGCTGCTGCAAATCCTTGAACATTTTGTTGTCCTCCTCCACACCAGCTGCGCAATATCTTGAGCTGTGGAGATCAGAAGTACACACCGCATCAAGACATGAGCCCATCTTTTATATAATTCTCTCCTTCCTTCTTCCTGACAACACCCAGCCTTTTTTTGGCTGCTGCTGCATGCTGAGCTGATGACTTCAGCAGCAACTAAAACTCTTTCCTGAGCAGTCACTGCCATCTCTGTGTTTAACCCCATGCAGTAGACCCATCCTAGATGATTTTATTTCCAGATGCATTTGGCCATATTTATCTGGATCAGTACTTCTTTGTCCCCCTTTTACCACCACAGTTAGTTTTCTGAGGTCCTTGTGAAGTTCCTTGCCATTGGGATGCCACGTGGCTGTCTGAGAGAACTTAGTGCCAACTGCAGCCTTGGAGATTGCACAGTGAACTCCCACTGCCACAGCACTGATGAAGGTCTTGAATAAAACTGGGTCTAGCACCAATTCTGAGGGAACAAACTACTGATTCATCCATAAAGAAAAGTCATCTGTTTTCTGTCCTTTTACCAGGTTTCATTCGATAAATGATCTTTTCCTCCAAAAGCTCCCATAATAACTTCTGGTTATGAACCTTAGGGAATTTTGGAAACTCCATGTTATGTCCCCAGGGTAATCCTTTATCCATGTGCTCGCTGACTCCAAGAGCTTGATCAGGCTACTGAGACAGGATTTCCCTTTGAAAATGCCATGCATCTTTTCTAAAAGACCATGTTCTTTATGCCTTTACCAATATTTTATGGACTGTAAGATGTGAACAGACTTAACAGCCTGTAGTTATATCCAAAGACTTTCCAACCAGACTGTTGCATTAAACAATGATGCCTAATCTGCATAAAACTTGTTTTCAGTGTTTTATTCATATCCTGGAGATGGGTAAATGATGCAAGTTTCCCAAAGCTGTGGCTCTTGATGAAAATTATTTTTATATGCTAAGTAAGACAGACAAAAGGGAAGCCAGGTCCAACAAGTGATCACACCCACTTCATTTCATTGCTAAGCAAAGAAAACAAAACCAAAATAAACCCCAGGTGTGTTACAGCCTTATAGTTATAATGCAATTAGTAGCATGATATGAATTAATCATTTCAGCCAGGTTTCTCAGCTTGTATATACAGCCCACTGAATTTGAATAAGATATAGCCTTTTTATTTTTCTATTTTAAGGCCTAATTAAGTTATGTTTGTTTTTCATTCCCACTCTGTTTTTCCTTCACCCATCAGTTTTTCCCTGTCTTTCACATTTCTTAGCATCTCTAATTTTCCCACTAAAAAGCAGAAAAATTGTTAAATTTTAACATGTAATAAAATATTTGCTTTTGTTACTAGAATAAATCTATCCTCCACATTTATTTGGAAATTAAAGTGCTGAGAAAAACTAGTCAAATTATTGAGAAAATATTACCCTTTCAATGCCAGTAAGAGAACAAAATCTAAGTAATACATAAAAAAAATTCTTATAATTTGAAGTCCTTAAAAATACACCTAATTTAAGGTAAGGAACATGTGATGTTCTGATTTTTTTAAAGAAATAGATCTAACATTGGACAAGCATACACACATACTTACATAAGTTGCAGTGAATTTGTAGGAACCGATTCTCGGAGGGTTTGCCAAACTACCCTGGCTGGCAAAAATAATGATCCAGTATCCAAGCCTGTCTTTCAGGGGTTCACTTCACTTTATGGTATTTATCAGTCTTGACATTTCACCCCCGCCATGCAGTAGAAAGGTTACTAAGAGCACAGCACAAATAGCCTGTATTCCCAAGAGCATATTTTAATCAGAAAGAAAAACAGTAAGTGCAGACTCTGATAAGAAAGGGGCTCTGTGTGAGGGAAATATCAGAAATTACATGGAAGAGTTTTGCTCCTGCCTATGGCCAGGCACATCCTGTGGTGCAAAAGGGAATGGAGCATTACCTGCTGCCAGTTCCAGCTGGAGCTGCTCTCTGGAGTCATGCATGGAAGTGCATGGAGACACCTCCCATTCTCGCTTAGCTCCCATCACCTGTCTTTCCCAAGGGTTAAAAAAAAGCTCAAACAAAAAGTTTTGGGGTTTTTTTTTTTTTTTTGGCTATAAGGAAGAAAAATCTATGGTACAACTTGGATCTTATTCCCTTAATTTTTTTGTAAACACTACTGGGAATGTACCTTCCATTCCTGTTCCTCCTCTGACATACATTTAAAGTCTCCTTCTAGTTTATTTTGTAAGAGTCAGCGTCTTTCCATACTGCTTTATTGCTCCCAAGAAAAAGCAAACAGTATGTGACCACCCACTTCTGCTGACTCCCACCATGCTCAGCTGCAATGGCTGAGCATCCCAGTAACTCCTGACTCCTTCAGTGGCATCCCTGTCCAGCAATTGTCTCTGGCTGCCTGTCCCTTGTCCCTGCTGTCCAGCCTTCAGACACCCACTCAGAGTGGTGGCTGGGGTGAGACAAAAAGCCTGAAGGATGGGCTTTTCCCCCCCATATTTGACATGGGGGGGATTGCTATGGAATTTCCCAGCATAGCTAACTGGAAAGAACGAGTTCTGTGTGTCTGCAGCTTTGCTACTCTATTGCATTTTTTCCACTTGTGTAACGTTTTGATATTTTGCAGCTGGGAAATATCCTTACTTATTGTTGTTGAAAATCTCACATTTCTAAACACGTCTCATCAGCAGAGAGGATCTGCCCCAGTACCTCTGAATGCATAGCAGTGTCTCCTCATGATGCAGCCTACATCATCCTGTAAGCAGACATATGCTTCCTGGTGCTAGAATTCCCAAGACATCTCTCTGCTGTGGCTTCAGCTGCAGTCTCACAGCTCTGGATGCTGTGCAATATATATCAGCAGAGCTGACACCTTCAAAAAGATGCATGCTAACAGGCAACAGCACAAAACCTATAAAAATGTGCTTATGAAGTAGCATTGTCACTCTCACTGCTTGAATGGACATCACAATGAGATTGCTTGAGCCTAAGCCTGATCAGTGTCCAGTAAAAATGAAAAATAATGTTGTAATAAATCAGCTTGAACTCCATTCCCCAGGTATTCAGTGACATTATGACGAATTTCTCCATTCACAGGCAATCTGCTTCAGTCTTTGCCAAAGTTTCTCTGCCTTATTTTCAAGTCCAAATTCATGGTCATCAACATTGATGAATTTAATGGCATACTTAAGATAACCTGGGGATATTACATAGATGTAGAAGCTACACATTAAAAACAAAGCTCTGCTTAGAGTGTCCATAGGTCAATCATTACTCAAGTAGAAGACTCAGTGCAGAGTTAAATGTTCTTCTACCTTTGCCTGATTAGGTTTAACAACCCTAAAACAAGTTCTGTATATAACCCCCCAAAATTACATCATGCATTGTTTACATCAGACTGAGATACAGCAACATTTAAACTTGAAAAACAGTTACACTTCTTAGTCTTTCATGGCACCTTATAGCAAAATGTTCTTTATTGGGACATTTTGCCCATGAAAAATGTATAATGTGAATGTGTAGTATAAATATTTATACCACATTCACTTAACCTCAATCCATCATATATATTCAGCTTTAACTGTGGAGGTTTTGGGGGAGAAGTACAGCTTACAGGGCGACTTGTCAATATCCCATGCCTGTTAAAGGATGGGTTTTCCTTCCTTCTTCCTCTGTGCCAGGGAAAGAACACAGTGGTCAAGCACAGAATTTATCATTCCAAAGCATAACTTATTAATAAAAGACTTATTTGTTGATAATTGCGCACTAATCTTTCCTAAGTTACAGACAAATACCACAAGGCATTATCCAAGCTCTGTTGGAAATATTCCCTGGGGTTTTCATCTCTTCAGTAGGTTTTGATGGTATCTTTGGCTACACTCTAGCTGATCTCCTTACATATTGATCACTGCCCTCCAAATTAGATCATTGTTATACTTTTTATTGTTGAGGTTTTTAATTAATTAAATTAAATTAAAATATCTTTGTTCTTGAAGCTTCATTAAACAAATGGATGGAACTCATTTCCAGCCAGCCTTAGAGGATGAGTGTACAGCCTTTCTTACTAAGGCAGGGATGGATGCTTTTGTACTACTCGTCTATTTCAGACTGTCCAGCCTTTGCCCTGCAACCTCTCTTCCTAACAATTATCATGCACCATATCTATGGACAGCTAGAGGAATTCATCAGCAATTTTTTTTAATTTCGTTTGTTGAAAAATCATTTTTGTCCAGTCAGTGAAATAGATTAGCAAAGAGATATGCTTTCTATAAATTACACTACATGGATCACACTTAGTTACTTGATATATTAAATGTCATCTAATGCTCTAATGCTAAGTATTCTTTATATAAAATTCCCACATACACAGTGTTTCTTGCAAAAAATCAGAAATTATATCTGAGCCCCACAAAAAAAAACCACTTTCCAAGGTTTTTGTTAATTTTCACTTTAAAATATCCAGTGTATCACAGAAGGTTTATTCTTCAATTTCTTTCCAAAAGCAACATTTCAATGTACAAAAGGCAAGCTGAAAATAAAACAGTTGTTCAATATTATACCTATGAAAATAAATGTTTAGTTGAGTTCAATATGGGATAGGTGCAAATGCACCCATGACATAAACAATTTTATTTATTTCCTTTAGAATGACCTTGCAAAACCAGCTTTATTACAAGAAGTAATAACTGACTCATCATGTTGACTAGTTCAAAATTAAAAGTGCCTCTGACTTTCCACACTGTCCAAGCAAGGAAGGTAATAGACTCTACAGTAAGAAGCCAGCCAGCTCCTCTCAAGGTCACCCACAAGCACTGCTATTTTTGGTGGGTAAGCAAGGCCAAACCACTGCAATTTTTAAAGAAAGGAGACCTAATAAATTTGAGAAGTAAGGACTGGGAAGAAAAGCCAAGTTACCCCGTTGTGGGGAGGGAAGGCGAACACAGTGCAGCCAGCTGGGCCATAGAGCAAGCCTGCTTCAGCTGCCCAGTGTCATAAAAACTAAAAAAGAAGTATGGATTATAAAAATGTAATAAAACTGTTTATTTATCCTTATTTCAGTCTGTTGAATAGCTTTGCTTTCCATGAGAAGGCATCAGGCAGAGGATTTTAAAATACTGTAACTGCAGTACACAGCACAAGATCTGATTGTAAAGGGATTTTTCTTGGAGGGTGTGCCATTGCAGAGGATTGTTATCTGTCACTGAGGGATTGTGTTGTACACCTGTGGGCCTTCTGAGTGCACCCGATATGTGGTTCTCTGTGGCCACCCTGCAAGGCAGGGCCGGTGCCCAGCCTCCCAGGGGCTGGCTGGAGGGCAGCTGCCCTGTGGTCACCTCGCTCAGGTATGGTAGGGCTGAGTCCTGCCAGCCTGGCTCATCCCCTGCTCCTGCTCTGCTCCTCCTGCTCTGCTCCTCCTTGCCATTATCTGACAGGTTGTCCTGGTTTAGGGCAAACCTGGGAGGAAACCTTCAAATGGGGTCCCTCTAGAAAGCAAATTCAAGCAACCACTACCCCAACTGATTCAGGAAAAGATTTCCTTGGAGAAAAGTGGAAAAAGCTGTTTATTTAACAAGCAAAGTATTCACAAGATAAAAAAAAAAAAAAAGGAATAATATTAAACAATAAAATCCCTCGCTGTTCTGAAGAGATGGCAAGTTCAGAAAGTCCTTGTCGTGGGGTGTAGCTCAGCTTGCTCAGTCTCTTATCAGTTCCTCCAGTGTCAGGCCCCGGTGCGCCACAGGTGTGAGCTCCCGGTGTTTTTCTGGGTTTTCAGTCCAGAGCAGGATTGGACAGTTCCCAGAAAAAGAAAAGCCACAGTCTAGAGAACTTCTTTGCCTCAGCTAGCTAAAAACTAACTAAAAGCAAAAGAGAGCTCTGTCCTGCTATCTGTGTTGCAGACAACACACTCCGTGAAAAGGACAAAGGAGAGCAAGTGCAGTTTCTGATAACAAACTAAGCTTCTATTCCCTCCCTTTGTTCTCAGAACCAGTCTTAAAGCTGCAGAACTTAATATCCAGCATAAACAGAACAGATAACTGGGGATACAATCATCATATAGTCACTCTAATACACAGGTGAATCTTAAAGCAGAGATATGCTGAAGAAAAATAGTATTTATTTTACATACACTCTTTGTGGACCTAGGCCATTCAGACTTGGAAGAGAGGAGGTTAAGAGGGCTATTTGCAGTGCCATCACAAATATCCAATGTGTATGCCATTATTCTTCACAACACTGAAGAACAAGAGCAGTAAGAAATGAGCTCTGCAGCATGATAGCACGATAGTGAAAAGATAAAACTGTATTCAGGCTAAACAGGGAAACTGCTTTCTAAGCCTGAGGGTTTCAGCTACAAAGCCAATGTTAAGATTATGTTGATCAGATGGTTTTTCTACACAGAAAAAAGAAGAGGACAATGAAGCAAATTAGCAGAGGGAGGAGACAGTGCATGCCTGGAACATGTGCAGTAAACCACAGAATTCATTATGAATTGTATCTGTGTGCACATTTGCTAAGCCAGCTGTGTATAATATTTTAGATATGCTTTAGGGTTGTTTTGCACTAATAACGCTTTAAAGAATATTCTGTTTTTACACTGAAAGTCTGTCCCTCCAGTGTACTGGAAGTCACCATCCCTTTGAACTAACCATATTAAATAAATAATCCACCGTTTTGATGTTTTCGGTTTAAGGCGAATGAAGCATTCTGCCAGAGAATGTTGCAAGGAATTCCATTTTCCAGCACTTACAGCAAGCTGTTACTCCTGCAGTCACATCTGGATGCACACTTCCAGTTAGTGTTGATGATGATATGTGCATGCAACGTGGATGTACAGATACCTAGCTACCTGTTGTGTCTAGGTGTAGATAGATACTGGTGTAGATAGGGATCCTGTCCTCCTAGTAGATATGTACACAGGTATCTAACTAGCTGGCTCTACACATACATCTATATCTGTGTATCTATATAGATAAAGTCATCAGGATACAGACAATCTATATCTGTTGTGGTTTGACACTGGCCCAACACCAGGCACCCACAAAAGCCACTTGCTCACCCTCCCCTGCCACAGCTGGGCAAAGGAGGGAAAAAACAATTAACAAAGGGTTCATGAGTTAAGGGGAGAAAACTTCAAGGGCAAAACAGGCTCAGCTTAATTCACAAAGTAAATTTATTACTAACAAAATAAGAGGAGAATAATGAGAAGTAAAATAAGTTCTTAAAACACCTTTTTCTCCTCAGCCCCTCCCTTTTCCCCACCAACAGCATAGGGAGACAGGGAATGGGGGTTTTGGTCAGTTCGTCACCCCAGATTTTTGGGGGTGATTCTCACCGCTGCTCCAGGAGAGAGGAGTCCTTCCCCTGTGAAAATGTGGGGTCCCTCCCACGGGAAATAGCTCTCTGCGAACTTCACCTGGAATGGTTCCAATCTCATAAGCAGCAACCCTACTGCACCTGCTGCAATGTGAACTCCCCCTGTGGGCAAACAGTCCTCCCAAATCTGCTGTGGTATGGATCACTCTTCCAGGGCTGCAGTCCTCCAAGGACAGGCTGCTCCAGCCTGGAAGCAGGGACCCCCTTTCTCCACTGGGTCTCTCACTGGATCACAGCCTCCTCCAGGCAACCACCCACTCCAGCATGAGCACCTCCCCCATGGACTGCAGGTGGATCTCTGAATCCCCCATGGATCCCCATGGGCTGCAGGGGCACGGCTGCTTCACCATGGTCATCACCACAGCCTGCAGAGGAATCTCAGTTCTGGCATCTGGAGCACCTTCTCCCCCTCCTTCTTCACTGACCTTGCTGTCTCACGTTTCCTCCTCCTCTGATGAGAAGAAAAATCGTGTGCCCTTTGTCTTGATTTTCTTCTTTAATATATCATTAATTAAAGAGACGTTATCAACCTCTCTAATTGGCCCAGGCTTGGCCAGCAGCATGTCCATCTTCAGAGCCATCAGGAATTGACTCTGCTGGGCATGATGGAAGCTTCCAGCAGCTTCTCACAAAAGCCCCCTCTACAGCCCACCCTGCTCCCAAAAACCAGTTGTGCAAAACCAGTATCTTGGGCAGACCTGATACTCTATCATCTATCTATCTATCTATCTATCTATCTATCTATCTATCTCTAGACCTATACAATTGCCTATCTAGATCTGCAAATATCTGCCTCCTAGACAGATGTCCAGACAGATAGATCCAGACAGATAAATGTCTACCTGTATAGATCTGTGCCTACATTTGTATGAGTCTATCTGTTCCCAACCAGATGAGAGTAGATCCTGAGTGCTTGACCAAGACATACAATTCAAATACTTGCTGGTTGTTCCATTAACTTCAGCCCAGCTCAGGAAAGTAATGTCCTCCCCAAGCTACCGGAAGCAATATTGCTCACCACCCACCATTTGAGACAGCTGTGCTTCTAAAACAACAGGAATCTGACTGGATTTCATCACAAGTCTCTGATTCTTCATTTTCTTGAAGACATTTAATTTAGATTACTGTTAAAGTAAATTAAATTAGTATTAACCTAGTCTGTGAAAATGACGCTTCAGAAAGATAGATGTATTTCTCTTGGCATGCATGAAGATGAAATTAGAAGTTGTTCAAATCTCAATGCAGATGGACCCTTTCTAATGAGTTATCTCCAATATGTAAGATGTATTGATTAAGTCTGTAGGTTGTCAAGTAGGATCAGAGAAATCAGATTATGTTCAGAGATGAGACTGTGATACCACTCTGATTCTAAATTATGTCTGGGTAGAAAAGAATGTGGAATGTCCCCATCAAGTTAGATGGACACAGGCCTGGGCAAAACTGACAAGTTGAGATGTGGTTTATCACACTGGCTTTGCAGGTACTGGCTAAACTTTGTTACCAACTATATCTAGTTTGAATGAAGAGAAATAAATCAGAGAGAAAAACATTTAATAAAAACCTAGTTTAGTGGTAGCTATTAGACTGAGATTATCTTCCTAGGTCCCTGCTGTTTTTTAGCAAATGGAGGGAAAAGAAATGGCTTATATTGCCATTTTTTGCCTTGTTTTGCTGATGATTATCATTTTATAGGGGCTGAAAATTGTGTATTAGTCTCCAGACTATCTCTATTACAGTTGTGGTTAAGATGTACCCTATCTGACTTCATTTTTCATGAGTACTATCTGAACACCTGGTTTTTGTTGTTCAAAATAATTTAAAATAAAGTCTAATTTTGCTTTGCTAATTTTGCAGTGAACATGAGTCGTCATCTGCCTGCCATATACTTGTTTACTACCTCCTATTCCTACACAGAGCAATATATCTAAGTATCTATGGTAAAATTTATATCACTGTGGCTCAGTCCTAAGGAAAGACATGAGAAAATCTGTAGTAATGTAAGTTGTGTGATTACCTAAGTGCCCAATCTGTTCTTAGAAGAGGGACATGGCAAGCACATATTCAACTCATCACTAGTTGAACACATGTTTGAATCTCTAAATGGGATGGAATTAAAAGATGAGTCTCACTGGACAGAAGGTCAGTTTAACCATTGTGAACCATGACATGGTAGTTAAGGTGACATCTCCCTAAAAGGAATACCAAAGACTGTCTTGACATTCTCAGTGTGCCTAGTCCTTTAGGCTCGCTGATGAGCATTTTGTACAAATTCTGGTGCTCTTCAGATGAGATTGTGTGGCAAATATAGATCAAGAAATGTCTTTCATTAAGAAATTCTGATTTCTTTCAATCACGATATACTATATGCAGATATCACAGTTGAATAATTCACATGATATATTTCAATAGTGTGTTGTGGAGTCCTGCATTTCTGAAAATTGCTGGGGTTTCTGGAGGGTAAAAGCAAAACAAAAATGTAAAATAAAAGTTAGAGTCCTATGGGTTTTAGTCACTCCTCTCCCACAGAGCTACACAAGCATTATTTTTATCGTGAACAAATACTTTGATCCATGTCTTTGAAGCATGGTGCACTTTCCTTCACAGACTGTGCTGCTTCACTGTTTTCAAAGAATAATACTCACTTTGAGTTCTCCTTGTTTCAGAAAGTCTGTCCCCACTGACACTTTGCTGATGGAGATAATGTCAGTGCCTTGTAGCACATATTTTCCTCATATTCTTATAGGATAAAATGGTATAACGTACCAATTGGTTTCATTTGGGTCATAACCATGCCTGGTATGGCAGGTCTGAACTTCCTAAGAGCACAGGAAACTATCTGCCTTGCCAGATATATATCAAAATTTTATGACAACAAAATTTAATTTCCCCAGGAAAGATCTGTCCCAGCATTTCAAAGTGTAGAAAACCAGACACTTCCAATATTTGCTTTTCACCAAGAGGAGCTAGTTTTCCTTTGCTCTCTTCCCTCCTTTTCTGTCCCACACTGTTTTTCTCCTTATGTACAATCTGTCTTTGAACCATATTGGCTCTGACTCTCTCTGACTCCATTCTAGGATAGTGAAAGGGAGTGAAATGGAGCAGGCATAAAGCGTCCAATAGTGTAAAAGAGGATAAAGGAAAAGTGAAGAACATGGAGTCTGTAATGCTTCACCCTTCTCAGACATATCACAGTGCAGCAGAGCACATCACAGCCAGGGTTACACTGCGCCATCATATGAGACATGTTATAAACTTGTGGAATAGCTCCACTGAGGACTATTCTTATCCCTTGCAAACAAATACCTTTTCTTAAAAATCAACCAGACACACAACAAAATATCTAGGCTGACTTGAAGCCAGTGTTTAAAAACTGGATGGAAGAAGAAGGTGTTCTCTGAGAGAGGCCTAATACATATTTCTTTCTAAAAGAGAGGAAGATGACAACAAATACTACCAACAGATCCTGTAGAAGGGACAGATATTCAGTTGAAGCATCTAGTGAAGCAGTCAGGATAAATACTTGGTGGATATTGACTGAAGTATTTGAACTCAATGAACCCCCCAATTATGATTCATCTGTAAGATGGATCACTACCTCTAACATCAAGAAGAAAAGAAGGGTAATTGTTGTAGGTGATTCCCTTCTGAAGGGAACTGAGGGCCCCATATGTCGACCAGGCCCATCTCACAGGGAGGTCTGTTGCCTCCCTGGGGCCCGGGTACAAAATATCACTGAGAGACTCCCTGGGCTGATTCAGCCCTCTGATTATTACCCACTGCGGATACTCCAGGCTGGCAGGGATGAAATTGAAAAGAGGAGTGTCAAGGCAATTAGAAAGGACTTCAGGGTACTGGGTCAGGTAGTTGATAGGGCAGGAGCTCAGGTAGTGTTCTGCTCAGTCCCTTTGGTAGTGGAGGAAAATTATGAAAGAAACAGGAGAATCCGCATCATCAAGTGGCTTAAGGGTTGGTGTCATTGGCATAATTTTGGATTCTTTGATCATGGGGAAACTTTTACAGCACCTGCTCTGCTGGAACCAGATGGGGTACATCTCTCAGTTAAGGGCAAAAGGTTTTTAGCTCATGAACTGGCAGACCTCATTGAGAGGGCTTTAAAATAGGTTTGAAGGTGGAAGGGGAAGCAGCTGACCTATCTGTAAGCAGGCCCAAGGGTTGCAAGGCTAAGTTAGGGGTGAAGTCAGTAGCCCAGCTGAGGTGCATGTATACCAATGCACGCAGCTTGGGCAACAAACAAGAAGAACTGGAGGCCATGATGCAGCTGCAGAGCTATGATGTAGTTGCTATCACGGAAACATGGTGGGATGACTCACATAGCTGGAGTACTGCACTGGATGGATACAAGCTCTTCAGAAGAGACACGAAAGGAAGAAGAGGTGGAGGGTGGCCCTTTATATTAAGCAGACTTTCAATGCTGTAGAAATTGAAACTAAGGAAGATGGAGTTGAATGTCTATGGGTAAGAATTAAGGGGAAGGCCAACAAGGCTGACACCCTACTGGGAGTCTGTTATCGTCCACCCAATCAGGAAGAAGAGGTAGATGACATTCTATAAGCAGTTAGATAATGTTTCAAGATCATCAGCCCTTGTTCTTGTGGGTGACTTCAACCTACCAGACATCTGCTGGGAACTTAATACAGCAGTAAAGAGGCAGTCCAGGAAATTCCTAGAATGTATGGAGGACAACTTTTTGTTGCAGCTGGTGGGTGAACCCATCAGGGGAGGGACTATGTTAGATCTGCTGTTTGCAAATAGAGATGGGCTGGTGGGAGATGTGGTGGTTGGAGGTCACTTGGGGCAGACTGAAATAATAGAGTTCTCAATATTTGGTGAAGTCAGGAGGAGCACCAGTAAGACCCTTGCATTAGACTTCCAGAGGGCAGACTTTGGCCTGTTTAGGAGACTTATTCAGAGCGTCCCTTGGGAAGCAGCCCTTAAAAACAAAGGAGTTCATGAAAGCTGGGCATGCCTCAAAACAGAGATCTTGAGGGCACAGGAAAAGACTGTCCCTGTGCGCCGAAAGATCAGCCAACGGGGTAAATGTCCAGCCTGGCTGGGGCAAGGAGGTTTTGGAGGAACTTAGGAATAAAAAGAGGATGTATCAGCATTGGAAGGAGGGTCAGGTCGCTAAGGAAGTATTCAAGAAGGCTGCTAGAGTATGCAGAAAAAAAATTAGGGAGGCCAAAGTTCAGTTTGAATTTAGAATGGCGGCTTCTGTAAAGGATAATAAAAAATGTTTTTATAAATACATTAATGCTAGAAGGAAGGGTAAGACCAGCCTTTGTTCTTTATTGGACAAGGGAGGGAACTTAGTATCTGGAGACGAGGAGAAGGTAGAAGTGCTTAATGCCTACTTTGCCTCAGTTTTTAGTGAGAAGATGACGTGCCCTCAAGACACCTGCCTACCTGGGCTGGTAGATGGTGTCAGGGAGCAGAATGGTCCCCCCATAATCCAAGAGGAGGCAAAGAACTACTGAAACGCTTGGATGTTCATAAATCTATGGGACCAGACGAGATCCACCCCAGGGTAATGAGAGAGCTGGCAAATGAGCTTGCAAAGCCACTCTCCATCATTTGCCAACAGTCCTGGTTCACTGGTGAGGTTCCGGATGACTGGAAGCTGACCAATGTGATACCCATTCACAAAAAGGGTGCAAAGGAAGATCCTGGTAATTATAGACCAATCAGCCTGACCTCAGTACCTGGCAAAATAATGGAACAGTTTATATTAGGTGCTATCACAAAGAATTTACAGGATGGCCAGGGTATCAGACCCAGTCAGCATGGGTTTAGGAGGGGTAGGTCATGTTTAACCAACCTGGTCACCTTTTATGACCAGGTAACCCGCCTAGTGGATGCAGGAAAGGCTGTAGATGTTATTTGGATTTCAGCAAGGCCTTTGACACTGTCTCCCACAGCATACTCCTAGACAAGCTGGCAGCCCGTGGCTTGGACAGGAGCACTCTTTGCTGGGTTAGGAACTGGCTGCATGGCTGGGCCCAGAGAGTGGTGGTGAATGGTGCTGCATCCAGCTGGCGGCCAGTCACCAGTGGTGTCCCTCAGGGTTCTGTGCTGGGGCCAGTTCTGTTTAATATTTTTATCGATGACATGGATGAGGGTTTAGAGTCTTTCATTAGCAAATTTGCAGATGACACTAAGCTGGGAGCGTGTGTCGATCTATTAGGGGGACAGAGGGCTTTGCAGAGGGACCTGGAACAGTTGGATGCAGAATCTAATGGGATGAAGTTCAGTAAGTCCAAGTGCCAAGTCCTGCACTTTGGCCACAATAACCCCCTGCAACGTTATAGGCTGGGGACGGTGTGGCTGGACAGTGCCCAGGCAGAAAGGGACCTGGGGGTGCTGGTTGACAGCCAGCTGAACATGAGCCAGCAGTGTGCCCTGGTGGCCAAGAAGGCCAATGGCATCCTGGCCAGTATCAGGAATAGTGGGGCCAGCAGGAGCAGGGAGGTCATTCTTCCCCTGTACTCGGCACTGGTGAGGCCACACCTTGAGTATTGTGTCCAGTTCTGGGCCCCTCAGTTTAGGAGGGATGTTGAGATGCTGGAGTGTGTCCAAAGAAGAGCAATGACGCTGGTGAGGGGCTTGGAACACAAGCCATATGAAGAACGACTGAGGGAGCTGGGATGGTTCAGCCTGGAGAAAAGGAGACTCAGAGGTGACCTTATCACTCTCTTCAACTTCCTGAAGGGTGGCTCTGGTGAGCTGGGGGTCGGTCTCTTTCTCCGGGCAACAACAGACAGAACAAGAGGACACAGTCTCAAGCTGTGCCAAGGGAGATACAGGCTAGAATTAAGGAGGAAGTTTTTCACAGAAAGAATGATCAAATACTGGAATCATCTACCCAGGGAGGTGGTGGAGTCACCATCCCTCGATGTGTTTAAAAAAAGACTGGATCTGGCACTTGGTGCCATGATCTAGTTGAGGTGTTAGAAGATGGGTTGGACTCGATGATCTTAAAGGTCTCTTCCAACCTAGAAATTCTGTGATTCTGTGATTCTGTAACTCTTTAATCTCTGGTTCAGATATTTTAGTAAGCTGTTTTGTGATGAGCAATCAAAATCCCAGTTACCTAGAGTACCATTAGGTAAAAAACCCTAATCTTGCCATTCTCCCCAGAACAAAATCCTTTCTGCAAAATCACCCTTAATTTTTAAAATGTGGATTCAGTCTATCCAGAACACATTTTTCCTTTGGCTAGGTCCTAAGAAAATGCTATATATAGGCGGGTAATATTATGTACTTTATGACTACATTATTTTATCCATGTTTTGCTTCATCTTTTTGGAACTCATCCATTCTTTTGTTGCCATTGGACCTTGCAGCCTTTATTGTTTATTAGAATAATTAGATGAAACAATAATTCAGATTTACTGGAGCTCTTACAGCTCATTCAATTGGCTCCCAAAGAGTCTTGGAAATTGAACAAGTTCATATTTGCCTTTTTCTTTCCCACCAAGGCATGTGCGAGTTGTCTGGCAAACTCACGGTGCTGCAGTAAACCGCTGCTTGGCACAAAGGAGTTTGATAGCTGACTACAATATCCCTTTCTCTACGCACCAGTGAGAGTGGGAGAGCTCAGACATTCTTCTGTTTCTCCAGATTACCAAAAAGCACTGGGTTTCACAGTGCAGAGAGCCAAGTTAAGTCTGCCTGGTCGAAAACAGCACTGTGCGCAGGGGTAGGAAATTAAAGGGAGATGTAGTGAGGGGGCAGTAATGGTCTGAGCATGCAGAGGACACTCTGGAGAGAAGAAGAAAGGAAAAGACATGGTTTTCCAGCTGGTGATACAAGCTCAGTTCCAGGGTCCTGCACAGAAGTTGGCACAGGGAGCAGAGGATTCTGCTGTGCTCCACTAGCTCCACAACTGCTGTCACACCAGGCCTTGAGGAGCAACCCACAGCGCTGTGACTTGTGTCACCCTCACAGGTGGGCACCCACTCCTGGAATACACACAAGGCATCTGACACTACCTTAAGTTCCTCAGATAAATGTCTGGGTGTCCGTGCCAAGGAACACACCACTGCACTTCTGCTCTCATAATGACTGTGTTTGACTCCCACAGGTTCTAAAGCAAACATACTCACCCCAGGTTACTACTACTTGTGGAAATCTTAAAATATGGGAAGAAAACACTGACTTTCTTGAAGGATTAAAAGAAGGCCACACTGCTTCTTTGTTGTTCTCTGTACCATACCAGAGTGGAATCCTCTTGAAGGCCACCTATACCTTTTTTATTTTCTTTTTTTTTTTTTTAGGAAATTCGATATCAGATCTGAAATGTTGAGGCTGAACTGTCAGTTTAAGATTTACATAAAGCAGATCTCTGGCAAGGCTACACATCTCTTCAGCATGACTTCTCTTGGGAAACAGAGTTTAAAAAAATGTCTTGAAACTTGAGAAATGTAAAATAAAGAAAGATTACTGTCAAATAACAGGCTCATGGAAAACATCAGTTGTATCTGAGATGATCTGTAATGAGCTTTGTACTGATTAAAATAAAACTGAACTACTCTATGCATATTTTATCATCTACATCTTAATATATCACCAGTTAAATATGCTTGGTGACTCTGAGATGATCAGCTGCATAGGTCCTGTGTCTCAGCTCTCCAAAAAGAAAGCCATGGCACTTCATTTCCAGCACACTGGAAAACAGCCCATTCATCACTGCCACTGGGACTGTAGCTACTCGACATTTCCCTGCTAGGGAGAGCAGGGGATTTTGCCAAGAGCTATTTGCTTGCTCACTGCTGCCATGTAGCATTGTTTTTCTCCTTTGGTTGGGATTCTGTGCTCAGCACATAATAATCAGTGCACAGGGCACATATGAAAGCAGAAGCCAGAGAGATAGCAAGATGTAAATGAAAATCTGTACCAGCAATAAACAAAAGAATAGCCAGGTGAGCTCAGCCAGATTTAAAAAAAAAAAAAAAAAGATATTGCAAGAGTCAGAATTAAGCAGAAGACTGCACATTTACAATGGCTTGATGGTAAATACTCATGTTCTGATTTTTTATTTTTTTCACATTTTCCCAGGAAAGAAAATGTCAGGCCGTAGAGTCACAATGAAGTAACAACCAGAAAATTACAATGGAGTTGTACTTCATCTGTTTGTTTCTTTGGACTGGCAAAAAGTGCTCCAATTCAGACACATTTCTGAAGTGAACCAAAAAACACAATAGGGGCAACAGGGTGAGAAATTAGAAGTAAAAAGGAAGGGAGATGAAAGAAATGTGGGCTAGCAATGCACTGCAGGATCAGGTAAGTATGCTGTCAGTGTTCCTGACCTGGGTATCTACAGGTCCAGGGAGACTTCTGATGTGCTGTTGCTCTGATAAGAAGAACACCTTGTAGGTTTGTTTTAAGGAAAAGCAAAATCAGACAAAGGAGAGTGTCAGGTCCAACATTTGATAAACTTGGCCTAAAACTGAGCATCAGTTGAGGAATTAAGCTCTTATGGTTTTCATTAGATTAACATATGTGTGTGTTGATAAGGAATCACTTACCCAAGTCCTAGAATGGTAATGCAGATCCAACACTCCCCAGAGGGAGACCCAGTGCTTCCCCTGCTGTCTTATTTTCCATTTCTTCTTATAAAAATACACCAACTGCCTCTTAAAAAGAATAATGAACAACTGGCCTCTGGTATAAAAAGTGACACCAAATCACACACATGCACAGTTTTCTAAGATATATGTGCTTTTCCTATAGGCAAAAATTAGAGAATTAGTGGAAATCCAAATAGTGCTCTCCCATTATTCTGTACTAATAACGACTCCATTTAATTTTTGTTAGCTGTTAACCAAGAGATTTCACAATTATAACTAGCATTATGCCAAACCAGATAATACAGAATGAAGTGTTCACACAATGTATTTTTCATCCACATTTCACAAAAAAATTAGGCAAAATCCTGGTGCTGGACATGATCCTGTATCCAGCAACACATAGGTGATACCAGCAGCTAGGAGACTTTTATTTTATGAATAACATAACACTTATGCATAAGATGTGCTCACCTAACTTTAGCTTGCCATGTGTACAGAAAGCAAGATCCTCACAATTGTCATCCATTTTCCATGTTCACTGAGAAGAAACTTCACCATGAGGAGGCCTTGAACATGGTTAGAGCCCAGGGTGACGTCAGGGGTGGATCATGCCCACAGGACACAGGGAGAGGGAAAGAACTTCAGGAGAAAACTCTTCTGCTAAGATGTAACTTAGAAATCCTGGCTTTCAGTACTAAATTGGAAAGACATACCTCTACACTTATCTGCTATGGAATCAAAAGTTCCTCGGAATACTTATTCACAGAAGTTAGTCTCACGTTGGACCCATGCCCCTAACACCCATTCAAAATAACATCCTGGAGAATTAATGACATCCTCCCCCTCAAGAGACCCCTCACCCACCCACCTCAGGCTCTGAGTGCCAGCCACAGCAGCGACGAGGAGAACAGCAGTCAGGCTGCTTCCAGGATGGCAGCAGGAAGGAATCACAGAGACTTTCACTTTGGCCACAATTCTGCTTTTCTCATCCAGAATTTCAGATAAAGAATTATCCAGAATGCACATGATTTGGCACCATCAGGAGGGTAACAAAGACCCCAAACAGATGCTGAGCTCAGAGTCTTGTGTAACCCATTGCTGCCTTAAACTGAGTCAAAGCTTTGACACTAGCTGGGCTGAAACCTTGCATGAAAACATGAGACTCTCTTTTTTAAAAAAAAGATTCTTTCTTCAAATGAATTTTCATGAAAACAAAACATTATTATATCTTTCCACTGTGCCCAGAAAACTGGCTATTTCTAATTTTTTGTACACATAAACCATATCTGTACATGAAAATGTTTGAATATAGAACTGTAGGTACCCAATTTGGAAATTTAGATGATTGCTAATGTAAAAATTAATGTAGATTTTCTGGGGGTTTTAGATAATGGAATTGTTTCTCTTGTATTTGTGAGGACATTGAGTATCATTTCCGCGATCTTATATCAGCAACGTATTTTCTAAAAGAAAATCCAGTCAAAAGAAAGCTCAGAAGGTAACTTCACTCTAAATATAAAAATATATAAGCAATACTGGGGGAAAAAAGTCCAGGCTAAAGGACAGAATTTTTCTGCAGTCTCAGCCTCTTTTTCTAAACTGTTCTTTTTTTTGCACTGATACTTCTTTTATTTTTCTTTTTCTTTTTTATGAAATATAAGTCCTTAAATTATGCTTTTCTGATTCATCAGGCCTCTTTGTTGTATTCTAAGAGAAATATTCCCCCTCTGTGACTTATTTTTACCTTCTTTCATATTGATAGAGGTAAGACCAGAGAGGGAAAGCTTTCTTAGGTCCAGTGCTAATATTTAGCACAGAATTCACTTGGTAGCAACACGGCTTTAGCCTGGGCTGCCGAGCAAGCAATAAACCCTTTAAATGGCTCAGGGACCACTGGGGCCAGTGCTGTGCACAATTCAGGAAGCCAGGCCTCCAAAGGCTGCTACTTGGATATTGCTTTCCATGCCTGGAGCTTCCAGCCCATGCCTGTATGCATCCAGCCAAGCCTCTTTTGTAATCCTTGATATTGATCAATTCTCAAGAGCGCTGCCATGGGCAAGGAGCTGGAGGTCAGCGCCAGAGCCTAAAAAACCTGTCATTCCCTTCCCTAAAGACACTGGCATTCCCTCCCTCAAGACCCTGCCATTCCCCTCCCCAAAGAACCTGCCGTTCCCTCCTTAAAGAACCTGCCATTCCCTCCCTAAAGACCCTGCCATTCCCTTCAAGGAAGGGTGCCCTCTGCCCATTTGCCTCGGCTCAGGCTGCTGCTGCTGCTGGGTCTGCGAAGCAGGCATGCTGTCCCCACTGCCAGGGAAGGAAGGAGAGAGAGAACAGACAAGGAGATGACATGAAAAAACCCCAAAACAACAAGGCTTTGTGGAGCTCTGGTAATAAAAGACCAAGAGCACTCTCGGATATAGTGATGGGTTCTGCCAATATGTTCTGCACATAATGATAAAGCCTATATCTTTCCCCACTTCCTACCTCCCTATTTATTTTCTTGCTTACAGGACTTGCCAGGACCCCTCACTGTGCTTCATTTCCATTACTCTTTCCAGTTTAGTTGCTTTAGTATCAAGGTTTCTTTACTTTTTTTCCTTTTTTTTTCAGCAAAATAGTCTAGGGTATTTTTATTCCTTCACACTTGATAGTAATTTTCTGCAGTCATCTCTGGCCTCTGTGGCAATTTACAATGATTAGCAGTTTTCAAGAGGTAATGAGTTCCTATCTTTTCCTTCTCCCCCTCTCTCTTTCCCTCTCGGCTGCTTTCTCTGGCACAGTCTTCCAGTTATTTAAAATAAACAGACAACTGCAAAATTATCAACCTTAATGCCAAAAAAGAAAATAGAATTGAGCCTTCTAAAGACTAAGGAAAGAGATGGAGAGCTTGATAAGTATTGCTACATTTTCTTTCAAGTCCTGGGGTTGGGATTTCTTTTCTCCCCCATTTAATTTCTGTTTAAGAACAAAATATTTTTGTGTTTGCAAGAAAAAGAGGATGACTTATTTTAGATTTTCATTCTCTCTTTGCTGGACCCTGGCACTTTATTGAAAATAAAATTTAAAAAAAAGTTTTCCATCCTACAAATGAAAGCATGGTTAACTAAAAAGACACTTGAGAAAAAAAATCGTAAAAAATAATTACTATTTTTACAAAGCAAGACTGAAATATCCAGAGGTCAGTAGGAAATAACTAGCACTCATCTAAAGGTGTCTGTTTCATTTTTCTGAAACCTCAATTTTAACTGTGGATAAAAATCTACGTTAAATGATCCATCCTCATTTCACACAAAATTACTTGCCTCTTTAGAAAAATTGTAGGATCCTCTTAAACATATTCTTTTTAAGGAAGCCTATTTGTCAAAGTTTGCTGACCACATATAAAGTAACACTCAAAGACTGCGTCCAAGACTGTCTTCCCTTGCAGTTTGCTGTGGTCCAAGCAGGATGGGGAGCCAAGCAGGAGTGGGGTGAGAGCTGCATGGCAGCACCATCTCCTGTTTGCAGGTGCTGAGTGTCAGGGCACAGCAGACACCTCCACTGGGCTCTGTCCCCTGGGCCAAACAAGGGAGGGACCTTCTGTCTGTCACCTAGCACAGAATGGTGACAAGAAGTGTGGGCAGTCTCACCATTTGCTCTGCTCGTTGCCATGATGAGCCTTGGTAACATCTCCCAGATGCAGTGTTCAGGTCTCTTCATTTCCCTTATGTTACTGGAAAAATACATGCATTGTTTTCCATGTATCTCATATTGCAGACTTTCCTTTTTTTCTTGTCAAGAAAATAGTATTTTTAAAGATCCTGTGGACTTCTGGAAAAATACACATAGCTGCTTTACTTTTCACTTGAAGCCTTCCAAGGACAGCAGGTCTTTTGTTCTGCTGCTCCTCAAAAAGCCCAAGTGAACCAGAGGATAACACTGAAATCCTGTAAAAGAGCTGTGCTTGCTGATGGCTCATAAGTTGGCCCAGTTCCAAGACCAGTGCCAACAAGCAGCCTGGATCCATCCAGCCTATTTCAGCAACAAACTGCCAGCTCTCTGGACACAAGTCATACTCATTCTCCAGCCTGAAGGCTGGAGAAAAATTCCCAATTATTTTTTTATTAGTAAAAATGTAGGCAGGGAGATCACTATCCTAAGAATATCTAGTCAGCATCAGCATACTTTATTAATTATTATTATTTCTTGCATCTCTTGTCTTAATAGAAGACTGTCTTTGACAGGATTTTTTACAAAAACAAAGTGGAATTTGACCCAACAGGAACATTAATGTGGGAGATCCTGCACAAACTGCTTTTTTTTTTTTTTTTTTTTTTTTAACAGAACACACAGCCAGTGCAGTTCCAGTACTTTCTCCACTGTCTATTCCTCCCTCGGTTCAATCTCATCCTCTACATTTTCCAGTTGTCATCCTGAAGCATTTTGGCAGAATTCACATGCCTATCAAGGCGTGGCCTGGCTCGTGTCACTTTACCACACTTACACGCTTGTATACATTTCAGCCTTACAATAACAGAAACTTAACACACTGTAAATAAACCCCATTGTTTCTTACCCATGTGCAAGCCTATTATCATTAGCCTTAACTTTGCAGAGGGTGAATATGTTCTGACTTATACAACATGATTTTTCCATTCTCCTGCTGATTTCTCTCAATATTTTATTTTAAGCTTTTTGTAGCTGAATATAGGCCAAACTTGGGATACTTCATCTGCTCACACAGAAACAATCCACTCAGTTCCAACTGTGAGCCCAAGTCAGGCAGATTGCACAAGAAATGGAAAAAGAAATTGGCTGTATATTTTTTCAGTAAGACCTTCAGGTTCAAAGGAGCCATATTTTCCAGGGGCAGGCTTCTGCCCAGGGGACACAGTATATTCTGCAGGGAGGGAGCCTGCTTGGTTCTGGCTGATCTCATGAAGAGAGCTACAGCCTTACCAGGACATGGTCCCTGGACCAGTCAACACCAAGAAGCAGATTCAAGGCCATGTGGATGGCCTTTGGTAGACTGGGTGAAAGCCTGAATTAGTCAGCATCACTAAGTCACTTCTGCAAATGGCACAGTCCTGCGCTTTTGGGGTTTTTTTTATGCTGTCACACCTTCACTTTTTTATATCATCCTATACTGTAATCTACTAGGCCTCTATTTTTCAGAAATCTTCTTCCCATTTTGGCATATTGGAGTATGATAAAATACATTATTGTAGCTTCTTCATATTTTCTTGTGAAAAGTTAACAGAATAAATATACTTAGTATACCATGGGGAAACAGGTTGCCTATTTTCCTGCCCCCTTTTTTTTTCCACTGGATGACTATGGAACAGTATATAAAACTCCCCAACTTAGATCTCACTAGAGTGAGTTAGAGAAAAAATTACTTTCTTTTCATTCTTTTCATTTCTTGGTATCCGGTACATTGGTTTCTAAGGATTGAATTTGCTATTGTAGCTCCAACATCATATATGGATATCCTGTTCAACCGGGTCTTTTTCTGACCCTTCTCAGAGGCATTGTTTTTGGAGATAATAACTAATTTTAAATCTGGTAATTTAAAAAATACTAGCAATGATCAGATGTATTTATTTTCTGGAGTGAACTGAAGCAGCCATCAACTAAGATTGTCATGGCGAATGGTTATGTCTTACCATCTTGTGAAAAAATAATGTTAAAAGGGGTCCATTTTGCAAAGTGCTAAGTGCTACAGTATATTTTCACATGAATATCTGGAAAAGGAGAAAAAATAATATTGTCATTTAAATAACTTCCAGTTACGAGTTTAGCACCTCTGAAAAAAAATGAAAGACATTTTCTTTTGAAGTCTTTCCTGTCAAGCATGAGTAAAACAACAGGTCTATATTCAGACTCTGGCTCATGGGTATTCATTTAAACAAATAAACAAAGAAATTGTAAAGAAAGCATTACACAGCTTAAAGCCTCGTCTAGTATCAGATGAATAATAAATACCTTAGTGTTGGTTGAGCAATGGCAAAATTCATTTCTACATATCAGGAGATAATGAGCTCACTCAAGGAGCCTTGTGTATGAAAAGAGATTTCAGAAGAAACACATCACAATATAATTGAGAATTTGTTACTGCTAATCCTAAGGCTTTGAATTTACATCCCCCACTTTTCTTTTTCCTTTGATTTGTCTCAGCATAACCTGTGTTGCAGTAAATACATGTGCGTGAGACAAATATGACCAAAAGAGGGACATACAAAAAACACAGTGCCTGGAAAGAGGTGCTAGAGTCTACTAGAACAATTACCCAGTTGCTCTCATGCAATACAATTTGTTCAGGAGTGGCAAGGTATTTTAGTTGCAATTCTTTTTTTAGGCTTTTTTTTTTTAATGCTAAACCCTGGCCAACATGGATGCCAAGTGACAAAATGTCTTCAGTCTTTTAGCACACACTCTTAGTAATCATAACAACATTTTTATATTATTATAGGCAGTACTGGCAGCGTGTTCAATTGTGCATGGAATAAATAGCTCACATTAGCAGTGTGCCTTAAAATTCATGTGATGGTAGCAGCCAGCTTAATTAAGCGCATCTTTCTGGGAAATCAGTAATAACGGTAATGAATGAACCTGCTGCTGACCTGCAGCAACAAGAACTCCTTCAGAACATTTCAGAGTTTGAAACTCGGTGTCACCAAATCTGCCTACTCTGTAAGGCTGTGATTGGGAAAGACAGGCAATATCAATGATATTCATCTTCGTTTGGTCATTATCCCTTTCTTCCTTCCTGGCCTTGGTCAATTTATATTTACCATGATCTGCTATTGTTTTCCAGTGAAGGGATTTTCAATATAGTGGTTCAACCAGATGTGGGGTTGCTGTGTGATTAAGTGCCTGAATTCTTCCACAGAAAACATATTTAAGAGTAGTTTAGATATTTTGGTCAGTTAACCAGAAGCAAGAAGCAGCCATTTGGTTTCAGAAAACTAAATGTATTTCTTCAGATCATACCAACCTAAAACATGTGTGAGGGGAGGAGAAGCAAATACCTTCTGCAGGAGAATTGTCTCTTGTTTTAGACAAAAAATCATTTTCAATAAAATGCGAAACAAAGAACCTTTTCACTGGAAAATTCCCAACTGACTCTAACATTGACAGATTGTGACTTCTGAGAAAAAGCCAAAAACAAACACAAAGTCATAGAGCCTGGAAAACTTGCCTTGCAAGGAAAAAAAACTGAAAAAGCTGAGGGCAAACATTTGACAAAGATGGAAAGACAAATAGATGTTTAAACATATTTGAACTGCATAAACATCAAGCACAGAGAGAATTTCTGTAGCTAGACACATGCTCTCATAGAACAGATTAAGGAGACTTGCAGTCATGGGGCAGCAGGAAGTCAAGACACAGAGTAGGTTTTTATGGGTGATATCAATTTTATTAATAGCAGTAGAAAAAATTGGAATGGTATAAACTACACTGCATTAGTGTTTGGTACCTAGATAGGTAAGCAGAAAACAAATTAAACAAATGGAAATTGTAAAGAATATAGTTGATAGGAAATAAAGGAAAGGTACAGAATATCCTATATCTATATTGGTAAGGAAATATGAACAGCCTAACAGAGAATTTTCTGATTTTTATTTATCCATCCAGAGACCAGAATACAAAGAACCTGAATACCATGCATGCGACACCATAGACACAGAGGAGACATTGTTGACAGGCTGTCATTACTGTGACAATTATTTAAATAAAAACTATAAAGTTCTAGGAAAAGGCAGCTAAAACCAGCAACAGTAAGTGAGAAAGGGGATGTGGGAGAAACCATGAACAGTCTCCTTCAGCAGTTTGAGCTCTGCCAAAGGGCTCAGAGTCAGGAACAAAATATAAGTAAGTTAGTGGGAAAGAGACATTAAGGGAAACCCTTCCTTTCCTTTTTTCTTTCTCCTCATTAATTAGTAGCAGTGATATCACTTAAACCAAGCAAAGAACCAATGAAGAGATTAGAAACAGTACCTTGTACTCAAAGTCTCTGAAATTATGACCAGTTATATAAATTCCTATTTCTAAAGGAAAAAATAATTCTTAATTTAACAATTAAGAATACAAGTAAGAATCACAACCATCAGAATTAAGGTGTTTTTTTTATTCATCACAGTGTTAAAAGTTTAACAAAGCTGGCTATGCAAAGCTTATTTGAAGAAATTCTAGAAATCACAAATAATAATGAGCCATAAACTGCAGGACTGACACCAGTATGCACTTTTGCCCCAGATGGCGATCAGCCAAATTTTGATGGAATTAAAGTCACTAGGTAAAGAAAAGTCTTTAAAATGTACATAAAACCATAAAGTATCTCAAAGAATCAAGGCCTCAAAATCAGGAGCAAAGAGTTAGAGTACTTTCAGTAGTCCAGAGAGAACATTTCTAGGACTTTCTTTGAAGTGTTTGGAGCCTATACCCCAGTAAGCAAGCAAGGAGTTCAACAAGAGGTAAGGGAGGAGATGGAGCAAAAGATACTGAGGTTCAGTTGATTCCTCTGCTGAGTTGCTGAGGTGCATTGGGTGCTTTGCTGCTGATCTGACATGGTAGCAAAGCTTCCCCGTAACTGTGTTGTGGACATAAAACAGAAGAATAAATATTTCCATGCATTTATCATGCGTAGGTTTGCTTCAGACTTTGAGTGTTATTGTTACAGGGCCAGACCACAATACTCACACAATCTATACATAATCTGGCTGGGCAGGGTTCAGAAAAAAAACAGATCTGGATTTCATTTCTTTCGGTCTTGAGAGAGCTTGAGAAATTTGAAAAGCAAAATAAAACCAACTAAGCCCTTTTCACCTCCACATCCACCCCAAGGAGCTGTGGAAAGCAGAGGATTCTTGGGGAATTACACTGATAATCTCCCCTGCTCGTTTTCAGGGGTCCTTATCCAAGCCCCTGGGGCCAGCAGCACAAACATTGCCTTGTTCTAAGCAGCAGTGGCTGAATTCTGCTGCCATGTGGTGACACTGGTGCAGGGGAAAAGAGAAGGGGAGGGGGAAGGGGAGAAGCCCTGCCGTTCCCATCAGTCAGACAGACAGCGAATTGAGGAAGGAGCAGAAGTTGTTTAGGACTGTCTAGCAAGTGACAACTGCTTGATTGGCAGAGAGCCACGATGAGCATGCTGTGCCTTTAAAATAGGTGTCTATCTTCAGCCTGGAATATATTCAAATCAGGTTGCATAAAAAGCTGTTCCAGCTACTTACAAGCTACTTACAGTAATTAAAAACAGAGAGCTGCCTTTGTCTCCCAGAAGCTGCGCAGAATAAAAAGCAAGCAGAGCAAAACAAAACAAAACAACAAAAAGCAATTCCCAAGGTCAGTTCTAAGGTATTATCATCCTTTTCTGCATATGAAATTTAGCTTTACGTACATAAGGCACACAAAGTGACTTCTTAGCAGCTCCTGATGACATTCACTGCAGGAGGTGAGGGTCTTACCAAAAACAGGAGGACTTAGTCTATGTAATTTGGATTGTAAAATACAGGCAGGGTCAGATTAGTCAAGCTCGTAGTAGGCATGGTTAGGGGTGGGAAAATAAAAATAGGGAAACTAAACTAAAAATAGGGAAACTATTATGCTTCAGCCTCTTGCTCATCTTGCTTTTTTTCCTCAGATTTGTCTACATTGGCAAAAAATGTCATACCCAGAGATCTAGTTTCTGAGTGCTCCTGGGGCACTTTAGCAGCGTCAGGCCCAAAACTAAGAGGAACCAACTGCTGAAACTTGATTCCACTGGACATACACAATCCTACTACAGTTTTCACTGGGAATGTCTGAATGTTCTCAGGGTATGGAGGTTGCTCAGCCTTCCCCAGTTCTCTGCAAAGGTGTGGACCAGCACAAATTCATTTAAGCGGGGGGGTTGTCCCTGGGTGGTCTGCTTGCAAACATGCACTTCATTTGTATCTTAGGAGGGCAAAAGAGCAGCATTACTTCCACAGAGGAAGCCCCCACGATCAGATCTCTAAAACAGTGGAGTTCTCAGCCAGGTACCATTGCTGTGCTTTAATTCCAGACCACAAAAAAAAGGAATGGGAAAGAGTCTAAATGTATTGCTGGGTAATGGATATTAACTTTGTCACAATTTAGAAACATGGAAAGAATGGCAGTATTCAAACAAAATATTCATATACACCATTTACAATATATCAATACTACAAATACATATGTCGAGCAATACTAGTGTGATTATGAGCTTCCTCAGCTAAGGAACACACTAGGATTTCTCATTGTCAGTGAGCACTTACATAGAAAGTGATATGGTAAGTGAAACTTGCATGTTTGATGTAGAGCATTGTATGATAGGTATTTAGGGATTTCTTCAGGGTAGTCAGTGTACAGGGAATACCAAGCCCAGGAGACCAATTAAGGCAAGGCTGCCACAGCTACATGACCCCAGGTCCACCCACCAGCCAGGCTGAGCACATCTTCCCCACAGGTGCCCAGGCAAATACCTGTATATGATGCAGACATACAGAGCCAGCCAGACAAACTGTCACCACAGGCCTCTAGTTGGGTAATAATTAGCATTGATTCTATGGCTCTTAGAAGGCTGATCAATTACTTTATTATACTGTACTTATTAAGAAACACATTGCTCTTACAGACAGCCACAATACAGGTGGATCCAATTAGCCCTTTAACCTAAACACCATCACCACTGACCAATCAAGAAACTACCCTTTGGTAGACAAATCTCCACAACACATTCCACATGTTCAGAACAACAGGTACAGCAAGTGAAGATAGGAATTGTTTATCATTCTTTTCTCTGATCTTCTCAGCCTTCCCCAGGACAACTTGCCTGGGAAAGTTGTGTGTTGCTCTCTGTGGCCAGAGAGCTGCTGCCACAATAAACCATCACAGACATGCTCAACACTCACACAAACACACACAGCCCTTCCCTTGCTCCCCTCCAGACAACCAGGCTATTCCTATATCCCTCCTTGTCAATCCCTTCCTTTCCCCACCTTTGGTAACTCCCCTAAAAATCCCATAATCACTTTCATATAATCCCAAAGGGCTCTTCCCTGCATTCCTGTGAGTCTTGTCCACATACTCATCTTTGCCATGGGGCTGAAGGCTCCCTGAGGACAGCTCTAGCAGTAGCTGGGACAGATTTCCCTGCCTGCCCTTGTGTGTCATTCAGATTTCCCTGCCTGTCCTTGTGTGTCTGCGCTCACAAACTCCCACTCCAACTGAAACATCCTTTTTCATCAGTCTGCAGAAAACAATTACTGTGAACTAAATCCACTTCTGATTTCTTCCTGGAAAAGCTAATAAATACCTTTAATAAATACAATTAAATCAAGAAAGGCAAATTACTTATCATTTTTCAATTCCATTTATTAATAAATAGCAGATAGTTAACCTAATATTCAGGAAAGATGGCTATCCATTATTTGCAGCATCATTTAAAATTTTTCCTAGTAAAAGAGTCTGGACTGGAAAATGGGTTCAATCAAAATAGAAACCTTTTGTAATTAAGATGTAGAAGTTCTCTCTCTCTCTTTGCCTTTTCTCTCCCCTGTTTGTCTGAGGAGAACTTCAATTTATTGACTTTTCACCCTTCTTCCAGTGTATTAGAAAAATGATTACTTCAATATTTTATTTCTGAGAGTAATTTATTCTATAAAATTTCAGTTAATTTCATAAAATAACACTACCTTATTCCAGTGGAGTAAAATCCAGTAGTTTTCTCTACTGAAAACTTTATGGGAAGCTTGGACATATTTTATTAAATATCAGTCCCCTATCATATCATATACTTTTAAAATGTTCCTGTTTTACTGATGTGTTTGCAAACACATTGATAATTTCCAAGTGGCTCTATTTTTTTGTAACATATTCAAGTATGATCAAAGTAATATACAAATTTCAAGGTAATTTTTTTCAAAATAACTTTTAGACGATGATGAAACTTTCATAATAGATCTCAATTTTTAATTTGATTAGAAAAAATACCCTCTTAAATGCACAGCATTTTACAAACATTCTACTATGTTGTTCTTTGTTTATCCACAAATGGCTTAATTTATTTTGAATGTCTTTTTAAATGCTTATAACTCATCAGTCATCAGCAAAATTACTTTTATTCAATGATAAAGGCTACTCATTTCGTTAAATATGTTTTTCAGAGCATGTCTGAGCCATTTATCAAAAAGCACAATTTTTATAACATATTATACTCTCTATCTTTGCAGTAATCTGTGGTGCTTGATCATATAATTGTCATGTCCCCTAAATGTATTGTAAATGCATTGCAAGACATTTAAGTCACTGTGCAATACTAGCACCATGATTTTAAACATGTCATTGACTTCTCACAACTTTTATACAAAAATCTATGAGGTTTGTTACCACCAAGGAAATAGAAACCAATCACTTACAATGTCTCAAGCTAGATATGGGAAGGAAACAAAGATTAGGGAAAGCAGGCAGGCTAAACAGCAAACTAAATAATCCAAAATACTCAGATGATCATGATTGCTGAAAACTAACATTTGATCTTCTATGTTTATTCAGGTTATAAGTCTCACAAGGGTGATGCTGCAAGGTGTACACACCATGAGGTTCTACAAACCTCCTTTCACTTACAGAATGAGGAGCTGTGCATGCACCACTGCAAGGATAACAAGAAATAATTAAGAGCTTGTGGAGAAATTAAAATCATACCCTGGAAAATGATCAGTCAGTTTTATAGAAGAGGAACAATCCAAAAATACAAAATCACAGAGCAGAAGTGTGGAAAAGAGCATGAATTTACAATAGCCCAAACTCAGAGGAGGGGCCAGCGTGATTTAGATCTCCAGATACAGGACATCACATCGCGATCTTGATGAAGATCAATCTGCTGCAATATGCTGAGTGTGAAGCCATTCTCTAACAGAAATGTATCAACAGACATATTGGAAAGAATTCTGATAAAGGCAAGAAAAATATGCCAGTAATTTTATCCACCAATGCAAACTCATCCGCTCTCTCTAGCCTGATGACCTATAGACATCTCTCTCTGCTCCAGACTTGTCTCCTTCTTTACAGGATAAAATCTGTGTCTGTCTCTCTGACATCTCCTCACGGGTGTTTAGCTGTCAGCTGAAGTTCAGGGTGGTTAAAACAGAATTGTGATTCCCCCTCCCCAGCTTGGTTTCTCAATCTGTGTAGACAATGCCATTATTCTGCCTGTCACTCAGGCTCACAGCACGGACATCATCTTTGGAGAGCAGTCTGAGCTGGCAGCTTCCATCATTTCAAGCCAGCCTAAGCATGAACAGCCACAAAAAGCGTAACTCAATTTTCCTGGGTGAAGTTTGAGCTGGATCAGCCCCCCAATCCTGCTGCCAGCATGGCTTCATAGAAACTAATGAAATTGGGAGAAACAAGCAGTATGTCCCCCTTTCGAAAACAGCCTGTTCTGCCTCACCGTGATTAATGTAATCTGAATCCTAGTGCTAACATCTGCATTCTTTTTCTCACGTATAACTGCAGAGGTGAAGCTCCTCTCACACCACATCCAGCCCCTGCACACTCCTTGAGAAATGGGACCTCGAACACAGGCACAACTGAGCTCTTTCCAGAATTCTACTGGAGACACTGTACCTTGAACCTGCTTTGGTCACTTCGGTCCATCCTTTGCTTAACAAGCTTCCTTCCTCTGTCATACGCAGTCCACAAGCATGGATTGCTTATTTTCAATGTCAGGTGGTCCTAACTTCACAACTGTCCTGCCAATTATGTCAGTCTCTGCTCAAACATCTACTCTTTAGCTGGCTTAAACTTAACTGTCAGCATAATAATCAAAACAAGGTGCTCCAGCTTCTTTTAACTGGAGTTTAGTCACCATTCTCTGAATTATCCCATTATTCTTCATCTGAAAGCATGGATGGAAAATGTACCCAAGAGTGCCTTCTGCTCCCTATTTTGTTCCTCTGAAGCTTCAGCAGATAAAATTATTGCAGCCTCAGCCCTTGTCCATTGCAAGGAGTCCATCTTCTCGCAGACATTCCTCTCCTAACCACCCAAGACCAACACACGCACACATATATAGACTGTAGCTAAAACTATGTGCCACTCATTCCCATTCCAACTGAAACTGTTCCTTAGGGAGGTGCAGACTTGTCTTTTCTAGAATTTTGGTGTTTTGAAGTTCTCTGTGTGTATTTATCTACAGCCTGTATTTTCAGCATGTAAAGGCACACCACCCAGACTTGTCAGTAGCTTACAGCTGAGAGAAGCATCTCATGGTTAGCACAATAATTCCACCAGCTATCACACCTTTAGTGAGCACTTAGGTAAAAGTTTTGGACCCACACTTTTGGTGCTAACCATCAGAGCTCAGACTCAGTGAAAGCCATAGCTAGTTTTCCTTGCATTCCCATTGCCAGTCATACCAGAGGTCTCTTGCCTTGAAAAATGGAATGGATAAGATCTTCATTTTCAGGATCCCTGATAGTTATAAGAATTGCAAGAGCAGCATGGTTGGTGGGGAACACATCAGCTGTTTCAAAACTAAATATAAGAAATATAACATGAGTAGTGAATGGAACAGACTTTATCAGGTGCATGGTGATTAGCTGCCCCACCACAAGCATAGGAAATATATATTCACTGTGGTAGTACAGGAATTCCACTCTCAAAGTGATCTCTTTCCTGCTATAGCATATATGCATGATAAAATGTCCAAGAATAATCACAAAGAGAGGAAAAGATTGGTAGAACAACAACAACAAAAACAAAAACAAAACAAAACAAAACAAAAAAAAAAAGGAAGTAAAACTCATGCAGAATTAGTTAGGAAAAAATATGCATTAACAATACAATGTATCAGCCTGCAAAATAGTCTCTAGAGGGTATAGATAGAAATATCATCATTCAAGGTATTTGCACATAGACAGGACAAAGCACACCAGAACATACATACAGTATAGCAAGTGTAAATCTGCCTTAACATAGGAATAAATCACACGTTCTTATTATAGGCTGATAAGTGATGCAACATTAAAACTTCGTGTAAAAAACAAAGCTCCATTTTCTAGACTTAGTTTAGACCTAAAAGGTCTTCTCCTTTCTAAGAGGTGATTTTCACCTCTTTTTAATTTGTTGGCGTAGCAAGAGTATTTGAAACACAGTGAAACAAAGATGATGGAAGATAGGTCTAAAAGACAGGAAACAAAAAAATTATTCAGGTTCAAATGACAATGTGCCCTATCAGGAATTCTGGCTGAATTCTCCCATGGAACACATGGGTCGAGCAATGTGTTTCATGTTCAGTTACTACACCCAGCAGTGTCACAGAGTGTTAATCTCATCCCCCAGTCCCAGGTGCTCTGTGCTTCGCCAGGAGTTTAAAGCAGCCAGCTCAACTGGAGAACACCTCACCTTGCTCATGAGTGCCTTCCAGCAGCACATTTTTTTTGCCTTTACTGCAATAGACATAACCAAGCAGAAAAAGAATAGCCAGAGTCCACACCTTGGTTATACTACATCCCTCTCCAAGACACCAACCTCCTGGGAATCATAAGTAACAGTATAAATAAATACCAACAAAAATGAGAGCTCGGAGATTACTGCAAAGTGGCCAGGGACCAACAAGATTCCCAGTTGGTCCTGGGATTAGAAAGGCATAAAATCCTTTTAAAGCTGGGTTTTCTTCCCCACAGCAATATGAAGCTGAACATAGCTCCAAAGGTTTTGGAAAGTAAGCCTTATGCTTCTGGCTTTGATATGTTAATTCAAATTTCAGGTTTTGTAGACAATTTAGTCAACGATTTGGGTTTATTTCATATATTTTATTTATTTATTTATTTAATATATAATTATTGTGTAAGAAATACTTGGTTATGAAAAAGTAATTATACCCAGCAAACTGTACAAAACCAATTAAAGCAAAGCAAACTGAAAATTAGCAGAGATACTTGGCAAGCTCGTGGTGGGGAGGTAAAGGAAGAAGAGAGCATCACCTTGCAAACAGTGAAGGGACTTCAATACCTCCACTCATAAAAAGTCACTAAATTCACTATATGGTCCTGACTGATCACTAGGTTTTCCAAATTAAATTGAAAAATTGATACAAATGTCAAAGCAAAATCAAAAGTAAGTATTAAACTAAACAAGGTTATTTTAAACACTTGTCAAAGAATATGTTCCTGTTTGGTGTTGTAAATAAGCAGCTCAAAAAAGGTTCACCTTTTCTCTGCCAATAACTTTTCAAGTGTCATAATTTTAGGATGGAAATCACCTGTGAAAGCAACAGGAAGAGAAATATTTCCATGGGTAGGTTCCATCAGTTTTGCAGACCCTTGATTTCCATGTAACACAGGAAATACTGCAGGAAGAGCCCTTGATGTCAGATGATGGAGTCTCCTGGCACAGGTGTGTGAGGAAAGCCAAGGTTTCCCTCCAAGGCCATATGTAGAGTCCTTTTTGGGGTGATGCAGCTGTTACTCATCATTACCTCTCACCTGCCACTCTAAAATGCATTTTGTGACCACTGGTTTGGACATTTCTACATTGGCACATGAGGACCTGTAATTAAGTCCTGCTCACCAACAGCTGGATCCTCACAAACACACCAGAGGAGCTCTGGGGGAGCCAGCCTTGTTCCTGCACGCCCAGAACCAAAATCCTTGGCTGCACCCAGCCTGTCCCATCACAGAGACACTGAAGTGCCCCTGCAGTAAATCCCCAAGGAATCCCAGTGGCAGCAAAATGCTCAGTGCTTCCCCACTCAGATCCCCACTACGCCAGTAAAGCAGTAGACATGCATGTGGCCACTAGCCATTGAATTGATGGAAATATTGGATCAAAAGCCACATTTTACTAGTGAAAAATATTGATCTGATTTGCAGCAATGAAAAGTCACTGATTAATGAGTAATACAGCACATGTCTGTGCCTGCAGACTATACAGACCTGTCATTTTTGGCAGTTAGAGCCACATCCTTCATCATGGAGTACCAGGTTTTTGTTTGCTTTTTTTTTTCACTAATACAAGGAAATTGTTCTATATAAAATATTGAACAATGGTTCTCTCTCAAACTTTTACAAAACAAGTATTCAAAGTTCAATTGGTGCAGTTTTCTTTCTGCTTTTTTCTTTCTTTTTTTCTGCTGCCCTAGCTTATTTTTGCAAATAGTTTTTCCATATGAACAGAAATCTTCCTGAAAATTGGACTAGAAGCCTTCAAATCCCAACTCCTTTCAAGGATAAATGGCCTATTTCATCTTAGTTTAAATTAATTATTGTACATACATAATGTGAACAAAATTGCTTTGGAAAAGGAAGGAGAGGAAGTCTGTACTGGATTATGCCAGATTAATTTCAGTGCAACTCCTTCAATTTCAATAAGAATAATTTACACCACCATCTCTAGAAGAAAAATATGCCACAATGGCTGGCAGTTAATGGAAACTCAGTAATTCTGGCAGATGTAGTGCCCAGTTTTCAGCTTTCTCTCTATAATCTTGTAGTTTTTTTCCAAGTGATTAAAGCAAGTACAGAGAGAATCCATCAATTTTCACCTCACTCTGGTTGCTCGTAGGGATTATTTCTTACTTTGAATGAAGTCCTTCCAAAGTCTCTTAAAGAAATATGGGGATTATAAGAGGTAATTTATTTCCAAGATTTTTTCTATCTTCAATTAGATGTTGAAAGCTACTGTGCAGTCTGGTCACTCAGAAAAAAAGTTAATACTGTCTATATACACAAGTCACTTCTTGAAAAAAGGTCACCTGCTGCTCATTTTTTTCAATGAAGATCATTATATATGTTAATAAAAGCTGATGAATTGTTCTGGAATGGAAGGTGTATTATCCAATATGAGATGAACATATAAATATGGTTAGTTTAATGCCACTGAAAATGTAACTCTAAGATAAAAACACAGAGAAAAAAAAGAACAAATAAAGGAATTTAATAAAATGCTTATCAAGCCTTCCATCAACAGTTCGCTAAGTGGTTTAAACTGTAAACCAATGAAGCAGACAACCAATAGGAAGGAATACTTGAAGGAATAGGAGCAGGTCAGGGGAAAATTAAGAGTCTCCAGGCAAGAAGACTGAGGAAAACTTTTACAGGAGTTCAGGAGTACTTGTCAGGCAAAAGCATTTTTGGAGAAAATCTCACAGCTCACCTTGAGATGTGACTTAGATTGCTAAATGAGAATGTGATTTGACTAAAGAGTATAAAATTGCTTTTCCTTCCAGCTTCCCCTTAGAAAGAATTATGTTTAACAGAACTAAGGAAAAATGAAACTGCATATAAAACTAAAAAACTAAAAGCCCCCAAAAAATTTCATTAAACCAAAACAAAACTTCACAATTCATGAAAATCATGAAGAACAGATTATAAAGCAACTAGAAACCTTTAAAACAGACAGAGAAATCTTATGCAGAGAGTCACAAAGACTGTTTATGTTTTCCTCAGTCACAGCATACATTTTATTATTGTTGTTCCCAGCACACTGAAAGCGTTCAGCTTTGGGAGTTCAATATATTAGAAAATGCAAATGCCTGGCAGAGAACAGGCATAGAGTAAAAACAGGGTCTGAGAAACATAAAACAAAACAAAAAAAAATACAACCCCACCTAGAATTTTTATATTAGCTGCATTTACTTAGCTGATTTACAGGAGGATGAAGGGAGGAGGGAGAGCAGTTACACCAAGCCTGGGACTGACCACAGTTAATGAGTTGTGACCAAGACAGACATGAGCAGTTTCACAGCAAACAGATTTCCATTGTTCATTAGAAGTTAGAAAACTCTGCTGTTTAGAAAAATACCAGCTGTATCCAAGAAACTGACAGCTGCTGTTATCAATATTGCTTCTCAAGTCTTGACCCATTGCCCAGAAGTCCACTGGGTGACCTTGATCTCAATGGCTTGTGGTGGTAAAGCAATAGCTATAAATAATGCATTAAAAGTGTCCTTCCATGTTAGCAGGCTCACATTTGTCAGGCATTTCCATACTATTCTGGGCCACCTTTTATGGTGCTCTCTTAGCATGCTGTGCATTTTTCTTCAACTGCTTTAACATGGATTTATCCCCTCCTTAAATACAAATATATTAATATAGACTTGTCTCTTCATCAAATGTGGCCTGAAAAAACAACATTTGGTGAGTACAGTGAGGGAAGAAAAAACAGTTTAGGGATATCACATAAAATGTTGGCATCTTTACTACTTTTTTAAATGGTGTTTTTTGTGAAGGAGCAACTTGCATGCTAATAGTGTTTTCCATGTAATTTGATGATTCCAAGTGTTTTAGAAAGCAGATAGTTGCATTCATGGGAATACAGAATATCATTACAGGCAATTAGGCATAAGCAGGGATATGACTTACTTTATGCACTCAGTAACTTCTTTATCGGATTTCTTTATCATCAGATCATCAAGAAGAGGCACAGAAAGTACCACAAGCAGACAACTCTGCTCCAGTCCAGTATTACCAGCCCCTTAACTCAGCTTTCTCATTCATTCAAACCTCCCAGCAATGGACACTCCACAATCCTCCTTGACACTCCACCTCTAACTCACTGTTAGAGGGTTTTCCCAAAAACTAATAGAAAGCAAACCCCTCAGCTTACTGAAGTCTTCTTATTTGAAACTGATTTTCTTTAACAATTCTTTCCTAGTGGCTGCTTTTCTCCTTCACCTTGTCTGCAAGACTTCCTAGTCAAAATAAAATTTGGTAGAGTTCTCCATTAATTTATTTGTTCTCTTTCCATAAAAAAATAGTGTATCCCAACACACTCTAATAAAATTTTGAACAGTCCCTATTGTTCAGCTACAGTCAATCCCTGACAAGTAAAGTTTCCTCTTAAAAGTGAGATATTGAATAACTTTTCTAGATTAAATCTGTATCCATCTGATCCTTCTGATGTGACAGAAATTCCCTTGTTTTAATATAGATTTATGGTACACAACCACTCAGTAAAACCTCCCTTTTATCTTTGTTTTTGTTTTTTTAAATGACCTTGAGGCTATCAAGAGGAGTATTTTTCCTCATCTCTTAGACTGTTTTGCTATAGGGAACCTTTCATTCATATCTCATTTCCCTCTTTACTGCCATTCTGTCTTTGCTAAACAAACTCTGGCTTTCTATTTTAATGCTTGGTTTTGTTTGTCTTTACATAACTAGGATTGGGTATTGGAACTCTGAGGCCCTGATTTTCCTCAAATTGCCTATGGCTTCCAGTGAGCCTGTGATGCCACCTTCACCTCTCAGCCCCACTTCCATGCCCTCCTCCTCCTGAGATTAGGTCTCAGACAACATCCTCCATGGGGCTCAGGGACACAGAGATGTTTTCTGCACCTCCAGAAAGATCTCAAAACTAAGCAACACGATTCTAGGGGAATTTGGCTTTTAGCTTTGAAATTCGTGTCATATTTGAGAAAGCACATTTGAAGCAGAGGGGTCCCCAAGAAGAGACAGCTCTGGAGACCATCAGTGCAGTGGGGCCTCTTCAACTCACAGCTTCGAGAAGTCCTGAATCAGTGCTTGGAGTCAGAAAGGAGATTCCTGAGGTACTTGCTGAGTCTTCATCTTCCTGCTATTAAGAGTGTTCACTCATAGCTGAGTTTCCAAACTTAGAATCAGGAACTTGATTCTTTGCTGCCCTTGCTGAACTTTTTTTTTTGTTTAAAAAATCCCAACCAAAAAAAACAACAACCCACCAAAAACTATTCCTGGTTTTGAGCAAGATTTCAAGCAATGCTATGAGTACGAGGCACCTTTCTTTCCCAGAAGTGCCAAAGAAAACATCTTGATATAATGCACAGTTACAGAAGAATCCTTTTGGTGCCTAGAAACCAAGACAAATTTGGAGTGTCTTAGCAGCTGGGATGTGTTTCCCACCAACCTGCTAAAGTTTTTTGAAGCATAAAATCATCAAGGGCCAAGACATGGAAAGAGTCATTCCAGTGAGACACTAACCAGGGCCTTCTGGCACAGGACAAGTGACAGAGACACATCCCAGGGCTGTAGGAATCCCCATGTTGTCATAATCTATAAACAAGTTTTGGGAAAGTTTCCAGGATTCTTTGCCATTTTCATATCAGCAGCACAAGTTGCCAGGAGAGACTTCTCTACTTTTTCCAGTGCCTATCAACACATAGCATGTGTCCCAGCTTCTCCACTGGGAAATTCAAAGTGAAATCGTGAGAGAAACCACACAGTCTTATACATGATAGAGAGCTTTCTGTAGGCATGAGAAGAAACACTGTCTCAGCTACTAAAAAGCCATTTGGATTAATTAAGGGGCAGTAAATAACCCTTAAACTTCTATAAGTTTAGGAGCATGCTGGATAACCAAGAGCTAATTCTACGTAGGGAAGTTGATGGCCCCAAGTTTAAGTGATCTGTACTTTTTTTCAGATTTCTGCACATTTTAGCAAGTGTTTAACCATTCTTTATAAACAGGATCTCTTGATAAGTGCAAATATATTAATTCACTTTTCTAGGCTCTACTTCCTTTAAGAGAACAAAGGTCTTCATTGTATGGTACAAGTGCATCTGTTGGTAGCAACAGGTAGACTTCAGGTAGACATTGAATCATGAAGTGATGATAAAATGTGACATAGTTACTGGCACAGTTCTTAAGCTAATTGCTATTTTGGATAGGGACATTCTACCTTGCATCATGAACAGCAATTCCAACCTGCTGTTGGGGCACCCTATCAGAAACAGGAATTTTTCCCAAATTGGAAAGTATATTTAAGGTATGCTATATTCAGTTAGCAAAACAAGTGCTTGTATAACCAAAGAATCGCACAAAATCAGAGAAGCTGAAAATATCTCAGATATTGCAGACATTTTAGTCAAAGATAAATTTTAAGTCATAACCAATAGTAGACTACTTTTAAACCATAAGTTAACATTTGATATTGAAAAAAACTTACAAAACATGCTAATTTGGAATTGATCTTAAAAAATTATAACCAATGTTTCCAGCAACTTAACCTTTCTCGCCTCAGCTGGAATGTCATGCCATACAAATGCAAGCACAGTTTTAGCTATAATACCACTGTTCTTTCACTGCTGATTATGCTTTCAGTAGACACAGAGCCCATGGACAGTGTATGTATATAAAGTATATTTAATTTTCTAACACATGGTGAGCAAGCATGACTACAGTTCTTTAGTCCTGACCTTTAAATAAGCCAGTTTAAACACCAGTGAGTGTCATGCACCTTGTTTTCTGAGGACAGAAGTTATGTTCAGCTGAACAGTCTAACTGAGGCCTTGGGGATGAGTGGTGTGTGCCAGACAATACCTTTACATTATGAAATTACAATACACAATACCTTTATGAAAAAGGGCTTTATGCTTCTCTATGCCAGTACCCAGCCAAATAAAAGTGCACTGTCACTACTGCAGCTACCAAATTAAATTAATTAGTCCCAGCCAAACATAAAACCAGTGGATTTGAGCCCTGAGGAGCACTGGGGAAACACAATTCCCTGATGCAGCTGCTGGGTACTGCTGCCAAGTGCCCAGTCAGTGTGGGCAGTGGCACTGAAGGCATGGAAGGAGCCTGGCCCCTCAACACAACATGCTCAGCTCCACCCAGACCAGGGATCCCTCCGAGCCCAAGTGTTCAGATGGATCTTCATTCTAAAAGAGGCCAGCTGCACTACAAACCTCCACAATTTCTTCATTTGTGTGGTAGTACTCTCCAGCCTATTGCCCTTTTCTTGTTTCTTTCAGGCTTCACACAAGCAGGATTGGCAGGTCTTGGATGGCTTAGTGCTAAGTAAAAGATAGGAAAAAACCTTGATTCACTGGCCCAGCACTACACTTCCTTAGCTTCAAATAGCCTTTGCAACACATAGGTAACTACTACGGCCACCAAAAGTCTCTGTTTTCTAATTTCAAGTGTAGATTTTTCCAGAGCATGATAGCTCTCACTCGAACTTATTAGACTTATAGGCACACGTGAGTAGAGGGCTACATGCAACCTTAAGAGCTGAAGCTGTCCAAAGTTACAATTTTTATCTATATTGAACTTGAGATGCCAATAAACTTGTTTAGAGGAATTATTTTGCTGTCTTTCCTTCCTGCCAAGCTTAACCTCCAGCCCTTGCACTGCCCCTGCCAAGCACACACACAAGAACATTTTTCTTTCAAGCCTCTGTGTCTGCCCTGACACTTCCCCTCCTGTGGTTGTGTGCTGCAGAAGGTCCAGGGCATCACACTCACCATATGCAAGTGCCCACAGAGAGATAAGGACATGGCCAGCGGCTGGCAGGAAAAGTGACATTCTCTTACACTGATGTGACGTTTAATCCTGGGCTCAATTAAATGTATGGCACGATATTTATTAACTAGCTGAGCCACCCTACAACAGCAGAAGTTGGCTGCAGCTGTGACAGCCTGTGAACCGGTCCAGGAAATTGGCTCGGGGTGTCTGAGGAAGAAAATCACTGCCAAATTGCAGCATCTTCCAAATAAGTTGTTTTCCTTTACCAGGTGTTGCTACCTCATGGTGTCATCAGCAGAGCAGGCAGTCAGCCCCATTCCTGGCTGACTGCTTCCTTCAGATTTGTGGGGGAGGAGAGAGTCAGCTGTTCCTGCTGTTCTGCAGTGCAGTACTGTGTGACAAAGGACACTGGGGGACATCACAGGGGAGACAGCCCCCACAAGGTGGCCCATCCCAGCTCTGACTCGCCTTTCCTATGACTCTAGGGAAGCCAGTCCTGGCTATAAGAAAAGCCTGGATATAAACATACACACATGCACACACACACACATATATATTTACATTCACACACAGATACCTACATATGTGTGTATATATATAGGCATGACAGAGAGATATGATGAAGCTACACAGAATTCAGCATATCACAGCTTTTCCATTTGAGCCGTGTACAGTAGAAGGATTTTATTGGATTGTCTTTTTTGGTTTTTTGTTGTTTTTTTTTTTTTTGTTACCTTGCCGCTGTAGTCAGGAGCATTTTGGGGGAGGGGAAGGATGCCCAGAGGCTACTTCTTAAAGCTGGGGTGCTGCTGCCATCTAGTGAGGTGCGTCTGCCCAGGGACACACACATACACGGCAAGGAAGGTGTGGGGACAGCTTTCTGTTTTCTAGGTAACACCGGGAGCATCGTGCCACTCTGAAATTCAAGGGGCAGTCTGGAAGCTGAGCCGTAGGATAACATGGCACACAGCAAAAGTGCTTGTTTCCCATAGGGAAGCCCGCACTACAGCCAGGTTACAGCCTGTGTGGAAGCAGTTTGTCAGGATGGTTCAGTGAGGCTGTATCAGATTTTGCTAATGCCTGAACATTATCACTTCAGAGCAAATATATGAAGCCATCAGTTCAGATTTTACTTGGGATCAAATTATGAACACAACAGCGATTGGAGCCTTTTGTATGAATTGTCATGGGAGACCCCAACCCTTGTGAATACAGTCTGCTGCCTGACAAAGGTAGCACTGAAATGCAGCTTCCCTTCACAGACCACTTCCACAGGGAATAAAGGACTCTTTCCACACACAAGCCAGCTCTTTTCTGACCTACAGAAGGTTCTACAGTTTTAGATCGCTCTGCAAGTTTTAGATCACTCTGCAACAGTCACGAATAAAAAGCAGACCAAGAGCCAACAAAATGCAAAGTGCACTAGCTACCAGCTTCACTTGCAAAAAGATTTGTGATGCATATGTCTTATCTCAGTGTTGCCATCTGATTGGATTGCAGGGGTTCTATACTATTGTCTCCTTATCACAAAAGCTTCATACCTTCTTGGTATTTCTTGTGGGCAGCTCCTCAGAGCACTGACCCTTCTTCACAAAGCAGCCAACTGACTCCAGTTCCGTTCTCAACCAGCCATCCCACTCTTTTATAGCACTCTTCTTCTCATGGGTTACAAATGTGGCCTCTTAAAGACAGGCCTGTTCCTAATCTTTGATAACTGGCCAGATGCAACTCCTTAGGGGTAAGATTACTTTCCACACTATCTTTATTTTCTTATATTCTATCCCCTTACATCCCAGCACTGGAGGAACAGAATATCTCAGGAGAGAGGCACCAGTCTTGGTGGTCTCCATGTCGTGTCACACGAGGACACTGTAATCTTGCAAAGCCATCCCATCCACACCACCTCCTTGTGGCCCCTCTCCTGGACTCAGTGGTCCACTGCAGAGGTAGATGGGAAAGTCTGGAAAGAAGCCCAAATATACCAGTGGGAAAGGGAATGAATGGATGGCACCCCAATGTGTGAAGTCAGGAAGGAGGTTAGTTTTGAAGCTATTGAATTAAAGCTACAGAGGAAAGTAACAGGTATGAGCATTTGAAGTGCTTGTCTGAGAGCTCTGCTTCAACCCAGGGCACTTCAAATCTGTTCCTAGACACGTGGTTATCTTATGATGCAGACATTTGGCATATTTTCCTAAATATGCTGAAAGACCTAAAGATGATACTGTAAAATATATTTTTCTAAATTGTCTGATGGAAAAAGAAAGAATTTTAAGTGTTTTTTTAATTACTATCCATGGCTCATTGTGTTGGTCTTGACTGTGAGAATGATAATTTTCTCCATAGCAGCTTGTATGGGGCTGGGTTTTGGATCTGCATTGGAAACAGTGTTGATAACACAGAGAAGTTTTTGTTATTGCTGAGCAGCACTTACACATCATCAACACCTTTCCTGCTTCTCCTACTGCTCCTCCAGGAGGCCAGGGATGTGCAAGAAGATAGGAAGGGACACAAGCAGGACAGCTGAGCCCAATTGACCAGAGGGATATCCCATACCATACGGCATCATTCCAGTATATAAAGCTGAGAGAAGAAGGAGGAAGTGAGGATGTTCAGAGGGATGGTGTTTGTCTTCCCAAGCCACAGTTCCACATGATGGAGCCCTACTTCTCTAGGGTTGACTGAACATCTGCCCATCCATGGGAAGCAGTGAATTATATCTTGTTTAGCTTGCTTGTGTTAATGGCTTTTGCTTTACCTATTAAAGTGTCTTTATCTCAACCAAGGAGTTTCCTCACTTTTCCATTTCTCTCCTCCCTCCCACCATGAGGTGAGTGAGTGAGCAGCTGAGTGATTCTAGTTGCTGACTGGGGTTAAACCACAGCACTCACCAACTTTGAGACTTAAAGTCTTCCAGGAGTTCTTCCAGTCTTCCAAAACTTTCTGTAACCTGGATCAAAGTGAAGCCATTCAGCAGCCTTCTGCTCTTGCATTATGGACTCCCCACTGAGTGACTCCATCACTCACCGTCTGAACCATGCAGAGACTGATGTTTTAGAGAGGTCTATCTTTTGGTTTGTACTTGGAAAATGGGTCTTCTAAGACAATATTCTTTTTCAATTTCATTCGTCTTTTCTCAAGCTCATTAAGATGCTGGGGATAAGAGAGCTCTTATATTGCCCAAGAATTTACTTTTTTATATATATATATGTGTGGAATCAGTCTTGTGCTCTGATCCTGGAAGAGCTTATGGAGATTTAGCCTCATGCCTTTAGCCTAGCACCTATTAACTTTATGACAAGATTATGCAGTTATGTAGATCTTTGCAGGACTTGTCACTGCATTTTGTTAAGTAAAGCATCTAAGGCAGTGTTGCTATGATATTGTAGAAAAATATCTGTGAGTACCAACTACCTTCTGGCCAAAGAAAATGTTGGAAAATCATGACATTTTCACTGACAGCAATCAGATTTTTCCCCTGGAAAGATTTAATAAAAATCCACAGTCTAATATTCAAGTTTCCCCTAAATCAACCAGTCAAGCAATAGTTTCTATTCTATCCAACATGAGTGAGAAATCACATTCCTATCTGAATAAGACTCTATAGATGATAACATTTGAAGCAAACTATTTCCAAACCTTTATCAGACTGAAACAATATGCTGAGAACAGATGGCGCTCACCCAGAATAAAACCACTCTAAAACCTGGACAGAGCTGTAATGTTTTTAAAAACCAAAAAACGAGGACTGCTTTCAGTCATTTCCTCATTTTAAGGCAGGTCTTCTGCCAGACACCTGGAGTAGGTGATTCCAAATTAGAGATTAAATATAAACAAGACTTTGCCCTCAAAGTTCATATGATGGTTGCATCACTCTCTACTAAAATGGGACTTATTGTCTGGACCAGGCAGAGGATGAACTCATTGAGTGCTGGAGTGAGTGAAAGGGAGTGAAGAAGAAAAATTATTGGTAGAGTCATCAGACTGTCAGACAGAACAGATGGCCTTTTGCCATCTGAGCTGTGAGGAATCAGGTCCAGAAAAGCAAAGAATTTGGTTTCGCCTCAGTGCAAAACCTAGATTTCCATTTGACTTTCCAGAGACCTTCACAGCTCCTTCACTGATTTTCTTCCCTTCTCTCTCTATCCCACCAAGCCACACTCATGCTGTACATTGAGCTATTCTGTGTACAGTTTAGCACCTACAAAAGAGCCACAACCAGCACACATATCACACAGGAGAGGCAGGGGATGTAACTCACCACTAGGAATAATTTATACTTAAAGCCTAAGTGCAAAGAGATCAACTCTGAGGCCTGTCAAGATACTGCTGCTGTTTGTTGCCCCACACCAAGCAGCAGCACTGTTGTTAATCTTTGCCACAGAAGGCATGTATTATATTTTATAACATCATGAGCAATCCTCACATGTTTTCTAAAAGAAGGAGAGGGAAAAAAAAGCAGAGGAAAATAGAAAGGTAGGACAGTAAAAAGAAACGCAATGAAACAAACATGCGGCTAAGAGCCATCTTATCCTGCTATATCTGTCCTCCCCTCTAGACACCCCTATGGAGCTATTTTAGTAAGTTTGGCTATTTATTATATTGTAAGCCCTGCTGCTTGATTTATTGGGCCTTGGTTGCCTCAAGGAGTGAGAAAATCTCTATCCCTTCTCAGCTTAGAACAGAAGAAAGTTTTATTACCATCTCTGTGGTGCCCCCAGTCCTTTCTTAGTGATGCTATTTCTGGCACAGACTGATTGAAAAGTGCTTCTGTCCCCCACATGGCTGCCAGTTTGACACTTTTTGACATTTCTAAAAACTCACGCTCTTCCTGCCAACTCCCTGTTGCTTTCTAAACCTTTTTAATCCTGAAGAATGCAAACTAATCTACTGAGAGAAAGAAGCTGGTCGTGGGAAGCAGAGCTGGAAATGTCAGAGTGGTAGAAATGATAAATTTACCTGCTAGGGAAAGAGAGCCAACACAGGAGAGAGGCTGTTAAGAAATGTCGCTGACACTGTGGCCAGTTAACACTATCTACTGTAAAAACACATGGAGTATATTATTGAGCAGAACTGTGTAATATCTTCTTTAAAAAAAGAATGCTTTGGAGGCAAGCACAAAGCATGGTTAATCAAGTGGAATAAAGCAGCGGTCCCTGAGGGAGACTTAAACTACTTAGATCTAAGTATAGCTAATAAAAGTTAGCAGTTCAAGAGAGTTTCCAAAAGGCTTTATTAGTATTATTGTTGTGTCATGCCTGATCTTTTGAATGCAAAGGTCAAAGACCCTATCGTGTGCTAAGCTGATAGATTTATTTTCCAAGAATACTCTATATATGCAGAGAATATTAGCACCCCAAAAGACTCCCTCTTCCCTCATCTCACTTTCCACCCTGTACAATTACTTTTCAGAAGGCCTCCTCATTCCAGAAAGAAAGAGACAAAATTTCTATTCTAATTATAACACTATAAAACAATAGACTCCAGGTTTTAGCAGAGTCTCTTTTCATATTTCTTTACCTTGCTCCATTCACAATGATGCATTTAAAACAAATGCCCTCTGTTGTTTCTTTGTAGTCATAGCTCTTTACAGACACAAGGCCACCTTCAGCCAGGTAACCAGGTATCTAAAAGACAATACTTTCCATCTAGGCTACAGGCAGCAAAATGCAACAATGGTTTACCCTCAAGTATGCAGCATTACTAGCAGGAAGCCCAGTTTAAAGAAAAATGAGCTGCAATACAGATTCCCAATAAGGGTTCTGAGCACTTCAAAGCCATACTTCCCAAGTACCTGGTTTCTTAGTTCATTACTCTAACATGCTGGAAGCAGACACGTTCCCTTGAAACTCAAATATTTCCTGTCTACCATGCCTGGCTAGAGCTGGCTGCTCAGCACCCTTCCAGCCCAAGCACGCCTATGCCCACCCCAGCATGGTTCCTCCTTGGCAGCATTCAGAAAACCTTACATTCATTGGAATGTAACTGGGGTAATGATAAGATTCCCTAAATACCGCCTGGGTTTCATTGCTGTTTCAAGATGTCAGAGGCATTTGACTGGTAAAAGCTCAGAAGTGCAAGGATTCAGGGGAAATAGGGCTGTTCAGTTCTATAAGCAGAATAAGCAGAATATTTGGTGATCAGACAGTCTGACACTATTTTTTTATTCTGCCTGCATAGTAGAAAAATGGATTAAGACATTGACATTTCAATATAACAGTTGTCAAAAATAACTTAGATAACGCATCACTAAGAAAATTAAAGTTTCTTTTAAATGAAAGATTCACCATTTCTCTGGCTTTATGAACAATACACCAGCAAAGAGCAGAACTCAGCCTTCAACTAGCTTTTTTGTTACTACCAAAGGGCAAGACTGAGAAAAAATGCAAAGACACCAACAACAGCAATCCATACAGTGAATACTTTAGATGACATCCTGGGATAGCTTTAAAATGGGATTTATATGTGTTTTCTTTGACATTTGACAGCATATATTCCAGTACAACATGGAGGTTCCCTTCTATGAAGTATTAGTTTATGAGAAAATATTCTATAAGAAAGTGAATTAAAAAAAACAAAACTATTAAGTAACAGGAAACTAATTCTTAGCTTGGTTCCATCTGCATCCATCAAAATCTTGACTTTTTCTTACACTCTTCTCTGTGGCAGGTCACTTCTGATGCAAAATCTAGAACACTGCCATTGAAAACTCCTGTACCAATTGAAATATAGTCTAAAGACCTTATTTCAGCATTCTTCCATTTTACATACCCCAAAAAGAGCTATCTATCTAGCTGCTCTGTATGGTGTAGAAGTCTATGCACCATTGCCATCTGGCCCGGAAGGGAATTTGACACTGGAGCTGCAGCAGCAATGAAAGGTCCTAGCAGTGCTGCTTACTGTGGTTAATATTAGTAATTCAGCTCCATTAAGCTGAAATGTACTGGATTCATTAGAAACATGAAATGTATAGTAAAAATCCAAACACTGCATTCTCTGCCTGTCAGATTAATAAATTCCATGAAGTTGCATTAAACATCTCAGGTTAACTAAGGAAGAATAGACCAGAAAAGGAAGCAACTCAGGGGAAAAACAATTCAAGAACAAGAATGCATCCAAAGAACATAGCATGACCCACAGGATTTGCAAAACTCCCCCTTTTGCAAAGCATCCAACATACATTTGACCTACTTTTACATATAAACACTGGGATTTTGATGGTCTCTGTCTCAAGATGTCTTTTAGCACTGCAGGGAATTTTACCCATGTACCACAGGACCTGCTGAAAACTAGCTTAAACATGCAAGAGCTAAAAGCAGAGTGGAGAGCTTCACTGGCACAACAGTGAACTCAGGAACTAAACCTGGAACTTTACAGCACAAGGTTCAGTTGTCAGATCCATCACTGGCATGTAATGCCACCCCAGGGACTTTCTCCCTTCTCGTCCATCCTTCCTGAGCTAGGGGCTTCAGAGAAAGATGATCTCCTCCTGTGTCTAGCACAGTACAGCTCTGATATCAAGGGATTGGTGTAATACAAATAAAAATGGAGATATGTACAATCACTCTTTAAGGCCATCTCCAAATCTTTTGAGATTAGGATGGCTTCTCCTCCCTCAGACAGGCAGGATACTCTTAATCTGTATCCTATTGCTGTGAAGTACACATTTCCTTTAGGAAAAAGAAGATACACCTTCAGCAAATCTAAAAATATCAGGCTGTCATTGGGAGGAAACAGGTGTGTTGCAGAATGTCATGAAACAGCTTTCTCCAGCAGAGCTTACCAGAGGCATCCCTAAGTGAGGAACAGGGGGAAGAAAGCTTTCCCATAGGTAACCTTTTAAAAGTGCATCCTGGCTGTCAGCAGGCATTTGACTTTTGGAGGTCCCTGGGTCCCACAGCCAAAATCCCTCTTATTCTTCTTCAGACAGAGAGCTCAGAAATGTGAAAGAGTGCTTTAATTATAAACAGTAAGGGTAAAATCCTGGTTTTAATAAGTCAGTGGTGAAACGTTCCTCAACTTCTCAAAGGCATTTCTAAGTTGCAGTGTTGGTTTTAATTTTCAAGTTTATGATTTCTTTTTTAACTTTTCCTTCTGAAATGTAGATTTGGAAGTATCTGTGAAGCTGGCTAGAAATACCTGTGACATATATAATACATACAGTAGCTTCTTATCATATACTAGTGTGTTATTCTCACTATTTTCCCCTCTCCTAAAGGGTACAGGGGATGCAGTTCAGAGACAAAACTTCCATTTCAATTTTCATGTTATTGCCACACAGGTCTCCCAGGCTCATTTTGTCTTTGAATTTAGAAAATTGAAATTCTTATCTCTCTGGCCATACATCCTGTACAATTTGAGTCAGATTCCAGACTCCCTGATACTTTTTTATGCTGCATATGTAGCGGAACTGCAGAACTGAGATTCTCAGCTCATATATCCTCTTTTGTCCAGACTAATACACTAAAGTCACAACTACCTCAGCCCCTTTCCTGACTTTACATAGTGGCAGATTAGGGGGCCCAGAAAATCCATTTCACTCCACACCACTGTGACATGAAAATTTTAGACTCATAGTCTGCTGCACTCTGTGGTAAGATTTACACCTCACAACGGTTAGGACATTGAATATCCTTTACCTGTTAATTCCTTTGATTTCTCCTTTACTCACTGAGCTTTACAAGTTCGTCCTTTCCTACTAGTTGTCTTTAATTAGCCTTGAAGCAAATTTTCCTTTAATTTCACCTTTATTTCCATTGTAAGCACCCCTCATACAACAGCAGCCTCTTATTTTTTCATGCTTGATACACTTATATTGGAAAATGGGTTTATCTACAGAGTTACACAGACTATCACGATTTATAACAGTGTGTTTAATTCTTTGGAACCAAACTGAGCACTAACTGCCTTGAGACGTTTGGTGGGAAATTAGATTTGTGCTAAACTGCTTAATGCTCTGGGGAATGCAGAATAAACTAGATGTGGCAATTTTATGAGTTTCAGAACTTCAAAATGACTATATTTTTATCCCTATCACTAAGCTTGGATGTCATTATCTGAGACTTTTTTTCTATACATCATTGTTCCAAAATGGATTTAAATTTTAAAAAACTTGAGGAGGAAAGTGGTGGGAGGGGGTGGTTTATGCAAAACATTTCTAATTTACAACACTTTACACTTAGAATATGGAATGAAAGAAAGAAACACAATTTGGTAGCAGTTTGATTTTAATTTTACCTTTTAGATAAGACTACATCAGTAAATGTGATGTGCTTTCAGATAGACAATCTGGAAGTAAAACTTAAACTGAAAATATAGAAAAACACATCTGTCTTACTCCTTTTCCAAACTGCAGCAGGAGGACAGATCTCAAATCCATTCTTTCATGACACTACCCAGGTCATTTCAGAGGAGGGGGAAAGAAACAAAGAAAAGATGATAAAATTATTTATGCTCAACCATTTAAACAGGCATTCCAGCTGACACTACACTAATTCTGAATAACAGCCACTGCTGTACGGACAAGAGTTCTTTATTTAAATTCCCAAGTGCTGTTAATGTAATATGATAATGCAACACAATTAGCTATTTCAGCAAGACCTGATATTACCAAACCTTTTATTGCATGATGAAGGGCCATCTCCATTATGAAATTTCATAAAATACATTTCTCACATCAAAAAATATATATTTGCAATAGAAGGACAATAGAAATTGTTAACAAGATGATGAAGCCTCTGGAGCAGTAATTATGTGGCTAAAAGGCAGTGATTGTCCCACAGTGCTTCTAAGGCAGGTTTCTGCAAGCGAGATCTGTTTTGCAAGGTTTTGTGCTAAATTCACTGCTAGTTCTGCCACTGACAAGGACAAGAAAATTGATAATTTTATTGTCCTTAGCAATGCTGTGTAAAGATAAAATACACAATGGAGGAGTCTGGATTTGCAAAGAAACTTCACAAATCTGCTGAGTTGTGAAAATATAGGAACCCATTCTTGTGCTGAAAGGAGAATGGTTTGACTATTTCTGTATTGCTTTAGTGTGATGAATCAAACAGGCCAGTCAAGCTTGACCCATCTGTCCAGTTGCTGTTGCCAGATACTGGGCCTCATAGAGCTCAAAAAAATTATTTCCAAAAATTTATCACTCTTTTGGTTGAATTATCCAAAAAGCTCTTCTATTAGATCTCTTTTTTTTAATGATAGACCAATGAGAAAAAATCTCTGCAAGGGCTTCACAGAGTTCTGATAGGACTCTCTATATTTTTAAGTCTTTGCCATTGAACATGTTTGCAAATAACTGGAGCTTTTAATAGGATTAGCTGTAATTGAGATCTGTGTCACAAAGCCTACTGTGACAGGGAACAAGGAAGAACTGGGACAGAAAAACAAAAGTAAGAATAGGCTAGGGTATCTAATATATCATAGCTAAATTATGAGGAGATCCATACAAATCTAAAAAAAAATCTAAAAACAGCAAGGAAAAAACTTGCCCTACTATGATTTCAAAAAAGTGTATGTACAGCATAAAAAACAGTAGAAACCTGGACTTCTACCTCAGTGCCTTTCTTGGGAAGAGATTTGAAGAGCCAGATGCTGTCCTCATACAGAGAGGCTAGTTATGGAGACTGATATACTAAAGCTTTAATAAGGGCTATTGGCAAGTAATTACCTCCATTAGTATTTCTAGACTTACATCATTGGAAATTATTGTTAAATTATGTCCTTTCCTGTCAGATGCATATCTATCAGGACACTGGCTTTCATAAAGCCAATTTTAAATTTTGGGCAAGGTACAGTCTATTGAAAAGAAGAAACATTTAATGAAACCAAGAACAGTACCTGTACTGTGTATGTAGATTGAAATCTTCAACCCATCCAAGTTGCTGAGCAGTCAGGAGTTAAAAGAGATTTAATGGATTTCATCCTTCAGTGTATAATGGAAGTAATTTCTTCCCTGCAACCAGTAAGTCTGCAAGAGTTTTCATTAACTTCTCTTTACTACTGATCAGACCTAGAAGAGAAGAACTTGTCCAGCTGCTGAGAAAAACTGTTGGGCAGTCTTTCTGGTGTTTTATTTATTGTTACTTTTATCTCTCTTTTTTGTTGTAGTAGCTATTATTTTAAGCATATGATTATTTATAGCATGTTTATTAGTACACAATATAATTTAATTAATTAATATTATACATCACAATACTTGAATAAAATGAAATAATCATATTATTAAAGCATGATCACATCCAGGTACAATCCCTAAAAACAAAATTATCATTAAAATACATGTTTTATCAATATAAATATAATATATATCAATATATATCAATGATATAATATATATCAATTTATATAAATGTAAAAGTTCAATAGCTGGAACTTCAGTGTTTGGAAGTGTAAGTAGGCAGAACAGACATATGTGCAGCTGCAGGTACCACCAACCAATATGAATCATTCCTGCTCGAATTCTTACACTCTTTGTATGATTTGTAGCATTTTGGTGAATCTCTCTCTGACATCTGTAATATTGGTCATCAAGCAGCCCACAATATATTTGAAGAGATCAGAGATCAATTTCCACTAAAAGAGAAAAAAAACCAAACCAACACAACTGCATCATTTTAAGTTTTCATTTGGGCTATTTTAATGGCATTATGCAAGTCCGCACAGTTGGGCAACAGGAAAAAATCATAATTTTTAATGACAGAAACAATTTTTTGTTTTGGAGATTCAATTATTTTAAATTTATATGCATACTTAATTTTAAGGATCTTTCAAACAAATAAAAATATGTCATGATTTTAAAGATAACTTCAAAATAGATTTCACTATTTCTATGGTATTTCATTAAATCCACCTTTCTAGATAAAGTTTTGAATATGAGGCCTTTGCCATGAGACTCTTCAAGGTGAAGCTGAATATGAACATTTTTTTGTCCTATTTTTCTTTGAGCCCGGGTCACTCTGATGAAGCATGGCAGTTCCCTCCAAGGAGAACTGGAAAAAGCAACAGTGGCAGCCTCTCACAAGTCTGATTCATGAATTTCCAGGATAGGCCCAATGTAACAAAAAAATTGGTGTCTGATATTTTAATAGAAGCATAGTCATTGTAAGCGAGATTCAGTTTGTATTGAGTTATAAAGGGTCCAGGATATAGCAGGGGGGCTATATCCTGGGCTAGCTTTCTGTCCAAAGGGGCAGAATAACATCCAGGAACGGAGTCAGTGCAATGAAACCAGCACCATGGAAGGAGACTGGACAAAGCACCTAACCAATCATTCTACTCCCCAAGGAAATGATTGGTCAGGAATGAACGACAATGAAGACCAATAGGACACCAGAAACAAGCCAATCACAGCGTGGATCCAAAACCCACCAATCCTGGACCCGCAGGAGGGTTATAAAAATGAGAGTTCAGCTAAGGCCAGGGTTCTTTTGAGGAGCTAGGTTCCTGGAGGGTGGCGTGTGTATGTGGGGTAGACACGCTGTTATTTTTTTTTTTACTTGTTGCGGGGGGGTCTGAGCCTATCTCAGGCCTTCCATCTCCTGTAGTTCTTTTTAAATAAACAAGAGCCTTTTTCTCTGAAGAAAGTCTGGCCTTGCTCGTCCATAACATCTTCATGTTTTTTAGTCTCTCAGAAGGAATTCTCCACTCCACGTAATTTTGTCTCAATACCATGGGAACCAGCTGGATCTCTGTGTTTTCATACCACCTGTATGTGATCATTGACACAGGCACAGATGTTCTACAGTCCAAGTGCTCTGCCCTTCTGGAGCACTCCTCCAAGAATGAACTAAGGAGTTTGAGCTAAAGAAATGGCTGAGACTGAAGATCACTCCAGATGGTACAGTGCTGAAGGCAGCAAAAATACAATTGCAAGAATTTGAGATACAAATAAGTGACAGTTGTATATATAATAAAAAAATATATATTGGGTATATTTCCTTAATGGTATTTACAAAGACACCCAGCAGGTTTGATGTACTGCTACATGCCATTGGATTTCAGTGGAAAACAAGATCCAAGGCAGTGTCTGGTAGATAGTATCTTGTATCTTTTATACAAGCTGCACATCCCTGCAGGAACAGATTTACAGCCCAAAATCTCTGAGGCTGAAAACCTGACACACCCACTGCATGAATTTTAAGGAAAGTTTAGATCAATTTAACACCACTCTGGCCCCTGAGTATAGGAAGCTCAACTTCTGGGTGAAGCTTGTGGGAAGGTTCAGTCTCTGGGGCTGCTGCCCAGTGCAAACAGCACAGCAGGGTGGACAGCTGGGAGATTGACTTCAAAAGCAGAGTCAGGGCAAAGCCAGCAGCTCCTAAAATGGGCACATCTAACTGGCTCTGGCACTGCTAAGCTGTTCCTACTTATTCACTCCTCTGTGGCCATAGGATGACAAAATGGCATTGTGAATTCATCTCTGACATCCAGACTAGTCCTAAATTTAAAGAAAATTCAAATTTTAGGTATCCCCTCTTACTGCATCCTAGGTAGTGCCAGAACGTGCACAGAATCATTAAGCCATGGGATGAGCCATGAAGAAAACAAGAATTTTATTAACTATCCTGGAATTATTCCTGAAAGAAACTGTATACACACTTGTTTTAAATCATTTATGTACCACCACCACCAAAAATATCTCAGGAAATATTTTTAAACTAAAATTGCTATTTTCCCCATCAGTTATGCTCAATGGCTATTTTTGACTGTTCTGCATGTCACAATCTCAAGCAAACAAAAAAAGTAGTCAAGGGGGCAGCATGCAGAATATTTCATCTGGGGAAAAGATGGGGTAAATCTCAGAAAGAACTTTTTTCCTTTGCTTCTCCTCAAGTATCATTTTTTTCCGGAAAAGAAGGAGTAATTTTTAAGGCACTCAGAAGAAATCTGTCTGAGCAGTCAGACTATACTTAAAAACATATGTAAATACCTATGGATAGACATGAGTGCCTGGAGTAAGTCATTTAACACCGGTGCATGAGAGTAGCTCAGCTCAGGAGGGGTTTTGAGGGCTCTCCCAGAATCTTAAATGCTTGTTTAAGTTATTGTTTACTTGGATCATGAGTATTGCAGTCAGCCTGTTCTGGAGGAAGGTATCCCTGAAGAAAAATGACAGTTTTGATGAATTTCCCTGTCAATCACAGCACCTCAGAGCACACTGAGCCCATCACATACAGCCACACAAGGCAAGGCCCCCCTCTGGGGCCCACCACCTCCGCAGCATCCCTTCAGTCTCCAGTCCTCTGTCCTTAAGGGATGCTGGCTTCCCACTGGATTGCTATCACAGAAAGCAGTGGTATTTCAAAGAGCCTTCAGGTTGGCTCTAGGAACTGAATGAATTTGTCCACATACCTTCAATGGAAGAAGAAACTGGGCTTCAATAGTTTTTCCTTTTTTGCTCTTCTTCATTTATAATTTACAGTCTTTGGCTCCTAATGAATATAGGTCTATATATAATTGCATTAAATTTATGAGATGTGTTTCAGTATTAATCATTTCATATATGTCAAAACACATTATGGAAGCTGGCCAAAACAACATATAAATTTCTGTAATTTTAAAGGGTAATAGCAGCAAAATACTAAATACAGTGCTGTAGCAATAAGCTTCTCATATAGTTCTTCCTCAAGATCCTGATTTAAATTCTGGTTTATCAATTAAAAAAAAAACACTACCAGCTTTGAAATTTTAATTTCCTTTTGAAATAAAGGTCTCATCTAGATAAAGCTGGTGTTGCTTGCCTCTCAATGCTCCCTACTTTCATTATACAGATTTTTTTCATACAGCTGCTAAATCCTATTTTCACAAGAGAAAAAAAATTTGCACCTCCAATCATCAAAGCAGCATAATTTAGGCCTTTATTATGTCAGTCATGAAATGTCTTTCTTGTGAGCTCACAATGTCATAATATTCTTTCTGATTAATGAGGATCCTACAATTACAGGGTAGGAACCGTCATGCTGTAGTGCAGAGCCTGTCTAGAGGCAAAAATTACTGTTAATGCTAATGTGTTACCGGAGAGTTAGGGGTGGAATTATTGCTGTCAGCTAATCCAAAGGGTCTGCACCCACAAGATGGATGGCTTTTGTCATTCCTGGAACACAGTTCTGGGAGCCCAATGAACTTTCACATGGGACCTCACCAATTCCCACTTCCACTTTTTGCATGCTTACTGCCCCTGCTCACATTACCTGGAGCACCTCTGCCCTCCTAGAAGGCTGCCAGATGGGGGTTAAACAAGGACCTAGAAAATCCAGCCTGGCTACATGGAAATTTATCACATCAAAACAAACCAGTTTCAGTCCTCAAAGTATAATCAGCTTCCCTCGTGCAGGTGAAAGGCAATATCAAATCAATAACTATTTCAAATCAATCCTTTAATTGTTACAGGCAATTTGTTTCCTTTTTAGTTGCTTACAATGCATTTTCCCACCTGCAATCACAAAAAAATCAAAGCAATTTCACAAACCTATGTACTTTATGGTACAGCCAGTGCTATTTTACACCCATGTGTGATCCCCGTGATAGAAAACCCAGTATATTTTCTATAATTGTTTCTGTGACTTGGATAACTTAATCCTATGACAAAATGGGAAACGGACGTGACATTTTATGTGCTGCTTGAGTACTTTTCAAATTTTGCTCTCAGCATTTCGAGTGCTTCAAGCTTTCTACTGTTTATTATTTTTCCACATCACTCAGTAGTACAAGCATATACTAAAGATCAAAAACATAGGACTTGAAATCTGAAAAACAATTTTTCCCTTTAGAAAATAAATACTCAGAATGGGAATGATTAAATAACAAGCAGCACAAGTGATGTCAAAAACCAAAGTGTCTTTGATGCTGCACTTTTAGAACACAATATCATCTTCCTTGAATCCTCCTCTTTTGTCACATCTCCTTATTTAATTTCATTCTAGTAGGATGTATCATGTTTGAACAACTCAAGTGGGGAGGCTCATTCCAGCTTCCAATATGTCAATGCCATTAACCGAACACATGTTTTGTAGTGGAAGAGACTGGTTGATGTAGCAGTACAGTCATTATTCAGCAGACAGACATCCAGCTGAAAGCCATTAACCCAGAGAAAACAAATGACTGCTCTCCGGATTTGCCGCTCCAAGTTTATGCTGCTGTAAAGAAAAACATTTAGTCCCACTCTGCAGTTCTCCATGTAAAGAGCTTTCTTTACAAAAAAAGCATCCCCTTCAAATGAGCAAATCAGTTTAAATATATCTCTTTGCTTGGAAAGACAATATATATTTAGGAAATTGTTCTAGAAAGTAGCTGAAAGCAGAAGCAAATAATGGTTTAAGGGTGTGAACAAATACTACACTGTTTTCTGTCACCTAAGGAGCTTCAAGCAGTCAGGAAGGGCAGAAGGAACAAAAACCATTCTGACCTACAACAAGCTTTTTGAAGTTCCAGTTAAAATTAATAGTCTGTGATATGCAGGAGTTCAAGAGAGTAGTTGATTCAGTAGCATTTCACTATTATTAAAAATATCATAGAAATGGTACTAACCACAATATTTTAAGTATACTTAGTGATCTAATGATAGTCAACAATCAAGATTGTTAGGTAAATAAAAGATTCAAATTTACAATATGCTGATGTTGCTAAAATCAGAGAGAGTTTATTACCTAGTTGAACTAGCATAACTAAGATTATGGTGGACTGCTCCATTTTATATGGCAAAATTACAAGAAAAGTTCGCATCATAAACTCTTAGTAACTCAGTATATTCCATGGAACAAATGAATTGTATAAACAAAAAAAAACATTAATAGATTTTTCCATTGGATTTCTTTTCTTGGGAAGTTTCCTGCAAAAGCTCCTGAGGAAGATGGATATTCATCTAAATTCCTTTATGGCTCTTGGTAATACAAACTATGGTTTTGAAAATGTAAATTGATACACTGACTTTTCAAAACTCTTCAAATCTATTTCTTTTGGAACAAAAATCTCAGAGGGAAAAATCTGTTTGAAGAGCGGGAGCGAACATAGGGGCTTCATAGTGAGTGGGACTTGTAGACTACCAATTTCAGAGCCACAGTTCTGGTAAGTGGTAGTAGTGAATCTTTAGAGACAGTACAGTACATGGCTAGTGAGCATACTCATGCCTTGCCTGTCCTCTAACGTTTCCTAATCAGCAGCTTAAGTGTTCCTGAGCCAAAAGTTGTATTCAGCGCAATGAAAAGCAGCTGTCAGTGGATTGAGTCGCCATGAACTTGCCTGCCCTCTTTTGAAATCCATTTTGAGGGAGGAATCGTGCAGTAAAACCAATAAGCAATGAGCATATTTTGAGGCAGAATAGCAAATGCCAACCATTGCAACTTCCCTCAACTCAATACAGCCCTTCAGTCTACCAGACCTCATTTTGGGAAATATAGCCTTCCTCCATGGAAGGAGAGACTAAAGAGACTCCTGTTAACTCTGTTAATCTTAATCCAGTTTCCACTTTCATCTAGCAGTTCCAGTATAAGCATTAGAAAGGGCTCTCAAAATTGGCTTTAAATTTACGCACTCTTAGAAGCCATTTCTTGGCTTATGTGTTCTTGTGTCACTGATGTCAGTGGAAATTCCTTGCAACTGCAGCAAAGCAGGCCTGGGATGCACAGCTGCTCACCTCTGCTTAGTGGGGAGAAGTGATCCATGTCCATCCTGCTCCTGGCCTCCACATTCATCATCTGCACTCCATAACACAGATGTTCATCCTTACAGAACAGCATCTCATTCCTTCCTATTGCACAAAGGGATGAACACCACAGCACAAACTTTTGTATTTCTGCCCCCACCCCCATCGTTGCAGATGATTATCCTGAACAATTTAATGCAGAAGATTGTCAAGCTTCATCTTCAAAAAACTTCAGTCATTCCATTCCAATATTCTTCTGAAGGCTGTTCCACAACCTTCTGCAGGCTGCCTTCTTTTCCAGATGGCTAAAAACTGTCTTCTAATTATCAGCCTGAATTTGTTCATGGGATCCATTTGTTCTTCTGCCAGTATTGTCTTGCAGCAACAAATTGTAGCCACAACTGAGTTGGGTTTGGATCAGCAAGTTGTAACCTAAAGATAAAAGGATCATTGTATTGCATTTGTTTATAGATTAATTTCCCGTATAGATATTTTAATAGAAAATATGCAGTGAAGTATTGAGAAATATAAATTAATTACATTGACAATTAAAATAATAACTTACAAAGTTATATGACAATAAGCAGTCTTCCTAAATTATAGTTATATTTAAATTATTACTATCTAATTATCTATATATGTATATCTCTATGAGCTAATTGTCTGTAACTTGTTAAATACGTGTGTTCTACAAAATCTTCAGTCATTAATAATAGATTAATTAAAAATTTATCAATAATGTGCTTTGAGGTTATTACATAGAAAGTAAACTTATCTCACGTATTAATCTGATGAACTGATTTTGCTTGTTAGAAGAACTCTTTGTATTCTGCTGATGTCTTTTGTAGTACCTGAGCCTTCAGCCGAGCTTGACCTTGGTCATCTCTGGGAGCCGTATTTCCCTGCTCCTGCTCCTGTTCCTCCATGGCAAGTAGTCATCCCTCACCCTGCTGCCCTCTTTCTCCTCTCAGGCAGTCACCATTTGCCTCCTTCACCTTCTTGTGCTGCTGATGGATGGATTCAGAGAAAACAGCTGGACTCCATTATAGCCTTGTGGCTAGAACCATTCTCATGGAAGACAAATAAACTCCACTGTCACTGATGAAAGGTTTTTGCCTCTCAAAAAAATGCTTAAAAAAAAGGCTAACAATTCCAACAGTTTTCCTGAGATACCCTCCCGCACCTGTTGGAAACTATGATTTTGGTTTGCTTTGAATTAAAACAAAATCCCCAAATATGACAATATAGAAAAAAAGGGATATAAACAAATAATGTTTCCCATAAGTCTGAGTTGCATTAATAGTACACCAGCATTTTCTATCTTTCAAACATTCACTTTTGAAGCAGGGTAATATTCCAAAAGGTATATTTTTATATACATAGTTATGTGTAATTTCATCCCACAAAAGTAATACATAATATGAAGATAAATAGTAGCAGGTCACTGGATTGACAGTTTGGTAATATTTTAGAAATTTTTACAGATTATTTTGTAATAATTTTTGCCAAGGATATAACACTTAATTCCAACTTTGAGTCCAACATTTGGGTAAGTTTTGCACAGTCTCTCACTAAAAAAAACATACCACCTCTAAGTTTTTAATTTGCTGTTGCCGAAGATGACAAGGAGAAAGCAGAGACTTCCACTTGACCTGCAAAGAAAGGCTGACCCTGGGCTTTTACATTTCCAATGGAATATAAGTGGCCTCAGTGGAATAGAATTCTAGAAAAGAGGTGAAGCTCCTCTTCCCCCTCCTTCCCCCATCAATAAAAGGATTCTGTGTGTGGGATTTTTGCTCCTTAAAAAAAAAGAAAATCTGCTCCCCATGACAGCCTGGATTGTAAAAGCAGTATTTCAATTGGAAGATTAGTTAGCTTTCACAGGAATTAACAGAGAGCCCCATCATTCACAGATGACTTGGACAATAAAATCTGTTTTCTCTCATTAATCTGGCACCAACTGGCTGACTGGTCACCTACAGCGAGCTGTGAGAGATGGGAAGTGGGGAACAGTCATGTTTATTCACCAGATAGTACTATGGAAAACAAACAGAAAATTATCTTGGGAAAACTGTGGACCACAGAGAAGTTCTTGTCCATTCAATGCAGGGAGCAAGGTTATTAATGTGATTCCTCAGAGCTTTTCTCTTATCCACAGTTCTGGGAAGGAAGACATTTTCCTCTCATAGGAGGAAAGAACGGAAAAAAAATATACAGAAGTTTGATAAAAGTACAAAGAATAAGCACTGACAAGTCTTTGAGGAACTACTTATTCATTAATAATATTTACTTTGCAATAGCAGATGTTCGAATGTCAGCTTTTCAGTGGTTTAATACAGAATTTACTTTAATGTCCCTACAGCAAGCCCTCAGTATGGCTGTAGACTAGATCTCTGGGTTTAGAACCATACTTATGCAGGAACCCACTTTACTTACTACATGTGGACAACTTGAGAAGGCACCAAACAGTTGGAGAAAGGACTTCAGATGTGGTTTGAATTTAAGCTTTGCTGCTCAAGCACAAGCAGTTTGTTCAGTTTGAAATTTCCAGCCCCAAATGCCATAAGAAGGCTCTGGAAATGTGTTTGCTGGGCAGCACAGGGTTGCAGTGCAGTACCGTAGGCAATTCTTAGAAGGCAGAGTTTGGGCAAATTTATTAAAGCTGGCTGAAAGTGAGTAGAACTAAAACTGAGGTTTTGGCATGGCAAACCAGTACCAGACTTCACCAGAGCTCAGTTAGCTGAGGTCCACTTGACACCGAGAGGTTTTCTGACAGTAAACCAGAAATTTGTGTTGGTTGCTACATTTACAGATTTCTGATTTTGAAGATGGACAAAGGCTACCAAACCAGAAAAAATAAAGAACTCTGTACCTGTGGAGCTTGATTCCTCAGCCACCGCCATGATTCCATAGCTGTGAATGCTTAGACTCAGCTAAACCTTTCAACAGGACTCCTCTAAATCCATATCAAAAGCAACTGGCTAGTCACTCATCCAGAGAAAACCAAAATATGCCACAAGTGCAATTTTCCATCCTACATTTCAGAACACTCTGCTGTACTGTGAACTGCTCAGCAACATTATGCTAAAAAAAGGTGGAGATGGGCACCAAGCCCAGCAGTAGCCAAGATATTGTGTGTTTTTCCTGAAGTACAGGATGCCCTGGGCAGTTGTGCTGTGCAAGAGCTAAAAGCCTAGGGGAAATCTTCCCTGCGTGTGTGAGGCTCTCTGCACTTTTCTTTTTGACTTAATTGAGCAATTTTTGCCAAAAGTGAGGGAGAGCTGCTCATAGTGAGTGATGGTGTTGCCCAGATGAGTGCTGAATACAAAAGAGGCTGTGAGTCCAGGACATTCTCCCCTCTCAAACACAAAATACACTCAGGTGGCTAACAGGAGCTATTTTGCTTCCCTAGCAGTCTTCGACTCCAGGGTTATTCCTCACAGAAGCAAGAACTCCCGCCTGACATTCTTATGTTTTTTTTTTGGGCTGGCTTCTCCCACAAACGGCCCATGACTAGTGGCTGGTTCTCACTCAAGACCTTTGCGTGAAAAAAAAAGATTCTAAGAGGTTCATGCAAACTTACCTTAAATAAGAAATAAGTATTAAACTGTGGCAGTTCTGGCTGATTTTGTTCACTGCGCCTGTAAAGCCTAGAAATAAAGCTTTTTTTTTTCCTGTTCATTATTGGCATGCACTTGGTGAGCTAATTTTTCAGTTCAGCAGGATTAATTGCAGCACTCTAAAGGAAACATCCCACGCAATAGCAACTCAGTGTGTGTGGCATTGTGTGTTCAGTCCATTTCTTCTAAAACATACATAAGCACAGTCATGTTAGCTGTTTTTTGGTTTTTGGAGTTTTTTTGGTTAAAACAAATCCATTTAAGAAATTGGAGTGTTCTATTCCAAGCAAGACAAAGCTCAAAAGAGAATACAGTGAGTATATCACAAAGGTACTGATGAACATTCTTTTTTTTCTTCCAGGAAGTGTATTTGTTCTCTTGGAGACTGAATTTTCACTGAAACAAAATACATAAGTAAGAAAAAAGCTTTGCACTGTGGTTCTTCTGGCACTTACAGAATATTATAGAGTAAAAAAAAAGAATTAAGCATTTTGAGCTGAAGACAATTATAACCTCAGTCAAAAACCAGGAAATAATTAAAGGAAGAGAACAGCAGAGGATGGAGTTTAAGTCACCCCTATTCACTGGCTTGGCAAAAGAATGTATTAAAGGTAGGAAAACTCAATTTTTTGTGAACTAAAATTAAGTATCATAAACCAAAATAATACTTGGCTTCATAGAAAAAGTTATTACAATAGTAATGCTACAGTCTTACACAGTGGTTTTTTATCTTTAGGTGTCAAGGCTGCTTATAGTATATGCATATAAGTACTATTCAATAGTTTAAAAATGCAAAAAGCTGGCTAATAAAAAACTTTTTTTTAAGAGTGCTCCTCATCTTTTTAAACACACCTAGATAAAAATGTGACCCACAAGGCCTAAATTGCCTCTTGCTTGCACAGGCATACAGAAGATTTACTCAAATTAATCCCACAGAGACCTCAAGTGAACCAAAACAATTGAATGGCCTAATCACATTTACAGAAAACGTTAAAAGGATAAGGAATCAAAAAGCTGACCCAAGTATATTGAAATTAATAGAAAGCTCTCCTTTTTATTCCCACCCTAAATAAGAAGGTGAAATACCTACCAAAACATTTGGTGTTGGGAACACACAATATCCATGAACAGAAAGACCTCTACTATTGCACATGTTTAGAAGCTAGGAAGACAGATATGGAAAAGCAATCAAACCCTAGAATTAATAAGGATTCCATACAGAAAAAAAAGATCTTTTGATTGTGGAACTTGCAGTCAGAGAGACTGACCAAGAGATACTGAAGAGTTTAAAGACAGAAACAAGATGGGAAAGATGAGCACATCAAAGCTGCAAGTGCTTTAACCAGAAGAAAACACTTAAAGAGGAATCACAGACATCTAAATACTGAGAAATAAAAGTTCTACTACAAACCTTACATACCTTTGAGGGTGAATCTATAGCAAGAAGGAGTTCCAGGCCACACATTAAGATTCTACAAGTTCCTTCAAGACGTATGTTGTACCATGCAAAGGAAAGCAAAGACTGCAACTAATCCTATTTTGTTCCTTCTTCAGCTGCCACCTTCAGACAAGGGCATATGCACAGAGACATGTGCTCTACTCTTCCAGGTGTCTAGCTATGGCAGCATGCTCTGCCCAGCAACACATTCCAGAAGACCTAGGTGGACTTTAATAACTTAGCTGAGACTAAATTTAGTTAACACTTCCACTGGGGCATTTCCAATTCAGGGATTAACCCTCCAGGGAAAGAAAAACTTTATAATGTCTAACAGGATATCCAAGCACAGGAACAGTTGCTATTTTTCAGACTGTTCCTTATAGCATATTTGTGGGCAGATTAGAAATGCTTCTTAAATTTTACTAAGCAGAAATTACATAGAGGCATAAAAATATTAATTACTGTCTTCTAAACCAAATAGCCTGATGGCAACAGGAATCCCACATCCTCCTCTAACTGGTCAAGCCAAAGGTGTCTCTTATTACTGGTTGCCTGATCCATTTGCTCCAAGTTTTGATGTCAAGTGGACAGTAGGCCCACCCAAAGTTTGCAGAAGTATCTGGCATTTAGATTACAGGCTTACAACATTTACACAAAAGTTGTTGAGGTCCAAAAGCTTGGCCCATAAGCCAAGCAAGTTCTTGGAATTTAATTATACTGGAAAGCTTTTAGTAAGGAAGACTGGAAGACTGGTCATCTTTGTGAAGAGGATGGGTAAATTAACCCTACGAAACAAATGGATTTAATGTAAAGTATGTTTCCTTCATGATTAACTATGCAAACAAGCCTATCATTGACTTAATAGGAGAAGGGCGAGCCTGTAAACTAGAAAACCAATTAAATGTTTCTTGTTAATTGGATCTTCCTTCTCTGGGAACAATATCTCTGATTCTTTTTATTCCTTTTTACAAATGAAGCTGGGGGCTGCATCTTAGCAAATTCTTTAATCATGCAACTAACCACACTATCCATTATGTACAGCACAGTGCATATTTGATCAATAGCACTGGTTTTGTTAATGCTACATGAACTAAATAAGTGGGAAAAAAATCCTTCAAATTTTGTGGGTATTTTCAGTTGCTGAGTCAGAAAACAAAATAAGGTCTAACATCTGCTTTTATTTCTTGTTCAGTAAAACTTGCATCTCCCTTCAGGACTAAGAGCAAGCAAACTGCTGCTAACCATGATAATTACACAGTACTCAGCATGGTGAGTAGAATAACATTGTAATTGTCCAAGGGTTTGAACAATTTGGACTGATTTTGTATAGTGTATAATTTACAGTAAAGATTCAGAATGTGTTTTCTTTGCTTCAAGAACACTTTCATCCTTTAGCTTTGGATTATTATGCATGAAGAAAAGCATCCACAATCAAATTCAATCCAGATGAAGAACATCTGCAAAAATAGAACCATTTATTTTATTGACATTTACATTTACATAATTTTATCAGCATCTGATTTTGCTTGTGACAGTCAAGGTAATAGAAAATAACCAAGACCCCACGGAGTCATTCAGACAAAATAAAAGTATGCAAACACTTGAAATTTTACCGTAAGCAAAGCAAATTAGTGACAGTGACTAAAGCCGGGTGAAAGGGCTCAAGAAAATATTAACAAGCTCTGTGCTTGCATATGGTTTGTTTTCCTTCATGAGGTCATGGCCAGACTCAGTCCTGTGCAGCCACATATTAAGCCCCTCATTCAGCAGAAATCCAAGTGTTTATTTTTACACACTGAAGAGTCACTGTGAAGCAACTGGAACTAATAACAATTGAGAGCAGTTATAAGTCAGGGCCCACATAATTTCTGAGTATTAGATGTGGTGGTGCATAGCAGAGGGAACAATGAATACCACAGCCATCATCATCGCCACTGCGTGTAAGGCAGCAGCAGCGTGACCTAAAAGTGTTCTAGCTTTTCTCAGAAAGAAATGAACAGTTCTTCACTGGGAATGTACAGTATCATCCTTTATGAGACACAGACAAAATTCTCTACAAAAAATAATCAGAAGTCTTAACAATGGCTTGTTTTCTATGGCTTTTAAAGACCCTTTTTTAATATTTTTTTTCTGGAATTGTTTCAGTCAGGGAAGGCAAGGGGGAAATGGAGCTAATGGGAGGTGGGGGGAGAAAATGTTTCTCCATCAGAAACTGTCTTGAACATTTTTGTTCTTGACTTGAAACAGAGATTTTACCTCTCGGAGATTCCACTCCACTCTAATTTTGGTGAAGAAAAAAAAAAAGGAGACACAAAACCTAGTACGATTTCTTTTTCCTTCTGTTAATATTTCATAACTCCTGTCTATAAAATGGGAATAAGAAATACCTGACCCAAAGGACTCCAATGGAAATTATATAAGTACAATTTATGGGCCACTTTCATGAAAGAATTTAAGATAAATATTCCAAATAGTTACAAAGTTATATCATAGTATGGTTTAAGTCTAGCAAAGAATTGAGTACTGTTTCTAAATCACAGGATTGTTGTCAAAATGACCTTTCTAATGCTACTGAGTTCGTTCCTGTTAGAGAACTTAAAGAGGTCATCATGCCAGTTGCCAGGTTTCTATACCCCCTCAGAATAGCAGTAGGTTAAACACTAGATCCAATGTCTGCTTTGCTAAAAACTCGTCAGTAGAGATACACAACAGACAGTTCAAAAATTTCTACATTAAATGCCTTCCAATGTTTCTTCAGTCCTTAAGGTAATATTTTATTTCTACTATGTAAAACTGAAAAAAACACCCCTTTTTTAATTAGCATTTAGTCCAACAGCTAGAGTTACTGTAAGTGAATTTGACTTTACACTTGTATTTTCTATATCTGACCTTCAAGTGTGTCGCACAAAGTCATTCAAAAGTAAGATTCACAATATAATTTTGACAAGTATCCTATCAAAATAGATATCATAGCAGTTTCTGGATATAATGTATCAGTGTTTGTTTATGCTTAGACAGCTTTATCCAGTACAATGGAAAGGGAAGAAGAAAGGGAATTTGTATATAAGGTGGTATCCTGCTTCTCATTGTTAACAAACACTACTCAAATCTAGAAAGCAAGGCTGTGAGCTCTTGAGGCTAGGTGACCTTAGCAGTCCGAAATGCATTTTTCAATTAATTCAATATTCATCCTTACAATGCATTTACACTGTAATATTGCAAGTCAAACCTTCAGACAAATCTCAGTTGCCAACAGCTGGTCTGACAAACTTTAAAGCAGATGCTGCCAAATTAAACAATAAAAAGTAAGAAAAAAGAAGAAAAAAAGGATTCTTGGCTTAAGGAGGTTTTCTCCTCATTATAGTTCTGGGGAAATTATTTCCTTCTTGCACTACTTTCATCACTGCCCACAGCTCTGAAACAAGGTGATGAACCGCTAGGAACAGAAGACAACCATTGGAGTTGCTTTCCAAATTATGCTCAGCTTCCAGGGCATGGATTTCAGTGTTCTCTTCTTGGGGGAAAATTCAAAGCACAGATGCAAAACCAAATGGTCCCAAATTGACTGCTGTTCTCAGCAGCAGTGTTTATCCACCACACATCAGACAGAGGGCTTCCTGAATTACATCAGACCCACAGCATTTACTCAGCAGGCGGCTAAAAGCTCCTTCCTGACAAAGGAGAGCAAGACCAAATGAAAGACAGCAATCAGATCTAGGCACAGAACATTTTGGGAGATGCAGTTCCAAGAAGACATGAGCATGACATCTTTTCTTGTCATAAGCACTAATGGCAAGAATGTCACCATAGGCCACAGTCTCCTCTGCTGTTGCTAAGTGATTAGATTTATCAATAACTTGGTGTATTTACAGTAGAGTTGCATATCCATTGATGGTCCTGTGTCAGGTCCTGGCCTCTGGTGTACTTTTTGCAGACTTCTGCAGCAGTTCAAGTGAAGGAAGAACTCTGCTCTAAACCACTAAAGCACATCACAAGAAAGATTAAGTCCATAAACAAGTTACCAAACAAAACTGCTCACACACATCCTTTCTTCCCTAAAAGGATGAATTTTATTTTACAGAATACACTCTAGCCTGATGCGCCCAGGGCACAGGGCTACCTTTCTATCCCAGGGAACTGATGTATTGCTCTCAAAATGAAGGAATGTACCACATGTGTGGAGGACAGATTGTGGGAGGGAACATCTCTCCTTCCCACTAAATAGAAGCATTTAATCAAGGTGTTTCTGGACACAACAGGAAACCAAATTTTAAGTTGGCCAAGGCTTACCTTAATACAAATAAAATAACTAACATAAAACATTTGCTTCCTTGGCTGCAGAGGCAATTGAGTAGGACTTAGGGAATATGATTTTCAGACATTCGAAATCCTACATTCAATCTTAAATTTTTTTGGGCTTTCATTTGAAGACTGTAATTAATCTCAAATCCATTCCAGAGAAGAGAAAAAGAATCAGAAAAACTGGAAAGTAAATATCCCAAAACTCCTCAGGTTCTGTCCACCTCTGATAGATTTTCTGTCACGAGGATTTGACTTTGTATTTGCCTGGTATTTCCATTCCATTTCTTTAGCAAACCTGAAGTTCCTTTTGCTTGAGAAAATTCTAATCACAAATTTAAGACATTCCACAGTGTTAAAAAAAAATTTAAAAACAAACAACAAAACATACTGAAGTTCAGGAGGTTGGGATCTAGTCCAGAAAACTTGATTGCAAAGCATTTTATTTATGTCAGCTTTGCAGAAAGCAACATTTCAAATTCTGATAGAAGACCTTTATATCTAGGTTCTACATTAAGCAGTCTGTTGTCTGGAAAATTGTGCCAGTGAAAAGAAAACTGTTTTCTTAATTATCTCAACCCATTCTAACCTCCATGGTATTTTTTTTCTTTTTTTAATGAGGCTCAACCTGTGCAGTTCAATGTGGGTTTATTTTCTCAGAAAGGGGACAAAGAAAGACTGGGGTACTTTTATAATGTGATTAAATAATAGAGTTGTGAAGGGTTTTTTTTTTTTTTGAAGAGCTTAAGGATACATGCAACAAAGTATGTCCCAAAAGGCAAAATGCAATTGCTCACAGAGAGATTTCTCCTGATAACTTTTTTTCTGAGGATGTGATTTTTCTGGTAGTGTTAAATAATCCTTTAATGTGGGCGTTCAGTAATGGAAAGTTTAACACTTTGTTAGGCCACTGCAACATTGAAAGACTATATCATATCAGGTACCCAGCTTCTCTAAATCAGTATAACTTTCCTGAAAACGCTCCAACAGGACTTCACTGCTTTACAGTAGTTAAAGGCCTAGATACAAATCTTCCAGAAACAAAACATCCAACTAAAATAACCCTCCTCTCCATTCCTAGAAAAGTCTTGATTCATAGGTACTTGGAATACACAGGAGGAGGTCAATACCTTTTTGCCTTCCTCAGTCATGAAAACCCTTTATTTTTCACTCAGTTTATTTTCAGTGAACATGCTTGAGGCAATTAACTTTGAAACCCATTTGGTGAAAAACCTTATCCTCCATCATCTTTCTCCTGCAGTTAGTTTTTTCCTGTTTCATGCAACATCAGTAGGAGGCACACCATGCCAGTCCCACCTGTCCACCTCTCTAAACACACAACTTCTGAGGTTCAGTTATGTATTTCAGAAGGGAATTTGAAGGAAACAGCGACAGTAGTTTCTGTAATGGCAGAAAAAAGGCATGAAACAGAAAGAAAGCAGTTCTGATTTTTTTTTCAGGAAGCTACAAACGGTCTGTTAAACAAGTGCCTGGCTGAAGTCACAGAGTGCTAATCATTGATCCCTAACAGAGACAAAGCTCACCAGCTATGTTAAAACCTATTTTTTATGTCTCTCCAGACACCACAAATGAGCTATTAGAAATAGCACATCTCTCCATAGCAAGAATAAAGAGTACCACAGGTTGCTCCTCAGCATCTGATTTTATCCTCCTGGAAGCATCTGGTGCAGATCTGAAAGCTCCCATCTCAGTTTGGGATGTTCTTTGTTTCAAGAATCTGTTGTATGTTGTATTATTCACTGGTGTGTTTTGTAATGCCAGGCACAATGCAATGAGGGTATTTCAAATTCACATGGAAGAAACAGAAGCTAACTTTGACTTTAAAGCCATTGTTTTATTACTGGAAAGTTGTGTTTTGAAGTGATTACTCAAACATGAATCAAAGATTGGATCTAATGAACATAAATCTGCAAGGTGGTACAGCAAAATGAGGATTCTGATTTTTATATATTGCTTGTTGTACTTGCTCCTCTGACTCCAGATTCAAGCGCCTAGTATGCCTTAGAACCATGATTCTTAAATTTAAAATAAATGTTAAACAAACAAACAAACAAATAAATAAATAATTATACATATATATATAAATTAATCTTTGTTACTTTTGAACCATGCATGACTGGTTGCACACAGTGCAGGCAGCAGAAGCTCCGTGAAAGGCTCTGCAGACCAGTCTTAAGGGCAAATGGCAGACTGAACCAGACAAATCAATTTTTTGACAGAAGTAACACATATGAAAGAGCAACCAAGAACTTCAGCCACAGGCCACCAAAAGCATTGAAGCCTTTTTTGCTTTATAAATTAATGTGGATTATGAAGAATATAAGGCTTTCATCAATCCACAAATAAACCAGAAAGGAGTTTGTGCGGTTTTAGGTAATATAAAATTATTAATTTACCTGTTCATTCTCATTGTGAATTATGAAAGTTAGAGCCCCTCATAGCAACATTTTCAGTGTTGAACATTTTTATATATTTCAATGACTTTTAAGAAGTCTTTCCATTACAGCTGTCCCCCCTCCTTAAGGCATATATATATATATATGTACTTGGCTTACTGGAAGGGAGACTTGTGTGGAGAAGTTTGTATGCAATCCAACATTTCAGCATTTTCATATTTTGCTGGAGATATAGCTCAGCTCAAATGCATTTCCAGTGAGACTGGTATAGTTGAAAGCAGGGAGATTTTTTGAGCCTAACTGCTATAACACAGCACAATTGTCCCCATCTGTTTAAATCTACAGTTTCACTCAATGAGGAGCAGAGAGGCTGGAGCATGCACACACAATGGTCACAATATGCGCAGTAAGGAACTTTATATGGGAGGCCCTTGTCACAATGTGTGTGAGATACTTTATGTACCAGATAATCTCAGGAAAATATGTGGGGAGACAGCAGGGAACACCATCAGTGGAAAAAGAAGAAAAAGAGACAGTGTTGCACCTAATTGTGAAAATATTTGATTTGCCTATAATAGTAGCCTTGACTTTTCATTTCGATTTCATTTATTAAATTTCTTTGTACAACTGCTCTTAGAACCATACAAGAGTCTAAGTACCTAAAGTTAAAACTTTATGTATAAAAACTACTGGTTCTACTTTTAATGCTCTGACCATTTAAATAACTTTGACACTCATCCTTCAAGAACTCTTTTCTACCAGAAAAATCTGTCAATCTGTAATTAAAGAGTAATGTGGGAGATCCTATGGCAATTGGCTTGTACTATTTCCAGCATTAAATTATTTTCTTTAACCTGACTTCAGTTTTTTTATGATCAAAAATACCCATCATAGCAGGAAAAATCTTTTTTCAGAGCTTAAATATTTCTAATAATATACAGGCAAATACCAAAGTTACAGAGTAGTAGACAGGTCATCTTCCATACGCTCAGTTCTGTTGTATTAATTATGCAGAGATCAGTGGTGTCCTTGGTATGCATCAGAAATGTGGATAAATGCCACTGACAGTACTAATGCATCTAGATTTATACATGCAGCCCAAAATACAAATAGACAGAATTTTTTTTTTTGAGGTTGTTCAACTTTAATTTATCAAAACAGACATTTTCACTCCCTCTAATCATCCATTCTCACTGATGTTTCTCAGGCAGGTAATTTATGCTATTATTCACATGCTTAAAACTTCGAGCAGCTCAGTAAGCATCCATTCCTTCAGTGATAAATTGTGCTAAGAAAAAAAGCACAGTAACATCAAAACCAATTCCCAATACAGTGATATTCCATCAGAAAGAAATTGCTTCATTTTTTCCTTAGAAAATAATCAAGAGAAAACAAAGAAAGTGAACATCCAAAAGAATGTAAAATGTAAAGTTGACACAGGTCTAACATATGTTGGTTAAAAAATTATGATGCAAATCTAAACTGGAAGAGACATCTTCACTGCAAGAAATTCACAAATAAACAGTGATTGCTCCCTAAAGACTTCAGACAGGTAGAACACAAAGGTAGCATGTGTAGAACACATTTAAAGAAGGATACATATGATAAAGAGGGAAAGAGAAATAAATTGTATGGCAAATGAAGCAGATCATCTTTGTCCAACATTTAAAGCATCACATCCTGTGAAATTTCAGCTAATAGCCATGAATTCTAGAAAATTAGTTTCATATAGGATGGAAAAAGCATTTGCTGACCTTTGCAGAAATTCAAATCACAGAATGATCACATATATATATTAAAAGGAAACTTAATCTATGAAACAGAGCTGCAACAAACAGCCTTTAGGAGGAAAATTATAGTTGCACTCCTGAATTCTCCCAAGCCAGTCTTCAGCACTCTAAATCATTATGCCAGAAAAGAAACACACGCTGGGGATCCCACTATCCTCCATCAGGACACATCCTCCCACCTTAAGTGTGTGAGAATATTCCTGCTTACTGCTGGACACATATGGAATCCCCAGAAGGACTAAGGTGAATTTTATAGATAGCAGCTGAGCTGAAATAGTTTAGAGGTGGCAAAAAGCATTTCCTATTTAGTAAAGATAAATATATGAAACCTAAATACCAGGACCACATCAAACAGAGACATCAAATATATTCTTGGTTGTTTCTGTGCCTTGGGCATCCAAGGACCCCAAAGGCTTCCGAGTAGTGGACAAGAAGTGCAGAATCTGTGGAACAGAAGAAACTAGAGAGAAACTTCTGTACCTCCCTTTGTGGATGGCTTCAAGTTGCCAGCAATGAATATGCCTTCAAAATTAACATGTCATTAAATTCCCTGGAGAATAGGAAATGCTAAAATATGCCACACCAGAAGCAGAAAATACAAATTAATTTTTTAATTTTCATTTGAAGGACCACATCCCACCTTAAGCAGTAATGTTACTTCTGATTTTTTAAGCCAAATTAGACCCTGTTTTGAATATTCAAGTATTACTGTCTCTACTTTTAACTTGTGGTTATACATGAGCTTATACATTTTCTGGAAGATTTTTCTTGACATGATAATCAAGTTATATAATGCCTTATGGACCATAGCACACAAAAAATGCTGTTTTAAACAAAGAGGGACTGTAAAGATTCTGACAAATTTTGTGTGTGATTTCTAAGGATGAAAATGCTCAGCTCTTTTTCTTACTGACAGCTTTTAAAAACATCTATATGGCTGGAACAAGTTTGGAATTATGTAAGCAGCAACAGCAAGACTAAAGCACACCTCACACAGAGGAAATGCATTATTTTAATTTTCAGAAAAATAAGGACAGTCAATACACCATATCTATAAGATGTAGTATATTATTTATCTACTTATCCTGTCATTATTTTCAATTGAACTGTAAAGCTATGCATGTTTATCTTCTGCCTCCTCAGTCCTTAAGACTTTGAGGTTGCTACTGCTGCTGTCACTTGAAATGCTATCAGAGATTTAGGATCTCAGTCACTCATTGGAGCAAGAGTTTTGGAAGTTTCCAACCCACTTACTAGGCAGGGACGCTCTAATCAAATGGGGCTGAAGATAACAAGTGGATGGGGAACTGGAAATTCTTTCCACCCCCAGAGAACTTTACATTCCCCACCTCTTTCCTATGTAGCAATTCTCCATGCTAGTGTTGAGCCAAATTCAAGGAAGAGGAATGATGCTATTTTTACATAGAACTATGCATCCTTGTAAGTTTCAGCTTCACATTTCTCTGAAGAAAGAATGGCCCATGTGACTTAATTCTACAGGCAGCTGAGAGAAAAATCTTTTCTGTCATGCTTCATTGTGAATGACAATGCTGATAATATGTCTGTAAGATGTAATTTTTTCATGTCAATAGAAATTCGATATTCATAATCTAAGCAATAATTATCCTTTGTAAATGCCCTTGTTTTTGGCTGCCACTCTTATTATGGCTGTTTAAATTCACCATCTCCAGCCTGTAGAGAAAAGAAATGGAGCTATTTATTCCCATGAAGAGATGAGAAAAGAGATTTTTGTTTTATGGAAAAAATGTAAAAAGCTGGAGAGGTTAATACAATTAGCCTAGTGCTTGAGGTCCTTCCTACCTTCAAATTTATTTCTAGTGTTCTGAAAAAAAACCAAAAATATATTTGCTTCAAACAGGGGGAGGTTCTATCTCTTTCATATATCATTTCATTTATCTGTTATACTTTTATCTGCTTAATTGTGCAGGGTGGACTGTATGACTTCCTCTTTGAATAGATTCTTCACTGAAAATAGTTTACCTGGCTGGAGAAAGGCAATTGACTTTGATTTATACACTCTAACTAAAAGGCATGGCATCACAATGTGTATATGTGTATAAGAAGTGATTGGTACAGAATATGGGGTAGGGTGTTAGAGGGGATTTACTTTCAGCTGCTATTGAACAGGTGACCTAAAGCCTGAGAACTCTAACTTGATATTTTTAGCATGATACATGTGTGTAGCTTTGCCTTGTGTTCTTACATTGTTACACTTAAGGCTGAAGGGAAAACATACTCTGAGAATTCTTTATCCAGCTCCTAAGATCTATCTGCAGCTACACATTATTTGCGAGCAAGTCTAACTCCTGCTTTTCTATTTTATTCATTACCAAGAGTGATTGGAAAGCAGATTTTCGCTCCTACTCAGCATACCTGTGCAAATTAAAAGCCATTTCAATCCAGCACACATGATAGGCAAGTGGGCAAGCAATGGCTTTCAGCTGACCTGCAGCAGGAGATCCCACAGTCAGACAGGTCATCCTTGCCTCTGTCTCTCCCCAGCAGGGAGCTTCCTGGGTGCTGTCACAACAGGTTTGGCAAACCTTCTGGCCCTCTGTTGTTTTTCCTTTGTTAGAAAAGCAAAAGTTCTAAAAGAAGCACAAAATTTATACAGTTTACACAGAGAGGGGAAAAAAAATCTGGTCTTTCATCCATCATAGAGATTGCTGTGGTGAGGTTTACTGGGAAATAAAAAGATGTAGAAGGCAAGATATCCCAATCATTCACCCCCCTGAGATTAACTACAAGTACATGCCCAGCTGCTTCTCTGACAAAAATCCTTCCTCTTTTCCTCTTAGAGTATCCCACTTGGCAGATGAGGTGAAAACTTACCAGAAATATGACAAAAAGTAAGCAGGGTGACTCTCATAATTCCCTGATAGGCCACACTGGTAGGTCCTCGCAAAATGGTAGCTACCTCTTCTCAGAGTAACCTACTTTTGCTTAAATGGCTCCCTTTCCATAGCAGAGTTAGCCATCTATAAGTATGAAACAAGTGCAATAATTAGTAAAAGCGTGCTGTCAAAATGCATTGCACTCAATCCACAAATAGGAAGTTTACATTTAGTAGCTTTAGCTGAAAGCACAAGAACTTTGTTACTAAAACATGGTGCTCCTAAGGGCTTCTCCACACTCTAGCTTGGTAGGATAAACGGGAAGTGGAGATGTCAGAAAAAATTAAAACCCCTGCAGACTGCTTTCTTCCTCCTGGAAGTGACATCATATGCAGACTTGGGATCAACCTTCAAATTTTACTTCTCCTGTGCAAAGTGATTTCCTTTGATCACAATGAAGATACCAGAATCTGTCCCCAAAACCTTACTTTCTTGACTCTTCCTCTGAGGTGAGCCATCTTCCAGCAAGCACATATCTGGTCACTAATCGGTCCCTCTGGGGGGCTTGAAAGCTGCGAGAAAGGCCATTATGTGACAGATTCCCCCACCACTACAGTTCCTCTGCCTCTCCTGATTCTGACCTCCTCCCAGTGCTCCTACTACTTTTGATCCTTTTTTCTGTATGTAGTCACTTGTTGTTCATTGCTATAACTACATTTTGGTCTCCTGAGGGAATATATCTGGACAGCATGCTGCTGTGTGCTGTGTCTCATCCCACCTGGCACCACTCAGGAAAATTCATCTGAATTATCCTTTCAAGTGGATTAGTTGAAGCACATTAAAAGCCTAGCATAAATGCAACCTAAATTTGTTTTAGTTTAATATGTTGCAGAAACAAATTAAGCAAAATTAAATTAGTCCATGTTTTTGTTAGGTTGGTTTTTTTTAAATACATGGTTTCACAGGGCTGTAATATGGTTTACCTAAGGTACCTTCAGTATACATTTTGTTAGTCTGCACAGGAAAACTCTTATGATCCAGGAATTAATACCCAAGACCATTTTTCTATACATGCAACTTCAGGATTAGGGCAGTTTGCTTGATAGGAAAAAAAAAAATCAAAGCACACAAAGTACTGCTTTGAATTTTCCATTCAAATATGGCTTCCTGGACCCTCAGTATCACCGTATGGGGACTGAATTCCCAAATTCTTCAGGCCTGTCTCTGACCTCCACTTTCTAAGACACTCTTCTCATGGAAAAATATGCACACCAAAAACAATAATCTTCAGAAAGGAGAGGAGAAAGGTGGCATAAACTAAAGGAATGGAATGTAGCCAGAAAGCAAACACAGGTAAAAGAAATGCACTGTCACTTCAGTGGGAAGCAAAATCAGGAGGATTCTCCCTGTGTTATTTCAGTTAGACTGAACTAACCAGAGCGCACACTACCTCTGGTGGTGAAGGAAGTGGTGAAGGTAGAGAGAGAATAAAGGCAAAAGGTAAGTTATCTTCATACTTACTTTTAAAGTTAACAAATGTACTCATCTATGGAAAACATGGGGTGGCCTGTGGAGAGCTCCAAGAAGCAGCAGGCAGGGAGCCAGTCTTGAGACATTCTTACCAAAAAAAAAAATTAAAAAAAAAAAAAAAAAAAAAAAAAAAAAAAAAAAAAAAAAAAAAAAAAAAAAAAACAAAAAAAAAAAAAGGCCGGGAAAAGAAAGACCTCAGCTGAGACCAGAATCCTAATGCACTCCAGGGCAAAAATGTCAATCTGGAAATTTATTACAGACAAGAACAAGTCCCCAATGATGAAAAGGACTCAGGTGCAAAACATCTTTTCCAGTGACAAAGTCATCAAAAGCCAGAAGCATCCATTCTTGTGATCCCGGTGGTTTTTGGAGGGAAGGTGCTGCAGGGGGAGCTGTGCACCCATCATTTCGGCGCAGCAGCTGGTGAAGGTAATCTGCTCCTCCAAACGACCGTGACATCTCAAGAGGAATGCTCCTCTAGCAGCAGCAATGCACAGACACCATAGGGCTGAGTGGAACCACATTGTTGGTTACATTTCTGGCTGCATTTATTCTGTTGGTTTTCCAGCAGCTCCCTGAGTGCTGCGTTGAAAGTGTGTTCCCAGATAACACAGTTTTGTCTCATCTGCACATTGTGTTTAATTTGAACTGATGCAGTATTTCCATTCTCATTTACCATAGAAAACCTCTCCTTCTTCCAAGATGAAGAGCCAAGCACTGAAAAAACACACATGATTTAAAAACTCATTAACTGATGACTACACTTTCTTCTGAATTGCAACAAAAGGCCTCTTCCTGCATAAAGAATGCCCAAATGAGTAACTGTTTAATTTACCATGACTATCAAGAAAACAAAATGTCTATAAAATATCTTATGGCCAGTCACGTCAAAAGAAATTTAAATGCAGAGAATTCATATGGCCAATATACAACTAGTAAATAATAACGCTTGTATTTGGAGACTGAAAAAGTTTTACAGTGACCTGTGAGACTGTAGAACATGCAGTGTGTCTGCTAGGTTTGTCAATCTAAATTTATGCTTCACTTAAACAAAAAAAGGGGAGCAAAAAAGCCAACTTTAAAAATACAGTATGTATTCCATTTAATGGATTACTATGCAGACTGGATGTATTTGATTCAGTACATTCTGATACAGATATACTTTTCCTGCAGTATGCAAGGAATGTAAGGTAGAATCTAAGCTATTGGAGGAATAGGAATGAACAGGAGGTGGAAACAATTGTTATGGTCATTGCAATCTAAGCTCACTGTGATTTATGACTTGGATATAGTCACCTAAAGAAAAGACTGAGTTGTTAACAGTGGAGGGTACTTCAAGTGATCAGTTATACAGACACAAACTTAACACAAAAATGCTTGGATACGGCACTGATGAAAACTAATATAAAAACCTGGCTGCAGCAACATCCATCAGAGTGAGGAGTCTTGACAAGACCTCTGAAATCCCCTGCTTCAGCAGAGAAAAATTCTTGCTCTTTTCTGGGCTGTGCTAAAGAATAAAACCAAGAGTTTGGCCACATATTTTCAGCCAAATTTTGCTAGACAAGAAAGCTAATAATTTAGGCATTTTGTGACAATCTGCTTTGAGTCAGGCCTGATAGAAGGCTGAAAGGAATCTTGTGATTATACCAGGAAAAACACATAAGTAAATACTCTAGAAACATTATTAATGGAGTAGAAGAGGCATTACAGCTGGACAGTCTTTGAAAGCTTATTTGTCAAGGTTTCTGTCTTGCCCAGTTGTTTTTTAATGACACTTGGCAAAACTGTTTTGACCAGGGATCACAGAAGACTAATTTACTGACCATTTTTCCTCCTTTTTTTCTCAAAAGCAATTTTCCATATTAGTTTAGTCCCAGTACTGTTAAAATCATTCATTCAGAGAATCAACAATGGGGAACATGTAAAGAAACTATTTATTAAACATATAGATATAAATCAACATGAGCAGATCAAGCAGCTTTAAGAAGGAATTAGCAGTGCAAACATATGACATTCACATTTAAATGAGAACATGGAGGCAACTTAATACGCTTTACATGTGTGTGGTGAAGGGAATGTACAGGGACAAAGAAACAAAAATATTCCCTCACATCCATCAAACAGTACCTTCTAGAAACTAATGATTAAAAATTTCTGAGGGCCTCTCAGTCTCAAATTTGGTTGCCTTGTGAAACTGTCACCTCCTTGGCTTGTACACATTTGGGCATATCAGTCCTTGTGGTATGGACCTGCAAAAACCAAAACTTATTTCAAAGACAGATGGAGAAACTACTTTGATTTCTTAACTATTAGCCTTGAAACACCATCTTTATCATGCCTGGGGTTTGGGGAAGAAGAATATACGCCACAGCCCAAAAGCAAGATTCAGATTTTGCATGTTCTTATTAACTGAGAGCAGCAAGAACACAAGTTGGTGCTCTATGTTGTTTCTTTGAGAGAAAGATAATTCTTTTGTAAAAGATTTCCAATAGTTTGCAGCAATAGAGCATTAAAGTAGCGCGTGTAGCATATATGCAGTAGGAATTGATCAATGCTGCTCTGATGAGCAGCAAAGGGTCAAATCCTTACATGACTCCACCAGAAACTGCCTGGAAAATCAGCGGAACAAGAAAGTATTGGCTTATCATATAAGACTACTTCCTACTTCGTTCCCACTTCCCAGGTATTTCAAGAGGCACAGAAAAATATCTGTAAGAGAAGAAAAAGGTTTTAGTTAGCCTAAGTCTTGACACTTTTCTTTTGGTTTTACAAGCACAGCATGCATTTCTACCAAGAATCCTAAATATTTACAGGACAAGCTTTTGGTGCAACAGTCAAGAAGAAATAAGGTTGTCCTATTTGAAGTTCAGAGAGAAATAATGTACAAGTTTCTATGTCATCTTTAAATGTCTCCTGTCTACACCCACACATGCTTATCACCAGGGTTCTTTGGGCCGGATGACCACTTTTTACATGTTGATTACACATTAAGGTAGCCAGCCAAGGAGAACAAATTTTCCCAATCAGAGCCAACAAAGTTGAAGAAGGGTCTGGGCACAAATTGTATGAGGAATCTGGAGGTGTTTAGCCTGGAGAAAAGGAGGCTCAGAAAAGGAGGCTGTCGCTCTCTACAACTGCCTGAAAGGAGTGTAGACCCATGTGGGGGTTGGTCTCTTCTGCCAGGCAAGCAATGACAGGACAAGGAGAAATGTCCTTAAGTTGTGCCAGGGGAAGTTTAGATTAATTGTTAGGAAAAAATTCTTCACTAAAAGTGTAGTCAGGCACTGGAATGGGCTCTCTGAGAAGTTATGGAGTTACCATCCCTGGAAGTGTTCAAAAGGCATAGGGATGTAGCACATGGGGATATGATTAAGTGTTAAAGAGGCAGTGCTGGGTTAAGGGCTGGAATCAATGATCTTAGAGGTCTTTCCCAGCCTTGATTATTCTATGACTCTATGATTAATCCTGCTCTTCCACTGAGAATTTGGGCAGTGGTTGTGGTAGAGAAGGGGTACAGATAACAATTAAGCTAAACAAAGAGAATTTCTTCAGTTTCTTATCCATTTTTATACAGTGCTCCACTGTTGCTAGATACATGTTGACCAAGCAGCTGCCCATTACTTTTCTGAACCTAGCTCTTACTACACCAACCATAGGCTTAAAAGCTGAACATACTCCTGCTCTCCCTCAGGCCACAACAATTCACCCATCTGTAGTAGGAACTGGCTTCAGTTGTCTCAAAAAACACACACGCTGCTAATGAAAGCTTCCACTCTTCTGCCAGACCTCCTCACACCTGCAGTTGTGGCATCTGATCTTGTCATTTTAAGGCTTTCCAAAGCTAAAGACACCTTTTGGAAGTGACAAAAGCCCAACCAACCAAGGAAACACATGCAAACAACCGTGCCATCCTGCTGACCAAGCCCTCCTTGTTGAAAGTCAACTACTGCTGCTGTATGAGGGGAAACGGAGGAAGGTAACAGATACATCCTCTCTTGTTCCTCTTGTGAGTGACAAATCAGGAAATGAGGCTCAGAGCCTCATGGCTATTTTACCACTGCCAAAGTATCTTACAGAGACACTCTGCTCTTTTAGTGGTATCCTGTGACGGTGGTCACAAGGGTTCTTGATTGGGGGAAGAGACGAGAATGTTGACTCTATGTTCAGAAGGCTTGATTTATTATTTCATGATATATACATATATTATAACTATACTAAAAAGAAAAAGAAGTAGGGATTTCCAGAAGCTAGCTACACTAAGAATAGACTAGAAAGAAATTATAACAAAGGAGCTGGCTCTGACAGAGAGCGAGAGCCAGCTCTGCTGTGACTGGTCACTGAACTAAAACATCTACACTAGACCAATCACGGGTCTACCTGTTGCATTCCACAGCAGCAAACAATCACTGTTTACATCTAGCTGCTGAAACTTCTCAGCTTCAGCAGGAAAAATCCTAAAAAAGATTTTTCATAAAAGAAATGTCTGCGACAGTATCCCATTCCTTGCCATATTGCCGTTTACTGTGGCTCGGCGGGTGCTCTGCAGGTGCTGTTGCTTGACATCAGGAAGAAAATATCCTCCTCCCTTCTGTGTTCCAGATGGAGAAAATGTAGCCTATGAGACACAATAGGAGATTCTGCATGACCACTGAGGAAACTGGGAATGTATAATGGTACACCAGTTAATACTTGGGGAGAGAGAAGGAGCAATAGAGCGCTGAAAAACAACAACAAAAAAGAGTCCATGCATCTGATACATGTCTGATAAATGATTGCCTTCCCAAAAGACATGTGGGAACAACGCCTTAACTGAGTGTGTAACGGCCCTTCTCTGAGACAGGGCCAATCTGTCTGACAGATGACAGTCAGCCCAGAAAGGCAGGAGCATTCTCCTTGGGCCGTGGAGCAATAAAGTCTCTGCGCTAGAGTTACTGCTGCTATTAAGAGGTGCAGGGCATTAATTATATTCACAGGAGAAACAGAAGTAAGGCTGTGGCATAGCAGTATAATAGTATTGAGACTGTCATTTCCCAGTCCAAACTCCTCTAATTAAGTCCCAGCTGAGGTCTTCTGTTCAGGTCTATGGTCTTGATTTCAAAGGGAGAGAGGCAAATAAATAAATAAATAAATAAGAACAGTTGAGTTTCTTTCCAAGTAAGGACGGCCAGATATTTGGAGGCATTTGTGGGTATCTTTATTTCAAGAGGCTGGTAGGTTGTTTTTACCTTGTAATTGTCTGCTGTCCTATTTTGAAATTAATTGACTGCATTCACTCCATAGAACCTAACTCACCTTGAAGTCCACCAGGACTTGATAGATCTTAGGCTTACTTTTTGTATTATAACTCAAGATCTGCCAAAAAGTGAGAGCATAGGAAAAATCCCACCATTACCTTCTCTACATCTCCATGTACTAAGGATATCTAATATTCAACACAGGGCTATTATGATCCACTCCTGGCACCAGAACATAGCATCAAGGCACCTTGTATTACTATTTTGTTTTCAGTTGCCAGAGTGGTATATGTAAATTTGGTGACTAATTCTGCACATCTTGTGCTGTTTTCCTTTCCTTCTTTCTTTTTTTTTTTAATGGTGAAATTGATCTACACATTCCTGCTTCTTGATACTTTTAATGTAACTTAATTGTCTGTTAAAAAAAAAAGAAAAAAATAAGCTCCAATGGCAAATTTGTGAATTTTTTTTTTCAATCTACATACTCAATGACATATTAGCATTAAAACTGCTTCTGTTCACAAGGACAATGTTACAAATCCAATTTTCCTTATTCTTCCCGTTGCTAATAGACTAGTTGGAAATAAAAAGAAAAGAAAAAAAATTAGAAAGGTGAGTGTAAGTGAAAAGAAAGAAATCACAAATTTTTGAGAGAAAGCACTCTCAAATTGCTAATATTTCCATTTTACTTCTAGTTTTTTGAATAGAGTCCATTCATGAGTTTACCTTGCTGTTTGCTTCCTTTTAAAATTTAAACTATTTTTCGTATAGGTTTATATATTTAATTCTCTCGGGGTTGCTGAAGAAATCATTAGTCAATGGTTTATACAACTGTAATTCCATTTTCCCAGGTTATTAAAAACTAATAGCATGCCATTTAATTAGACTAGATGATGAGAATCCACTTAAAAGTTAGAAATAGACTTACAAACTGCCTATCTTCTTCCTTACTGCCAAGCAAGACTTTATAATAAATCATTATTCCTTTTAAATGAATTTAGTAATTACAAAGGACTTCATTCTTCATTATATTCACCACAGCTATACGTATTTCCATAAGTTATCTCATTTATTTGTACCAAGAGTACTATTAAATATAGAATTAATTTATCAGAGCAGGGTACAGGAAGAAGCCCTTGGAGGATATTGTTGGTAATGGTCTGAAACAAAGCTTTCTGCTTATCCAAAGAATGAGTCTCTGCAGGAACCCTCAATATTAACTCTCACACCACAGCATGGCAATGCTGTAGAGTACTGAGGAAGGGGACCAAGCACAAGGCATAAGAGTGACTCCTTGGCCACACCATTTCCAAGTGCAGCTCCTGTGCTGAGCCTTGAACTGAGATGACAATTACTGTAACCGGGAGCATAGACCTCTTTCCCTAAGGAAATGAACCAAGACCTCCAATTTATTTCACATAGCCTGTTTAAGAATCATTGGATAATAATGGCCTTCAGTCACTGCCAACCCATGGTGAATTTAAAATAGTGACTTGGAGGGGAAATGCTCTATGTCATAACTCCCTAGGCACATGATCCCCTCTATCATGCCATTTATTAGGCAGCTTGGCCCTGGCACCACGTTTATTTATAACATAATATTTCATGCTATATAGTCTGAGGTTAATAAAGTCTCATTAACAGCTCTTTTATGGACTACCCCTTTATGGGCAGTCCCCATAAAGCTCTCCAAGATTTGATTTTACAATAATGGCAAAGAACCTCACTATTTATTTTCCCCCATCCAATTTTAAAGACCCTACAGCAACACAGAAATGGGGGAAAGAAAGGGGAAAAAAAACATAACAGGAACATAGTTATCTGTGGTGCAGTGAGAAGAAGGCAAAGAAAAATGTGGTTATCTAATAGACAAATATGTTTTCCTTATGTGCTAGACTATACAGTCTGTTGGTAAGTACAAAAACAAAAAGAAAACCTCATTAAGAAAAAAACTGGATAAGGATGACAGTGATTTTTAATCACCTCTGTTGCAAATTCTCATTGGCTTGTCTTGAATAGACTCTTGAGAGAAGGAATGTAGGAATTGGCTGGAATTTCACCTCATACCCTGCAGCCTGCTGTCTTCTAGAGTCCTTTGAACTTCTGAAAGCTGAACAGCCTTTCTCTTGGAGTCTTCTTAGATACAGTCACAAGAGCCTCTGTGTCTTGGTGGTTTCTTATTTGAATTCTGAATATCACTAAAAATTGTTGATGTTTTCTAAAAGAATAATATTTCCAAGGCATTGGGGATTGGGTGTTTTTCTTTTGTAGAATATGAGTTGCTTACAATTCTTCAGTATTTGGATTTAGTAGATGCTCATAACTTCTCTCTTAACCTGTTCAGTGTCAGAACAGCTCTGGAACATCCAGAAAAGAAAATAAACTAATAATAAATTTATTTAAACTAATAATAAACTAATATATCAGCTGAAGAGACTTCTTAAAATGTGTATTTAAAAGAATCACATTGGACCTTTTAAAGATAATAAGACAGTCACAGCTGAAGGAATGTGCCTGAAGGTCTTGACAGGAATAAGATGCATTTACCTTTCATGTAGAGAAAGGAGAAGAGCAGCACACTCAGCAGTCCCCTGTGAGACAGGACAAACTTTGCCTTGGTGCATACGTCATTCTGAAATAAATACACAATGTCTCTTCACCAAAGAAATCACAGTCCAGATAAAGTAGCACAAAGAAGTGGAAGACAAGAGAAGCACTAAGAGAGAAAATTATTTGTCCAAGATCAATGTGAAATCTTCTGGCTTCTCTTCTACACCAAACCTAGAGGAGAAGGGGTCAGGATATTTTTCCATATGGCCATTCCTTCCTGCTTCTCCCCTACCCCAAAAATTAGGGTTTAGGTGAACATGGAATTTAAGTGTTTTGGGACAAAACATGTAGATATTACACTGTTTGAAGAAAAGCAACATATATCAGTCAATGCTTTCTGTAATTCTAAAGTGGGATTAAAGAATTATAAAATGCTTATTCCCCCTCAATTTTATGCTTATGTATGTCCAAACACAATTAATGCTTTATTTCCTAAAAAATTGAAAGTTTTCACTGAAAAGTGAGTTTTGAGTGGAAAAAAATACATATCACTTCAGAGAGAAGGGAGATGGACTTGACAAAGAAAACAGTCACACATGAGGAAAAATGGAGGGATGTTAGAGCCTGTGAACACTATATATTCTGATGTAAAGCCTATATTCGAGATTTCTGCCATATTCAGTTATTTACAAAGTCAGAACTTGCAAACAGTGACAGAGTTCATAGCATTATAAATACTAAAAGAGAAAGATTAATTGCTTCTTAAACAATATCAATTATTCAATGAATATTTAACATATGCATAATTTTGTTATGGGAGATCAATGGTATCACACAGTGAAATTCAAACATTTGCTTAAAGGCACAATAAAAAGAGATGGGATTATTTATATGTGAAACTGTAAATTCATATCTGCTGTAGTGTCTCATCCTGATTGTTTTAAGTTTGTAAATTTTATATGAATAAAAAAGACCACTGTATACTGACGCTGATCTCTATTATACGAATTATAGGAACTGAAATCAAGATGAGACGATTCTTCCAGCCAGCATAGCATCTTCATGACAGTTTACTGCACTCCCACCTACATTCCTTCTATCAAGTGTCTAATTTGCCAAATCCCAGTTTATGCTAACTGAGAGCTTCAGTCTTCATGTTTTTTGTGGATGGGTGTTTTGTCCTTTTTTTCTTTTTTGGGGGGATTTTTTAAAGCCCTATTTAAAATCATATAGATGGGAAGTGCCTTTCGTTTTTGTCCTGGGTATGAACCAGGCACATGGAACTATTTCACTTTTAGAAAGAATACTTGCAAAGGTTTGACTAAAGATAGTGAGTGATTTTCTATGTGCTTCCTTTTTTGGATGTTCTTCCCCCTTTCTTCATGGCTACCAGTCTTCTAATAACTGTTTTGAAGCAGATGTTACATGGGAACTGTCCATCTCCTTGTGCAATAGGATGTTGTAGAACCCAACTGCAGTCAGACAAATTTCAGTTCTAGATGACTGAAGGCAGAGGCTCAAATTATGAGGCATGAGATTGATATAGGAGGGTTTCCCAGGCCTGGGAAACACAGATATTTAAAACAGATATGCTTAGCAGCATTGCTTTAAAGAGTACCAAAGGTAGGTCTATATCTTAGAGCTGCATTTCCATAATGCAGTGTCTATGTTATAGCACTCAGGAGCCTATACTTAATTTGGCATTCAGCTCTGCCTGTGACTGCATCTAAGTATTGATCTATCAATCTGTAGTAGTTAACATCGCACGCAAACAAAATTTCATTTATCTTCACACACCTGTCATCCATTATTCAGAACCAGCATGTCCAAAAATCAAATGTTAATCATGTTTTTAAAGATGATTTTGTAGTAACAAGTTATTTTCATCTTGGGTTTTTATTCATGAGAGGACTTAGACCTACTGAGCAGCTCAACCATAAACTGTTAACACAGAGACTAACACAGCATGAGAGAGAAAAACAACCTTACCCACTTACGCACAAACAAACTCAGCACACAAACAGGCAGCCTTTGTTTGCCAAGTCTATTGCATTTAAATGTCTGCAAAAAAACAGAAATAGGAAAACAAGAGTGGTGGCTTTTGCATGCTCTCAATTCCAATCACTGAGAAGGAAAAGACTGTGGGTAGGTAGAGGTAAAAGAGAAAGGAAGGGGTAAAACAAAAAGAATTCCAAAACAGAGCACCAAACAGGACCACTAGAAACTCATAGGTGAGAGAAACCAAGAAACCTTCAAGAAAAAGGAAAGAAATACATGCAAAAGATTACAAGAATGGCCAAAAAGAACACCCCAAACTAGTAGCATTTTGCATTCATCTTAGGATCTCGAGAATCACTTTTAGCAGCCTAAAGAGAGGAAAAGCAGAGACAAAGCACATCTACCAAGAAGCTGAAAGTGTTGACATTTATTTCATCAAAAGTTTTTAAAAGCAGAATATTGAATTTATAATCATTTAGAGTCAATAAAAATTACACATAAATAAAGAAGCAACAATAGCTCTGACACGTCTGTAGGTAGTGGGAGTAACCAAGTATTATAACTGGAGAATTAAATATACAAAAATACATAGACAGGTGAAAAAACTCCCAAAAAATTCTCAGCATCCATTTTCCAACTATTCCAACTGGAATTCAATATATAAGACGGGTAAAAAAATTAAAGTTACATTTGAAACCTGTTCTCCATTTAAATTTATGCACCACAATCAATGTTGTATGTATTTTCCACACTTCATTCTTGTTCATTCGTGATACACTGGTAAGAGAATTTTCAAGGGCAGTATGACAGGAAATCACTTATAAGAGAAAAGCTTCAGGATTTTCATCAGGTTATTATTAATCAATTGTGTTCATCATTTTGTCCCTTCCAAGGTAGTTCCAGGGAGCTCCACTTGTAAAAAGCTAATTGGAGATATGCAAGGCAAAACAGAAAAAATGAAAAAAACCCCATCCATTAGATGCAAGAGCTTTAAAAAAGAAAAGAAACAGCCTGGAATTCGCACTGAAGCCCAGAGAGAGTCACAGCAGAACAGGCAGAAAAGGCTACTCACATAACTGCATTTCTCAGATAATGCTGAAATCTAAAGAATCTGCAAATACTTCTCATGATGAGGCACCAGTAGGAAATCACAAAAAACAAGGGTATGGACTGCCCATAATGTCCAGGTTATTGTCATACTGCCAGCACCTGAGCTACACATCTAAATACTAGATATAGAAATTATGGAAAAGTCACAAGAGCACATGTAAACCCATAGGAACCTGAGACACCCAAATGTATCTGTAGTTCCCACATTGTGACCCACTGAGGGCCTGTGAACTCACAAAGCTGCTAAAGACTACAGTTTTTACTAATTTTTGCTTACTTCAAATTTTTGTTTTGTGGAGAAGAGATGTCTATGCAGAATAAAAAATGTGAGGGATGGGAAGGAAAAAGAGAGTGAATACATATTTCAATGTTTGGACTCCCAAGGAGCAATAAAAAAAAAATACTCATTTGAATTTCCAATTTGAGGTTTTTTTCAGACTCAGAAATGGGGAAGACACTCTTAGTACATGTTCTTAGTACTAGTATATCAAATTCTCCTTTCCATGTCCCTCCATTTTGCCTTAAGAGCACACATTCTTTCCACATTCCCAGCCTGAACAAATAAGATAATGGGTATCCCATCCTCACTGCTGACAGTAAAGCAATACAGGAAGAAGGAGGAAGAATTGAAAGCTATGCATATGCATTTGAGTGAAAACATACTCTGGCAATGCCTTGAAATGATAAGGAGCAAGGCAGCACAAATCCAGAAACACTAGCTCAGGTAGAGAGGCGTGCTCCTGTGTGCTGCCTCTCACCACATTCACGTTGTCTTGCACTGCTTATTCTTGCTCCAGTTTTTTGGAAAGGGATTATCCAAGGTAGTTACTTGCAATTGCAGGGATTTAGACTCAGTGACCCAGAAGGTCCTTTAGTCTTAAGTCTCTCTCAGTTGTCTAATTCCCGCCCCAGCCATACCCCAAAGCTGCAGCCTTCCAAGTAATAGCAGGATTGACCTTTGCCTTATGTACAACAACATCTTTTAATGAAAGCAGAAATATTTTTCTGTATCCTAGCACTAAATTGTACCACAGTAACGGAGCAAAATAGAATTCTGTTTGCACTCTAGCAAAAAGAGGTAACGCTGGCATCCAAATAAAGAGTTTTATCTATAAAATCTTTTATTTTAGACTATTAGGCCTGAGTTTAAGTTGCATTTTAACCATAAACATGGGAGAAGCTGTCCCAGATGGTGAATGTAAAACGTGCTGTAAATTTTAATGAAGCAAATAAGTCACTAATAACAATAATGCCAACACTGCTGCGTTTTTGGTAGATGTTAATAAAGCAAAATTAAAAAAAGAGCATGCAGCATTCAAATAAGTGCTTAAGAAGCCAAATATAATTTGCTAATTCAGCTATTCACACTTTGATTGCACAGCCCCTGGTCATCTGCTCAAGTACAGCTGCTTCATGTAAAAACAAATAAAAAAAATTTTATTGTCCACCAGATGTCCCAGCTTGTAATACTTGCTGCTATAATTCGGGTCACCCAAGGTTCAAGCACATTTAGAAATCGATTGTTCTTGGATGGTCAACCTTGTGACAGTGGTCAAGGCGCTTCAGTCCTGGGTTTATCCTGCCAAGAGGAGAGGGAGCACTTCTGTATTGAAAGAATATTCATTTTATGATTACCACAGGCACCCCAAACAGAAAATTACTACCACAGCTTAGGGAAAGAACTGGAGAGGGCTGGAGTGAAAAGAATTCAAGAAACATATGCCCTGCTTTATAAGGCCATTGGAAACCCATTAACAGGGCCCTAAAAGATTTATTTTCTTTACTGAAAATGAATTTATTATTATTAAAGAAAGGTATAAAAGCACAAGGCACAACAACCACCACTGCTGTGCACCAGCGTTCTCACTGCTCTTGATGGGAACTAGATGATACATGTAGTGCAGCCAGTGCTTCTCCCCAAATCAAATGTAAAATTCAATGGAGCAGAATTATCAGCTGGAGCTAAAACGTCTTGCACCAACGGTGTCTAGTGCTGTGCTGCACAAAGCAGGTGTGAAATCAGCAGGCTGTGTTTTGTTTATGGATTGCACAGGGCTGACAGCTAAGGAAAGGTTGGACTGGAGGAAAGAGCTTGTTTCTGGAAACACCTCCTCTTCCAGAGCAGGAAAATGCCATCAGTGAATAGAAAGAATCTGAGCAGAGCCAGGGACTCCTGCCAGAGCCATGCTGAAGGCGCAGCTGTAGCCTACAGATGCTGACACCAGATCCCCACCAGGGTGAGAAGGGTGATGATTTTATTCAAGAGTGCACCACACCCAAAACTCTACGCCTTTACTGCACAAGATGCAAAAACCTGAAACCCCAAACATGTCAAGATGTTTCAGAGTAATCTTTCCTTAAGCAGGACCTGTGCAGTCTGTCTTAGCAACACAAACTTGTCTTATGATTTACAAGGAGCAATATCTTGACAGGAATATTTTCTGAGAAATAATGTAGTTCTGTTATACCTAATTTACACAGTGCTGCAGAATACACGAAAAATTACATTTCCATCAGGTGTCTACCTCTCACTGTACAGTTCCTCTCAGCCACTGAATTTTTGCAACTCTATGCAGTCATCACCAGCCCCTGGCACTTAAATGTGCATTGCAATTAATAGAACAATTAGTTGATTGAAAACTTTCCCTCTTGAACTTTACCACTGTTAGCCTTAAAATAGAGAAAACAGAGGATTACTCAGCTACTTAATGATTTCACATGAAAATGAAAGTCCCTTCTGTCCTAGTAGACTGAATTTTGGAAGAGCTGTTAACATCTGTGAAGGGGCTTTACCTCTCAGCTTGGAGAGATTTTAACCATCAGTATATTTGTTCTTCAAAGCCTACCTTTCTCACTTTGCTCTCAGAGTTCATGAGTGTCTCCTTGACCATTTTTCCCCGTCAGCACATATTTGCTTCTCTTCTCCCCACAGCTGACCTGCCATGACGCCCATGCAAGCCACTATATCAGAGTTCCCTCTGCTCCCCATTTTATCACCGTGTCCCAAAGAAAAACCACAATCCAATGATTTGACTGCTCTTCAAAACCTCAGTTCTCCTTCCAATTTGTCAGTCACCACTGACAAAGAAACACAACTATGTCTTTTATCTCCTTCCATCTCTGTTTTGATAATTTATTCTCATCTACATCAGTAGCCAGCTACTGTCTCTGTACCCTTGGTGAGGCATTAAACAGCCAACAGCAGCCTGGAGGAGATGGAGCAATGGCTGGCTCAGTGACTTGGCTAGGCTGAAGACAAGGATGCAGTGCTGCTGGTACAGGAGCTACACAAGGAGCCTCGTGTTTGCAGGGCTCTCTGCTATCCTGTACAAGGGGAACAGGAGAAGCGCAAAACAGCTGGAGAAAAACCAGCTCCCTGTAACTTTGGGTCATCCACTTCATCAACTTTAACAGCTGCTTTATACACATCAAAGCAGCAGAAATATGTTTCAGAAATGCAGTGAGCTTGCATCTACCCAAAGGAGCGTGGAGTAGACTCAGGGAGAGCAAAATGCAGGGGCTTCAAACAGTTAAAGGGATTAGGCTTGAAGATGTTGGATCAAATTTTAATCATGTCAGGAGAAATGTTGATGTTCACTTAATCATAGTGACCCTTGGTATTCAGGCACATTTCCAATAGGGCCTTAGATAAGGAGGCAGGCCCACATAGCAGACTGGCGCATTTCAGAGGCACAGGGCTAGTGTGAGTGGCAGGAAGTTTTTTCATAGTAGGTGTATTAACTGGTCGTATCAGAATCATGGATAAGAAGCATGGATTCATAGGAATCCTGCTGATAAGAGCAGGACTTTTGTGGCTAGAATGACGGGGAATAGCTCTTGAGGGGGGTTGAGAAAGCTTGGGTTGAAGAACAGGATTGTGGTTAGTGTGTTCATGAGCATGATGTTAGCGTATTCAGCTAGAAAGAAGAGGGCAAAAGGGCCTGCTGCATATTCTACATTAAATCCTGATACTAGCTCCAATTCTCCCTCTGTTAGGTCGAGATATTTTGCCCAGAGAGCAAAATATCTAGCCCAGGACTTGCAAAGAGATTGTCATTGCAAATGCACATCCTTGCCTTTTCCACACAGTTCAGGCAGGATTTGGTCTGTGCATGCACAGAGGCTTGGCAGCTGCCTGCCCAGCACTCATGCAGTGGCTCCCAGTTAATTACCCATTCCCTGCTCTCCACCTGGGTTAGCTGCAATTGGAAGGCTGTCTTTTCACGCCCATCTATCACAAGTCCCCAAAAGGTGGGACAAATGTTGGAAGGATTAAATCAAATTTAACAAAGGAAAAGGAGGGGGGCACATGTGGGAGGGAGCAGATGGATGAGAGGAGATATATTGTAAATCAAAGGCAACTCTGGGTTGGTGAGAGAATGATGCATCTGACTCCATTGATATCAGAAGGCTAATTAATTACTTTATTATACTATACTATGTACATTGTATCTAAACTGAATCTGCCATGCCCTCACTCGTGCTCACAACTGCTCACACTGCACCCATCTCTGATTCTCCTGTGACTGTCCCGTGGCAGTCCGACACGCACACACTTCTTGGCCCTGATAGGCCAAGGGAACAAAACATCCTCACTTTGGGTAAACAATCTCCATACTGCATTCTACTTTAGCACAACACAGGCACAGCAAACGAGATAAGAATTGTGTTTTCCTTTTCTCTGAGGTTCAGAGAATGTGAACTTCAGAAATCCTTGGGAAGAATTGTGCCTTGTTTTTCCTGTGAAGAGAAATGTGGCAACAGAGATACCCGTCCTCAGTGGAGCCAGGATGCAAAAGGAGTGAGCAGGTGCCTCCCAACCATTACTCTGCTACCACATTCTGTGGAGGGCCCAGTACCAGGCTTTTCATCCTGGAGTGATGCTGGCAGCGTGCAGCCCTTGTGGAGACAAACGGAAGCTTGATCTGTTTGGTGCCAAGGCGGCAGCCCCACACTCAGGGTGCCCTGGAAACCCACCCCAGCTGCAGCCACTCTGCCTTCATTGGCAGGCACCAAGTGCCACTCCTGGCCATTGTACAGCCTCACACAGACTAATCCTCTCAGAGGTTATCCTAACAAATTGGCAGCTACTGGATTAGATGGGCTGCAAGCAGGCTGCAGCTGAAAGGTGACTGAAATTTCTCCTTATACCTCTGCTTCTAAGCATCAGATTCAGTCTCCATCTATCAAACAATTTTTAACCATCAGCTCTGTTGCAGACCCATTGACTTGAGCAACAGTTTTGTTTGACAAACTACAAAACTTGATTTGCTCTTTTAAAGACTCGGTGTCACTTTTAGGCTATTGTTAGCTCTCAGAGTTTCATCGCCAGGCAGACAATAACAGGTATTTTCAAGAGTACAGGGATTATATAACTGGGAAAACAAAATGTGACCCACATCTAATGGCTCATAAAGTAAATGTAAGAAAACAGTGATTATTTGTTGAGTCTTATTTTAAGCCTATTTCAGTATCTTCTAAACATTGAGGGTTGAAGAATTTGCATCACTGCCAATTCCTTAAAACAAAATTTGTCCTCTCTGCTGTTTCAATTATGCAAACTGCACTGTATCTACAGTCTTTACACTTTCAATAAAATATCTTAATATCTAAGCAGACATGCAAGCAATTTATCTCCCTGTGCTTTCTTTGAGCATTTATCACAAAAGGTTATTATTTCCATGGGACTGTGCAATTAGACTTCACCCTTTATTGACCTCTGTCATACTTTGAATTAGCCATTATCTATGTTGTTACTAAATAGCTGCTTTTGAGTCCCATTTCGTCTGCAGCTTCAGAGAACAGCTAATTCATCTAATTCGATGGAGCTAGGTCTTGCTTACATCAGCAGAAGAGAAGAACTAGGACTTCTGTTTTCCAGCCTCTCCAGCAGGTGCAGACAGGTCAGATCTTCTCTAAAGTCCATGGAAGTCAGTCACCCACAGAGACCTTCAGACAGGTAATGTGAGCCAGCTTCTCAGATGTCTGACATCTGGCGAAATCAGTAAATCAAAACTGATCACTACAGTTAGGCAACATCAGAGGATCTCACCATATGGGTAAGAGAAAGCCATGGAACAGCAGGAATCTGAGAAGGCCTTTGGAAGCCAACAGAATATGTGGCATTATGCACTGAACACATGAATATTGCTGATGGCTTTTTTTCTTCCTGTTCCCCTTTTGTTCCAAAATGATACTTCTACTGAGTTTTCCTGTAGATTTCACAGTTCTCAGTCTTCTGTGTACCTGGAGCTAATACTTTTTCTTCAACTAACAATAATCCCCTAGCCACAATATTGGTTTAAGGCTCAGCCCAAGGACAGAAACAGGGCTTACCATTCAAATTAATATGAATGTGTTAGCATGCTTTTTTAAACTCTAGGGAGTGTTATTCTGGGACTATTTTGGAATCTGATGCCAAATTTGGATTTAATTCTGGGGACAACATTACTGCTTGTGATCTGACCTAGATGGTCCCAGATTGGGTGTATTTTAGAGATACAGGCCTATATATTACATGCACTACTCATGTGAAAAGGAAATAATAGATCTAATATTCCAGCATTAAAAAAAAAAATTAAAAAAAAATCCCCAAATCCTAAAGAAAAACTCACCTAGAGGAAAAGCAGACAAATAGCTATAGAAGAGGCTACTGACAGACAAGTTCAAAATGCAGTTTCAGATTTTCACTTGAAAAATTTTACACAAGGAATCTCTTTCTGATGATAGCTAAGCACATTTACCTCTGTACAGCATGGCACACTTCGTAAAGCAGTGTAATGCTTCTCTTCCTTCCTCTGAACCTCACATTTTCCACATCCTTAGCAACATGAATGTTACAGCACAAAAGCTTCAAACAAAGCCAGGGCATGGGGTGTCTGGGGAAGAGCACAGAGTGAAACAAGTCCCTCCACAGGCAACAGTTTGGAAACCAGAGCAGTACAGGTGAAATCTGCTTTTGCAGCTACTGCAGAGACTTCTGTTTATGTGGAAAAAAAAAAAAAAAACCCTCACAAAAACTGATCTGAAATACCATGCATGAAATTCATCAAGATACAAGTGGCTTAAATGAAAGTTTGACTGAAGATCAACATTTATTTCCCTTAATCCACTTTCATCCCCTGCACAGTAATTTGATTTTTATATTTTAACAGCAATAAGACATACTTCTCTTTAAATTAAAATACTAACCATTTCCCCCTCAAGAATATTTCATCTTCTAAGGCTACAGTGATTCTGAAAACTTCACATTAAGTGTGAATCTGTTGCAGAAAACTCACAATTACTTACTAGGAGAACCAAGCTTGTGAATGGCACATGTAACTTCAGTCTACCCATATCTAGTGTGTTTAGAGGTTGGCTAATAAAATCCATTTAAGTAAGATGGTCTCCTTTTGCATTATATCTCTGCTTACTATTCATGGCCTGCTTGGGCAATACTCTGTTAAAATCCTGTTTTAAAGCCCCTGCTTTGTGAGATGACATTTTAATGCAGTCAGTGCTCATCTCCAGAGTTTTTCTATTAAAAAAAACTGTGTCTGCTCTGAAGAGATAAAGCAAGAACACAGACAGGCTCAAAACCCTTCGTAAGGGGGCAGAGGTTCAATGCTAATGTTTCTGTTCTATTTGCTTCTTCATTAAGTATTTTCTTAATTCAAAGCCCTTTTTGTTTTGTTTTTGTTTGACAGAAGCAAAGCATTTGATCTGCTACACCTTTTATACCTGGTCAGATATGAATCCTTCTCATCCTCCATCACCACAGGACTGCCTGCAATCCTCCTCAATCACTGGCTCTGCCTTGGAACCCATAGGGATTTTGCACAGCCCGAATTTCTATTAGTTGACACAGTGCATTTCCTCCCCCCGCTCTCTGCCCACACTTTGTCAGAAGATGTCTGTTGGCTTGCGTTGACGAGGATATTAACAGCCCTGGGGAAACTTTTTTCCTGAGCTTGTCTGTGCAAGGTGACACTTGACATGCTCAGTGCCACGGTCTAAGCACAGCTGGGCAACTGCTGCCCAAACATGAATACTCATGATAGATGAGTTTATTTAAAAGCTGTACCTGATACTGATGACTGGCTTAAAACACCTGCCTCACCAGCATCACAAGAGAGCTGCCACGCCAGTGAAACACCAGCCATCACTCACCAGCAGGATTTGAAACTTGGCTAATAGTTAACTTTCTGACCTATTACTCTGTTTATGTGCCCAAAGTATGAAAGATGAAGGGGGCACATTTAAGTCACCTGATGGCAAATATATGCCAAGATTTACTTGCACTTCTTGATGTTATTGTCATTCCACTTGAACACAAACAGTTACATGGAGAATAAAAGAAAACCAGAGCTCACTTGCATGCTGACTTTGCTGTGCACTTCTGCAGACACAGCCTTCTTTACAAGAGTCCTCCTACAAAACGTTCATTCATTCAGCAGCTAAACATCAGTGCTGATTGTGCATCAGGCTGGCATGTTGAAAGGTGATTCATTCCTCTTAGCATGGCACTAGAAGAGCCTCTCTCTCCATGCTTAATATAGAAGCACCTGGGTCAGCAAACTTGTGAATGGGTAAAGATAGCAAAGCTGAACCCTCAGCTCTGTGGCTTAGAACAGCCATGGATACAAACCAGCTGTGTAAAAAAACAGTGCTGCTCTCCAGGAAATTTGTGAGACCTTGGCTCTCACAGCCAGACCCATTTTGTTCACCCACTTTACTAAGTGAAATTAAGAAGGACAATTAAAGGAGCATCAGTACCTGGTAGGAGCATGAGCACAGCAGCCAAAACATGAGCAGCTCCAAGAGGAAGCACCCAGACAGCTTGGAGACAGCAGGACCTTTGGAAGCTGAATGGCCAGCACCCCACCATCAGAGCAACCTGCATGGCAAACTCCTCTCCCCTGCACCTGTGTGTTGCAGAAATGATGGATGCCTCCCACCCATGGCAGCAGGATTCAACCTCGCCCTCCAAGGCTGTGTCCCAAATGCAGGAAATTAATTAGAACTAGGTCATGTTGCAAAATATCAGGCTCTACTTGGCAAAATTTTCTTGAAGCTTCTTGAAACTTCTTCAGTCTCTAAAATTATTGCCTCACGCTCTTAAGGAAGAAACACTCCAAGTGACAGAAGTAATAAAAAAATAATTTATGTTGAGTTTTTCCCTCCCAAAACAGAGCAAAATGTGTATAAAAAGCAGGTAGTAATAGTCATTTAATAAAATGAGTCCATGAAAGAAAAAAATAAGCACACAGCTTCTTTAGCATGCAGTGTACACCGTAGGTAAATTCAGAATGTTCATCTTGGTTTTTTTCACTCTGAGAAACATGAAAGAAATTGCAATGCTGTACAGGAAAGGCCTAAGTATGGGGTTTTCCTTTAGATACATCTCTAAAATAAGCACAAAAATAAAACATTGAAAATGACTGTATTTTTAATTTATCAACTAAAAGGAAGACCTAGCAGCAGGTAATGGTAGTTAAATTAAATTAATAGAAAATTCTATCAAGTCTATCAAACTGAAAAACTTATGATCTAACATACCTAAGCCACCATCTTTCCATATGTCATAAACCCTACTTTTCCTAAAAAAAATAAAAACCAAAAAAACAATAAACAGACCAAAAAAAAAAAACCAAACCCACAAACAAAACAGCTAATAAGGAAATCCAATCAAACCTTCTCTAATTTTAATGTGCTTATTGAATTTTGCCTGTTTTATCACATAATCCCACTAAACTGATCAAAACTTTCAAATAATCTATCAGCAGATTAAAACTGCTTCATGCATTAGCTAAATAAACATCTGTGAATTGTCTTTTATCAGTCACTGCTTGTTCCCCTTTCTCTCCTATAGTTTGCTCAATACTAATAATTTCATCAGGAAGACAACCTATTTATAGGAAATGGAAGAGCTATGTGTTTCCACATTGTCTAATTAAATAAAACTAAACACAATTTTTTGGAAATTTTCTGCAACATTTGCAATGAAATGTGTTCTTTTGCTCAACATTTCTTTTTTCATAAATCTGTTGTAAACACTTTCTCAGATTTGATTCATCTAAGACATGGAATGACAAATTATTAATACTATCACCACTACTAGTGCTACTTTCTTTTTTCTATTGTCTTGTTGGGTGTGACTCAATATGAAAGCAATTTCAAAACCTACCTTAAATCTTCAAATCTTGAGTTTGTGAAAACAGCTGCTGTGGAGAACTTGGATTCTTTGAATCCTTAAAGAATAGAAGGAGCACAGAATAAAATAAAAGCAAAAGACTAACAAATGCTAAAGTTTCAAAAATAGCTGGGGAGAAGGTAAAAGGCAGTAAGACATGAAGACAAAGCAGTTTATAGTTTGTCCAGACTGTTCTACTCATCATTACTGGCACCCCCTTAAAAACACTTAAATAAAGAGTTTCTGATATCTGCTTTCTTTGTACACCACCACAGTTATAGGAAAACTGCTAATAATGAATATGAGACCTCTGAATTAACCTAGTTAGACTGGAAAATATCTTAGTTCATTATTAAAATCTTCAGTGACAAAGAGGAGATTTATTAAAATTATGCTCAATAGAAAAGCAAAAGTATATCATAAACAACAGGAAACTTTAAAACTCATTTTCATTTCAAGTAAAATTGTGTATTTTTTGTAGTATGTTTAGCCACTCAGAATAGCCCTAATACTGCAATAAAAATAAATATAGTCGACCACAAATCCCTGCAACACCAAGAGTTTATGTGTGTGATTTCAAACAGATTCCTACTAATATGTAAGTGCACAAGAAACAATAAAGTCCAAAATCAATACTGGAATTTACATCTTTATCAGAATTAATACTGCAAAGAGACTCCAAGTCTTTAATAGAATAAGAACCAAGACATCGGTATTTCCATGTCTGAAAAGTCATGGTCTGATTTGGGATTTTAATTTCTTCAGCTTCACTGCTAATTTAAAACTTCTAGAGCTTTCAAAAATTATTTAGAAGTGAGATGATGAGGCAGCATGACCAGGACATATTTTACTTTTAGCTCCAATCCCATCCACAGTTTTCAAAAACATCTTAGAAGGAAGGAACATGGATAATATATGGAATGGAGTGGTCACACCAATAGCTGCTAATGTGCCAACTCAAACATCAGTTTGTTCCCATGGGCTGAGCGGCCAACTCAAACTGAAAATACCCCCAAACACAGGTTAAGAGATGATTCATCCAGGGGAGAGTTAGAAGGGATTTAAATATATGCAGGGAAGGCCAGCAGCAGTCAAATCATTGACCCAGACATGCCTACATGTCTGCTACCTGAGGTGCAGCCTAAGTGATCTGAAGAAGCAGTTTCAGTTTAAGACCAGAGCCTAACAAAGACAGGAGACTGATAAGTTAGGAGCAGAAATCAAGTGCAATGGGACTTTTCCTCCAAGCACTGCAGGCAAGTGAATGTCAGCAGAGTGCACAGCAGTTGCCTGAAGCTCTTGCATTCAACCCTATTGTGCTGAAATGTCAAACAGGATCTTTGCCACTGGCATAAACATTTTAGAGAAGCTTCAGGGAATATACTACAGTGCTTACATCTCTGCTGGTTCTCATCTTGCAACACAGGAAAGATCCCTCAGAAACAAACACAGACTGTGACTTGTAGCAGAGAGTAGGATTGCAGCTGTGAACAGACGAGGTTTGGAAAGGAGGGGAAGAAAGTCAAGGTTTGATAAATTACAGAAAGGTCAGTTAGATGCTTACCTTACACATGCAGTTCTTTCAAAACAAACCAGTGCCACATGGCACTCTTAAATATATAAATCTTTCCCTCTGCATTTATAGTCTCATATCCAAAGTTCCCAAGGAGTTACAGAAGTCAGATGTACAGAGAAGGGTGTGACGGCCCAACTCAGTGTTAAAAAAAGAACTACTACTCTTTGGCTCAATTTGTGCTTATCTGGATGGTGATCACATTAAATGGCAGAAGACAGCAAAAGGGCACTCCAGGCAAATCCTGTTTCATAGCTTCTTGGCCTGTGAGACATACTACACCCCAAGAAAGCTTTCTTTGGGGAATCAGCGCTCCCTCTCATAACCAAACCCAGTAAACTTTGAGGCACTGTACAATGCCTCATGCAACCTTTGCAGAAGACACATGTTCCCACAAATGTGAAGAATTAGAAATGATCAGAGTAATGAATACAATACTCATAACCAAGAGGGTAGCAAGGGAAAACACTGCAGCAATGATCTGTATTTTTCCCACAAGGTGGGGTAGTCTTTGATTTAAAAATACTGTGATGTGCAGCTGCATATAGAGACTCTATTCCCACTCCAGCACTTTTCTTAGACAAGCTTTACCAAGAGGACAACAGATTACAAATATGCAAGCACGTGTTTAGAAGGCAATGTGATGTCCTGAAAAGATAGCCAGCTTTGTTACTTTTTCATCCTTTGAAAAGAATGTACATAACTGTGGTAGGATTGCTGAGAGCTGTGAGTTAAATGGAGCTATATATAAAGCTAAGACAAGTTGTGCTCTCACAATTTGAATTAAGTAGAGTGGAGTGCACAATGTGGTTAATTGCATTTATTCTTCCCATTATACTCACATATAATTTCATTTCAGCTTAAGAGCTGTGTTGGAAAAATGTAAAGACTATGCTATTTTGTATTTTGTTGTCATTTATTTTATGAACTGCATTCTCAGACTACATTTTACTGTTGTCAAGAACCACAAAACCTTAGAGAGAAGCTGCACAGATTTTTTTTTCCTTATTTTATGCTATTGTGGTACTGTAACAAAAAGTATTAAAATGGACAAACATTGCTTCTCCATTTAAGGTTTTGTACAATTGTTGCACATCCAAATAAATTCTTTTCCTCCCCTTTAATTCTGGCAGATATAACAGATTGAGACACTGCTGGACAACTACTAGACTGAAGTAATTAAACAGTGTAATGTGCAAACAGCATTTTAGAGTCAGCAATTAGATCACTCAAATTAGATGTTTTATTTGCCCAAACATGTCTGTAAATCTCATCGAACAAAAGGCTTTATTTACAAACAATACAGCAGCAGACTCTCAAAGCCCAGTGCAAGAGCACTGCAAACCACTGCCTGCAGTCAGTGCCCCAAGAGATCCATCACACTGAGGCTTGGGCAAGACCCATAAACGCCCCAGAGCCAGCCCAGCTCCCTGCATCTACAGTGGGCACTCAAATCGTGTGTGCAGGCTGTACCTCTGACTGGATCACTACAGAGTGCTGGGGGAGGAAAAGAGAACCTTCAGGGGCACAGGATGATCTGATCAAATGTGTTTATTCATCTTTTTGAAACATCTTTGAATTTTAAATTAGTCTTGTGTTTCTGAAACATTCCTCTTCATGGCCTTGAAAGCTGAAGTCTTCGAGCCTAGTCAGAGGGAACACAGAGAAAAAGCAAAGTCCACAATGTCTTTTCTTAATTTTGTGGTTGTTGTTGCAATATATCTGAGAGAACAGCATCATAATAAAAATAACATTCCACTGCATGCTCAGCTTCAGAGCTCCTGCAGCATACTAAAAAGAGGAAAACTGATATTCCCATGAGTCGTCTCTGTGGTTCGTGTCCACTTATTATCTAAAAAATGGTGTAAGTCAATCCACTTTGTAACACAAAATTTTAAAAAACTGCCACATGACAGATTATAGCATCCATTATTTAACACTGAAAAATCCACACAATTAAATTGTCTGTACAGCAACACAGGAGACATGTCTTTTATATTCCACCTGTCTTCAAAGACCAATGACCTTTGTTTCTCTTTCTCTCTCCTCAGGTTAAATCATAAGGGATATATTTTTGTCATTGTGCTCTCTGTGAGGAAAGGCCACTTTCCAGAGAAAGCCATAAAAATTATCTGAGAGATCACAGAAAAACTTTCAATCCACTCCTTAACAATGCAATAGGAGCAATGCACACCCTGTATCTAGATAAAAAAATTTCTCCCCTACTTAAATAGTGTTAAAATCCATGCAGATATATTGTAAGTAATTTATCCTGATGCTGACATTAACTGCTCAACACATTATCTATGTAAAACAAATTGAGCCTGTGTATTGGTTTAAACACAAGTACCCAGCCAAACAAAAGAGCACAATGCATTCAGACAGAATATTGCACCACCACAAAACAGGAGGAAAAATTAAATTTTGTGTTGGCCATGAAAATTTTTTATGAAACATTGTCAGAGCATTGTTGAGTCAGTAATAATATCCTGCTATTTACAATATAACTCCATTCTCTCCTGAAGCCCCCAAACTGAAAATGTTCCACCTCTCCATAACTTTAGATAGCTGATAAAGGCACAGCCTAGGTACATAAATCATGTCCATTATCAGCTAGGTGTGGATTTAAGATACAAAAGTCCCATCCAAATCACAAACAATTTTACACTGATTTGAGTGGGTTTGGAACTAGATGTTAAAACACTTCTCTTTAAATTTAAATTTATTTTGAATGACACAAGCTTCTAGGAACTGCAGCAATAAAAACTGCAGGAATAGATAATGGGGTCATTTATAAATAAGAGTGTTGGAATTGCCTGTGGAAAGAAGTCTGCCTTTATTCCTTCTTTCCTGGGACAGGTAATAGCACTTGCCAAAGCAAAGCTTCAAAGAAAATCCTGTAGCAGAGAGGCAGGGTTTTTTTTGTGAGAATACTAAATCTAGAAGCACCATTCCTAAACCCTTACACACACACACTAATAAGAGCAAGGGCAGTAACATCCTTGCCTGTAGCTAGCACAGGTTGTGGAAACCCAGGGCACCAGGAATATTTCTTTGTCTGCTCTGGGATGCCCTGACCCATAGAGAAAGTTTCCTAGACTTCAAGATAGAATAGAATCCACTAAAGTGTGAAATAGATTATAGAGAGTAGTGTAGCTGTATCACTTGGTGAGAAATTTAGGTTTTGGGATTTTTAGTATGTTGTGGATGGAAGCAAGATGGATGGCACAGGGTGTCGTCCTGGGTTTCTTCTTCATGCTTCTTCTTCCTTCCTCTTCATGGGTTTGGGTGGCATTTTGTAATTGGGCAGAAACCTCTGCATTGCGCGCTTCCAGGGATCAGTTTTTGGGTTAAAAGGGAAAATAATCTAGGTGTCAGTTCTTAATTGGATAGTTTAGTCTTAAAAGACCTTGTAACAAGACACTGTTAGCCATTTTGTGCCTTGCTAATGAAAAGCTGCTAAACTCACAGTAATGAGACTGTTTTACTGATAAGAAATAGCAAACACTTGAGTCCAAACACGAATTACTGTCTCAAGTGCCTTCAATCCAGACCCAGAGAAACCAACAACTGGGACCCCACACCAGGTTATCGTGATAGTAGGCTTTATTGTGTTCCTATCAAATGACTGATATCTCCTGGTGGCTGGAAAATTGGAGGTACATTCCCTTTTCTCAAGGGAAAGAAACCCACTCACTGAATTCACCAGAGAATTCACAAAAGACAAACAGCAAGGAGAAGCTAAACTGAAGGCAATGGCAGCAAAACCAAAGGACAAATCAAGGATTCATTCAGGTCCCAGGAGTGGCCCAGAGTCCCTGTGGACCCTCTGAGGTGCTCATTGGTAAAAGGAGCTGCTGCTCTTTCTGTGGCACAGCTTTGCCAGTTCCTCTGGCACAAAACACAGCCCACCTTCGCTGGGGCTCCTTCTCCTGCTGCAGCACATTTGCTCAGGAGAGGCACTGCAAGTGGCCTGGTGGTGACTGCATCCGGCCTCTCCAGAACAAGAACCTAGAAAAGAAAGCTCTGAAACATGACACACATGCTCCCAGTTACCACCTTCTCCAGGCTGGTGCAGAAATGTCAATTTAACCTCAGCTATATGGTCAGTCAGACCACAGACTGCTAGCATTGTACTGCAGCCCTTGATCCATAGATTTTCCCCCTCATGCCATGGGCCCATACACAGAGACCAGCATCAATTTAGCATTTCAGCAATATAAAAGCTCAGCAAAATATAGAACTTTCTATTTCAGCAAGATAAAGAACTTTCTCCCTTTTTTGTATACATATGCTCTATGTTTACTTTTGCCATCATGTGAATGTCATTAGCATGAGGGGGGAGGTGAGAAAAAAGGAGATTGAAGGCATCATTGCATATTATTATCACTTACCATATTACCTTGCCACTGATGCTTCCATTTCAGATTTAACTAAAGAAAATCAAAACTATTAGAAGCAGCTGATAAAAACAAACCAAAGCCACTGGAGTGTGATGAAAGCAAAGGAAGATTATTAATCTGTTGCAGGTACAGGAGAGAGATGCAATTATATGATTCAAGGGAAATAAGGCAGACAAAAACATCTGCAGTGGAAGTCTAATCCTTTGAAATTAATTCATTTACTAAAAACTACTATCTTTTGAAGTTTAAGATTCACAGCAAATATCACTGCTTGTCAGAAAAGCTTTGACAGAATACACTTTGAAAAACTCATCATCCAACTCCAAGGATGTAGTAGGGATTAGAAAGAATGTGTTTTCTTTTTACTTTTTTTAAGGTATCTATATGAGCATTGAGAGCATTATTATTCTTTTAAGGGCACATTTCAAAGAAATAAGAAAGAGTTGTGAGGTTATTTTCTGTCTTTCTTTTTTCTTCTCTGTTTACAAAAGAGCTCTAGGATCCTGAGCACTAAAGTGCACTGAGCTGTTCACACTGTATAAAACATGCACACTGGGTCTGCTTCTAAATCAGACACAGATCAAATAGCCCTGCAAGTGAATGAGAAAAATCAACAATATTTGCAAAAAATACTAACACGCAAAAACTAACAGGTATGCCAAAAGATGGGAACCTAAAGTAGCAAGGAGGGCAGATGATCCAGGGCCTGACCATAGACTCCTGGCTGACATGTGGAATCCCCATCACCAGGGAGATTTATGAACTGGTTAGTGAGGGATAGGCTAGATGTATGTCTGAAACACATCCAGTCTGGCTGGTCTGTGATTAATCTCTCTTGTTTGCATTACAGCAGACTGAGCCAGGAATGAAGACCCTCTCCCCTAGCCACTGCACACACAAACCTTTATTCCAGTAAGTTTAGAAAGGCTGAAGACCACTCACAGTGTTCATACAATTTATTTTAAGTGCCAAGGTTCCATGAACCTCTGCAGTAAGGCTTGATCAAGAAGTTCAGCTTGCTTCTAGGTCTTTCCTTCTCCATGTCTGACTAAGCAGGACCTACCCAATTTAGCCTAAATGCCATGAAAGTGGAGGGCAGCAAGCAGGAGATGGGGCACTGAGATGTACCCAACCTGAGACGTTCACAGGAGGATCAGTGAGCCCCAGCTGCCAAGGGATGTGGAGACAACAGTCCCACAGCCTCACCTAAAGCCTAGCAAGCTTCTGTAAGGAGGTGCTACCACCTCCTGACCATGAATTCAAGAGCTGTTTTACAGCAACAGCACATCCCCACACAGGATGCCTCAGCAGAGCTAGTCCCTGCACAAGAAAAAGATTCACCTGTGTGCTGTACATTCCTCTGAATCAAGTGTCATGCCTCAAACTTCATTCAGCTTCAATCTGCTCCATAGTATGACGTTTTAATTTATGCCCTTGCCTCTCCAAAGCAGACCCCACAGCTCTGAGCCTCTCTCAGACAGGGAGCCATTTGGGATAATATTTCTCTTAAAATCACAGAGAGGTAAAGAGGGTAAAAGGATGTTTCCACAAAGCAAGCTTCAGAAACTATACTGAATAAATACTGCAACATTGATATTTGCAAGTGATCCTATCTAGATGACAAAACCAATGCATCACCAAACCTCTGTGCAAGCTGCTGTTCAAGATGCAAAGGCACTGCACACACGTACTCCCACAATGCTGTGTAGGGTTCTCTAAAATCCAGCTCACAGGCATACACACCCACCTCCCAGATATCCTACTCCCTTAAAACAGGCTGGATCAAATCAAAGGAGCCTGTCATCAAGGAAGTAAGGAGCTGCAAAGGCTTCCTGTCAGACGGTAAGCAGGACAAGATGGTGACAAGTGTGCCATCTGGCAATTTACTTTTCTTCCCAGGCTTCAGCACACAGCCCAGATTGAAAAGCTTGCAGGAAATCCTTCCTCCACCCACTACCTCTCAGCTTCTGTGTTACTCTCCTCCTCAACACAAAGAAGGCAATGTGTTGCTTTCTCTCAAGGTACAGAGACCACAGAACAACCCACAGTTGTTGGTATCACTGCAGCACACCCAGAACTGCCTGTCCCATATAACTGTGTCCCGCTGCATCATCCCAGGCTCCAGAGCCTGAGGCAGGCAGGTGGTGCTCTTGGAGGCTACACAAAAAGCAAATCACCAACAGTCTCATCCCGCTGGATTGCAGAAAGAAAAATCTGCCTTGTTCTGCGTGCAGTCACTTTTGAAATCAGGGAGTTGTCGCTCTAGATAAGGCACACACCTCAATATAAGTAAAAGGAGAGAGAACCAGAACGCTCCATTCATGAACTGGAGACAAGGACTACAAACACTACACCTCAGCTTCAAGGTGAAGCCATGATCTGTAAACAGTTTAAATCAACGTTTGAAGATTCAGCTTGGCAGAATCCACACCTAGAGTCCAAGTGATTACAAGTGTCTAAGCTCCATCTACTTCAAATCTCCACTTGTATTAGAAAGCCAAGGGAATTGTTTCTGTTCGTGAAAGAAACAGACACATATAGTAGCATATAAAAATATATATTACAAGTCAAGTTAAAGGAGAAGCTTCTGGTACAGGACATGATAGATTTATTTAAGAAATAGTTTAAAATATGATAAGAAGAAAAGAACCCAGAAATTAAAACCAAAGCAGTTAATTAATAGTATACAATAACTCTCAGAAGACCTTTATTCTGCAAATTTTTCTAAGCAGTTTGCATTTTTATAATAGTTTCAGTGGCCAATAAGAGTTGATACTAACAGCATTATTCACTCAGGAGCATTATACAAACAGAGAGCGAGATCATGATTTCAGCAGAACACAAACATGCAAAAAATCATTTGCAGTGAAGCTTCTCCATTCCCCTGTCTTCATCACAAATAATTAACTGTCCTTTTAATTAAGGCATCATTGCTCAGAGATCAAGTTCTCTTTTAAAATACTGTGAAAGTGAGGAGTACCAACATTCTGATGAATTTTGATGTATTACACAATGGTGTGAGTTGTAGTATAGGGCTTGGATGATGCACACATCACAATATCAAGCCCAATGCTGTTCTGCCAGTTGCATCAGATTAAATACAGAGACTTGTTAGATTTCAGTGGAGTTTCTGCTGCTGTAAACATTAAAAAAACTAGAAGAGAGATAGTCCTGCAATAAGAATATGTATTAAACCCAAGAGGATTTCAAGGAAAAGTGGTTGGTGATAACACTCAGAAACCCAGCTGATTGCTTAACAAACAATTATATTTACAGGACAATAAATGCATTCAACCAGCTATCACATAATGGCACTTTTTTATGGGCTTTAAGCTGTGTCTCTAAAAAAAACTTCATTAGGCTACTAAGATTCTTTCACATTATCTTCAACTGGAAGAGCAGCAATAAATCAACTCATTGTTCATGATCTTGCTCTGATCCCTTACAACTGAAATTCTCATAAATATTTAGTTTAAAAAAAAATAGTAAGCACTGAAAATCAAATACAAGCTTTTTCAGCTGTGGAAGTACCTCAGAGAATTAAGATGGTTTGCAACAAGGCCATTTTTTTAGCAAATTAGTAAAGAACATGGAATAAATTCAAACTACAGGCCAATCAACTCACCTCCCTGTATAGAAAACACCTTACTCTATCTACATCCCAATTCAAATAAATCAGTATAAGGGAGACATTTACTTCAGTTTTATGATATAATAAGGTAATCTCTTTACAGTAGATTTTTGACATATTTCAGTAATTTTTGTTAAACTTAAAATAGACACATACTTCCTGCACAACTTCCATAGAGCTTCCCTTGTAATTTGTTCTCCGAATTATCTTAGATAAATAGAGGTACATTTATCCACACAGTCTTTTGTAGATTGCACATGCAGACAAAGTGTACTCTGTGCCAGGTCCATATTGCCTACACTACAGAAGCCCTGGTATTAGATTTATGTTAGTGCAGCATTCTTCTCCAGCTATGTCCCTCTGGTTCTTAGCCCAGCGTTAACAACTTTTAGGTTCGTTTCCTTTGATTAATTCTTTCATTTCCATTCTCTGCAGCTTCATGTGTCTTTGCCAGGGTCACTGAAATGGAAAGGCATTCTCCTGCCTTTTTACTTTTTCACCAAATCACACAGAGAACACTAAACCTATGGGTCTTCTCTCATTTTCAACAATTTATGCAGACCATGTGCTCTTTCCCATGTTTTATTTTGTTTTGTTTTTTTAGAACGCCCAAACCATCCTCAGTAACATTAAGAGGTGGTATACTCCTTCAAACTATAATTATGTTTGATTTTTGGACAGTCAGTTTGGATGAATTATCTTCCCCACGATAGTATTGGTAGACCTTTCTATTAATAGAGTTTATCTTACTTTATTTATTCATTGAAGTATTTTCCCTGTTCATCTCTCTTATGCTCACTGTACACTGCCTTAGATGTAGAAAGGAGGTTTTTGTTACCCTCATTTAAAAGAACTTTTGTGTAGCATCTTTTTTGTCTGTTTGTTCAGTCTACTTCTCTGCATGTAGTAACTAGATTTCCTTGTTTTGCTTCATTGTTCTTTACAATTCCCTGACTCCTCTTTTCAGCTTGCTGTCATACACTATTTGAATTTCAATCTTCAGATACTCCTTCTCTGTGATACCATTCCCCATCCCAGATGGCCAAAAAAATGTTCATTTGCAATAACTTTGTTTCTTTCTTATTCTTTTTCTTATCTTCAAAAACTTTCTAGCACTATCCTCTTTTTTCAGAGTGAAATACAACCAGAAACACTATTCTAACCTAACTTCCAAGGTCTTCTTTAGATTTCCCTCCACAAAAAGATCATAAATCTTCTTAGTCAACCAAAACACAGTCATTTAACTTTTCTGGGGTCTTGTTTAAAGAGTGTGTCACGATCAGATTTTCCCTTCTTCCTACCCCTCTACAGAGGTTTCATTTCTGCCTCTCCTCTTTGTCATTCATAAGTCAAATATTAGTGTAAGATATGGCTTGAGAGGCTGTGCAGGAACCACGAGGAACTGCTCACAGTATGCAAGAAGGATTCTGGAGGCATTTGGGAAGGTGGCCGCATCATAGCTTTTGCTTTAACACAGGCAGCTAACTAGCAATTCTAAGTGTTAAAAGGGATCATGGCACACATGAGTAATGGACATCTGATCTCCAGTCACAGGACGTACCAAGTGTAAACAGGGGATTTTGACATGGTAAAGGGGAGTATATCTAAACAGAGGAAGCATATATTCATTTACTGGATGGAATCCCACAGAATCTCAGTAAATAATTGTGGCCCATGTTAACACAAAAATTTAAACCAGATAAAATTTTAAAAGCAGAACCCTGAAAGGAAGGCTTGGATAAAAAAGCTAAATGCTTCCATAATAAATGTGCAAAACCCAAGGGAGGCACATAGAAACTAGCCTAAAAGGGGCCTCCAAGATGTGATCCTGTGGGAGATGAATGAGCTCTACTAAATTAGGAGGCAGCACCTTACCTTGCTCACTTCAGGTCTTGCCACAAAGCACTGTGTAAATACCAGACACAGTCAGTTGTAGCTTCTCTTATTCCTTTGCTAATTGATAATTCTATTGCTCTTGCTCTACTTTGGGAGAACAGTTACCAGCAAAAACAGTTTATCAAGCACATTCCCCCTTGGCACTACCCTGCATCCTGAACCTTAGCCAGCCTGCAGTGTCCCAGGCAGTTCCCAGCAGGATAGTGTACGACAGGAACTGTATGAATGGACAGCAAGATGAGTTAACCCTGGCTGCTTGCAGAAGAGTTCCCCTGCACAGATAAAAAATTATTTACTATGCCACTTTTAGGAGAGAAGGGCAAAATCTAAACTACCTTATCCATTAACATAGAGAAGCTTGCAATAGCCTGCCAAGACAAAGAAGCTATTACCTCCTCATCTTTTTCTAAAATCATCACTGATTTTGGTCCTCCTAGTTGCCCTACAATGGTAAGAGATTAGGAAAACTAGGAGTATTGACTGGAAACAATTGCCTGACATTTCCTCCATTCAGATGAGCTATTCTTTCCTTCTGCTATCTGGTTAAATCAGAAAGCCTTATACCAAAAACACTCTTGCACATGGTGTGGGCCATTTTGAAACCCTGTGCAATAGAAAAGATGAAGGGAACAGGACAAATAATGGAAAACAAACATTTCCATGAATCCAGCCTCTCATTTTGATTCTGGTTTTTTGTTCCCTTTTCCACACCCCTTCAAATGTATGAGTTTGAATTTGCATAAATGCTGAGAATAAGGGTCCATACAAATACTCATTCATATGCAAACAAGGGTATTCACTCTTGTTCCAGAAGTGTTTGTCCTCTGTTTACAAGGCTTCAGTAGCAAAATCACACAGCAGAAAAATATCATGAATTCCAGCTGGTCAGTGATAGCCCACCAATAATGCTCACTAGCCCAGAGACAATAAAAACAAGCAAACAAAAACACAATGATGTTCACAGTGCCTTGATACAACTAGGTAGTGAGAATAAATATACACAAATCAGACTCTGCACACACCACGCTTATAAAAATACTGCATTTCCTGATAAGCTGGCTGCTTCATAAAGACAGACTCACATCTACCACAGTGGAGAATGCCTGAACACCTAGCTCTGCTTTCTGCTACCACACAGGCAGGCAGATTTGGGCTTCAGGGTTTTGCAATTTGTTTCGTTCCAATGCTCAAGAGCCCAGAAAGAAATGAGAAACTCCCTAAGTGATGGCTGGGATGCTCACTTGGGAATGGAAGCAGCAGCATTTAAGTTACTGGTACCAATGTCAATAAAACAAGTATTCAAACTCATTTTTATATGCTCCTGATAAATCAGCTCACTGAGCTCTTCTGTGGCTGGTACCTCTCTGTCACACTCAGCTACTGAAACTGTTCAACTTCTTCCCTCCCACTCCCCCTTTGGCCAGAAGTGAATTGAGTGCACTTACCCACAGTGTTTAGGATCAGCTCCTCTTCCAAACCAGTCTCCTGGCTTTCTGGTGGGTCTTGAGCATTGCTCTTTATTTCTCAAGTGAGTACTTACACAGGGTTGTGTGATACACAGGGACCTCATCCCTCCTTCATTGTTGCTCAGATCACCCACTCTGGGAGGTACTGGTTTTGGGATGTATCAGCATTTTCTGACTGTAGTTTTGGTCAAAAAAAAAAAAATTGTCTTACCATCCACATTCTTCAAGAGCAAAAGGCCAAATCTGAAGTATGAGCTATTCAACCCCCCACAAAATGAGAAGCTTTAAGTACAAAATGTTAGTTGTTATGGATATTAATCATAAACTGTGAAGGCAAAGCATTGTTCTAGGACTTTTTCCCAGTTAATGCTTTGCTTGTAATAATTCTACAAGTGATTTCAGATGTGCCCTTCCTGCTTTCACTTTCATCCTTGAAACTGAAAGTGAACATTGAGGAATGTTCAGAGAAAAGTATTTTTATTAGACAACAGGCAATTTTTGAACCATCTTAAATAAACTTATTTTCAAAGAAAAAAAGAAATGTTGGATCATATCTTGGCATCATTTATGACAGTGCAAACATATTGACACAGATTTTTCTATCAAAATTTATATTTTGCATCTGTTGCCTACAAAAAAAAGGGAGAAAAAAGAAAACAAAGGAAAGTCACAATATGATCAAAACTACAGTTAATTTTTTTTAAATCCCTTTACAAGAAAGGCTCCATTTAGGAATCAGGAGTCCACAACTAGGGTGGTGACCAGGCTGCACCTGCACCTCCCAGGAGCTCTGGCAGCCATGAGCCTGCTCCTCCACTGGTGTCAGAGTGCCAGAGAAAGTTCCCAACACACCTCGAAATAGCCCAGGGAATGACTTCAATTTATAACAAAAATGATAGGACACACATTCTCACAGGGACAAACCAATGGTCAATCTAACCAAGAAGGCAATGATTGCAAAGCAAAACCATTTTGGTAACACATCTCAAAATGTACTGAGATGGAACTCACTCAACTTTCTTCATAAAGTTGAGTGAGTTCCTCTGATTAAAGCAGCAGTTTTAGAGTTTTAAAAATTAAGTATTTTTTACTTTCCCCACAAGACTTTCTGTTTACTGGAAACATGTTTGGTTAAAATACACCATTTAGTCCCATTTTTTTTTTCTCATTTTCAACAGATTTGCAAGAGGCTACAGCAAGGAGCAGGAAACACACAAGTCTTCTGTTATGGTGTGTATTTTGAGAGAGACTTGTTTTTCACTCTCTTAATTTTCAGTTTGTATTTGTATAGAGTATAAGCTGTGTGAGGAAAGCAATTGATTTACAAAACAGACTACATGCAGCACATACAAACTGACTCCTCTTATCAAATAGGAAAGACTTCTCAATGCAACAGCTTGGTGCAGAAGAGCATGCTGAGCTGAAAAGCAAATACTGCTATCTGATTAATTGATTCTGACCTCATAAATATTATACTTTGGGGGCTCTAATGGAACTTCCTGAGGGTAAATTGCATGGTTCACCTCATTCATTTATATCTCTGGCTGACAGATGTACATTATGAAATGTCACTGAATATGCTGGCAATAAATGAGGTATAACATCAGCATCTTGGTTCTGTTTTCCTGAAGGAACACTTTTGTTAAATGAATCCCACACCAGTAAAAAATATTATTCTCCACTATGTACACTTCTTTCTATTTTAATCAGGCTCACAGAAATATATACACGCCTTCCAACAACACAGAGCCCCAGTAAATTAACAAAACAAGCTGCTCTTTTGTTGTGCATGTTTCCATTGTGAAGCTATATTGTTGGAGAATATTAGGCTGTGACAAGCATTTGATAGTGTAGTAGTTGCACTAATGTTATGGTTATTATCTTTACTACCATGCAGTGAAACACGGTTAATTAAAATACAGTGAAGAAATTGCTCCCTTCTCCTGCCCACCCATAAATGAGATGATAAATTTGTTGTTGTAGTCAGCATATAGGGTCCCTTGACCTCTCTGCATGTATTTAGGCATTATTCTATTTTATTTCATTTTTTATTTCGTTGCCATTTGAGACTGATAAAACTGCACATAAAGGGCTTGGGAATAATGGCAAATAACCATGACATGTACAGCTTAATGAAATTATATACTGTGGTGCATAGCAATAAAATTCATAGGAATATGTGCCCCACTACTGTAAGGCTTGCAAATTCCAATAAACCATTAATCCTTGCCATGAGCAGGCCATGACTGCAAAGGTAACTTTGCCAAGGAATGGGGAGAGGGGGAAAGAGAAAGGAGGAGGGAGGGAGGCCGAGGGAAGGAGAACGGAGCTACTGGCAAGTGTGGTAGTTAGAGGAAATGAACCATCCCGTTGGGATTAAACCTACTTCCAACTATCCCCTTTCCTCCCACTGTTAAGGCATAATTGTTATAAAGGACAGCACTGGAAAAACATGTCATTTGTCTCTCACTAGTCGCCGACAGCTATTGCAGGCTTAGGAGCCCAAGTGAGGCTGACAGATATTTCATCATGTAGTGCTACCTCCAGGACAGCTTCTGAAGAGCTGCACAGTGGCTGCACCTCTGCAGAGAGAGCAGCACGAGGGGCAGCCCCCGCTTGTACTTGCTTCCCAGCTACTGGCCACAGACGTCTTCCCCTCTAACAAATCTTTCTCAGCAAGCTCCAAACCCCTCTCTTCAGTTTTTCAGACAGGGAGTGAAGGAGGGAGGCCAATGGGGTTGGGAAAATTGACGATTACAGGAATTTTCTGCAAACAGAAATTGAAAATGAGTGACAGGATTTGTGCCTGCTCTGCTACTACATCTGTGCCTTTATTGATTTACTCTCTGGCACAGACTGCAGCTGGACTGTAAAGGGGCCATACAAGACACCTCTGCCTTTGCAAACAACCACAGAGGTCAGCTGTCACTTCAGTACTTTTTTGACTGAGTTTATGCTCCAAAAAGGTTATGAAATGAAGAAAAATGTGTTAGGTGCAAAGAGCATCATCTAGCACTAAGAGCAGGAACACAAGGCATTGTTTTTGTAACATCACTTCTGCTGCACACTGTGAAGGGTTCTGGGAGCTGCCAGGTTCTCAATTTGGCTCAAGGTGGCTGCAAGGGGAGAGCAGTGTCCTTGGCAGACAAGGATACCTCGGCCCCAGGAACACGGATGCTATGAGAAACCCTCCTCCCTGCTCCAGTGTAGTTTACTTTGCTTAGTCAAAGTCATGAGTCAGGCCTCATCAGAATCATCAGGATTTTTGGTTTGGGGTTTTTATTTTGTTGTGCTTTGGGTTTTTTTGGGGTTTTTTTTTGTTTGTTTGTTTGGGTTTTTTTTGTTTGTTTGTTTTGTAATTTAAAATAAAGCAGCAAGGATGAGGGGAAGCAAGTTGTAAATTCTGTAACACTGCCTTCCCTGCTCAGACTTAATATTTCTTATCTCTATTCTGCTAATGACTTTGTAAATCCTAGTTGCAATGTTTGCATGTTAGGATGTTTGCTAGCATACCTGTCTATTAAAACAGGAGTGGAGAGATGTTAAAGATCAGTAAATAGAATTTCTACTCCAGAAAACCTTTAGAAGGTGTATATGCTTAGATGCAGACAATTAAATATTTATAAGGAAAAACCAGAAAGACAAATAGGAAGTAATTTTATAATTTTTATATATGGATTTCTTTCCTGTTTACATTTTTCTACCATTTAAGAATACTTGTCTCTTCTGCTTCTATCTTACACACAACTGAGAAAAACAAAACACATAGAAAACAAAAATAAAGCAAATACAAGTGCTTTACCAGTTTCTGCCTAAATACCAGCACACACACACACCTTGACTGATAACTAATCTGGAAAAAACAGGAGAACTACCCCACAGTGCCTCATAACAGAAGACATTACCCCATGCATGATTTCCTGGCTGATAAACCAGGGTCCAAGTGATGCAGTATCCAGGGCCATAAACCTAAACTTGCCAAGGCATTACACGGGTCAGCTCTGAGGATTCTCAGTGCCTCTTGCTCACAAGGGGCACAGACAGGGTTTTGCCCTGCTCCAAAGTGTTGTGCACCATCAGGCTATGAATATGACACCAAACTGGATAACAATTATCCAGTCCAGCAGGGAGCACTCAGGTGAACTCAGTACATGCCACTAACTCTGGCATAACCATGGTGTGGAAAGCAGATCACCAACAGCAGAGGAGTCTGCTTCAAAAATATTAACCATATCACACTTGTGCTTAGTGTGCAGTGTCTAGACAGTATTGACTGCATGCATCCTCCCAGGGACAGCTCTCTGAGACCTGAAGCTGTGCTGCTATAATTAAAGCCTACAATCTTTTGGAAGTCACCTGCTTTTACGCTTAGATTTTTCCTGAGTAACCTTGCAGGCAAGGCACCAACATGCACTTCCCTAACATAACAGGTGCGAGATGAGGAGAGGGGGAGCCATCTTTAAACAACTGTGAGCAAATTTACCTGTTTTATAAGGCATCATGGAGGATAGAAATAATGTTCTATTCATTTACACAGAGCATAATTTATTTTTCTCTTAAAATGTCCAGTATATTGGTTTATAATTTTGATCCCTAAACATCAACCACAACCTTTAACTCGTTTGTATCAGTAGTTTTTATTTTCACCTCACACACCAGGTTTGCACTATACAGACAAACAGAGATTTTTAACTCTACAGCTTTACTTTTCTTACTAGATATTTATTTTCACCACAAACCACACTTCTATAAATGGCCCAGCCAAAACATCATTAATTTTGCCTCTGGCAGCCCACCCTGCTCTAAGGGTGTAACAGCCAAGGACCCATTAAGCTGTCTTAATGCCTGGGACTTTTCAGCTTCTCTTTGCTTCCCTCAGAAATCAGCTGCTTGGTGTTTCAGAAAGCAAGTCAAGCCATGCGATAGTCAGGGCATATTGTGGCACAGGAGCAGCCTTGCACATGGTATTTGCTTGCCCAGCAGTGCTTTAGGAGCTGAAGGTCACCGACAGTGTCATCCAGCTCTCAGTATTGTTGTTGGGCAGCACAGCAGACGCATCATTCAAAGGCTTCCCTATTCTCAAGGGACATTTCTATTAAAAAAATAAATAAATAAACATTCAAAAAATGCCCAGGCTGTTCTTTACATTTAAAAGACCTGAAATGCATTGCAGTGCTCTTTCTTTAGAGCTGGTACCCATACTCTTATGTTACCCATTCCTCCTTTCATGCTAAGGATCAAGAGGCACTCTGTCAAGGGCATTTGCAGCACGATCTGTCTCTGCTATTTGTGACTCTAGAGCTGCCCAGATAAGGTCAGAGCAGAATAACATGTGGCCAGCTCAGTGTGAATATCTATGGAGGGAAGGTCAAGGAGAGCAGAAAAGAAATGAAACCAAATACTTGCTAGAGGATGAGAAGGAGAAAATAAAAGGAGATCAAGAATCTAAGCGGACAGTCTTAAACACTCAGCAATAATGCTAATGGTGATACCCCCACAAGAGATAAAGTAGCATAAATTGGAAACCAGTAATATGTGCAGAGCTTTGTTTAAAATTAGGGTAGGTATCCGTGGTGAAGAAACAGAGCCTTTCTGAGATGGTGAAGGGGTGAGCATTTGGCAGACACCAGTCAATAGTGTACAATTGTGGTATCAGAGACTGGCTATGCAAAGCTAACTTACAGGAACACAGTAAAATTGATAAAAATCAAATTAAAATTTTTGCATGGAAGGACAATTTATTTCCCCTCTCTGACCTTTTAATACCCCTTGAAGAAGTAAACAGTGGCATTCCTCTAAACTCCTAACCTTTCCCAAATGAACCCACATTATCTAGCATCAAATTTTTTCCAAGCATAGGCCATGGTGAGGGATGGGGGGAGCTACAGCAAAAGCAAAAGAACAAGCCTTGAAACAGTGTAAGAGCCCTTTCTGTAATACTGACCATGAGCTCTAGCTCTCCAAAGAGAAGCAAGTGAATTCTGCTCCAAGCATCTGTGAGCAAGTTAGCTTGGGTTTAAGCTAGAGAAGATCATATATACTGAAATACTTACCCATAATTAGAGACACCCATTTCCACTTTGTGTCATGGCCAGCAGAACTGATCTGACTGTTGCCTTTTTTCCCCTCTGGTCTAGTGCAAATGTCGTCTTCCTAACTACAAGAATATACAGAAAGGAAAAAATAAATATATATCTATAAAAAAAAAACCTCTAAAGCACGAAACTTTGATAACTCCTCATGAGGCTACTTATTTTCCCGTTGCCTGGTTGGCAATGGGTATGTGATCCATTGTTTTTGAGTTATACAGACACACAGGCAGATAGATGGATGGATGGATGGATGGATGGATGGATGGATGGATGGATGGATAGATAGATAGATAGATAGATAGATAGATAGATGATAGATAGATAGATAGATAGATAGATAGATAGATAGATAGATAGATAGATAGATAGATGACAGATTGTGGGTGTGTATATGTGTGTATATATAAATATATAACAGACACAATAGTAAGTTACATATATCTCTCTGCATAAATCTTCAGTGGAATTTAATACAACAGAGTTTATGACAAGCTATTTTCCTGATCCGTCGTTAAGCTTACTAGCTTGAGCTCTGTCCTAGTTTGTATGCTGCCTTCCAACTCATAACCTGATGGGAAGCTTACAGAAAAGCTAAACACAGCTGGGCAGAAGCTGGGTCAGCTTTGGAAGGCAAACCAAGAATCAGCTACAAAGGAACTGCTGCCATGGATCCAAAGTCAGAAGTTTGAGTCATCTTTGGTAACAGCCTGTGATATATCCAAGGGGATGCTGGAAGCAGGACATAGTGAAGATATTTGTTCCCAAAGCACAAGAAAGAAAGAAGAGGACCATCATGCCCTCCATATGTGCCAAGAGTGGGAGAGAAGGCATCACATCATTCACGAGGTAAGCCCAAGCACTGATGGAAATGAATTCAGTTGCTTGTTTAGAGGTCGTGCATAGAGGTGCCTGGGCAAAACCACTACACAAGCAAGCCGACTTGCTTTCTGAAGCACAAGCCTAAATAGCCAAAAAAAAGTATTGGCTCTAACAGTAAAGAAAGAGAATGGAGAAAACTCACAAACACTGCTCACCTTCTCAGAAACCTTCCCACTTTAGAATAGATCCCTGTAAGCAGAAAAGTACCAAAAGAGGAAAAAGGAAAAAAAAGAGTCAGATCCTTCCTTTGAATTCTTCAATTTATGTATCCTATCTGCCAGGGAATTAAAAGAAGAGAGACAAATACTGGAGATTTGCATGTTACACTGAAGCAGAGGTGCATGCTGGTCTTCAAAGTAGCAACCTTCAACTTGGCTTCATCTTCCTTCCCCGCTCACTTTATTTTTTTTTCCTTTAATCGTTTTTTCCTTTTAATGATCCTTTCCCCACCTGCCTCTCTGCAGAGTTGCATGGAAAAATGCTGCCATCCAGCGGCACTCCCAGAAAGCATTCCAGAGACTGAGAGTTGTGAGGGTCTGGAGAGCTGGACCCGCCCCCGGCCCCAGTTTATCTTCCCAGTTCAGAGGAGCAGCAACGGGGGTTCAGGAGATCCAATTTTAAGACTTGCTGGCACTCTGAATTTCACTGCCAGACATAATTATCTCAAATCAAAGATATGATGATTCTAAGGATCCTGCCAAGCACATTGAGTATTCATTACTGAATTAAGTTCACTTACAGGCAAACAGATTTTCTCTAGCTGATGCATTTGAAAGACCCCGATTTTATTTCCCTAGAATGACCTAAACGGAACTGTATAAAAAATTGACTAAAAATTCAAATAATTAATTTTATAAATGTAATTAGAAAGGAAAAAATCTCCAATTTTTAATGAAAAATGCTTCCTTTTCTGTCATTTAGAATTATTTTCTCAGCACCCAAAAATTACAAGTTTCTCAGACTGAAAGACATGCAGTCTGCTCACATGTTATAGAAGAATGATTTTTTTTTCCCTAGGAATATTTAACATTATTCAATAACTTAGTTGAGGACAAAAGTCCACAGTCTATGAGTTATTGTTTGAGTTATATAGGTTTTCACAATCCATTAAGGCTTTGGAGACCTTTCCATCATTTTGTTAAAAGCTTGAAAATATCTGTTCCGTGTCATGAAACTGTGTACAAACATGTAGTTACATAGGCAGCGTTGCTGCCTCCAGAATGGGAAGAGCAAAACCAATCCTTTTAAACAAGGACATACACTTGCAGAGAAGGTCAGTAATATTCAAATTTTAGGAAAAAAGGTGGTTGTTTATTTATCTTAGGGTAAAATAATTTTGCATAACACTGCCATTCAAAAACACATACATGCAAGATGAATGCACTGAGCTGTTTATGAAAATTTAGCACATTTGTGAGTCTTTGTTTTGGCTGTGCCTTTAACAGTACATGCTCATGTATCAGATCCAGGTTGTATCTGCAGCTTGAGTTTTTGCTGCCTTCTTGCTCCATGAATCTCCCCCCCCCCCAGAAATTCCAAGCTTGGCATGAACTTTGCTCAGTCATTCAAGATTTCCAGAGATAGGCACAGCTCTCTCTCCCTGCTCTCTGCTCCCAAGGAGTGAATTTGGAACACTTTCCATGGCACTGCCAGAGGTCAGCACTTCCCAGTGTCCAGCACTTCCCAGTGTCCAGCACCAAATGTTCAGAGAAGGTGAATCTCAGAAATCCTTGGGAAGAATTGTTCCTTGCTTTTCTCTGTGAAGAGAAATGTGGCAACATGGGTGGGAACAAACAATTGCTGGAGCATCTTCTGAGCTATATGGGTAAAAGAAGATCAGAAGAACAGAGGGAGAGACACCTCAATCCTAGGTGTTTTCCTGGGGCTGTTGGGCTCTCAGGCTGTATGGAGCAGCACTCTGGGTGCTGTGGCTGGAGCAGACCCATCTCACCCTCCTCTTTGCTTTTGTAGTTCGTGGAGAGACCACCCCAGTACCAGTACAGGGCACCAAGCCCTGAGCTCTGCCAGCAGGTACAATCTATCAGGCCAGGGCCATATCAGCCATGGCCTCGTGGCTGTCCCTTGTATCCTGCTCCTGGGTTGTCTCCCATGGACTGGGTAAGCCTCCCTTTTCTCCCTCCTTTGGGACACAGCAATCTATTAGGAATAAAACCAGGGGGATTTTATTTTAGTTACAATCAATTACTTATATTCATTTTCCCCATTTTGCAAAGTCTTCTCACATATTCAACTTTTCAATCTCTCTACAGCCTGAGCTCCTAGCTGCCCACTGCAGCCCCAGTCCTACACTAATGAACAGCCCCACCCAAGAGGCTGACTGGATGATCCACACAATTGTCCAGTGTGAGTGGATGGAGTCAGACTGGGGGGCTGGCTGGGTTTCTGTTAGACTGTCAGTATGGGGTAAAGCACCAAGTCAAAATTTCCAGGCCATTTCCAGATTCCACCTTTCATACCATACTGAAGTCCAAAAGCTCCACTGAACCATGGAAAAACTTTTACCTCCACATGCACCCATGAAAGAAAGCTAAGTTAGAAAACTGCTTGCTTCAGTGTAAATATGCATCTTGGTTTCTGCTTCATGTACTTCATTCCCAGTAAAAACCATTTTCAGTAATCCCACTAAATTAAATGGCAGACCTGCATGCAAATTCAAGAATTTTTTTATTACTGAAGCCTAAATTTTCCATTCATGCAAAGCCTATGTAAATACTTCCATTTTTAATCAACCAAATCATCAACCAAATACACGACAGATAATGGAAGGAAATGGGGTTAAATCTACTACTGACCATTCCCTATGCCTGTTTGTTCAAACAGTCTCTCTACTATTTTCCCCTCAAAAATATTTTCCATCCTTGTCAAAAATTGGCTCCCCACTGGCTGGATATTTTGCAAAATTGTTTATCACTCCTGTTTACTGTGTGTCTATTCTTTGATTAGACATGACTTTACACTTCCCAGAGGTGATGCTGTGGTATGTTTTAAAAGGATGAAGAATTATCAAAATATGAGAAGACAGTCCTTCAGGCCTATCCAAAGCCATTAAAATCCAGCACAGTTCAAGAAAAGAGAGATTCATATTTCACAAGAGACTTTATGCCCCCTATTTTTTACACATCGCTTTACTCATGCAGGTTGCATGAGCCAGTTTCTGCTAATTTTGCAAGAGCCGAGAGACTCAGATTGTTAAAACATTCTGTTTACTGGCCTGCAAAAGGTCATCTCTTTCAATGGCTGTTATTAAGCCCATTACTGCACAATTTCATCATAGATGCTTAGAGAAAACAAAGCAAAATATCACAATCAGCATGCCTAAGTGTATTACATAATAGATTAATAGAATGGAAGCTTCCAATTTCCCATCAATACAACCGAGTGAATTATTTTCTTGAGTAGACTAATTACTATGAAATATCTCAACCAAAACCTTTCCTAAACTCCATTTATCAGTCATTTACTACATGCATCCTTGTCAGAAGAAATATGCACTTATCTGCTCCATTTAGAATAATGAGATTAATGAGTTTATAATTGTTATTTACCAAAATCCTTTATAAAAAGTAATGAAGTAAATGTAACTGTCACATCAAGGAACTAGAAAAAGACACTCCCATGGGATAGCCTTTCTGTGGGAATTGCACTGCCAGCAGTGGAAATCTCATATTTTGGACACAGATACAGCCAGTAGAAGCAGCATTTTACAGTCTTTTTAACTGATGGAGTAAGAAAGGTGGGGACTCCCCCCTTCCCAGGATGCTTTTGCTGAGATGTGCAGAAACATGCAAAGGCAAATCAGCAAATCAGCATGAGACTCAGAGCAATTCTGGCACCACTGTTATACCACACAGCTAGGCACTCCTGTCACGTGTAGCAGAGCATTTGCACACCACCAACAGTGCCCTTGTTTGCCTCTCACTTTCAGCTCAGAGCACTCCATCCTTCCAAGCATTTTGCAAACACTAATGATTTTAAAATTAATAAGTAAATAGAACTGGCATAATAGAATGAAGACCAAGTCTGGGGGAATGCTTTGCCCAGGGCTGCAAGCAATAAATCAATGCACTGCAAGATAATCATATAGTCAAACTGAAGGCTCAAAAAAACACCTTAAATGCATGACAGTACCACAGAGTAAACAGTGAATCCACCAACAGACACCCTTATATTTAAGAATGCTTCTATCGTAGATCCTTAATTCAAAATACTCATTAATAACCAACCAAAAAAAAATCCACTTCAACTGAAAGAAAAATATTAAAAAATCTTGAACCCAAAGTCCTACTGGACTATTCCAAACAGTATTATTGGGTTGGGGATGCATTCCTTATCAAGATATCAGATACTACATGTCAGAGCAGAGATAGTAGAGCATGTAACAAATGGAAATAAATCTGGATCCGGAGCTAAAGTGAGACTGGTAGAATATACCAGTGAATTGTTATCATATACTGGTCCAGTTTATAGACTCTTTCCAAAGCATACAGCATCAATTTCTATTGAAAAGAGATCATTTGCTCTAAGCAATACTACTGTTTTCCTATTCTGAAATCCTTTTCCCTCATATTTATAAGCTCTTTTCAGATGACTGAAAAAGGAGAGATTTGAGATTCCATACTATAGGAATAAAAATATTTTAGAAAAGGCAAAACTACATGTAGGGACTATGATATTTCTTTTTCTTTGTCCTTGTGTTTTATACAGAGTTAGACAATTTCACTGTGTGTTGATAAGGTTATACTACACAATAAGAATCTCTAAGGAATTCCTAAAAAGAGATAGTACTTAATAAAAATTCCTGTATTTGAAAAGTTGCAACTAATACGTCCCATGTGTCCCATGGGCTCCATAGATTTGACCATTTTGGCTCACCCTGAGTCAATGCCTGACTAATCTTAACATTAAATGATGCAGCTTACACTACCAGTAAATTGTTCAGCAGGACTGCCTGAAAGGAAGGAAACCCCTTCAAAAGGTCGCACTTGCAGTAGGTTTTTGATCCCAGCCTCATGATGAAAGAATTCCAAGAAAACATGTTGATATGTTTCTGCTTTCTTTGGTAAGATGCCATCTTTACCAGATGAGAAAAGACTTCTTGTCTCAGGTAGTTACCAACACTGAAGCAGCCATAGCACTTGTAAAAATATTTTATTAATATGAATACTTTCCCACTAAAAAAAATTGATTTGGTTGAAAACTGCATGGGCTTTTAATTACAACATGCCTATCCAACAAATTCAGGAATGAAACGTTCATTTCTTGCATTTAAACCACTGTGGAGATGTTTTGGTTTAATTAGCAATTTGTATTCTTTCAAAAGTTAGATATTCCCATTATGGAGCAAAACCTACCTTATAGAATGAGGCAAATAGTGATTAATTTTAAATCATAGCAGAGATTTGATATGGTTAAAAAAATACTAAAAAAAGATGAAAAAATTCTAGTGCACATTTTCTTGATGATTGCTGTGCAGGAATGCTGGGAGCCTGTCTACAAACAGTTCACATAGAAAAACATTCTAAAAATACCTTAATCTCTTTGCAATTTACTTCAAATGCCTTTGTTAGAAGGACTTTGGTAAACAGAATAGGATAAGTGTACAATTTGGAGGCAAGTGTTATTATCAGAACATTACTGAAAGCGTCTCAACAATTGACTAAAAGAACAGTAAGAAAAGACACAGAAACAGGATTTACAGTTTCCAGCCCAGTCCTGCCTTTACCTCCTACCCCTATGCAAAGTCCTTGACTACTCTAGCTGAAGACGCTGTACCCCATTTTCACAGCTTATAGCTTTGAAAATTAAAGTAAAACCTAAGCCTTTTCTGAGTCTCTCCCCCTGTCCTTGTGAATTCACCTGAGGTTAGTAAAAGCCAAAAACATAAAGGTCCCCTTTTTTGCTGCAAGAACAGCAAATCCCAGGGGAAGAGTAGCAACATGGGATTGTATATTCTCCAGGGTTTCTCCATCTAAAACCCAGGTTACTAACTTTCCACGTTGCTGCTTCCAAAAACTTTACCAATCGCCATTGTAATGACTAATTCTGTCAAGTTTAGAGTCATTAGAAATAATCAATGTTTTGGATCTATAATTTTACAATGGGACAAATGGAAATTATGTTTAAACCAAAATAAGAATATACCCTAAATTGGCTTGAATAGTAGAGCTTTGGTTAAATTGATGCAGAGTTTGCTAAACTCTGAGAATATAAGGAAGATATAGAAGATCTTAAAAAGTGGACAGAGATGTATTTAGAAAATTTAAAAACTAATATTGCAATAAATTAAATAAGGACAAAGATTCACAAAAACCGTGAAACACATACCTTAGAGTCTAGATACAAAATTCATTGTAGATATGAAAATTCCTCTTTTATCTCTAGGCACTCATGTTTATCTCTGCAACAGTGAGCACAATAATCGTGCTTATGAAGTGGATTCATATTCTTCATGCTTTTTATGAAGCCACCTGTATATCTGAATACTTAAACAAGCATTTCTACAAACAAACAATGACTATTTTATCCTCTTATTATATCTTTTCTCTTCTCTGAGAAATTTCTACAATGTTGCTTAAATTACTCACTACCTGAAGCTTTAAACAGTTCAGTGCTACTTTGAAGCTGATGAAAAACAGGTTAAAATTCTCTTGAAGAACAGAGGATGAAAAAATAACCCCAAATTTGTGAACTGTGAATTTGATGCAAATTTAAGAAATTAAAGGACACTGAAAAAAAATAAACTGTTACTCATATTCCCGTAGACTGTTTCATTAGGGGAAAAAACAGTTTGCTACTGATATAGGATAACCCACATCTGGGTGTTTGAATTTGTCAAAGATGCTGGTCAGTTGCTTTGGACAGCAATGGGAGTCCCAGTGATTGGAGTCTGTTGCAAGTGACATCTCCACCAGGGTCAGGTGAGACTCTCCAGACTGTGGCTCTCCAAATTCCTTCTATCCAGCTGCTCCATGGCCTAGACAACCCCTCCAGTACATGAATGATCCCTTGCTATTGTCTCAAATTTCATAGAAAGCATCCCCTACCCATCTGACCTACCTAAATAATACTGCACTTCATGACCATTTCTGCATCTGTAGAAACAGCTTCTACTGATTCACAAGCATCTTACAAATGCAGTTTGGTCTGTGTTGCAGCAGGAACCACCTGGGTGCCACTGGGACACGCAAATTCTTCACTCAGCATGTTAATAACTGTATTTAAGCAAAGAAACTGGTCAAAATACAGAAACAGCTACCTAGGAAAATCTTTGGGAAAGTCTGAAATGTCCACTTGGAAAGCCCCAAATATTTGGTCAAATATTACTCCAAGTAAAGTCAAATACTTAGCTGTGAAGACATCTAGTAGTTCAGTTAAATAGTAAGTTTCAAATCATTTTAGTATCCCAGACCCATACATTACCTCCTCTGCACAGGTTACTAACCAAGGAGATCCAGGATTCCCCAGGCTGTTAAAAGACTGAAGTGCCGGCATGCACTCTGGTTGAAACCCTGCTACCTGGCTACAACTATAACAGAGCGAACTTGACTTGTTTTATTTATAACTTGAATCCCGTAGCCCTCGCAAAAAAACAACCACCACCAACACCAGACAGCTGCAGTTAAAACCATTGCATGGATGTCCTGACAAATCCATGCTTACCAGAGAACTCATCCCTTCCACTAGAGACCACCACAGGGCTTGCCCACAAAGTCAGCATCTCATCTGCAACACCATTTTACAGAGGAGGAAGCAGGACCCTTGCAAAGTAGAAAATTTGGTCTCACTGCCTGATGGTAAAATTGCCACATGAGATTCCTCAGAGCTCAACTCTCCTAAACATAAAATTGCACTAAACCGAGCACAGGGCTCTGAAGAAAGAAGTCAGCATCCTGCCCTAGGAAGTGAATGGCAATGTGTTCACATTGCAAAATTTTGCTTAAAATAAAGACAACATTTCTCAGAAGGGCCACAGATATGAATATCATCTCAGCCAGCACTGGATTGTGTGAGCTGAGAAAAATATTGCCTTACATTTATGAATGATTGCTATTTAAAGGAAAGGCAACATATGGCAAATCTTATTTCAGGATTAGAGTGTTAAGACAGGCTACAGTAGCACCTACAGTGGCTGACTGCTAACATGACTAAGGACAGCCATATGACAAAGCACGAGAACTGTGTCAGTCCTCATTGCTTTTTCCAGTGCTTCATATAAATGTACTGGAAAGGTCAAAAAGAGACTATATTTGGATCTCACTTATCCTGCTATTCCACTTTCAGCTCCATGAACCAGACTGAAGGAAACTTGTGAAACATTAGACATTTAAAACACGGGATAAACATGGTAAGGCACTCAGCCACTTAGATAATGTAAAAGTAGTTCTGCCAGAGTCAATAGCTCCCCGTATCAGCTCATGAGAGGCAGGGACATGCATCTCACCTGCACCTGCATAAAATGAAGTGATTGCTGCTTCACTGATGGTTAACTGTACACACGCTGAAGTGATCCCAAAACCCTGAGAATCCCTTAAGCCTTTGGAAATCAGGTGTTTTTTTATTCACTGCTGCCAAGATATCACTCTTCTAGTGCAAAAGAAGCTTAAATTCTTAATGTTTGTTCCAGGCAATGCTTTCCAACCACAAAGGGTCAAGCAAAAGAGGAGAGACTGCACCAAAAGCAATATATAGCCTGAGATTTGTATGCATCAGATTGGAAAAAAATTAAGATAATCTGGTTTTCCATAAATTAAGAGAAAAATTTTTTACTATGTTCTTCGTGCACAAATCATAATCTTTATTTTTCTTCAGATCTAACTACTGCATGAAATAGAGAAATAAATATCCCCAAGCTGTTAGCATAAAAATTGAGTTGTTCTGTCTAGAGACCAAAGCATCTGGTTACTGTACCAGAGGGAACCTGAAAAATCTTCCCTTCATCTGGCAGCAGCAGATTTATAACCTGTGTAAGGCACTGGGTCTAGATTATTTCAGATTCCTTTCCTTCTCTACAAGCAACAATACACAACAAGAGGATTTTCCAGACAGTGGATTATTTGCCAAACACTTGAACTTTAGTAACAACTTTCAGTAACAACTCAGCAATCTGCAGCCCACCATCAATCTGGCTCCATTTTCCTGAAATCTCATGATTCCTAGTCTGCCATCTTTGATCCTCACCTTGGATTTGTCCTGCTGGCCATTAGCAGAGCTGCTGGTATTCCCAGCAAAAAACATTACTTAATCTGTCTGCACACAGCACCTGAAGTTCCTGCTCAAAACAGAGATTTGGGTATTTAAATGAGGTAGTAAACAAGAGAGACTTTCACAGAGCAATAAAATTAAATTATCTTCTGGCTCCCCTGCCAGGGGCTTGCAACAAGACCTGCTCCCAACTTTGCTGTGCTGTAGGATTTGGATCTTTTTGTACTGAAATTAATCTGAGGGACTGATCATTAAAAACACTACAATTGACCACAATTCACTCAGTCTAGTTGGTATCATGTCTGGGCAGAAATGTATTTCAGGCTGAAAAATGGCTCAGCTTCCCTTTAGATGACAGTTGTTGCTTTTTCTACTCCATTAATTTCTTTCCACCACTCACTTTTGCAGCAACAATCCCCAAGATTTTCCTTCCACCATATCCCTCACTGTGGTGAAGAGTGAGCCATGATATTTTAGGCATATAATGAAACAGTAAAAGACTTTTCTGCACTTTGTTTTTGTGAGTCCATTTGCTTTTGATTACAAAGCTGTGGAAGTCATCACTTTAATCCAAATAATTTTCCAGATACTTATGCCTAAATGATGCTCTCTATAATAAATTGCCGTATTTTATGTAAACAGTACAAGCTTTATGTGCTGCTCTAAAAGTTCATCTGTTTAATCTGGCCCTGTCAGGGCACAGGCATTTTGAATCAAGGTAAGAACTATATTCTCTTGCTGTTTTCAACATTGTGAACAAAAGGCACTTGTGTTTTCCTGAATAAGTATTGCCTTATTGCCGACACTGTAGGAAAGCCTTGTATTTTTTAACATAGACAGAGGCTAAAATTACTAGCTAAGCATTCACTTACATTTTGCTCCCCATAACAAGACTGCAAAAGCAGCATGCCCTTGTTGCAGTTCCAGTACTTACACCAGCAGGACTGTCATGAATTGTAATGGATGGCTAATCATACCTTGTGCATGTTGTACAGAATTCTTTTTGATAGTTCCAGGCATATTTATCTCAGCTTGCAATTTACTCATGTCAGACTGTATCCCAGCAGCCTCTTCAAAATGTTGTTTTGCTTCCAGAGAACTGGCAATTTTCCTTCTTCAGTTTTTATCCAAACTCCACTGAGTTACCTGAAGCCTCTGCAAAGAGTTATTATGTCTTTTTTTTCCCCATTCCTGCCTGTAACCCCTCTCCCACCCCTTTTTCTGCCACCATGGGCAGTGCACACACTGACAGGCATTCCCAGGTGTCCTACTTCATGCCCCAGGGATCTGCACAATACTGAATGTGCAGACCATCTGATACCTGGAGATAATCTCACCAAGGCAGCCTTGCCAAAGGGACCTTAGATACCACTCATTATCAAACTTTATCTGCCAGGAAGGTGTGAGGCACTCACCTTTCAAAACTAATAGGCAAGTGGCTTTTTTTAAATATTACTTTGTCTTCTTGAGAGACCAGATAATGTCCTTTCTCTTTCTACGGTTTTTTGTTTTTGTTTTGGTTTGGTTTTTTTTTATGGATGAGTTTAAGCCCACAATCTGCCTCTTTTTCACCATCTGGCAAACAAGTCAGATAGCCCAATTAGTTGGATACAGAGAAAGACTAGAAATGGAGACTAATCCAAATTTCATCTGAATTTTGTTGGAAAGGGAAAAAAAATGTTACACAGACCCTGTTTTTTTTACTTAACTTTGTGAGGAAAATGTCACTAATTATGTTTTATCTGGCAGAAGTGTATCCCAAACAAAACAGCAGTTCAGATGGAGAAGTCTGATCTTAAGACTCTGCTTGATTATTCAGGTTTCGTGGTTTGAATTAATTTCATGTGTCTTGTCTATAAGACTTTCTACACAGCTCTTTCTGCCTTCAGCCAAATTGTCATGGAAGGTAAAAGCCACAGCTGTCAAGTGAGTATAATTTAACCACTTCAAGCTAGCAAAGATGGCAAAGAAAGACTGAGTGAAATGGAAAAGCTTTCAAGCATGACCCAAGCCACCACCTGCTCTGAGGGAGCATCCAGCACACAGAAAATATTTGTCTGACCTGATCCTTAATTTTTTTGGCAGCCACCAAATACTCCCCATGTAGCCCAAGTGTTTCATCAGGCTAACAGGTAGAAAGTTTTCTTTCCTGCTATCAGAACTAAATGGAAGCTTATTAGTTTCCACTGTATAAACATAGGTTAACTTCTCCCTCTCATAAGCAGTAAGAAAGACTGAGTATTGCATCTTGTTATATAGCCTATATAAATGGCTAGAAATTGCTAAGGAGCTATTAGGTAACAAACCCCATTCTCTTTATCTTTCCTATGAAGCCACAGTTTCTTAACACCTTACTATTTTTCCTAGTTTTTTCTCAGCTCCCACATTAGAACAAAACATTTTTAAATTGTTTCACAAAGATTTTTATTTGCCTCAAGTTATCATTAGTCCTTGCAGTAAAGCCCTGGAAGATGTTTACACTAACAGGAGCCTGGGTTCAGGCCTCAGAAGTTCCTCTTTAAAGGACATGTTGCCCAAGGCATCCATATTAAGTGGTGTTTCCCTACCCAATTGCCTCCATCATGAGTGCTGTTTCTCAGTGAGAAGCATGTTAATTCCTGGATTCCCAACAGAAGCATATTTTGAATCCTCAACAATAACTGCCACACCTGGGCCACAACAGTTGTGACATTTGTCCTCCCTATATCTTCTTCACTTGTGGATGCAACTGTCCCAGAACAGATGTCCTTTTAAGCTCATCCCTTTCCCTCCCCCATCCCCACAGCTTACCTGAGCTGCTAATGGTCAGCAGAACACAGAGCAATGCCCATGAAGGAACCTTTCTCATATGGAGGAATAGCAGGAGAGCTGGAGGGAAAAGGAAACAGCAGGTAGCTTCCAGGATACTAAGGTAGGGCACACCATCATCATCTTCTCTTCATCACAACCCAGAATTACAGCACCCTATGCAGTGAGATTTGTTACTTTACCCAGCTTGTGGTGCCTCCAGTGAGGTTAAGGCATAGGAAACAGAGTAAATTGAGAAAGGGAGAGTCGCTTTAAAACCACACAATTTGCAAATCGTTAATTCGGGAGTCCTACACAGGAGCCACTGAGTTGCCTTCCAGCCCATTTCTTCCCTTTTCTCCCACTGATTTCAGCTTGTTAAATTATTCTTCACGAGGAAAATGATGGGAGAGGTCAGTGACTGATCAGAAACAAACCTGAGCCAAAAAAGCACATTGCAAGGCAGCAAACTCTCCTGCACTGTCTGTCAGATGGACAGTGAGGGACTCTATGAAGCTGCACCCATTTCCTGTGGTCACAATCTCTCTCTTTTTCACGTTAAAAACTAACACCACTGACACGCCAGAACACCAAAGAGGTATCAGCCAAATTATTTTCATTTTGCATCCAGAAACTCTCTACACAAAGTGGAAATAAAATGTCTATATTTCAAGGCAGTCAAAATGCCATCATGTCAGTCTGTCTGTCCATCTGTCCAGGCCCATCAGTCCTTTCTTGTTATTGTTGACCCAGGCAGGTACCCGACAGGTCACAATCAGCCAGGCAGAGGAAGTTATTCTTTTCTGAGGCAGAGAAGTCATGCAGAACATGTTTCTTTTATACTCTTGAGAGTATCATATCTTAATAGTGCAAGTGTGAAAGAAAGTTACTAATGTCCTCTCCTTCTCCTTTTCTCCACACCTTAGGGAAAAGCCCTGCAGGTTTAACAAAGAGGTAACTAATCACCTTGCACAGAAATGAAAGGCTTCTGAGGATGTTTTCCCTATCACAACATAAATACAAATAACTCCACTGAAGATAATGAAGTTCCACTGGGATAAAAGCATTAACCAAGGGTTAAGAATTTTATGTAGAATTCATTCCTTTTAAAAAAATCTTTGGAGCCCTTCCATGGAAGAGATAAAATCCTCTGCTCAGTCAAAAGAGTGGTTGCAAAATAACCTTTCAGAAAGGTTTCCCATTGAATTTTGAGAACTTTTCCATTAGTACAGAATAATATTATCTCTGGAAAGTTCTTTGTTCCTGCAATGGTACAGCATCTATACAATGCCTCTTCATCTGAGCTATTAGAGCACACAAAGGTAGCTGGAGTGTGAATCCATTTTATAGAGGCTATGTACCACTTAGAGGAATGAAGGTAATAAATTCTGTAACTGCCAGCATTTCTTCCCAATGCAACAAGATTCTTATTTAACTCCACAATTTAAACTTAAAACCTGACCAAAAAGGACAAATGCTCATCCTGCTAATACAGAGTTGTCTTTGGAATTGAGGCTATCATGGCAAAAGCCAGGTAGGGAAATTCCTCAACTTTCAGGGCACAATTGTTTTAAAGGTTTTGTTTAAAACCCTGTGGGGGAAAGAGGATTCATTATGACAATGGATTTTAAGAGAAACATCATTTCAGCAGTGGTATGTTTGACCTCAAGTATGATTTTTGCATTGCACAGTACAAAAGAAATATACTATTTCTAGAAATGAAGTAGCTCCAACTGGTAAAACAAAAGACATTGTAGACTGAAAAGCATCTGAGGAACTGACTGTCTTTCATAACAAATGAAATGAAAATTCCACTCCATTTACTGTGCTCCTGTGGGAGTAATGCACACAGCTAAGTTTCAACCAAATGGAAAATGCAATAGCAGCACTTTACTTCATTTTCTTGTATCTGTTCTCAATTTTGCAAGGGATATACTTTAAACATCTGTAATAATTATACTGAAATTGTTTCTAAATTAAATGTCACAGAATATAGTTAAGAAAAAACAGCTTTCAGTACATGTAATACATATTGTTTTGAAACAATACATATCAATGATTAACTGTCTGCAGGTACATTTAAAGAAAAGATAGTGAAGAAAACCCAGTGGGATGATCCTTTTTTCCTCCTTTTCTAAAAGTGTTGCACAAGAATCCCAGTAAAAGATCCCCCTCTTCCCAACCCCAGCATCTGAAATCACAAATCCTTTGGAGAAATTATATACTACTGGTAACATAGATATATCAGAAGACTTCCATTATTTTCTACTAGACATCCTGAACACAGTGAAATATAATTCACCTGTTTGAAATTATGTTGTAAAAATGGTTTATTTTTTAATGGAATAAATTGAAGTACATTTTAAAATATATACACCAAGTGTGACTGTGTGTGTATATGTATAAATGTGCACACACAGGCTTACTTGTGCAATATGAGCACCCTTTAGGGGCAGGACAATCACAAACCCACCAATTCCTCCTCCTTTTCTTTATTGAGCAGACATTCTGAGAGATTACTTTCTTCTCCTCCTCTGTCTTCCAGAGCGATATGAAGAGATATAGTCAAAGCTACAGCTGAGATTTCATTTTATCCAAATGGACGTGTTAAGTGAAATTAAGACCACTTAGACTTACCAAAGTTTCCACCATATTCCACATCTTTTTTTTTTTCTTTTTACATATCTCATGCTAACCTGACTATTTTTGCTTCTAAGGTAGGCTCTGTGAAAGAGTCATACAGCTGTTCATATTTAAGATGGCTCTTGTAACAGAGCGCAGCTCTCGGAAGATGTAATTAATGGCCATGTGGAACAGGATGACTCACCATCTCTTAATAAGACACAAGATCTACAGGCATGAGCAAAACAGGCAAATCACACAAAGAGGTTATCAACATGTCCTTCTCACAACCCATGTAGGAATGCATTTTGTGTCTTATAAATGATAGAATTTTTTTTTCCAATAGTTTATGGATACTTTGGTGAATGTTACTGACATTATTTTGCGCACCCTTCTAGTTCTGAAGTACATTTGCTACAGGTACATCCATGGCACTCACAGCTCAGGAACTATTAACCTGGGCAGTCTAGCTGAGAATCAGGACATCTGTCATTGTCATATTTTCTGAAAAATCTCTTTGCCCAGGATTTTCTCCTGGGAAGCTGAGAAGCCTCAGAGAAAAATGAAAATAATAATTATCTGATTTGCTTTTTCTTATTTTTGCTGTTTTGGAATGTGGTTTGGACACTGTTTACCAACAAGTGACTGTTTCATTGGTTTCATGTGAATTGTGTTGACGTAATGGCCAATTACGGCCAAGCTGTGTCAGACTCTGAGCAGAGAGTCACAAGTTTTTCAGTAGTATGTTTTAGCCTTCTGTCTGTATCTATTCTGTATTCTTTAGTATAGTTTAGTATAGTATTCTTTAATATAATATAGATAATGAAATAATAAATTAGCCTTCTAAGAACATGGAGTCAGATTCATTCTTTCCTTCCTTTGTCTGAGGTCTCAGAAAATACCACAGACCAAAAGTATCCATAAGTAAAGGGGGTGTAAGCCAAGAAAATTAATGGTTTGTTTGAGGTTTTTTAAGCAGAACTAAAACCAAAGCAGTATAAATAAGTTGAATTGTTACATATACACAAATATGACCGTTGTCATTCCATTTACTGGTAAAAGGCTGCTGTCCCAAATTATTTCAGGAGCAAACCCCAAATTCCCTGGCTGCAAAACACTGACCTGCAAACCTAACACTAGTTAGACAACTGTCTTGTATTTGTGGGGTTCCCAGATGAAGGAAAGAATGAAGGAATCTGACTCCATGTTCTTAGAAGGCTAATTTATTATTTTATGATACTATATGATATTAAAGAATACCATGCTAAACTATACTAAAGATTACAGAAAGGATACTTACAGAAGGCTATAAAGATAATAATTGAAACTTGTAACTCCTGCCAGAATCCCGACACAGCTTGACTGTGATTGGTCATTAAGTCAAAACAATTCACATGAAACCAATGAAACAACCACCTGTTGGTAAACAATCTCCAAACACATTCCAAAGCAGCAAAACACAGGAGAAGCAAATGAGATAATAATGTTTTCCCTTTTCTCTGAGGCTTCTCAGCTTCCCAGGAGAAAAATCCTGGGCAAAGAGATTTTTCAGAAAATACGGTGGTGACAACCACTGTGCTAGTAGGAGGATTTCCCTCTGGCATTGTTAAAACCCTTGAGTTCTTTCAGTAATCATCTTTTTCTATCTTTCTTTCTCACTTTGATCCTTTCAATATATCCTAACATGGCATTGTTTAACAGCCCTCATACAGGTCAAAAAAAACCCTAAGAATTTTTTTTTCTTGTTTGTTGTCTTTTTTTTTACACAGCCATCACAGAATAAATTAATCCTCCATGAACACTTGCTATGAAGCACCACTATATCACGTTCACTTGGACTTCACCTTTTCCTTCACAGAAGCAAATGAACAGAGAATACATTTATACACTTGAATAGAGAAAACTAAACAGTTCAAGTATTCTGTTCAATCATCCATATAAAAAAGAAAAGCAGTCAAAAAATAAGGTTCTTCACATCAGGCACCTCACTTTTTGTTTTTAGAAGCACTCAAGAGAAAAATCAGAATAAAAAAATTCATGTCAGATCAAAAGAAGTAGTGATGGACCTGAAACAAATTGCAATGCACTTGAAATGTTCATTTCTGGAATGTTTTTTCTCTTTTTCAGAACTGCCAACAAATTGAACAACAATCTGTTCCTTACAATCTATTGTGCTCTTAAATTTTGCTACAGTAGCACATTAAATTGAAAGTGTCTTAATCAATCAAAAGTGACTTCTCAAGGAGTTTTATTCCTTGATGATAAGTTTAACTCTACTGAGAGCTGGCTAAAGTAATTTTATATCTTTTATATTTGATTTGTTTCTCTTTGACTCTGTAGTTTAGTTTATTTAACATAGGACTAACTCCAGCTTATTGTTTTTCCGTAAAATGACATCAGGAGGAATAACATATTTAATCAGGAGAAAATACTGAATATTTACCACAAAACCAAATGAGTTTTCCTGCAGTAGGATGATTCTCTTGTTTATTCATCCCACATCACCACCATGTTTGAATGAATCAGCTTTTTTTGATAGCTCCTAGTTACAGGTCTGCAGCTGAGTAGCCTAAAAGGCCTTTCTCTTTCCACTCTCAACAAAAATCTAAAATAAAAAAAAATCTTCCTAGCAACTGTTTAAAAATATTAAGCCCACAACAAAAGACATTTTTTCCAAGAACTTGTCATAGATCCCTGTTCCTTGGACTGATATGGCCCACATACTTTTTAGGTTTTATGAAAACATCTGACCCTTGAGCATAAAAGCCATCCTCAGCACGCGTGGATGAGCTCAGTACTGTTGGAAGGTTTTCCAATGGCAGACCATTGAAAACTCTTGAATCAAAATGTCCTTTTCTGAGGAAGTGATTTCTTTGTGGCTGCTTGTAACTCTGTTTTGCTCTGTGCCCTATCTGCACGCAGGAGGAGTTCCCTCAAGGTGACCTTCCCACATCCAGTGCTGACGGGAACAGGTCTCCAGCCACCAGCAGCACCACAGAACTTGCACAATTCCAGTCAGGAGGGAAAATGAGAATCAACATTTCCCTTTATCCACTAGTGTCCTAGGGTGAAGTTATGATGTTTGTATCCCCAGTCGTTGTTCTGTTTATGCTGGATATTATGTTCTGTGCCTTCAAGACTGGCTCTGAAGAGTGAAAGTTTTGTTTTTGTTTTGTTTTTGGTTTTGTTATCAGCCTGCTCCTCCACGGTTGGTGGGACACAGAGATGAGGCAGTACATAGTGCAGCTTTTGCTTTTTGCTTTGCTCCTGCTTTTTGCTTCTGCACGTTAGTTAGTTTATCTAAGCAGTCTGAATTTTTCCCTGGACTGTTTTTCCTTTCCCTTTTTTGGAACTACTCAAACCTGCTCCGCACTGGGACCTCGGAACACCGAGAGTTTGCACCTTTGTGGCCTGCAGCAGCTACCCCAGTGCTGGAGGGTCTGATAACAGAGTGACCACCTCCAAGAGAGACTTTCTGAATTTGTCATCTTTTTCAGAGCAGTGAAAGAGTGGTGTCATCTGGTATTGCTCATTTTGTGTGCTGGGGAGTGCTGTGCCTGTTAAATAAACAGGGTCTTTCCACTTGTCTCCAAGGAATCCTTCCCAAACTGGTTGAGAGGAGGGGAGGTGTCGGTTTGCTTTCTAGAGGGGCCGCCTTTGGAGGCTTTCTCCCAAATTTGCCCTAAACCAGGACAACTAGATAAGCGGATAAAGGGAAATGTGCCCATGGCTGAAGAGTGCACATGGCTGAAGAGCAGACCTGCTAAGCCAAACTTAGCACCCCCTTCCCTAAATCCTTGCTAACCACATACCTACTTTCATTCACAGGTCACTTGCTTGCTGCAATCCACTAAAGCAAAGCTGGTGAAGGTAGCTTGGAGCAAGGGAAAGGAGTTGTCCCCACATCTTGGTATCTATCATGTTCAGAAAGCACAGAGCAATGCTGAAGCAGACCCCAGTACTCAGGCACAGATCCACAGGGACTCTCATAATGACTTTTCTTTTTTCTTTTTTCTTTTTTTTTTATTTCCTCTGGGTATAACTGGTTACAATTAAGCCAAAAGGTATTTTACTTTCACTGATCCTCTCAGTGGAAGGTAGGTTTATATCAAGAGATCACTTTGTATTCTTAAAATTAACAATCTGTCTAATCATGCTCTAGGGCTTTACAAATCCTTCATGCATACAATTGGTCATTAGCCATTAATTTCACTACCACTGGCACGCTAAAGCTCTGAAGAATTATACCAGGAATAGATAAGAAACAATATCACTGCAACAGGAGGAAATCCCCAGACTCACCAGCCCGGAGCAGCTCTGGAAGCAGAACTTCAGGTTCCTCATTTTATCATCACACATCTACACAGAGAACAATTACCTTGGTAAAACCAATGCCAAAAAAAGCATGAAATTTCATCCCACCAGGAGAGGGTCTTATTTTTTTAAATACAGAGGTCTTATTTTTCTCAGGGCTAATTTTACACTTTCCTAAGTCTAAAAACTTCTATCACTAAAACAAGAACAAATCTAAAATAAATGAAATTATTTGTATATATTACCCCTTTTCAGACTGCCTTGCATTTAAGCTGGAGGGCTCAGAAATATTTGCTCTGCCTTTTCATTGGATGAAGACTAGAAAAGTTCCCCTGATGTTTCAAAGGATATTGTAGTCTCAAATTAGTGGAAGTAAAGCAAAGGCTATGTTGTGCAATGGTATGCTTAGAACAGAGACAGTGAAAAAAAATTAGTGTTCTTACAAAGCTTTTACATTTTAATTTTAAAAATAACTTGACCAAGTGCTTTTGAGTGCTGTCCTTAGACCCCAAAAGCTGAATCCTTCATGTGATTATCACTGGGATTTTGATATGCAAATCTAGAACAATCCCAGAACTATTGAATTATTTGAAGGTTTGATTTAATGCTGCGTTATATTTTTGAGGCCTACAGGACTGTGTCAAGTCCAGACTGTCTTTGCACAAGGGAAATTTGTGGTTGAACAGTACAAAGGATATGTAAGTTCCTGTCATTTTCCATCTCTCTGCTCCAGACTCACACATATAGTTTGCTTCTTCTCTATGGGCTACTAATCAGAGACACAACTTCCTGTGAAAGATGATGTTAGAAAGACATCAATTAATGCAAAGCCTAAAATCCCAATCCAAAATGATTGGTAGCAATTAAATGGTTCCAGAATGGTGCTGGAGACTATGCCACCACAAACTTTATAGCATCTGACAATGTAACAGAAATGCATGCACCAGCTATAACAACAGGACAGGATCTGTCACATTTAAATATTTAATAAAATACTACTCTAATCAATGTCCTAGCATCCCACACATAGGAAGTCTTCCCTCATTTCTGTGGTGGTGAACTTACACCATGAAACTGGAAACCTAATTACACTTGCTTGTGACTACAGAATATAATTATAACTATCAACAGCCAAAATAATTGGACAGCTGCTCTTAAAAAAAGTCTTCTTACCTGAGTGGAGATGCTTGGATAGGAAGGAATTCAGAAATTTAACCATTAGCTTAATCAGAGAGGAGAAACGAAAAGAGAAACAGCATTTGGAATACTGGGGAACATGGCAGAAACATGCATTGAAGAGGAAGTGAAAAACAGAGAATTTTATGTTTTAATCTAACATCAGCATTGATATTAGCATTTAGATATTAATTCAGAGGAAAAGCAGAATATATTATAAAGAATCCTTTCTCAGTAGCATTACTATGTCTGGATGGATAAATCTTAAGAGAACATGAATTTGGCTAGGGACAGTGTGAGACAATATAGTGACAACAAAAGCAAAAAGAGGAAACATATGGTTGAAAAGAAATTTAAAAAAAACCAGAAAAGAACAGAAACAAGAGAAGGCTACTACCCTTCTTGCCTTTTAGTCAGCTCGAAAATACTGTCAGCTCTCCACCCCCAAATATGTGTTAGACTGTTTCCTAGCAAAGCACTATGCCCTGCTGTATAAGCAGCAGGAACAAGGTGACAGCAGAGAAGCACAAACAGAAGCAGGACAAGAGCCCCCAAGGCAGCAGTAGTGGTTTTAGCACCTGCTGCATCTTCTCTCCCTAGGGAAAAGAAAAAAAACCCTAAGATTATTTTTCTTCTAGGCAGATGAATCCTTTAATTCAGCACCTGCTGCCCAATTCCAATAGCAGTATGCAACATCCATGGATGCATTGCAGGAGGCCACTGAGGAAATTATGGACTCTCTGGCACCAGGAGCTTCTGCTTAGCAAAAGGAAGTGATAAACCCCCAGTGGTCCCCCATGGTTTGGAAGCAGCCAATGACAATCTTCTACACAGCATCCCTGACTCAACTAAAACATCAGATTGTGGCATTGCTGCTGATCCAGGCACAGCAACAGCACTTTGCTGGGAGGCTGGGGACAGAAAAGCAAAGAGGAGATCATGGGAGATCAAGGCCTGACCTGTTCCTCCTCCTGTTGCTTTGGATATAGGAAGAACAGGACCAGAATTTGTCTGGTGGGGAGTGAAGAATAAGAGCAGTGAGTCAGAGAGCTAGGAAGAGAGGGAGAGAACTTGTCTCTTACCTGTCTTCTCAATTCAGGCAACTTTAATACCTAAATATTAAAGGTGCGCTCTGGTAGAGTCACTCTGAGCATCGATGTAACACACGGCTTGAAGCAGCTCCCATGCAGGAAGCATTCACAGAAAATGGAAATGACCAGGCCTCCAGGGCAGATGTGAAGTAATCTCTCTGGCTGATTCTGTCACTGCCAGCAAAAGGGTCCACAAGAGCAGTGGGGAAGGAACCAAAACAGACATTTGGCATTGTGCCATGATTCCTGAAGGCAGACACCTAGAAGGCAAACCATGAAAATAAGAAGAGAATAGCAGAAGAATCAAGCCTGAATACACCACAACATCAAATGTGTTCATTGCTTTTGGAAAACTGCATGAGAACTAGAAACAGCAGAGACATTGAATGAACCTTACTCAAGAATTTTGAAATACTTACACTTTCATATAAAAATGATCTTCTTATGAAAAATAGGAAGTACAAAACATCTGTAAAAGGCCTTTATCATTCAAATGTCAAGTTTACTTTTGATCATTTCTAACACATTATTTATTTATTAACACAATTATACACTAGCAAATTACATGCAAGTAAGGAGAACTGGTAATATTTTCTGTGCACATACGGCACTGAATCTACCTTTAATCTGCAAAACATACCCAGCAGTTTTTGTGGGGGAATTATAAACTGGGCTTATAGTTGGGATTTCTCCAAAAGAGCTGTTTGTGATCTACTGGAAGAAAATTAATTGTTACCTTGAAGCAGCAGCTCTCTTTTTTCCATGAAAGATAAAAAATAACACAATGAGCAGCCAGTATAAACAGGCCTTTAGCCACTTCTAGTTGGTAAACAATGTGATAAAGGTTAGCCCAATTTTCCAGCAAACTCAGGTACAAACAAACTCAGATTTGGGAGGGACAGGGTGTGTTTTAAGTGACAGCTTTCCTGTCAGGATACAGCTGCTACAGTAGGAAGAGTAGTTCAGCAGTACCATGGTTCTCTTTCACCCAGCCTGTTCTGTGCACTGAAGGAGACAGCAGGCCTCAGAATGCAAGGTACATGACCACATCATTTTGTCACTGCAAACACACAGGTGAGAAAAATTTTAAAATTTAGGCTAAATCACTTTAAATACCACAACTCCTGGAAAACTGCTCTCATAACTTAAAAAAAATGTGTATGCCATTATGTGCATATGCTTTCTCACTGTTCTTCACTTCTTTGGAAATTAAACTCTCTGCAGAGGATGCAAGATATGGTGATCAGGCATTACTCATCATCCCCTCTCTTCCTACTAAGCAATTGGTTTAATTACAACTGAGCTGTGAGGAAGAGGAAAAAGAGGTATTTTTCCTGCCCTTTCAGTAGGTCAAATTAGGTCAGCAAAGGATCCAGGGAGCACAAGGGCTGCTGCAGGAAGGATGAGGGTAAATTGCACATCCTAGATGGTAGATAGACAACTTAGAAGTTGTCATAAACCATCAAAAAGCTCCAAAGTGCACCCAGACTTACTGCTGGGGCCTTCTGCCAGAGGACTGTGCATGAGCCACATGCACAGGCCTGTGCTGCAAGAGGGTTAAACACACACACCCCTCCCAGGGGAGGTACCTGGGCATTCCCACCTGAACCTGAACCTGTATTAACCTATTGACTTCTGTGTTTCATGGGCTTCCCTCACCCGAGACAGAGAGAGACTGCAACCATTGGTTCAACCAACAGACTTCCAAATGACAACCATTGTCTCATCTCTCGATCCAACAGGAGGTGGTGATGTCTTTGCTCTCTGCTAGCTACTCTTTTCCTTCCTTTCTCTTTCTTTCCTATATATATACACCTATATATACACACACACACACAAACACCGGTAATTCAGTGTTATTTCATTCTAATCTGCCCCCCAAGGGATCTATTAACAACAACCTCAGCTACCATTGCCTTCAGGAGTGGGTGGTATCTTCCTCCCCCCAGTCCTTTATTTTCAAAGCTGGGAAAAGCTCCTGTTCCCAGGCCAAGCATGCCATGTCACCAGACCCACTTTGAGAAGCAGACTCTGAGGCATATTCCTGCTGCAGAGTCTAGGCATAGCCAGGGAAATGGCTTGATTAGAGTAATTGAGCAGCAAAATGCTTCATGAGAGACAAAGGTCTCTGAAAGCATGCAGGACAACAGAAACAGATTGAGAGCAGTGCTGTGTCCTTAAGCAGGAAGAAAAACAAAACCAAGATAAATTAATTTCTGATAGTAGCTGGTGCATAAAGCCTGCTCTGTCTTGTTTATCTTAATAGCTTTTCAAGTCAGGCAAGAGGTAAAAAACTATGCAGCAGAATTACAGGAATTTGAGGAGTACTGCACACTATGAGAAAACTAATCATTTTGGAGGAGACACAAAGCAGATAAGAGCAAAACAAACACAAAATCTTATAGAGCTTAGAAGCTTATCTCACAAGTGCAAAAGGGAGTGAGGAAAAGGGATGAGCAGGCTCAGGAGAAGCCACCATCATGGCAGACCTGGCAGGTGAATCACCCTGAAACCCCAACTTTAACACATAACCATACAACTGGAATTTGAGTAATAGAAGCCACAGAGTCTGTACTGGAGCTGGAAGAGGACACTAAAATGGCATCCAATTAGACCTGAGCATGACAAGGCAAGTCAAAAAGCATATCATATCTGGTATAATAAAGAAAAAGAATGAAGCCTGAGTTATTCCACTAGCTCCATCAGCACACATGGTGGGCTGAGAGAATATGCCAGATTTTAAAGAAACTTTACACTGCTATAATGGAAGTGGCTTGTGGCAAATCCTTACAGTAAAATTAAAGGTTTTAGTTAATCACAAATGTGTGGACAAGTATCATCAGCAGCAGCACTGACACTGAAAGGGAAGACAGGGGTGGGCAAGAAAAGCTGGAGGGCAAATGTGATGCTCTGATAAGTCCTCCCATATGAGAGAATCTGTCTCTGCAGACATCTGTCATTTCATATATGCTCAAATATACCCAAACAATATGCAGCCTCTTTCTAATATTAAAGGGTAAGATAAATTGTCTGAGTAAGAAAGAAGCATGAGGCCACAAAAAAGAACATAACAGAGAATTGCAGAATAGAAGAAGTAAAATATGAGAAAAAGTGAAATTACAAAAAAAAGGTCAACAAGAAGTACACTGAGGCATGAGAACAAAACTAGTTCTCTCTGATTTATGCAGCAATTCAAGTTGCTATTTTTCAGGCTTGGCCTCTGGAGAAGTTCAGTCCCCAGAGCAATAACACATAGTTTTCAAAATCTGAGAAACAAAAGTGATTAAACTTTAGTTCCACCCTCACCACACAAGGGAAGCAACTTTCTGGGACAAAGATGGGATAGGCAGCCACGAACATGCAGATCCATCCCAAGCAGTAACACCTGAAGAACAAGCACATCCCTTATGAACAAAGGAAAGGCTGGGTTTCTCTGCCACGGTAACGTTACATTCTTTCCATCTCCTAAACAAAAGAGTTATACAGCGCACAGGGGAATTACTGTTACAGGAGTAGATGCTTTAAAAAAAATTATGTTCTGGATGCCTCCAATAAAAACAAATGCCTTATGTCACTTAAACAGACACCAAATAAAAGACAATACGCCCTGGTAGAATAACATTTTTTGGGTATAAAAGAGTACTTTGAACAGTTTTCTGCAGTACTTCAAACAACAGAAAGCTGCATTTGGATTGCTCAAGGACAAAGCCCTCAATGAAAGTCACAGACTGCAAAACTTCTAAACACTAATGTCCTCTACAGGAGGGTGAGCCAAAGGAGCCTCTCCCTGAATGCCTGCAGCCTTCTTGCCATCTCTCCTTCTCTGTGCTTTTAGTAAGGAAAAAGAAAAATAAAAGAACTGAGAAGTCAGAGCTAAAAGCTCCCTTGCAATTGAATTCTGACTATTTTTCAGCATGTGCAATACCTGTCAGGAACAAAGAGACCTTCAGCAAACTACCAACTAGTTGTACTGCCACTAAGCCATTCCTGGCCCAGAGATGCCATGGATTTTGGTTAATATTAAGCTCCTACTGTCAAAATAGCAACAGCAGCCACCATTTTCTATCATGCCTCCCCAGACATCTTGCAAATGTTTTTCAGGCAGAAGATTTTCTTCAAATTCCTTTGTGAGTCAAGTTGGGTGCAATATACTAGAACAAGGAACATAATTTCATTTGGAAAGGTTATTTGCTCTCTAATTTCTATTCTGAAAGCAATCATGTTTCCATCTACCTTTAACCAGACATTTGGGATGTTTTTCTCCCACCCTTATCTTTTTTTTTTTTTTTTTAGTAATGACTTAGTGTTGACATGGTTAACAATCAGTCATTTTTCCTCTAGTACTTTAGAATATATATCAGGAATATTGTGCAAGAAATGCTATTATTATGAGGAATAGGTATCTGTGGATGCCACAGTAAACATAGAAATGCATTCAGTCACAACTCACCCATTCTACTGTACAAAGTTTCTAAGGTTAAGATTTTTTTTTAAAGCACACAGAATTAACACAACTTCTATTGTACAATTTGTATATGTGCTCACATAGAAATTGTTACTATTTATGCAGAGGTTTAATTGTTTCTGCCCTCTTATGAGCATAGAAGTCAAAGTTATTAGTGTAAACAGATTAATGTGAATTCTATAAGCTATAGTATTTCAATAGCTCAGTCATCAGTTTTAATTAACACCAGACAGAGGTCAATCATGTGCGCGTAGACTGTGTTCTTTGTCTGTTATTTATTTTCAGTCTAGAAAGAGTATGCACCAAGTAAAGTTAGAAGAGTCTAGAAAACTTTAGCAATTAATAATCTTAGCTTTAAAAAGAGAGCACATTATATAGAAGCAACTGATGTCCACTGATTAAAAGACTGAATTTGATTTGTCATATCCCAGATCTCATTCTACTTTTCTGGGAGCTTCATACTGCTTCCTAGAGAAGAAAATAAAAGGAAAGAGGAGGGGAAAAAGTAACAGCATCAGATGAAGACAATATGAACATTGAATTTGAATATATGTATGTCTACAGTAGAATTCTTAAAAATGGCTGGCAATGATACAGTGACTCCAGCAGTCTTCTATCATTTCAGGAAGCTACATACACCAATGATTCACAAATACCAATGAAAAATATGTAATCACCTGTGAAGTGCATTCCTATTTGACTTCTCCACATTTGCAGGTCTTACTCCCTAAGAAAAGGTTAAATTGGCTGATTCTGACATCTGCACTAAGAGCAGCTGCCTTCCAGAAACAGAGCGCTTTAATCTTGTCAAGCATTGTGTTCAGCACCCATATGAATCCAATAACCAGTTATACACACTTGGTCCTTGCTTCAGTGTTGTCAGCATGGAGATAACACCCCTGCCTCTCCCCTCCAACTCAGCAGGATCAGTTGGGCAAATCAGTCACCACTGAGCTCAGATTTGCCTTGATGAATTCCCAACTAGCAAGCAGAAGGCCAAGCTCTCTGCCATGTCTGCCATGTCTGCCATCATTCAAGTTAACACCAGCGAATTTTTGTGCACTTGGGGAGTGAAAGGAGGCAGCTGCCAGGCTGCACCTTCCCCAGCCAGCAGCACCTACCCCGTGCATGCAGCTACACCCCTCACAGCCGGGGCGCTGATGGAGCGCTGACAGCTGACAGCAAACCAAAGATTATCTTCTCAGCTCAGATGCTCCTGATGAGAGCTTTTGTTTTGGAAAGCAGTCAAGCATATAAATAATGTTTAAGTGCTTTTTTAACCCCAAGCCCCATCACAAGAGTTACTCAGTGAATAATTGCTGAGGGGAGTGTTGAGCCCAGGATATGAGAGGTTTTGCCCTTCACAGAACATTTTGAGTTGGGAGAAGTTAAAAGAGCTTCTGAACAGAATGCAATGCCAAAAGAACAAACAAAAGATACAGAAGGATTTGATAACAACACTAACTAGCTAATATCATGCAGAATACTAATGCTTTTTAGATTAATCTTCAAATTTATTCCAACACTTGGAGTACAGTGCTGTTGAAAAGGGACTGTAGTGGATTTGGTTTCTTATGTCCTATCAGGTACTCAGGAATTTCAGGTGAGCACTAGATGTGTAGGCCAAAGGTAATGCACTTGAAGTTTCCAAGTTTTAGCCAATAACATCACCAACTTCCCTGCAACCAAACTCACTAGGTATTCTAAAGCTGTTTAAAAACTGATTTTTCACTGCTAATGTTAACATAATTATCCCATTTTTATGCCAGCCTAATATTTTATCTTAATCATCCAGAAAATGAAGAAAGAAGAAAAACACAGAGAAAAATGTCTGCAGCAAGAGAACTTATCCCCATTTAAAACCCCATACTTGTCAAAGACAGAACATTATAGAGAATTGAGTAAATTTTTTGTCGATCAGTTAAATGATTAACAGTATGATGCTGGATATAGAAATGAAATAAAATACTATGACACCTGAACTATTTGCTAAGTTTACTCCATTAGATGAGGATATTACCTAACACTATTTTACTGTGTTGGGATTATTTCTCTTTTTCAGTTGACGATGGGAAGGAAAAGAAAATTCAAAAGAGTCTTTCATTTTAGAGTAGGAAACACTGTGATACTGAAAGGGTCAGGAGTGCATGGCAAGAAGAAAAAATTCTCATGGTCTCCCCGCAAAGAGGTGGTTACAGTCTCGGATAGCTCACCCTGAGCTGGACTGCCTTGCCACTATCTAATTTGGACAGGGCAGCAAATACCAAGCAAGCCAAGAAACCTTGTCAGATCCACCTGCCAAAGACTTGAGTCACTCTGTGCCAGTGAGGCTCCCCCACCCTACATGGGCAGAAGCATCAGGCATGACTTGGACAGATGTGGTACAAACCTAGAGAAAAAACCTTCCCTAGATGACCTGGGAGACAACCTCTAAATCACTTCATTTATATAACAAAAGTATTGTTTACCAGATGTCCGAGATTTGTTTTTCCATTTCTACGTAATAGATACTTCTATATTACACATAAACAGCTTCACCCAAACACAAAATAATAGGATGCAAGGATCAAAAGCATTCAGAGTCTCAGCACTGCAATTCAGTGACAGTAATGAGACTGAGTAGGGAGGCAAAGATTGAGAAAAAGGCAAACCAGGGATATCTTTTACTGGCTATCAGTACAAATAGCTAAATAGATTAAAGGCTTCTGGCTTACATTATAAAATGGAAACCATAATGCATCACTGGATAGCTAGACATTTAGCCTAGGCTTGACTTTATTAAGAATCAACATACTGAAAGCTCAAGTCAGACTGAGCATTGGCAACTTCTAAGAACTCAGCCTATAAACAGAATAACCTTCTGAGAAAGCAGAAAAAATGCAGACACAGGAAAGGCTTTACAATAATTTGAAGATAATTCACACAACAGAACAGAGCACAAACTGACTTATATGAGCAAATACTAGGAAATTAAGAAACCCAGTGATGAAAGGTAGATGGCAGCAAGTATTTAATTAATGAATAAGGGAAAATACTGTGTAGTGCTAGAAAAAGTTTCATTAAATACATTGAAGTCCTCTTAGAAGGATCTCTCTAGGAGAGGCTCACAATTGACCCAGAGATTGTGTGTGCACATGTCCTGACAGGAGGTCAAGGTCCTGCCAGCACCAGACATTACATGTGTGGGTTGTACACACACACAGATGATTTTTTATAACAGTGAGGGGAAATTCTGGTGCTCCGGTGCTCCAGGCAACAAAAAGGACTAAGTAGCCTGTAGCATTGCTGTGTCTGCAGTCTTTGTTGCTCAAGCAGGTACAGTGAAAATCAAAAGGCAGGAAAGATGCAGGGAGACAAAGCCAAGGTGTGACTATAGAGCAGAGTGCCAAATGGAGCAGAGTGACAAGCGCAGCACAGAGCAGAGCTGTCTGGTGGTACCAAGGTTGTTCTGATACAGTTTTCATACAGCATGACAAACACTCTTTAGAAGCTGTAGTTACATTCATACAACAGACTGGCAGACCTCCCACTCTGAGCCGGAAAGAGAGAAGGAACAGTTCTTCTTAAAGTAACTATCCTACAAGTTCATCCTGAGTATCTGTTAAACTACAGAGAAGAGGGAAAGCATAAAAAAAAAACGTTTCAAAGCAGAACCATCTGCAGTGAATTGGGATTGAGTTGTGAGTGGCATCAATATGCAAACAGTTTTCTCATTTTTCAGGAGCACCTGTGTCTATACCAGACTCTCCATCATTTTTCAAGATCTCAAGCTTGCTGGCTGCTAGGAGAAGCTGATCTCATTCTTTCTCCTCAAGCAGAAAAGAAGATGTTCCCCTAGCCTGTCCCATCACTAAGCATCTCTCTCACTTCTCCAGGTATGGCCTTGAACTTAGCTAGACATGCTTATCACACATTCACCTTCCCAGACTAGAAATCATTTCCTGAAAACATCCCACCCCCCGCACCCCCAGAAGACAAATCCTGTTTATTTCAGCCAGCTCTACAGAGTGATAACACAGTGGTGTCTCCATATCTGTAGTAATACAAGTTCCCATGTCACTTGCCAAGCCTCCCTCTCCTTTGGCTTCAGTACAAGCTTTTCTCATCTTTCCCTGGCCAGGGAAAGGGACATAAAAACCCAATTGCCACTCTTGCAGGTGTGCTTGATACATGTTGACTGGTAACATCTGTAGGTTCTGGCTCCCTTCAAACCCAAGGGAGCTGTTCCTCTTCTGACTCAGTTGCCACAGTCACAATTCCACTTTCTTGAGTAAGTCTGATATTTAAAGATTCTGGAAGCTACCAACTCCTCCCACTGGTAGTGAATTAATGTAAGCCCAGATAATTGCTGGATCTGTGTAACTGCATTTGGTGCTAAATTCCCTAATGAAAGTTTTTTAAAAAGAGCCCAAAATTCCAAACACTATTGTCCAGAAAGTTGGAAAAAAATTCCAAGAGACAACCAGGACCTCTTTTGCATTTCACTGGTACCACTGTCCCTGACTTTATACTACTGGGTATTTTCTGTGATTAGACAGTGTTAAAAATTGAAATAGTTATACTGCCCATCCAAATTACTGCACAGAAACATCTTATAATGCATTTGACAGTCTTGACACAAAAATGCCCTTTCCCAAATACATTGTTGTCTACCTAAGTGACTATGAAGTATGATTGGAAAATGCACTGAGCTGTAAGGACGAAGTGGAGGAAGGGTGAATTGAAGAACACCATGAAGAGTTATCACTGCAGATTCATAAGACAAGAGTTGCAGAAAAATGTACACTAGAATTATATAGAATAGATTAATCCTATGTGATAGTATTGTTCAGAGATATATAATCTCCAAATAAACTATTTGACATTATTTAAACAAAAATAAAATTTCATATATATAAAGACAAAATCAAATTTCCAAGCACAAATCTCTAGTTTGAGGGTTTAAAAAAAAAAAAGAAAAACAACCAATCTAAACAAAACCAGCCCAAGAAAATCACCAAAACAAAGAAGCCCAATATAAAACAACTCACCATACCCTAGGTCTTACCCCAAATTTTTTTTTGCTGTCATCTTTCTAGTTCAGCTCCAGTCTAAAGCTCAGTCTAAGTATTTGAGGTTGAGCTGACAAGAAAATAAAGTTCTAATGAAAAAAGAACATTTGGAAATCACCCCAAAAGCGATGTCTTAAATCATTTAAAATCATACCCAATTGTTGTTTGGATATTAAATTCAAAATACCAGATTAGTTAAACGAGGAGGAAGGCATGTAGAAGAAAAGAGAGGAAGTAAGGAAAGAAGTCAAAAGACTTCAGCAAACATTGCTTGGTTTCTAGCTGATCCAGAGAGCAGCAACAGCACAAAGTTTTTTGGACACTGTCTTAGTCTGTTCATCTCCTGCTATGCACTGACTGCTTCCTGTCCTGCTGTCCACTAGCTTCTGTCTTCACTAAGATATAATTTCAGCTGAGTTTGACTTTCTGCTTGAATTTCTGGGCATCCAGCCTTGCTTCCTGATACTACCCCACTACTTGCATTACAAAAGAAGTTCCACAGTGATCCCAAAAGCTACAGTTTCTATGCCATATTTTTTCCACCTTTGATACCTTTATTTGAACTACATTCAAAAGCTCAGACAGACAAGTGCAGCCACAGGAAGAAGAGATAATCTGTCTTTTTCTCTAATTTGTACCCTAAATAAATCATGCCTTGTTTTCACTGCTTCTCTCCCTTGAAACCACTTGCGTCAGCTGTCTTACAAGGGTTTGGAAATGTTTGCAGCCATCAGATTGAAGACAACACAGCAGAAGTCAAAGTGGTGCAACACTTGATCAGTTAAAATCTGTCAAATGGAGGGCGGTCGTTGAAGTCAGAGCAGTAAGGAAAATTTTTCGAGATGCTGGGAGGAGAGTGCTGATCTTTCAATAACAATTTGCTGTAATTTAAAACAGAAAAGGAATGATACATTGACCCCCTTGGAAAAAGTCCAGCTTTTGCCCTGATTGAAAATTAATAAAATGCTAAAAAGCACCTTGTCTGCCCTCATAGCAGAAATCTCTTCTATACAAGAGGCAGCAGCATTTGAGCAGCAGCATTCAAGACCACATGCAGCAAAAAACCCAAGTGGAGAGGTGGTTAGTCTGCTACAAAGCTAAATGGAAGGTTCTTGCATGAAAACAAAATTACAAAGTAAGCTGACAAAATCCCAAAGTCTCCCCATTATGTGAAACAACACCCCCATAAAATCTGGAAGGCCATCCAGAATACAGCTCTACAGGCACCCTCTCCTCCTCCATCAGGAAATATTATTTGGAGTTATTTCTCTCATGTTCAATCACTTTCATCCAGCAGAATACTAACAATGCAGTCTCACATATTAAAATTGACATTATTATGACCCTCACAGAGACCAAAGGATTTCTTGGCAGTATTTACTCCTCAAAAGGAAACGTTTGGATTAGCTCAGTTGGTTAAAGCATGTTGCTAATAAAGCCAAGGTTGTGGGCTCAGTCCCTATATGGGCCATTCACTTCACAGTCGCATTTGATGATCCTCGTGAATCCCTTCCAACCCTGAGAATTCTGTGAACACTTCCCTTGTTGGATGGCTTTCAATTACTCCATTCCTGACTCCAGAATCCTGAACACTTTGAAAGTTCTTTCCCGTAACATCATATTTCACCCTTCTGTTCCTGCCTCAACAGTTCTCCTCCTTTGTCCTAAACCAGCAGTTACCTATACCCTGTCAAAGCCACCATTGCTCACTGTGCATCAGCACAAGGCTCAGTTAAAAACTCACAGTACATCAGGGATGGGTCATTGTGGTGAGGGGAAGTTCATTATGATCACAGAAAATGAATTGTGGAAATTAAGATCAGAAGAGACATCAGGAGGTCTCCAGTCAGTTTACATCCTTTTTTATTGTGCTTCTGTGACTCACTACAGAAGATCCCGTGTGCATCCTCTTGATAAGCTCTTCAGATGTATTGACAGGCAGCTATGAGGTCCTCATGAAGTCCTTTCTTTATCAGGCCACACAGGACAAGTGCTCCAGCATCTTGAGGGCCACCTGCTAAACTTGTTCCAGTTTATCAGTATCTTTCTTATATTTTAGGTGCAGCAGGAATATAGGACTCCAGGTTTTGCCTAACAAATGCTGATAGAGAGGGGTAATCACTTCCCTCAATCTACTGGCAGTGCTTGCCTCTCTGCCTGGCTCAGTCTCAGGTGACTTCAGTACTTACTGAGATGTGACTTTCTGCCCCCCATTAGCTAGTAGGACATGGGAACAACCCTGCACTTGCAGACCTGTAGTTGGAGAACCAGCCACTCTCCTGCTGCAAAAAAAAGGATTTAGCTTCCCATCTCCTCCATCAAACCAAATGGTTTCTGGCTGCCTCTCCTCTGTGCAGTTGGGAGTTCAGGCTCTCCTCTCCGCAGGATCTCTGAAGATCCCCTTAATTGCTTTTTACTTCTTCCCCAATGGTGCACATTAGCTGACCTCCTCCAGACTGGCCTCAGTGTAGTGACACAAGTCCTCTATCAGTGCACACCTTGTGCAGGCAGGGACAGCATCTCCCTCTGCCCCAACTTTAGCAAGAGGCTCTGGACAGCTCTCTGTCCCAAACTCTGTAGGGCTGTGTCCTTCCTTTGGAGCTCCCTCAGGCTTCATGCCCCAGCTGCATGAAGCAAACACCAGAGACCTTACCCTGTGACACTCCTCCTCTGCAGGAGTGCCTGACACCCTGCTGAGTTCCATCGTGTCAAGCAGACTCAAACCACCAGGTTTGGTTAGGCAAGTGCAAACTGGAACCAACAGTAAACATCAGGCAGATCAGGCAGATTTTTTTTTCCTAGCATCCTTGTTCTTACTCTTTTTTTAAAATATTTCTGTAGCAATTTTATCATATTTGGTCAATTTATACAATCTGTAGATATACTCTGTTGCCCTGTTCTTCTAAGGTTCTTCTAAGCCTTCTGATGTTCACATTTTTGTAATGGAGTTTTCTCACGCACTTTTCATATAAATAATAATTGTTTTGCATTCCTTTCTGGAAGAAAAGAAAATTGATAGGCTGTTAGTTTGACCAGTGTGGTTGGAGAGGTAGCAACTTCATCCTCCAATCCATGGTCACCTTTGGAATTCTATAAATATCGAAGCCAAAAAATAAACACACTCTTTTTTGCCTTGAACATCTCAGCATGTGAGCATCGTTCGTTTCATGTCGTATTGCAACAGTACTCTTCCAGAAGTCCACATGAAGAACTGTCTGTTCCTTCCACCCTGAATAGCTGTTACTCTAAGGAAAAAGGAGATAAGTACTAAGAAGATGAGATCATAACTGAAGATACACTGAGAAACATTTTCTTTAGTCTACATCAACTAGACACTTAGGCACATAAACTCTCCCTATGAGCAATTCCATCCTATTGGTAACAACATTAAATGGGTGCAAATACAAGAAGGATGAAGAGAAATTTATTGAGCAGACAAAAAATTTCAAATTCTAGTATTCAAGGACAAATGAGTGCACTTCTTAGGCATGATTTCCATTAAATAAATATTTAAGAAAAAGTATACACTGCTTTTCAAGTAGTAGATGCACTGAAGTGTCTCTGAAAGAAAGCACAGCTTCTCACTATTGTTACTGGACTTGAAATGTATCTGTTCTCCTATAATTAATAATTATTGACATCACATTTAATTGGTAATCTTATTTTGCCAATGGCCTACTGAAGATTTATCATATTAATTAGTAGCAATGAGACAGCTCTAACCACCTACTGTCATTAATTTCTTAAATATGTACAATAAGATGCACATTAATTGTGACAGGTAATTGGTACCTGCCCACATTCTGCCTCTTTTGAAATTGCTCTGAAGTAGATCAGAGTTAACCATCATAAAACCATACTTTTTTAACAGATTAAAAACCAGCCCTTTTAAACAACATCTTTCTGAATTTAAGCTGAAATTTGTTCTTTTATGAGAAGGCAGAATTTGTCTACAGGCTTACAGATCTAGTTATTCATCCAGAAAGGCTGGAGGATTCTATCCAGCTACGCATTTTGCTGAAACCCACTGAAGGCTTCGGCCAAAAACAAAAGTCGCCTGTGTTCTGGATTTAAAGGAGTTTTGGGTCAAAATATCATATCAGGTATGAGAGGTAGTCCTACACCTAGTAACACAGAGGAGAAACACCAAGAAACATTGGGAAATTCAAACCCCTTGGCACACAAGCTAAAGACAACAGGATTAAACTTCAGCATTTCAACCAAAGAAAACGTTTCTCTAAATCTGCCCAGAGTCAGGCAGAAAGTGTCTTTCATTCTTGTCTGTTGGAGCTTCTCCCCTTGTAGTTATTTGGCTATGCACACATAAAAGGAAGAATAAATCCAGGATGTGACATACATACAATACTGGCGGGTTAAAACTCTTGCTCTCATTCTTTCTTTGTATAAATATTGATTTATTCATACATTTCACTTATACTGCAAATATGTAAAAATAGCAAAAGTTCCCCATGCCCCTTTGACTGTCATTGAAGCTCTCCATTGATAAGCAGTGGGGCTGAGTCAGCGCAGCAGGGATGGCAGTGTTACAGATGCTCACTGTGACCTGATGGTTCCTCAGGGAACCGTGAAGGAAATTCATCTGACAGACACGGGCTGCATCCCATGTTGCCACAGCAAACACAGCCTAATAAAAGTAGAATGTAGTGATTGAGAGATGCACAAGGGAAAGGGCATCCTCTGCATTCATTCTAATCCTCTGCATTAGAACGACTGTAAATCCTGCAGTGGGAAGGGGTTGGAGGGGGGAAAGGAAAAAAGAAAGTACCTTATACATAATTAGCCTTTACCAATAATCAAGTACAGCTTTCTGTATATCCTCAGACCATTTCCTTTCACAAGCAACTCATTTTTGATGCAAAGAGTTCTGCACTTTATTTATTTTTAGGCAGTTGCAGATGGGAACAAGGTGATTGTCGTCACATTTCTCTTCACAGAGAAAAGCAAGGCACAACTTCCCAAGAAATTTCTGGGATTCATATTTCCTGAACTTCAGAGAAAGGAAAAACAGTTCTTATCTCATTTGCTGCATCTGTGTTTGTTCACAAGTGGAATGCATTGTGGAAGATTGTTTACCTGAAGAGAATTGTTAATTGGATTCTGGTGTGAGTGTTTTGATTCACGGACCAATTGAATCCATGTGTGCATGTTAGGACTGTCAGCAGACAATCACGAGATTCTGTGCAGGGGAGTGCAGTTGAGTGCTTGGCAGACTCAGTTTAGATGTAGTGTAATATAGTATAGAATAATATAGTATAATAAAGTAATTAATTAGCCTTCTGATAAGATGGAGTCCTCCTCATCATTTCTCCCTGCCACAGCGGTCATCTTGATCCGATAGGTGATCCACAGCACAAGGAAGCCCTTTGTAAAAGACCCAGTCTTCATTTGTGCAAGAGGAGAATTGGTTTTTATACATAAGATGACTTTCAGAAGAATGGTCATTCCAGTAGTCAGCATCCTATCCGCATATGGTTTGAAATTACATCCTACCTCCCAGTTTGCTGGGTTAAAATACGGATCTTGAGTCTACAACTGTATGATTGCATAGCCAAGCACCTTCCTCTCCTCCCAAATAACCTTGGCATATAGCCCATTCAAGTGAAATAGTCACACAAGGCTTTCAACATCTATGTCCCTAATTCATATAAGGGCCATGGAAAATAAGATAAAAACTGCTGGGAAAACTCTGAGTAAAGAATTTCCCCCCTTGTTAGATCTGCCAGCTAAGAAAAGTTCATAGTTGCAGCACACTCTCCTGTTCCTGACTGTCATTTTCAGCAGCTCCATTCACACGTACAACACACAAGTAAAGTTCAAGCCTGTCTGAATGAAGATGTCATCAAGCACTAAACTAGAAATAAACAAATGCATAAAACTTTTCTAGATGATCTTTAGGATCTCTTCTGATCCAAACCATCCTCTGATTCAATGTCTGAGTTTTCAAGTCTTAGGCCTGTATAAAAAAAAGGCAGCTCTAAGAAAATGCTTTGAAAATACAACTCATCTGACCCACAAGATGTTGGGGTCTAATGAGTCACTCCTTTGCACTCATACTTATGGTAGTCACAAGTATTTGTCAGCCTGACAAAGACATTTTAAAAAGTTAACCATGCTGAGGAGGCTGCCTTTAAAAAAATTTGTTTGCTTGTTTGTTCTCCACTAGTAGGGTTCAAACAGTCTGGATAAAAGCAAGTTGAAGATTTTTGCCCACTCCTCTTCCAAAAGACACTAGGAAGTGTTGCTCATGACCATTTTCACACACTATCTTGGAGATTTATTATTTGTATAAACAGGTAGTTACTTACCCTCAAGAACACCATGGCCAGATGCAAAGGCTAAGAAAGGGAGCCGCTCTGGACTTCAGTAGCATTTCCACTGATCCCTGTCCAAAGGCTGGCAGGTGAATCTCACAGCTGGATCAAAAATGTCATAGGTACTTGGTGCTATCCTTTGCCTTCAACTCTGGCCATCAGCCAAGAAATTCCTATATTTTTTGAAGGGAACAGATGCAGATGCACAAAAGCCCAAATTCAGACAGCCCAGCCTCTGCCCAATGACTTGCATTTAAATAATCTTGTGAATTTGAAGTCACCACAGTTTAAATGCTCAGGGTGTGGGAGTATGAGGGAGGTCTCAGGCATACCAGTAAGGCTATACATGTATTTTTCTTCCCTTTGTTAACCTTATTTAGCTGTAGCTGACTTTATCTTAAGGACCGTGCATCTGCACAGGCTTGCCTCCACAATAATTCCTCTACCCTGGAAGCAGCTTACTCTTCTCCCTGGGCCATTGTCTGAAGAACAAGCCCTGGAACTGTTTTTGCCCATCAAGACTGGCATGGAGACCTGGAGCCAGCTTTTGCTGGCTCTGGTGGCTTTTGCCACCACTGGGAGATAGTGGGTATGATTAATGGTGCCTCAGAGGTGGCTGCCTCTGTAGGAACAACAGCCTTTCACCCACTTTTACATCTTCTTCGCCTCTGTGAAGATGAACTGAGGTACATTTGAAAAACAAATGCTGTGTATAGCTAACACAACAGTTAATAACTCCCAAAATTCAACCCCTGATGACTCTATCTCTCTTCAATCCAAAAAAGTCAGAAGGACAAACAAATTAAGATCAGACTAAGCTGAGATATAGAGTGTGCAATAGAAAGTTCTACTGTAATGCCTTAACCAGCACACTTGAATGCATTTTTTAAGTCATGCTTTTTGATTAAATCCAGGAAGCCCTGTTTATGGAAGATTATATACTTCTGAAGAGAACTTTTGTAACTAAGAAACTTTGTCTGTTACTCTTGGATAAGTGGCATTCTCATTCATTTGTTAAAATTTATTAAAAACACTATACAAAACTAATAGAAACCTCTTTTGAATTTTAGCATAAAATGATTTTAAAAGTCAGGAAACCTAGTGCAGTCATAACATTATCCCAAGCTACAGTCAAACTAGATTTGGAAATGAACATTTCTAATTTTGAACTCAGCACTTAAGGGAGACTCCTCTTCAGTCAACACCTTTTCCAGGCTCCATTATGGTTCCATATTGCTGAACCAACACATAACTACTCATACTCAAACCATTCTGTATATGCTTTTCAAAATTTCTCTTCTGGCACAGACCCTACGGATACGTGGCCATGAATTTCCACAGATGCACAGGGATTGTGAGTGCTTGCAGACCAAGACTCTTCAGCTTGAGTGACTTGAAGAAGCAGTTTACAAAAAGCACTGAGCATCCACACTTGACAACTGAGGCCAGGCTTTCTTCTGAGAAACTCTGCGCCTTCTCTAGGAGTCTGTGTGTGTCCATACACACACAGAGTCAAGTATGCAGTTGCACAACACACACCTATAAGGTCACTACTACTTTTTCAGGAAGAAATTGCTATTCTCAAAATTTTAATGGAGAGAGAGGTCACTTCTTGCTATATATTGTTAAGTTGCACACTGATAGAGCAGATACATCTTATCAGCATTTTATCACATGCACTCATATCTGTGTGTATATACATCTTCCACATATATATTTTATTTTCCTGGAGCTGTCAAAATCAGTTATTTTCCCTGAAGACAATAAGAAGGGATTAACAAAGCAGTTGAAATAAACCCCTGTCTCTTATTTGTCCAGCAAAGCCTGCAGGGTTTCAGTTATCTTATGAGGACAAGTTGGTTTGGTTTTTTGCACACAATTTCAATCTCAGACCCAAAACAGGTAAAATTAGCCCAAAGATTACTTCTCTCAGCACCTTTAAAGGGGAAATTCTGCGTTTCAAGAGTGTGAGAACTGATCACCAGAGCTGTTTGTTGAGCATTGTGACAAAGGGTGTGGCGTGAAACTCCACCTCCGGAAATGAAGGAAGAAGTTACTGTTTTCCCTCTAACTGTATAATATTCTTCATTTCCTGCTAGACTGTTACTTCACCGGGTACCTTTTCTCTTCTCCCCTGGCCTTTATGCAGGGAAATGCAGGAAAAGACAGGAAGAACAGCCCTAAGGAATCACAGGTTCAATTACTGGGCATGCTGAAGTGCCATAAGCCAAGCAATCACTGCAACGTGATGAGAGAACAATATTTTCTGCAACAAGTACTTAAGGGGTAAAAAATACATAAAACAGCATTTTAGTATAGACGATGGGAAAAGGGAGATTTTGTTTGCCTCCGGTTTTAAAAGTATTTCAAACCATTCCTGGACCACGTCCTGGAAAGAACTCTTCTTCAAAATCTGGTTTTTCTTCGAAACCCTAAAATGACTTTAGCAAAGACCTAGTGAGAAAAACATATCTATGTGCTACTGACTAAAAGGACAGTACATTAATAACAGACGAGTGAAGGAAGGAGTCTGAAAGGCCTTGGAGAGTTGTCTCCTATGGCAAAAACATACTGCAAATGTGTAGCAAGGAGTCCATTCTTTAAACCTCATGCCTGACAGCAAAAGGCTAAAATTCAAGGTGATGACCACTGATTCCAAAACTGTATTTCTGCCTCAGCCCAAATTACCTTGAAGCCAGCTTACTCAGTTCTGACAAATCATGAGCTGCAGTAGTTCAGTAGTTCAGATAATCATTCAAGCATTAAAATTAAGTCGCAGCCTCTCTAAGTGTCAGTCTCAGCACTGCTTTTACCAGAAGTGGACAATGGGGGTTGCATGGGGGGCTTCATGCAAAGATCCAAGGAACCCTCTTGAGCAGTTTCTCCTGATTCTCGAATTCAATCCTTGGCCAAACCCATCCTGTACCCCTCCAGCTCCAGGAGTGAAGGCTCCATAGTAACTTTTAGTCACCAGATGGCACTAGTACAGAAACCAGACAGCCACATTACCCTTCAGTGGCATAACATAAAACCATACCACGATTTATCTGTAAATATTTACTTGAAAACCATAACCTGAGTTAATTAGTGCTCTGAAATATTTGTTAGACGAAGTTTTAATTTCTGATGTTTAAATAAATATGGATGAGAAACTTGACAGGCACCCACCGTAAAATTTGCTGTTTTCTTTTAACTGTGCAAACCAGGGTATACAGTCTCTCACTGTACCTTAAAGCATTCCACCCAAAGACAGTAGCTTTGGACAGTAGCTTTTGGAGTCAAAAAAAAAAAAAAAAAAAAAAAAACAAAAAAAACAAAAAAACAAAAAAAAAAAAAAAAAAAAAAAATCCACATTGCATTTAATTCTGGCATGCTACTTTATTATGAAGCAAAGGGCATCCCTACAGTAAAGGTAACTGCAAATCTAAGGAGAACATTAGAACTGAGAGATACATCCCTCCCTCTCACCACCTCCTGTTTTTTAGCTGCATGTTGACACAATCTCTGTCATGGATACTCTATTCAACAATTCTACCCCTGAGATATTATGAGCTCTGAAGACAGCTCAACTAAACTCTCATGGTACCTTCATCTTCAATTTTTAACAGCAGTTTGAAGGTAGGCTTACATTTTTCCATATAGTTTTGCCACCAGCTGGAGAGTGGACTGTCTGAGTCAGTTTGCAGACTCAAATACATTAATTCAGTATTATTTGCTGGGATTCAATCCCAGAGGTGTAGATTTTGGACCCACTTTTTCTGGCGTACTAATTTTTCCTTCGAGTTCAAAAGTCAAATCATCCTTCCACAGAACCCAGATAACAAACAGACTTTTTTATTAACCAAAATACCTGCTTTAAAGCTCTCCTCCCACAGGACTGAATATAAATACACATTAAAGATTTTTGTGTTATTTGGGTATAGTCAAATTGAGACATTGCCAGGACACACATTAAGCTACTGCCAGAAGGGGAATGCAACATCTTGTGCCTAGCCTTGCAATTGGCTAGGAACACATTTTCTACACAAATTCTCTTCAGAGTATAGAGTTCAACACCAAAAAAACCCACACATTCCACAAACAAATAAAGGAGAAAAAATATGGCTTTCTAAATGTTGATAGAAAACAGACATGATACAGTACCAAAAAATGTCATTATAGGATTCAAGCAAGCATGAAGAATAAGCTTGCTCAAATATAACAATCGTGTATCTCTGATATTTTCAAGGTGGAAAGTTGTGCAATTTGTCTATAAAAAATGGTGATAAATCAAAATATATCAATGAAGTCAAGAATTAAAATATTTCAGTTAAGTTATATAACTATTTAATCCTAATAAGAATACATAAAACTGCATTCAGTAGCAGGGGAAAAGTGCAGAAATGCTCATATTATTCAGGGCATGAGTGAACCTCTGAAAAAAATCCAGAAAAAATTCAGATCACTTTGTCTTATAATTGGCTACATTTAATTCCACTAAAGCATCATGCTTTTTCAGAAATAACATAATCTGAGCCTTTAAAGCAATTTCTATGCTCACATATCCTGCCTCTCTCTAGCAGACCTCTCAAAGCAAAAGAAGAATTATACGTGGTCATGCAGAATGAGAGCAGCAAGGGTCAGCATTTATATTGGCAATAATTGCTTAGACGGCATCAACTGCTCAGAGACAAAAATCAGCAGCTTGCCAATTGGCCAGCATGTGCAAGCTGACATCACATGGTTCCACAGCTTATAAGTACCTTAAAATAGTTCGTTGCAGATTTTCTTTCTTTTTAATCTACATAATATTAGGTATTTTAAAGAACAAAAGTTGAAGGCTCACTCAGATTATAAGAGGCTACTGACTGAAGCAGCACCAAAAAGACAAATATGTTAAGCCAAAACAATCCAACAGAAATGAAGGGGAAGACAAAAACAAATGAAAGACACTGTGGTGGCATTCAGATTGCAGGAGGCATCTTCTGCTTTACTATTTCTACTGCAGGTAGAAGGGTACTGCCACCACCCAAGAGAAACAAACAGACACCCAGCCATCCCTAAACAAAAAAATCACTAAAAACATTGGCCCCATAAACAAGACTTGGACACATAGATCCAGAAATATTTGAGTCCACTCACACAGTACAAGAGGAGTAAGAGCACTTCTGTGTCTGACCAAGTTTGAAAAGAAGTCATCCCAGAGTAAAATAAAAGAGTATAATGTCACAGAGAAAGGTGGGCTCATTTTTTCCCATTTCTCTATGAATTTGGCGTACTGAGGGGGGGAAAATGGTACTTCACCACTTCAAAAAAATAAGCAGGAAATTATAATGGAGGATGGAACAGGAAAGAGAAAATGAAAGGTAACAGTTTATTTTCTACTGGAACAGGTGAGGGTGGTTAATGTACTTTTTAACATTACATGGAAAAAAATACTTGGCACAATTGAATTCCCTTTGAGCTTGTAAACCTCAGGAAAGTACCCAATTTCCAAACTGATTATAATGGAAAATTGACTGGTTTATGCTGGGGATTTTGCTTGGTTTATTTATACCCACACTGAGGGAAGGAAAACCAGATTTTACATGAAAGCCTAATACATATTTCAAGTGAAAAGACGTAATTCTTGTTAATAATTTTTTCTTTGTGCACTACTGAGAGGTGTTTACATACACTGTGCTATTAAATGCAATGTAAGGCAATAAAGTAATACCCTGGATCTAAAAAAAAAAAAGGTTTTTCAGCTGCCTCCAGCTCTTGAGTTAATCAAAGCATATTACCAAGATTTGTCTGAATATCACCCATCACCCATCAGCCATCAGCCATCACCCCCTACAGCTCATTAAGCCTGGCCTTTTGAAATGCTGCAGCAGCTGAAGCAAGAGGCAACACAGAGAAGATAAAATGCAGCTGCTCTCCAGCAGGCTCCAGGCTGCCCAGTCAGCTCCTCTGCCAGCATCTGCCTCAGGCAGCAGGGTCAGGCACTGGTGATCAGAGAGAGCACAGGTACAGGGAGGTTTGGACACTGAAAACAAAGCCGTTTTACTTGGGCATTTATATACACAGCCTGTATTTCACAAAGATTTGGGGAATGTGTATGGTTTCTTTGAACACACAGGTGTTGCTTTACATTTGTAAGGGTGTCAGATTTAGAAAGGTATGAGGTACCTCCCTCTGTATCACTTGTTTATTGATTGTCTGGGGTAAGAAAACTTGCAGAAGAACAATTGTGATGCAGAATTTCCCCCAAAGCTGTTGCCACACTTGGATTAGCTAGAAATTCTGCCATTGGTACTCTTATTTGCTCTCACTATGAAGCAGTTGTCAAAGATGATGAAAATGAAAAATGTCACTCTGCTGCTTTCCACTCTCATGGTTTCCACTCTCCCTTCACAGCCCTGTTTCTTTGCCATACTACAACCCTTATGGAACACTGCATTCTTTAAATACACAGCACTGCAAAAAGCTTGACAACATTGGACATCATGGCACATATGCCACTGTAAAAGCACGCAGGTCTCTGAGGACCAGTTTAAGCACAAAAGGACAAAGAGAACAAGACAAGGAATTCCAGCAGCAAAGCCACATGAAAATCAATTTTGCACATGCTAGACCAACAAACCGTCATCATAGTTTGTCCCCTCTATATTCTTCTTGAGGTTCCTGCTCCTTGACATTCTGGCTAGGTTACATTTAGGGTTGAGTTTCTGTTTTTCTAATAAGAGAAAAGCAAATAATAAATTGTGTAATAGGGTAAGTCTTATTTATAATCAAGCAAAATGTGACTTAAATGGAGAGACCTTGATATCACATACATGGTACATCCTGCTGAAATTACTTTGATTTTAAATATGACATTGGGTGCATTATGGCAAGTAATGACATGGAGCTTTCTGTAAGTCACTGAAGAAATATTCTGCTTTGCTAAGTGATCCTTTTGTGAATTATCAGCAACAACCCATGCATCTGGGCCATAACATGAAACATCAATCTTACATCAGTGTAAAAGTATTGATACTCAACTTCTCCCTACAAATCAGTTTAAGAGGATCCCAGTTCTGGGACCTTTCTCTACCTTCGTGGAGGGTCAGTGATGCAGAGTGAAAGAACAAGTTAAGACAACACCACCTTCTTCATGTTGGACAGTAATGCCTTGGAAGATGTAAGTGAGGGGAAGCAGAAGTCACACAAGGAGGGATTCCATTTTCTGCAGTTCCTGATCATGTTTCTGTCCTGCCTCATGCCTGCCCATGGAAATCAATAGGCATAGCATTTTCAGCAAGTGGCCAAAGAATAAATTTTTACTATGATGCTTCGTGGCATTTGATGATTCATTGGAAGTGCTTGATTGTGCACATTTTGATGAGCTTTTTTCACTGTGGAGGCTTGGGAAAAAAGCAGACACACAGAAAGTAAATACCTCCTCTCTGACATTGTTGTTCTAGCCTTCACAAGTCCCTCCATTCATTTTAGGATCATCAGTTCTTTATCACTGTCTTTCAGCTTCTGCCAAACATGAATTGCTTTTAGGTTCATTAGTGTAAGTTAAGGAGGGAGGGAAAATGGGAAGGTGAACAATGAGATTTATTCTCTGTGAAAAAGCCTCACAATTTATCCAAGATAAAATTTGGAGAGTCAATGTCAAAATTCAAAGGTAAGGTTGAAATCCCTTATAACATTCACCAACCCTCGACAATACCAAGACGCATCCCTGGCAAAGCCTGACTGAAGTCCTAAAGTTGTTGGAGAACACAGAGACTTCTCCTTTTAGGAGCACACTAAGAGTACATGAGAAATCACTCCAGGCATTAGCATTACCAGTTTATAGCTCAGGTATCTTCATATTTCAAATCCATCAGTCACATACCCCTATTTAGACATCTCTCAGTCTCAGGGTACTATAAAATCCTCTACACAGCTCCTTTTTTACAAACATCCACAAGCAGCATATGCAAAGTACCATTTTAATGCTACATAATGGGAACTGAATTTGGCCCTGAATACAGTGTCCAAATTAATAAAATACATCCTAATGGCTGAGTTATCTACTATTCATCTTGGATATAGTAAAAAATAAACCAGATCCCCAATTTAGGATTTTTTAAAATTAATTTTCCTTTTGTTCCACATGGTGATATTACTGAAGCATAGATTTAGATTCTGTACCATCCTGAAACCATGAGCATAATTTTTGGGTACTGTTGTATTTTTGCCTGCTACAATATAAATTTTATAGACAAACTAAACTCTTTGGTAGGAGTGCAAGAACTAATGTTAAAACAGTTCTGCAAAGGACTGCAGATGATGTTTCTGAAGACCTAGCTGTAATGCCAAGATCTGGCACAGACTGGCTATCACTAAGTAGATTGCTTCCCATTTAATTAAAGTAAAATCAATTTCCTACCTGCATTTACACATGAGATGTTCTGTTAAAAGTGAAAGTACACAAAAAAAGACCTGCAGATAAGAACACAAGGACAGGTGTTACATATACTTCCTGCATATATGGATTTCATTTTAGAGGATCTAGGCTTGAATTAATTTTCTCAGCAAAAGAAAACTCTGCAGCTATTAACATCTACATTGGGGCTTTTGTGGATGCTGTAGAAGGACTCACTGAACCCAGAAAACAGAGTACTGGCTTCTGCAACTGCATCAGTTAGCTAAATAAAAGTATAACACTTTCACAAACCCCTACTCAAAACATCACAGCTGCAACAGCAAAATCTCTACCAAAATAAGAAAAGAAAAAATCATCTCTTAAAAACTGCACATTTCAACAGTGCCTGGACCAGAGGATAGAAGAGAGAATGCCCCATTTTATCCCAATTAAGTTCTAATAGCCAGAATGACAAGTGAACAGCTATCCAGTGAGTCATAGCTGAGTAACATGATTTTGTGCAACAGCAGGGAAGAATTATTAAGGAAACCAAGCCACCGTAATACGCAACACAAAAATTTACATGTGGATGAATTTAGGTCTTCTCAACTGCGACAGCAAGCACTGCTCTTTGGCTAGGTAAGTGGAGAGAAAGAACACAGAATACTAAATTAGGAATAGTCCCTTAAATGCTCAGATTGCAATCGCTCTAGAGGAGCATCCTTGTTTACAGCCTTTACTTGAACATTTTAGTGATGTTGCAAGAGAGCAAGGCACCACTTCTCTTCAGTAATTTTTTATCCAGACATTAATGATCTCCACAGACCAGCAATGCACGAAAATTAGAAATAAATAATTAATGATTTTACACAGTCTGAGCTGGCTGAGTCATCTCCAACAGGCTATTAAAACAGCATCATGAGCTCAGCTGGTATAAAATGCCTAGAAATCCCCAGTTCTTCCTGCAGCTGGAGCCTTTTTTCCATTCTGACTGAAGACAATCAGAAAAACAATTTAAGGAAAATCTGAGGAGAAGTTGGCAAGGGGAGTTGAGCTTTTACCCCCCCTTTAGACATCTGCCCCTTTTCTTTCTCTAGTTTGCACAGCTCTTGCGTAACTTTCTCTGCACACTTATGGCTCTCATGAAGGTGAGGGAAACAAACAGCTGTTCCAAAAAGAAAGGCCAGCTCCCAGATAGGACCATGAAGTCAATAGCATTGCTCCTGGGATACTCTCAGGGATACAGAACAGTTACAGATCTTGGCATAGTAGCAGAGTTCCCTTCCCTGATTGTGAGCATACATTCCATAGCTCTGTATTCACATTCACACTGGGGGGAATTTACCCCCATATTGCACATACCAAGAGGGTTTTACTGGTTGAACCATAAAAGAAACTAAGCAAGTTTTTCCATCTCCCCAAAGTGAGGGGGTGGTCATTGCTGAGCTGTGGGAATCACTGCTCAGCAACCCCACTACAGAGCATTTCTGAGAAAGCTTTCTGAGCTATCACCACCAGGAAATAGTGGAAATCAGATTTTTTTAAGACATTAAGGCTCTTGTTAAGAGCAAAGAGAAGTCCAGATTTTCCTGACTCCAAGTTGTGTTACAGAATGATAAAATCACATAATGGTATGGGCTGGAAAGGAGAAAGCTGACCCTGAGATCAGCTCAGCTGGTCAGAGCATAGTGCTAATAGCACCAGGATCACAGCTTTGATCTCCATATGGGCCATTCATGCAAGAATTGGAGTTGGTCCCTTCCAACTCAGAATATTCTATGATTCTGGGAACAGAAGCCTACACAGCTAACCTTTCCTAGGGTAACCCTGATGACACTAGATATGACAATTTCAGGCAACCTAGTAGATCAGGAAAGGTTATGTACCTATTTGCAGAAAAATAATATCCTGTCCTGGTTCTGGCCAGGACCATTAGTTTTTGCAATAGCCAGGAGGGTGCATGGCTAAGAACCAGTGGTTTTCATCACCACCTCACATCATTTTCTGGGAACACAGGTGAGGGTACATGGAAGCAGTCAGGAATTGTCAGGCTCTGCATGGCATTGTGGTGAGTATTTGCATTTTGTACACTTTAGTCACTAATATTGTCGCTGTTCCTGTTTGTTTTCTTATCTCATTGCTGCTTCCAGTAAATTGTTCTTACAGCAACTCGTGATTTTTACCTTTTGTGCCTCCAATTCTCCTCTCCAGAGAGAGGAGGGAGAGGAAGGGGGGCATGAGCAGCTGGTGTGTAATTTGGAATGGTTTCAGTGGGAACACTAAATTAGGCAATACCATTCCTAAACCAAGACATATCTACATGTGTATTGTAACTCCCCCTGACAAAGTTTGCTACCAGGAAGACAACTACCATGTAGTCCCACAGCCTGTACTTTCTCATACTGTTCTGGTGCACACACCCCTAAATCATGCAAGAATCGTATGAGGATAAAATTGGCATTGCCAAAATAATAAAAATTATAATAAAAAAGCCCAAACAACAAAGCCCTGCTCCAAGGCCAGTTCCTCAGTTTGTGACCTTCTTGGAGCATGATGTGTCAGAGGTGCTAAGAGACAGAAGATGGAGAAAACACCAAGATAAGAAGATAATCTGCAAATGTTTTTTTACCACTACCTGACAGACTAGCAGCATTAAGCCATGAAAAGGGGCCTTGCTCTCCCATCCTCCCCCTTGGCCACAGATTCTCATTATCTCCTCTCTACAGACTGGAAGCTAAATGGCAGATACTGCTCATGCATGCAAATCTAAATTTTCTCTGGCTTAGCAGGCTTACTGCAGCCAGTTTTGTATTTAAAAAAAAACAGAAGAAACCATGTTTTGGGTTTGTTGTTGTATTTTTTTTAATTGCATTTAGATTCTGGATTAATTTTGCTGCACCACAAAGCCCTATCTTTGGGGGTACTCTGGGAGCAAGCAAGTGGTTCTATAGGACCCAGCAGAGCAAGGGGCAGAATTTCTAGCTCAGGTCACAAAAGCAGACCAGTAGATGCTCAGCACTAAGCTGTGCATGTCTCTAACTCTGAAGCACAGAGGTGTCCCATCAGCAGTACCAATTTTACTTTTATGACAGATCACAGCCACCCTGATGCTGATAACTGAACAGATTGTTCCCAGCACAATAAAAATAAGGTACCAAGGATGATCTTGAACTATCATTGCTTCACAATGATCTCAAACCCTGGCTTCGCGTTTTTTCCCAGTTTCTTACTTTAACTCCAAAAAGTTAGAGCTATGGAAATCTGGGTTAGTAAATAAAATATTCTATCTGAATTTCTTCAGTGAAATTCTGGTTTTGAATATTTAACTGTTTCCATGCCAGAAGCCTAAAAATACTTATTAAGAGTAGCATCCCAGCCCATAACATTTTTTCCCTCTTAGCTGGAAAAGGCAGAATCTTTGGAAAATTATGTCCCAAGGGAAAAATTGTCCTAAGGAAAAAAAAAAAGCCAAAACAACCACACATAAAAAAACACCAACCAAAAAAAAAAAACCAAACCAAAACCAACAACAAAAAGACCCCAGAAAACAACACACACCAAAAAAGAAAACCACAAACATTTCACACTTGAATAGAAAGGATTAGCAAATTCTACCTAATAAGACATGCAAAATCCAGAAAGTAAGCCAAGAATTTGGTCATTGTGAACTAAACATGTAGAGACCTGATTTAAGCTAAGATATATTGATTCAATGGTATCCTCTACCCATTCAGAGTCTCCCACACGTCACAGTTATCACTATATTTTTGCTGATGCTACTACATTTATCCTAATATCCTTGTGCTGCCATTTACTAAATGGCCATGAGAATATTTTATCAGTTATCCCAAAGAGATAGTAACCAAAATTCATTATGCTTTTTTTATGTACTGATGGTCATAGAACAGGATGGGGCCAAATCTTTGGGACAACTAGGTATACTCAATAGAAGTCAGGTCTGGCTAATATGTTTGGAAAGATACCACCCAAAGAAAAGATAAATAAGAAAATCCTAAAGTCTGTTTATGGCAACTAATCCTCATCAAATTACTGCTAATTAATGGTTCAAAATTAGTTAGAACATCCAGATCCCATTTTACTGGGCAACATTACAAGATTGTCTCTTATTCCCTGATTCATCTGAAGAGAGACCTTAATGAAATTCCTCCCCCTTCTCCACCCTCTCAAAAAACTCAAAAAAACCCTAAAAACCAAGCAAAAAACCAAAAGCAAAACCACAAAAAAAACCAAAAATAAAATAAAGGAAACAAACAATAACAAAAAAAACAAAAAAAAAAAAAAAAAAAAAAAAAAACCCACAAAGCAAAACATTTAGCATGCAAGCCCTCTGAGATAGGGAGAATAGTTGGGGTCTTGACAAAAAATGAATCACTTTTGGAAACCTAAATAGCAAAACTACATTAAAAAAGTGACTTGTTTATGACCGAGAACTTTGTCTAAAATACTTGCAAAAAACATCAAAGTAGAGAAAGAATAGGGAAATAAAATGGTTAAGGAAAAAAAACCTGGTTCCTGGAGATACCATTACAAGCGCCTAGGGGAAAAATATTTCATTTTTTAAAATTAGGTACCATTTTCTGAACAATTCTTTTCTATATCCTGTCAGTTTCTCAATGCAAGATGTGCACTGTCAGAACTATCCTATTTTCCAGAGCTTCTGACGGGAAAAGATATTATGCTATAATGAATCTAACAATCTTATATCCTCTATATATAAGGGACCCAGAATGCTCCAAAAATAATTGGAGTAGTTTCTTAACTTCAAGTCTTCTACTATTACCAGTGCTTAACAGCAAAGAGAATTGAACACTTTACTAAGTAATAACATGAAAACTCAAAGAAAAACTTTCCAACATAATGTCAAGTTTTATCAGGCATTGAGTGATTAAAGTTCAGTTCAGACTATGGTTAGATGAGGCAGAGGTAGTGGGGGTTACCCACTATATATTAAAATACTACATTGAAACAGAGGCTGCTGGAATGCAGAAAGACTGAACAGAGCTAAACAAATCTCATTAAGGACATCAGAATTTACATATCCTCCAAATATCACTTGCAGATCAAATCTTTCCTTGAAAATTGGGGAAGACAATAATACTTGATACAGAAAACCAGATCAGCAATGCTACCCCAAACCCTAAAACTGCTATAAGACCTAAATCAGTATTTGTGCATCTTTAACCTACAAAAGAAAAACAAGTCATCCATCTACTTTAACATCAATTAACCTCTAATAAGCCCTGATACATATCCACGGTAGATTGCCATTTTGCCTCCTTTCCCATAAGCAGGGTCACCCTGTTCTCCCATGTTCTGGTCTTCCTTTGAGTTAGACTCCTTTGAACAGGGTCTTCATACCCCAGGCCCTATCTGAGCAATTACAAAACCTACCTGAATGTTTTCATTTGCAAGCCAACTAATTTAAGTCTAATGTATTTAAATGTTACATAGAAGCAACACTTTCAGGTCCATTTGTATTGGTTTCCTAAACATCTATGGGCATTTCAGGTTTGCATTTGCTCAGAGCTCCTGCATAAACAACATGAAATGGCTGTGATTTTGTGTCACACTTGCATTGTTTGCTGTAGCTTTATAAAAGCACTGATGAAAGTCTTATTATAAGCATGTTTAATCTGATTTATTTTGTCCCTAACAGCTCTAGTAGAAAAACGTTCTTATCTCTCAGCTACTCGAGCTACAATTCTCTGTAGCTATTTTTACTAAAAGACTGTTCACCTGTAAATTATTTCATCAGATACACTTCACAGGCATAACATTATGAGTGCTTAATTATAACTTAATTTCCAACATCTCTAAAGAAATAAGGGCTTAGGTCAGTCAATATTTCTGATGGAAACACAAGGACTCCTCTTTCATATTATTTGTTTATGACAACCTAGTATTTAAAATTCCCATTTCTGTGCATTGAAATATCATTTACTCCAATTCTTGAATGCTTTAAAAAATAAAACAAACAAACTGAAAGCCCCCAACTACAGACAGGAAACCCACAAATAAATAAAAACAAACCCCCCACAAATATATATAGGAGATCAAGATTCTGTTTATTCTGACACAAAGTAAAAATTTTCCTAAAGAATATTTAGGGGCATTTTTTACACCATGAAAAAAGACTGAAACCCAACCCCAACCAAACAATTAAAGAGGGTTTTTCTGCCTTTTTTTTTCAGCCTCAGGAGATGCAATTTGCTGTTCCCTTCTGAAATAAAGTACAAATCCATTGACTGCAACATGAAAATTTCCAAGAACTCATTTGTTCAAGAACACATTTTGGTTGTTTACTAGGTGCTTGGCTAATGGAAAAAAAAGTTTGGAGCACTGACATTAAATTTTGCAATTAATGATCTATCATATCTATTCCTTGAACGATGCGTATGCCTCAGCAGAACTAACTGATATACTTAGGTAAGTAAGGCAACAGAAACACTTCTAATGTGAGGCACAATTTCACCCCTAAGTTTTATAACAGCCTATGTATTATTCTATTTCTTTCATTACTAGATATTAATTAGTACTTCACAAAAGAGATCAGTCCTCTTAACCTCAACTTCCAGGTGGGGAAAGAGATTCACAATGAAATACAATATTGTCCAACAGGATATGGTTTGGCCCTCCCATACACTGAGGCACTTCCTATAAAACCTACAGGTTGTATTTTGTCTTGTTCTGATTTCCTGGCTACAAACCTGCTGTCAAATGCACAAACAGAGGTAATACATGCAGCAACTACATGGAAGCCAACTATAACTCAAATTTGTGGTGCAGTGGAATCACAGCCTTTAGGAACTGAGTTTTCTAGGTTTTACATAAATAAGATAAAGCTATATATCAAGAATATACTAGAAGTTAACAGAAGTGTACACATCATCTCCCACATCTCTGACCAAAAAAAAGAAAATCTGACTTTATTTTATTAGAAGTGTCTTCATTCTTCAGGCTCTAGTGTTGTTTCTAATGCCATGAGGAAATGCACCATGAGGGTGTCATGTTTGTGCATGCCTGTGACAGTGCATTGTCAGATAGCCCTCAGGAGACACCTTTGCCTCTTGGGTGCCACAGATGTACAGGCAACGAAACAAAGGGCAACAGATGTTGTTTTTCCAAGGGTGCACTTATACAACTGCTTGAAATGTAAGGTTTAACACTCTTGAAAAATGCTCTGATATTGACTTGAGGTTAGATAATTAATTAAACACTAAAGAAGGCAATTGCTGAGAGGTGGCTAGCAGTTCTTTCTTCTAAAAGTGCATATTGCCTTCAGAGAAAGTTTCCATGTAGACACATCTTAGGTTCTGTTGTGGAGAAAGCTAAAGAAGAATGGTCAATAAAAAAATGTTTCTTCTATTAGCCAAAACCATCTATGCACATCAGCCAGTTCAATTGCCACTCTTTACAGCCACAACAAATACAAGCTTCTTTAGAAAGGTGGGGAGATTAAACAATGTTTGTGATACTTGTTAAGTATTTCTTGACAAAATACTTCAGTGTGATGATAATTTGTGGTAGAAAAAAAAGGCAAACCCCATCACTGCATTAGCTAAAACACACTGTATCTCACCATCTGCAGTTCTGAGAGCCATCAGCCACACCATTTATTTCAGAAAGGACTGTTAGGAAGCTCTGTGGGAAAAAGCCTCACTTCATTCAAGTTACTCTACAAATCAAGTCCCTGATGTTCACAAGCATGAATGAACCCTGATATAGCCCAAGAAAGAACATTTCATTCTCAGGCTGTTTCTGAATATAAGTACCTGACTTCTCTGAAATCCCATCCTAAGAAGGGAGCAGGAAATTCCTATGGAAAGGTTAGCATTCTGATAAACTCATAAAACACTGATGGCTTCTGTGGCTTGCTGAGACCACAGGCACTTCCACATCATCACATCATGACTGTGCTGTGGTTATTAGCAATCTAGAATTAAAATACTTACTCTGAAAAGGGATCATTTTGCTGTTTCATACTGTCAAATTAACCTGTAGGTGGGCAATGATATTTCACTGGGGGCTGAAGGTGAATGAAAACTGAATTAAGTTGAATGCTAAATTCAGCAGTATCATAGGAAACCAGGGTCTCTGGAACCAAAACAGATTATGCTTGCCATGACTAAGTATTGGATTAGCAGCCTGAATGCTTCACCAATTTCATCTTTTTTACCAATATTATATAAGGAAAGTCTCCCTGCTCAGTTCCTGCCAGTCAAATAGCCAGTCAAATGAGTAATCAACTCCAGACCAGGCTGGTGGTGTATAGATAGCAATGAAATCACCCTATTAATATGGCATGCAGATTTCAAGGGACAAAACACTAATTTAAAGTATCCTGGTTTTTTTTTAGCAAAAGGCTACCTAGCTTGCAGTGTATGGGGTATCATCCAATTTTAACTTTTCTGTTGCAGTGATAGGAGGGCAATCTGCCACTGCCACTTCTACTAACCCACGTCCAAATCAGAAATTAATTAACCACAGAGCTGCAAGGATAGAGTTAGCAGAACCTTCACTAGTCATTTCAGTGAGATTAATTGACAGGGTATTTTAGAACCCATTTTGACAGCAAGACAAGTTGAAACAAGGGACTGTTCTGGCTCTGTTTTCTTGGTGCTTGTAAAAGTGTCAGATACCATGTTCCACAGGGAGGAGGGACACAGCAGAGAAGAAAAGTTGATCCTTCCCCAAGCACATCAGGGTGGTATATGGAAATCTTTACTCAGACTCAGGATGAATAGAATGGAAGCCATGAAAGCTATAAGCAGACACATCCCAGCAAATTACTGTCTTACTGCAAGATAGCCACTCTTGGAGAGCACAGGAACAAGAAGATACGTCTGCTGGTACCTGGGCACAGGTCATTCACCTGGCAGCAGAATATGTTTCAGGCTCTTAACAGCAGGAATGCAATGACTCCCATTTTTGCCAGTAGGGAAAAAAAAGGGGGGGAGGCGGTTGTTTTTTGTTCTTTTTAAATGCACTGCACTTTTTAAACTTTTTTTAGTAAAACTGTTTTCTAGATGAACATGGGAGATGCCTTACAAGAAAAGAGCTGTTTGCAGGATCATTGCTCTGCTCTTCCCCACCAGAGCTGTTTGCAGAGAAGAGTGGTTGTGAACACTTTTACATGAGCAAGCTGTATATTTCTATCACACTTTGCCAGACTAGAATTCAATCTGAGTACACTTTCAAAGGAGGGCTGATGGCAGGCAAGTAATTCATTCCCTATTCCAGGCTGTTAGCTTCCAACAAGCCCATTTCACAGGATAGTTAACAGATCCTCTCATGATAAGGATGACCGCTGAAAGCACTTAGGCTGATGTTGCTTTAATACCAAATCTATATTGAGGTGTTTGACACAAGTAGTGCCATACAAAGTAGCTTACAAAGGCTGGTGGAGTAGAACAAGACATGAAACCTAATAACAACATTCCTCTGTTTCTGAAATGCCAATGAAATCTCTTGATGCAGTATATCTAAATAGGATGTTTCACACAGCATTTTAGTTACAGCAAATGTAACTATGCTTGCAGATTAATTTGCTGGGTAAAGATTTTACTTTGAAAGTATGCTTTCAATTCTTGAAACCCTTGCACACCTAACATATCCTTAGTAACATTTATGTGTTATAATATTATTGCATTTTATTTCCTTGAGGGAAAACCACCTGAAAAGTGGTTTATTGTATATGTCCTGATTTTATGTGGTATGTAATTGTTTATATAATAAATATTTATAATGTAGGGCAATAAAATATTGTACAAAGCTTCTACAGAGAAGATATTTTCAAGAATTAATGATGAGAGTCAAAGTGTTCAAACAATTCTCCAACAGAAATTTTTCCTCCTGTTTTCCAAAAGTGCTTTTGACTTAGGACCATCACATTTGAAATCATCCTGGCTGTTTTCACAAGCATTTCTGGAAAATCTCCTCTTTCTCCTGTCCTGATGGTCCTTTAAACTTCATTTCTGCTTGGATCCTTTGAATTCTTTTCCAGGTCAGTAGCTATCTAAACACAGCAGAACTCCCATGTTATGTGATTGTCCTAATTATCAGAAGCCCTGAGTATTGCAATAGTTGATTAATGAACTACTTTTTGAAAAGAATGAAAAAAAAATTAGTTCAATTAATTAGGTTGTAAGTTCTTTCTGTAGCCTTTATTTTCACAAATATATACACACAGTCCCATGTCACTTGGTCAATAGAGAATGACTTGGTTGCTGCTGTGCTGCTCACACTTTCACTCTCTGCTTGCATTAGCAATTAAGAAGTATTAACTGAGCATATGGATTGCACTGTTTTAAGTCATACCTAATAATTTTTTAGGAGCCACCATTGAACAGTACCATCATTATGGTATCTGTATGTCCAGTGAAAACATATATTGACTGCTTTCATCAATATTACCTTGTTGCATCAACTGTCTATAAACTGCACTTCCCTGTCACTCTGGAAGAGGGACAGTGCAGAAACCCAAAGTGTTAATGGTGGCTACCATGCTTTGGTTAAAGCTCATAGAGATAAGTACATCTCATCTCAAAATAATTATTAGGTTTTGGCAGTTTCCCCGAATTTTGAGAGATTGCTCACAAAGTGGCTCAGTCAAATATTATTTGGGGTCTTTCAAGTACCTGGCAGTTTGTCTGTGAACAGATTTTCAAATGTTCCCACATATCTAATATGCTATGTTCATACCCCAGTTAGTTTAGTGTTCAAATTGCATTCTCTCCACACCCCCCGCCAAACACTGTGAATCGAGTAAAGAATAACAGTTTCAAGTATCAGATCTGCAAATGCAACCTGAGATTTTGCAAAAGCCAAAAATCTAATTCTGGGAATGGTAATTAGTAGGGGGATACCTGTATTTGTCAGCCAAGAATCCACACTATTAACCTGTTTGCAATTGCACTTAACATGTTCATTGAACATACAAACATCAAATCCTTAACATGCAATTCCCTGAGCAACTGCTGCTCATCCCAGTGCTGACCAGTAGGAAGGAGTGAACTCAGATCTGTTGTGGTGAGTTCTGCCAACAATATTGAGGTGGTTAAAAAAAAAAAGTGGGAGAGGAAGAAAAAGAGGAGGTGCGTGTGGGAAAATGCTTACACAGTCACAAAAGGGACACGTGGTCATGACAGCTAGATGCAGATTTGTCTGTTACACGCAGGGAGGGAAAAGAAAAATCTGCATGCACACTGAATAATTCTACCTTACACCATGGCCGAACCAAAACTGATGACAAATGTCAGCACTCACATGAGATATCGAGCAACAACTCTAAAATGCCCAAGAGGCCATGACTTTGTCCTCCTTCACCTCAGATCAAACGAGCTTACATCCTCACTGGAATCCTAACAGGCAAGTGCCACACTGAAGTTCCACTAGAACAAAGGGAATGGTGCTGGAAGACTGCTGAGCAGCTTCCAAGCCCTACATTAGTGAAACTATGAAGATGTTCTTACATTCTAAAAAAGTTCATGGCCCAAGTTAAGTTGGAATATAGTTCTCTGTGGCCATCAGTCTGAACTTGTCACAGCTCTTTCATGGCAACTATAGGAACTGAATCACAAAGTGTCTGGGGGAAAGCAGAATCCCAAAAAAGCAAGTGAGTCATCCTACTGTGTCCCATTACTTCAGGGGGTGAGCACTATTCCCAGTACTCATGACAGTGAGCAAGCCTGACTCGTCCACCTGATTTTTTCCAACAGTAAACTTGGAAACCTGCATGGAATCTTACTCATGACAGTGGGCTTAGGGATTGGTAGAACTGATACAGAAACTGTTGGAGTTTAGGAGCAGCAGTCATCAGAACTAAGTAAGGCATGCAGTGAATTTATTGTTTAATAAATTTTTATGTTCCATGGTTAGCTTGGGAAGTCCCCACAGGAACCAAAGGGACCTTCTGCACCTACTTCAAGAGGCTTGATATTAACTTTGTTTTTAATAATTCAGTATCTAAATGAACAAAAGTAACAGAACAGCACTTTTGTTTGTGTTTCAGGAGTAGCAGTTGACACAGTAATGTTTTCAGCTAACATGCTGCATTTCTTCAGAATACATCCAGCTGTCAGACTCTGAAGAAATGAAGAAAAATTAAAGAAGAAGGAAAAAAATTGCTTTTTCTGTAAATAGTATAGAGTTTTTCCAATAACTCACAATCATAGCACTGTTTCCCTCCCTACTGATATTTGGTACTGACAATGCAGTGCAAATTAAGAGAAGAAAGCCTTTCTGCAGATAGAATCATACAGAGTTGGACTGAAGCTTCAGCAGGACATTAAAGAAGCTACTCTAGAAAATAAAAAATATTTATAATATATATATTTTTAAAGGAATACCTCTCCTTCACAAGTGGAGTCTGCAGAACAATTTATGCCTTTTGCTTTCTGAATTTTTTCTTCAGAGTGGATCTGAGTGACAGAAAACACAAACTGCATGTGACCCCTTTGCACTGGAAAGGAATGAAGAAAACAGCAGCAGCAACCAGGCCCCTTTCCTCTACCCACTGAAACAAGACCCAGCATGGCCTTAATGTTGCAATTTTCTAATTAATACTCAAAAAAAAAAGTTATATATTCACATCCAATCCAAAATATGAAAACGATGAAGGTTTTCAGGCTGTGAAGGTAAAATATCAAGCTTCTTGCAGCTGGGCTGAATGGATTTGAGAATCCCTTAGAGTCAGCATCAACCATCACTGATGCACAAGCACAGCACAGTTTGAAGAGATTTGTGCTTAATTTGTTACTAAAGGCTTGCAATTCATAAAATAGAAAGAAGTAAAGAAAGAAATAAAGCTTGTCTGTAGATAAATAGATTCCAGCCTACCTGCTTTTTGTACATCTGTCCATAACTCTGGTAGCTGGTGCTTTTCTGTGCAGATAAAACTATCATTGAATTGATTGTCTCAGTTGCTAAGGAAACCAAAGGGATGATGCTAATGGATACTATTTATGACACTGGGAACCTTCAGAAACGTTTGCCATGAAAAGATGGTGTCACAAGTTGGTTAAAATCTATGTCGAGTCTTAGCACAGAAAAGAGAACTAGATAGGATTTTTTTCCTTTCTGTCTTCCCTCTGACATTTTCTTTTTTATCAGATACTTATAGCTTTATGCTTGGTTTGGCTGTCAGCACCACTTTATAGTCATTTTTCTAGCTTTATTTCAAAACACAGGAGTTAGCTCAAACGCATTCATTCTAATTCTAAGCACTGGAGTCCAGGATGTTTTTAAAGCATCACACATGATGCAAAATAGGATTTGACTTTGGGAATGCTCTCCAGAGGACAGAATTTTTGAATCAAAGCCATTGGATTTTATATGCTTCTACCTTTGCTCTTACGAACTGTAAGTTATGGAAGATTTTCATAACAGACGTAGCAGATCTCATAAACCCAACTGTTATTATAAAAATTATCATATGTTCAGGAACCTATGTTTATATTTTTAAAAATAATCTCCATTAAAAAGATACACACTTTCTAAAAGCATTAAAAAAGCACCAGGGAACTGTAAGTTATTTTTTCTCTTTCCACAAGCTATATGTTCACAGCATGAGTCATCTATCAAAAGCAACCACACAAGTCTGAACTTATACCAGTGAAGGATCAAGCTCCAGGCACTTATTTATTTACAGAAGGCTCGAGGAGTTATTTCTGCACTGGAGTCTCAGATGACCCATTGTCAGACACCTTGTTGCCATGGAAATCTCACAACACCATTTTCTGCCTTGCTCCCATCCAAGATCCTCCTTTGCATCCCTGGTGATCCGTGCTTGTCACAGCTTCCCTGGGTCCCTCATTTTGGGCAGGCAGCAGCTGCTAGCAGGACTGGAGCACATTTGACTCTGTCTGGCACTTCCAAGCCATAGGAAGGTCAAAACCAGTTATTTTTTAGGATTATGATACTTGACTGAACATCTTCTGCCACTTTACATTCTCATACACTTGGACCTCCAAAGTTGTGTCTCATTGCTTAATAACAAAGAAGTAAACAGAGAAACTAGTGTCCTCCTGTGCTGGTGAGAGAGTAGGAATTAACAATAATTAACCAATTAACAATAATTTGTTCCTAGAGAAAGGAAAGAGAAATAATATCCGATGACTACTCATTCTCATGGGAGAGCAAATCACTGAGACAATTCAGTGACAGCTCATAAGGTGCATCCAGAACAAAGCAATAAAATCCTCAAAAGACTCCTAAAATACCAACCCCCCAAAAATGTTGAGAGGCACAGGTAAGCACACACTCCACCTGAGCACACAATCATAGAATCTCTTGAGTTTGAAGGGACCCATAGAGATTGGAGTAAAACTCTCTGGTCTTTGCAGGACTACCTAAAACTAAATCACATGGCTTTAGATGCTTTTTGCAAAATCTCTGCAGCTGAAAATCTCTGCATAATGGGCAACAATTTTTTTTTCTCTGTTTTTACCTGCGTTCTTCTTTTTTTTTTTTTTATCTCTGTTGCACCTGGGCTTCTACTTTAGACTCTCTACTTCAGGATCATACATCTATTTACACATGTAACATATTGCTCTTTCCTAATAGAGCAGATAGGAACAAGTGCCTGAAGTAAGTTAGATAATACAAGAATCTGAAAATTTATTGGAAGAAGTACAAGACAAGAGTACATTATACCATCCCAACAAATACAGGGCATTAAAGTCATATAGAGTGCTTCCCTTGGCATGACCTGGTTGCAGACATTGACTAGGTGATATCTGAAAACATTTTAAAAAAATAATACTAGTGATTATTCTTCATACAAGTAGACAGCTCAATTTTCAGAAAGATATTTCAGTTTTGCCCAGCCTGTAGCACTAGAACTGCAACCTACCAAGACACACTTATTTGAAGTAATTCCAGTATGAGACCATGAGCACCACCGTGTAAGTGAAAGGGGGGAAAAAAAGTTGTGACATTTCCAAGTCAGCTCTAGGCAAAACCATTTGAAGAAAACACCTTCTCACAACTGCCCAGTGCTGCTGTTCACCTTTTAGTCTCCTCTGTGGCCTCAGGAGAAAAAGCTAAAACTGGTGTTCCTGACACTTTTACACCTTGTGAAATTTAAATAGCTCTCTCTCTATTCAAGATTAAAGGGTTTTTCAGTAGTAGTAGTAGTCCCAGCACTGAAAATTAGCCTATTCCAATTAAGGCTTCATCTAGAAATAATGTCTCCCTTCAGGGAATACATGACATTTTAAATTAAGAAACATTCCAGCTAACAAGGCTATAAATCTTCCCAATTAACTGTACTCTCTACTATTTTATGATTCTTCTGTTCAATTTGACAATCCTAATCTCCCAGAGAGTGCAGAAAAGGATGAGACCTCTGTGGTAGCTGCTTTCCATTTGATGTACTGGAAGGGGATACAGACACTCTCTCTGACTGTACTTTTATTTGACAGATCTGAGCCAAATGGCACATCAAAGCCCAGTACTCTTCACTGCCATCAGGTGAAAAGGTTTCCAGTCTGCCAAAATCCTCTGTGATGCATTCTCTCTCCACAAGAAAGCTCTGTGGCAGCACCACTAGAAACGCAGCACCAAAGGATTCTCTCACAGGAGCACTTTGCACACTTCTCCACAGATTATTCTTTTACTAATCAAAGCTTTCAGGGAACACAGCCAGGGTTTGCCCTAGGAAGTAGTGTCACACAGTGGTGATTGAGGGTGCCAGGTGGGGTAGGTTGGAGGAAAAAGCAAGTACACCTGTCGGGGGCATTAAATGTAACTTTCCTCTCTGTTATATAGATGGCTTTATTCCCTTTTAATATGTTAAGAGGGTAGCTGAAAAAAACTGCTAAATAGGAGATATAAAAGTGACATCTATAAAAGTCACAAACAGGGAGAAACATAAGCCAAGCGCATGAAAAAAAAGGAACAGTAGCTGAAGAGATCACTGTGTTTTTTGAAAGACAAATGTCAAAAGTTATCGTTCTAAATTGGATGAGGCAAGCTGGGGTATTGACAGACACACTGTGAAAACAGAGCCTGCTGAAAGACCATGTTGGCTAACCAAGTGTGATCATGGAAACATGGAATGGTTGAGGTTGGAAGGGACCTCTGGAGAGCATCTAGTCCAACCCCTGCACTAAAGCAGTTTCACATCCAGTGAGTTTTCAGCATCTCCAGAGGAGACTACCACCTCTGTGGGCAGCCTGTTCCAGATTCTGTCACTCTCACAGGAAAGTGGGTTTCAGTTTATGCCCATTGCCCCTTGTCCTGTCACTGGGCACCACTGAAAAGAGCCGGATCCCCTCTTCTTGAAACCCACCCTTAGGATATTTATAAGTGCTGATAAGATCCCCTTTTGTATTGTGGCAGGGCGTCCCCAATGTGGGAATAAAGAGCCTTGACTCCATGATTGCAGAAGGCTGAACAAATGCTTTATTAAGCTATACTGTATTATACTACATACTACACTAATACACTTCTATACTAAGAAAAGCCCATGACCCTTACAGACAATCACAACAGAGTTTTGATCTAATTGGTCAATCAGTCCAAAACACCATCACCAGTGTCCAATTAAGAAATCCCTTTTGGTAAACAATCTCCATAACACATTCCACATGTGACAAACAGCTGCAGCAAGTGAAGACGAGAATTGTTGTTCTTCTTTGTCTGAGCTTTTTCACAGACTTTCCCTAGGAAAATGCTGGGGAAAGTCTGTGTCTCTCTCTGTTCAAAGAATATGTGGATACCACACTTTTGGTCATCTCTTTTCCAGGCAAACTGGCTCAGTTCCTTCAGCTTTTCCTCATAAGAGAGATGCTCCAGTCCCCTATTCATCTTTACAGCCCTTTGCTGGATCTGCTCCAGTAGTTTCTTCTCTTCCCTGAACTGGGAAGCCCAGAACTGGACACAGAACTCAGACCTGGCCTCTCTAAGGCTAAGTAGAGGGTCAGGATCACCTCTCTCATCCTGCTGGCAATGCTCTTCCTAATGTACCCCAGGATCCCATTGGACTTCTTGGCCACCAGGGCACTGCTGGCGCATGGACAGCTTGTTTGTCAGTGGGACCCCCAGGCCCATCTCCAAGAGCTATTTTCCAACAGGTCAGTCCCCAGCCTGTCATGGTACCTGGGGTTGTTCCTCCCTCAGATGCAGGATTCGGCACTTGCCTTTGTTGAACTTCATTTGGCTTCTCTCCACCAACTCTCCAACCTGTCCAGGTCCCACTGAATGAGAGCGCAGCACTCTGGTATGTCAGACATTCCTCCCAGTTTTGCATCCTCTATTCACAACACTCTGAGCTCTGCCATGCAGCCAGTTCTCAATCCACCTCACTGTCCACTAACCCATCACACACTTCCTGAGCTTACCTATGAGGATGTTACAGGAGACAGTGTGGAAAGCCTTGCTGAAGTCAGGGTAGACAACACCCACTGCTCTCCCCCATCTACCCAGATCCTAGAAGGCTTTCAGAGAAATCAAGCATGACTTTTCCTGGTGAATCCATGCTGACTGCTCTTGATAATCTTTTCCTCTACATGTCTAGAGATGACATCCATAATTAGTTGCTCCATCACTTTTCCTGACCATGATGAAGGTGAGGCTGACTGACCTGTACTTTCCTGAGTCATTCTTCTTGCTTTTTGAAGACTGGAGTGACACTGGCTTTTCTCCAGTCCTCAGACACCTCTTCAGTTCTCTATGACCTTTCAAAGATGATAAAGAATGGTTTAGCAATAACATCTGCTCAGCATCATGGGTGTATCCCTTTGGGGCCTGTGGATTTGTGGGTGTGTCCCATTGGGGCCATAGGTTCGTGGTTGTCAGGTCTGCCTAAATGACCTCTAACCTGATTCTCCTCAAACAACGGAAGGTCTTCCTTTCTCCCCTCCCTCCAGGGTCTGGGATTCACAAGGGCCAGCCTCAGCAGTAAAGATTGAGATAAAGAAGGCATCCAGTAACTCTGTCTTCCCTATCTCCTGTGTCACCAGGGTGCCCACCTCATCAAGCAGGAGGTTCTCATTTTACCTACTCTTCATTTTGCTACCAATATACTTAAAGGAGTTCCTCTTCTTGTCCTTGTCACATCCCTGCACACTCTGACAACATCCCTGTATTTCTCCTAAGTGGTTTGCCTCTTTTTCCACATTTTGTAAACTTCCTTTCCCATGATCTCATTGCTAAGCCACACAGGTTTTCTACCCCCTTTGTGCATGCCTATGAGTAAGGAATCAAGTAGTCTTGACCTAGGAGGAAGCGATTCTCAAGTATTAACCAACTCTCTTGGACCTGCCATAATTCAGGGATGTACGATGTGGTGCAACTTGAGGCCATTTCCATGGGACAGTGTGCTTTGGAATTAGAAGCTGTTAGCACCTAGGCTGGCTCACAACACAGAGAGCAACAGTGCACTGTCCCACAGATACAACCACAAAAGCACAAACAAAATATTTCACAGAGATATTTAAAAAGAAAATTTTGCTACTGTATAAGGAAAACAAAGTATTTTTCCCAAGGCTATTGTCCCAGGCCGAACTATTGGGAAGTGTTGTGGAAAGAAAGGAAAAACCCAACAAAATAAATCACATGTCCTCTGAAAATGAACCATATGTAAATCTCCCTCCCATAAGGGTGGCATGAAGCAGTTTCTGCAGTGTGGCCTTTGCAAACCAAACAATATTAGTCCACCACAATCGAGAACATCCCTGTACCGCCAGCTCCAGGGCCACTGCAGCTGATCTCCATTTATGAAAATAAGACAAAAGCCTCCCTTCCCAAGAAGCTTGGGACATCAAAAAAAGGCAGGTAGTAAAGGAAAGGAATATTCTCCAGTCCTTTTAACCTGCATCCTGAATCCACAAGTTTTAGGACAGCCTGTATATCACGGCTGCCCTTAAGAGCAATCTATATTTAGTAGATCCTGGACAGAAAGTAAAAAAGACAAACATATTAAGATTCCTCATTCAAAACAAACAAACAACACAAACCAGCAACAAAATGAGCAAAAAAAACAAAACCCAAAACCCAACACCACAGCACATTCCAGTAACAACAGAAGTGCACCCACCAGGTAAATGAGTTTGTGTTTACAAAACCTCTAACGCTCAATTAGGTCTGTTTAGCACTGTGTATTACTTGCTGATGTTAATGCAACTTCTTCTATGCTATTGCTGCCAGGTAAAAACCTGCACAGTGATAGAAACCTTTCCACATAACCTAAATGAGGGTGTTTGCCCCATTAGTCAGGAAACAGTCGTGCTCTAATTAATTTGTAGGAGGCAGAAAATGGATAACATATGGCTCTACTCTTACAGAATCAAGGGGAAAAAAAGAAAACATATTTACTTGTATTTCCAATACTAAGAGAACATCTCTACACGTTTTCCAAGTGTTTACCACCTCTTCCAGAGGCACATACAGCATCTTTTGTAGGTACTATTCCCTCCGATGTTGAACACAATGAAATCTCAGACCCAGAGGCAGACCACATGAATGACTCATTAAAACAATTATGGTCCTTATAAATCCAAAAGAAAAGATAATAATTTAGAATAAAGGTTAATCCCTAGTTAATCTAGTTAATCCCTACCAAGAATTATTTTATTAGCCAAAACCAATGGAAATATTAACTCATATTTCAGCACACAACAAAGCAAGAAAAACAAGACATTTGACATTTCTAGCAACAAAGGTCTGGAAACTGCTTTGGGTAAGTGAGTCCTGGGTCTTGTTAAAGTTTAAGCCCCACTTAAATAAGCGAATAAATGAGGGGAAAAAAAACCAAAGCAGCCATGGTTTGTGTGAAGTTTTGGGAGTGCAGTTTTCAAAATAGGGAAATCATGGATAGGTAAATCACGAATCTCGCCTGAATATGGAAATTATGAATTAGAAAATCACTACAGTCTCAGGACAGCTGTTTTGTGGGACATTGCCCAACATCCAGGCTCCAACATAATAGGATCCCATTATTCCCCCCCGGCAAGGAAGTAGCCACAGCACATTGAGGAAATGGTGCAGACCTGCCTACGGGGAAAGGGACACCAGGGGCACGGTACACCTCCTCGTCAATGGTCAAACTATTGGCAGATAAGTTAGCTTAAAACCATATCCTTTAAAAAGGTTCTTCTGTTTCCCTCTTGTCAGAGGCCTTTGTTACTTATTAAAAGATGTTTCTATAAGCTGCATATGAAGCATTTTGTTTGTAACAAAATTTTTCCCACCCCCAAAGTCTTCCTAGCAAGTTCTTCCATCCATTGTGAGTTGCAGAGTCTCACCTGAGCAGATGGGGAAGTTCCCTTGTGGGGGCTGGAAGAAGGATAGAGCAGCCCCTACCCCAGCAGCCTACTTCTTTTGAAAACATATAAAATTTGGAGCATATTACATGTTTGCAGTTATTGCTTCCCACTGTAAGTTGCAAATCGCCAGGACTAATCTCCAGCCTTAATGTGGAGATGGGGTGAAGTGTTAAAAGTGATGGGGTAGAACAGAAACATCACAGAGGGTTCCCAATGTTCCATGGCCTAGGACCCAAGAGGCTGGAATTTCTCCCCACATCACAGATCAACAACTGGTGCATTTGCCTACACAGAGCACTGGACTTCATTGACTGGTTTTCCAACATAGTGGGAAATATTTAGTGCCCCAGCTCTTACTGGTCTGCAGATATAAGTGTCTTGGTCTGAAAAGAAATCGTAAGAATGTCACTTTCTTACTTCTTGCACATGCACTCAGACACACATCTGGGCTCTTTTCTCCTTCCACATATTTTTGTGACTTGAGAACTGCAGCTTGATCTCAAAACTCAGTTTTATACAGGGGGCAATGAGCATATATGACAGGAAAAACAAGAAGCAATAAAGCAAGAAAAAGTGAAGTAAAATCAACAAACCAAAGAAAAACACTTAACATGAGAAGTTTGTAGTTCTCCTGAAAACAACCTTGAGAATAACTACCCCATTTTACAGCTCTGAGACTTGCTACAGTGGCACTTCACACCTCTCAAGGCAAAATTGTTCAGTTTCCCCAGTTTCCCTTAGACTGAAATGTAGCAGAAAATGCATTCATTGCCCCAATGTGCAGACAGAATGCTACTTGTTGAATAGAAGAGTTCTAAATCATTTTATTTCTTGAGAAAACTCAGACAAGAAAAGTAAACACAAATGTTATTTTGATTTCTTTTGGCCCATTAAGATGCCACTATAAAGTTTCCAACTAGAAGAACAATCTTTTCTCCCCTTTCTTTTTCTCAAAATAAATTAGAGAAAAAGCTGTGAATTGATTTCATCAGGAAAACATTGCACTTGTCCATACTGACTAGCTCCTACTATTGGAAACTTCAATAAGAGGGGCAGCATGTCAAAAATACTTATCAAGAGAAAAAAGAAATAAACAAAAAGATGCTACACTGAAGGGTGCAAAATTTGTTGAGATTTCATATTAAAATCTTAAACTTTCAAATTAAAGCAATATTTATTAAAGCAGACACAATTCCTTTTTTAGGGAAGATGCATTGAAAAGGGGGGAAATAATTTTGGCATATCCAGAAAGGTCTTGGAAAACTTCAATTTTTAGTGCCTCAATGTTACTTTTCAGACCATTGCAAATCATTTAATTAATTCCCCCCCATCCAAGTCTTTCATCAGGCCTTTGGCAGTAGGTCAACTGCCACTGGTGAAAAGGCAGGAGACAGAGTCATGTGCCCAAGAACTCCCAACAAAAAAGGCCCACTTGGTTCACACAACGAGGTTTTTTTATAAGGTGTTCAGAAGGAAAATAGGAGTCAGGACACCACTCAGGTTTCATCATTGTAAACAAAAGGAAGGTGGTTGAAGAGTGAAAATGCATGAGGGTGAAGGATGGCCATCTGCCACCTCTCCCCCACAGAACATGATTTTCAAACTCCTCCCAACATATAGTCTCTGGATCTCGTCCCAGTTTTTCCTCACCACACACCACCCACACTGGCAGGTGCTTCCAGCATTCTTCACTGGATAGCTCATGTTCTTCACAGCAACTCAACTCACAGGTGCTCAAGAAGGAAGAATTAACAGTAGCTCTCATTCCTCACACCTCAAAAAACAGCAAACTGATTTTGAGCCAGGAAACAAGGATGAGAGCAGTGGAAAAGCTGAAGGCACAAGAGACGCTGACTATGAAAGACAGAGACAGTTTGGAACTAAAACTTGCTGATGTGAATTTTTACCCTTGAAAATGAGCACATCAGAAATCCTATTCAGTGGCCTTAATCCTCTCAATAACACCCAATCCCAGGAGAATCGCTGGTGCCCAAGAGAATTGCCAAGGTCCAATGCCATAAGGATCTGATGCCTTATACCCCAAATACTGGGAGAACTCTGTGTGATTTAAATTATATTGGAAAATCAAAGACGCACAGCAGCATCAGGATCAAAGGAATGTGCAAGAATATGGATTTTTTTGTGTGTGGGGTTGGGTTTTGTTGGGTTGGTTTGGCGGGGGCGGAGAAGAGCTGCAGGGGGAGGGAGTGGTTTTGGAGGTTTTTTTTAATCCTACTTCTGAAATGTGCTGTCCATATCTCAGCCAAGACAGCTGCTCACATCAATGAAGCTGCTTGGGTGTTGTAATGCTTCCAAGATGACATGCTCCATGCCTCACTTAAATGTGATAATCTATATGGGCAGCATATTCCTAAAAGAGAGAATTAGGGACACACACTCACTTGGCACTGTCTACAGAGAACAAAAGGGTGGGTTTTTTTAATTCTAGCACTGTGAGCTTAAGAGTCACAGCTCCTAGGTGATTAGGACAACAGCCATAGTCTTGCTCTTGGGCTGGAAGCATTATTTCCTCATACATTCCATAGCCACAGCATACATACATTGAATATTTCTATACTATATGATGCCAACACAGTTTCACAGCTTTTCCACAGTTACAAGACCTTCCTGACCTCTAACACAATTATAACTGTCACTCCTTTTCTGCCTCCTGCCTTTTTTCCATGATTCTCTTTCATTCAATATGAATTTCTTTCCATCAGTGCCCATGGTAACATCCAGAGAATTAGCTCTGGGCTAGACAGTGGCCGTGAACAGCTCCCTAACCATGGAAACCTGCCAACATTTATCACAAATATAAGATGTTCCACAGTAGTAAAAATCACAACAGCACTTCTTTAACTCTTTTGCAGATCCTTGGCACATTGTGGTAGCCAGAGCAATTTGTAAACATGGCAAACTGCCTGTCTTGCCTTTTTATATTTATAAGCATGTGAATGGCCTTTAATGGCATGCTCAAAGATTCTAAGACTATAAGTTAAACAAAATAGTTACCTTTACATTAGCCATCAAATAATACAGGGATCACATTGCTGTCAAAGATGCTACTGTGATAAATATGTACAACAAACAGTCTGCCTGGTGATAAGGATTATGTACAAACTGTTTCACACTAGAAAATTTTGAAGATGCATGCTGGATATTTAAAACTTGCAGCAGTTACAAATATGAATTTTGGGTGTAGGGGGATTGCTTGTAATTTTTTAAGTAACTTTAGGTATGAAATTGGGATGAAGGATGACACAATCATGTTCCATAGAAATAATACTGATAGCTTGAAATCCTGCAGCGATTTTTTTAAAACAATCACCAATTGTATCCCAGAGTGTCTGTTTACTGAGAACATCAAATAATTAAGTTTACAGTGGTGAATCAGAATGAGTAGCAGAGCCAGACTTATTTGGGAAGCAATGAAACTATAATTGGACTAGAAAACATTGAATGTAATAAAACACAGATATGCATGCTGTTAGGAGGTTCCACACAGGGACAGAGAAACATTTGGCATGCAGCAGAGAAGCAGCCTGCCTTGATCTGCACGGGAATCAAGTCCAGATCTACATGCACTTTAGAGAAAAGCTCAATAAAGTCCATGCCTGGCTGCTACAGGATGCTCAACTACACAGTTTCTCCCCTCCTTCCATTAGTTTAAGATAGCTTTTCCCCAAAACACAGAGATTCACATCCCTAACTTAACCTCAGCTGCCATTGAAAAGCCTTTGCCTTTATGTTACTTATTTTCATCTGAATGCTTTCTACTATTACCTGGAATGCTTGGTCACCTGTAAAAATACTTCTTTCTAAATCCCTACTAATTTATGGGTTATTAGCCTGTGGATGCATCAAGCTTTGTACAAAAGCTTTTATCACAGAGACTTGCTAATGGCTGTGTTTTAACATTACTGCATTCAAGACTGCTCACCAGAACAAGATGATTACCATAGCTGACAGTATCACTGATAATTAGGAGGCTTCATTTTCAGCTCCCCAAAATGTGCAAGATAAATGTAGTTTGTATAATCCAAGGCATGAATTTAAACTGGTATATCACAGCAGGGTAAAACTTACACACATACGTACAACAGCATTTTCCTATCAATTTTTGACATAGGATGGGGTGGAGCTATCTAATCTATCTACATCTATGTAATTACTCATTTACTCATATAGTAGAATGCTTTTGGTTGGAAAGGACCAACCTCCCTGCCATGGGCAGGGATATCTTTCACTACACCAGGGTGCTCAATGCCCCAACCAGCCTGGCTTTAAACAATTCTAGGGATGGAGCATCCATAACTTCTAAGGGGAATCTGGTCCACAGCAAAGGATTTCTTCCCGAAATCTAATCTAAATGCACCCTCTTTCAGTTTGTAGTCACTTCCCCCTTCCATATCCTATCACTTCACATCCTTGTAAAAAGCTCTTCTCCAGCTCTCTTGTAGGTCCCTCTTAGGTACTGGAAGGCTGCACTAAGGTCTCCTCATAGCTGAGTAACCCCAAATCCCAGGGTCTTCATAGGAAAGGTGCTTCAGCCCCTCTGATCATTTACATGGCCCTCCTCTGGACTTGCTCCACAGGACCATAAGCTTATGTTAGGGACCTGAGAGCTGAAAGCAGTACTCCAGGTAGAATCCATAAAAGGGGAGTTTTGGGGGTCTCAGCTAGTTTTCTGGGCTGTGAGTGCACATTGCTGTCTCATGTTGAGCTTTGTATCTCCCCACATGCCCAAGTCCTGTTCCTCAGGGCTACTCTCAATTCATTCTTTGCCCAACCTGTATTTATGCATGAGATTGCCCCAACCCAAGTGGAAGACCTTGCACTTGGTCTCATTGGAACTTCATGAGGTTTGCATGGGCCCACCTTTCAGGCTTGTCAAGATCCCTCTGGATGGCATCCTTTCCCTCTAACATGTCTGTCATTGTGATATTTTATGAAAAATCCCTTCACCAGGATTTTTTCCTGAGAAGCTGAGAAGCCTCAGAAATTAAATGTAATCAATAATTATCTCATTGTTTGGAATGTGGTTTGGAGGTTGCTTACCAACAGGTGCATCTTTGATTGGTTCCATGTGAATTGTTTTAACTTAATGACCAATCCCAGTCCAGCTGTGTCAGGACTCTGGTCAGTCATGAGTTTTTATTATTCATTCCTTTCCAGCCTTCTGATCACCTTTCTCTTTCTTTAGTATAATTTTAGGATATCATTTTCATATCATATCATATCATATCATATCATATCATATCATATCATATCATATCATATCATGATAAATCGGCCTTCTAAGAACTTGGAGTCAATTCTCATCTCTCACCTTGTCCTGGGACCCACAACAACACCGCAACACATGTCAACTGCACCACACAGCTTGGTGTCATCAATAAACTTGCTGCCAGATGAATTCATTCCTACTGTCCATACTGCTGACAAAGATGTTACACAGCACTGGTCTCCACACAAACCCCTAAGGCATGCCACTTGGCACCAGCCTGGAGCCATTTACCACAACCCTCTGAGCACAGCCACCCAGCCAATTCCTTATATACTGTGTGGTCCATCCATCTGCGTTGCTTTTGCACAGCCTGGTTTTTGGTAGCGGCAGGCCACAGAGGCGGCTTCTGTGAGAAGCTGCTAGAAGCTTCCACCATGTCCTGCAGAGCCAATTCCTGATGGCTCTGAGGATGGACATGCTGCTGGCCAAAGCTGGGCCAATTACAGATGATGGTAACACCTCTGTGATAACATATTTAAGAAGAAAATCAAAAGAAAGTGGGGGCACAGTTTCTTCTAGTCAGAGAAGAGGAGGTGAGAACATGTGAGGAAAAAAACATGGAGACACCAAAGTCAGTGAAGAAGGAGTGTGAGGAGATGCTCTAGGCCCTGCAGCTGAGATTCCTCTGCAGGCCATGGTGATGACCACGGTGAAGCAGCTGTGCCCCTGCAGCCCATGGGAATCCACAGGGGACGCAGTGATCCACAGCCTGTGGGTGAGGTGCTCATGCCAGAGAGGTAGATGCCTGGAGGAGGCTGTGATCCAGTGGGAGACCCAGAAGGGGTACCTGCTTCCAGGCTGGAGCAGCCTGTGCTCGGAGGACTGCAGCCCTGGAAGAGTGATCCATACCACAGCAGTTTTGGGAGAGCAGTTTGCCCATGGGAGGACTTACATTGCAGCAGTTTTGGAATGACTGCTGCTCTTAAGATTGGAACCACATTGGAGAGGTTTGTGGAGAGCTGTGTCCCATGGGAGGGACCCCACAGTCTCACAGGGGAAGGACTCCTCTCCCTGAGCAGTGAAAGAAAACCTCAGATGACAAACTGACCAAAACCCCCATGCCCTGTCTCCCTGAGCTGTTGGTGGGATAGGGGGAGGGGTTGGGGGAAAGAAAAGGTGTTTTTCAAGGGCTTATTTAACTTCTCATTATCCTCCTCTGATTTTCTTAGTAATAAACTCACTTTGTACCCCTAAGTTGAATCTGTTTTGCCCTTGAAGTGCTTTCCCCCAGTCCTTATCTCACCTCATGAACACTTCATTAATTTTTTCTTTTCTCTCCTCTGCCCAGTGTCAGCAGGGGAGGGTGAGCGGCTGTTGTGAGTGCCTGGCATTTGGCCAGTGTCAAACTGTGACACCATCAATTCCACGCTCCTTCAGTTTGCAGACAATGACATCAGGTTCAGTGTCAAATGCTACCTACAAGCCCAGGTAGGGGATGTCAGTTTTTCTTACATTATACACTTATGCTCTCACCTCATTAATGAAGGCCACCAAACTTGTCAGTCATAACTTGTCCTTAGTGAAACTGTGTTGGCTGTCACCAACTGCACTGGTACACTCCCCCCTGCTCCTCTCCAGGCTGCAGTGTGATCTGACAAATGCCTGTAAGGCCTTGGCCATGAAAACAGCACCTGGACTCAGCTCCTTCCAAGCTTATCAGAAACACTGCTGCTCCCAGGAATTGCTAACAAGCTGCTGTTTACCTATGACCAGCCTCAGAAAATATGCCTCTTGCCTGAATGGCATAATATTCCTGTTCTCATACCTCCAAAGTGCTCACCCAAACTGTGGCCAGGATGAGACATTATGATGACCAAAGCCCACTCTCTTGCGACCCTATAAACAGCAGTCCAAATTTTCCCTTTGAGCTCTCCTGGACTGCAGTGGGCTGCATCCAGCAACCTCCTTCCGAGGAGGACAGCTCTCAGAGCCAGCAAACCCTCAGGTTTGCTATACCTGGAGGATTGCCAAAAGACAAAGTATCCTGGGCTGATACCTCACTCCTCAAGGCCCGATCCTTCACCTGTTGGGATATGTAAAAGCATCCAAAGTGGTCCTCTTGGTCCTCTCTTTCCTCCAGGGCTTTATTCCATGGTACTCCACCAAACAGATCCCTCAGGAGGCCAAAGTCTGCTCTCCTAAATTCCAGGGTAGTGAACTTGCTATGTGCCCTCTTTGCTGCCCTAAGGATCTCAAACTCCACTATTTCATGGTCACTACAGACAAGTGTTCCTGAGTTTCACATTCCCCATCAGTCCTTCCTTGTGAGAAGCATCAAGTCGTTGCTCAGTGGAAATTAGGCGATTTTGCATCACAAAATGTGAGGTGTTGGCATTTATCCAATCCACAGTATCTTGTCACACTTCAAAAAAGAAAAACTTACTATCTCACTGCATGTTTTCCAGGACACACAACTTCTGACTAGGATGTAGAAAAGCTGCAACACAGCATCACAGAAAGGTGGTGTGTTCCCTTCCAAGCCAATATACAAACAGAGTTTATCCTGAAAGTGAAATGACAGAGAGGGCTTCAGTAGCAGAGCAGTGGTTTCACTTGTATTGTCAGTCCTGTGACAGTCAGTCATTATTTATAGTGCTGTAAAGTCACAGAATGTTTGTGCTTGGTCAGCAATTCAATATTCTCAGCTATTTTCCTTCAAGCCATTCTTAACAGCCTCTGACTCACCAAGGAGAACTAAATATAACTTCTACTTCATTCACTGCTGCTACAGCTGTGAGAGGAAAGTAAGTAGAGGCAGAGCACAGGGGTCCTAACCACACCACTGCCTCAACTTACAAGCATAATAAAAACCACGCTGGTTTCCTCCAAGTGCTCAGTGAGATGGGCACCACCATCTCAGAAACAGTTGTAGAATCTGTAGTGTCAAGGGAGCTGCAAAAAAGTAGTAACTAGCACTTCCCTAATTACTGTCTAGGTAATGAAGCTGAACCTTTTTACACAGCCTAATGTTACTGCAGCATTTTCCTTGAAGTGCATAAAGACTCAAAGAACATGAAATCTCTTTAGCAGTTTTGGAGGGAGGGAGTCTAATATCCAAGTACAATTTAAAAGCTATAATTAAAATATCAATTTCATGCTTTTCCAAGAACCTAGCCTCTTATGATTTTACAGAACAAAACCTAGCAGTCAGATGAGAGAGATTTTCACAAAGTAACAGAACCAGAATATCATGACAAAAATTAATTTTATACTCTACAAGTTCCAAGAAAAGAAAGCAGCAATAAAGGGCAACAGAGTTTCACTACTGGGCTTGAAAGAGAAGGCCTTATGTTACATTTTTCAAAGCTAGCAATGAAACTGAAAATTATGCTAGTGAACTAAATATCTTTAAAAAAATATGGAAGCGGCACTGGTTTCTGTAAAACCAACATCTTTGGAATAAGATGCAGTACTTACAGAAAATTGCTCCTGGGTATTCTTTCTCAAAAGCAGTTGGGAATTCAGTATAACTCCTAAAATCATTTTTATATCTTTATATATGATGTGTATATCTATATAAAAGCAAACACAAACTCAGTAGCACTTTTAACCATCTGGACTTGGATTGTAAGCGTTCCTTTATGTAAACCAAGTCAATTACAAGTTCTTGATATACTGTGCAGCCTGCAACCTACCCTTTCATCAGGGTTAGGCTGCATGCATTTGTTTTGCATTTAGAAAGTGGTCCACTTAACCTTGAACTTAAGGAACAGCTATCATGTGGAAAATTGATTTTGGCTACTTTCTTAATTATTCTTCCTGCAAATACAGCAGAAGCATGTGCCCCTTTGACTTTCAAAACACAAAATTGCAAGTTAACACCTTTCCTGTTTCTGCCCTTTCCTGTTAATACCTTTTCCATTAAAAGCCTCTTCAATAGAAAGTGTCAGGGAATGAGGCTGGCTCTGGTGCACATAAGACTGATTAATCACCAAGAAAATAGAAGCTACCAGCCAAATGACTTTGATGGAGGATGTGCACACTCCTTACCGTGCAGTTGAGGTGTGCTGCAAACTGGGATGGAGACAGCATGGTTTATGCTACAGAGAGTATTGCTATATGAGAAATCTTAAACCCAGCCTCAAGCAATTCAAGACTAAGTTGTGGCTACCTTCACTGCAGCATCCATCACATCATTTTTGGCATCTTTTATCCCAAAAGCATCCTAGCTGTAAACACCTGCATGCCCACAAAAGCTTTACATTTCCTTTGCTGAGGAAAACTGCATTGTCATTCCACTTTTAAAGCTTGTCACAAATCTCTCTTCACAGTGATCAAGGTCATGCAGTGCCACATTCCAGTGCTTAAATTTTCAAAAGGCCACAGTTCTGTAGCCACATGCAGTTACTAAAATTCACATTTTTCTTCTGTGACCTGAGAAGTGTGAAGCCAGTTACTTAAGGCATGAAAAGCAGGAAAGGAAGCATGCCTTTTGAGGGGACTGGTACCACATACCCTAATACCTATAATAGCCTTCTGTCAACAGATTTGTTCAAGGCCTCCTTCCATATTTCACTTATATTGTTTCAAGTGTCTCACAGAAAAGGAACAAAGAGAAGTAAAACTCCCTGTTCCATAGGGGCTCAATGTGCAAGAGGTCATGCAGGGCTGGCAGAGCATCAGCCATCCTTCACCAGGTCCAGTGAGCATTAAAACCATCACAGTAAAACTGTGTGCAACTTAATTGCTTACACTAGAGGTTTCTGAGCTCAAAATCAAAAGCCTACAGATTTGTAGGTCTAATTCCTGTATCACAAAGCTGTTCACTCTGTGGTGGAAATTAATCTTCTGATGCAGAGCAGCTGGGAGGGTTGGGAAGTTTTACATAGAAGGGCTGAGCAAGTTGTATGCAAGTACTGAAATGCAGTGGGTCTGTGGTATTTAAAGGGCATTGGTGATGTTCATAATAGCCCTTACTGAGAATAAAGAAAAGCCACAAGCTTTAAATACTAACATGCTTGAATATCAACTCAAGAAAATCTTTGCTGTGAGCAGAAAAAATCTCTTACTGCAGGACACATGTTTCCAAAAGCTGACTAACCAAAAGGAATCTTAAATCAAACCAGTACCTTCAAAACTAGTCCAGTCTGAGCAGGAACTGGAGAGTCCTTGACTGTTCTGCTAAAATCCACTGTGAGAAGGAATAAGAAAATATTTTCAGAAGGCACCCATGAGGAATAAGAATCAACAAAACTTTTATATTTTCCATAGTTCATACATCAGTTTATTCTAGCACATGGGACTGAGAACCTTGGATCAGATATTTAGGCACCTGTGCCTCAGGAAGGACAGTGTCTGAGGAGATAGAGGTGGATCTCAAGGGGCTAGAATAGCCTGTTGAGATATTCAGTATCTTATGAATTCCATTTTCAGAAAACAAAGAGAGCAATTTATGCTCAAATTCAGGGCTCTTCAGTCATTGTTCTAAAACCTTGGAAGGCCTCATACTCAGATTTCTCAGGAGTATCTTAAGCATTTAAATCCCATTATCATGTATGAGCTTTCACAGATCAGCAGCTCAGCATGTAATTCAGGGGATTTTCAAGCATGCCTTCCTCCCAATAGCTCCTGTGTGAGTTAGTCATGAAAAATAAATGTAGGACAGGACTAATTATAGAATAAAACCTGACAAAGGGGGTCTATGTAAAAGATTTTCTTTTGAATAATAATTTTAAGAACAACTATATTTAACTGTATAGCTGAATTCAGTTTAAAAAATAGTCCCTATTACTCAAGACAAACTCTTGCTGTGCAGTTATGTGCTGTTCTCGGCAGTCTTAGCAGGCAGCTGATTTTCCCCATTTTTGTAACAGTCTTGAAATCTTATGTCCCGACTTCAGTCACTGCTTTAAACAGAGAACAATTCCTCCACATTTCTCTTGAAGGACATATTTAGGCTTTAGTTTTACTACTTCTGAATTTCCAGCACACTCACTCTGGATATTTCCAGGATAATCATAAGAATTCAGCAGTACCCCAATATTGCCAAGAGGAATATTATCTTGTGCATAACTCTACTGTGCAGATGCTTTGGAATGGCATCTTCCCAGTGAAAGAGCATCATACTGATTAGATAGGGCTTTGTCTGTGTTAGCTCTTTTCCAGGTCCTCTATTTCTATTTCCTGTTCAGTTTTATTCAACTTTAAAAATCAGGCCTCAAACACAGGCTTCACCTGTTCCCTGAAATGACACCCATCCTCTTATAATCTTTATGAGGTAGCTGCTAATGGTACCAGACCTGCATTGACTCACTCTTTGCCCACTCAAATATGAAAATATTCCAGTTTGAAGGAACTTGATTTGGCCTTTTGAAAAGCAGCCATTCTTGAAAAAGCACTGCTTAGAACAGAGCTATTCCATGGTAGATATTCCATTACAATCCCAAGGTGTGACTGCAGTCATACAAGTGCACTCAAGCCAGATACAACCCTGGTTATCCATCTCAGTTTCCCTGTTTTTGACAAGCCATCGTGTTCTTATCAAGGCTTACTGGCATCAGCTTCATGTCTTGGAGGTCCTAGTGACCATGGCTACACACTCCTCCTGATGTACAAACTCCATAATACTTAGCTCCCAGATTTTCCCACATATCTCCTGAACCATTGGAAATGGGAACTTCCACATTAGCCCAGGTGAGGTCTGTAGTCATGACTGAACAACACAAAACATAAGATGGGTACCAAGCCACAGGGTGAATATTCTTCTTATATATTCTTCTCTCACATCTAGGGGAGAAAAAAGTTAACACAACCCAGTATAGGTATTTTCAAAAGAAAACTACATTTCTTGCATATTATTTAAGATTAATAAATGGGTATGCCTGTACATGCATTAGCCAACATCAAAAATTCAAGTGCACAGAATCTAAGAGCAGACAGCAAAGACAGAGGAAAGCAATGAGAAACGCCCTGTTGTGACTTCACCACCTGAGGAAGGTGTTAATGCCTAACAAAAGACATTTCTGTGGTAAACTACTGAGCTCTTAAAATGCAATTATAACTTCACAGTGTCCTGGACCAGATAATTTACAATTTCAATACTTTCAGGACTCAGGCAGAATCTTGGTTTAATTAGGCAATTTATTTCTCAATTAGCAATGAATTTAACAAGCACAAGAGACAGAAGAAAATTCAAAAGTGTGGGTTTCTAAAAAGTGAGACAATTGAGGAGTACATAACATAGTAAGTTGTATTCAGGTCTATTAAGTCAGACCAGGATTCATTTGCAAGCATCTTAAGGAGGCAAAGGTCACCCCCTCTGTTTAACTGGTAAAGAAATCAAATATGCAAAGAGACAAACCATCCTCCTGCTTCACTTGGCCAACACTTCATCAAACAAAACAGTGTTGGAGCCTTTCAAGACTCCTTCCAATACACTCTAACCACAAGGGCTATATTCTCCAGCCACAGCTGATGGATAAGTTCCTCTAGGCTCAGGGCTCAGAGAAAGTCAAGTTCCTTCTGATTCAGACTGAAGATGTGGACATGAATATGGAAAATAGCAGAAGTGGGATGTCACTGAACAAAGGGCACTGGAGCATGAACTTGGAACTTCATTGCCATGCCCCCATAGCTATGTCTGTAAGAGTGATCCAGCAAGGGCACAGATATGAACACCTTCTCATGACACTACTTGTTGTCACACTGACCCCATTTTGAATCACCCAGAAAATATAAGGACATAGCCATTCACATGCAGCATGAATAGTGGGGAAAAATGGAGACAGACATCCATGCGGCCCTACAGACAAAAGCCAGGCCAAGCCAAGTTGCCCTCAAGACCACACAGTAAAGGACCTGGATCATTGTATTTACTGATAAACATGTTCCTGTGAATGAACAGGGTTGGAAGGGACATTATACTACCTTATAGAAGTGCTAGGAACTGCAGAGACAATTGCATCTGTTACTAAGAGATGACAAGTTCTATAAAAATTATAATGGTCTCCTTGGTCTAATAAAAACCTAACGTCCTTTTATTTTTGACATGGATGAGTCAGCAGATGGGAAAGGCAATTCCCAAATATAGTGCCTTGCACCAGAGGACACAGCAAGAAGAAAATTTGATCAAGGCTTTCTCCTTCAAAGAGATGACTTTGTTTGTGATGAGACATATCAGTTAAACAGCATTGCCCATCCCCAGCCCTTCCTTATGAGGTCCCTGGAGTGTTCCAACAGCGAGAGAAGCAGTATTTTGTTTGGTATGAGATGAGATAACTTCTACAAACATTCTGATGTGGTTAAGACTGCTTGGGGTACACAGCTGGAACAAGAACAAAGTGACCAAACAGGTAGCTGTCTGTATTGTCACACTCTACCTGTTTTTAGGGAAGTGTCTTACTAAAAGCATACTCTCAATCATTTCAAGCTTTCCCTAGCAAAGGCTTCCTGGGCAGGCATTCCAAACAGGATACTTAATGCAAACACACCACTCAACACCGACATCGTGTTCTGAAAATTTTGTTGAACTACAGGTCTTTTCTAACTTCCGGCAGTATTTTAGTTCTGTGAGATGTAACAATCCCATAGTAATCTAAGACAATCCCTGGCTGGCCATGTTTTTCTGAAGCAATACTCAAAGTCCAATCACCTTGAATCATAAGCCTCTCTGCAAGATGAAGGGTATTGCTATGCAATTCAAATTTCAGAGAATTTCTGGCTTTACGACCACAGGTCCCAGAAGATGAGATTCATCACAGTTCTACTAACTTCAAGCAGAGCTATATCAATTTACTCAAAAGAGGGGTATGATACAAATGAGTGCTTCTGGACTCCTCCTTGATGAAACAGACGTGAAAAAAAATTATGTTTTTAAGAGTTAGCCATGAAGATTTAGCCATGAAGAGTTAGCCATGAAGTATTAGGACATCATTGCATGGGTAACTTGTTGGGTATGCTTACACATTTCTCCTTAAAAGCACCAAGCTGAAAATACCTTCACTAACATTTGAGAGCAATTTTTGTGTAGTGAGTTATAGAATGTAGGCAGTTTCCTTTTTTGCAAGACGTCTACATGCCCAGGAAAAGGAATGCTCTTATGAATATAAAAATGTGATCACCAGACCCTGAAACGTGTCTTGCAGAACTGTTTTTTGAACATAAAAGTGAAACAAGTACACTCCAAATGATTTGAAGACTGCTGTGTCTCACTGGAATGCAGCAATAGGTTTGAATGGAAGTGTGGATTACCAAAACTGACTGCAACATTCAATGTCAGTGTTAAGCAGACTAAAATCAGATTTTAGGAACAGAATTTATTAAGCCTGTGTAATGCTGAACATAAATCATGCCATTTACTATAACTGTCACCTCAAATGACCTTGATAAACTTACCAGCCATTTTCCACTCCTAGTCATTGCCTGGACTAAGAAAATTAAAATCTTGAGTTATTTCCATGGATTTCAAAACGTTTTGAAACTTCAGCTTTGGACATTGTTTCTCATATCCGCAGAATAACATACACACATTTCTATAAAGCTGTACAGCTACTAACATGCAATGATATTTCACTACAGTATGCAATCAGGTACTTTAACAAATGGTAGATCAATTCAGGTCTCCAAATCTACGGGTATCAAACCACTTAGTCCTATTTCTATCACTGTCTCTATTAATTCCCAGCTCCATCTCAAAATATACCAGACACTGAGTATATTTGTATGCCAAATGATTTTACTACAAAAGGGTGGAATGTATTTCTGAAGGACATGTGCTAAGGTACCCAAAAATGTTGAAAAAATAAGATCTCATAGCTGCATCTTTTGCCAGCTTGTAATCCCAAGTCACTAAGTACATTATCTATGGCAATTTGATGAGTGAAGTATCTACTGTGATGTATGAACACATAGTTAGGAATAGATCTTCCTTCTCGGGAAGTACATTGATTCCCTCAGTGCCACCCACAGTTTGGGATGTTCTCAGATGCAAGAACAGTGGGTATGAGAACCCCTTCCCTCAAAGATGTGCCTCTAATAAATGAAGCAATCAAAACAGTCAGGCATCAATGTCAAGCACCTCAGATTCTTTTTTCCCCTCACTGCTTTAGAGCACAGCACCCAGTATCTCTTTCAAAACACCTTTAAGGCTTGTTAAGTAAGTATACAATCTAACAGGTAACATGTTCTGGGGACAGAAGACACCAGAAGAATATAAATATCTGGTCCAATTAAACAGAAACATAGCAAACTCCAACTTGGCTTAGCATTAACGGAACTCAGTAAAGGCGTTTCCTAATTTACCTCATGGTTACCAAGGTCAGGATCACAGAGAAACATGCAAAAATTTTAACAGAAGAATGCCCCCACTTACCAAAGCAGATACAAGTAAAAAAGAGCAAGTTCTTTGTTGACCTTCATATATCAATTTTTTCCTCATCAATAAGAGCACAGCATGAATATAATTAACATACAAGGGGAATAAGAGTCAAAACAAACAGGATCTCAAGAGAGGAAATCATAGCAGCAGCAGATGGAGGCAGCAGTAAACATTAAAGATGCTGGCAAGGCCCAGTTCTCTCTGGCATTTTTGAAAACTTTTTTTTTTGGAGTTGAGCATATGAACATAATGGTCAACTTACAATGAAGTAAAATTCTCTTGAGGGGGGACCATTGTCAAGTGAACAAACACAGTGCAGCAGTACTTTATAGCCAACTCACACAACCAGCAGATGAGCTTCCTTCCTTCCAGCATCCTCAGGGACTAAGCTTGCTCTTGTAAGTTATTTTCGTTTTGTTAGGCAACATGCAATTTAAGCCAAAGCTTGAGAAGTTAATACACACCAACGAACAGAAAGAGCTGCTACTAACAATCTCACACTAACTAGTTTGCAATCTACAGCCCTCCCTTTGACTTTACCATAAAAGAATTTGAGTTTCTCTTCCCTTTATAGGCCAGGCAAAACATGTGAGTGATCATAATTATAAAGCACTCCTGTAGCTGGGTTTAAATAGGATAATAGATTAAATACCTACTAACCAGAAGTCAAAGGGCTCAAGAGTATTCATCATGCATTCAGGAGCTCCTTGAGCCATGGTAACAGTACGTTTTAATTGGGTTTTCTGTTGAGACAATTCCTCTTTTGTGATTTATGAAGAAACAAACTAGTCTTATTTTGAAATGCTACTTCATTATGTAGCCTAAGATTATTTAAACAAACAAAAGAAAAAAAAAAACAACAAAAACCCAAAAATTAATCAAAAACACCTCCCCAACCACCAAAACCCTGCTGTGGTTAAGGGAAGGGTCTGAAGAAACTATCTAACATCTCTGCCAAGGGAAGTCTGGAATGCCTCCTCACTCCACTTATTCTCTGTGTAGCAATTCTAAATGCATTACAGTAAGGTCCCTCAGTACAACAGGTACTGGAGGCATTTGAAAGCGTCCCTGGCCTAAGGCTTGAAGCAGTCTGAGATTGAGGAGCGTTGCAATTCTATTCTTCCTCATAACTGAATTGGAATTGCATTTAGATGCCATTACTACAAAACTCAGGAAGGAAGTCCAATTTCTTGGCAAAACACTTTTATCATCCTCACCTACACAATTAAGGTTCAAAGCAAGGTTTTATTCCACACAGCCACCTAAGCTAAGGAAGCACTTTAGGTTGAGTCAGTGGTGAAATGTGAACTCTATTGACATTGTGGGGAATTTTGCCATTGACTCCAATGGAACTATACTGTTGCCCGAGAGGTAATAAGAGCTGTTACTGTCTCTTAAGATAACACTTAAAAGCATAAAAGTGTCTTCTTGTCTTCTGCATGATTCAGAAAATACAATAATAATACCATTTCAGACAGCTTCTGAATGAAGCCTGTTATTTCTTGTGGACTCGGGTATCTTCCAAAAAGACTGCCAATCTTGATTATGTAATTGGACAGAGAAGAATCTAGCAAACTCCTAGGCAAATTGCTAAAACAATTAGTTACAGTTAGAACCATGTTCCTCATTTCTAGCCTGCATTAGCACTGCATTAATTTTGAGCACCTTTATCACAATAAATTATTTTCTCTAAAATTACAGTTACTAACTACCAGAAATTGCCTCTACTACAACAGCCACAGTGTTGATTACAGCAATGAAAATGCTATAAATCAGCTGAAAAGTCTCCCCTGGAAAAGCCACAGTCTATTCAATGTAATTAAACAGGTTATGATCAAGACGCACCCTAACAACAGCAAAACTATTTAATCACTGGAATGAATAACCAGGAAAGTTATTAACCCCACTATAGCTGGAGAAAAAAGGGTTTGGGGGTTCCATTACAAAACACAAACATTTATTTTGGACTGGCACAAAATTAGAGGTTTTGTTTCATTTGAGACTAATAAATTTCTATTACCGTTTCTCTGTCTGACTTGGTCCATTTATTAAACAAAACCAAACCAAACTCTTTTTAATGGAAGAATCAAAGGATTAAGTTTCAAAATAGAAATATTTTGATATTTCAATTGTTATTTGAAATATTTGACTTAGAGAACTGCTTTAACAAAATGCTTTTTCCAAAATCTTTCTGCTCTCCTTCCATGTTTTCCTTTCTCCACTGAACCAAACAAAAAGATATTTCCTTTCTCCAACCTTCCAGAAACATTTTTTTCAGTGAATTTAAAATTTGTCAAAATAAAATTACATCCTCATTTATAGAACAGGCAAAAATCATTCCAAGAATTGGAAAACAGAAATATTGCCCTTGGTATGAGAGATGTTGAATAGCCAATTATAATGTATCTTTCAACCTTGAAATAAATAACCAAGGCAAAAAGAATTAGAGAACTTTCTTTGAATGCTGGGTATATTGATCTTGAATGGAAGATCCTATTTTTTTCACTTCTAGTTGTAGAGCATTCAAATTGCACTCAAAACCCCTAATAAGAAGGCATAGTTAGTCACCCAGTGAAACTTCCAGCCTTTGTCAGTACTCACCAAACCATGTCAGTGACATCATGATCATCTTACCATCAAGTAAAAAAAAATCAATGGGGATAATTCACTATAAAGTATGGATTGGTTTAAAAAAAAAAACTAAGAAAAATAAACAAACAATCTCCCAAACAAACAAACAAACCCAATAAAAACCATATTAATTTCCTCAGATTAAAAAAAGGCATTCAGATGTATTATTTAGATAACTACATCTCATTGATTTAAAAGGGCTTAGCTCTTCTAAATGAGATACCACTGCCTGAATAATTAGATCCCAATGCAGTTTTGAAGATTTGTCCCTTAATCTTCAATATTTTCAGCACAAAACACCAGAACGATCAGATGTCCTGAGCTATTAAACAAGGGAATAGAATGAAAAAGTGGCTTAATTCCCAGTTAAAAATTCATTCTTCAGAGAACCTAATATCATGTAGCACCAAGCAAGCAAACAGAAGAAAAGAGACAGTGAAACATATTTTGTTAGGTGTTACATGCTATTTCCTCATGAAGTCTGCACAAAACTGTTATGAGGTCAAAGATCCTGGACAGAAAAGGAGCTCTGCTGAACTACCTCTACCAACTGCAGAGCACCACACTCACAGTGAAACACGGTCACAGAAATCAAAAGGGTTTTAAAACTCTGCAGGCACAAGCAGAAGACTTGCTTCCACCAATCTGTCCTTGGTACATATTCACAAATGCAGCAATAAAAACATTGTCCCACACAGAAGTCTGAGAATGATGTCAAAAGGATGATATTGACACAGGAACCTTGCTGGTTTATACATCAAAGAGATTACACTTCTCACTCTCAGATGTGCATGAGAGTGGAACTTGTCTGCCTATGACTGTTGTCTGTTTACTTTTGAACATCATCAGTGAATTAAGGTGGACACTGTCACCACAGAACTTCGACTGTTTTTTAGTTCAGAAATAATACAGTTCTCTTGAATGGTCTCTTGATGGTACCTTGCAACCCCACCAATCCCATGCCCTCTAAAAGTGCATTGGGATCAAAGGCGGAATCAAATTTCTGTTGGACTGGCTACAACATTTTCCTTGTGTCTCTATTCAAACACCTTGGATAGATCTGAGATGCTTATTTTCTCATAAAATCTATAAATCACAGGAACAATCAGCGTATGCTCCCCTCCATAAATACACAGTTGGTTGCAAAAGCTGAGATGGCACTTATCCTTCTCACCGCTCTCTGGGAAGTAATTGTTTGGAGAGACTTTTATTGCTTAAATCTAGCAGTGTTTTCTGAAGAAGAAATATGGACTAAGAGACAGTCAGTGACAGCCTGGCAATTGATGCTCGGTGTAATGGCTAATTACATTACAAAAACACTGTGGCTGCACTGTTTCAGTGAACAAAAACAAAGAACTCCTTGAACCAGAGGATGCCTTTGCACAGAGGTCTTCACAGCACCCTCCAGACAACGTGGTTCCTGCCGGACAGCAGCCACTCTCAGACACTGCCAGTGCACATGGGCAACAGCACCAGTTCAGTGTTGTCCTTCCCATCTTTGCTCTTACAATCAAAATATGTCTTTTAAAACTGTGTTGGATTACACAATATTTGTGTACTATCTTCATTCTGCCCTGTTATTAAGATTTATATTACACATAATGGTGCAAAAGAGACCAACCCCAGAGTAGTTGCATTATAAACTTCAATGGCTCCTTTTTAAAAGCCAACCAGTTTATTAAAAGATGATAGGAAAAAATATAATGGCTTCTGGAACAGAAATCAGACAGACAAAATATTAAGACTCCAAGGCATTTTGAGAGCAGTTTTTAATGTCATCCTCATGACTCTCAGCATTCACAGCAGAGGTCAAGTTTTCAGTTCCTCCCATTTCCATGTGGGCACCAAAACACAGAAGAACTTGGTGCATATGAAGCAACTTCAGCAACCACACCTCTGGGAGCAGAATGCATAGGCATGTGAGAGTTCCCAAAAGACTTTTAGGTTCAAACATTTTTCACACTCACAGGCCCACAGGGATACAGAAGAGAGAGAAACTCATATGATGTGTCCTAACCCATTCAAACACAGTAACCCACAGAGGCAGCAGCCACAGCTCAACCTGCTGAGAAGCTCAGTCCCTGGCTGGCTGTGCCACTGGGAGCAGAGCACTCTGGAAAGTCTTCCCTTGGCAGGCGTGCTCTGCACTTGAACGTTACACCACACCTCCTCAGGAAGAAACTGAATTTCTTAGAATGACTGAACAGTTTCCCCTCCCCTGCCCATGACTTTGAATTCCTCTTCCCTTAAGAAACCAAATTCAAAAAATTAACCCAAGCTCCCAGGCACTGATCTTCATAAGCAGTGCATCTTAAAACAACATGGCTGCCTAGCAGTAGTAGTAGCTGCTGCTAAAATGAAAATACTCTCTGCTACACACATTTGCTGTCCAACACTTGACACTTCCAGTAAATGGTGGGTTTGATATTTTGCTGTTTCATTTGGGTCAAAATTAAGGCTTTTTGCCTCTAAACCACGTTGACACACTGCAATTGCGAAGCTTATTTGGAAAAAGCTAGGCCTAAGTGCATGAAAGTTTCTTACTGAACACTGGAAACACAAACATGATGAATGGAAGCAGTCTCTGAGTGAAGATGGGTCATTGAAATACTTCTAATTCCCACTGCCTGTTCCTCTCACTCAGCATCCCCTCACAGGCAAATGTGCACTGACTCATGTGAGGTCCCTGTCACATCTTCAATCACTTGTGAATGTGCATTTTGGATTACACAGCTCCTAAATATTTCTGGGGATTATGATATTCAGATTCACCAACGCCAACAGGAATGAAAAAGAGAACAAACAATTCCTAGCCCATATATTTTCAGTGTAAGATAGAAAAAAAAAGACACCTAGATTTATGATTTTGATTGTCAAGAAAGCATCTTCTGTATTTCTGGCTCAGGGGACAAGAACAAATCTATATCCAAAGATGGTGATGGCAGAATGTGACAAATTATGACAATTAATCATTTTTGCTAGCTAGAACACTTTGAACAAAGCACTGAGAAAGTAATGTCTGACAAACAAGTAGCCAGGCACTGATTTCTGGACAATAGCAAACCACCTCACATAAAACAGGAATGCAGCAGCTGGCAGCATGTCTTGGGTCTGAAAAAGCCACCTCTTTGATTCATAAACCATACTCTGCATCACAAGCTTTGAAAAATAAAATACTCTTTATAATATATCCTCCCAACTCTAGAACAGCACTACAGATTTGAACTGACCTTCACCTTTTTGCCCCATTCCTCCCCAGTATTTCTGGCCACTCAAGATCACCCTCTTAATGGCAGGACAGCTCCTTGAGGAGACTCCAAGCCAGAAGAAGGGCAGACAGGTATTAGTCATTAGTCCTGCTCCTTGTGGATCTGTGTCAACTGCAGGTTTTCCAGAAGTGGAAGCTTTATGGGCCTTGCTCTCCAGACGAAGGTGAGCCAGTCATTAGGAAGGTAAGGACAGGCAACTGCGTCAATAATGTCATTACAGCAGAACTATTCAGGCCACAACACATGAAGCAGAAGAACAGCTTTTGGAATCTTGCCATCACCATTAAGCAAATAGGAACAGACATCTGCAACTCAGTGAACTTGAGTCTCATATCAATTGCTGCATTTTGCTACAGGAGAAATGTATTTTACAGGAGCTGTAATTTCTCCAATTCAGCACAGGCTCTCAGAAGCTATCTAAACCGTGTTCATCAAACCAGCTGATAAAATCACTTCAACTTTCAGTAAAAGAGAAGCCTATAAATTCTATGGCAACCAACACCACCACCTACAGAAGTTCTTGACAGGATTTTTTCCTTGGCGTGCTCACTACTGTCCATTATAAACCTTTGAAACAGCAGATGGAAGATAAAGAAAGCACTAGACTTGGGTTTCCTTTCCACAGGGGGAAATAAACCATATATACAGCTTGAGGGAGAATATTGCACTTCCTCTCCATGTCCCTAGCAGCTGAAGCCCTCAGGATAAACATAGTCTAAATTTTTTGAAAGCTGGTAACTGAGGAAAGACCTGTATTTGGATATTCCTTCATATACCAGCACCTCAAACCCTGAGTCCCACCATGATCTACAGGTCCTGCTATTTTAAAACATCTTTGCATTGATGTTACCTGTTTCAAGGCTAAACAGGGCATTTACACCCTTCTGTTCAATGTTGCTCATAACCAAGCTCAGCTACACTTCAAGAACACCTCTGATTTCAGGCTGAGTTTAAAGTTTTCATAATGTGCTAAAAGTGCACTGAAATCAACCTATGATACCACCAATGGTGATCCCTTGGTAACCCCTTTAATGTTACTAATTTGGAGTTCACAGATCAACATTACTGCAAATGTTTCCATTGCCAAAACATTAATTTTTCTTGGTTAGCTGAGCATGTAACTTCTGTGTTAAAACTGGGCCAACACAGGTATTTCATGTTCTTTTTATTTGTTGCTTTTGTTAATAGGTAAGTCCGCAAAAGAAGCTTTGTAAACAGAGGAAGGACTCATCATGTATATTAATTGCTTTTTCTATAGAAGACATCCTTCCTGATCTGAGATAAAGCAGCATTCAGTTGTAACTGCGATACTACATGTAAATCTGGTGTTAGTTTAACAGGAAAATTAATCACAGAATCTCTTTTAAGACTGATAGCCCATCTGGCTTCTCATTTATCACCTCACTGTATTTTCCTGGTTTTTTTCACAAACAGTTGTCAGTTTATTACGTGCTAGCTGCTGTGGGCTGGGGTATGCTTATTATACTCACTGAACAGCACACTGCTGTGAAGTAGTTCTGCTAGGTCAGGGGAACACTTCTGGCATTACTCATTGCCTGAAACAAGAGAGGCGTAACAGTTTTTGGAAGGACAAGATGAAATGCGCTGAAACCAACATTTCTTCCTCCAAATCTAAACCCTAACTTGCTCTTTTTTTTAATAGCTATTTTTATGATTCCTAGTTCGCAGCTACCCAAACTCACTGTCGTCATGAAATGCTGGGCTTTTTCCAAAGAAGCTTCCAAAGAGGGCTATTAATGAAACCATTACTCTCACCTTGTTCTTTATATACTATAGTGATTAAGGCACCTTGGAAATACCTTGTTTTTCCTTTGGCTAATACTACCTGTTGCTTTAATGCACTTCTTCTGCATGCAACAACACTCTATTTCTGTGCATATTTTAGTGCACCATATGGATATGAGTGTTTAGAATTCCTGACCTTTGCGTTCTCATTATTTTTTCAGAGGAATTACATACTGCACTTCTGTGGGATTCGCTTTAGCATCTCCAGCTCTTGGTGCCTTGTCATGCTCTTTCCTCAGTAGCTTCCTTAGCCCCCAAACTTGCTTTCTTGCAATCTTTTCCCACTGAACAACCAACCTGTTGCTATCGGGGCAGATGCCAATGCCTAGCCCTCAGCCTCACTGTGTCTCCCTGAGGAGTCCCCCAGGGTCTCATTCTGAGCGATTCATTCCCCGACGTCGGAACTCAGGAAATTCCTCTGGCTGCCCTGGAGGGCTCAAGCCCCTGCCTGGGGGGCTCAGAGACCTTGGCACAGAGCCCAAGACCCCTGTGCCTTTGATTTAGCTCTTGGAAAAAAATAATTATCAACCTTATATGAAGAATTACAAGTCAAGAAAGTTTAAGTAGAATAATTGTTAGTTTGTCACGGGGTGAAAAATAGATTTTTGAGGTTTTTAGAATGGGGGCTCGAAATCCCAACATGGAAAAATTTGGGCGTGCCTTGTCCTTTTTCCTTCTTCTGCCTAGCCTCCATCTTCTGGGTGATGTTGGTACTTTTAGATTAGTTTAAAGTAGAAACTCACTGTCTAACATAAGTGATAGGTATTAGGAAGTTATTGTAAATAATGTACACGTAGTTTTTAGTATAAAAAGATAACACCACCCCAAAGATGGGCGCTGTGCCTCAACCCGACCTGCCAGACAAACCTCAGTGAGTCAGAGAAAGAATTTTCTACATAAGAAACAATAAACAAACTTGAGAACAAGAACAGAAGAGTTCTGACTCCTTCTTCGACTGCCGAGCTGGGAAAAGAGACATTCTAATGCATCTCAAAGTCATTCTGACCAGCAGAGATTCCAAGACTCCAACCACCAGATCTCAGCTCCTTGTCCTTCGCAGGACAATTTCTGTCACGTCTATCCCCTCGGCTGCACAGACAGCACAGCACGGGTTTTCTATGCGGACTGCAAGGACGAGGAGGTGTGGGGGGACCGATCAGAGGCCTCAGCGCCGACAACCACGGAGGGCACCGCCGTGACCTTGGCGTGCACCCGCGGGCCTGCCCGGCGCGGCCAGCGGGACCCCGAGCGCCCGGAGGTGGGGAGGGTCGGCAGCTGGGGAGGGTCGGCAGCTGGGGAGGGCCGGCAGCTGAGCAGGGCCGGCTCCCCCGGGCGGGGGCGGTGTGGCGAGGCGGGGGCGGCCTGGCGAGCCTGGCCCGGCGCAGCTTCGCGCCCGGCGGCGGCGGCGGCGGCGGCTCAGTGCGCAGGCACGGCGCGGGAGCGAGCGAGCGAGCGGCGCTCCGGGCCGTACATAATACGTGGTGTCTGGGGCTGGCGCGGTGCAGAGCGGAGATGGGGCCGGGCCGGGACAGCCGCAGCTAGCGCCGCCAGCGCGGGGGCTCGCCGGCCGAGGGCAGCGCCGGGAGGGACAGGTAACCGCGGGGCCGCCGCTCCGGCCCCTCGGAAAACTTGGGCTCGGCACTTCGGCGGGGGCTTCCGTGGCCGCCGGCGGGCTAACGGCGGGGGGACGGCGCGGAGCGTCCCGCGGAAGGCACCGGCCATCCCGGGCTTCGCCTCCCGGCTCGGGGGGACGCGGCTCTCCCCGGGCAGGCTGGTGCCGCCAGTGCCGGGGGTCAGGGAGGGCTTGGCCGGACAGGGATTTCCGCTGCCATCGGGGCACCGCTTGGCCGGGAGGGTCTCGGAGGCCGAGATCTCGTCCGCGTCCGGGCGCTGCGGAGTTCTTCCGCTCCGGCCGGGAAACGGGAGATGGAGAGAGAGCATCCCGCTCCGGCCCTTGGCGGCGGCCGAGCAGGCGGGGCCGCTCCCCCAGGAACACGGGAGAAGATGCTGCTCGCACCCCCCCGTGCAGGACCGGGGAGCAGAATGGGCTGCCCGAGGCAGCTGGGCATGCCGGCTATCCTCAGGGAAGCGGCAGCAGGTGCCCCTGGCAGCGCCGCAGCCCCGAGCCAGGGCAGGGCGCCGGGACGGGCGGAGCGCGGCTCGGCCCCGCCGCCGGCCCGGGAAGCGCCGGAGCTCACGAGGCATCAGAAAGGCCACCCCGGAGACTGCTGTCAAAGGCAGGCTGTACATGCCAGTGTTCCCCCTTGACAAAGAACGCTCTCTGTAGGTAAGGACTGGAAACGCGGCTCTTTAAACAGAAGGGTCAAAGTATCTAAATCTGAAGAACGGGGAGGGCGACTTCACCTGTGCCAACCATCATCGTTCGGTGGCAGTGTGGTGTCACAGAGCAATGACACATCCATATTTCCTTTTCTGCTGCTTTTTAAGTGACAATTCCTTACGTTTTAGTGTTTTTTTAAATGTGTTCGACCCTGGCACAATAAAGCAAAGTATTTGGAAAAATTTTTGGGTAATTTTTCGTGGAGCTTGCTCATTTTTTAATCTGTCTGTTCACCAATCCAATCACATCTCCCCAGATCAGCAGAGGATAGTAAAGCTCAAAGTAAACAGGACAGCTTTTGCCATGGAAACTAAAGTTGCTAGGGGATGGATTGCTACTACGCAGTGGTGTTCTCTGAAGCTGTGATCCTACATCCCACATTTTCCTGAGCACCTTGGGTTTAGGCACTGAAAAACTTAATGATTGAGCTGCTTCTTTCAGCCTGAATGTATGTTTTCAGATTGTGGATAACACAGATTTGGGCAACAGCGCCTCTCTTTTTTAGCAAAAGTTTCTCAACATTTCAGTGTTTAGTTTCTCAGCCCTGAAGGCAAGACATGCAAATACACATCAACACTCAAGAGATCATAGCTACTGCAGTATTTATTCATCCAGTGTAAGTTGGTGCTGTGACACACATTTCCTTCTTACTTGTGGAGAGCTGTTTTCTCTCTGACTGTTTGGTTCCTGTGCCCTATCTGTAGGTAGCAAGAACATCACATCTACATTGCAGCTGAGAAAAGAGACCATCTTAGCCCACATTACCAGGCTGCTTCTTATAGGGCTGGGGAGCTGCCTTTTCTCTTTAGGGGCAAGATATTTTTCAAAAGACAGATTATTTATAAGTGAAAGAGTCTGACCATGAAGACAATGCTCAGTAGAATTAAAATTATGCAGTGCTTGAAAATAATTAATGATTCCTACAGTCCTTTTTCTTTTTTTTCCCTTCCATTTTAAAAGGTCATACTATTTGATGGTATCACAACTCTTTCAAGCATAAGATCATTCTTTTGTTTTCTGTTTCACCTCCCAGCTCTTATTTATCATTTTGCTCAAATACTTGACCATAACCACCTATTAGCCTTTTACATTGTTAAAGAAAAAGAATCTAAGTGTCATGTAATCTGTGTGGTCCTTACAGGCAGTTTTTCATCAAGCTGTTAGAAACACTGCATCCTCCTTTTTCTCTCTTGACTAAACCTATAGACAGTGCAATGAGTGCAAGATCATGTTTATACAGTTCTCTGTCATGTCACATTTAGTTTTCTTAAATTTATCACAATAACTAAAGTTGCTGGTTCAGACTCAGCAAAGTGCTTCATCTCCCTTCTGAATGGTGCTGGTGGCAGCTGGAGTAATACAAGCAAGCTTTTGCAGGCCACATTTTCCAGTCATGTTAATTCTGGTTCTTCCCTGAGTTGACCTTATGGAGGCACTTAGACCTGGGGAAAATACCTCCCATTCTGCTCATTACATGGTGCTAAATTTGCTTACCTCAATGATTTAAGTTAGCCAGAAGTTAAGCATAATTTATTAAGAAGGTAGGGTTGATGTGATAATAAAGATCTAAGTAAGGACCCAAGAGAATGAGTTTCTGCAGCACTTTAGTGGACTTCTTTGTTCTATTTCTGATGTGTGAGATGGAATCTTTGCTTGACCAAAAGATGGGTTGGGCGGGGTTGGATTTAAAGTGTTCTTAACATTGAGGTATAGGCAGTGTGACCCTGCATGAGAGAGCTGGAGCAGCTGTGGTAAACTGCACTATTTTTTCCTCTTCTCCTTTCCCCTTGAGGTATGTTTATGAGGTGGGCAGAACCCAGGTTTATGAGAACTTCTCAGTGCTTGTGCTGTTAAAGATGGCAGCTAGCTCTTGGAAGAAATGGTGGCAGTGACTAAAGATGACTTCTTGTTCCCTTTGTTTGGGTAGGGAATAAAGAGTTTTCCTCAGGGAAACAAAAAGAGCCTCCAAAAGTAAAATAACTTGCAGCTTTTCCCCACAATAGTCCAGATTATATACTTATACATATCACAATTTTGTATTGTTTTTGTAGCTCAGAAAATGATAGTGTTCCAAACTTCATAGCATGATAAAAAGCATAACAAATTGTCCTGGTTTTGACTGGGATAGAGTTCACTTTTTTCTCAGTAGCTATTACAGTGCTGTGTTTGGGATTCAGTATGAGAACAGTGCTGATAACATACTGAAGTTTTGGTTGTTGCTTCATGCTTGCTCTAAATGAAGGACATTCTCAGTATCTCATGCTCTGCCAGTGAGGAGCTGCACACAAAGGTGGGAGGAAGAACAGCCAGGACAGCTGATGTGAGCTAGCCAAAGGGGTATTTCACACCATAGACCATCATGCGTAGTTACCAGGGAGTTACCAGGAAGCGGATGATGGCAGTTTGGGGACAAGGTTTGGCATTGGTCAAAGTGGTGAGCAGCTATATTGTGCATCATTTCTTTTTCTAGGGTTTTATCTCTCTTTTTTTTTTTAGTATTAATAGTATTGTATTTTACTTTGCATCAATTATTAAACTGTTCTTATCTCAGCCTACAAGCTTTGCTTTTGATTCTTCTTCCTATTCTACCATGGTGGAAGGGTAGATATGAGCATGTGGCTGCAAAGTGCTTAGCTGGGATTAAACCATGACACAAACAAATGTTTTTCATTATATTGACTGTAGTTTGAAACATCAGTGCTAGCTATGTACAACAGGACACAGGGTGGCCCCAGGGCCGGGCTCTCCCAGTTCACCTGGTGAGCAGCTGGTGCTGCCCAGTAGTTTCCTCTGTCTCGACGTCTTTCTCCACCATGCCTGTTTTTCCACCATTCCTTGGAAGGCCAGCACCTTCAGCACACTCTGATGGACACTGGTGCTGTACTATCAGCAGAGAGCAAGCCCATCCACAGACTTGGAGAGCACTTCTCTAATTTCCTAAAACTTGCAGGGAGTACAGGGGCAGTTAGGAGTTGAAAAAAGGGACTCCTGACAGTATCTGTGCTTGATGCTGCCCCTGTTGCTCTGTGAAGCTCTGTCACCAGCAGTGTTCCCTCTGGCCCTTGGCAGGTCTCCCAGCAGCACGTGGCTTGCCTTCTCCACTGGGTCATGACTTCTCTGAGAGCGTTGAATCCTCTGTCATAAAATCACTGGGTTGTATGAGAGATATTTGCAACTCTAAGATGTTGAGATCATGAAATGCCAAACTAAGTGCGTATTAGATATACAAAATAAATAAAACCCCAAGATAATGGTTCCTGTAAAGAAGAAAAAGCAAATCCCCCTCTATTCCTGAGCAAAGAACACAAACAGATTACCAGAGGCTGGAAGTTCAGTATTTATGCCAGCACTGATTTCTAGTAGAGCCAGCCAAAAGATTCAGTCAGACTGTTGTTATATACCCATCAATATTTGCTGGATTCCCCTGAATTTGAATGCTTGCATACTCAGGTATTTCATCCTTAGCAGGATCACTCATTCCCAAAGGCAAAGGTCTGTAGGGCTGCAAAACTGGGCGGTCCCAGCTGCCATGAGCATATAAAACCTCCCTCCCTCTAAATGAAATTGCTGCAGAAATCTGACATACTGCTTGAAGCTGATATAAATTGAGCCATGACTTTCAGGTGCAAGTTCTGATTAACGGTTCCCTTTGGACTAAAGCTTTTTGGACTTCTTTAAAGAGAATCCAATGAGCCTAAGTGACATTGAGCTATTGCTCAAGTTGTTTTTAGGGGCTAGTGTTATTTCAGTAAATTCAGTAGCATCACGCTTGCACAAGCAAGTTCAGGCCTTGGACTTGCATAGTTAAATATGGATTTTGTATGTTAGGAGAACTTACATAAAATAGAAAGATTAAGAAACTTTGTTGGTAGTTTTCATAGCAGGCAAAATTCTGATTTTATTAAAGTCAGCAGGAGCTTGGGCATCGACTTCTTCAAGAGAGCAATACTTGGCTGTAAGCTTAGTATTTCCATTTCAGTCTTACTGAGCAGATTGATGCTTTTAAGGCATTCCATTTTTAATTATTTTTAACTATTCCTATTTAAATACAATTTATATACTCTTTTAATCTAGCTAGGACTTATTTTACCTCTCGTTCTCATGGCTGTGAATGGTATACCAATGCTTAGTCCTGCACTTCAAGAGCTCAGAAAAACAACATTTTAATAATGGTTTTAAACAAGCCACTCTTATGCAGCAGTTTGGAAAGTTCATAGGGTGGCAAACTCCAGAGACTGACAGAGACAGTCTCTAGAGAGGCAACATGAGCCCTTGAGGGATGCTGGATTTTGTTACCTGGCATTTCCTGCTTTTTTCAGTCTCCATGGAAACACAGTAGCCCATTAGTGTGAAAGATGGGGAGTGAGCACCCCGTGTATGGGAGTGAGCGTTCCCTGCGGCACCTTTGGGCTGTGCTGTGCCAAGTCACTGAGCTCCCTGGGTTCAGTCAGGCTGAGTCACTGCATGCAGCTGTGCCCAGCTCATTTCTCGGTTTGGAAAAAAAATGAAGGAAAGCTCTCTCCTGGGCCCTTTTTTTTTCATCACATCTGGAGAGTTTGCAGCCATCTTTGGTCTTCCCACTACACTGATAATGATCTGCTTTGCATGGAACCTCTCGTTGCAGGTAGGAAGGATGAGCTCCTATGCTGACATCTGCGGGTCCAAGCACACGCAGGGCAGCACCGAGGGAGGGTACCAACGCTACGGAGTTCGGTCCTACCTGCACCAGTTTTATGAGGACTGCACAGCTTCAATTTGGGAGTATGAGGATGATTTTCAGATCCAGAGATCGCCGAGCAGGTGGAGCTCTGTATTCTGGAAGGTACTGCCTGTTGCTTTTTCCTGGAGAGACACTCCCATTTCAAGACTTTCCCTGTGTAACTACTCATATTAAATATTCATCCAGAATGGCCTTTTTTGTTGCTCAGTTTTGCCTGAGGTGGCCAAATAACTGTCTAAAAACAGAGCACTCTTACCAAATATGTCAGTTCTCTGGGATCTTTGGATCTTCTCTGTCCCACTGTCACTGAAACACCAAAGTCTTGCCTGGGAACCCCATATACATCTTGAAAGTGTAGTTTACCTCTGCTTTGCACCTATAGAAGTCCTTCTAGATTGTTGGGAACAGGACTGGTAGGTTAAGAGCAGAGTGTGGTGTAGGGATCAAGAAAACCAAAAGATCTCCATTAAGGTCAGGGAATTCAACAGAACTGGAGAAGTGCAGAGGTTGGGTGGGGCCTGTGAGAACATGCACACCCTACCCCACGATGATCCCTACCCCCAGGAACATTCTGGGTGAACCAAACTTTGTACTACACTTGAAATGTGCTGTAAACACTCTGTGATCTGTTCATATGGCAATAGCAACTTTCTTCTAATCCTTGAAAAGGAATTACATTAAGTAAAAGGAAGTGGTGGATATGACAGACTACCAGCAGTTGGTGCTAACCACCAGCTAAAGCTAAAGAAATAATCAGTTACATAGCACTGGAGTTAAACTCTGATCCTCCCTCTGATGGGGCCTTTCAACATGAAATGCTGTTTAAAGATAGTAATGCATATTCCATTGTTTCCAGAAATGTCAGTACTTAATTATATAAATATGAGTTGTAAAAAGAACATTTTTCCATATATTCTACTTCTACTAGGGGCTTATATATCCTGAAAGAAAAATACCCACTTTCTCCTAAGAAAGAGAGTATCTAACAGTATCTGCAAGACAGTGAAAGATAAATGCTTCCTGGGAGCACTTCCCAACTGAAAACTGGAAAGGGAAATGGAAAAACTGGAAATTAATTGGGGGTTTGTTTGTTTCTTGTTTGTTTTCCAGGTCGGACTCATCTCTGGGACGGCTTTTATGCTGATAGGTGTAGCTGTTCTTGTAGTGGGTTTTCTTGTGCCACCGAAAATAGAAGCCCTTGGGAAGGATGATTTTGTTGTTGTGGATACCCGTGCTGTTCAGTTCAATGGGTCCCTCGATATATGCAAGCTGGCAGGAGCAATCTTGTTCTGTGTTGGAGGGTCCACTGTGGCAGCGTGCCTGCTGATGTCTGCTTTTGCTAAAAGTTACTCCAAAGAAGAGAAGTACCTCCAGCAAAGATTTAAAGAGAGAATAGCTGATATAAAAGCCCATGCAAACCCAGTCACAAAAGCGCCAGCACCAGGAGAATCAAAGATACCTGTCACTTTGTCCAGAGTTCAAAATGTCCAGCCTTTATCTGAAACCTGACCCTTCCCCTGGGTTTTTTCTTCTCTTGTAGATGACTTTAAGTGGAATATATTAGCCCTTGTTGGCATCTGTGCTAGTCAAGTAAAACATTGAGTGCTCTGCTATATAAACATGCAGCTAATGGGGGAGCTGCTCTGGTAAAAATTTAAGATTGGGAAAAAGGAAATTATGTGATTAGACCTGTGACTAATATATTCAGTACATTTGAACCTTTTAATCTGTGTGGGTACAGTAAGTTCTTGCAACAATTATTAGGTGTTTAGCTTATCAGCTTGCATCCCTGGGAAACCTAAGGTGCACTTATTAAAGCTGTACCAGGAGCACTCTACATCCCACTATTTAAAGTTTAGATGAATTTGCTATTTTTTCAATTTCATTAATTTGTTTAATTTTTATGGGGTTTTGCCTTTAAAATACTGTTCAGTCTTACATTTTTCCACCTGGTTCTGCTGTCTGGGAAGCCAAGATCTGCCCTTGTAATTTGCACTTGTCATCCTGTCATATGCTACAGTCTGTATCAAAGTAATACTGCACAGGTAAAACATACGTGTCAGGGAGAGCCCTTAATTTGATCCTGGCACTTCCCAGCAATGTAACTTCCTGGGAAAGGCAAGTTATACTTGATCCTGAGTTACAACTAACCTGTGCTAAAGTGCCACTTCTGTCTTAGTCATTGCTGTGCTAGCAAAAACTACAAACAAAATAAAGTTAAGGAATTCCTGTGGGAGGAGGAACATGATACTTGTGTGTCTTTGCTTTGATATTGTTTCTTTCATTAGATTATTATGTTGAGGCTAATACAAAATGTTTTTGTTTTGTCTGGGTGAGAATGAATAAATGTGGTTTGACATGCCCAGGCCCTGTATTCTGTCAGTACATCAATGCCATGTTAGATGATCTGAACATAGTATCTAAAGACATTTTGAAATGCTGTTTATATTTTTATAGAGAATAGAAAAAGTTATGCTTAACCAGATGCATCTGTGTAAATGCTTACCTAAAGACTTGTCCTTTCATGGAAGACCCCTAATTATTTTCTCACCCGGGGCAATTATTTTACTGTCTTAATCTATGGATTTAAATTAAAGTGTATAAAGAAAGATGTGACATTTGTACTCTCTGACAATATGTGCCACCTTATAGTTCTGTCTATTTTTTGAATGGATTGAATAAAATTCTAGGCGTGAGCCACCCATGGATTTTGTGAAAAGCTTCTTTCTAGACAAAAAAATTTAAGAGCACTGCTTAGAGGAGAAATCAGCAGTTGAAACTCACTGGTCTCTTAATGCAGTCTGTTTTCATCTTAGAGTAGTGAGGAAGCCCCTCTGGTGCTGAATCAAAGAGATTCTGCCACAATAATGGCAGATACGTGATAAGAGCTGTGCTCTTTCCCTTGCTCATAAAACATTTTGTGGTCTGTGACACTCAGTTCAGGCTTACCACATCAATAAACCAGATGGTGTGTGTTTGGAAATTTCAGCTGAATCTGCAGTAATTATCATGGCCGACACTACCATGGGAAGTAAAATTTTCTTCTGCAAAGAAAGTTCCCATCTTGGCAACACAATTGCAGAGTTCAAGCATTAGCACTGAAAAGATGGACGGTCGAGAGCTCTTCACATGCACACATGGTCACAGAGAATGGAAGAAAGAAGGTGTAAAGTCATCTGGCAATTCACTGGCACCCATATATTAGAAATGCAAAAGCACATTGCACCCAGTACTTCAAAATAAGACTGTTATCTTAGGGGAGAAGTAGATGATGCAGTGCTAAAGAGGAAAACATTATAAGACTGGCAAAGCAAGCTGCATATTTATAAAGAAAGCCATCAAGCACAGGGGTGAGGGGTACTGATTACTCACAAGGCACATGGACAGGCTGTCACTGCTGCTGTTTGTATGGTATTCCAGGTAGAGAGGGTCCCCAGCGTTTCCTGTCCAAGTTGCAAGGACTGTTGTTTACTACCATTGACTTTCACTGCTGTCAGGCTATCAGTGTGTGGGCAGCAGAGTCAAGCTGTTCTGGCCTTTTCAACTGAGACTCTTTAATTGTGCATGGAGGAAATGTGACATTTTAAGTTTTACAGTGAAGTTCACAGAAGGAGATGAGAGTGAGGGCTCCTGTATCTGAGTCCCTTCTCTCCACTTGCATTTTGTTAACAGTGTACTGGAAGTTTGACTGAAAATCCAGCTGGAAAAGAAAGCAGAGGTTGAGGTAGTTCACCCAAACCAGCTATATGAGTGCACAGTTCTCTTTAAAAAAACACACTCCACCATACATGCAAGTGCCACAGAATTTTCATCCAGAGGACAAATGACCCAACGGGTAATTGATAGAGCGGATCCAAACATCAGGTGCTCAGTCACATTGCAGAGAACTGAACATGCTTTGACAGTACAAAAGCAGATGAGTCATGGCATGGCATTACCCAGGTGCTAGGAGAAAAGAAATGCCCTTGGATTTTATTGAAGCTTGCTGGGATAGGAAATGCACTTGGGATTTAACAGCAACAGCAAAGCTGATAATGCTGTCATGGCTAACGTTGCCACACACGTTTCATCTCATTAAACCCTTGTTTCGGTTGCTTGGAGCTTTTCTGGAACTGAGACCTCCAGAGGCTGCAATTCTTCACAGCAGAGAATCAGTGCCACACACAGCTTTTGTAGAAATATTGAGCAGAAATTGCTCTGTTACTCTTAAGAAACCACATACTGGAAAGATGAGCACACCTCAGGAACATTTTTAAGATCCATTTTCTTGTAATGTTTTATCACCTTCACCCTTTGGTGGAGGAACGGAAGCATTGGGAAAAGGCAGTGGAAATGTACTGTGTGCTGTTCTTATGGAAAATGCCTGTGATATGGCTCCAGATGGGGACCAGCAAGAGGCAGTCAGGCTCCCTGGGAAGTTTCTAGTGCGGTTGAGGGTAATCTGTCTCTGCATGTATCAATTTTCCTACCATGTAACTGCTTCACTTTTCCCATCCCCATTAAATTGCAGCACACACACAACTGTGGGACTGCCTGGGACTTCCCCTACAAGCACTGACTGCCATCAGCTTTCTAAGGACACATTAATGGTGATCCCAGTAAAAATGAAACGGCTTAAGCAGCCAAGCTCTTCTTTCGTCAACCCTGTGACCTCCCTGCTCCAGAGGCTACTTTCAGTTTCTTCATGATCACCTTATTTCTTGCCCCTCCTCTGGCCACATCTGGCTTGAAATTACAGTGCAATCCCTCCCAGCCCAACACCATTTTCTCTGCAACTGTAGTGAAAGAAATCACAATTTTCATCTGAGTGGTAATTACTGGCTTCATTTTGGATAATAGATGTTCTGAAGGTTAGCTCTGCTTCTCCAGCACACTGTACAGAAAAGGCTTCTGTTAGCATCTGTTCTGTCCTCCACTCTCCAGGATGTCTTGACCCCTTTATTTTCCTTTTTATCCTAGTGCATGGTGAATCACAGGCAAAAGAGAGATGGAAACATTCCTCCTCTTGAGCTGCCTGTAAGCAGATTTAATTCCCAGTTTCAGGTAGAGCCTCAGCCTGCCATTTCCAAGTATGAGACTTTTAATCATGCACAAGTACAAGCAAACAGCTCTTCATGAAAGCAGAAGCAGCAGAATGGGGAGGCTGCAGGGAGAGAGGTTGGGCAGAGTGGAGCAGCAGAACTTGCACACCAGGGAGGCCACTCACCCCTTGAGGACATGAAATGCAAAGGAGACAGCAAAAGACTACAAGTACCTTAGCTGGACGCACTTTCCCAGCAGCTTTCTAAAAGGGCTAAGAATGGAACAATTTTGGTAAAAGAAAGGAATTAGCACTTGGGATTATTCAGCAGTGACTGGTCATTACACAGCAGGCTGCCCTCTCAGCTCACTGCATGTCAGGGGTAGAGAGACAATAAAATACAAGCTGCATGAGCAGGCTGTAGAGGCACAGCCTCACCCCTTCCGTGTCCTACCCCTCACACAGCTGAAGGAAGCAACATCTCCACAGAGCATTACCCTGCACCAGTCATTTGGGGTTAATGCCCATGCACTCTTAGAGAAACAATGCTTGTGTTTTGCCAGTTCATCCCCATGGGACAGTTTGTCCCAGAGGAAAATAATTGTAAATGGGAAGACCCACCAAGTTTTCTCCTACTTCCAATACTGAGAGATGATATGTGATTCTTCTGGAGCCTTCTGGTCTCCGGGCAAGCAATCCATCCACCCCCTCATTTTTCTTCAGTTCTTATCTGGATGTGTGGCAGACCACACAGTGTGCATTTCCTGCATCAGTTCACTTGATGCACATTAAGCAGGCCAAAGCTCAGTTTTGCTGTCAGATAATTTACAGAGGTATTGGGATGAAAATAATCTCTGCATATTGACAGTAGGTGAGGCAAGACTTCTAACAGCCCTTCAGAGAAAAGAGCCAGCATCAAATGACCTCTTTTATTGCTTTTTTCTTAATTATTTAGAGCTGATTTTTGACGGCACTCATTTTTCTCCATAATTTTCCATTCATGGACTTCGGCAAGTATAGATGGGACATCAGTTTTAAACAATGCTAATAAGCCAGTCAATTTAACAATGTATGTTATGCTGCTCCAGCAATTTCAAAATACTTATGGCACTTATCACTTCAGGCCATTTCCTAGCTAAAGGCACCCTTCAGCCTGAGGCTAAAAGGATGTGTTGGTGTTGGTGTTGTTGTAGTCATCTGTCAATGAGTATCAGAAGAGACAGTCAGTGAATATTGAAAGCATAGAAAAACTTGCTGCAGGTCTAAAACCTGTGACCAGAAAAACATAAGTACAATGGCTAAAATCTTCGTGGAAGTAGACATTTTTAAAAAAAGTCAACTTTTGACAGCAATATTCTGTCCCCCAGGGCTAGAAAAGCATGAGAGCCCCGAGTGCAGGACAAGCATGAGGACCTTATTGTTGGACAAGTGCATTGTCTATAATGCGAGGACACATTTTTCCCTTTAGGATACTATGATAAGAAAAATTTCTTCAGGTAGCTTTTGCTCAGAATGGGTTCAGCTCTTGAATGACCCCTTGCAAAGGCACTTCTGAAACTGGAGCAAGTTTGTGCCCAGACAAAAATCCTCACTTCAAAGCCTGCTGAACAGAGCCACTATCTCCAAGAAGCACAAATTGGAGGGTGCCCCAGTATCCCTCACGTACAGGCTGACTGCGTTTCTGGCTCCCTGCTTTGTAAGGTCATAAATGAGTGGGTTCATTTGCACCTCCCCTTGCATATCAGAGGTGACTGAGAAAGCCCTGAGCAAGGCACAAATCAGAGCAGAAGCATTCACTAAGGACAGCCACAGAAGCCAGTGACAGCTTTTAACTCTGACCTGTAGCTGAGCTTTTAGAGCAGAGGCAGCTCCGGCGCTCTTCCATAAATCACCATAGCAGCCATGTGAACTCCCTTGTGCCCTGAGAGCCAAGGTCTAAGATTTCACCAGAGGGAGACTGTCGCAGCACGGCAGGGTGGTAGAAATGCTGCAACCTTCGTTGAGGCATCTCCTCCAGAAGCTGCTCAAAGAAAGGCCACGGGAACAGCCGTTTCAAGTCCATGCATATGCCACAAATAGCTCAGCAGAGGAAAGACAGGAAGGGTCTTTGCATTATATATTCCAGCAAGGGTTTAACTGCATTCACCACACCAAAGGGACCAGAGACAAAAGACCAGACCATGTGCTCTGCACGACCTAAGTGTGGGGTCAGTGACCAATGACCTGAGGGCACAGAGGTGGGTAAAGGGCAGCAACCTGTAGAGGGATGAGGGATGAACAATTGGGGTGGACAGTGTTACAGGTAGACAATGAGATGATTGGCTCTCACAATTACGGGACGACTATTGTGTGAGTATTAAGAAAAGCTTTAATGATGTATAGTTATGTTATTGTTATGTTATTGTAGTTTAGATTCCTCTGTTCTCCCCATAGTTCCCTTTTCCCTCCACTCTGTATTGCTGCCATCAGACAGCCTGGGTTGTCTAAGACAGGTAGAAAGAAGGCTGCACGTGTCCCTTACTGGGGACAGCTGGGAATGGAAAAGCTTGGTGCTTAGAGGGTGTGGCATGGCAACACCTGACCCCCAATCAAGAAAGCAGTCTCCATGGTTAAATGGCAAAGAAGAGCCGACTGACAGACATTGGGAGGGGCCAGGGCTGGCTGAGGCAACCCCCAGGGGTATAAAAGACTGAACATCCATCTTGAAGAGGAACCTGGTGAGGTGGTATCCATGAGGGTAGTTCCCAGTGCTGCAAATTTTTCTTTATGTAGTCCTTTTGTTGTATTTTTGTCAAGGTTTATTAAACCTTTCAAATTTTCAAAGTGAGTAGTTTTTTCTCACAGCAATGTCAGCTGGCCAATGGGGGAGGCAATCTAATGTAGATTGGCAGTAGTGCTGCAGAGCACCATGGGTTAACTTAGGTGGGGAAAACTCTATGATAGTCTTCCAAGGCAGGGCCCTGGGGATTTCCCTGAGGGAGAGAAGTCAGAGGATTGCACAGAGACATCACCATCTTATGCTAGGGGAGGAACAGAAAGAGCTTGGTCCCTTGCAGTGAACACCAGTTAAAGAGAGATGATTGCAGCACATGCAGCCAGCTTGTCTTTGGCTTAAAATCACAACAGAATGGGTGGCAAAGAGTTTGCTCTGACCTCCAGGTGATGATGTAACTGGAAAGTGATAAATTGAGTTTGTTGGTTTAAATGTGTCTTGTGTTTGACCACAGGTCTTACACGAGATGTAGACAGATCTTTACCCTGACACAGAGCATTGTCTGAGTCCTCTGCCCTTCCTCTGCCCCTCCAGCAGCAGTGGCTGCCCTCTGAGGAGTGCCTCAGCAAGCCTCTCAGAACTAAACTCCTTGCTCTTCAGGCACCACATGTGTTTAGCCAAAAATATGAAAATAAAACATTCTCCAGCTCACACAGAAGTTCACCTGCCTGAACCACTGGCATAAACCTTCAAGGCCCCAGCTCAAAAGCAACTCCAGACCTGACAGCAGATTGTTTTGTCTCTGCAGATGCATTCATGGCATCCGTGTTGAGATGGCTCTGGTCTTTAGTTGGCTGGTGTGTTGCCAAGTCTCCTCACACAGGCTGTGTGCGAGCAAGCCAGCAAGCAGGCATACACAGAGCAGGTCCCAAACCTCTCTCCAGGAGTAGTGCAGACCAGCCCATCAAGTCCTTATCTTTAAAACACCCAGCTGTGCATCACACAGATGTTGGTGTATGTGGTGTTACATTTAGTTAAATGGTATGCTCTGTCTCACCCCTCGAAAATGTACGGTTTATTCCAAGCCAGGGATCCTCCCCTGCGGTATCATGGATCTGTAATCCCATTGGCCCAAGCCTTATTCTGTGCCTGCTTTGAATCTCCCTGTTAAACTGTGCTAGGGAGAACAGAAGCTTTTCTCTTGGCCCCTTCTCTCCCTCGGCTCTCCCTCTGTCCCCCTCCCTCCTCCTTTCCCCTTCTCCCTCAGGAACCATGCTGCTCCCGAGGGTGGGACCCCCAATAAACCCTCATCTAATCAGCACCCTCAGAAGCCGTGTGGAGTCTCCGTGCCTGCCTGCTGCTACCAGGGAACACACAGCTTAGGGGGCCCCCCAGGGACCTCCTGGGGATCCCCCTCAAAGGGACTGGGGCAGTGTAGAAGAAACTCAAAGTGGACACCAAAGTATCTCCAGATCTGGTCTGTGGGGAGGCTGCTGGCCATGCTTCCTGTGCACATCAGGCCTGTACCGAGGCATGCTCACAGCAAAGTGCAGAGAACAGAGGTGTCAAGGACTGCAGCCTGCATCGCGTGGGGAAGGGAACTAATCCAGCGCTGGCTCACTGGCCCCCTGCTTGTATGCAGGGCTGAGCAGTTAAAAAAGCAAAGCTGCTGGGAGCACCACAGGAGCCCAATACCCACAGACATATGCTACTGACACTTGACCTCAACTTCTTTTGGTACAGGAGCCCTCATAAGGCAGTATTGGGTGTAACTTTTTCACCTGCTGGAAGCTTCCAGAGGAGTAGGCATTTGTCTGAGAGCAGTGGCAAACACCACGAGGTCAGTCAGCAAACCATGATCTGCATCCCACACGCACCAGCCAGGCCACTGCTGGGGCCTGCCCAGCCCCAGCAGCCACACTCAGGGGCCCTCGGCAGCACCAGGGCTCTCCCTGCTGTGGGACAGCAGTGGAACATCCAAGTGTAGAGAGGTGCTAGTGAGTGAAAAAAGTCTTAACACCAATATTAAATGTTATTATATATTAATATTAATCTTTAAGATTAACTGCCCACCCCGCCACCAAAACAAACAAAAAAAACAAACAAACAACCCACTCCTTTTATGCAAAAAACCCTCTGCTCTAGTTTCCCCACAGAAAATCCTACTTGGGAACGTTCTTCCAGGGAAAGGCTCTAGTCCCCATGAGCAAGCACGATGCTTCTACAACAGATGTGTGCCTCCCTTTGCACAAACTCAGGACCATCTGCAAGCATCAGATGTGCCTGAGGGTGAGGCCCCCAGCCAGAGGCACTCGAGAGGCTTAGCTACCTTATCTTCCTTGTCCTGGGATATACCACCTGCAGTCACGGGGTCAGGGTACTTTGAACTATGAACTCTTGGCTCATCTTGAGCTAGGCCTTGTGCTGCATGAAAAGGAGAAATAGTCTTTAACCGTGCCTCTTTCACTGCAGAAGGAGACTACTTTTAAATATTGGATGCAAATCCTAGTCCTTGTCTTACCAAAGTGTGAAAAATGCGTATTTTATGATTTGCTTTTCGCAAATATTAAAATGAATATTACATGTGTTATGTTAGAAAGCTATGATGTATTAATTTTCTTAAGTAGTGTGTTAAATATAGTTTTAGGTTATAACATAATGTTAAAATAGAAACTATGCTATGTAAGATACTTTTTCTAAAGAAAGGACTTCCACTGAGATAGCAGCCACAGGACACTGAAATTTTTCAGAGAAAGAGAATTTGTTGCTCCATTATCAGGAGAAACGATCTTCTTCCCGCCTCACTCAGGCAGGACAATGCCGTTAGGATTAAGAGGAAGAAGTTGACGATGACCAGACAGAATCCTGTGTTTTAATGGAATTTATGCATCATGTATGAGGTGTATGAATTATGCAACAGGCTATTGTTTTTAAGGGTTATTCCTCTGTTAACGTGTGTGCTTTTTGGAGCTTATTTTGCCCAGAAAGAGGTACCTGGACTGTCTGTAACTCTTTGTTTCTGTTGTCTCATATTGTCCTAATCCAAATTGTCCAAATTATTATTACTCTAATTATATTACTATTTTTATAACCATTTTATTACTATTAAACTTTTAAAATTTTCAAAACAAGTGATTGGCGTTTTTCACCAAGGTCATTTCTATTTGGTGCTAACTCTGTGGGGGTCAGTGGGAACAATAAGAGAATGACACAGGGTGTAAAGCTCAGGTTACTCTAAGGATGCCAGACTTGAATCAAGAATTTATAAGAGAGAATGTGGTACAGGCATTATTTTTAGTAGTATATTTTCTTACAACCAAACTGGAAGAAGCAAACGCAGCAGAGAAACAGAAGGATGAGGAGATTGTTTGTAGTGATGAAACCAAAACACATGGCAGCAGAGGAAGAAAGGGCAACATCTTTGTGAGGATACCAAGCTGAGTACCCAAAGTACAGTGGCAGTGTGAGTTGTTATCTCTGAAACCACCACTTCATCGCGGAGACAGGGGAGTGTGGTATTTTCTGGGTCCCCAGGGCAAAGGAGGAATTGATGAAATCTGACTCCATATTCTTAGAAGGCTAATTTATTATTTTATGTACTTATATTATATTAAAGAATGCTATACTAAAACTGTACTAAAGAATATAGAAAGGATACAGACAGAAGGCGTAACAAGATTTATAATGAAAAACTCATGACTTGCCAGGGCCTCAACACAGCTGGATGTGATTGGTCGTTAAGTTAAAACAATTCACATGAAACCAATCAAACAATGACCAGTTGGTAAGCAATCTCCAGACCACATTCCAAAGCAGCAAACACAGGAGAAGCAATCAGATAATTATTGTTTTCATTTCTCTTTGAGGCTTCTCAGCTTCCCAGGAGAAGAAATCCTGGTGAGGGGATTTTTCAGAAAATATGACAGTGACAGGGTAGTTTAAATCGCTCAAATCTCTAGTTAAATCAGAGTTAATCTAGTTAAATCCCAACGAATACAAGGAGAAAAGTCTATGTGTTACTGAAGTCTGAACACATTTTCTTCTCTCAAGTGTGGGAGAATTCACTCACCTATGTGTACACAAACCTGAAGTACCACCCACCCTCTAAGTATTCGGTAATAAAATAAGGATTTCCTCATATCTCAAGCGTTGATTTTGTTGAGCTCCTTGGTTCTACAACATTCAAGTGGTTCATCCACAAAACTACTTTAGCTGAAGGCTGGACTTCTTATTTTTCCCCCCCTGGGGTTGGCTGTTCACATCTTCTCAAGCAGGAGTCCCCAAAGACTCATACCACTTTACCTCTTCCCAGACACAGTTTCCAGCCACTGGGATACTCACAGTGTGGGAAAGTCCTGCTCAGCTAGAGAGGAAGGAGAAACTGGGAGTTAATTTCTTAATGATAAATATCTGTAAGAATAATCACATTTTAAAAAAATAATTTGCTTAAAAATAAATAGTATAATATTGGGGAGGAGGGGGGTGGTTTTAGCATTTGACAGAAATTCTCTTACCAGGTGTAGCATTTAAATTGGAATATGCATTTCTAGAAATGCTTTTTCATTTGACTGTGTTGAACAGCCTTGAAGAAGAAGGAAACATAAACAGTTTAATATTTAAAACCTTAAAATCTGAACGGGATTTTTTAGTTTCTGATAGAGATAGGATGAGAAAGAAGAAAACAAGAATAGCCCAAAACTAAGAATTGAAAGCAGTGCAGTGAGCTTTAAGAAATGTACTTTCCCTTAGATCCTTATAAAACCTTTTGGTTTAGTGTCTCAACACAGTATTCCACTATGGGGAAGAAGTCGTGTTACTCCAAATGGTGAGTACAAACTGCTCTTTTCTCCCAAGCCTCCCAAGGGGCCTTGATGGCCTGGAGAAAGGGGCTGGAACTGCCTGCAGCTAAACCAGGGCAAGAGCCAAGTACTGCACCCAGGTGTTCAAACTGGTTCTAACATAGAAGAGCCAAGAAAAAAAATGTCTCTGTGACTAAAATGGATTGAACCCAGAAAGGTTCAAAATATACCCCAAAACTTGATTAAAACCAAATGAAGTTAGATGTTGTGCCAACAAAGTTCATATATTTTATTTAATAGTAAAAGAGGCAAAGAGAAAGAAAAAGAAAGGAAGAGAAAAAGGGGGAGAGTGGGGATGACACAGGGAGAGAGTGACTTGGATTAGATAAAAACATATCACCCTCCCAAGGGTCCCAATGACATCTTGTTGCTCCCCTCCATCTGGTCTTTTTAGTGGTGAGGGTTCCCCACCTCCTGCTGCTGAAAGTATAGAATCCAATGGATTAATATACATTTGGGCCAGGTGGGAATGCCCATGTACCTGCCTTGCAGGCAGCCAGTTTGGCACTATCCCTTGCAACACAGTGGATCTGTAGCATCATGTTTCAGTGCTCCAGTGCAGGGTCTGGGGACTCCTTTGTGGGGGCTCATTTGACAGGCCACGACACCCCCTCTGCTGTCCTTCATGTGGATGTGGCTTTTCCTGGGGTGAAAGGGCCCCAGAGCTGAGGTCCTCTGCACAACAGAGGATGGGTGGGTGCTCATTGCCTCTGGCAGAGGCTCTTTTGCCACCCAAAACCTCTCCTTGCCCCCTCCTTTAGTGTAGGGGTCTGTTCGAGTCTGGCAGCTGATAGCCCTGGGGCTGTGTTCTCCACCTCGAGGGTGCTAAGCTTGATCCCTCTGTGAATGTATTCTTCTTTCCCCATCCTAGACCTGAGTCACCTTATCTCAGTCAATGAGCAGTGCAGGGCCTTAGTCAGGGTATGGTGGTTTTCTCTGCTGCTTTTATACACTTTTGCTACAATAGGCAAAAGTACTTCATGAAGATGTTTAAGCCATAAATTTAAACATTTCAGTCTCCAACACCAGGGAGGGACAAACCCTTGCAGCAATAGATGCTGGTGCACAGCCAGCTCTGAAGCAGCTGTGCAAACACCTGGGTCATAGAGGACCCCAGGAATAGCCCCAGTTTGAAGGTGTCAAAGTGCTCTTGGGGCAGAGGTGGCTGACAGAACCCTGGGCTGCAGTAGGCAAAGCTCTGGCAGCAGGTGGAGGGAGGTGACCTTTCCCCTCACCTGTGTCCAGCTCTGGGCTCCCTGTGCAAGACAGACACTGGCCACACTGGAGAGAAGTCCTGTGCCAGTGCCTTCCTCAGCTGCACGCCAGTGCTGATTGGAAGGTAGGTCTGTGGGAGCCAAGAGCCACCAGATCCAGTAGGAGGCACGGAGCAGTGCTGACAGGGAGGCCTGCACTCCATGATTTCCATACTCAGAGCCTGGCCAGGGAGCAGGCAGCCTGCCTGCAGGGAGGGGTGGGGGCACCTCCATGTCCTAGATCCTTGGTCTAGGCTGGTAGTGGGCCTGGCAGAGATGCAGAGGGCTGCCTTTCACCCTCCTCGGGCTGTGCCCCCAGAATGTGCGGCCAGCGGGGTGAGGGAGGGAGGAAAGGTTCTGCAGTGTCTCTGAAAGACTGGAGTGGGTGTGGAGCCACCAGGAACACCACCATATCCATGCTGACAGTGCTGGGAGGAAAAACCTGCCTTGCAGTGTAGCAATCTGAATCGTTGCTAGCATAGTCCAGCATAAGGAAGCAAAAAGGACCTTTGCATAATATCCACAGACGTTTAATTCAGCCATGTGGTGAGATGTTCAGGTCCCAGCCCCACACACATAGGGTCTGGCTTGCTCTCTGCAGGGGCCTTGGGGCTGACCCTGGTCTCAGGGCAGTACAAAGATGAGGGCAAATCAGGGAATAGGGAAGGTGTGGCTCAGGAGCATAGGAACAGACATAGGAACGGGGGAAGGAGCCAATGGGGTCTAATAGGGCTTTTTGAGGGAAGCTTCTTGTGTCTCCCTAGACCAGGGAATTTCCCCCCCCCCCAGGGTCTCCCCATTGCAGGGCAGAGGGTCCCAGCTCGACACACTCAAGCTGTGGATGCCAGATGGAGGCTCACCTGTGGCTTTCTAAGCACAGCCTGGTTCTTACAGGACAGTCCCAAGCAATGTCCTCTGACAGCCCCATCTGACAGTGCTGGGGGACTCCTCCACTCACCAGGTTAATACTAAAGACCTTTCAATGTTTTGGTGTCATGTGTTACACTCTAGACTTGTACTTTCTTTCTTGAATTTTCCAAATCCTGTCCACTTCCTTATGGCCCCCATAGCTTCCAGTAGCTCCCAGGCCAATATTTCCTTTTTACTTCAGTGTTTCAAGACTTCAGAGCTTGGTTCAGCAAAGCACTGAAGTGTACATACAACATAAGAAAATACATCACCCTTTTTATGAAGTTATTACTAGGTTTTGATATATATAAGATTATATAATCTTGTATAATTATAGAAAATTTCAGCTACAACCAATAATAATTTCCCATCACTAATGTTATAAGAAGATTAAACCATTAATATGCACATGAGTTGTGTGTGCAGTGTGTAAGCACACAGCAAATGCCTGCAGTTTCAGCACTCACACACATCTGTAAATTGATGGATACAAAGGTGCACACACAGAATAAACTACAGAGAGCAGGTGGCTCCACTGTCTATTGCCATGTCCACAGCACTTCTTTTAATCAAAACTTGGATTGAAGGCTGTCAACCATCCCGAACAAAACATCCTTGAGTATATCCCCATTCAATAATTTTGATTGCAACTACTTAGTAAACACACCTTTCCTGGAGATACTTCATTTGGTATTTACATTTATTATCTAACCATTGTTTTAACCTACATTTGGGGTAATCAATTAAAATAGCCCAGCAACAATCCTGTCCCTGTATTTTCAAGTGATCGGAATACTCACTCTTTTATTCTTCTGCACACAGGTTTATTTCACTGTACTTTAGATGAAACTGAGCAGGGATTATATTTTCCTTATTTTCACCCACTTTTTTTTACACAAACTAACTTTATTTTGGCTCTGACATGTCAAGGCACCACAGCATTAGTTAAAATTCAATGAAAACTGCAGTCCTATGGGATTTAAGCCTATGCTTTAATGCTTTGCTGAAATTAGGAATCTCTGCAGGGAGACACGTAGAAGTTTGGTAATCTTACCAGGAATTGCCAGTGAACAGATAAAACTCTTGTCATTTGCTGAGTATTGCCTGAACAGTGCACACATCCCAATAACCCAGGCCTAACCGGAGCTGTGACATTAAAAAACTCCCCGCGCAAGTTTAGCTGCACCAATAGTCTTACATTTGTAACTATGTATCAGCTACATTGTCAACATATTTTGTTTCACAGCTGCAATAGGAAAACTACCAAATCAGTTGTTTTTGGTTTTTTTTTAAAGTAAGTTTTAGTTATGGGAGAATCCTATCAGGTGCAAAATCACCAAATTTATAAAGTCAGTACCCCAAAGACAGATTTAACATCAAACAGGCCTTGATATGAGAGAAAACACAGGAATATCTGTACTAGTTCTCTTTAATAGCAAATTATTTTTAAAAATAAAAGCAAAACAAGAAAACAGTTCTTTAAAAAACTCTCAGAATTGTTGTACATAAGCTTAATACAACAACATTACAAAAACTTTACAAAATAATGTATATCTCAGGTGAAACTGAGATAAGCCATCACACACAGCAGATCATGACAGAGAAACTATTAGCAAGACCACCTGTATCTTTCTAGTTTAATTTCTACTAGAATTTTTTGTTAGGAATAAACTCATTTCCCTAAATAAAAGAACATGATACAAAATTCATGTTATCAGTGTTGCAAGGTGAATGATAAAATGGTCATATATCTATTTCCAAGCAGTCTGATTTGCTTTCCTGAAGAAATATATCCTGTCTTTTTTACAAGAGAACAGAGGGGGAAACATTTTCAAAGTTGAGTAACACTCACAGGAATTTCATGTTCCTATGAAGAAAAATGATAATATTACATTTCCCTAGAATTTAGTTTAATCCTTTAAATTTTTCGTATTTATATCTGTTAGTCTTTTATGCATGGAAAATACCGAACTTTTGGGGAAAGGAAAGAAATGACAGAAACTACTGGCACTCAGAAGCTATAAATAGAAACCAACAATAAAGGCACCTCTGTCATTTTACCTCACTATCACCCACAGTTATTTTATCCATTCTGTTTCAGGCTTCTGGTGGGGGGCAGGGGGGAAGAGTTGGTTGGTTTTTACATTTGCTTAACTATAAATGTCTTTTTAAATCCCAGAGAAATCAAATATATTTGAGCATAGGCGTAATTGCTATCACAAAAAAAAAAGAAGCATGCATACTTTGCTTAAGAGCTTGGCTAAATGAGGAGCTTATTTTGAACTGATCACAAATGCAATATTCCCTTCGATCTTTGTCAGACAGCTCAACAGAAGCTACAGGTTTCACAGACAGAAGGTTTCAGGGTTTCACAGACAATTCAGAGATGTGACAGGGCAAACTGTTCTAACCCTGTTCATACATTTTTTAACATGTCTTTTATACCTACATTGCCAAAGCACAGAAATATGCTGAAGGATCTCCACAAATTTCTATTACATTGGAAAAATATACTTAATAACTAGTAGAAGAAGGGAAGATGTTTGTTTGAGTTTCAGTTATGACAAGTGGCTCTTCACATTCCTTAAACAGTGCTTCAACTTCAATTTGTTCATAAATGTAATTCTTGTCTTAATGGCATGAAATCAACAAAAATGACATCAAGTTTCTTGTAGTAATAATTTACTAGCATTAATGATAAGGAAACCCACTATTTCTTTTGTATAATTAATAAAATTATGCTCAGGGCTGTATTTCCATGAACTACAAATTATTCCCATTACTAACAGAGAAATGATAAGAGCAATGGAATCAGTGTCATTAAGAGAATTAATACTGTGGATCAATGCCTTATTCACTAAAGCATATTAAGCCACAGCCTATCAGGAGACAGCTTGCTCAAAAGGACGATGGCGCACTTCCAACCATTAAGGCTATGCAAAGGGTTCATAAATGCAATAATTGTTCCTGACTTTTACAGAAAGCTGGGTGGGTTCATCCTGATGTCTCACATATTAAAATGGCTCCATCAACAGCAATGGTTTCATGGAAATTTCAGTTTCAGAAATTTCTGCATCCAAGCATGTGGCAAATTTTTTTAAATTTCATTAATAAATTAAGCTTATCTTTCACTGAATTACAAATCCATCCAAATTCAAAATTTTAAACTAATATACTATGTAGTCTTCCTTTGTTTTTTGTTCATGATGACAATAATTCACTATTAGTGAATCAGTGCAGGACAATCAACAAAATTTTCTGTTTTAAATGGAAACAAGCTGCAGTATTGCAAGCTGTCCACATGTATTCATAATGCTAAATAAGTGCTGTTTATGCATGCAAAACCTAATAATTCTAATTAATATACTGAAAATAGACTATTTAGTAACATTGAACTGGTCCCTCATTATAGTAAACCATTTTCTGTGAGCATATATCCATTAGGTGAGGAACATATTCTAGTTATATCCTTATGTTATACCTGGAAATTATACCTATCATGTGGAATTTTAGAGGAAAAACTATAGATATCCTAGTTAAAAGGTGAAAAATAGTTTCCTTTCATGAACAAATTGAAAAGAAGTTTTGACATTGAATCTGGGTGGGTCTCTTTTTATTTCCCTGGAACAGTGTAATTTTTGTGGTTGCTCTATTATTGCTATCTGATACCACAGAATAGTTCATTTATTTCTAATACTACTATAAAGTTCTCTTGTATTTTCACCCCTTAATCCTATCAGAAAATCTCACTCTGTAAAAATAATTCTATGTTCTTCTAGTAGATATAAATGCTTGTTTTTCATCAGTCCATAGAGCATCATCATCTCTCCACTCATTTCTCAACCCTCCTTCCTTAGCAATCACAAAAAATAACATGCTTTATATTTAAGGTGTTTTCCTTTTTCATTTTCTGCTCATGACATTTTTCTTCTTTATGCAACTGCTGCATAGTCATTGCTCTGGTCGTTCTTTTCACTTTCTTGTGGGCTGGTGATTGTCACCCTTGGACTTGTGGATGCTTTTTCAAGACCAGGATCAGCCTCAGGAAAAAGGACAGGCACTGTTACTGTCATCAGGTACCAAAGATTTCACTTCATTTCAATACAGCATTAAGCACCTCATATTAAAATTTCCACAAGGTATTCTTAATGTGAAAAACATGTTTTCCAAGAGTGACCATGTTAAAATTTTCATTTATTTTATACTTATATATCTTCCAAAGGAGAAAGCACTCACATTAGAGGTTCACCCCTACAGTTTTTTCTTCAAGCATCCAGTTACCCACATATGCATTTAAAGTGAATGCTCACTCACTTTCTCCCTTTCCATAAATAACTTCAGCTTATCTAAAACAAAAGTTTCAAATATATGAAGGACAGAATAAATTCAGAGCTCAAGAAAATGTCATGTTACTCAACTCTCTCAACTGAAAAATATTCTTGTGTGTCATACAGAAACAGAAGGAAGCCCAGTTGCAAAGTTCAAGAAACCACTCCCAGTGTCACAGGAAGCAGAGGAAGAAAGTCTTTTTCAGCAGCCTGTAGGCAGGGAATGTGCAGCAGTTTGCTCTGCTTCTGACACTCAGGAATCCCACTCTTCCCAGACCTGGATTCTCCCCATCAAACAAAACACTTTGTTTCCCACATTCTGTGAGCTGGTCAGTTCACCTGACAGTCAGGGGAGTTCTCCTTATTTATGTGGATTGCATCCCTCCATCTAAGCCAACAGCATGTTACCACGTATCCTAAATTAATAGGATATTTGCTATTAAACTGACTAAAGCCCCTTGCTTTGAAGGATGTTGTTCATATCCACTGTATTTTTCACTTTCTAAGAAAAAGAGATGAAACTTCCACAAAGCAATGGCAAAAGCTCTTTATGAAATGCAACTTTTGTGAAAGTCAATTCATCAAAATAATGAGGCACTGGTGTCATGAACACACGCTTCTGCTCTGTCCTAGAAAACAAAGTAGAGTAGAAATATATAATGATTCTGCTTTTCTGGAAACTGCAAGAATCTTTTTTCATTACTTTTTTTTTCAAAATTCAGCATACTAAGGAAAGTAGAAGATGCAGATTCATCAAATAGTGAGAAACATCTGCTCTCTCAGTCAGAGGGCATATAATGTAATTACTGATGTAACTGATCTGTACAGACGAAAAACAACTTTTCCACAAACCAAAGTTCTCATAAATGGTCTCAGGACTTTATCAGAAATTCACTACTTAGAGAGCAGATGAGAACCATAAGGCTGAGATGAATGAGGAACAATACCATAAGAAAGTTTGAAAGAATAAACACTCACCTGGTTCTGACTGCCAGAATCCTCTTTTATTTCTTCTTCAGGCTGAAGAACACCTTGGTAGTTCAAATGTTCCATTCCCTCACCATTTCCTTCATTGTTTTTGCCATTTAAATGGATAAGTTCCTTTTCCTCTGCTTGGTCAACATTCTCTGTTTCTCCTGCTTCATCTTCATAATTTTCATTTAATTTCTTTTCGTTTTTTTCCATGTCAATTCTTTCTTTAACAGTTTCCCCACTTTCTTCTCCATTCACTTCTGGATACTCTCCTTTATATGCCTCCTCTCCCCTGTCATCTTCCTCTTCTACATTTTCTTCTTCATCTACAGTTTCTGCTGGCCTCTGGTGAAAGGAAAAGCAGCAGCATTATGAGGCATTTTAAACCAGAATGCTCTGTGCAATTCTGAAACATGACAGACATCAAATTCACAATTACATCATTACTGAGGAGTAAGTATGCTAATTTGAGGTTTGTCTACATGGACAGAAAATTATGCTCCTCTACTTATACCCCATAATGCCATTTTATTCTTCATTTCCAAAATGTGTTGGTGAGATTTATTTTCACGGGTTAAACTCCATTAAATTTATTACATGGAGTTTAATCCATTTGACCACACTCAAAACAACTAGAATGAGCTAAATTTAATTTACACAGCAACAGCTTACTCTGTTCCATCTATTCCAGGTTCTCTGACTTTCTAGCATTTAGTACATACTTGTTAATAAAGTCCTGTCACAAGAAAATATCATGTATTACTAGCCTACAAACTGTTCCCCCAGAAGCATTTTACCTATGGACCAGGCCATGCCATGACTATCAGTCTTGTCTTCTTTGAATACACAGAAAAGTGGTTAGAGAGATGAGGTAGAGCTACCACTGGTCACTTCCAAGACATTACTCCCTTTCCAAAGATCCCTGTGTACAGTGCCTTGGTTAGGTTTTGCTGGACAATTGGCAGCAATTTTTTCCTACACAGAATTGGACCAGCAGCCAGAAGAAACAAGATCTTGCCTCACCTTGTAGAAGAGTTATCAGAAACTCACTATGGATAAAGCTGCTGGCAGCATCATCTCATGACAGCCTGGGAGATGGATGCACAAATTCTCTGGTCTTTGTCATTTGCCTTCCAGTTTCAGCTTTGAAGAGTCACCTGACTAGTCAGTCCACCAATGCTCCCACCTGCCAAAATTACTTACATACTTGAGCTGAGGTATGAATGAAAATAAAGTGAAAAAAATCCCACAGGAGTGACAAGATGTCTGCCTCCCACCCAGCCTCATCAGACTCTAAATCAAAAGCAAAACAAGCAATAGATTATATCTCCTAATCAAAACTGTTTGGAATTTTACTGTCTTCAGTAGCTCCTTTATGCAAGCAGCTATCTGCAACAGAGAAGTTGTCTTCTAAAAATTTCTTTTCCTCACTAATCATAACATTTCAAAAGAATTCTCTCATCACCTTCAATGTATTAATAAGAGCCAGTTCAGTAAGAGCAAGAATTTATGGATGCCTCTTGATGAAACATCTTGATTTTCCTTTGATATCTAAGTAGCAACATCAGACAACTTTATTATGCCAGTGTACAATGCCATATTGGCACAGTTGCAAAATGAACGAAGTTATTGTGCTGCATTAATTCACAGAATATGGAATTACCAGGAATACTACGTGGGTACACAAACAGGTAAATAGTGGCTCTGTACGTCATTTTTGAGGTACAGTCATTTCTATGTATTTTTTATTCAAGCCTTTCTGACTCACTTTCATCTAGTAACATCAAACTGGCCTTATTACCACTAAAATAAAACTTTAACAAGCCAAGTCTTTACAGAAACCTTCAAAGAAGGCACCATCCAAAGCAAACTTGATTCAACCTTCATAACTTGCAGCACATAAAAATGGCAAAGAATCTGTAGATCCATAAATTCTCAGAAGTTACCTGCTACTCTTAGACATGTTATCTACTAATTTTCTTTCATTCTGCTAAGGAAATTAGCAGCTCTGAATTCTGACCAGAAACAGGGGAGGGTGGGACAAATTACATGCACCAGGCACCACTAACTAAAAATGTGTTTGGTTTTACTTAATGACACCCGTTTGCCATGACATTACACACACTAAATGAAGAGAGGATGAGAAAAGTCAACACGTTCTTTTTCTGTTAACTGTTGTAGTCATCCAGGACATTACCATTCCAGCTTTTTGGTAGTGGGTACAAGCAGAAGTGAATGTATGCTCTTGCCTGCGTGGCTTTAGTATGGTGGCTTGTTCTGGACTGCAGAAGGAAGTGTGTAGGCTTCATGCCATGGTGTAAACGTATGCATCCCAATGCTTTAACTGGTTTCTCTGCTGTGGAAGCAGTCTTGGGCATGGAAGCACAATGGACATTTGAGGGACAGTGATTTCCTAAAGCGCTATGCTAGCTAGATTCATTTGACCTTATCTGTCTAAAATAGATGCGGATGCAAATTTTTGAAGAGTTAAATCTGAGCAACACAGAATATAAACACAGCATTTCTGTGCCCAGAAACTCACTGAAAGCTCACAGAGAATAGTACTGGCATGAAATAACATTCCAATTCCAACTAATTTAACTTGATCAATCAAGCTAAATTACAGGAAAAATAATAGTAGAAAACAAGATGAGTAGAACAACTCCCATCAGTGCAAGTATAATGTTTTCATAGTAACTGAAAATTTCAAGATAGCTGAGCATATTACTACAATGTCATTATTATTACAGACAAAAATAAAAAGCTGTGTTTTCAGCTAATAATTGGAAAGCAAAAGACATTCTTCATTTAATCTCCTTTCAAGCTACACTACATAAGAATGGACATTTCAAACAAGTTAAAAATCAACACTGATTCATTATTTTTCACAAGGTAATTGTGTAGTTATACAAGACTATTCATTACTTTTCACAGGGTAATCTGAAATGCAGTACAGTTCCCTCTGCATGCAGAGTCAAAGCTAGCCTTTCAAATGTGGATATGACCACTGACTGTGCATTTCAGACTGCACAGCAGATCTAAGACAGGACTGTAGGGAGGAAACTGAAGGCCAAAATCACCCACCAAATAGTACATTGCTCTTTATATTAAAAAAGTGTGACACTTTCTACTGAGATTTTATTGACCTACTCACTATGCATAAATTATCATTCTCTATTTTAAGTAAACTTTCTTCACTGAGAAAGAGGTATACTTAGAAAATTTTGGATTTTTCATATTTAGAGAAAGAGAATATTTATCTGCATATATACATGCAGGGGAGAAAACAGAAAGAGGGAGAAAACCAGAGGTCTTAATAGTGCAAAGCCTGTAAATGCTGTACATGCTTAACTTTACCTTCTTGAACAGTTTCAGTGATAGCAGTAATCCTGAAATACCGAACTAAAGCTTACATTAAAGTACTTGATGGGCCAGGGTGTAATTTAAAGTTCCCTGCAGTCATTGGGAACCTTTTCATTGAATTTGATGCAGTCCAGCCATACCTCCACCTATGACTGCACAAATTGCCTATTATATATGCACCAGAATTACCACAAACTGTGCTCCCTCAGTCAGAATAAACCAGGATGGGCATAGTGAAAGCAAAACAGGTGTGCTGAATGAGACCTACCTATCCTTGCAGAAATTATCAGACTCAAGTCAGCAACAACCTTGTATACTGATGAGGAAGCAGTGACATTTCCCATCTTAGTTTTTAGCTTTTCATCAGTTACCTTTTAAATAATCAAAATATTCTCAGTCAGAACTTCCTGTATGGAATGAATTAGATGGATAGCCAAGACAGATGTGGGACTGCTCTTCTTGTTTCTGAGAAGTCAAGAGTTCAGCCTTTGGCCATTGTGTTGGCTCACAGGAAGCTGTCCCTCACATCTGTGGTTCCTATAAAAGCTCAGGGCATCTCAAATCCAGAGAAACAGCTCTGGATATATCTCCAGGCCTGAGTGCCTCTAGCACTTCCATGTAACACAGTTATCATAAGGATATGGAGAGTTATAACAGAGAACAAAAGGCACATCAAAAATTTATGTTGGAAGCAACCAACCAGTTGTAGCCCAGTGTAACTGGACATGGATACTGTAATGAACTACAGAATAAATGTTCCTGCATTAGTTTAGTCCCATCTACACACCTCAAAAAACAACAGCAAAACTTGAACTTGGACTGGAGAAGAATTCCTATTCCGTAACGTTATTTTCACAATCAAGTGAGTTCTAGACCAGGAAGCTTCTCCAGTCACTGTGGTAGTTTATCCCCATTCCTCCTATAGCCAGAACTAATAATAAAAAGACTTGTAATTTTGCCTTTTGAATGGTTGAAAGAAAATAGGAAGTAACCTTCTTTTTTGCATTGCTGCCTTCATCTTTTAAGCAAAGGTGATGCTTTTGCAGTTTCATGCTTGAAAGCACATTACTTAAAACAACTAGTTTTGAAACCATACCTGTGTGAATGTGAGAAGAGTTCTTTTCTTGACATGGACTAGCAATAAAAAGATTCACTGACAAAAGACTTGTATATGTACATTGAAAAGTATATTCAACCAAAGGCATGCAGAAAAACTGAAGCAGTTCTCAGCTTCTTGCTGGAAATACAGACCCAGCTCACCTTCTGGAAACCTCCTGACTTAACTAACAGGTTGATGAGAAACAGAGCCAATTTCATTTTGCATTCAAGAACTGCTTGACAGTATTTTTAATCTCAGCAAAAACAGAGTGTTTAAAAAAGAAACATGTATTCTAATTACACTCATCATGCTATCATTCATTAAGAGGTACATTACCAAATGTCATCATCACTCAAAAGCAGCAAGTCAGGAAATCTTCAGACATTGAAGCATTTGGCTTCTTTTCCTTAGGGATGCTAATGCAAACCTCTCAGAAGGTTTGTACATGACTGATACTGAAAAGTGCAGTATGAAAAAATCATTTAAGGCAGAAATTATTTTGTACCATTAATATAAAACATAATTTTGCATTATTGAAGTAGTTTGGAAATGTTTACTTGGCTAATGGTCACAGCAGACAAACAATGAGGTAGAGAACAAAAATCTTAATGGTCATGAAGAGCAGCATGAATACATCTCACAAATGCAGCAACAGGAACACTTAACTTCGATTGCACCAAAGCTCTCCAGAACAGAGCTCCCCTGCTCCTACTCAGGAATGTTTTGTAGCAGCACTGCATAGATTCCAACAGCGAAACATTTTGTTCCTGAACCAGAAAGTGTTGCTAAGTGACAGCAGCCCTCTTCTCTTCCACATCATTTACAAAACCCAGGCTCTTGAAAACAAGCAAATGAATAGTTAAGGTTCAACTGTCTTACACTTCCCACATAGTTCCTACATTTGCACAAAATGCACTGTTCCTGAAGGCAAAAAGTCTTTATCCCCACAACATTTAAACTCCAACTTTTTCATGAGATGGGTGCCATTATTTTTTTTTAAAAACACATACAGCACCTGAATCCACAGAGTCTAATTTTTCATAACGTCACAGCATCCAGAAGTCCAGCTAGGATGAATGGAAACTAAAGAACTTGAGGTGTAGAAAAAAAACAGCTGTTCAAACTCCCTTCATTGGTTTCATTGTCTACTAACTGGAAGCATACTTCATTCCTTACTCATAATGCAGCCATGACAGAGAAGCCAGCATCTTTAAACACTGCTCTCTGGGGCCCCCAGCATAAGAGGGACATAGACCTCTCCTCCTATAAAGACAAGCTCAGAGGGTTGTGGGGGTTCAGTCTGGAGAAGAGAAGGCTGCAGACACACCTCACAGCACCTTCCAGGGCCTGAAGGGGGCCTTTGTGAAATCTGGAGAGGATCTTTTTACTAGGGCATGTAGTGACAGGACCAAGGGGAATGACTTCAAACTGACAGAGGCCAGGGTTGTATTGGCTATTAGGAAGAAGTTCTTTACTGTGAGGGTGGTGACAAACTGGAACAGGTTGCCCAGAGAAGCTGTGGATGCCCCATCCTTGGAAGTGTTCCAGACCAGGATAATGAGGCCCTGAGCAACCAGGTCTAGTGAAAGGTGTCCCTCCCTGTGGTAGAGGGGCTGAAATGAGATGATTTTTAAGGTCCTTTTCAACCCAAACCATTCAAAGATTTTTATGATCTTATAATAAAATTAGAAAAATATTTTCTAATATGTTACTAAGTCAAAAATACTTTTTTCCATCTCCTTCAGTGACACTTAAGTTTATTTTTCCCCACAATATTTTGCATGCAAATTTTTCAATAAAATTTGCCTAAACTTCACTTCCTATAATATAGTATGATCTGCTGAGCATACCTGCAGATAATAAGAAAACTGTTAAACATTTTTAAAAATGTCCTACTGAGACTGCAAAAATACAAATTAAAGGAAGTAAGTTATGCAATTTGAGAAACTGCCTGCTCTAGGATTGCTGAAATGTTTGAAAACAGGGTTACACAGAGGAAACTTTTTTTCAAAGTGGCATCAAAACTAGTTTTACAAGAGATTTACACTCCCAGGCTTCACTGAGAAGAAGTGAAGGCCCTTCAACTGTTGATCACACTGGCCTCTAAAGACAATGTCAGGCATTGCTACTACAACTTCATAAATCACAGTTACCCAATGCAGATGACGCCTTGAGAAGGCGCTCTTGTACTGCCCAAGGTGTATCCATCAAGGCCTTTTAATAAATACCTACTTTGTTCTTTAGCTCTGTCTAGCCTCTGTTCTAGGTCAGCCTTCTCAAGGCACCACAGAAACCAAGGAAAGATCTCCCTTCTCATTCCGAACTGCAAGGAACCAATCAGAGTAAGTTTCCCTATCTCACACACACAAACAATAACACCATTAAGTGTAAATCAGTGGAGCTGAAAGAAGAACATGCAGTGGAAAATATTATCTGCTGGCTTGTCAGCACTCAAAATTCATAAGGCTTAAATTACAGCTGCATCATTTGTAGTGAAATTTGAGCATAAGAAGTTCTGCATGTGTTCTTTCTAAATGCCATTTTGAAATCCTTACTGATGTAGTGCAAAATGTTTCCTCGTGAAAAGTTGTAGCCTTTTTAATCAAAGAATGTCTCTTCAAGCAGTCAGCCTGTTGTAATGTTGAATCAACATAAACTTTAACATTTTGCCTTTGGCCATGGGGAAGATAAACATTTTATTCTGCTCACTGAGGTGAATCTTGGGTCTCTAAAGCAAAATGTGTACTCCATAATGAAAACTGCAAATGAAAGGTGAAAATTTTCTGCTACTGATGATATACTCCAGCTTCAGCTCACCTAGGAGAGATACACAATCTCACATCGCATCCAAGCCCAGGAAATGGGAAATAATGAGTGGAGCACTGCATTAATCAGTGGACATGTCTCTAAAATTGGAAAGCAAATGGATAATGAAAGAACCAAGAATGTGAACATCTACAGAAAAACTCCAAAACAGTGCCTGTTACATAAATTTATCACCAAGTAATTTTTACAAATAAACACAGAAGGAGAGAACCAGATGGGGATGATGAATCTGGAGGGGGAAAATAAGCCAAAGAACAAACCAAAACCCAAATGGAGTTTTTCTACATCACATCTTAATAGCCAGTATCATATACCCCATGGCAAAGCAGGCTGGCACAACAACATGCTTGAATTGCTTATGGGGTCATGCACTGGATAACTTCAGGTCTCATAACTCTCCTGCTTACTCCACCTCCCAAGGGCTCAGCATGAGAGAAGAACAACCGTGCTTATGGAAATGGATAAGCTGTTTCACACTGCAAGTGCAAACTTGCAGTGTTATTTCAGTATTATCACTAGAAACTGCTGCTTTTGTATTTTAGAACTTACAGAGAATGAAAGAAAGAGTAGGTTTTTCTGAAAGCTTTAAAAGTTAGAAATTTTTCCCTCGAAGTTACTTTGAATATATTTGCATTATTACCAACAAATTCAAAGTAACACACTTAATTACTATCTCGAATAAGAAACTACTATTGTTTTGCTGCCTCCCTGTCAAGAACCACCTTGTTCCCTTGCTATTTGCACAACTGATTTCATAGTCTGTCATCAGTCCCCATGAATGTTGACACAGTGATGCAAACAACCAACTTGGAGTAAGCCTGCATGTCAAAAGAAGAAACTAATAATTTTGTATTTGGGAGCTGAAGTCTTGGTAAAGAATATAGAACAGAAAGGTCTGGTTTGGTTTAAGGCAAAATATTCATTTTTTCTTCCTTGATGTTCAATTACAACTGTCAGCTAGTCTGGAGTAAAGCAAACCCTGTTCTTTTAATGTGTTTTCAGCTGGCAGACAGCATTTTACAGAACAGGACATAAGTGAGAGTCTAGCCAGTATAACACTAGGTTTAGTTAATGGCTAATCTGGCATTTGTTCAACTGTGTATTTCAAACAGCAAGACAGAGAAGGTGCATAAAAAGAAAAAAAAATATTAAGCTCTATCTTCACCACCTCATTTATGTGGCTGATGGAAATGATAGCCTATCAGAAGTGTCAGCATTCTAGTGAAAGCTGCCATGTAAATATTTATGCATTATGCAAGATAGTCAAGCCCTGGCTGGCTGTCCTTTCCTATATTTCTAGCAATAACATACACTGCAGTGCAGATAAGAAAAAGCTAAAAAGCTTTACATGACAGAATTTAAAACAATTTTAAATGGTCATTAATATGAACCAGAGCATGCAAAATGCTAAATGCTTCTAAGGTTAGAGTGACCTTAGTTATCTGGGAATAAAAAGTACTCAGTGATACTCAGAAGGCTTGGCTTCTTGTGAGATTGCCAAGGAAACTATACATGAAGTTTTAACATTATATATAAAGCATGGCTTGTTTTGCAGTAAATTTGATGCTTTGCTTGGCTTTTATGGAAACATGAAAATCAGATTATTTGTAGTTTGCATGCCTGATTTTTTTAATATTTTTTCCCCATCGAATACAACTGCTTGCAGTTCCTTGTCCAGACAGCAAAATCTGTTGGTAGAAAAATATTTCCATCTGAACATGATGAATGGACCTTGGTACATGAGCTTAGAGGTATTCAGCAAGTTCCTAGCATTGCAAGCTTGCCAGCACATCTGATGCTCACTGGCAGCTATGTGAACAGTTCCACTGCCAAACAGCCAAGTGGTAGTAGAGAGTTTTTCCCCTCCCTAGGAATGGTCACCACCTGGAGGCAAAGGCAAACTGAGGAGACACACAGGGCTACTGACTGTGCTGTAGGATCTCTGTGGAGAAGTAAGACAGCTGTTTCCAGGGTTGGATTTCATAAGAATTGCAGTCAGCCTAAAAACTAAGGCCTGACAACCCAATTTACACAGCCAAATGTTCTACACTACCCAGAGGAATTCTTTACACACCTCCAGAGGCCAACAAACAGGCTAATAATTTCTGAATTTGATTATTAGACTGTCAAGACCAGAGTAGGATGTGCTTCAGGATGTCATAAGAAACAAAGATTAAGACAACAGCTGGCATGTTCTTCCCCAATGTCAGTGCTATCAATATAACACAACACATCCTAATTATCACTACACCTCACCAGGACAACCACAATTAACAGAGCTGATGAGCCCTATGGTATTCATCATATAAGACTCTGAGGTTGGGGCAGGTATATGCTGTGAGAAGACACATCTGTAGCATTCCTTCTATCAGGGACCAAGACAGTCTTGTTCTTGTTGCCTCTATCACCTGATTCTTGTGTTTTCAAGAACAATGCCTACAAAATAGCTACAAAATTCCCATTGAAGTGAATAAATAATGAGAATGATCCTTCTTAGCAACAGGAGCTTAAGATAAAATCTGTATTTTTTTAGATGGTATAGTGTCAATCTTCAAAGTGGCAAATAAGTTCATACAACATCTATTTCCCCTCAGGTATTGTGTTTAAAAGCAGAACACAAGCTAAAGGCATATATGTCTAGCATTCTTTTACACAATACAAATAAATTTTAAAAATATCAGCCAACTAAATAGTAAGCACTATTTAGTAAGCAATTAAATAGTGTCATAAGCTCTAGCCCGTAAACTTTTTCGTTTGTCACTGTGCTAACATGACAAACATTCTCCTAAATATCTCTCCAAAATATCTTCTCCTAAATATCTCTCTTCTGCTGAGAAGGACTCAAAGCTGGACAAATACTCTAGATGCAACCTCAGAGATGGTGAGTCAAGAAAGATAATCAGTGACTTTGATGTGCTGGCTGTGCTTTTACTAGCCCAGCCTGCACAGTCCACCTCATCCGCACAGGGAGCACCACCAACTCAACTTGCCAACCACAGGAGCTGCATGGCCTTTCTGCAGCTCCTTTCTAGCCCACCTGTCTCCAGACTGCACTGAGAGTTAACTGCACTACAGGTGCCCAACTTTGTACCTCTCTTTCTTGTGGAACTTCATGAGGCTCAAGTCACCCTTATTCCCTCAAGCTGCTGAGATTGCTCTGAAAGACAGCCCTGTATTCACCTGATAACGACAGCTGGGCCTGAATAAGGCTGTGTCCCATGCCATAATCTGTGTGACCCATGAACATATTATAATGTCTCAGATCCAGTATCAAACCATGAGGACCACCATCTGTAAAGAGGTGCCAGTTAAATCCCAACCAGCTGATCTTTTAAATCTCAGCAAACCAGCTGGTTTTTCACCTTCATTTTAGCCCACAAATCCAGTCTCCACCCTCATTAAGGATATTTTCCTCCCCATACTTACCACACTTCTTCCAATTTCTCCTACAAATACAGAAGTCTACACTGAAAGCAAGATAAAGGACAATAACTGCTGTTACTGTTAGTTCAATTTACCTAGTCCTTGTATTATTTCAGTCCACAGGACTTAAAATCAAAGTACAAAAAGGGAGATATAATATTATATTTAGTTATCAAGACCTATTTATTGCATATAAATCTTAGAATTAAAAAATTGGCCAACGAAGCACCATGTTGCTCCAACAGAACAAAGTGCTGTCAGCTTTAAAAAAATCAGACAAATCTGCACCTGTTGTAGTCCAGGATTGGAGGAATACTGCTCTACCAGTATAAAGAGACTGCAATTCAGGTGAACTTATTTGGTAGGATGTAACAGTAGGGAGTCCTGATTCTCTAAGGCTCTGTAAGAGCTCTCAGAGCAGCTCTGAAGCTGATGAAAAGGTAACTGACATTTGACATATTAACACAGAAAGGGAGATTTGCTCAAGCTGCCATAAAAGAAGCAGTATTATTGAGCTTACAGTCATCCCCACAGAATTACACTACACACTTGAAAGAAATTGAGGAAAGAAAAGAGAAACAACACACAATCTGTAATCTCTAAAAAAAAAAAAAAAACATTTATTTAAAGCTTGATCACTACCTGGTCCAGTGGAACTTCCACAAGAGTATCTTCATCTTCTTGCACTTCAACTGCCCCCCACATTTCAGACCCCTCTTCTCTGGCTTTGTAAATGTCTTCACCTATAATGGGAAAGACAGAGTGGAAGGAAATGAAGTCCAATAGTGACACAGTGTGGCTCAGCTACTGAACTGCATATTCAATTTTGCTTCTGAGAACAGCTTTCTGAGCTGACCCATCATTCCCCATACAGTTCTTTCAAGTCTTCAGTCTCCCATTGCTGTCAATTGGTTTTTCTTTCCCTTTAACAACAAATACTTACATACTACACCACTTGGGGAAGGTGGGAGAAAAGGCAAAGGGAAAGGGAACTGAACAAAGTCCTGGATCTGAAGTTCCTTTGTCCAGAGTGAATCTGAACTAGGTACATTACAACAACAACAACATAATACTTCTGTTTCTACAGCCAATTAGAGTATCCTTTAGTAATGAGCCTTATAACATACATCTATCAAAAATTTCAGTCTCTGAATCAAAAACAAACATGCTGAATCAGATTAGGGTTAAAAGATTAAGAGAAACGGTTGTATTAGCTCTGCTCCTCAACTCTGGGCACATGCATGTGGAGCTGTGGCTGAAACTCCACACCCGCATTAAAAAGCACGTACTCCTGGAAAACAAGGATTAACAGTTACATTTTGCAGAGATTTTACACCATTTAGTTTAAGTAATTTCTTTTCCCTGAGTATAAGAAGTAACTAGGGGTCTTTGAAGTTTCCAGCACAAGTCTTATGATATCAGCTAATTAGGAAAGTGAATATAGGTACATACAGAAAATGATTTCCAAGTGATGCACGATCCTCTGTATTTTCCCCTGAACTGAAAACAGCCCAGAAATTAAAGGCATTAGTTACTCCAAATCATCTCACTCCACTGATCTAGGAAAGACGAAGATGTGTCCATATCTAATATAATATGTAACTACAGTAAGAAAGTATTTCCATTGTTTCTGGCTGCCTTCTAGTTCTTCATGAAAGAATCTGAACTTGCTAATATCAACTGACAATGCAAACTGATCTGCATTGCTGCTGCTAAATGAGCAGTTTTAGTGTAGCACAGAGCCACTTAGGTGGAAAAGTAATTAATAAAACCCCAAGACCTAGAGAAATCCAGAGTCTATCCACATAAAAAGTCAGCACTGACTACTCCAGTAGTTTTCCAGTTACTTTTTCATCACTATGAGAGCCAAGGGAAGGGTTTGCCCTGGGAACAAGTTCTGAGGCACCATACTGCTGCAAATGGCTGACCGGAGGGGAGATGCCAGATGGCCTTGGACAGTAGCCTGACAGCCACTGCCCAGAGGACCAGAAATGAAGGCCATTCTCCCAGAAATGAAGAGGCAGAAATGGGGGTTTCTATGGCACATCACAATGAAATTCCAAAGTGGTACTGCTGGGTGCATCTTAGGAGAAAGATTTCCTGATGGACAGAGCAGCTTGACTATCCAGGCATCAGTCCTGCTGGAACCTCCCCACCTTACCAAAAGATCCATACTACTACTCATCCTCTGAAAGTATCCCTGTTGGAAATACCAGAGGGGTCCTAGCATCATTGCTTGGACTCTTATCCTAAAAAATTCACACATGGTTTTCAAGACCTCATTTTTGTACTTCACATGAAAATAATAATTTTCTTTTTTAGTTTCCTTTTTCTTGGGATTTACTAAATACAATGCATGGATGTTCCATTGAAACCAACAAAGGACATTCAATACTTGATAGCAGTATGATAAATCTTGGACAATCTACCTGTATATATCTCGTTACTAATCCCCTTTGACACAAGACTTGTTTGGGTTTTTTGACAAAATCAGCAATAAAAACGTGGAGTGACTGAGAATAACAAAAAAATGCATCTGAACAGATGCTACTTGTACTTTTTCAAAGAATCAATGCACTTCACATTTCCCATTTTTCTGAGCTCTCTAAGAGACAGAATGTTCTGTTTCTCTTACCTGGTATTATCATCGCTGCCTCTCATCACAGGCACTTGAGTTATAGATTTCCAACATATTCTGAGAGGGAAATGTGATATGTTCCCTAAAAGCCACCATGAAGACTCTCCTATTTCAAGGCTTTCCCTTAAGTATGTAAGAAAATAACCTTGCCCTAGATTTCTTGGCCCACTGAACTACAGAAGGTCAACTCAGTGTCTGAAAGAACTGTATTTAGTATTACTATCTTTCCATTTAGGCTCTGTAATAACACCTTTGCCTTCAAGGTCCCCAAGTCTTTCAACCAAAATGGGGACTGTCTGGCCTCTAGAGGTAAAAAGGATTTGGGTGCAGGGGCAATTTTCATCAGGTTTCTACTCCAGGGCAAAAGGAGTAAAAGGGAGAGGAACATGTGTTAGCCCTGGAGCCAAATCCACTCAAGAGTCTCATTTTTAAAGCACCTCTTCTTAGAAGAGCAGATCAGGCTCAGGGCTATGCTGAACAACTCACGGAGACAGACTTACACAGTATTTTGAAAAAACTTACTCATGGAACCAGGAGGGAGCAGGAGAAAGGAAAGAAGACTCTAAGTTTCAGTAAGGAATCATATTTCTCATTTAAAAGAGAGTGCCCAAAAAGGTAGCAACAGCAGGATTTCAATAAGCAAAATCAAAAATCTCCACGGAATTTCCTCCAAGCACTTCCTAGCAGGTGTTTGCTCAGAAAGCTGGTCAGAAGTGAAAATATGTTAGTTGAAAAGAACTCTGCACAACACTGCAGCATCTCTCGGGGATACTACTGTTCATTGTCTTGCACAGAAAGCATTCTCAAGAGAAAGAGCACTCCTGTTCTTCCACAGACTGAAAATATTATTTAAGTAAAATAGAACATTTACAACAAAAGGGAAATTAATTATTTACCTCTGCACAAACGTAAGAGAATGGAGGACAGATGTCCAAAATATGTGTACAGTCAGAGAAGGAATTAAAACACTTAGGTCTGAAATGTGCCAAAAGAGATGAAGAAAAAAATGACACTAACTGAAAAATGGAGAAGTTGTAATACTTGAACAAAAAATTCCAAAGGAAATGGCAAGGACTGCAATTAGTCTTACATTAGGACACACACTGTCGTCTTTTGTTACAAAAAGTGAAAAGAAATACAAAAATTGCAAAATAATTTCAATAAAATTAATTTGAATAAATGGAGCATTATGAAAATAGCTTAAAATGTTAACATTATTAGCATTGCTACTCTACAGACAGAAGTATTTACACCTTCTGCATGTAAAGTTACAAATATCTGGAGGATGGAAGCTGTGTGAAAGGCCAACACATTTCTTGTTTGTTTGATTCTGTGTCAAGATCTTGTCAACAGGAGTTTGCAGGCCACATTAATCACAATTATCGGTGCTCTGAGTTACTTCCAAGGAAATGTTTTCAGTTGGGTAACTTTGCCTCATATTTTATAGATAATGCTTTTTGGTTTAGGAAAAAAAAGTATGAAAAAATCTTATTGATGCAATATTTCACATCTCTGTGTCTGAATCATTAGTGAGTTTCTTTACATGTCTCTAAGGGAGAAAAAACAAGAAAGTATTTTAGAAAATGCCATAAATTACATGAAAAACCATTTTTGCAAGTCTTCATCCTGTATTGTTATGGGCTTCTATTGCAATCTCTGTTGAAGCAGAAATATGTGGTGTACCCTGCTGAAAAGAAAAATTCCAGCATTTCCATTAAATGGGACATTTATGACTACTCCAAACGGTTAATACAAAATTGTAAATTAAACATGCTTCCTCTTTTATGAGTCAGTTCTGATTTTCTTGTGCCTCAAAGTACCTGAAAACTGACCACAGACAGGGCCATGGAAACACTGGGGCAGAAGAGCTCTGAAAGGGGGTAAGAAAGGAAGGTGTGTCTCCCCACAGCATTGCTGGTAAGTATAAACAGAGGATTTATTTCAGTTAGGTTCTCGGTTCTCCATGCCACAGCACGTGCAGCTTCTGTCAAGAAGCCAAGCAAAATATTACTGGAAGTTTTGTGATCTTCTGTGAGGATATTTTTCTATGGTATCCAGACAAAAAGAAGACACTGGAGTTTTTTAAGTTTTTCCAGTCACTGTGTGATCATAGACTACCTTGAGCCAAAAATCAGCACTATTTTTTATACCCTAAACAGAGAGAGTCAGGTAACCAAAATATCTCCTGTTATTTCTGATTATCTTAAAGCAGGATCATGTTCAGCAATTTAGGTAAAAAGGGGTAAGAAGAATCTGCAGAAGGGCAAAGAACAGATCATTCAAAAGGAGCAGCCAGGTGGAGAGAGAATATGCACAGGCTGGAGGATAGAGACACTGAGGGGAGATGAAGGCACAGTGATGTTAGAAAAAATATGTGGAATGAGGAACTGTATAAGATTAAATAGAAAGATCAGGAAATACTAGTGAGAAGAAAGGAAGCAATGGGGTCCAATGCACTGGCTGGAAGGCAGAAAAATGGCTTTTAGGGAGTAGAAGAGTGGAAGCTTGAAAGAATGAATGGGGAAAAAAACCCAAGTCAGCAGGTATCCAAGCCAATTTAAGCTTCCTAAAAGAATCTTCCTTCAGGAAAGCCTGCAAAGAGGAATGCTGGATTACTACCTACCAGCAATTGAATATCTATGTTCCAATGTTACCACACACATAGAAGTGCAGCAAAAAAAAAAAAAAAAACAAAAAAAAAAAAAAAAAAAAAAAAAACAAAACAAAACCAGCAATGAAAAAATGCTGCTTGTTTTCAGGCAAGTATTTTTTGTTCATATTTATTTTTTCAACAAGCAATACTTATTAAGACTCTGGAGAGTGGAAAGAGTTCTTATAGGATTTTTTAGTTTCACACTAAAGAGATGAAAAAAACCTGCAACCATAAGTGCTTTCCTATGGAGTATCTTCAAGAGTTGTGCTCTCTCCCACTTCTTCTCCAGCTCCATAATCCCACAGAGAGAAAGAGTGATGAAATCTCAGGAGGATTCAGATGGCTTAAAGCTCGGAATTCCTTGAAGTCTTGTCAGGATTACCAGGAAAGGGAACATTTGGAGCCTGGTAACAGCCCTGCCAAGGAAAGGTAACTACTGCTTCAAAAAAGCCATGGACCAACTCAACCTGCCCCAAGTAAACTGAAATGATAGCTGGAAATGATGTTGAAACACTGGCACCTACTTTATGGCCAACCTCTACAGCTAGGAACAAGGAAACCACACAAACAGTAAGAACAAGAGAAATTTCCAGCTGAAAAAGGCAGTGAAATTACAGGAGCAGGATGTTACCACTACACTTAGTCTTTGGTAATCAGGTCCAGAGGCTATGGGTGAGACAAAAGGCACTGTGGGTCAGGTTTGGATGAGAACCTTGGAAAGGATAATGACTGGTAAACAGGGGGTGAGGTTTCGGATTTTGTACTTGCCCACGGTCTATCTCAAAGCAAGCAGCTCAGTACTCAGCTGCTTTCACCAAAGATAGAAGGTGCTACTGCATTCCTGCAGAGCTTTTCAGCTCTTTGTTGCAAATGGACTGATCAAACCAATTCATTAAATTTAAGACAATTTTAAGACTTCCTAATGACTTGCACAATGACTCTTAAAAGTCAAACATCTTCATTTTGAGAGTTACCTACTCTGTCCTGGCCCTTACCCATGCCAGCTCCTGCTGGCCTTGCAGCCCTAGGAATTCATTTGTGTGAAAGGGATTCTGCTGCCCATTCAGGAGAATTTTCCAGCTATTTTCTAGATTTTTACTTCCTAATCTCCTGATAGGTACAGAACAGGTAAGTTACCAGCAAGAGCAAATTTATAAATGCCCAAAAGATTTCGACTAGCAACATTTCACTGGTCACATTTTAGTAGTTGTCTCAACACAGAAGTGTTCAGTGTATTGTGCATTCAGTTCAGCATGTAGAGAAAGAAACCACAAATTGGTGCATGTATGACCGTCAAGACTTGGCTAAAATGGAAAGATCATTTTCTGTTTGATGCCATTCAGTATTTCAGCTGGAATTGTTTTTCTACGCTTTGATAAACAAGGTTATATGACTTTATTAAATACCAATTAAATTATATCTTAAACTAGCTGATAAGAAATCTGTACTTTTAAAATAACTAAGCACAGGAATAAGCTCCTTTCCTAAACATCATTAACTATGAAACATTTATTGCAGCAAAAATTACAAAATTATAGAGATATTAATGCATTTCAAATTTTAAACTGATTTAAGTTTAGTAGTAGAAATTTTAAAAGTCATTGTAATCATAATCTGCCCTGAATATTTTGTGGAAATCTGAGGCATTTACTAGGTACAAGCCCTATAGGTAAGGAAGGAAGTTAATGTGACTATAAAAAAAATTAATGTGACTTACAACAGAGGCTGCATCATAAAAGCAGTAAGTAAAATTAAAACCAAAATGTAAAAAATAAAAAAGTGCCTCATAAAATTGAATAGTTTGCTGTGAAGTAAAGGAGGACATCTGTTTATGCCTGCAGACAACATAATTTTATATTCTTGTTTTGTGTATGTTTTGGGGTTTATTTAATTTAAAAGCATCTCTGTTGAACAAGACCCATTTCCAACAAAGAGCCATTGCCTTCATGACAGTTCTGTATGTGTGTTCATGCCTGTGACTCCTGTCATCAAAATGCAATGGAATTGAAAAGAACCTGCTAGCAATATACATATGAAACTGTTGAGAATATTAAAAAGTACATATTTTTCTTCCCTTGATACTACTGCAGCCTCAAGTTTTTAAGTAATTGCTTCCTCTCTTTTGAAAATTTTAAATCTGTAATATAATTTTATGCTATTAGAGCATGCTGACATCTGATTACCTCAGCAGAAACTGCAAAAGGTGGTTCTAGAGGTTGCCTTGTATGCAGCACTCTCCCTTACTGATAGGAAATATGGTAATGCTGGAGCAAAGGAAAAGCTGCCATAGCTCAGTCATCTTTATACATCAACAGCTACAAAAATAAAGGACTGACTGTCATAATACAAAAGTTTTTTCTTCCCTCTCCCTGTTTTGGCCCTTCATCCCACTTACTCTCCATGTTTCAAAGCATCCAATTTATTAATTGATTTAAATTATAGATCATTAAGGAAGGCCATTTGCATTTTTAAATTAAGAAACCAGTTCTCATTCAGCCACATTTTTTTAAATTCTGTGCCTGTTCCATAACTTGGCCTTCTCTTGAGTACAGTTGTGTGCCAGGGGCTAAACTGTCACTAAACAATTGCAAAAGCCCTGAAATGTCTGCCCTGGCCCTATCATTCCAAACTTTTACACCCTCCTGCTAGAAATTAAGTAGCATGCTTTCCTGCTGATAAGTATGTATTATCCTATTTAACATTTTGTGAAGTATTCACTTCCCTAAAAGCAAACCCAAAGAAACTCGTGTGTTTGAATAAAGTGGCTGCAAGGTTTATCATCATCTTAGCTCCACACTGGCATTAGAATGCTCTGGCTACAATGATCCAGCACTGTAACAGTACACACCTACAGCAAAAAGGGTTCTCATTTCTTCATACAGATTTGTCTCCTACTATGCAAGGAATAAGCCAGCAGGTCTTGTAAAATCTCTGCAAATGAGAAGCTCTCTCTTTCTTCAGCAGTCTTTTCCTCTTCTTTGACAATACCAGAATTATATGGTCTGTGTTTTAATGGCAGATAGGTTTTTAATCTTAAAAGTTGTCAGCAGGAAAATACAGACAACAGGTTCAGCTCACAATGCAGAATGGATATTCAGCAGCCCAGGTTTGTACTCTTTGGCAAGTTCATAATTTTACTGAAACCAATTCAGAGCAGGACAGCAATACCTGGGATTCTGTGCAGCTTTCCTTATAAATGAGGGTTGGCCTTACAGCATTTGAATGGAACAGGCTTTAAATGAGGGCTCTCCCCTTCAGAATTTTCTGCTACACTTCTGAATTTGCTTCTTTCCTGATCAACTTCCTACACATACTCTTTACAGGATGTGGCACAGACCAAAAAATTAATAGTTTGGGGTTTTTTGGTGGTTTGCTGTCTTTTTTTTTTCTTTTTTAAACCTCAAAACAAGCTGCTGATAATTAAATATACCTTTGGTGTCACTTTCATAAATCCAAATTCTGCTGAACCAGATGCACTGGTCTAAGCTCTAAACCTCACATTTCTAATTGCAATTACTGTTGCATACAATATATTCAGTGTTATTAAGTCTTCTATGAGTGCAGTGGAAGTCTGATCATAACATTAATGTTGTTCCTCATAGGTTACAAACACAAAGCATTAGCTCACAATCTACTCAATTTGCCCTGAGAAGTGGTGAATGTAAACCTTGCACAAAGAGCTTTCAACTCTAAGAAATTCTTTGATCATCTTGATTTAAGAGGATTATGACATGGATCAGTTGTAATATAAATGGCATGCTGGTGAAATTCTCAGTATACAAAAAAAATAAATTCAAAGTAAATACACAGCTAGCCCAACTAAACTCAGTTGGAAGATTAGGTTAAGACTTAAATACACTGTGTGCTTCAGAAGAAGTATTAAGACCCAGGAAACAATCACTTTCAAACAGTCTAGCACTCAAGAGAAGAATCCATGCAATACTAAATTGGCAGGGGAAAGGACAGCAAAGAATACAGGATACATTTGCTACTGTGAACATTTTCTTTTTATCTATTTCCATACACCCCAAAATATGTATGTGTAAACTCACTGTGCAGTTTATTGGTTTCAGATTAAAATTAACTAATCACTTATCAGTGACAGCCAAATGCAGCCAGCTAAAATGCCAAAAGTCTTTTTCACTGTCCATCAGGAAAAAAATAAAATTATAATAAAAATTAAATAAAATTCCCAAGATGGTGACAAATGCTCCCCTTACTCAATCCAAAGCCTTTGAGTTTGAAGGACTGTTTTGGAATAAAACTACAAAGCAAATTTAGAAACTGCAATGAGCCTTCAGAATAGAGAGTGGAGCTGTACTGATCAAAACAGTACTTGGGAGTCACCATTATCACTGTGTTCCTGGAGCTGCTTCTAGTTCTCCATGAAGAGTAAATCTCCATTTCAGAACAAGACTCCTCACTCTAAAATGAACCTGAAAATGTCATCATTCAAGGCAGCAAGGTAGCAATTGCATACCTACTCCATATATCCAATACTTCAGCACCTGGTCTAAACTAGATTTCTAATTTCACAGTCAGCTGAGAGAACAAACCAATCTGATTTACCAGCTTTTAAGGTATTTTCATCAGCAGCCCCATAGTCATGTAGCCACTGCAGGGGTCTGTCTCACCCTGAGACAAGGTGACAAACCAGGACAGAGCAAGGGACATTCTCTGCTGACAGGGAGACTTTCAGAGCACTAAAAGCACACACATTAGGAGAAGCTTGAACAGCCTGCATTCTGCCCTTTCAAGCTGCACTGGATGTTAGTGCAGCTCTTCAGTGTACGGAGAGGTACTAAAAACAACAGGTGAAGCAGTGCCCCAAAAAAGGGAATGTACCCTTTGCCTGTCCTTTGGATCCCAACATAATGTCCCAGCAGCATAAGTCCTTCAAAACCCAAAGGGAAGTATGACAGGTCCTCAGCAGACATGCAAACAAAGCATACAGGCACAGGGTAAGTACAACTATGCACACAGCATGTCTCGCTGCCCGAGGAAGCCATGCCCACTTATTTGTATTCTGAAACCCAGAGGCCCAATATCTTTAAACATTAACTTCAGTGAAGGGGTTTTTTTTGTTAAAAATGAAACAGCTCTTTGTTTTTCAACAAGATTTGTCCAGTTTGCCTGTTGGCTTTCTTTCCTTTTAACTAAATTAAAGATTCTTGTTCCACAGCTGTAGCACAGCATTCACACTAACTTGTAATGAATGCTTAAAATGAAAAAAAAAACCCAAACCAATATTCTTTGCTCTGTTGAATTCTCAACACACTTCCATAATTTTAATACTAAGCACACTACAGTTGTGCAGGCTATGCTTAAAGGCTGCATGGCAATAAAAAGAACAAATTATGAAACAAACTAAGCATCTGAGATAGTAAATAAAGGAAAGAAAAATTGTCTTTATAGTATCAAAATGACAAGGTAAAACAACAGTTAAAAAAATCCAAAGGAAAGCAAAAAACCTTGGGGGAAAAGATCAGAGCCGACATTAAAACTCACCAATCCAACAGCTGTTAGAAAAATCCAAAAATTAATAGTATCACCTGAGGATTGAAGTGAATTATTTGGGAAAACCCTGATGAAAATGCTGATGAGGGAGAATAAGTCACTGATGAAATGACTGGACCTCTAGGTGCTCATCTAAAAAAGAAGCGGTTCTAGAATTAACAATGATACCCATAATTAAGACTGAAGTGTTCAAAGGACCTCAAGGAGGTCAGAAAAAAACCATGGTCAGAACTACTCCCTGGGATGCCTTGCAAGTGGCAAACATACAGGAAAAATATGGATGAAAACCAGGGGAGTCAGAGACTGAGCATTTGTTGAGAGTAAGTCTCTCAGCAGCAAGTAGAATATTGCTGGATGGAAGTGAAGCTGATGGATACTGGGCTAGGACCTGAGCCTATCAATCAACCCCATTCAATAACCAGCAGGATTGCATATTGGGCAGGAGGAACAGAGGTTATGGAAAGAGCAGGACCAGCTTCCATACCCATATGGTGATCTCATGAAATATTCATCACTATTACATGGAAATGTATGGACATCTAAACGGATACATCCCAATCTCCATAGAAGTCGATCCTAGTGTGTTAAGACCTCTATTGAAAGAAGCCCTGATAATGTTAAAAATGTTTTCAGTAGGGTGACAAGACCAAATAGAGAAGACAAAGATGAGACAAAGAGAAGATGTAATGCATAGTGAAGTGTTACAAGATCCCCAAAGATGACCTTTCCTCTTGGGCAAGACTCTTTCATGACACAGTAAACCACGCTAGGGAAATAGGCTGGGAAACTCCATCCTGGAGAACAAAACTTGGGCCTTTGAGAGGGGCCCAAAAACTCAAGTGCAAAGACTTCCTGAGTGCCAGGTGAGGACTTTTAAACATACCTCGCCTGAGACAGAAGAAGGATCAAAACACCCCTGAAGCAAAATGAGCTGTGGAGGACAGTGGTAGCTTTAGGCACTCCCCATGCAGCTCTCAGGCAACAACCAGACAGCACTTAGTGAAAAGACTGCAAGGGGGACACGTGAAAAAAACAAAAGCTTTCACAGAAAAAACATACCTGCAACCATTTGAGAAGAGGAAAAGAGAAAGAAAAAACCTCACTAAGTGCTGAGAGAACCTTAGGCTTTATCACCTGGTGCATTATAGCCTATCAATTTACTTACCAGTAGGTCTGGAAAACATTCTTGGAAATACGTGATTGATAGAGGAGCTCAAATTTCACTAAATACCCCAATGGATGCTGAGAAATTAGACATAAGTTTTAAAAGAAATAGGATCCACGCACCAGAATTTAATGAACAAAGTAATTTATGTTGTACTGCCAAAATCTGTTTATGTTTACCTGTGGAAAGACAATGGACCTCACACACTCTTGCAGTCACAGAACAGGGAGAAAATTCTTTAGGATACAATATCTTTAAAGGAGAAGTTTGGCAACTGCCTGATGGGAATATTTGATCATTCAGGCCCACAAAATGTGGCCTGAAAAGAATGAGAAAATTTATTCAACATCAAATGGTCTTAAGCATGTACTGACAGGAATGAAATTGGTATCTGGACTGTTAGCTGTCACTAAAACAGGTATGCTAATGCCAAAGCTACTATTTCAGGGCTCTATAACTGCTTTTCCAGTCTTCCTGTTCCAGATTACACACAAAATCACGATGGATTACTCCTGACCAGCATGATGGTGCAGCAGTGGAACAGAAAGGAGGGTGTATCAAAGGAATTTTTCATATTATTATGAAATTATTAATCTTATTATCCCCAAGCAAACAGGATGGTGGAATGTGCTGATGGTTGGTTGAAAAGCTACTTTACACTTCATGCATCTGGATGGGATAAAAGGTTTCCCTCTGTATTATATGAGATAGATAAATGACAAGGACCATGGTGTAATGTGGATTTCTGCAATGCTGGATTTCTGTCAAGGGCAGTCTTTGACAATGAGGGTTGGCTGGGCAAGGGATACTCCCACAGCAGCACAGCTCACAGCTCCTACAACCTGCCTAGCCTGAGCTTCAGGTCACTCCATCTTGAGGTGTGACCGGAACAGAATGCACAAAAGACAACAGCTTTGTGGGAAGTGACCATTTGGAGTCATTGTAGGACCTTTTCTTTTATCCACTTCACTACAAGCTACCAAAGCTCTGATTACAGTGGAGCTCCCACACTCCACTGAGTGACTGAGTCAGAAGTGAGTGAAAAGTCTTTAATTGCTCAAGAGTTAGAATCATAGAATAATTAAGGTTGGAAAATACCTTTAAGATCATCAAGTCCAATTTTCAACCCAGTACCACTACCATTAAACCTTGTCCTCGAGTACCATATCCATACTTTTTTTGAATATTTCCAGCGATGGTGACTCCACCACTTCCCTGGACAGCAGGTTCAATTTTTTACAATCCTTTCTATGCCTCCCCTGGTGCAACTTGAGGCCATTTCCTTTTGTCCTGTTACTTCTTACCTCAGAGAAGAGATTGAACCACACCTGTCTACAACTGCCCATTCTCACTTTTACTAACAGGTCCTTATATATGGAGGTAAAATAGAGGATCACAGAGCTTCTCCAAAAATACACTTGAGCTCAAACTAGACAATCTGCCACCTTGAACAGCTTCTCCTAGTTACACAAGACTCACAAAGCATAGAAAAGCTGAAGTGAGAAGCGAACAGTCACTTCTTCAATAAACTTAGAGGCTTTCCATCCAATTCTGCCAGTAGGTGGAGCAGCAACAGCATTACATATAGAGACATAAATATTTCCCTATATATGTTCTATCAATCAAATATGGCTGTACGTACATACATATATAATTTTTTATATATTCTAGCTCTTTAAAGAAATGGGGGAAAGGGAATATCACACTATAAGATAACAGTTTCTCAAAGAGGATGCTTTTGCCTAAATTTGCAAACTGCTGCTACTGCTGTTACAGCACAGAGAAGGGCAAATTCTGAAAGGGCCTCCAGCAGCTCTGCTGCAGGACTAGTTAGCTACCAGCTAAATAGAGTTCTGTCTGTGTTCCTCCCCCAGGCTCTAGTTGTTTTTTTACACAGAGCCAGGCAGATAATCAGGGATTTTCAGGGACAGCAAGGGGTCCTTTGAGAACACCAGCTCCTTTTCTTCACGTTATTGCAGGACAGAAAAGTGGGAAAATGGTGAAAATATATTTATTTTCCTTTACCAAAAGCATAATGATAGAACCATATGAGCTTAACTTCCAAGCTATACTAAAAATCATACACTGCCTCTTGTGCTCTGTAAATGAAGCCAGGATTGCAGTGGCAATGCACAGGTGTGTTTCCTAAGCAGAAAGAACTTTGGCAATTCCAGTTTCCCAGAGTAAATGGACAATTCAATAACTATTCAAGCATGTTATTCTACTATTTCACTGGTCACTTTGCCACAACAGTGTTTATCTTAGTACTGACCATTATCCTGAAGGACTCCTGTGGAAGCTTTTACTGTCTGTTTTACTTTTGTAGAGTGGTTAGAAAAGTGTCGTCTGGACACAGAATTCTCTGAATTCTGGCTTTTTTTGTCTTTCCTTTTGGGCAGCTGAGGCGAGGAACTGTATTCTCCCTGGTCATGAGATCCAATTGTAGATTTAGACTGCCCATCATTTCCCTAAAAAGAGGAGGACATAATTATCAGTGGTGCAAATTAAAAACCTTATTTTTTTAAATTTCATTAAGGACTGGTATCAGGTGTTAAAGAACCGTAATAATTTACAATTAGTACATTTAAGTGATACCTTAAATTATCCAGATAAGTATAGCTATCTTGTGAACTTACAATATGATCTCACCAATTAAATTTTCAACAGCTTCCAGGAGAAAAATCACATTTTTATTATAAGAAAATAATGTTTCATTTAATGAAAAGAATGGCTAGATGAACCTGCATGCATATTATATGCAGCTATCTCTCACCTATATGTGTGAACAGCCTCAAGATATAACACGTTAATATGACTGGTTAATAAATCACTGTCTGTGTAAATGAGACCTGGGCATTATTCTGTGTCAAGAGAAGCTGGAGGAGAATGACAGCCTCACAGGGCAGTAACACATTCAGTGCATTGTGAACAGAAACTTGAATGTTTTATTGCTTACTTCTTTTTAGTGGCTCCAGAGACTTGTTTTGTTTTGTAAAGAGTGAATGGACATGATCAACTACCACAATTATAATGACAGACTGTGAGTGTGATTCCCTGCTGTCTTCTACAGCAAACTGCACTTGTCGAGAACTGGTGAAAACAGATACTTATATTCTGTTTTGGCACTAAAATTAAATCCACAGACGACTCTTCTGGTAGCAATGAGGGGTTAGGCTCTTCTCCCAGGCAACAAGCAACAAGACAAGAAGAAAGGGCATAAAGACATGCCAGGTTGGTTCAGGTTGGACATAAGGAAGAATTCCTTCACTGAAACAGTGATTAAGCATTAGAAGAGGTTGCCCAGAGAAGTGGTGGAGTCACCATTCCTGAAAGGGTTTAGGAAACAACCGGATGTGGCACTTGATGCTACAGTTTACTTGACATGGTGGTGATAGGTCAGAGATTGAACTCGATGACCTTGGGAGTCTTTTCCAACCTTAATGGTTCCCTGACTCATTTTGTACACATATAAATAGCTAAACAGGATACAAAGCAGTGAAGGATCAAGCTCTGGATGTAGTGGTTACATAGGTATATAATTTAAATAAGTAAATATATACACAAATGATCAGGTTTATAGGAAAGACCTCAACGCAGCAGCTAATCTTTGCTATGGAAGCTTTTATCAAAAACAAAGCAGCCCTTAGCACAACAATATTTTCTCAGATGTCTTCTGTCTAATTGACACTGCAAATAGCTACAGATTCATCAGGCTTTAATAAGCATGCCACCACGTGGTTGTGAATTTTCTCTTCAGATTTAATTAAGACCCAAAGGACAGGGATTTTCCATCTGTCAGAATTTAGCTGAATTAGAAATTTGATACTTACACTGCCTTTAGACTTTCGAGATCCCACAATTGGAGGTAGTACAGAGGTTTTGGAACTGCAGGAAAAAGCCATATATTAGAACTGTATACCCTGTCACTGGCACAAACACTATGTATCTATAATCAAGGCAGATAATTCCAAGATGGCTATGGCAACAGAGGTAATTGTTTTCTTCACTGTGTGTTTTCACTAAGCATCACTTGTTCTGTTTACTAGACTATGTTTAAATGCATAATCATTAACTTATTCAACAAGTGCATTACTCCACAATGCATACTTTATATACCAAAACCTTGCAGAGCAGTATTCAGCAAATTACTATGTGAATTCTCCTTACAATTTCCATTTCTTTCCTCTTATTTCAATGAAATGGTTCCAAATTCTCATGTTTTCCAAAGGTACAAAAAGCACAAGTTTCTCCTTACAGACACCCAGTTTAGGACTCCATTATGTGATTGTTCTAGCCTACAAAAAATTGACCCAAACATAAAACAATCTTAAGGGAGTATATATTTCACAAAACATTACTAACCAAGAGTAGACCTAAACTGCTGTAGCTGCACCTAATCTCATTCAGCTATATACATTTGTATCCCAAGGAAAAAAATAGGATTACTTTGACTTGGATTAAATTTTCTTGGATGCTAATTTTGTGATACATGATAAAGGGAATGCTTATGAGATGAACTGGTCTCCTGAATTTCCATTTCTGCTTTTGTTTTTTTTATCTCAGCTTTTTCAGAAGCTGACAGTGAGGTTTTGCATCCATACTAACCCATGCATCATTCTTGGAATAATAGTTTGGTACTTTACTATTGACACACACAAACACACAGGAGTGTATCACACACCTTTAGAACTTACCCCTGTGGCCTTTTCATTGTAGCTTTGGACAGCAGATCACCATATGGCAATTTCTTAAACTTTTCTCTACCCACTGCAACATAAATTTGCCCATTCTCCAAGTCTGACCCATTCTGAACAAGTTTTCCATCTAGAGTGTAGAGTCTGAAAAATATGAAAATGCTTATTATAGTAAACCTTAACATTCAGTTAGGTGCCTTAAGAGCACTGAAAGCTATGTTAATCTAAACTCGCTAAATATATGTTGAATTTCCAGATATGAAACCCAATAAAGTACAGTGGACACCATACAATGATCAGCAACTACATTTTTTTAAAAAACCCAACCAAGTAAAAAAAACAAAACCCAAAAAACCCAGAACAAACCAACCACCAAGGAAAACAGCAAAATAACTACTTAAATCACAGCTTATATAAGACTAACAAAGTATGAAGTACTATAATAGATTAAATACTCACATAATTCCTGGAAATAAATAAATTTCTTTATATTTCTAAGTTCTTCAATACCTTTTCCCTGTTACTTTGGAAGGAATCTATTCCATGAGTTCCTGACCTCCTCACCTACCAAGTTCCACAACAGATTTCTATCTGTGCTCAGGGAACTATGAAGTAACCTGGGAAGAACAGGGAATTCATGACTGAAAGCCCTGTCCACCTAACACAGACCATGCCAATAACATTGCATTTATACTGTTGCACTGTGTAGATCAGAAGGTTGGAACCTGACAGGAACAACAGGAAATACAGTACTCTGTTAAAACAAGAAGCCATGCATCTTGGGCACATACCAATAATGACTATGTCTATTACACCAGGTGGATTTTTACCATAATGACTTCTTTTTGAGAAGAAAGAAATGTATCAGGGACTGGTGGGGGGAAATTACTTCCTTGTCAAGTTAGTGATTTTATTTTAGCATGGTCAAAACAGTATGTAAGGAGGAACATTCAATAATAAATTAGCTCTTTCCTACAAAGCATGGTTCAAAACTCAACAATATTTATATTTAATTTAAAAGTCAACGGTAACAACTTTCATTAAAGTCTTAAATGCAGGAATGTTGAATGGCTATCTTAACTGCCTTTCTAGAAGCCTTCTAGCTATACTAGAGATACACTATGTAAGAATTTATAGTCATAAATTTCAACACAATGCAAGGAGATGTAAAAACATATACACAACCATACTATGAACATTTGGGGAAGAATATCAGGAGGCTACCTTGAATACACCCTTGACTTATAATGTGCAAAAATTTTCAGTTTAATAGAGAAAGAACTTCTAAAATTGATACATGTGGTGGCATAACCTTGAATAAACACAGAAGAAAATAATGTACTTTACTGAACCAGGAATCATAGAATATCGGAGGTTGAACAAGATGTCTGGGGACCACCTAGTCCAATCATGCCTTGCAGAGCAAGAGCAGCTAGAGGAGGTTGTTCAGGACTGCCTCTAGGTATGTTTTGAACACCTGCAAGGATGGAGACTCCAGTGCCTCTCTAGGAAACATGTTCCAATGTATGATGACCATTACTTTCATTTCGTGCCCATTGCCTCTTGTCCTATCACTGCACACCCCTGAGAAGAGCCTGGCTCTGTGTTCTTCGCTCATTCCCACCAGGTATATACACACATTTAAAAGATCCCCCTGAACCTTCTCTTCTGCAGGCTGCAGACTCCCAGCTCTCCTCACACTACAAGTATCTTCAAGCCCTTCCACTCCATGGCCCTTTGCTGCTCTTGTTCCTGCATGTCCATGTCTTTCTTGTATTACCCTCATGAAAGTACCCTAATTTTTTGTGTGTCTCCTGCCACATGGGAACACGTTTCTAAGTGCAAAGACTGAAAATTTTAAAGGTGAAATTACAGCTGTTTTAAAACTAGATCACATTGCTGCTTCCTTGAGAAGAGGTATGCTAACTCTGGAACACCTCATTTGTATTACTCATATTTATTTCATAGCGCAAACATTCTACAGGCATGCCAGCAATTCAAAGAGCAATTTATGTTTCACTACCAAAGAGTCAACATCAGTTACACACAAACAATGAAAATAAAACAAGCTATCAGAAAATCAGCAGGAAGCCTATTTTTGAATTAATCTTGCTGTGTTCTGCTAGATTGCACTTCACTTTGGGAACTCGGAGGAAAAACCAGCAAATCAATGTACCACAGCTTAAGAATGGTTTATATATTGGTATGGGGCTGCAGATATAGAGGGGTACATACAAAATAATGGTGTTGTTTTGTTCCTGATCTTTCATTTTGCTTGTGCTTTAATGTTATATTTAAAGTGCACAAGTTGTTTGTTTAATATAACTCAAAAAAATGTTACAGATTATCTGGCAATCTCTAATTGCATTTTTCACCCTGAAAATTATAATCACCATAGCAAAATCAAACATAATCAGTCTCTGAAGATGAAAGTGAAATAAAAAATGCATTTTTTAAAAATGGATCTTCAAACAAATAACTAACTACATGGACTTAACAAGCACATACAAGTTCTGTGACACAAATTTCTGAAGCTACTTTTTTACAATTTCTGAATTTTGAAGCCACAATTTTCACCCACCCACTTTGCCACAACCATTCACAGACCAGATGGGCTCTCTCTGGCTTGTATTATGTAACAAAAATGTCCTTGTGGTCACTTCTTCTGAGGATGACCTAAGTTTGCTTTGTGAGATGTCAGTGGACTTCCACTTTCCCTCCTGAATCCAAGCTAAAAAGTGACAGCCAAAAGAAAGCAAGCATACAGGCTGAGAAAGGGAGACAGCAAAGACACAATTTCTGGGATAATACCCCCAAATTCCCAGCTGTGATGCACATCAGATTGCTGCACCCCATCCCCATCAACAAGCTGGCAAGCAGAAAAGCTGCTTTCCAATCATCTCCCCTCTCATATTTCATGCTTGCATCTCTATTCTGATCAAGGTGATCAATAATTTCTTTTTTAAAAAGCCCCATGTGAAACTGTGAGACTTGGTAGCTTTTTAAGTCTTTTAATAACATGGAAAAGAAAAAATCTGCCCTGTACATAATGCAGGTTCCTGTAAGTCCACTTATGCTTCTTTAATGAGAAATTACATCTTCCCAGCGTCAGTGGTCTTACCAGATCTCCCCGAATGCTAACATAGTTTCAGTAAACCCCAGCAAGTAACACATAACTTACTAGAGAACTATCACTTTACTAATGGATTTAATATGTATTTCTAATATTTTAAAGAAAAGAAAATGAAAACTGAGTCAATAGAAAACCAGCAAGGGGAAAACATTAAATAATTTAAAATGTCATGTACATTATCTTATTTTTGAAGGATTAAAGCTGAGCACTGGAAGGGAATGTCTCAAAAGGAATCTTAGTTATATATTGAATGCTTTCATGTACAACATTCAGTTTCACCAGAATGACACCAAGTAATGAGAATAAAATGTGAAAGATTTTTAAATGGCTAAACAGCCTGAGAGCAGGAAGAATTGGTATGTTGTAAATGTCTTTTCTCACTTTGTTCACTTCTGAATTACACTAGTGGAGAAACAGACCCAGAAAGCTTCAACACATGCAAGTTTACTGCAAGTGAAAATCCTAAGCAGCTAGCTAATAGGAGCAAAGAAGTTCAGGGCCGAGAGAAAAAACTTGATGACAGCTAATTTTCAACAGCATTACCTTAACCTTCTTTCACCCTTATCAAACAGGAAAGCAAGCAGAAGAACTAAAAGAACTACCTTATCTGCACTGTTTTGAAAAAGATTTTGCAAGCTTAGCATCAGACATTGCATAGGCTGTGAAGAATGATTTTCCACAAAAGGCCCTTTCCCACCTGATGAAGAGATTTCTGTAATGTGCTCTGCATGGGGCCACACTGGAATGTCAGTAATTTGCTTGCACACCTTGAGAGCACACTTCAACTGCAATGTTACTCACTGACATCACATCTATCATTTTGCTCTAAAACTTATAAAAACTACCAAATGCCATTTTAGGTAACTTATTTTACATTGTAAAAGCCTTAAGGGACTGAAACCTACCTATCCAAGAGGTCACCTCCTATTCCTTGGATACCTCAACAACTCAGACCAGCTGAGATACTGGAACTGGCAAACCCCAACAACAACTTTGGCCTTGGTTTTTATTAAGAGGCTGAGGGCTGAATATGAAGCACATCCTAGTCTTGCCCCAGGTATGCAGACCCCAGAGAATCTATAATATTCGCCTTGAAATTGTTTACCCCAATGAATTTAAAGAAATACCAAAATTAAAAAGTAACACATATCACATGTATCTCACATTCCAAATATCTTCACCAACTTTACCATGCTCATTTATTTCATTATGACATGCAACTTATTTATTAGTACTAACTGTGTTGCATTATTATTGTATTATTACAGGCCTGCTAATTAAATAAATTAATAAATATTAATTTTAAAATAACAGTTCAAGCAAATTGCAGTTACCCTTTTTTTAAAATAGGAGTAGAAATGAAATGTGAAGGTTACTAAGAGTCAACGTATTTCCACTTTGTGGCCTTCTGATGTATTTTAATTTTCTTACAGTGAAACTTCCCATAAAATAGGAAGGATTCATTAGATGTACCTATGGAGTTTTAGAAACATATCTAGGCATATAAAATGCATCTCGAAAATATTTTACTTCCTAATACCTGTGAACAGCTCCACTTCTGAGGGTAACTTTTCCTGTCACCATTTCAAGAATATGGTCCCAGTGATTCAGTGTTTTCCTGGGAATGAGGAGGCGCACTGCAGGGCTAATAAGGTCTCCATTAGCAATCAGGCTGAAATAAAGCAAAGTAAAATAACTTGGAGGAGCATTTTAAACAAAGCTCACCTGAAGTGAACACAGTACCACCACCACCACTGAAATGGCAACCCACTAAGTGAAAATTCTACTTACAAAATAGTGTAGGGCTCCTGGAGAGGCTTTCGAAACCGCGCTGACACGGTGATCCTACTGTGAGTAACTGGCTTGACCTGCAAGAACAAAAGAAGAATTGGAAGTTACACAGTCCTCACAGTCAGAAAAAGTTTACCCTGACTACCATCAGCAAGTGGGACAGCATGTCTTTAAAGCATTCACCTTATTCCATTACAGCTTCACCTTGTACACAGCACACATAATTCCTGCTGCAGGTTTATGTGTATGCTGAGTAACAGCCACAGCACAGCACACCACAGTGCACCATGGCACAACACGTGGTTGGCTCTGAGGAGACAGAATTGTATGCACATCTCTGGTTGTTCTACAGACCCAAAGAAACATACATACAGACCCAAATGCTGTTCTTGCTGTCTTAGTCTTTATTGCTTATAACCATGGTGCAGGCAATATAACTATCTCCTCTTTTTAACAATAAATTATATTGCTAGATCCCTCTGCTATTACAATAACTACCTTTGGTCTTGTACAGGCCTTTAATCCAAATCCATCAGTAATTTATAAAGGTTCCTGAATAATTTGCTCATTTTAGAGCAATGACTCAAAAGTGAGGTGAACTGCAGATTTTTAGCCTTCAGAATAATACATAGGCTACTCAATTCCCAGAATTATTCCCTATACTCTTTTGAATGGACACTGCATTGAGATCAACATTGATGTTGTTATTCTGAACAGAAAGTTAAAAAAAAAGAAAAGGATAAACCCAAACTCCAAAATCATTAGGAAGATTTCTTTTTAATTCTTCATCATTAGCAAATCAAAGTAAGGTGTTAAATCCAAACAAACATTCAAAAGTTATAGTACATGCATTTACAAGTTCACTACATTTCTAAAAAAAATACCATAGAAGCTTAAAGGATTAAATAGCTGGTGTGCAGAGAGACATGCTTTCAAAGAGATGTACAAAGTTTATTTAAACTGGCAATTTTCCAGTCACCATGTAAAGCAGTCTAATGACACAGTATGTTGCAGTTTTATCACACTCTGTGCTAACTTAACCAGTGCTTCTCATTTAATTTGTGGGAAATGGTCTGAACTCCAGGGCTTTTAGTCTTTGCTTGGATTTTCCCACAAACTCATTTAGTAATGACTAGAATGCTTTCCAGTTCTTTCTTGGGCATACACTGAAAAGAAAGGTGCTCAACCTAGTAGATATTCCCAATGGGCTAAAGATTATTATTAAAATAATGAAATCTGACTTCTCACATGGGTCAAAGAATGTCACACAGCAAATTCTGCACCAAGCACATAAATTCTGGAGATGAGATAGCAAATTTAGGAGAAAAGGAAGCAACAAAACAAAAACAATAATGGCACTCCTTAGTGTACAATCATTTCAAGTAAAATACAGCAACAGGTAAATCTGTTGAACAAAATCTGTTTTCAATGTCTGCTGAAAAAGAAACATATTTATTCTGAATTCAACTCACTTCAACTTTTTGCGTTTTTTAAAGGCCCTTGTGAGCTGTGTAGCCCTCAAACATTTGTGTTTTGAGAGACTCAGAGGACATAAAAGCCCACAGTGGTTATGGATGCAGAAAGGCAGAATCAACCTTTGCACAGCTCCATAGACTAAAAAGACTAAACAGGAACAATCAGCCCCAGAAGGGCATGGTGATATGAAGGTCAGTGCAAAGGGATATTTTGGCCAGAAACATCTACAAGAGGAGAGACAGCAAGGAAGATAAGCAGACTCCTGGCATGGCTGGGGACCTTCCCTTTAAGCAAGCAATTCACAAGCCATTTGCATTTACTCAGACCTATTCTGTAGATGCATGTTTGTTTTGGCCTCATACAAAGAGAAATTTTGTACTAGCCTGTACATGCACTAATGCCTAAGGTAATTGCAGTTCACAGTCTTGCTGTCACTTCCAGTGTGATCTGAATAAGGTGAAAGATTCACACCTACTACTACAGGCTTGGAAAGAGAGTAAGAGGTTGCTATCATATACCTCATTAGGGGAGGTAAAGACATTTCTTGAGAACTGCAGAGTAACTTAGGAGTTCAGCCATTCATGCAGAAACATTAGAAGCATATTCTTCAGAGCATAACTGTTCATTTATGTCACCAAAATTCGAAATGAAAATTTACTGGAAAAAAATTAAAATAAACCTTAAGCTGCAACATCTGAAAACATTTCTGTTGTTGCTGTCAGCCATTAAAGGGTTATTTTCTCAGTGTAAGCAATCTAATAAAGAGCTTCAGCTTTTTTTGGGGAGAAAAAAGTAACTTTCTAAAGGTTATGCTACTGGAGGATAAGACAATACTGATTTACTTCCATAGCATCAGGCTCTAATGTTTAGGCTCCAAACACAAAATGGGAGTTACTAAACCTTGGATGCCCTTACACCTTTCTTTGTAGCTGGTAGGTTGCCAGGATAATCCCCTATAAAATATCCAATACATAAACAGTAAAATTATAAATCACTTTTTCTAAAAGTTGATTCCACATCCATTCCTGATGCTCATTTATGCTGCTCAAGCTCTCCCACAGTCTCTCCAAACAGTCCATCAAATTAAGTTCTTTGATGCAGTCTGCAACATTCAGGTTCCAATGTTCCACGCTTCACTAGAGAGCATTCACTAAGCATAAAGAAGCCCTTTAGGATAGGCCTAGGTGTGTCCTATTACTTGGTTGCTCCTGCAGGCTGATGAAACCATTAACTTTGGTGTAGGCTCCTCAGAAGGCATCAAGTCATTGCACATAGCCCAGTCACCAGACCCTGGAGAAAACAATAACCTTACAGATGCTATGAGCCCATTTATTATTTGAAGGATTGTATTTCTGCCCCTAATAGATACTGAAGCATCAACTTGGAAGTTTGTCTTTTGAGTTGCTCTCTGAAGATCATTAGTATTTCTGGCAGCCTTCTGCCCCTTACAAGTTTAGGCTTGTTATTAAACAAGCAAAGTGCAGGGGATTATAACATGGGACCAGCTTGGGCCAAGACTAAATATTTGTCTGTTCTACCTAAGCATGGCCTAAATTGGGACAAAATATAAACTTGCATTGTTTATCTAAGCCTGTTTAAATCAATGTACCTTCTGTATTAAAAAAAAAATCAAGATAATATGTTAGTGCAATACATGTGATAAGGTGAAACTACAAAAATCAGTGCAAGGAAGCATGCTTTGAACGCATATTTTATAAAGATCACATTACACTGTGATTAAAAAAGAAAAAAAAAAGGTAAGAAAAAAACCACCACTTCCTATACTATACACGTTTCTTTTCATTAATCTGACTGTTCTGTTTGTAGAGTTTAGGATAACTTCTGTCTGATCAATGTTAAACTATTTATGGTCACGAAAAGCAAGGCACCTAACTTCAAAACAGAAAAGTGTACATTAATAAAAGACCAAGTGCTCAGCCACAGTAAATCAATTTATTTCCTTTGAGGTATGTGGAGTTCCACAAAACCATGCCAGTGGAAGACCTGGTCCAGGGGTTAATTAAAGAATACATAGTTCTGCTCCTATTATGTTTGTAGGAGGCACCACATTGTTGCAGTGTCTGGAATATCCTGACCCCTCTGGCACTGCAGAGTTACATATTAACAACAAAGTGGTCCTGGGTGAAAGTTTGTGCTTACATTAAGAGACCAGCATCACTAGCCCCCTAACCCCTTCATTTTCTTCTCATTTCACCAGCCACATTCTCTGATGATGTACATCAGCACTTTCCCATTTACGTCAGCAACTGCAAGCAGATTTACATTATTCAGTGGTCTGACCCCATTATGATTTTATCTTTAAATTTTGTACATTTTCAGTTTGTTTGAAAAGACCCATTTAAGGGCAGCTTCCATTTCCAACTGACAAACATTGCCAACAATTCATAATTTGTGATAAGATACTTATCTGAGGTATTACACGACAACACGCAGCAGCACAAAGTGTCCAGGGGAGGAAGGAGGAACTCAGAAAACTTTATGTAAGCTGGAAGCAATCAATCCAATGACAATTTGCAAGGCAACAAGAGTTACACAGTTGGAAATACACCATGGGATCACAGACGCTCAAAACCACTATAATTTTTATTTTTCTATTCTTTAAATAAAAGGTATTTCATACAGAGCTTCTTACAGCAGAATGGATTTTCCTTACTTAAGAGAGGAGTTACCATCTGTGAAATGACTTTGCAAAGCACCTTGCAAAGTCTGGGAAAAACAAAACAGCTAAACTCAGCAAAGGTTAGGCTCTAGGAATGGGAATCACTCTGCAGTGTTTGAGAACTCTGTAAACACTTGAATCTCAGAACACTTTCTACAAAGTCTCTGGGGAGTCCAGCTTTCCTCTTCGGTCATAACACACTGGGGTTGAACTTGTGATTAGCTCTGAGTGTCTCCTAACAGCCTTTTGTAAATACAAACACACAGCACATCAGCATCCAACTGAAGCAAGGTAATAAAATCCATGCCCTCACAGCTCTTTGTTTTAAACAACATCCTATATATTTTTCACTTATATGCTAAACATAGCTATTTTCTAAATATTTACAAAATTTAACAAATACAAACACAACACGTAAGAAAAACATACAACACATTGCTTGTAGGTACATTGCATGTAGGTACTTACATCTTCCAGTGTTGACTGCTGGAAAAAAAACCAAAAACAAAGCTAAATGATCAGCAGCCAAACCACTACCTCAGGCATACTATCATATTTTTATAGGAAAACCATTTTGAATAAGTCTGTGCATATCCACAAGTACAGTTGCATATAATATGTGTATATGCATAAATAAATACACACTTTAATACAATTTTCATTTAAAAAATTATTTTATGTTTATGTTCAGCTCACTACATGAAAACAAATTACAACAGTAAGTTTTCTAAAGCCATTACAGCACAGGAAAGATCTGTTTCATAGAAACATTACTTTTTTTTTAACAGGCGTTTTTATACACGACAAAAGATGCAGAGTCAAACTCATTAAATAACTAAAACTATGTCACTCCTTTTTAGAACACTATGAATAGGTTTGCTCATGCCATCTTTCTAACTCCAAGAAGTGTTACATTGGGAAAGAATGTCACACATATGGCATTAAATGGAAATCATCATTGAGAATGGCTATTCATGTAAGGACTCTGAGCAAGGCACACATTGGTTTGAAGTATACAGATAAAAATTAATGGTTTTCACTTCTTTCTTCAGACACATGCTAACCAGTAAAAGATAATAAACATTAATCTCTAACATGAAGATGTATCAAAATTAAGTTTATTTGTTTTGGTTGGTGTGAACCTATTTGCTGATCCCCACACATAAGGTTTTTGCTTCTATGAATGCCGCACTATACCTCTCAACACTTATAAAAATGTAGACTGCAAAGTGGGACAGACTCTGAAAACTACCCAATCTCCTCTTGGCTACTTGGGACTTGCAAGAGGCACATGACACTTCACAGAGTCAACCCTTGTATATAAGAAAAGTATGCAGTTAATGAATTAGTATTTTAACTGGCCTCTGAACACACCAATCTACATATTCAGTCTCTAAAAAGGTGATTTTTATGCACTTGAGGATAGGTTCAAATAGAAATGTGCTGTTCTTATCTTTACTTTTCCTTTCAGCGGTCATTAAATAATTAGACATATGCTAAATACAGGGATCTGGCAGCAGTTTCACAGTGCTACCATGAATACATACACCAGTTACTCACAGCTAAGAAATGGTATTACTAACTGATTTATTTACTTTCCTTACCAGAAATGTCCCCCCATCAAAGGGGGCCATTAAACAGCTGCATGATTTGCAGGACAACATGTATTTACAAAGCCACACTGGACAGCAACAAAGCAAGAGTCAAAAAATGTAATGTGTCTGAGCCAGATGCTCTGTGCTCCTTTGATTTGTGCAGGCTTAAAAGCTGGCCTTTCTTATTGCTACCAGTGTAGTCCTGGGTGCTATGAACATCTCACTCATAACTCACGTCACTTTATAACTAACCTTTCAAAGCTTTCAATGTTTCAACACAGTGTCACATTCCAAATTTATCAGCTCATGCAATGAGCCATGGCCTTGCCAGTTTGTTACAATGGCCTGTTTGTTAATCAATGTGCCCAGGAAAATTGAGAACAAATATTTACATCTCCCTGAGGTAGAACTGGGGTCAAAAGAACCAAAACCCCACTGATACACACCATCACCACCCTGTGATGCAAAAGAAAGGAATGTTAAAGGTTCAGTGATCAAAACCAAACAAGAACAATACGTTTTCTAAAGCTATTACAGCACAGGAAACATGTTATCTTTTTCATAGAAACATGACTTTTTTTTAATTGACATTTTTTACACATTGACTCGAGTTTCAGAGTCAAACTCACTGAGGTTTTTGGCTAGTACAAAACCATTTCAGTCATCCTATGCAGTAGCTAATCTGGATAATCCACACTTGCCTGGCTACTTTGCACTGCTAGATGGTGCTCGGGACAGTACAAACCAGCCTTGAGCCAGAAGCTACAAACCTTTCTACTGGTATGGATATAAAGCAACACTCAAACTGCTACTAACTGAGCAATAGGCCACAAGACCACAGCTGCACACAAACTTCTCAGCACGCATAAAACATGGATGAGCTGGAAATGAGCTATTCCACAGCAGACAGTTGTGTAGTGACTAAGGGAGCCTTCTAGACTCTATCAAAGCTCCTACAAAATTCCCAGACTGTTTAAAACCAACCCATTCACCTCCAAGGAAAATTGCCCTCCTTTTCAGCCACAGTAAGTGAAATGGAGTTTATATTCTCTGTACATCTCACCTCAGATATTTAAGCTCTGGGGAAAAAAAAAATCAGTCTGGATCTGCCATGACTTTGGGACATTGGACCAGTGGCCAAGTATTCAGTGGGGATAAGTCAAACAATGGCATGGCCTTATCTGCCCAGAACACAGCCTATGCAATGCTCCAAAATAGATCACATCTGTGTTCCCTCTGGATCCCAAGAACAGCTCCCATTTCTTCTCTGAGCTGCATGATGCTGTACCCACACTGCTTACAACACACACAATGATGGCATCAATAACAGTTTATTCAAGCAAAATAGATTCTGATATTAATTTGTGTCACTGACATGATAGTGATGATTCTGGCTGGTCTTGCCCCTCACATTTTGTGTCTTTTTCCCAAATTCCTTAGACTAATTAAATCAAAAGGAAGTCTCATCAGAAGGACCTGAAGCTAGGAACAGTCAAACAGCTGAAGAACAAAACAAAACCCCCCAAAAAACTTTTGTTTTTTCTTCACCATTTTTAATCAAAGGTGAAAGCTGTTAATGTTTCAAGTAAGTCAATTTAATATACAGCAACAAATTATTAATGAGACTAACACATGCCTCATTAAAAGCTTCAGTATTGGCACCTCTTCCCTTGCTCCTGGCCTCCTTACAGGCCAGGAAGACTGGCTACTCAACTGAACAAGGCAGGTCTTAATCATGGAAGAGAATAACTTTCAAGTTTCAGGTCAAACTCAATACAGACCATGGAATTCTCCAGTAGCATGAACCAAAGTCTTTCTGCTGCTCAAAAATTCAATAAATCCATTTGTAAGCAAGCTGCTAGGCAAAATACTTGAAACTGCACAGTTCAGGTAATACAGAAGTATATAAAGAGAAGTTTTATACATCCATAGTTCAAATAAGGAAAAAAAAAGGCACAGCTTTTCTTCTAACTGGATGTCTGGGCAGTTCTTCTCTAATTCCTCCTGGTATTAGGCTGTGAACACTCAGGAAGGGTATTTGTTTTGTATGTCTTGTTGTGCTAATTATGTTACCAGGATACTAAACACCAAACAATGGCATATCACATTTAACTATTAAAGATGTTGCCCAAGAAATTAAAGATATCACATTTTTTAATCTTCACATTTTAATAGTCTTATTCTTTAAAATATGCTTACAGCAGAATTACTATTTAATTTAGCATGAGAAAATAAAAAAATTCTTGCCTAGTCTGTGATGCCAGCAGTAGAAGAAATCAAATAGGTCAAATATGGAGTAGCAAGAGGGTTTACAGAATTCACAGAATCACTAGGTTGGAAGCGACCTTAGAGATCATCAAGTCCAACCCATGCCCTAACACCTCAACTAAACCATGGCACCAAGTGCCACATCCAGTCTGTTTTTAAACACATCCAGAGATGGTGACTCCATCACTTCCCTGGGCAGACCACTCCAGAATTTTATCATTCTTTCCATAAAAATCTTTTGCCTAATATCCAACCTATAACCTATAGTTTTGCATTCTGGCAAAGGAATATGAAGTGAACCTTTATACATGACTTGTTACCAGCCAAACAGTATTTTGTGTTTAGCAATTTTGGGTAGCACAAATAATGTTTAAGTTTTTTTAATCCTTATGAAAGAATCTGGAAAGAATATCTGATGTAGTTATATTGTTTTGACATCAAAAAGCTGTAATTTGCACAGCCTGGAATAATTTCTAGTATCTATTTAGTCCCTTTTACAAAACTATCTTTTGTACAGAGAAAATATCCATGAGCCATTTCTAACTGACAGTTAGATGTTAAAGTGAATCAAGAGCCCAATAATTGAAAAATGACAATATTTTCCTTATGATTAAACGTGTATGTTGCCAAACATGATAAACAGTAGTTTTAAAATAAAAGATAATTATAACTACTGTGATTTTTCATGAGAAGGTACTTGAAAATGAATGACTCACGTCAAGTTAGATACAAGGTATATCCAGCATGAATATACCAAAATAATTTGTGAAACCAAGACAACATCATAGACTTCCAAAATGTATTTTTTGCAGATAAGTGCAATCATACTGCAGCTAAGAGATGAGTGGTGACTTTGTCAAGCAACAAAGGATGAGGAAAAACAATTACCATAAATGATACTAGAATAATTTAATTCTGAAACATGGAGGAACAGAGAGAAATGCAGGATTTGCAAGTCTTCAAAATAATTTTATAGCATCATCTTAAATGCTTTTGGGGAAAATTTTACTGCTAAGTTCATATCTACCAAGTCTCAAGCATTGTATTTTCTACCTCACACTCCCCTGTCATGGTGCTTGTCTCTTCTGTCAGCACTGGACAACGGGGACCAGGACCTGTCCCAGGACCTCAGCAAGAACACAGTGGCCAGCTGACCTACACTGAGATTTGCCAATTAGCTATGCCTGGTCCACAAGACGCCCCAGCAGCTGCTGAGTGATGGGCTGTACCTAGAGACCACCGATAGAAGACATTCTGCCAGTCACATTTTCACCCTGCAGTCACACTTCATCACAGTCACAAACACGTTCTGTGAAGCTCCCTAGAAAGCAAAAGAACCTTACTCCATGTCCTAGCCCATGTCTGTGTCTTCCCAAATGTGACCAATGTGAGAACTGACAGGCACTGGATCAGAAAAAGAAATTTAAAATTACAAAAATGTTTAGACATTCACTCGAATCCTTGTGATTAGTAAATGTTTTCACTGGGAGAGATGTTCTGGAGGTGTATACAGATACAAATATGCAGATCATACATGTAGGATAGCTTTGAGGAATCTTTACTAATCCTCTGAAGAATCATTCATAAAAACATTGATTATTCCATTCAACAAATACTCCTATAAATGTGACCACACCTAAACCAAATGATAAAACAAGAAGTTGCAATCAAAAAGGAGTTATGGAACAATAAAAAAGTTTAGGTGAAACAGCAAAAAAGTGAAAAACTGGGAAAATGTGACATAGTTGTGTCAGAGTTACCCACACAATCACCTTGTCCTAGAAGTCCAGGAGAAAAAGTGAAGTGCAGACAAAAAAATGTGACATTCTCACTACCTAAGATCAATGAAGGGCAAATGTATCAACAGTAGAGTAGCTTACTGCAGGTCTACTATGCCTTCTGATAACAGATGCTGCTTCATACAGACAGTATAACCTTCCTTTTTTCTCTCAGCTGCGAGAGACTGGATCTTCAATATCAAAATACTTCGGCTTTTCTTGGGTACCTGTAATTCTTTGCTGTTACACTATCGCAGGGTAAAGTTCATTTACTACAGTGTGTTCAAAGAGTTGATCTTAAGAAGCCAAAGAAGAAAGGAGACTCCAGCTGAACATATTTTTATGAAGCAAAGAGGGTTTAAAATAAATAGTTGCCTACAGGATTTGCAAATACCAAAGCTCAGTTGATTCTTCTTCAGTTTTCCCAGCACCAATGGCAAGTAAAATTCATCTTTTTGAGTGCAGAGGGAGAGACCATTTAGATCAAACAGTGCCTGAGAAATATAAATGTTCAGATTTCCCCATTATAATTGGAAAATAACATTCAGTACCTTTTAAAAACAATTAAACTTATAATAAACAACTGGTAACTCTGTTGGTCTGTATTTTCCCAAGAGATCAATTGTTAGATTCCTCAAGCACATCATTTAACGTGCATTTGGACTTGCACATCAGCTTTGGTACAAAAGCAATCTCTCTTGAAAAACAAGAAGCTCAGCTGCCAAAAGAAGTGATGGATGGAAACACACCTGAGAAAGAGTTTGCAACAAAGCTTTAGCTTGGGTCAGGATGAAATCTTTTTACTATTTTGCCTACCAGTAACACAACCATTAAAATTTTGAGATTTTTTATAACAGCATGATGGCTCTGCCAGAGGATTTACACCATACCTTGAACATAATTTTTTCGTCGTTTGTTTGAACACATTTTCTAATTATTTGCTTTAGTGTGTTGCTTGAGAACATTAAAGTGCTCCCAAAAGCAGATGTCGAGCATTTGGCAGTTTAACTAACACAAAAGAAAACACACAGCTGCATACACAGTGTACAGCTGCTGCATAAAGTTTTCTTCGTTTTGACTTCCTGAACACTAACCAAAATCAGATATCTGTAATTGTTTTAGTGGAAAAAATGCCAAATTACATGTGCTTGATGCAATCAGATTTTATACCTTTGTACTTAAGCATGATAGGAATAATGCTACCTCTCTTGGTCCTACAACAAATCTAGGGTTTTGATTTCTAAGTGAACATTTGAAAAAAAAAGTAACTTGGGACTTTGCTGCCTCATATCATTTTAACAAAAACTAATTTAGGCATTAAAACTTCTGTTACTAGTCCCTTGAAAGTTCACTCCCAAGATTAAATTATTAGGGCATAAAGACAACTGTGTTATTCATAAACCCAGATAAAAATCTGTAGACTACCAATATGTTTCATCTCATTTTTATGACTCCTCTCCCCAAATACATCAATCATGTTTAAGTTAAATTCAGCACAGGGATTTAAGCTCTCCACAGGGAGACAGTGGAGATTGCAACCATAAGTCAAATATGAAGAAGAAAGCTGAGATAATGGAGGGTTTATACTGGATTTCTTCAAAGCCCCAAGACATGGCTGAAAGTGTTAAGATAATAAACAATGAGCACTGATTCCAGACAAAATAATAAAAGCCCCTTTTATCAAACCTGCAGCTGTAAGTAAAAAAAAACTCACAACTTCACAACTACTTCTACAACCGCATGGACTTTCTGTTATATCAAAAATCTTCTAAGGATTTGCAGCAAAATAATCAGCCTTAAAACCAGCTTTTAAAAAGCAAAGCTGTAGCTGTACTGATAACTATCCGACTAAGAATAAATTTACAAGGTAGCTGTAGCAGCAGCATATCAAACCTTCAACTTAAATTTGATCTTCCTGTTCAGTGAGCCCATTCAAAAGAAATACAGATGACAAGTTATGCTAAATTTAAAAAGTGTTGTATTACATAGCTTCTGAATAAGAAGTATCTGAGTATGACACTAAAGGTCATTAGAGCAATTCTGAGGATATTCTAGAGTCCTACTGTCTGAAGATACCTGCTATACAAACCATGAATTGCTGAAAATGTGGCCCAAGAGCACAAGGCAAAAGAATTTGACAAACAAGTAGGCTGATGCTTCTTGTGAGGCAGAAGCTGGAACTCAAATATTTGTTGGGAGTCACTGCTACCTCCATACACAATAAAACAGTAAAAATAATGCAGAGCCATGCATCTCACACAAATCCTCACGATGCTTTTTGAAGCTCGCAGTTATCTCCTCCAACTACAGCATAAGCGCTATTGAAGATAAACAACTAAGCTTGGTAAATTATGGACTAGAACTAGTTAAAAGTTTACACTGGCATTTTTCAAACAAAAATGTCTCTTCTTCAGAGGAAATATCAAGTTTTGAAGAAAATTTGCTGGTCCAAAACTCTCAAAATTTTCACTTGTACCATTTTTTTCTGCAAGTACAAATCTCCCTTAGGTTTATGACCAGATTCAAGGAAGACAATGGGAGATCTTTTTTCGTACTGAGTTTTTAACTGGATGTGGCAATTTAGAAAGCTGAGCAGAAGACAGTCAATATATCATGCTCAGAGCAAGCAGAATAAAAAGCACTGAAGAAATATGTGCAGAAAGGTAGATAACTGTATTATTATAAAATGAAATAAAATAAATGTATATTAAAAAATCAGGCTTAAATGCAGGCATGTCACTAACATAAACTTCAGGTTTATTTCTTCAATATTTCAGCCATCCTACCTCATTATTGACTTCAACAGGTTTTTTCTTTGTTTCTCCAATGTCCAAATAGCTGTGGAAAGAAAACAGGTTTAATTATTTACAGGATCATCTAACTTACACAATACCAATATTCTACACTTTTTTTCACACATGAAGGTTTTAAAACTTGTTATGCTTAAAAATAACAGAAAAACTAAGTAATTATTAATATTAACTAACGCTTAATATAAATCTTCAGGCTAGCCCTCTGGGCTAATATAAAAGACAGCGGGAGAACCAACCACCTACCTTCAAGTCACTGGTGATTAGAACAGATCATCAATAACCCCCTTGTCAGAAAGAAGATCATATCCAGCTGTGAGGTGGATCAATAGTTCTCAGCACAATATCACCTTACCAGAGTTTTCAAAGTCATCATCTTGCCTCTTAGTCTCTCACAGTAAGTCTCTGATAGATTGAAGGCTTGCCTGCACACCCGAGTTTAATTCAGGGTGTCAGCTAAAGTTTAAAAGGATCTATACCATTTTGGTTTCAATAGAATGTGGACACATCTGAACACTTGTTTCTTGTGGCTGAATGAACCAATAATAGCTTCATAATTATTTTATGGATAAAATACATGCCTCAACTGGACAAGCAAACAAAACAAATCTATTTGGACAATATTTTGTTATCCTTGTGATGTTCCCTGATCTCATTTCCAGTAGGAAGGTGCTTTACCAGGAGTTTCAGACTAGAAGACCTTATTTGAGAAGTCAGGTATACCTAAAGCCAAGAACCAGCGCAAACTCACCATAAAACCTCAGCTCTCACAACACCTGCAGCCCTTCAGTAATATCATTCTCTGTAGTTAATGACTGGGATCAGATTCATTTGCCAGAAGAAACTTTCCTACTTGGCTGAAGTTAAGAATTCATGGGATTTGAATGAAGATGCAAAAGCAGGAAAGAGGAGTAAAAAATAAAGAAAAAACATCATCCTTTCTTTGAAGGATCAGCAATCATTTATCAGTGTACACAGAATGGTCACAGGGATTTCAAGGCCTCGTTGTAAGGGGACAGTAAGACACAGCAAAGCTGCCAGGCCATGCTTGAAAGTGCATGCCAATGCTTTGAAAAAGGTAAGTGTAGCAACATAGGACAACATTTTTTAAAGCCTCATGTTTAGAAACAAATAATAACAACTGTTCCAAGTTCTCAGTATGAAAAGGAACGAGTGCACTTTAGACCAAAAACAAGAAAACTTACAGCCTGCAAGACAGAAAAGAAATAAGTGTCTCAGGCAAAATGGCTCCAACAGCCTGTAACAATATTTGCTGACTGTGGTTCTCGTTTTCGAAGCACCTGTGAATTACTTCACCAAGAACTAAGAAAAGTGACAAAGCAAAGCAAATACATAGTAAAAGGCTTAAATTCACTGTGCAGAAGTCTAGGCATTCATTCATCAAATTTCAAGGACCTGCAAATCTGAAAATTCTAAATAAGAGCAAAGGTTGGGGTTTTTTTTTGATAATGACACAAAAAAAAACCCTCAGATCAAAAATTTTACAAATTTATTCTCACTTACTAAGAAAGCAGAAATGCTTCCAACCCATGGCTAGCCAAGCCAACGCTGAAACTACAGCACTGTTTAGAAAGACACAGCTGGAAAGAGGACAATCTACCATTGGTGAATGAGCACAGATACAAGTACATGGGCAAAGGGAGGAGGATGGAGGAGTAGCATGCTGAAAAAAAGCTAAAAATTGAAACCAGCCCTAGCATAGACAGTCTTCTTTCAGAGAGCTGAGAGCTGGGGAAGAACTCCACAGGGGTGCAGCCTATATGTGCAGTCTCACTCACCACTGCAACAACTCCAATATACCAACAACACACCTTACCACACATACAACAAAAATGGGTGTGTTAACTTAGGACACCTCTGAATGACAAAACAAGCTGGAAAACTTGTTATATGTTATAAAAATTACCAACATTGACTAAAAATTCCTCCACTGAAGAAAATTTCTACTTTTTTTTCTAACATCAGAATTTCTAAATACTGGTTCTTTTTTTTTTATATAAAAAAAATTATTCAGCAGTTTATCTAGAATATATGCCCTCAGAACTATCAACTTCAAAGTGTTAAGAGTCAGAGTTTGGCTCATATGCTAAAGATGAGAGCAGTTCAATCTTGAATTCACCTTGAACAGGAAAGAAAGAGATTCATTTCTCAGTGTAAGGCATCTGAGAAGAAACAAATGCACTGCTTGAAGCTGAACAATGACACTTTCAACTTCTGCTACTCCTTGGATACTTTCTCCATTACACCCCACAGCTCCCACACATCAGCGCCACAAGCCTCCATTTCAAAGTTCAGCCCTGCACAGTCTGTCATAGCAATTAATATGTCCAATAACAATCACTGGGGGAAAATAAAAATAAATAGATAATTTTATTTTTTTTAATCAAACTTCTTAATGCTATCAGACCGGATGCAGATCCCTTAAGGCAGATGCTTTGGTCTGTCACACTGTAACTGTTTACCTGTGACACATTACACAAACATACACATTTTTCTTTAATTCCTTCAGTTCCTTCCAGAAAACTGTTCCTTCCAATTAACCCTTCCTCTCCTCTGACTTTTCTGTCTAAGATGTCTCCCTAATTACCATTCTGTCTACAACCCAATTAAGAACAACTTCAACATTAAGCCCTTCAGCTTCTTTTTAATGTTCATAAAAGCACTGCCAACATTTCCAGCACTATGTAAGCAAATACCAGTAAATGAAAAACTCCAATTCTGAATACAAAAATGGAAGGGATCTCAAGCCATCCCATTTATCCTCTCTACAGCACAGAACTAGGACATATTATCAAGGGATATACAAAACAGCCTGTTTTTACCCAGTCCCTGAGGTTAGCTTTTCTTTCAGTATTATCTTTGTTGGCCTTAAATAACTAGGTACCTTGTTGCATATTTCAACCATAAAAGTCTGAAAAAGCATCACCATAAAACTCTGACCATATAGTGTGGCCTAACCAAAAGAAATACTTTTTCCCACACAATATAAATCCAGAGTGCCCAATTCTCTACAACATGCATGCTAATGCCAAACACGTACTTATTTGTAGCCTATCAGCACAAAACACATTTAGGGAGGTGTAAAATGATGTGCTGATAACAACAATTTTAAGCCACCCGCAGAATCACAGGATTTAATATGAAAAAGAAATGGTAGTCTCTCTTAGAGTTAAGCACTGCATTTGACATGGAAAAGAGTAAGTACTATTGGAAAAGGGCTTATATTTAGCCTGTCATACATCTTTCTCTCTGGCTTTCCTACTAAAGTGCAAGAAGCTTCCATAAATCTTTGGAAGCAGCCAGTGACAGAAATGGTAAGGGGTGATGAGGGAGATCTTGTTCATTACACAGAGAGTTTTGTCCTGAAACATAATGAGCCACTAATGAGCTCTCCTGAAAAATATAATGCCCTCAACTCTAAGGAACCAAGATGAGGAAGACACTGTAAAGGTGGTAGTTGATGATATGAATTCTCAAACATCTCTGGAAAGGGGATGTTAATTTTGAGATTAATTTCCATAAATTCCACTGTAGGAAAAATGCCCACAAAGACAAAGCAAAAGATAGCATGGTCAATTGAGACCATGACATTCATTGACAGAATTAAGAACAGTTACTGATCACATGCAGAGCCACTCTGGAAACATACCTAAAAGCCCAGACCTCCTTCACATTATTCTCCCAGTGACTCATTAGAAAACGGACAAACTAGCAGCTTAATTCTTAGTGTCCAAGCAGGAAAAAGAAAGTAAATGGTCCTCTTTTAAATAACAGGAGAAACATTAAAAGGCTATATATATGTATCCAAAATGAACAGAAGTGATGGAGACACAGATAGCTGGGTAGAATACTTTAGAATTTTAAAAAATAAACACGAAGGGAAGCATTGGGTATTGAATTCCCAAGCTCATCAACTTCGTGGCAGGACTGTCAACACTCTACCTTTTACTGCTTTCACCACGTTACCCCTGAGCACAATTATGGATACTGGCCCTTCAGCTAAGCACAGACATGACAACAACACACCATTCCCACATGTTCTTCGGGTTCAGGGGCTGTTTCTCCTTTTCTACCGTCATGTCAAGGAGTTGTCACTGTGTGACTCACGGTACGCATACCCTTTCTGGGGCTCACCTCTAAAGCTCTTTTACTTTTGCCCTGGGTCACAGCTTCTAAGTTCTCTTTCCTCAATGACTAATAAATAAAAGGGACAGGGTGAGGGGTCCTCTGAAGCACTGCCACCGTGCCAAACCCCAAATGCTGATACTCATTTCTGTATAAATCTTACATTTCAGCCACTCACTTGAGCTTCTTGAAGGCCTCCCTGCCACCAGCCACGTACTGCTCCCCGCTCTGGAGCTCGTCCAGCTGCCGGACACGATGCCCACCCCGGGGGGTATAGATGTTTCGCACTGCTCCAAAGGGCGCCTGCACCCCGCCCGTCACCTCTTTCAGGAACACATCAAAGTTGGACACTTTCTTCTCGTGGATGACAATGCGGCGCCCCGGGAAGAAAGGGTCCCCGTTGCGATACACCAGCACGCTCTTCACGCTCGGCTGCGAGAGCCACGACGCCTTTGTGCCAGGGCTGGCCATGCTGCTGGCCGTGCCTCCTGCGCAGCCCCAGCCGCCCGCACCTGTCTGCTCGGGAGAGCTCCTGCCGGGGAACCCCTGTGGCCCTGACGCCGCCCACGCCGGGCACACCTCCCGGGAGCGATCGCGGCCCGCCGGGGCCTGGCACGGCCCTGCCCAGCCTGTACATAGCGGCTCCTCCCCGGCAACCAGCGCGGTGCTCCGGGCGCCGCGGGCGCGGGGTGTGGGAAGCGCCAACCCAGGCGGAACACTCGGGCCGGCACAGCCGGGACACGGACTGCCGGGCACCGCAGCCTCGGGGGCCTTCATCCTCCGGCTCTGCCATGACGGGAAGCCCTGGTGCCCTGCTTTCCTCGGGAAACTTGACCCCGCGTGTGCTCGGCCTCCCCGCCGGGCAGCCAGGCGGGAGCCTGCCCGGCCTGGAGCCACCGCGGGAAGGAGGGAGAGGGGCGGCGTGCCTAGAGGAGGCAGAGGGGGCCGCGGGTACAGAGGGAACGGGATCTCCCGAGGGAGACAGGGAAATCCGCGCTCTGCCTCCTTCTGCCCGACCGCCGCCCGTTCCCACAAGGGCCGGGCCGGCGGCGGGGCTGCCCTGGCGGCGCAGCGCCCACACCGCGCTCTGGCACACCCTGGGGACGAGAAGCCGTAAAACCTGAGAGAAAGTAAAACAGAAGCGCCTTCAATTCAAATGTAATTCCTTTAATCACCTCTTTCCCCCGCCGATAGCCCCAAGTCTAAAAATGCACTCGACCTTCCTACCCGAATTTTTGTAGTGTGCAGTAATGATTGTCTTTTCAAATGGATTTTTAACACGCGGGATGGAAAGAATTTTCTTTCCTTTTATCTTAGCTGTCCTTTGATGGGAAAATTAGCCCCCTGCTGTGAGTTACAAAAGAGCGGTTAACCATTACAAAAAGAGCAATTTCAGGGTGAGGGCAGTCAAACATGCTACTGTTATTGGTTAACAACTAAAGTTCCCCACTGGCTGCTGGTCTCCTTCTGACTAATAACGGGGAGAACCAAGCATTTACCATCCTCGAAGTAATACTGTTTAACATTGAACTACTGTAACCTGGAAGGAAATTTTTGTTATTAAAGATATGCTTTTGAGTAAAAACCAAAAATGTTGATGACCCTCACACTGCTCTGCATTCAAGTAGTGATATGTCAACTATCTGCTATTTTATACCAGATTCTACCACATTTAGTGATCTTAGGTCTAATTTGTAGTCACATAACATCTTTGACATAGGAGTAAGACACTGAATATTTTATTGGTGCACCCATTTTGACACTTTTGATACTTCAAAATACTGTTGGTCTTTACCTATGGCCACTCTAGTTGCAATCACTTTATGGATTGCAAAAAAATATCCCTTAAATGGTACCAGAGCACTGCTAGCCTTAAAACAGCCTAAAATTGATGGGCAAAATCTTTGTTTTCCATCTCACCTAAGTACAACCACTGACCAAAAGCTAAGAAAAGGCTAGACACCTCAGTCCATAATAGCAATGCCTTGAACCATGACAATTTGTTCCTCCTAGCTTTTCCAAGGTCTGACCTTTTATTCCCATTATTGTTTCACCTTGTAAACAATCTCCTCTCACATTCTCAACAGCAAGGAGTCAAGCTGCTGAACCCAATGACATGAGTAAATAAATGCAGAGACACATAATCTCTTTATGATGGAGAAACATCAGACCTGTCATCTTACATGAGGTTGGTGCATGACATAAAGTCTGTCAGGTCCCGTGTCAGGATCCCCTGAGGTCACACAAGGAACATAACATACCATAATGCTGGGGGATGTGATGAGAGCAGAGCCATGACATAGTGTAACATCAAACAGGGGCACTTTTTCTGCACCAGAATGTCATGAGTCTTCTGCTATTTCAGAACCAGGAAAAGATTTTGCAGCTTGTTGCAGAGCCTTGCCAGCTATGCTCAGTGACAGCAAAACATAAAGTTATGAAGAAAGAAATGTCCTAGTGCTGAAGAAAAGACCAACAAAATGGACATAATGGAAAAGAATGAAGTTTCTAAACACAGAATAAAATTCAGCTTAGTCTATTACACACAGTGCTGAGAAACACACTTAATAACTCTGTGCAGCTTATCAGAAAATCAGACTAAGCAAAAGCAGCTACTTTATTCCCAGCTGTAAGTCTGGAGTAGCCAGACTGTCTGGACTGGCAGTTTAAAGCACATAAATACCAAGTGGTTCAGCTCATATGCACACACTAGAGGTAAAATACCGATGCAGTTGCAAATTTTAAAGCCCATGTTGTAGCAAATACATTTGCTTGTTCAATTGCCAGATCGAAAACTCCTTAGAATACCATGGTCAAGTATTTTTGCTTTAAAAAATACCTTAGACAATCACAGTTTAAGCCACAGCTTTTGACTAACAGGTCCTGTCCAACAGTATTCTTGAGGCAGCCAAGATGCTGAAGGATTACATAGGGAAAAGGCTTTAGCAAACCCTTAGAGGCACAAAAGGAAATGGTTCTCCATGGAAAAACAAATTCCAGTGGGTTACCTTAAGTAAGGACAAGGTTGAAAGATACCTTCCATGTGGTCTTGGTATAGAGTAATGAAAGTGAAGTCATCCTTCTTAAGCAAAGAATTCTCTGTGCGTTGCTGTAGCTACCTTTGATCAAGGAACCTGATATTATCAGTTGGGTATTCCTGATTCATTCATGTGAGAGCAATTACTGTAAACATGAGTGGGTTTTTTTGGCAATTTTTCTATGGGGTCTTTTCTATCTCTCTCTTCTTGTGTAGCACCCATCATCCACTAAACACTTATGTACTGTCTGGTAGCACTTGTAGGGTTTTTTGTTAATCTGGCTTTTTGTTTGTTGTTTGTTTTTCTGGTTTTCAGGTTTTTTTCTCAATGTGAATAAAATTGCACATTTCTTTTAGGAGAAGAAACAGGTCATAGGTACAGGCACATATTTGTATTATAAAAAATGATTGACCAAATGGAGAAGTTATACACTGAGAATTGTCTGTAGACCAAGATGCCTTTTTACCATAATTTTACCAAAAAGTTTTCTGAGCTTTTCTTCAGCAGAGATTTATAAGGGCCCCTTGATGATACCTGTGTTTTCCTTCTCTTTCTGTGTGTTTTTCCTTGTGTTTCCTTGGTGTTTCCTTGGTGTTTCTTTGCACAAAGCCAGGCTGCAATCAGAGCAGTCCCCTGTCTGCGCTGACATTCAGCTGGCAGTGCAACTAGTTGCTCGTGTCATTCAAGCTCACAAATAGCTTCTGGTTTGGATGGCAGTTTCATGACTAAGCAAGCCTGTGCTGGAGCTATCCTTTCTTTTTAGCTGAATGAAGAACAGCCATCATGCCTGTCCTTGTCAGTGAGTCTTGGGATCTCTAGCTGGTCAGAGTGACCCCGAGATACTTACATGTCTCTTTTCCCAGCCCAGTGCTCGAAGAAGGAGTCAGAGCTCTTCAGTTCTCGGTCTCAAGGTTGTTTATCGTATCTTATCTATAAAATTCTTTCTCCTGACCTGCCGAGGACTGCTCAGCGAGACAGAGGCACTCTGCCTGCCTCAGAGACAATGTTATCTTTTTATACTAAAAACTATGTATACAATATTTACAATTACTTTCCAATACCTATTACCTATGTTAGACAGTGAGCTTCCCCTCTAAACCAATCTAAAAGTGCCAACTTCACAGCAGAAGATGGAAGCCAAGAAGAAGAATGAGAAAGGCTGGACATGCCCAGATTCCTCCATCTTGCTCCCTGAACCCCCATTCTAAAAACCCCAAGAAATCTATTTTTCACTCCGTGATAAATTCACTATCATTCTGCTTAAACTTTTGTGGCTTGTAATTCTTCATATAAGGTTGGTAATTGTTTTTTCCAAGGGCTAAATCAAAGGCACAGAGGTCTTGGGCTCTGTGCCAAGGTCTCTGAGTGCCCCAGGCAGGGGCTTGAGCCCTCCAGGTCAGCCAGAGGAATTTCTTGGGTTCTGACAAGTGAACCTCTTCAACAAACAGCAGATGAGCTTGGCCCACTATTTCTTTGATGAGATTCAGCAAACAGCTCCCGAAGGTCAGCACTGCAGGACAGATACCTGACAGTGGAATCAACAAGCAGGTCGTTGATATTTAGAGCAACAATAAATAGATCTCCAGTTATCTTTTGCCAGCAGCAGTGTAAAGTCAGACGTTGTGTGTGTGCTTTATGACTTGTCCCTGGCTGCCAGTGCACACTGATGTGCTGCCTTCACCTTTGAAGACAGAGTGACACTTGCTTATTGTCTGCCCTTCCAGACAGTCGCAGTGGTGGCTGATAATGTAGCTGTGATGAGACACAATGCCAGTGCTTACCTGTACTTTGGCCTCTTGGATCGTACAGTGCAGAGTTTGTATTGGTACAGATTCAGTGAGAAGTTACATCATCTTATTTCCAACACTTCTGTTGTCTTAGCAGACAGAAAAACAGACAAGCAAAGGAAAACAAATAGATCAACCCAGCAGCTTTTCCCTTTTTATTGAAGAGTGTGAAATGTCAGCTGTGTAAGACGTACTGCACATTAATTAAATGTAAATTTCTGGCAGATATCCTTTAGATGCTTCCCTAGTTTCTGCATTCCAACATGCAGAGCCAACATAAGCTGCCATTAATTTTCAGCAATAGTGTGCACTGTTTTCCTGCCTTCCTGAGGTATTTTCTGTGCTGTCTGCTATTTACAAATATTAAGTATCTTTGACATCCTAGAGATTAAATTAGCGTTGCACATACTGCCACCTGCTGAGATTAACCAAAACTAGAGCTAAAATATTCCATTTAGAGTAGATTTCAGCTTTTTCAAGTATGAATAGGGACAACATTTGCAGACAGGTGTGGTTACCCTTTAACTGAAAACATCTGATGGCTTCAGTCTACATATACATGCTGTCCATAACTATTGAGGAACTTTTTCATTGAATTACTTCCTTGTGAGGTCAGTCACCTTTAAGCAAGGTGTGCGGAAACCATCCTTCAGATTCTGTGCATGTCAATCCACTTGGAACAAAGGTTCATCTATGTATGTTAATGTATGTACACACGAACATACAGATGCACAGGTCATATGCAGGAAAGAAAAGGAGTTGTTGTAAATATAGCGTTGTTATAAATATTCTGATAATTTATTTAATCATATAAAATATTTAATTATAAATACAAGTAGAAAAAAGCAAAGTATAAGGTATAGCAATGTTAGGAGTGCTGTGTTTAAAATATGCAACCATAGAAACTTCACTAAGAAGTCACTGGATTTCTTATGTTTTGTTCAAGAAACTATGGAGACCATCATGCACACCAGTTACGCTGCTCGGAAACCGCATACACTTCCCATCTTGATGTCAAGGATTCTTTTCAGGAGAGCTCAGCAGAGATGATCAATGATTGTCTTAAAGTAGGAATATTTATGAAGTTATACAACTAGCAAAACCAATTGTTGTAAAGGTTAAATTTAAGAGCGGATGTATTATGCATAGTACATAAAACAACTTATGTAATGATGACTTGGCAAAAAAGTATATAAAATGGATGAATTTTGTTTATTAAGTAGAACACGTTTGAAGGAGTAATCCTGTGTGTTCCCAGCACCAAAAAAAAGAAGTGTCTGCTTATTCACATCAAATTGGTGTTGGGTAAGTTTCTTTTGTCCTGTTTGGTGACACCCTTGTTTACAAAACTCTGACCTGGTGTTTAGATTTGTGCCTTCCTCTTGGAGCAGCCACGCTGCACGGATCATTTCATTAATTGCTTCCTTTTTTACTTCCCTGCCGAGGATTAATGAGTACTCTAAGTACATTCTGATAACGCATTCTGCTCCAGGGTTTGGATGCAAGCTTTCCCTCCAGGCCAATTTACACACTTCAGCAGGACTAGCCAAAGGACCCCTACTACCTGCATTGCACTTTTGCACATGAAAGCTGCAGTTTCAAATGAGTATACAACAGTGGAAGCTGGTGTGCTGCTAATGAAACTTTCACATCTCAACCACCCAGGTTGTCTCTGTCTTAGATACAGAAGTAGGGCAAGGAAATTTGATTCCAAGACATTTGCTGGGGATAAAACTGTATTTCACTTGGAAAAAACCCCCGTATTTTAGAAGATCATCCGGAAGTGGCCGAATGCAGCAGGGAAAATCCCAGCTACAATAAGGTGTGCCCACACAGTGAGGTGTTATGAGCACTGCTGGAGCTGGGATTTTAAGAACACTTATGTCTTTGGGAACAGTTATCCGTTTAATTGGCTTTTCAACTCGGACCTACCTCATTAGAGGAGCTCACATGAGCTTTATGGGGTGCTTGGGGTTTTTTTTCCCATTCTCACAAATCTTCATGTACAGTGGGATTGAACACAGCTTGGGTGAGGTGGTGAGAAGGATCATGGCTCTGTGCATATACGTGTGAAAAATGCCAATCACTTGGTTTTAAAATTTTAGAAGTTTAATAGTAATAAAATGGTTATAAAAATAGTAATACAATTAGAGTAATAATAATTTGCACAATTTGAAGTAGGACAATATGAGACAATAGAAACAGAGTTACGGACGTCTGTAGCAGTCTCTATGGACATAAGCAAGGCTCCTTGGAGGATTTGAATCAGCATTTTTACTTCCTGACTTCCTAACCCCCACCCTAGAGCATATCCCTGTAACCCTATAGGTTAGGACTTCATTGGTCCAAATCTCAATCCTCCTAAATCCTATAAAAGGTGCACATTTTAGCCCACTCGTCGGAACGAGTGCAGACCGGACTCTTCGCATCAATAAAGACATCTCTTCGGAACCTCCGTCGCCTCTTCTCCTCTCTCTCGTCCGCTGTGCCTCTCGCCCTGGGCTGACCCTGCCAAGCAGGCAAGCTGAAATCCTGAGCTGAATATCACTAGAGCTGACAATCACCTATGCTTGCTGGCAATAGCCCTGCGGCCACGCCTGAGCTACGCCGGGTCCTCGGGCGTTTTGTTCTCAAGGGGAACAGGGCTCCTGAGGCAACACAGAGGCATTATTAATAGACGTCCGGGTACCTTTTTCTGGGCAGCACAAGCCCGAAAAAGGACCCCCGTTAACAGGGGATTAACCCTTAAAACAATAGCCTGTTGCATATTCATACACCTCATACATGATGCATAAATTCCATTCAAACACAGGATTCTGTCTGGTCATCGTCAACTTCTTCCTCTTAATCCTAACGGCATCGTCCTGCCTGAGTGAGGCGGGAAGAAGATCGTTTCTCCTGATAATGGAGCAATAAATTCTCTTTCTCTGAAAAATTTAGATGTCCTGTGACTGCTATCTCAGTGCGAGTCCTTTCTTTAAAAAAATATCTTACATAGCATAGTTTCTATTTTAACATTTTGTTATAACCTAAAACTATATTTACCACACTATTTAAGAAAATTAATACAGCATTACTTTCTAATACAACACATATAATATTCATTTTAATATTTGCGAAAAGCCAATCATAAAATACGCATTTTTCATATACACAACAATGGCTACGAACTTCTAGGGCGCCACTGGCTTATCTCAGAGCGTTCAGAAATACAGAAGCGGGTCGGAAGCACCCACCACCCCATCCGGCGAGACCCCGCTCCTCGCAGGCCGCGCCGGGGCTGCCATCACGGCCCGGGCTCCTCCTCCCCGTCGCGGCCCGGGCTCCTCCCTCGCCGCGGCTGCGCGCCGGAGCGGTGCCGGGCCTAGGGGCCTAGCGGGGTCGATGCTGCGCGGGGCCGCGCTGCTCCCCCGCGCCCTGGGCGGCGGCGGCGGCGGCTGCTGCTGCTGCGCGGCCCGCGGCTGGGCGGGCGCGGCGGGCGGCGGCTCCCGCCCGCGGGCCGCCCTGGGGCTGCCGCCGGGCCGCGCCTGGAACCGGCGCGCGGCCGTGGCGGCCGTGCCGCCGGGCGCCCGCGGGCTGCGCTGGGCCGGTGAGTGTCCTGTCGGGCCCCGGGACATGGGGGCGGGGGCAGCTGCGCTGCGGGCGGCCGGGCCGGGCGGGTCGGGTTCGGGTTGGGGTTCGTCGGGGCCTTGTCGTGAGCGGCGCTTCCTGACGTGTGTGCCGGAACCTGGGAGCGGGGCACCGCGCGGCTCAGTGCCAAGGGCGGTATGCTGGAAGTAGAGCTGTGTTCTCTCCCCGCAGGTAAATTTTACCAACATGCCCCCACTGAGAGCTCCCAAGCCACCCTAGCCAGCGTGTCTCCTGTTTTTGCCGTGGTAAGTACCTGCAGGCATTTCCACCAGCGAGGGCAGCCGGTGCAAGATGATGGTGCTTTCCCCCTCTGGTTTGGTTGGTTGTTTTGTAATCTTAAGGCATTATAAAAACAAGTGGATTTGTGTCTTGGAGAACATCCCTAAGTTCTAAATTGTTGCTTTGAGCTACTCTGATTTGAGGACCAGTTGGAGTACATAGTGTTGATGAAAATGCTTTTCTAAGGCCCAGCATCTGCTGGAAGTTCTCTGGCTCTAATTGTGAAACCAAGTTAACTCTTGGAAGTGTTGCAGTCAGAACTTTCTTCTTAAGTTTATCAGGGCTTGCTACTACCTTATTAGTCCTGTGTCTTGGTATAGCTGCAATTCTAAGCAAACATAGAATTTGGTGGAAAACAAGCTCTCTCTATGCTGTCTTTTTAAAGGGACTAAAGGCTGTTTACAAGCTGCCTAGTTTGCACATTATGGTTTTCTTTTAAATATATATATTGTGAAAAATCCCATTATTAGTGCCAGTGAAGGAAGATGTGGTCCCCTTGTTTATAACAAAAAGCAGTCATTCTGCTTTTCAACAAGGTGCTATGTAACCTCCTTGCAGCCCTACTGGAATGAATGCTTAGGTAGGCTTAATTCACTGAAAGACAGTTTAAAAGTCAGTAATGTTGGATTAAGCTACACTGTTTATGAGGAAAAACATTAAACTTCATTATTAATCCAGAATGGCATTCTTTCCAAGAAAATAATTTTACTAGGAAATACGAGCATTAAGTGAATAATATGAATGACAGATGCTAAGACAAGAGGTATTTAGTTGCAGGCTACAAGCTAAATAGTATGTCTTTGCAATACTTGATGTGAGCGCAAAACCTAACCATACAGTCTGTGGTAATCTTTACTTTTTAAGTTTTATTTTTAAATTTTTCAGAGTGTTATAGAGCAAATAGCTGAATTTTCAATCCCAGGTGTAAGATGCCTCTTCTCTGTGACATCCAGTGATAGGATGCATGGGAATAGCTCAAAGCTGTGCCAGGGGAGGTTTAGACTAGACATTAGGAAGCAATTCTTTACCAAGAGAGCAGTCAAACTCTGAAACAGGCTTCCTGGAGAGGTGGTCAATATCCCAAGCTGTCAGCATTTGAGGCATTTGGACAGCATCCTTAATATCAGGCTTTAACTTCTGGTTAGCCCTGAACTGGTCAAGCAGCTGAACTCTGATCATTGTAGGTCTCTGCCAACAGAAGTAGTCTGTTCTAAGTCTGATCCTCTGTAAATCACCTTAGCAAGGTTTGTGTAGGAACATGGACATGCAGATGATACTGGTCACAAACACAGTGAAACGTGGTCAATTCATGCAATTATTTTGCTTAATTGTGAATAGAGAGCATAAAAGTTGCTTTCTCTTCATAATGTGTTTTTCATTTGGATTTTAGGGAAGTGCAAATACTTTTAGAAATTGATTTCTTGTTTTATAGTGGTTCTGTGAAACAAATTTTTTTTTTCCATTCCTCCAGATGAAGTTTGACAAAGAGGGAAATACTACCTATTTTGGTAAGTTTTGATTGTAGTTCTGTTTGGGTTTGTTTGAGCTTTTTCCTTGTCCAGAACAGAAAAGCCCAATTGAAATCTACTTGGTTAAAAAAATTATGTTTTAGATATTTCACTGTGTTTATGTTTGAGATGTTGCAGCATTTCTTCTGTTTTCCTGCCTTCCATTGGGCCTTCATAGCATCTCTATTGTTACAGTTTTTGTACATTAAGTAATATTTTGAAAATAATATATTACCATCTCTCACAGGGAGGTAATTTTTGCTTTGCCTTTTTTTTTTCTGGCCACCATGCTACTTTTCCTGCCTTGTCTGTCCGTGTAGGATTATATGTGCTTTCTTGAAGGAGTCACTTGTTTCTGATGTGAAATTAATTGTCGTGGCCAACTTTTTCGCTTATATCTAGAATTTTTCCAATCAAAATACAGTCTTTTAAATGTTGTAGAAAATAACTTGGATTGAGACGTCAATAGGAGGAGAACCTTTAAGAATAGCTGGGTTGTTTTGTTGTGGGACTTGGTAACACACTAGGATGTCATTTTGGAACATATGTGCTTGTCCTCTAAATGTCTTCATCTAAAAATATTTTCGTGATAGAAAAGAAGAAAACAGAATTGTACCAGGAGTTGGGTCTTCAAGCTCGAGATCTAAGATTTCAACATGTGATGAGCATTGCAACCAGGAACAACAGGATCATTATGAGAATGGAGGTAATGGTTTCCCTATAGCTGAGTGTAAAGCCTGTCTCATCCTTGCACTTTGATTTTCTTGCACAGCCAGAAAATAGCAGCTTTCTGTGACGTGCAGTCCTGCAGTAAATGTGTCTTTGGAGCTCTGCCTAGCAATCAGCTGTACACATTAGTGACCATTTTCCTTGTTGAACCCTGGAGAAACATTACTAACATTGTCGCAGAGGTAAAGGCTGGTGCAGAGCCTCATCTCAATCAGCACAGTGCTGTGTCTGAGCCTGTTTGCAATTAGCATGAGATTTTGTTATATTCCTACCTGAAATGACATTTGAAGATTGGTTTTATCAAAGCCCAAATCATCAAATGTGCTACAGTGTTATGAGAAATCTTCAGTGAGTTTTTTTTCAGACTCCTTACATGTACTGTCTTTTTCAGTTCTTGAAGGCTGTCATAACACCAGAGTTTCTTCTGATACTAGATTATCGTAATTTAAGTCTGGAACACTGGCTCCTGAATGAACTAGCATCTCAGCTGGCTGGGGAAGGTCAACTAGTCACATATTCCCTGCCCTTTGAATTCCGAGCCATAGAAGCAATTCTGCAGTACTGGGTGAGCTATCTCATTTTTTAAAAATGTTTGACTTTTTAAAAAAGTATGACTTTAGTCTTGTGTTAATATTTACATGTATATATTTTTAAATGTATTCTGCATTTTCACTTTCTCTTTTTTGTTTTGACCCCTTAGTTCTTACCATTTTGTGTGTAAGTGTGTTTTCCTTCCCTTTCCAATAAATTGCTATTTGGATATGATGGCTTCACCATCGTTTGGAAAATTAAAAAACAAGTCAGAATTCCTTTCTAGAGACATGTTGTAGCTGGAATGAAAATCACACAAATGTGCTGAGGTTTTGGCCTCTTAAGCAGGAGTTAGATGAGATTTCTAGCTATCATTAGAAATCTGTGCTTGCTAATTCTAATATAACATTTATAGACATTAGTGTTTTAGCTTTATTAGCCTTACTGGTGTGGTTGTCACTGGGTTTCAGTTCACTTTCTATGAGTTACTGTATTGTGCTTTGTACTGTGGCTTCGTGTTTATGGGGTAACCATATAGGAAGTATTTCCCAGGCATTGGAAAGCAGGTTGTATTAAATACCTATTACTGTGAATTCTGTGTTGAGAGACAGGAGTCAGTTGCCCAAATCATTCTAAATGAATTATTTTAATTCTTATGAAGGATCATGTTGTTATCTAGATCAGCAAACTGCAGGGAAGACTTAACACTTTGCAGCCTCAGATCCTTGAGACACTGGAAGCCCTAGTGGATCCCAAGCTTTTATCTGTGGATAGGAGTAAACTACACATTCTTCTGCAAAATGGCAAGAGGTAACTAAGAATAAGCTGTGAAGACACTAGAAGATGACCATAGAAAATGGCATGCATTAAAGTGCTAGAAAAATGGTATCTGATAATAATTTCCTGAATTACTGTAATGCTGGATTGTGCATCTTATTTGGAAATGTAAAAGTCAGTATATGAATTACCTGTGATACGGTAGGAAAGGGAAAGAAATTCTGAAGAGTCAGAAATAGTGTCATGCTTCTTAAATAGCATCTGACAAAACAAAATAATACCTAACAGAATGAAACTGTGTGAAAATGTAAACCTTAAAAAACCTTCCCTTTAATGTAAACCTTTGTAAATCTGTGTACATCTGTGCTTTGAGGTTACTTGTACAATGCTACCCTTCATGTATTGGCCTCTCTCATATGATAGTGCAAACATGTGCTTGCTATGTGCTGAAAGAGTGCTTGTTTTTTTTGGTTTACAAATACAACCAGAAACACATCTGGATGCCCTTTAGTGTGTGTCTGTACCTCACTGGTCCCCAGACAGATCACTGCCACAGCTATGTGTGTGGCTTGTAGAGCATGTTTTGAAGGAGCTCTTACAACCCTGCAAGGAAGTCTTCCCTGGCCACTCCGTCTGGCGAGGGTGCTGGCTGGCAAACTCGTGTAGAGATTACCTTACTGGTGCCACTGGGTATTATTTGACCTTTTGCCTGTTCTTCTTTCAGCTTGTCAGAACTGGAAACAGATGTTAAAGTTTTCAAAGAAACGATTCTGGAGATCTTAGATGAAGAAGAAGTAATAGAAGAACTCTGTCTGTCAAAATGGACTGATCCACAAGTGTTGTATGTATAGTTTGAAACCATATACATTTTTTTAACAGTGGATTTTGTTTGAGGAAAACTTGAACACTAAACTGGATGTTTACTGCTAAAAGCCAGAAGGAAAAAGTCTTTCTAATTTTTTTTTCTACCCTAATGCTTGCTACTTCAGAAACCATTGTAGTCGCCATTTTGGAGAGGAACTCCATTGTTACACAGTTACAAATAGTTCTTGACGTAACAGGCTGGATCATTTAGTATGTGATGGGATGGGAGCATGATGGCAGAAAAAGCAAATGTTATTTTTCGATATAAATCAACACATTCTGGGAGCATTTTCTTCGGTTTCACCAAAACATGGCAGGTTTTAAAGCTTGCCTTGAATAGGTCAGACTCCACACTTCCTTTACTAGAAGTGTTCTGAACACCTTGCTCCTAGCTTTTTGCTCACCAGCAGAACCTGAAAGAAAGAGGCCTTGGTGCAACCTTGGGCACCTGAAGGACAGCATTCCAGAAGATGTATGTGCAGAAACAATCCTATTGCACTCTGGGGTTCTGGTGAAGGACAGCACACAGCAACAGCAGCACTGGTCACTTTAATAAAAACTAAAAACCAGAAAGATAATGTATACAATTTCCACATATGTTTTGGGCTGAATTGTATTTAAATCTCAGGCACAGAGATGTGTTTTATATATAAGCAGACAACAGAAGTTACCTTCCAGAGTACTTTGTGAAGTTGCTGAATGACACTTTTGCCTGACTGCAGTGCCTATACGTTGTAATCCTGTTCATATGGTGTGTGGATTTGAAGTCTTGCCCTGCAGAGCTTAATCTAAATGTGCAGCAGAAACTCAGTGTTCCAGAAGTGGGACATGGTTTGCATTTCTAAGGCATCTTCTGGAACAGTATCAGAAGTAGCTCTAAATTCTAGCTGCTCCTGAGTCAGCAGCTGGTCTTTTTCCGGTTTTGCTCACAGCCTTCCTTTAGATTTAATACAGTCTGCTGGCAGATTTTGCCTTATCTTAGTGTGTAGGGGATCTAGGAAAGATCCCAATGGCACCTTATGCTTGTGTCAAGAGAAACACACAAGCATCCCTTCTTTCAGACACCAGTGCACAAGGGTAGGAGAGGTAGTAGGGGGTTGGGTGAAGAGCTGCAGGATGCACAAGGCCCACCAGGAAACACAAGCCACGACAACACATTTGGAGGCACATTGGCCACGTGTGAACAGCTCTTTTTGGATATAGGATTGATACAACTGATAGGTGGTATTTGGTGAACTCAAATTTGAGTTCATTCTGAAAGGATGTGGAAGAGGCCAGTTAGGCAGTAGGTGCTGTCGGAGATCTTCTGCAGCAGAATGGTGAACTTAGCTCAGAGAGATGAGGCAGACCTCTTAACTTTGTGTGAAGGAAGGCCAGAATGTGGAACAGTCAGGAGACAGATGGAGACTAGTTAATGAAAGCACATCCAGTGGCAGTTATTTTCATGTCTTTGTGGCTGTCTTTATTTAGTATATCCCCAGAGAAACTGATGTAAATGTAAAGATGCTCATCAAGTATGACCTTGAGCTGAATCTGTAATACTGCAGATAGTGCTCTAAGACTTTCAAGTCTGCAGCTCCTCTCATCTCCATGCAGTGAAAACCTCAAAGTTTGGAGGGCTTTCAAATCAGGTTGGCTAACTCAGTTTCTGCCCCAGAAAGAGAAAAACTAGGTGCTCTGTTAAAGGTCCTCAGGGAGCTTATATGAGTTGATTTGTAAGTCATACCACTTATTTTCATGGAAAACCATTTAAGAGATGTTCCTTGAGCAGTCAGTAATGCCAGGAGGAGATTCATTAAAAACTTCAGACTCTCTCGAGAAATGGTCATACCACAAAACAAAAAAATATGAACAATCTTCCTGGCTTTGCTGCTTAGTTTCCAAGCTCTTGTGGACCTCAGATGTCTCAGTTTCATGTAAACAATGCCAGAATCATGTATTTCAGAGGAAGGCTGCTGCTCCAGCAGTAGCACTCTGAAGTAAGATAAAAGTTTTTCAAAAGTCACTTAAGAGTGGAGCATCTTTCATGAAGATGGTCATTCCTTGGCTGCTTCAGGACTGAAGAATGCTTTGCAGCAATTGCTGTGGGCAGCTCAAATGCGATTCTACTAAACCATTTTAATATAACCTAAACCATCTCCATCACTGTGTAATTGTTTGTGTATTGGCTTTGTGTTGTTTTATTGTCGGGAGTTTTTGACTGCACTGGTACCAGCTCTCACCACTTGAGGGCATCAAAAAGTTAATCTGTCAAAATAGTTAGCATTTTATATTAACTTAATAATATACAACATTTTTATAACTTTTTAACTTTTTAATATCCAAAAAAAATAAAATTTGTGGTGGTGTACATACTTTGAGCACATCAAATGTTAACTTCACTATTTAAAATAATTGAATTCCTCTGCTGAGGTGCTGATAAATGTAGAAGTATTTATTTTATTTTATGCTGTTGGAACTGATGGGAGTTCCTCACCAAAAAGTTGGATTTTGTGGTGTAGTGTCTAACAGCATTCTTGTTCCCCACAATTCTTATGTGCCTTAACAGACCAGTAATACACTTCTATACAATATGAATGTATATACATATATGTACATATAACCAGGAAAATATAAATTGTTGCTCGCAGTGAGGAGAGTACATCTGGGATTGACCATGCAGAGGAAATGGAGCTGCTGTTGGAGAATTATTACAGACAAGCAGAAGATCTTTTAAATGAAGCTCGTGAACTCAGAGTACTGATTGACGACTCAGAAAGCATCATCTTTATCAACCTGGACAGGTTAGCTACCATCTGTTAGATTACCAAAATCTGGAATTTAGACTTTCTTGGCCTAGACTTTCTCAAATTTTACTACAAGGAAAGTTGGAGAATTCTGTCTTAGTGAGGGTTGAATGGACTTGTAGTCACAGCAGCTGTATTGCACTTTTCTAGTCGTGAACTGCACAAAGCAAAGGAAGAAGATAGCCTAATTAGTGTGTGTAATTAGTATGTAACTATGTAGCTAGGCAGCAATCTTGCCTAGTGGCAAAACCCACCTTCTCCTAGACTCTTCAGGGGAGCTAGCCAATACAGGAAATATCTGCAAATTGAGAAGCATATTAAAATTCTATTCAGAAAAGATTACTAACCAGAGTCTGGCTAGGCTACTCAGGTTTCCAGGACAAGTTAATTATTACTCTGTAGAGTGATACAAAAATTAATAACTTGGGAGCAAGTTTCTCTTTCTCTTTGAATGCTACATTTTTCACTTTTAGTCAGATTTCTTACTGAAAAAGCGTTGTAGCTTGCATTTGCATGAATGTGCCACTCTGAGGTCAGTGTTTAATATTCTTTCTCCTCTGCACTGAGGAGTTATCTGTAGAAGCACTTTGTGGATGCTGTATCAGGAAACCACAAAAACCTTCTTGTGGAAGACTTGAATATGAAATTCACCCAAAAGGACTGAAGTTTGTAGTCCCGCAGCATTTAGCAACTCCATTTTTAGTAAAATGTATTAATTTGCAAGGTAACAAAAAATTTTTGTCCATTGTGAATACAGATATAGAAATTGCAGCCAGATGGTGGTAAGAGGTTACAAATTTCAGCAGAAATTTACTATTTCTCTGTATATACATACACCTCTGAGAAGTGAGCAATACTGGAAAGCCTGATGATGGTTAAGCAGAACCTGCTGCCTTTAAAGGTGTCCAGATGTAGCAATGTCAAAATAATAGTCTCTTTGTACTGTTGTTTCATGATCTTTGCAACTGAGTTACATAATTTCAGCATTCCTCTCTTTCAGACTTCCTCTCTTTCACTGTTTTTAGTGCATTTTATATGGAATTTAAGTATTTAGGCAGCAAATAAATTTTTGGGTTCCCCTTACAGATGTTTCTCCCTTCTTTAGCCACCGTAATGTGATGATGAGGCTGAACTTGCAGCTGACCATGGGGACTTTCTCTGTCTCTCTCTTTGGACTCATAGGAGTTGCATTTGGTATGAACTTGGAGTCATCCCTTGAAGAGGTAAGGAACAAGTCCTGCGTTTATCATAAAATGTGTGTCCTGCTCTTACAGCTTATTTCATATTTGGTACAACTTCATTCTTTCCATGGACAAAGCTCCAGGGATTCATGTGTTCATACAGTCACTTCTTTTGTAAGCAAATTACTGCATGGCAAACTGCACAGTATTGTATTGCAGCCTTTTTTCTGTGTCATGTCCATGGAAAAGAAGTGGGAATACAAATTTTTGGGTGTATAAGTAGTTGATTATAAAGTAGTATTAAAGTTTTGTTAATGATCATCTATTCTGACAAGAGCAGCTTTGTCTTCCAGATACAAGGGTATCTGTCAAGCAGCCAGGGCATTTCCAGCACATCAGAGGAAGTACTTTACTGTCAGTAATTGTTTATACCTAAACTGGGGAGGAAGGAGTACCATCTGGGGGGTACAACTTTAAAACTGCACATGCCACCTTTAAAACAAACAAACAAAGCAAAGACTTCTTCCTTTTTCAAATCAGTTAAATATAAGGATTAAGTTTTCAAACTTCCAATGAAGGAAGGAAAACTGCAAGGAACAGTAACAGAATACAGTACAGTGATCCTAAATAAAATGCTTTGCTGTGAAACAGCCCTTTTTCCAAGGAAGGGTTTGACTGTTGATGGTGGAGAGTTTACTGCTTCCTCTTATAAAGGAAGAAAACACTGGTGGGGAGTGAGAGATTATCTTTGGGTAATCCCTTTTTTGAGAGATAATTGGATGACTAATGGGAGTGTTCTGTTGGTAGGACCCCAGGATATTTTGGTTGGTGACAGGGATTATGTTTCTGGGAAGTGGTCTGATCTGGCGGCGCTTACTTTCCTTCCTTGGGCGGCACCTGGATCCTCCGCTACCTCCTCACGTACGTATGGCTGGCTGGGGCTTCTGCCTCACACTCTGCTTGTACAGTCCATTCCTAAGGCAGAAAATAAGATGGCTTAGATGGATAGGCTACAAAGCATGGCAAAATTCAGCTCAGGGTCTGCTCCATGACAGAGAAGGTGCTCCCTAGCTGGACTGAAGGAGATGGGGAGCTCCAGCACTGGGCAGAAGTGAAGCTGCAGGCTGTTCCATGAGAAGTGCTGTATTTACTTTCACCTGGAAGCCCAAGGAGAGCTGGGGCTAATGATAGAAGCAGTCCTCGTCCTCCTACCCACATACTAACTCTGGATCCATAGTCCTTGACTTGTAAAAGAGTAAGTGGAGCTAAAAGGATGATGAGGATGAGCACTAGCTGTAACATCTCTCTGGAGAATGATGCTGTGGTTGTCATGTCCTCACTCTCAGTCTGAAGTTTGTAATAGTTTCTTACATATGCACCAGTTATCTTTGTCATTGAGGGTACCGAGTTGTAGGAAGATTTCCAAAGAGACCATGCTCTGATCAGCATGTATGGTCATTTTCCCTATTGACTGCACTTTCCAGGACTTGTGGAACTGTGTTGTCTACCTCATCTCTGCACTGTAATATTTATAGCAGACATGTCAGTAAAGTCAAAAGTTAAGTTGCTACAAGTGACAAAGGGAGGCTCAGATAAACTCCCCTTCTTCCCTCTCCTCTTTTGCTACTAAGAATCAGCTGGCAGTAGTTGTGGATTGTTGACTATGGCTACAATTTACTAGAATATCCTGAAGTGTAGTTCAAAACAAAGTCCAGCTCATACTGACTGACTTGGAGAAAGATATTGGGAGCTATTAGGGAGGGAGAAGCCAAAGACACTGTTCTGAAAATAAGGGGAGCAAAATCAGGGTTCAAGCATCTGTGGAGCCTTACTTCCTTCTGCCACATATAGAGCAGTTTCTCATGTAATCAGGCTGTTTTGTTTCTTGCCTAGGTTCCTGCAGCTTTGAAAAAATCCCAACCAGCAGCTGGAAGAGTGGACATAAAGACCAGTCTTAAAGGAGAAACATTTGGGCTGAGCAGAAGCACATTAACAAACCAGTAGGAACAGCAGGAACAAAGAGACTTTCGTTGTTACAGGGTGGACTTCGGACTCTTTCCTTGTATTTGTTCTTCCTTATTGAAAACTGCAAGAATTTCTAAACTTGCTAATTTAATATATATTTTGTGCCAAAAACCTACAATGACATTTTTAATGCTCACGCACATAAGGAGAGAAACATGAGGGCAAATAGCAAAATGCTTTCTATAGTAGTTTCACCTCCACCCCATGTATGTGCCTTTAGTTTTCTGTACCACATACATGTACTTACTTTTTGGGCATTCTCATTTGTAGTGTTTCTGTCAAATGGTGCTTTGCTTTATGGCCTTTCATACAGAGAACAGAATTCTTGGCTTAAAGAAGGAAGCAGTCAGGATTGATCAATAATTCTGGTTCTGAACTGCAGATTTAGGAATCTGACTTCAAAGAAAAATCCACCCCAAGAGTGACTTCTTGAATGGATTTTTAAGGCCCTATTTAATTGCAGAGAACAGGTTTTCCAAAGCAAAAAACATACCTGTATCTCTCGTGAAGCATGACTTCTAGATTGGTGGCAGTGAGAAAAAAAGGAGCAATAAAAGGCTTTGAAATTTAGCTGCTAATCTTGTATATTCCTTAACAATTAATTTAGGCTCCAAACAGCAGTTCTAGGAACAGGGCAAACGGGCCTATGGATAATGCCCACTTGCATTTTCCATCTGACACTGTTTCAACACACATTGATACAGCTGCAGTTTACACCTCCTTGTGTTGCCATAATTCAAATTCTGGTAAAAATCATCAGCTGGGTTGTTGGTTTTTCTTAAGGTGGGCTGTGCTTTTCTCTCCAAGACAAAGCATGGACTAGCCTGCATCACAGTAAGTAGCCAGGTTAGTTAAAGGTTTGGAAGCCTGTTGTCCTGTGATGGGCTGAAGGAAGGAGTAGAAGCCTTATGGCAACTATTTCTGTTGTTCTTAGGGCTTCTCTTTAAGGGTGTAGTTCTCCACTGGTTTCTCTCAGGTTGTAGAGGGAGCATGAAATGTGTCTAAATCACGTCACACTGTCCATTTCTTCTTTGGGATTTTTTAATCTATCTGTAACACAGTGAGCAGCTCCATGTAAATCATTGTACTAGCAGGGTTGAAAAGACAGTAGCTGTAGCTGTGAACATTCTTCTCAGGACTAATGAGTTAAAGATGGAAATAAAAAGGTTCGTAAGTTAAAGCTGTCCAGGCCTGTGATTCTGGTTTGGTTAAAGTCAGTTCTATGTGTTACTTTCCAACAGTTCTTCTCTACATGACTTTAAGTACAGATACTAATGGCATGAGAAGGTGAGAAGGATAATGATCTTGTAATGCTTTTGAGTTTTTTAGCTGAGTTTTTTGCAGCCTTTAAGCTTAGCAGGTAAAGTAGTAAAAAATCACCCAACTGAGCAGTCCAGTGGAAAAAAACAATTACTCACATACCTTGGCTGATAAACCCCAGGAATCTCAGTGTGTGAAGGGAGATAGATGCTGATATTTTCAAATGAGCTGTAGTTTCTTTAGGCCAGAACTGATATTGGTGCAGCTGTTAGGGAAGCTTTCTCATAAACTTTTTTGCAGGGAGGCTTCTGTGAACTCCTTTTGACTCTTTACCTGTACGTAACTGACTCAAAGCACAATAAAAACATGGAGCAAAAGATGTCTTCTACAAGACTGCTTTTTATCTTGTAGAAGACATAGGCAAATGTTTAAAGTTTTTCTTACAATTCAAGTAACCAAAATGCCGTCAAGTGCAATAAAATTATGTGGAGGTCATACACAGAAGAAAGCCAGTGGAGAGTGTATGCTCAGAATGGAATTGCTACAGAACCTACTGGTTTTGTCAATTTTGATTTCAAGAGAAAATGTTTATTCTGCCCTTAAAAGGACACTGCTTGTTTTGCCTCATACCACAGTTAACAGATTTGTAACATAAGTACTGCAATCCCAGTTGTAGCCTGTTACTTCTTGCACGAGGTTCAGATTTAACTTCTTTTTTAAAGTGTTCTGCTATTTGGACAAGTCCTCAAAATAGATACCAGAATGCATTGTAAATCAAGCTAATGTTCATCTTGCCTTTTTTGATTTGTTTAGAACAACATCCTTGAGAGAGAATTCTAGGAAGGTAAGTTGAGGTGTTTAATTTTGGAGTATGACCTTTAGAATTCTGTGCAATTTTATTTAAAATAAAAATAATGCCTTGCCTTTGTGAAGGAGGCAAGAGAGAGAAAACACACATATGTGTCTATAGACTAGTATTGGTAATAATAGTATCAACACATTCTGCTGCTCAAGTTGTTTAATAGATAATTGATGCACGCTGTTAAATCTGCATCATACAAAATTAGTGTTAATTAGTTAAAGACAATACTGTTAACAATAAAAGCCATTAACAACTCTATGTTACCATGGTCATGGAATTTTACACAAAAGCAGAAAGGATGTCAAGAATAATCAGCCAAATTGCATTTCCTCAAAATTTATCAGTCTTGCTTGTTCTTTTTTTCCTGGGAGATCTGAGCTGCACTTACACCCTCAATGCACGCCTCAAGACTTGAGAGAGAGAAGAGAGAGACAGTCCTGTTGATCAGCACCCACATTTGTCAGTCTTAAAGCTGCCCCTGCTCCATGCTTATTATTTTGTCAGTAACTTTCCATAACTTAGAATCCTTATCACAGTATGTAAGAATTGTAAATGCTGTGCTGCAATTTCCCAGTTTTGTCAAGAAGATACTCAAATCTGGCCAGTAAAGGTGTCCACTGAACATTCCTTACACAGCCAAATACTACTACCAAAAATGCATCTCCTTGCTCATTTCAACCTCTAAAAGGTTTTCAGACCAACTTGCTTGTTCTAGATAAGCGATGCTGCTGCCCATCACAATTCAGCAAAAGCTTGCTGACACGGTATGTTGGTTTGTGTGGGCTCAGGAAAGTAGCACAAATCCTACAGAGGTTCTTCACTAGAAGACCAGGTGTGCCCTGATCTTTAAGGCTACTGCAAACTTCTACAGTGAGTAGACAAAAAGCCTTCCACCAAGTCGAGCTTTCGCAGAACTTCTCTCTGCTGCCACTACAACTTCTTTCTGCAGGGATAAAGAGCAAAGGTTAGCAACGTGCAACTGCAGGTGCATGGCTGCCTTAAGCTTCCCTTGTGGATTTTGACCATCTCATTAGTGTCATATAGAAATGTGATGGGAAATGAGAGAGCAGCCCACCTCATCGGAGTAGCAGTTAAGAAGATAGTTTGGCAAAACAGACTATTTCATTTGGGGAACTGGAGCAAGCTGGAACCAAATGAAATGAGTCTCTTGCCCATATAAACTGCTTCTCAGGGCTAAGATCAATAGGGATGAAGGGGGAGTGTGGACTAGATGGTGCTATAGCAACAGAAAGCAACTGCTTGGAGAATGGCCTCACTTGCATTTAGCGGTGCATGTGTTTCAGGTGTTGGATTATGCACCCTAATCTAGTTGAGAAGAATTTCCAGGTGTTTCTCCATTGCATGTTTAAACACAAGAAGTCAAATACTGTTTATTGAAGACCTCCTCAGCCTGATACTGAGGCTTCCTCTGTACTCACACAGAGAACCCCAGTCCTCATGGAGGTGATGTTAGAGTGAGCAGAACATTGGAACTCAGCCAAACAAGCACTAAGCTGAAAAAAAGGCTCCTCAGTGCATCATACAAATGTAGCATTTGGTGTTTGGTAAAAAAATGGGTATCTGAGAGAAGCAAAGAGAAACAGGTACACAAACACACCCTAAACCAGTCAGGTAGGAACTGGACCCCTGTGCTTAGAAACACATGACATGAACAGCGTTCACTGCAGGTGACAGCCAGGACAGCAAGCCTGTAAAGACTAAATCAGAGGGATGGTTTTGGGTGCCTGGTTTGCTCCACAGCTGAGCATCCACTTTGCATACAGGTTGGCATGAAGCCGGGAGGCACCTATGCTGCATTTCCCATGGAACCTTTCAGCGTACTCCTAAGCAGTTTAGAATTCAGCTGCTTTAAAGTGATTCAGATTTTTTAATTTAGGTGCCAAAATTGTAGCAACTCCATAGCTCATCAATCTATAAAATGTGTTTAATTATTGGTTCAGAGAGTAACTATGTAAAGAACTTAAGACTTGAAAATGTGTAAGATACATGTGAGGTGTTAGCTAGTATATGCAAGTGAGGTAGAAGGATGATGTGAAACAACCAACCACAGTAATTTTTCTCACCTTTCTTTCTGATTTCACAGTGGTAACGGAACTCCCAAATCTTGATCGTTCCTGTAAAATAACATTGCTTGTTATAATGCTGCTAAGTTTTTTAAGTAGGATGTTTTAGTTTCTCTCAGTAATTTGTTTTCTGCTTACTTACCTCAGGAGAAATCAGGACATACTGTGCCTAAAGAAGAAGAAAAAAAGAGGAAATAAAAAGTCAGTGGAAGAGAGTAAGAGACCAGTATAATAACTCTGGTTCCTAAACAGCTAAGTAATTTAAGAACAAACAGGAGGAGCCTGAGAGCTTTGCACAGGTTGAGAAACCTGAGAAAACCTTTTGTTTTCTGGAACAAAGGCAGAATACACTTGGTATTTGTACTGGATGCAATTAATTAGTTGTCATTTTAAACTTATGTCCAGAATTCATTTGCATGTATTCTTACCCAGTTCTCAGGACAAGGAGATGTCCATGATGTGCAGTGGCCTGTCACATTCCCTGAGGATGCCTGTATGCCATTGAAAATATACACACGGCCAGCAGCCCCACCAGCCAGGATTGAGGTGACACCATTAGTTCGCAGTGGGGATGACACAATCATTTCATCTGCGCATATTACAAAGAGGATATAACACAGCAGAAGTGAATTAATAGTAGACCAAAACACAGGAGAACTGGCATTTACATGCTTCTAGATGCCAAAATTCCTATTAACAATGGCAACTAAAATGTTTCCATTTCTGATTGAGTTGCTTGGGATTTTAGAGAGGTCTACCTGTAAGGCACAATGGAATACTAGTACAGTTCAATTGAGCTGTGTTTAGCACTTGTATGAATATGTAGGTGACCAATTTTCCTGTTGCCAGTAGTCAAACACTTCACTTCTGGTCTAGACTCATCAAGCTTTACCTAGCCCATCGCTATCCAGATCACTTAGGTATACATCTCCTCCGAAACGAGAAAACCTCCTGTCCCCACTGAATGTGCTGAGCAGAGAAGGCTTGGTGCTGTTTGACAGGTCATATACCAGAGCCAATCCAGCTTGATGCAGCACTGAGGATATAAATAAAATCCTAGACAGGCTGTCTGGAAAAAAAACCCACCAAAAAACAGATGTTGAGCATCAGACATAGGAACTCAGGTTTAATACTTAAAATTATAGGTAATACTGGCATTACAAAAAATAGACAAAATTAATATAATCTATCAAATGACATCAACAATTATATGGGATTAAAATTAATTAGCATAGGGAAAAAAAATCTTTTAGTCATAGCACGAGGGAAGAAATGCATTCAAGTTAGACTTCTGCAGTTTGACATCCTCAATTCCTTGCTGTCTACTGCCACAGTGAGGACAAAATACTGTGATGTTTCAATTCCAATAAATATGCAGTCTACTAGAAAATCACTGTTACATAAATAATGCAAAGTGGTAATGCTGTGAAGCCCATTTTAAGGAAAAAGAAGACCCACTGAAGTTGAGGCACAGTAAAGAGGACTCTACATATAAGGCATATAGAGGTGATTACAGTGGTTTCTTTTTTTTTTTTTTTTATAATTACATGGAAATTTAAAGGTCCCTTTTCCCTTAAACATTTTATCTTGACTCAAGTCATGCAGAAACAAACATCCTAAAGCAGAAATGGTCTCCAATTTTCAGGACATACCTGCAGTAGGTGCACCCACCACCAAAACCTTCCTTGTGTTCCCAGCCACAGACAGCACACCGCTGGCCAGAGACAAACCCATTCTGCCCATCTCCTGTTAGATTTTTAAAACACTATGTAATTTCTACAGAAAGTCGCTTCACTTCAAATTATTCACAAATATTCACAAATTATTCCCATACTAAAGAAGCAGCCCTACCTTGTCTCCAGTTATCTCAAACCAGCGCTCTGTACTTGGTGGGTTATACCCATACACCTTCCCAACACTCTGTCTGACATCCGGCAAGAGGGGACTGCAGCTTCAATTACAAGGCAAAATCAATTTGTATCTAACAACATATTATTGTACATATTCTCCCCTTTTACTTTGGAATAATAATGCCTGACAAATTCTAGAAATCTACTTTAGTAATTCCCATACTTGTTCTAACTAATTACACAATACTTAGGGCATAGACTTGGTCTGTCTATTCACTTTTTAATCATCCAATACATCTTCATGTTTAATTTGCTTTTAAAAATGCTATCTCAAAGTAAGAGCTATCCATATGGTTATATAAGGCATATTTACCCATTAGCATTTTTGTGACCCCTCTCCTCCCTCAGGGAAACCCAGGAAATTCTTAGGTGTCTTTAAATAACAAAGACCTGCTCTAGAGAGGGTCTAAAATCCTTGTCTTCTTAAAGTAGGGTGAAGACATAAAACTATAAATTTAATAAAAACATTCTAAGCAGAACAAAAATGAAAGTTCCTAAAAATGCTGGAAGTCTAATCTATTGCAAATCTTAAACCTTGCAGAAGTAGAGCAAAGTGGAGAAGACAGCAAGCTGTCACATGCAACACACCTAGAACAAGTCTTCCATGTAGGGCTACCAATCAGCAGTAATGTCATGTTCTCCAGCTGGCAGCTGGCAAGTGAAAATCCAAACCAAGCATAGTTTTCTTCCCCCTGCACCATCCAGTTGGCATCCTGTACTGGGAGAAGTCCTGAGAGACCAGAAAAAAATATGAGTTAAATCTTGGTGTGCTCTGGCACTGAAAAACCTATTTGCAATCCTCCACTGATTCATCCTATGACAACAAGTTTCTCTGTGCAAAGTTACACTGTTCATGACATGGCATCAGTAGTTGTTGACTTTGCTTGCTCACCATGCAGCTCTACTGGCTGGTGAAAGCTTTCCTTTGACACAGCCTGTTTCTCAGTCCTTCCAATAGCCTCAAGCCTGCCCTGAACTACTTACTGTTTATGAGAACTTGTAATTCTTCAAGGGTGCTGGGTGGGAGAGCTTCAGACCATTCTGGTTATAATTTAAATAAGTATTTCTGTGCTTTAGTTTTACAAAAATGTCAGTTAGCAGTTTTTTGAAACCCATGTTCTTGTGGTTTCTAATTTTACATTAATTAGAACAAGCTGCAAAAATCATCACCTGTCTTCATTAACTGTATTCACTTGTAGCATTCCTCTTTAGCCACATGAAGGAACATACAGAATGATAAATATTCATTTGTTGAGGTTCATTTGCAATTTTCCAAGAAAGAGCAGTGAGCCTATCCTGGACTCACAATAGATGGTTGAAACCATTGCTTTAGTAAAGTTCCCAACACTGTTTCCCACAAGTGTTCTTGCATCCAAGCTGGGACATTGCAGTCCAGACGGACAGAAAACCAGATGGGGAAAACCTGGTAGAGATTATCGCTCTGACAAGAGCAGAGAACCATGTGTTCTCTGAATGCCTGCAACAAGTGGAATGCCTTCAGGGATTAATTTTTTGACTCATCCTGTTGGTTACTTTATTATAAGATATTTAGACAATGCAACAAGATGCCCTTTTTTGAAGCTGGCAGATAACAGGAGATTGCAGGGGGGTGGTCTCATTCAGAGACACCCAGGCAGGCGGGAGTAACAGGCTGACAGCAACCTCACAAAATTCAGTCAGGACAAATGCAAAGCCTGACCCTAGGAAAGGAGATGCCCTTGCACTGATACAGCTGGGGACACACTGGCTGAGGAGCCGCTGTGTGGAAAAGGCCCTGGAGATCCTGGTGGGCAGAGAGTTGAGTGTGAGGCTCTGATAGCAGACAGCCAACAGTGTCTCAGACTATGCAAGCAGGAGCATGGCAAAGAGACTGAGAGAAGTGATTGCTCCCTAGATCACACCTCTAATATGTCCTTCCATAACAGGAAAGATGTTGACAAACTGGAACAAGTTTAATAGGGGTGTTCCATGCTTTCTGTGCCTGTAAGGTCACTATGCATGGTGGGAGGACAATAGACAATGAACATAAACTGAAACAAGAGAGGTTCATACTGGTTCATAGTTTTTTTTCCCTATGAGGACTGCCAAAAAGTAGAACAACTGCCCAGAGTGTCTCTGCAATTTCTACCACTGGAGGTTTTAAGATGCAGTTGGACAAAGCCTGGAGCAATTTGGTCTGGCTTCACAGCTTGAGTAGGAGGGACACCCTCTGAGATCACTTCAAACCTGAATTATGCCATGAGTAATAAGGAACAGATAACCAGTCACACAAACTATGGAAAGGTTAATTTACTCAACAAATATTACCTTGGTGACTCCTGTTGAAATGAGAGTAAAATGCAACCACAAATCCTCTCTGCTTCCCACCACCGGGTGCATATGGAGAGCCCACAACCAGATCAGCATTTCCATTCCCATCAACATCAGCTGCCAGGAGGGACCAACCAAGATTACAGTAGGAATACTGCAATAAACAGTTAGTTTAAGCCTGAAATAGAACTGAAACCATCAATTCTGTAGCAAAATAGAGCAACTTAATTCTAAGGACCTAAATTTGCTTTTGACCAAATTACCCTCCCACTCCCTGGCTTCAGTTTTGTTTTCTGAGGTTTTTTGTTTGGTTTGGGTCAGGGTTTTTTGGTGGCTTTTTGTGGTTTTGAGAGCTAATGCATCTTTCTAGTCATCCTGCTGCCTTCCTGCACTGGGGTATAAATGTCTTTTCCAAATACAACCAATTCAACCAAGCACCTGCTTGCTCCATCCCCATCAGTCTAAATTTCCTTGCAATGATAAGTTGAATTTTAACATTCTAGTTTTAAGCCCATAAGTTCTTTTCCCCTTTATATCACCTCCTGCCTGTGTAGCCCTGTGTTAGCCTGGCTAACAGGGTAGTATAAACAGGACGTTACATTATCAATATACCTGACAAGTTATGGTAACGTTTGGCTGAGGTGCCAAGCCTCTTCCCTCCATTCCAAAGTAGACATACACAGCACCCTGAACAGCAAAAAAAAAGAAAATAAGGCATGAGAGCACCTGCATGTCACTATCAAGTATGAAATGCAAGGTCAATCACAAGGAGTGGAACAGTTCTGCAAGGGCTATTCACACAACTTCATTTTCCCTCTCAGAGCTTTCCCATAATACCTTCTTTCCCACTCCAAACCTAAGAATATCCATGGGTAATGGGTACTGCTGTAACCAAGCAACAAAGCAGAGAAGTACATGTTCATCATACTGTGTGTAAAGAACAAGGGCAGTACAGCGTAATTATACTCATAATACACATGTTCAGATGGCTCAAATTTTGACAATTATTATTTAATGCAATGGTACAACAGATGCACACAATTTTCCAAGTAGTGAGTGTAAATAAAAGCAACTTAAATTCTTATTTAGACAGCTAAGTTAGTATCTAAAATTCTGAAGAGTTTTAAGCTTAATGGATATAGTCTAAATCAAAACATTTTGCCTCTCAGTTTGCATGGCCTAAAAATATTCAGGGACCATTACATGGGCTTATCTCATAAGCTGCAAGTCATTAAGCCTCTGCAACTTGATTATTTGGCAAGTGTGTCTGTGTTTGTATCACATTTTAGATATCATTTGTTGGCTTTGTGAAAGCATATGACAAAATTCATTGACCCATGAGGTCCATTCCAGACTCTCTGTTCCTAAACAAAAAGGGTATATTTGTATTTCATTAATGGCTCCTTACATTTCCAGCATGTGAGTGCTGCAAAATTGCAATCTGGTTTAGATTTCTAATGTGCAAAAAGGCCACTGAAAGAGAACTACAGGTAGGTGTCATTGCTGTAGTCAAAGTACCCACAAAGGTTATAAACTTCTGTTTAAATTACAATGTCACCTTGAGCAACAACAGAAATTCTCTTTTCCATTTCAGTGTTTAAAAATTATGTATAAATAAAAAATTCCGTTTGGAGAATTAAAAAAAAAAAACCAAAAAACCAAACCCATGTTTGTAGCTTACTTTGTAAGTAAGAAACTGAGATCCCACAGAAGGTGCACCAATTGCCAGATCTGGCACTCCATCCTCATTGAAGTCCAGGACTGCCAAGGCAGAACCAAATCTTCCTGAAGGCTAAAAGAAAAGAGATTGCTCTCATGTTTTCCAGTCAAAACCATGAAAACCAAATGTACATTTGCACAGGGAATAACTGGCAACAGATGACAAAAGTCTATCCCGACAATTCTTTTTCTTCTAAGTAATAACCCCCATGACAACACATTTAATTCAAAGTCAACTGTGTTAAAATTAAGGACAACTGAATATAATATGGTGCTGCTTTGCTATTTCCTCTCCTGAATCCAGTGCACCATTGACCTCAAGTTTATGGTCTTTCCTGTTGACAGCATTATGACTGGGAACCACTAAAACACACTATAAGAAGACAGAAGCTGTTACTCCACAGTTTATAACCACAGAAACAAATTAAAAGGAAATGTATCTCATTTCTCCAAATTATCTTCTTCATGAACAAAGGTATTTTCTACAGAGGATCATATTTAACACCCAAAAGGGTCATTTGCTCTTACTCCCTGGTTACAAACCAGCCACCATCATGTCTAAGAGTTTTCTCTCTTTTTTTTTTTACAGACAAAATTATTTGGGGAGAAGTTATCAATTAATGAAGAAATGCAGACTCAAAGGAATTAAAACATATAAAATTAATAATTTTAGATTAAAAAGAAAAACACAATATTTTCTTAAATGCAGGCACCAGAATTAGCTATACTGTGACTTACAGAGACACAACCAGAATTTTATTTAAGGGCCCTTTATGGTCAATGCTCACTTACCTGGTACAGTAATGGAAGTGAACCTACAGAGCACCATCACTTAAAATGTTCCTGGGACTTTAATAATGATTATTTTTCTTGCAAAGCATATGACATCATATGACATCAGGAGGAGTGTTTCAGGAATAAAATTCACACACATTAATGATACTATTGCTCATTCAAAATTCACCAATTTTCAGGCAAAAAACAATTAAGTGACAAATTTTTGCCTTGACCCCTTACCTGATGACCCTGTAGTACTTGGTCAGCTTTCCCATCCAGATCCATGTCCTCTGGTGGCAAACCTGACTGGTTGCCATAGACTACATACACCCTTCCTATCTGAACATGGCCCATGGTGCTGTACCCTGGTGCTCCAGCCACCAGATCTTCATATCCATCCTGGTTTAGGTCAGCTGAGACCAGTGCCCTGTACAGCAAAGGAGTATACAAAATCAGCATTAGTTTCCAGACTACCACAACATTCAGATAAACCAACTACCCATAATTCAGATAAACCATGACTTGTGTTTCCCCATATTGTTTTGTAAAGATCTATACAGCATTTAAAATATTATATATTTATTTGTCTTTTCTTGAATTAAGTAAAACCAGAAGAATCATCTTCCATCAGGAGGTGCTTTAGGCACCTGAGAGCAATCAGAGCAAGAAGCATTAAAAAGGGCTGTTTGTGTATGACAAAGAATACAAAAAAAAAAGAAAAAAAATTAAATATCCTTTAAACTGAACATCTGCTTTAATCAATGACTTAACAGGAGATAAGCAAAAGGATCCCAGGTCTCAGTAACATGCTGGAATTTAGAGAGGGACCATGGAAAGAACTAATTACTGTTAATTTAGCCAGTGTGAAGTAAACTCAAGAATTAAATCCAAATTTCGAGACTGTATAAGGGAAGTTAAATAAGCAGCAATGTAAATTTGTTTTATTACTCTTCCTTCTTGCAGGTCAAGGTAGAACCTCATTGGCAAGGAGAGAGAATATGCCTCTCTCTGTCCTGAATCTATCTTTGGACTATCTATCTTCCCTACTAGTCTAGAGTATTTCCAAGAGGTCTTGCTAGACATCATCAGTCATTAACTCATGACAGGTGATTAATTTTGCACAAACATCATTCAACAACCAAAAAAGGGTAGCAACAATTTTTTACTGTTCAGAACTAGAGACAATGGTAGTTCTAATGTTGGTTCCTTCCATTCTGAGCTTGATCAACATCTGAAAGAAAAATCTTATACGTTAACTTGCTGTTCTGGTCATACAATATAAGACATTCCCTCAGATTTGTACCACCAATTAATTTGCACTGTCACCTTAGAAGAGTATCCAAAGGATCAACAATAATACTTCGGTAGATATTCAAACTTATCAGAAATTAAGAGGAAAGTGGAATGAAAAAAATTACCAACCATCCAAGCCTAGCATAGGGTGAAGTCAGAAAATATGAAGCTGCTGGCTTGGAGATGTGCTTAGAAGATTTCTGATGTGTAGCTCCTAATGCTCTCCAGACATTGGTTTTAAAAGCATGGTTTATCAAGCGGAGGGATTTCTGAAATAAAAATAATAAAGGGACACAACAGTGGTTAAAGCTCCAGGGGCTGAAAGTCTAAAATGTTTTGGGACACCTCAAAAATCAAGTCACCAACAATGGAATTCACTACATGGATTTAAGAGGAGTCTGATTCAGATCATAAGCACCATTTTAGAAAGACAAAAATCTGTAGCTTTAAAGGGAGCACTACTAATCATTCACTGCTATGCTTTGCTAGGAGTTCTTGAACCAAAAAAGCCCTGTGTCTGTAAAATGTAAATACTAAATATATATTTTGTCTTTTTTTGTATTGCAGGATGTGTTCTAACTTCACTATACAATGAGCAAAGTTTAAAAATTGAGTATTTATGATGTACATATATACATTAACAATGGTACTGGAATGTCCATGAAGTCAAAGACCATCCAGAGACCCTGCTCCTTCATGCAGCATTTCAGACAGAAACAGAAACAATATTATATAGAGATGACTTTTACCTGACATATCTGTTACTTCTCACTTACTGTTGCCCAAGGCTGTATGTCAAATTGAACTCCTCTCTCTGTATAGTTTATATTCTTCTCAAGTGTTTCTGAAAGCAAAGAAGTTGTATTCTTGTGATGTTCCTGTTTTGATTGTTTGTTTCTGCTAAAATAAAGAAGGCAGTGATAAGAATTAATAGAACTGAAATGAAGACTTGAGGTAAAAGCTGCTCTTAGATTCTGCACAGTTCCTTTATACAAAACTTAGTTATTCATGCTAAGAGTATCTCAAATTCATACACAAAAAGATCACCCAAAATATTTCTAATTTTCAGTAGCTCACTCTCCACATTAGCAGAAGACTCTCATCACTGAAGCTTTAAACCATCAGAGCTATACTCACATGTGGCTGTCCTTGCGCTCCTTTGTGCAGTTTATGAACAGAGGGTTCTCAGGCAGGTAGCAGTCACTAAAGAAAAATACAGAGAATACACTTTCAAGATTTTACCACAATGGAAATGAAACAAAAAATACAACTTTAATACTTACTGATTCCTCTGTCAGAAGTCATCAGTTTTCTCAAGAAAATCAAAATCAGAGCATCATCATAACCCTTAGAAACCCCATGATGTTTATTTGATGACCTTGATTAGATTCTGTATGAATACCATGTCTTTATAGAGCTCTTGAAGGAAACTTATTGCAACATGCATGCATATGAATCTAAAGCACTTTTAATCAAAGTGTTACAAAAAACATAACAGATTGCATCATTCTGTATTTCAAGCATAATTTCCCAAAATAGCAACAGTGGTATTTTCTATATAAATGGATGAATTAATTGCCATTGTTGGTCTTCTAAAGAAGAAACGTTGTATTTGTTATAGAGCTGTTCAACGTTAAACTTCTATAACAATATGAAACTGTGAGTAGAAGCCTGAGCCTAAAGACTAGAATATATACTCCTAGTCTTTCTAATCCTATTTGCCTTCAGAGTCTGAAGGTAATATCTGACCTCTCCTCTAAAGGGACATCTTTGCTGAGTGATGGCAGCAGCCAAAAGGTGCAGACTCAGATTGCCAGTCCAGCTAGGGCATGGCTACGCAATATTTAAGCAAACCCTTGAGTATGTCTTAAAGAATGCCCCAGATTTTCCCTGGTAAGTATCACCTGGACATTCCAGATGCATGTTAGGGCAAAGGAGCATGAACACATAAAAATACAAGTGCAAGGCCTGCGTAATCCTGTGCACCCAGGTAAAAGGCAGACATGGAAATCCCCTTGTCCAAGTGAGGATCTAAAGCTCAGCACCTATTCTAGGAAAGATCCTGCCTTAAGAAGAACAGTTAAATGGGTGTCAGCACTTGACTACTGCATTTCATAGTTAAGGACACACACTATACCTGGTTCCATTCTCTAGCATATGGCTCGTCAGCTCAAAAATGTTGTTGGTCCAGAATGCCATGTCATCCACTCCCCCAAGGAAATATTCGTGGAACTTGTCCACCAGAAATGGAGATTTACTAGCAAATGTTGGAAAAAGCTAAGGGACAGGCAACATACTCAGTAAGATGGATCACATCATCTCCATGCTCATTTTTATAAAGAAAACAGAAAACCAACCTTGCCAACAAGAAGCCTTTCTCCATGCCTGAAAAAAAATCAGAAATAAAACTTGCTTAATTTAATATTTAATAGTTTAAATAGTTATTTTCAAAAGTCCTATATGGTAAATACTATGGAAGTCATTACATTTCCATGTTAATTGTTAATATATTTTTAAAGTTGTAATGTAAAACAATATAAACTTTATTGCCCTTAATTTTGCAGGATTCACAGTTTTTGTAGATGTTGTGCGACTATTGGTAATTAACTGAAACACAGGATACAGCTAAGCTGTTCAGGATATTCAAAAGCAGACACTACCAGATATCCAAAGTCTTTTATGAATTATTCTTGGACTTGAAGGGATCTACATAAAGTGTAGATCTAGGGACTCCTTCAGTGCATGATAATTATACTGCTAACTCACCACAGTACAATGGTACTTGAAGACACAGCTGCTCTCAAATAAATAGGCATAAATACGTTAAATGCATAAATGCATTAAATAGCCAAGATTCACCATCTGTGGTGTAGTAATTTACCAGTCATTATGTAGTCCAAATTTGAATCTTAGTCATTAAAAAAAATTCAGATGTTCTGTGATTTTGGGGTCTAGGAGAGAGTCTTTGTTGCTTATGACATCAATGCATAAGGTGTTTCAAATATGATTATCATATTTCTCCTACATATGTTTCACTTACAAAACTCAGGCAGAGATATTCAACTTACAGTTCAAAAAACAGCAAATAAGTACATTCAGCAATTGTGCTTTCAGATATGATCTCTTTTCCATAAAATTCCTTATAGATAGCAGCTAAGTCTTTGACAGGTACATACCTGAAAACAGAAATAATGTATTACAACAATAGGTGGTCCACATCACCTGATAAAATATTGCAGTTCTTGTAATAACAACAGCCTATAAAATATTCCAAATTTCAAAAGACTACATAAAGTCATGAAGATCTACAAATACCAGGATTGCACATGCAACTGTGAGAAAAAAAATACTGGATATCTAAGTCTTGTGCTCATTTTTAGGTTTTTAAAACTGACTTCAATATCCTCAACTTCCCAAAGTTTAAATATATCTCACTGAGATTGTCACTTAACTGAGTTATTTAACTAGCTGCTAGGACATTCCAGCAAAAGCTTTTCACTAGTTATTTTACATATAACTACTTATAACTTAAGATAAAAAGTTAACATAGATAAGTTAAGATAATATAATTTAATCTTTTTTGCTGTGTTCCTATACACAAAACTCTCTTCTGTCCTTCCAGTTTTAATGTCAGGGAACAGTAAATATGCATATAAGGAATACCGAACACATAACATTTAAAAGAGTTGCAAGGGGTTTTTTTGAAAGAAAAATAAAGGAAAGTATTTTCTAAAAACAGATTAATACAGAATTATGTGATATTATATGTAATTTTATTAAATATGATTATACAATAACCCCCATTAAAGATGAGAGAAGGCTATCTCATTATCTTACCAACTTGATGCCAGGTAACTGAAGTCCAGCTCAGACTGACTCACTACATCTCCTCCTAAGGATGAAAGAATGAAAAAAACCCTACACAGCTCAACAAAAAAAACCTGTTAGGTATCTGTAATGGGTAACAGCGTGCATGAAACTATGTATGGCTCTTCTATATAAGTTTATATGGCAGATCTTCCAGCTATATAGTTAGAATACACAAATAGTTCACTTGAAAGTATGCTGGACATTTTATACCTCTGGAGAATAATGTACAATTTAAAATCACAGTAGTGACTCCATCCATGTCTTAGCATCCTTTGGTCTGCATTTTGGCTTTAATCCAAATGTCCATATGCCTTATCACATCTCCTGAAACCTGAGGACAGGTACAGCAGGGCTTTGCAAGCCATGGGGGAGGGCAAGAATACAGTGTCCATATGCCATCCTTAACTCCTGCATTGCACAGGACAAGAGCCAGAATCAACCACCATGGTTTTGAAGAGGACTTATTCCAATACAAGGATCTATGGTTGGCAAACAGAAACATTACCAAAATCTCCAACACTGTGAGCTTCTGAGTATGACCCACGAAAATCAATCTGGAGAAAGAGAAAAACAAGAGAACTGCCTGGTTCTTTTCATATGAGCATAAACAAACCCTCCAAGCAACATTACTGGTTACAGGTCCCAAAACTGACCAACTTCACTCTTATGAAGTTTGTGACATTGTGTTTCTCCAAAAATCTTCCTGAAACAGGGCTCCAGCTCTTCTCTTTCCTCCCCACCACAGTCCCAAAGAAAAGCTATCCATTCCAATAAATGCAGTTGTATGAATAAATAAAATAATACAGGCTTACTTCTCCCATGGTCTTTAGAAATCCTTGGTCGATGCCCAGGCTATGCCAGCTAACATCTGCCACCATATGTGAAGCAATTCCAAACAGGAAAGCCACCAGCTTCTCTGTAGCCTACACAACAACAATCCATTTGTCCATCATTTTACTCCTGTCTTTAAGAAAATGTTAGTATTTTCTGTATATGCATTAAACGAGGATACAGGTAAGAAGCTCTTATAGTCCAAGAGTTTATCAAGACAAAGCGCTGACTACTCATTGCTTGATGCTGTGGTCAACTTTTGTAACTTGAGAAGCTTTAAGCAGTTTATACAGTCCAAGGCCATAGAATTAACATGGCTGATGTGAGGGTAATTTCCATACTTCAAGTTAAATGTGTACCAAACTGTTTTTCTGGACCAAGGATAAACACTTCCACTTCCAAGGACTGAACTCCCTCTGCCACCATGGTTGTTGTGTAGGCAGACAGAGGAGAGAAATACATTCCCCTGCAAGCTCACTTTTGACAAATTATTTTTCATTTCCTCCTACATAGCTTACAGACCATTAACAAGAGCAAATCCAGACTAAGTTCAAGATTTCACAAGTAAGAAATCTAGAACATGTCTGGTTTTCAAATGGCAAACCCTGAACCAGATCTCACAGGAATGCAAGACCACCAATTATATTTAAAAGTTTGGACCTATGAAATGTACGCACCAGACCACAGTGAAAATAACTGACAGACTTTATATATAGAAACGGAAAGGTTTTTGTATGGTAAAGATTAAAACAGGATTTGAAGTGTTACTATATAAGGAGAGACTTTAATATAAAAATGTTGGGTTTTTCTACACCTCACAAATTATGAAATTACAACTAGTGAAGGTGAAGAAAATAATTGAAAACAAAGTCAATCAAGCAAAAATTAATCAGTTTTCTTACTTCTTCCCAAGGCTGAGGATAATTCCTTCTGATGTAGTCAATACTTGCTTTGAGAAATGGTGACCAGTGAGTGTCTTCAGACACATCATGGAACATTCCTATTGCAATGAAATTATATCAGTATTTGTTTTATTCTTCGGGGAAAAATTAAATAGAAAAAAAGAAAAATATTTTTCTCCATTAAAAACCCCACAGACTTTTGTTTAATTTTATGTCAGACAGATGATACACTTTGCACTCCAGCTCATGAAAAGAGCCAAAAGAGACTTACTTTTATCTGATTTATACTAACAAAACAGATACTAGATTTACCTTCTATGATTTTGGTTTGAAGCATCTGCAAATTTTGTGCCTGCTCCTTTTCTCTGAGCCTGTGAGTAGGTACGTACAATGAAAAGCTGCCTCCCAAGCAGAGAGGATAAAGAGAGCTGACAGAGAACCCGCTAACTAAATTCATGCATCCACTTGTATGGCAGAAAAGCTGTAGGGAATGGCAGACAACTCAAAATGTCATGTTTTCTGGCAGGTATCAGTTTTCACAGGGCAGAGGCAGGCTGTGTCATCATTATCACCACAATAATTTTCAACAGAAAGGCAAACTAGCCAAGATGCAGTCAGTGTAGGAGGGGAAAAAAGGAGGAAAGCAGGAAAAAATAGGTTTCATTTAGAAGAATCATTTACTACTCTCACCTGAACTTAGGCAGAAAGATTGTGTAGGATCTAACAGTGACCTTGCCTAAAAATTTCTGTGTACCCACATAAAGCTAAGTGCAAAGGGATGTTGGCATAAAGAGATCAAGCAGCACACTATGTTAAACTCTCTAAGGGGGAAGAAGGTAGGTGGGAGATTGTTCAGACCATCACTACTCTTGGAGGAAGAGTGCGTGTTTATTGACACAGCAATGTGAACCTGCACAGTGTTAGGGTAGATTAAACACTGAGAGAGCAGACCCTGGGGGGCAATTCACTTACCTTTTGGCCTCATGACATTTTACAGTGCAGCTAAACTAGATAAAAGAAGGATGGTTCTTGCTTAGCAAAATCAGAGTAGCCTTCTACATCTAAGCTTGTCTCCTGCCCAAAGAGGCAGTCTGGATGGCTTTGCTCTTGATCTTGTCACACAGTTAAAACAGCTCAGGCCTGAAGAGGTATCTGCTTCTTCCATATTGACTAAGGAAACTGCTGACAAGTGGTCCAACTCTAACAAGGCAAGACAGACTCCAAGGTTAGTGAAGGAATGAAGATTGGATACTGCAGATAGAGAAGCTCTGACCTGGTCTAAGACAGGTCAAAATGGTTAGAAGGGAAAGATGAGGTAGATATACATAAGCAAGCTGAAGTAGGAACTGAAAAAAAATCCCAGGAGAATATCAGTCATGAAAACAAGGAAAGCAAGACTGAAGTTTGGGACAAGAAGTTGGCAGAGCCAGGCAGAAAACTGAGATGAGTGACCCAATGAGTGACAGAAGACAAAACCAGTATTAAATGCCAGGACAGAGCGGTGATTTGGATGTGAACTGAGCACATCAGGATATGAAGCAGCCTGTAGTTGGCATAATCAACAGGCAGCATCAACAACCTCTGTCTGAGAAAAAGAGAACTTCGGGTGCAACTGTGTGATTTGGCTCTAAACCAAACAAAGATCCTAACTACCCCTCAAATTTCATGGAATTTGCATGGCTCACTAAAATAAGCTACTTTCAATACTTTAAACTTCCACTAATATCTCAACAATATTGAAGCTAGTAAGGCCAGATACCCTCACACAAAGTACTTACCACTGCCCTGTCTGTGGTATCTGCCTAAACACCCTAATAGCTTGTACCTGGAGGATAGGCTCTTTATCCTATTTGCTAACTTCTCACTATCCAGATTTACCCTTTCAGTAGCAAATATCCTACAGCAAGGCCTAGCTGGCTCTTTTACATCTCTAATGTTGCTGAAGAAGCTGCTTATGATCAAGAGCTGACCCTTCAGAGCTGAAAAATCAGAGGACCACTTGCAAGTCAAGACACACTTTTCACAGCTATTGCAAGAGGGTGCTAATTTTGTACTGCAGTCTTTCAATCTTCAAGCAGCAAAATTAAGACTGACATTAATTTCCAACAAGAAGAGTAAAAGGCAAAAGACTGCACTCTGGGAAAAAAAAAAAAGGCTTTAAACCGGGATGTTATTAACACTTGCCCACCCACCCCCAGCAAGTCCTACACTACTTTCTTGCTGTGGGATTTTTAGATTGTCCTATCCTCTTTTTGACTGATCTGATAGAAACAAGTAATTTTTAACACAGAAATAGCTTTAGGCCCTCCCTGAGATTTATAAAAAAATATAATTTTGTCCTCTCTGTACTTAGTAATCTGATCTAATTTGGTCAAACAGCATCCTTCTATCGAATTGTCCTACCCATTAAATAATTAAATTTACCCAAGAGTTACTTTCTAAAACATTTTCAAATGTGTTATTCATTATAAATTTCTACAAAAAGGCTCTAACAAAAACGGCGGATAGTTTTTGGAGGAAAGCATTTTTGGCCACACTTCATTTCTTACAATTATTTTCAATTTTCAATTCTTACAACAATTTTCAACTCACTAAATTCTGTAAGATTTCCACATAAAAAATGTAATTGTTATAACATTGAACTTATAAAGCTTCTCTTACCACGTTTGCAGATTGGAGGATAAAAGGCATCAGGATAAATGCTTCCAGCTTGAAAAGCATCTTGGTGATTTAGTAATAACTGGTGAAAGGATGGGGTGGGGGGAGAGGAATCAGAATGATATTGTACAGCACAAAACCACATTTTATTGCCAACATCAAAGATACATTCTAAATAGCCAGCAAAATACAACTACTATCTTGGTAAAATACACCATGTAGTGCACAAAACCTTGCTGTCATTTGCTGTCCTTAGGTTTATTACATCTGCTTTCCCAAAGTCCTCTACTGGTTCTTCTTATACAACTGCTCACATAGAATATGACTAAAGAAGATAGGAAAACATGCAAAAAAACACACAAAGTGTATATATATACACACACTGGTATAATTGCTATATTTATAATTGCTGCATTAATATTCAGAAACAGGCAAATAATTTTGAATAAAAAAAGATTAAAAATACAGTCTAGGCACAATATTGATGCATACATTACTGAGAATAATAAAGAAAGGCAAGAAGACAGAAAGAAAAGCATTCAGAAGAAAGGTGTACAAAATTAAGGAATAATGTGCTTCCTACCTTTCTATAATTAACACTCCCTTCATGCTTAGTGAAAAATTCCAGAGCTCTATGTGCTGAAAAACAATATATTGAAGTGTTGATTCACAGGCACTGTGTCCAGGCCCACGTTTTGGTAGAAGCAGTAGCAGAACCAGAAAACACTACATTTTCATACCTAAGCCAAGCACCAAGTGCATGAAACACCATTTCTCACAGAGCTGTGAGAAGGTGTGTTTTCTCACCTAGGGAGTTAATAAGGAAGTGCTTTTTCTGTGGCACATCCTCAGTCTTTCTCTAATCCCTAGCTGCCAAGTTGACCAACCAAGCTGATCACAGGGAAATTAACTTCCCATGTCCAGAAATGAGCTACAGCAGTGAACTGACAGGACCACACACAGCACATGTTAAGCGTGGACCATAAAGTTTTAAGCTTTATGCCCTTAACAGTGAAAAAGGTATGTTGGGAATCAATGTGGGTGTTTAACAGTTTGATTAATTTTTAACATGCATGGAAAGTAACAAAAATCTAAAGGTAAATAAGGAAGGTAAATAACACTACCTATTCACTGAATTGGCAGATATTCTTACTGCCAAAATCTTTATTTAGCTGGCATAACAAGTGAATGAAACAAAATTACATCCTTTTCATTAATGAGGTCTCCTAATTAATATTAGATCCCAAGAATAATCTATCAACACTATTCTAAAAATACCCAACATATCCTCTAAAGCTATTTTCAAAGATTTAATTTGTTCCTTACCGAATAAATCACATCACAAAAAAGCCCCAAAAAACCAAACAACAAAACAAACAAACAAAAAACTCCCCCTACCAAATCCAAAACAATCCATTACTATTCTGGAATAAGATCTAGACAAAACTGTGGGAGTTTGAATGATCTTTCACTTTGAATTTTACCCAATAATCTAAATCATCCTTATACAAGTAAGATACCTTAAAGACCAGACTTGCACCAGAAGAGAAACAGCAACAAAATAGTAAGTAATACTCTAAAATTTTAAGGCTCAGAAACTTCTACATACATCTCTGATTCCAGTGTGGGAGAGCCTCAGTTTGACAGTTTGCTTTTTCTGCCTCACACCTCCTCTGCACTTCTCTCACTACTCAAGTGGGCCCAGGTTCTACAACTCCACGTTCACAAGGAATTTTATGCCAGATCCCCACAGTCCCACAGAGCCTCACAAGTCTGACAGGAACCCCCAGGGCAAAGAGCTTCCCCACTGGGACCTGCCTCCAGGCACAGCCATGCAAGTAGGACACAGCACAGCTCTGCCAAGCACACTGAACACCATCAACATTCTGAACAGGCAGAGCTTTTCACCATTTTAAAAGTACATTCAAAACTCTGTCCAGGATTTCTTTGGTGCTGGCTTTGAGTAAGAGGAATTCCTTTCTATGGTTTGTTGTTTGGTTTGTGGAGTTTTTTGTATTTTTGGTTTTGTTTTGGTTTTTTGTTTGTTTGCTTGCTTTTTTTTTGTTTTCCTGGAGTACTCAGTGTTTGAATTTTGGAAATATTTTCATCTTATCATCATAGACTTTTATGTGCACAACAGTAAGAGCACTCATTTTAGCAGCATCAGAGCTGATCACAGTTTAATGTAATTTTCCGACACACGGACAAAACCTGTTGTAAACTATAACCCAATAGTTCAGTGTACGCACAGCTCCTCAGGCAACCAAGATCTTTACATTATATAAACACAAGTTTTCTGCAAAATGCTCCCTTGATTAGAAAAAGAAAAAAAATACTGCTTTAGGACAGATCTGTAAGCTTCTCTTTGCAGATTTTTTTTTCAAACACACTCTATTTTGGCAAATCTGTTATTTCAAGTCCTCAGAAGGTTGTACTCGGTAATTAGAGCCCTGAGCTTGCAGAGTGGTGTGCACTTGCCTAACCTCGGGCAGCGTGGCTTCTCCTACAGATTATTATGGGTTTCTTGACACATTGTTAAGAAAAGCAAATTGTTCCAGGATGCTGACCACGGCTACAACACTCAGTAAGGGAACACACTCCAGTCTCAAACATCATGAATAATCGCAGTCTTTAAATTGTTTAAAGTTGCACGTATTGTATTCAGTACCTAAACTCTGAGAAAATTACCTGAATAAAGGCAACATCCTACATTTTACCAGCTGTTTGAGCAATGGATTTAGAAACAAAACCAGAAGAACAAACAACATAAACTGTCAATTATTATGAGTAACTCAGAATAACCTCACACTGCTCGTGTTTGTGCTCGCAAAACTGCGGAAGAAACCAGATTTTAAAAATAGCACAGGCAAACAAGAAATCCAAAACAGAAATATTCCTCCATTTTGATGTTCACTCAGTTCTCGCCTTCATTCTCTAAAAATCTAGGCTGTTCTGGCTACAGAGAGCAACCTATCAGAAAGAGACACAGAACAAAATTTTTATGCTGTTAGTTACAGACAGAAACATATTACAGAATTTTATCTACTTGTGCAGGTATGGCATAATTAATACAAAGTGATTAAAAACAGAGTTACCACAAATAACTTGTGTTATTCTTTAATTTAAATATAACAATCTCACAAATTGCCTAAAGCGTTCCTTTTCTTTCTCCAAACCAAACTCTGTCTGTGTAGGACTCACAGACAAAAACATTCCAGTTACATAATGCCTGTGTCTTAGGAGACGGCAAAATACGCAACCCAAGTCAACTCAAGCATTTTACTTACAAAACCAGTAAAAATTTCAGACTCAGAAAATCAAACTGCTCATTTATCCGATCTGTTATTCACATTTTTAAAATTATGTAGACTGTTTGTTACTTTAACATTATTGCCTCCCTCTGCTTTCCAGCTGAATCTGAATTTACTTCTCTTCACAAGAAATTCAAAACACAAGAAAATCCATTTTAAACATGTCTTACCTATTTCAACATGTGTTGAAATTCCACACGGGATACATCTCTGACAGAAATGGTAGAGTATAACCAGCGAGATAGACCAAATCTTCAGACCAACCATGATGCTGGCTCCAACTGTGGTTTTCAGAAGCCTGGAGCAGTAGCACTGTGACCTTTGAAATGTAGGTTACGGAGCATGCTTTTTCTTTCACACATATTGCTGACACAGCAAGCAAACAACTGCCAAATTTGAAAGGCTATTTTATACCAATGCTTTCTTTTACTGCAAATAAAGTGATTTCTATAAAGAAATAAATAAACTGTGGCTATTCTCCCCACTTGAACTCTGTAATATCTCTGGGATTAGCAGCAGTGTAATCTGTACATCACTGCACAGCAGCAGTGAGATTTTTGTCAAATCCAACAGCATGGCAAAGAGTATCCTCTCAGAGTTTGTCCAGCTCATGCTGTGCTAGCCTAACAACAACTACATCCCATTTCACAAAAGAAATTAAAGCCAACTGCCAAAGCAGTGTTAATAGAAAAACACTAGCTCCTGAGTTGCAGGTGATACAAATTCATAACCTTTGGCGAGCTGACAGGATATTGCGCACTTAAGTCTGGGTCTTATGGTCCGTATTGGAAGCCCAGCTGATATGTGGGAGACCCAAGGAAGTATTCCTGCCAAGTATACCGCTATGAAGTTCTGGCTGCAGAGGCTAGACACCCCGCGCTTCACAGCCACCCTTCATGCATGTGCCACAGCCACAGCGATCCCCAGCGACATGGCAGCACTGGGCAGGGGCTTTGTGTGGCCCTTGTGCCACAGACTGACCAGCTGCCACGGGACCCAGTGCCCACAGGCTCCCAGGGCCAGCGCTCCTGCAGTTAAGCACAAGTTAGCCTGAGGAGACCGAGAACCCTGAGACCTTATCACAATCTGCAACTTCCTCACGAAGGGAAGAGGAGGGGCAGACACTGATCTCTGCGGCGATCAGTGGCAGGACCCGAGGGAATGGCAAGAAGCTGTGTCAGTGGTGGTTTGGGTTTGCAATTAGGGGAAGGTTCTTCACCCAGAGGGTGCTTTGGCACTGGAACAGGCTCCCCAAGGAAGCGGTCAGACCACCAAGCCTGACAGAGTTCAAGAAGCATTCGGACAACGCCCTCAGGCACATGGTGTGACACCTGGCGTGTGCTGTGCAGGGCCAGGAGTTGGACTTTGACGATCCCTGAGCGTTCCTTCCAACACAGGATGCTCTGTGACTCTAGGCCTCTCCTCTCCCTACGAGGCTCTCGATGGGGCGCGGGACACGAGGCTCCGGGAAGCAGAAGCCCCTCCTGCCCCCAGCTTCCCCGGCTACGCTCCCACCCCTGCCGGGGCAGACCGGGTGCCCCTCGCCGGGTGCCACAGCCGCCGCTTCTGGCCCAGCCCCTCGGCAGCTCCTCCTCCGGGGCGGCGCGGGCGGGCCGTGCCGGGGCTGCCGCTTGTGGCCGAGTGCGGCCATGGCTTCCATGCTGCCGCGGGGCGCCGCCGCCGCCCGCCTCCGCCTCCTGCTGCGCCCCGCGGCGCTGGCCCCGGGGCCGGTGCGGGCCGCCAGTCAGGCCCTGTCCGCCGCCCTGGTGCGCCGGGGCGGCCTGGTGGGCGGCCGATGGGTGGAGACGGCCGCCGTTTTCCCCGTGCAGGACCCGGCCAGCGGCGAGGAGCTGGGCCGGGTGTCCGACTGCGGGGCGGCCGAGGCGCGGGCGGCTGTGCGGGCCGCGCACGAAGCCGGCGCCGCCTGGGGCCGCCTCCCCGCCAAGGTGAGCGGCCGCGGGAGGTGGCGGCGAGGGGGCCCCGGGGCAGTCCGGTCCGGTCCGGTCGGGTCTCCCGGGGCCTCGCTTCCCCGTCCTTGCGTGTGGCGGCCACGGCAGCCTTGTCTCTCCCTCCTCCCAGGAGAGGAGTGCGCGCCTCCGCAGATGGTACGAGCTGATGATGGAGAACAAGGAGGAGCTGGCGCGGATCATCACAGCCGAGAGCGTGAGTGGGGCGGCGGGGGTGGGCACGGGCACTGCCCCGTGCTGGCACTCGTGCTGGGAAAACAACACAGGCAGGCGAACAGGGATACCAAGTAAAAGTGACAGCCGTCAAGGCTCTCCCTGCGTGCTTCACCAGTTTGCCATCACGTCCTTTTTAATAACTTTCGGCATATTGTGTACTCACATTGCTTTGCTAGGTCGGTGGGTGACATTTCAAACATTCCTCCTCCAGACATATATAAAGTGCGTTGGTTTGATAACGGTAGTACCTAATCAGAGGAAACCAGACCCGTGATGTGCTTCTTGGCATGCAAAAGCGTACATCCACCTAAACCATTGTCCCCGTGGCAGAAATGTTTGTGACTGGGAAAAATCATGCAAGTCTCCAAGTTGGATTCATAGAGTCTGTATCACTGAGTAGTCTGGGAGCTCACAAACTGGTGTCCTTTTGGACAAAACCTTGCTGGAAGGTACTTCAGCAGCTCCTCTGTTGTGTCACAGTTGCTAATGGTCATGCAGTCCACTGGATCAGACCTGGGGGTGGTCCAAAACAATATTCCCAAAACAAATAACCCTGGAATAAACTTGTAACTGTTTTGCCGTGATTTGTGCCTTTCTTCATAGTGGTAATAGCAGCTAACTTGGAGTTTGTAAATAAATGCATGCTACATTTGCTGTTTCTCTTACTTGTCCTGGGCAGGTATGAATCCAGGCACAGCATACAAATTATTGACTATACAATGGTGGTATATTGAATCCACACAACTATTGCTGCTGCAATCATACAATCCTTGCTGGAGATCACAGTGCATGTCAGAGGGAGGGGATCCTAAAGTACTCTGAATAGAAGAGAAACTCCAAAATTTCTTGAATATGTTTGTATTGCTTCTGTTTGCTGCTTACAATGTATCTTCAATCTGATTTAATCAAAGGGGAAGCCTCTGAAAGAAGCACAAGGTGAAATCACATATTCAGCCTCATTTCTGGAGTGGTTTGCGGAGGAGGCTCGACGGATTTATGGCGATGTTATTCCAGCATCTGCAAAAGACAGAAGAGTCCTGGTGCTGAAGCAGCCAGTAGGAGTGGCAGCCATTATAACCCCAGTAAGCATAGCTGAACTCTTCTGAGTCACATGAAGGTTTTCAGCTCGGCCCCCAGTTCAAAATGACTTACTTCTGCAAAAACAGGAGGCAAAATTTTCCCAACTTTGACTGTACTATTTTCTCTCTTCCTAGTGGAACTTTCCCAGCGCTATGATTACCCGGAAGGTTGGTGCAGCTCTGGCTGCTGGCTGTACAGTCGTGGTGAAGCCTGCAGAGGACACACCTTTATCAGCATTAGCTCTTGGGGAGGTGAGCTTTCAGTACTAAGCTTTACCTCAACAATGGACTGATACTGTAAACAGGGAATCAGATGGGCCTGGAAGGTAGCTCTGGCCAGCTTCATGTATGAAGAAAGGACAAACTGACTTGATGCAGGTATTTTAGTTTATTGAGAATCTTTGCAAATTGCCTCTAACATGGTTTAGAGCCTCAAAGCGGATCAGGCCATTTTGATACTCAAAATATCCTTATATCTTTAATTTAGTTCTTTTGAACACAGACAGCTTAAACCGGAGCAAAGGTGCTCTCTCAAGCACCTCTGGCACCTGTTCCTGGTTGTGCTGAGTCCTTTTGGCTTCCATTGACTTACAGACTTCTCTTCAAAACAGTGAACACTCATTAAGTGACTGTTCCTCTTACAAAATGCACTAATTATGCAAATTCTGTTTTTCTTTTGTTGCAGCTTGCAAACCAGGCTGGAATCCCAGCAGGAGTGTACAATGTTGTCCCTTGTTCCAGACAACAGGCAGCAGCTGTAGGGGAAGTTTTATGCACTGATCCATTGGTATCCAAAATATCTTTTACTGGCTCTACAACAACAGGAAAGGTACATACGTGGACAGAATATCCTTGAAGATTATTACTGTGGTTATACTAGAAAGGTAGGGGGAAAGTGTGTGCCTTTATACAGAGCCTTCTTTTCTGGCTACTGGACACAGATTGTCCAAATAATTGTGTACCTCTTGAGATACTGCTTATATGATTTAGCATCAGTACTTCACAGAAGAATGCCTGTCTGTAATTCCTGATAATTGCCCTTTATTAAACCATAATGTGGACAGTCCTGTACACGATGTTCTTGGTTTATATTGTAAGGTGGTAACATGCTAATAAGAGCACTGAAACTGAGTTTCAAAGGTGCCATTCAAGAATGGCTTCAGCAGTTGAGAGGAAATATTACAGGAGTGAGGCCCTGGAATCTCTGCTATCAACTGTAGTCAATAAGCAATCTGGTCAGCATCTCTAATTGAATCACTAAAACTGCAGAGTGTGGCTACAAAATGACAGTTCTCTAGGATGGCTGTATGCAGAATGAAGCAAAAGTCTGGTATCAAGGCAAATCATAATACCAAATTCTGTCAGATCTTGGAAAACTTTCGTAAGAGTAGTCAAGATTTTATTAACAAAAAAAAATAGAACAAACAAACAAAAAGTTGACAATATTAGTGTATAAAAGCTTAACCTGACCTGAAGTTGATCAAAATCTTTCTCTCCATTAGTCCTTGGCCAGAATTTCATCTTTAAGGATTTTAATGGATGAAAGTTGCTTTTGTCACAGGAGATGGTCTAACATTGTAGAGAAGATGCAGATTATTTCCTTGCCAGAGTTAATTTTTTACTCCCTTGCATCCATGATTCCACTGTTCACATCTGTTAGAGGTACAGATGTGTATGTCTCTTCTGTTGCCTGCAGATCTTGCTGAAACATGCAGCTGGCACTGTGAAGAGAGTTTCCATGGAGCTTGGAGGACATGCTCCTTTTATTGTGTTTGACAGCGCCAATGTGGACCGGGCTGTTGCAGGAGCCCTTGCTTCTAAGTATAGAAACTCAGGACAGGTGAGAATCTTTGTCCTTGTTTCTAGACAGTGAAGAGCTGTACATAAAGTTTAAGTTGTAAATAAGCTATTTTATGTAAAAGGAGAGCACAGAACACTTCATTGTGAAGAGAAAGGTGCTGCACTCACAAATGGTTCTGGGCACTAAAGCCAGTTACCAGCAAGTCTAAATAGCAACACTGAAATCCCATATATTTTTGTCAGAGCAAAGGGGTAGCACAAATAAATAGACCATTGAGAGCACTTATAAACAACTTTCAGGAAGAAAGCAAACTCAAACTCAGATAAGAAAGGAGTTAGAAAAAAGACCCCTGACCACTAAGTGTGGTTTGAGTTTTTGTTGCTCAGTCAAGTGTTCTGCAGTCTAATTAGAAGGTATTTCATGCAGCTTCTGGACCTTGTTTGATCCATGTATCTGAGTCCACAAAACTCACAAAACATTTCCCCAGTGTAAGCAACTTAGCAGTGTGACATATTTCACACACCCACTTACAGCTTGTTGAAGTTGTATTTCTAAAGTGAAATGGGAGGTGAAAGAAATGGCATAGCTGGGTAACAGTTTAGGATGAGGGAGGAGAGGCAGGGGACATCAGTGTAGTAACCTGATTCTGTGGTATGAAGGCCAGAAAGAATTCATAGATGGATTAAATACAACATAAACTAATGGGGTTTTATCTTATCTTGTTTGTTTTCAGACTTGTGTTTGCACAAACCGTTTCCTGGTGCAAAAGGGAATTCATGATGAATTTGTGGAAAAGTTTGCTAAAGCTATAGACAAAGAACTACATGTTGGAAATGGATTTGATGCAAAAACTACCCAAGGACCGCTAATCAATGAAAAAGCAGTGGAGAAGGTATAAGTAAACATTTCATTTTTAACATTCTGATTTTCTTTTTATGATCCATAAAATAATTTTACATTTATGTTTCACCTTTTTTCCCTTGTTTTATTAGAGCATATTCACAGTGTGGCTGGAAGTGTGTTCTGTCCCCCAAGTCCATGTGTACATACAGGCAAGCAGATGTGGACAGTCATCCCTCTATTTCCTTTAAGGAAAGAGACCTCCTTTGGGAGAAACTCCTTTAAGGGAGAGGCCTCCTTTAGGAGAAACTGATTCCTGCTGATTACTCCCTAGCTGTTTTCAAGTCCATTCACTGAAATTGGATACACTGTGAGAGCTGTACAGGGATCCTGCAGTTCTGAAGCACTGTGATTGACAATTTCCTTTGAGGAACAGTGTTTCTTTTTGGCAAAATCTAGGCAGAATAATTTCTTGTTGTTAAAAATACCAGAATTCTGGATGTTGTAATCATTTGAAACATTATGTGCATAGTTTGGGTCTTCTGTTTTGGGTGACCTGCAACTCCAGGAATATTTATTTTTTAAAAAATCCTAAAAAGTCACATACTTTATATTTCACTCTTCCTAATATAAAGATTATTGAGTCAAGTGGCCCATACTTTGTAAGATATTACGGCTCAGTTGCATGCAGGCTTGGTTTGAATCCATCACACATGAATGCTGCCAGATTCTCTTTATAAAAGTGTGGGAAAATATGCAGTTATTTGGGAAACAAAGGATATAGTCCTTGAATTTCTTTCCTTCATGTCTTCTTTTCGTGCATCACAAAATTGTAGTATATGTATCGGGTACAACTATATATACAAATAAACAAACACTGTATATAGTCACTTTTTGTAATTGCTGTAATTTCAAAGGACAGTATTCTAGGTGGGGATTGCTACTTTAGTTTTCTTATTACTTTGTTGTCTTTAGATTAATTGTAAATATAGGGGATAGGTAGAATAATAGATGTAGGAAAATGTTCTCTCCAGTTCCATCTTGAGAGTTGTTTCTCTTTCCATGGCAGTCATACAGTTCATTTCCATAGTGCTTGATCACTGGTAGAATATTCAGTTTTTAGTCCTGCAAAGGCTTTTGCTCACATTAGGTGTAGGCTTTTAATGGCTACAGAAAAGTGGGCTGGGGGAGCATGTTCATAATTTATCCCTCTGAAATTATGTCAAACTGAGAGAAACAAGAATTGAAGAGAAATTAGATAATATTGCAAATGATTCTCTGCAAGGTGTAAGCCTTTCTTCAAAATTTTCTCTTAAATACTGTGAGAGTATTATTTCTTCAGTGGGAAATGTATTATTGCTCATTCTTAAATGCTGACTTTTAACTTTTGTTATGCATGCCTCAGGTAGAGAAACACATTAAGGATGCAGTTTCTCAAGGAGCATCTATTGTGACTGGAGGGAAACGACACAGCTTGGGCAAGAATTTCTTTGAGCCAACATTACTTACTAATGTTACAACAAAAATGCTTTGCACCCAAGAGGAGACATTTGGCCCTTTAGCACCAGTTATCAGGTAAGAGTACTAATTCCACAGATTAAAATAAATAATTAAAAAAACAACGAAGGATTATTTTGAATAAACAAAATTTGGAAGACAAAAAAGTATTTTTGTGTGATCATACAAATCTTGTAAAAAGACTGGCGTACACACATGAAAACATACTTTGGATATGTGGCTTGTTTGTTTCTTTTTCTTGACCTGATCTTAGCGTCTCTGCAACTTTTTGAAAATTAAAGTATCTCAATCGTTAAGCAAGGCTAGATAGCAGCAAAACCTTCATTGGCTTCATGATCTGTGGTATGAAATAGGAGACAGGACTTTTGAGTTTGTCATGTGATTTGCTAGTCCTAAGCTTTTCTGACAAGAGGATGAGTTGGAGCTGTCTGTTCTCCTTAAAGCTTTCCCTGCCTTTGTGCAGAGCAATTGGATGTGATTGAAGAACATACAGTTATCTCTTAGATTTGAGAGTACTGTGTAGTTGGGGAAATAGGTAGGCTAACCCATGTGAATTAAATGTCTTGGTACCATCCAGCTACCTCAGGGGGATAAAGGCAATCTTAACTACTTTACTGCAGTTTAAATTCAGAGAAGAGGTAGACACTTCAGTGTTTCAAAATGAAAGTTAAATTAGCTTTTTAATTTACACTTCTGGGAAAAATAAATTGACATTTTAATTCCTGATAAGACTGCTTCTTGTCAGTAAGTCAGCAAGATAGCCGGTGAACTGCAGGCCTCATTTTTATTTTTTCTCTTTGTATTGACAGATTTGAGACTGAAGCAGAAGCTGTTGCTATAGCAAATGCAACTAATGTGGGCTTAGCAGGTACGCTTCTCTGTCAGATAAATGTATTTCTGCAGTTTTGTGAGCTTTAATGCTGTGGGGTGATGATTTTGAATGTCATTAAGTTTCTTTTTCAGTCTTCTGCAATTGTTCTTACTGATTTTCACTCCTGTATCTCCGTGTCTGCACGACAGGATATTTCTACTCCCAAGATCCAGCTCAGATCTGGAGAGTTGCAGAACAGCTGGAAGTTGGAATGGTTGGTGTTAATGAAGGCATAATCTCCTCAGCAGAGTGTCCTTTTGGTGGGGTAAAGGAGTCTGGCTTAGGACGAGAAGGCTCAAAATACGGCATCGATGAATACTTAGAACTAAAATATGTCTGCTTTGGAGGATTATAAAAGCCTTCAAACAGCACAATCCCCACAACTTGGGAAAGAGTGCTGTTGTTTTTATAAGCTTCTTGAGTCAGAAATATGTATGAATGCAACCTCTACCTTCGTTATAACTAATCAGCCCTGTCCGGTGTGTGTGTATAGAGTATTCTGTGCTGCCAAATGTTTTTACACAGTCTTAGTTTATACATCCAGTTTTTCAGCAATGTGATCACAATGTCCATTATTTTTAGTAAAGAGTGGGGATGTACATTTATTGTTCTTGGATTATCCCTGTGTAACGGGGAGAACTTTGAGACTTTTGCGTAATGAAAACAGATTGTGACCTATAGCAAGGGAAACTAGACCACCATTTTTTACTACCTTTAGTATTTCAGTATTTCAGTGTGGATAAGGGAGGCTTTGGGATGGCAATCTCCCTTTAGAATTTTGTGTAAATATTCACACTTTCTAGTGTGGTTATGTGACCTTCTTTAGAAGCAAGTGTGTGGGTTTTTTTTTTTTTTTTTTTTTTTTTTGTTTTGTTTTTTTGTGTTTTTTTTTGGGGGGGGGTTTGTTTTGTTGGTTTTTTTGGGTTTTTGTTTTTGGTTTTTTTAATTGTGGGAGAAATCTGCTGCTTACAAAATCTGCTGCTTACAAAAGGTGAGGAATTGTTTTGAGCTATATCTTGCTATCCACATAGGCTAACAGACAGCTTTTTCAGTACTGTTAATGCTGACTGCAAGGCTGCTTTAGGTTTTTGAGCAAAGAGGTGTACTTGGGCCTTAACAGCTTGCATGTCTAGGATGAAATATAGTCCTTGTTTGATGCCTGTTAGCCCCAGCAGTCCTGGGAACAGGACAGTCCAGGACAAAGAATTGCTGGCTTAGTGAGAAGCAGGAGGAAGGTAAGATACTCACAGGAACAACTTGCAGAATTATAAGGGGAGACTATAAGGGCAGTGTGACGAAAGCACAAGTAGTGACATGATAAACTCCCTCTCTTCCATAAAAAGACCATGACTCTCCTTGAGTAGAAGTACAGTCCCTGATGTAAATATTGCTCAGTGTCTAAAGGAACATAACTCACCCCCTTCAAAGAACAGGAGCAGATACCCATCCCTGTGGGCTTTGTGTCTTGAATTGGATTTGTGGTTACACAGGTGAAAGTCCATTAGGGAGGAAGGTTTAAAAACCTTTGAACATGGCTCATTTTTGACCTAATAAACATTGAAATAGTGGTGGTTAGAGGTGAGGCTTTGACCTTTGGCTTGACCTCACTGTTCTGTCATCTTCAAAAGATGATGTAAGGCTTCCTCAATATGAAATAAACAATGTTGTTAAAAACATTTTAATGGCAGTCAAACAAAGCACTTTAAATGTACAATGTTAATTTGGTGAATAAATCAGCACGGCAGAAGTTAAGTAGAATAAATTTTGTTTCTTGTGTTCATTATTAAAAAAATAAAAGAAGGCAACAGAATTCTTTTTCCTATAAAGTAATGAATGTACCCTTTGAAATGAAATATTTTAAAATATTTTATCCCATCAGGCAAAGAGGTATCAGGTAATACAAGACTTGGAGAGAGGGAGAGTGAGCTGGAACAGAGTTTCACAGGGTTTTTGTTTAAAGCGCACACGAAGTAGCATTGACTGCTACTCCTTATTTTTAAATATTTTTTATGGTTGTATTTTTGTAGCAGTTGAGACCAGGTGGGTCTGGAGCACATTATCTGTCAGTACTGTGTGCATCATGCCAACTGAAGGGCAGTTAAAGGATATTTACTGCCTCTCCAGTAATTCCCAATGCACCAAATCCATGTATTTGTGGTAGTGAGGACTTCAGTACTGTTATCTGTGCTTGTCAAAAACATAAAAAGGATGGCCTCTTTCTACACTAGTTGCAAGAAACTTTCCTATACCCAGTTTCTAAGATAACATTGTTGAGCACACACAGGCTGCCTGAATTTGGGGAATACAGGAGAAAGCTGTTTGCCAGCCTTGGCTACTGATGTGTTTAGTATTAATTGGAAAAAACAACAGGGTAAAAGAAGGTCATGCCTAGGTTCCAAGCTTCCACAACACAGTGATGCAGACATAGTTACAGGTATTGTACACAGGTAGAATATCTGCCACTGAAATTCAATTGTATCTGCCTGTGAACTGTATAGGGTCAAAATTAAAATCATCTTACTTACAGCTGTATGACTGTAGTATTTAGTGTGAGTGTACTTCTTGGGACAGTGCAGTTGGAGGATAAATTATTTAACCCTTGCTCTCTTCACTACAAGTTACCGATGATGCATTGGTACATTTAAAATCTTAATGTCTTTTTAATGTGCTTTTCTGATAATAGCACTTCTCATGAGTGTTTACTTTTTTTTTTGCAAATAATACCTTTTACAATGCCTGATAATAAGCACAAACTATAATTAAAGATAATGTTTGTAAGAAACTTAAGAGATACTCTTGTCTAGATTGGATTGTGGTTGGATTCCAGCATAATATCCTCGTGTCAGTAAAGTCTACATCAGTTAAGCACAGAATAATCAAAGTTATCTTCATAGCATAAGCTGGGATTCTTCAACAAAAGACTTACTTGAATTCTCACACCTCAGTTGTGTTGATTGCACTTGTGATAGTTTAGCAATTCCTGGATATTAAAACTGTGATTAAAAAAATGTTTTCAGTTAATAAATAACTTCTGTGAAAGCATCAGATTTTGTGGTTTATTACGTTATTCAGTGCTGAATTGACAAATTGACAGCAGCCACATTAAGTTCAGTCTCTCAGATTTGCAGAGATTTTCTTCTGACAGCTTTATCACCAGAAAAGACACCACTTCTTTGCATCCACATGTTCATATAAGGTAAGATTTCTATACCCCCAATTACAGTCCCTTGAATCTAAATCAGATAGATGAGACTACTTGGGCACAGTAATATGCCATCAGTCATTTTGTATTGCCAGTCTTTTATGCTGAGTCAAACACTTTTATCACAAAAAAGATCAGAGTGTCTACCCTGCTTTTGTAATGGGATTACTTGCATAATTCTTTATTTCATTCATTAAGATTTAAATTATAGTTTTGGCAGCTCTTTTACTTCTGTTTATTTAATACAGTCTTGAAGCCTGAGAAACTGTTTAAATTTCCAGCTTGACAAAATCATGGCCAAGTTCTAGTTTATTTTCCTAAGTTACTCTTTAAACAGCTGTTTCACAAACATACACACACACCCCCATTGCCTGACTTCTCTGTGTAAAAAGCTTTCAAGAAACTATGTGTACCTGTTCTACTAGATATTAACAACTTAGCTATCTTAAAGATTTAAGTATGGTGTTCAGAAGCTCTAAATTACATTTTAGCACTTGTTTAAAGGGTTTCTAGGTCAAAACTTCCTGCTTAGGTCCTTCCAAGAAGAACCATGAGAAGTTGGTGGTTTAGTCACTTCATCAGTGAGTGCCAAAGCTGCTTAGCACAACTGGCTGAAGTTGTGTTGGAATCATGCCCATTATCTTCTGCTGCACCCCTTACTCACAGGGATGGGGCAAGGCTACTGCTATTACCAAATGTTCAGTGCCATAGCAAAGGGGCAGATTCCATCCTTCAACAAAGGACGCATGTATCTTATCAGCTCATTCAGCTGCCAGGATTCCCTTGCAGTCCAGTGGCAATGTTTTGTGCCATCCAGACTGAGGCACTGTGTATCCAAACAGACTTAAAAAGTTGCTTTCATGCTGTGTGATTTTTTCCTTACAGAAAGACACTTGTATCTCATAGCACCCTTTATTATCACTATTCTGCACAAACTTAATACACAGTGATGGAAGGATTTTTCTTTTCCAGTTCAGAAACAAGGAGCATAACCTACCCCTACCAGCGTATTTTGGGTTATATTGCACACCTGTATCTCTGATTACTGCTAAGCAGCTGACTCAAGTATGGAATCTGTTACAGAGTAAGTCACAGCACCTGTGAAACCACCACACTTGGCATGACAGCTGGTGATTACTTCCACACAGCCAATTAAACCAAGTAAGGACAAGCACAACATGAAAATTTATTGTGAAGTGCAGTAAATTATTTTTTTCCTGCTCTCTGATCTGCTGAGTTATGTCATCTCTCTAGTAAAAGATGCTTCTGCCAGTAGGGAGGGAAGGAATCAGCTACTGCACTGCTTTTATGTTTGAGTATGGACAGGCTATGGAAGACAACATATATCTATTAACCTGGCCTGACTGTGGGATCCAATACAGAATACCATGCCTAAAAAAGTACTTGACAAGTTTCTAAAAGGAAAGACAAAACTTTATTAATAGTTACATAAAGTAGTAATTTCAGCTCAGAAATGGTTCCAGTTACAATACAATAGCATTTGCAATAAATAACATTTTCTAGAAACAGATTCCTAATATAAATTCTGTAATAGCTCACCCATCCACCCACAGGGAGAAGTGCTTTCATACAGAGACAAAATACAGATGTGCAGCTCATCTGCACCTGATTCATAGTCTGTACAAAAATCATTTGCCTTTGTTGCCTCCTTCTTAAAATTTTATTTCTAAATTTTCTATTTCCCTCCTTTGCCTTGGGGAGTTAAGGATATAAAAGGTACATGAAATGGGTTTTTCTTTGCTGCAGAAGTATAGGATTAGTATTCAAGTTAGGGATCCCTGATAAGCAATAACTGACATTAAGAAACTAATTCATCTGTATCCCATTTCCCTTCTCCTGGAGGAACATCTTCCTCTCTCAAATCTCACCTAAATGTCAGAAGACTATACTTAGTGTTCTTTTATTACCACCACCCTGAAGCTCCACCTGACTACTGCCCATTACCGGTATACAGGGGGCAAAATTAATTTCACTTGGGGTGAGCAGGAAGAGAACATTTCCCTAGGAACTCAATTACTTCAAGAACATCAGAGTATCTGAGGAAATTTTGCACCAGCACCGAGAACACATGCATGCACTCACTGTCTCACTGTTAAGTTCCTTGCATGTGTGTGAACTTCTGATTGCCCAAAGGAGACAAAAGAAAGGAAAATTGACACTGTATAAGCAAACAGCTGACAGCACAAAACAGATGCTTGAACAGCACTTTTATCTGATGCATCTGACAGAGGGAAAGTAAGACTGTTTACTAAAAGGACAGAGTTGATAATCTATTCTTACACACACAACAAGAATAACCTTTTTCACCTATGTAAATAAACAATTGTCTGTAATTAGACATATTGCATTTTGCTTTGTTTTTTTCTACTTAATATGACAGGTTGAACCACAGGACAGAGAATTTGGATGTGGATCTCAACAGATTTGCCAAGGTAAACTTTCTTCCATACTGCAGTACGGAAAAATAAAGTTAGGAAAATAAAATCCACAAGACCTGTTCACAGCCATGGCAGTTTCATGTTGTGTATGTGCTGCATTGAATACTAAAATTGGATACTGAACCTGTTTAATACTTGGGAAGTTTTTTTCCAAAATACACTCCTTCCTTAAAATGCAAACAAAGGCAGTCCTTTTACATAGCTGGACAATCCCTTGTGTGTGTAAAATCAAGACACGAATGAAAATCCAGTGCTTACATTTCAAGGCAATGAGGCACTGCAAGTATCACTACACTGCCTGCCTTCAACAAGAGGCAGTATCTTAGCAGTGCCAAACTGAATTATTCTTTATTTTCAGTAGACTCTGAGCCACACAGGACAAGCTCTATCTGGTTTCCTCTGCTTTTCAGTGCAGATGAGTCTTTTGGGAATTTTACAAATCAGCTGCCAGTACTCTTTCTCTATGTGAAGGAAAACAGTGTGCAGAAGTAAATGTGAGGACTGAGAACCTGCTTGGAATCTATAATAACCTGAAACAAAGGATTAGAATCCAAATCCTGCCATTGTGTTTGCATTACAGCCAGTTTTCTGACCCTTCATTCAAGGTATGAACTGACATCCTGCAAGAAAGCAGTAGTTCTAGAAGTAACAATTATACTGAATCAAGATTCAAGGCTTGCTATAGTCCCTCCTAAATTCCTGACACAAACATGCTTGCCCAAGTGACACAAACGTGATACCACAAATTCACAGAGCCAGAAATTATTGCTTTCAGCTTCTGTGCAAGTGCCACATATTAAAAGCAAGCCTGCTCTTATGGTAAGAGGAATAACTTCTTCCAAGCAGGTGGAATAATCAAAGTAGAATCAGAAGCAGCTGAAAAATTTAAACTACATTCAACTTTGAAAACACAGCTAAAATACTGTTAGCAATAAAGATGTTAAAGTATCACCAGAGAACTGAATTTACCAAGCAACTTCCACTTGCTAGGGCCTTATACAATAAGAAACTGGTCTAAATATTTCTTATTTGTTAGAGTGAGAAACACTTAGTCAAATCATGCATATGTTCTCATGGCCCATGAACTTACCAGAGATCCAAAGAACTGGGCCCACCAGTGTGCATCCATGGGCAGGGGAATAGTCCTGGAAATTCTGCAGCATTAAGGAATGCAGGTTTATGATTCGTGCAGTTGTTTTACTAGAGAAATGATTCTTCATTTTGGTGGGGTTTGAATGTTTGTTTTTGTTTTAAAAAAAGATATTTTAATACCTTCAAAGAAGAACATCCTAGGTTTCAGCACTGGCTTTAAAAACATAAAATAAACCCAAAAGACATAAGTCACTAATTTCACAAAACTGACAGATGCTGCAGACTGCACTGACATGTCCTAGAAGGTAAGCTTATAGATAAAGGCACACTGGAGACAGTATTTAGCAGAAGCATCAATGGCAGCACAGCACGTACAAACTTGAAATTATTTAGGCAACTTATTTCCTTGTTTAAAAATGCATGTTTTCAAGAGAATAATTCCTGGTAGAACATTCTGTTTAGTTGTTCACAATGGATTAAGCCAAACATTTGGATTTCAAAGGACAGAAATAAATTACTGTTTTGAGTGGGCTTTAAATTTTTTCAGGAATGCTTTAAAATGAACACTGCTTTTATTATGTTAACACATCTGGAGCAGGAACTGAAAGACATCAGAAGCTGACCTTGCTTTTGTTGATCAAGATATTTAAAAATATATACATATACATACACACTCACACTCTCAAGAAGAGGGAGAGTGTGATAAAGTAGATTTGTTTCAAGAAATAGCCTAAACCCCCCATACACAGAGCTGAAACTTGGTTTCTGAATAAAGCAAATCATACCATTCATACTGCACTGCTTATGGGAAAAGCACAGACAACACCTGTATTAGCCCTTTTTAGCTCTTCACTGCCTCTCCCACCACAATGACTCCTGCAGTCACATAAAGATCTCCAGAAAAACGCAGGGCTGGACACAGGGTAAATACTCCTCAGTGCTGAATTAGTAGCCTTAGGGACTGCTACTGACTGCACTTGATAATCAAAAGTATGAAACAAGTTATGAGCATGCTATGTTGCTGCAACTTTTGACCACTGATTTCTTCCAGCCTAGACAGTTTTGAGTGCTGCCCAAGTCCATTAACAAGAGAACCACAGAAGCCACAGTGTTCAACCCAGCTACTCTGTTGTGTCAGACTTCAAAGAAAGGATGGAGAAAGCCCCAAAATCCTCAACTACATTATTCCTCATGATGGAAATGGGCTATGTACTCTCCCTGATCCTTGTAAACTGCTCCCCTCAATCTCTATACTGCTCCATCCTCTGATAACAGGTTCTCTACCACTGGATTAAAAAAATCCAAAACAACAAAACAAACCCCCAAAACATTAAAAAAAAACCCTCTTCAAAAATGCTCCCAGAGGAATGCTTTCTCCATCAAAACACATCTTCCTCTATCTCAGCCCTAGACTTCAGTACATCAGTAGAGTACCCCCAGGAAAAGCTGATGTCATGGCTAAACAGTACCACTTGATACAGATGCTCCCACAAGTGAGGCCTGTGTATAAAAGTCAGGTCTTCAGTTAGGGATTTCAAAAGCAGTATTGGGGACATGATTTCAAAGCCTAACAAGCAGACTGTGAAGAAATTACCCAGACTGTGAACAAGAATGTCAGATCTGCAATACACCTATCCTTGCCAAAGACCAAAAAGGATCTCTTTAGGCCAATACACCCAGTCACTCAATAGCCAGAGAGAAAAAAGTCAAACAATCTTATGTTCAAGCTAAAACATTGCTCAATACCAATTACCACGACAATGAAAGTACAATGAACCTCTTGCTCCACACAGGGCATTTGCCACAAACATTTCACTGCACAAGTGCCCAGCACATCCTTTAACTGGGCACTTGATACTGACAGATGAAACTCACCTCAGCTGAGCATTCAGTCTTAAAAGGTCCAGAGCTCCTCAAAGTGATCTAAAAAGATTGTTTGGGATGCTCAAAATGCTTCTTAAGTTGCATCACACCAAGTCCTTCCTGCTACAGTTTCCTGGATGGACATGGGAGAGCCAAAGCAATTTGATCATTACAGAAGCAACCTAAGGCTGGATTTCCCTGCAGACATCACACCTCCTATGTGAATACAGGGAATGTTGCATCCTACAGGACACAGATATACCATGTTACATTACAGCTGATCCAGTGCAACTGCTCCAGTTTTTAACTTTCTCTGAAAACAAGAATGTTTTCACCCAATGAATACTACCCTACCCAATGAACACTATCCTAGAAAAGGAAGTCCCAAAGTACAGATGGATAAAGACAATGCACTAAAAATGCCCTTTGTGTTTCCATCCTAAACTAAAAATTAAGATGGAACCTGTGGCCACATATTGCTCTCTATAATTGTAAGGAACTTCATCTATATTGGCTTTTGCTGTTGTAAATCACACCACTTCTCAAAGAGAGCATTAGGAGCACATATTAATCTGTATGCTGTTGTTAGTTACCATAGTTTATAGCAGAACAGCCCTGGCTAGTTTTGTAGTAGTGATATAGAAAAAACGCCTTCTGAAGTTCAAACATTCAGCACAAAATATGCAAGAAATAAGATGTGCTTTTTCTTGTTCCTATAATGGTGACAAGAGGAGTTAGCTGACCATCTAATCCTTTCTCCCTCCTTCTGCCTTCCCCTACCTGTGCTAAAAATTTACCCTTTAATCTGCAATTAGTTGATATTTTAGGAAGATTTTGGTTCTGGAAAAACAGAAGTGGGCCAACGTTTCAGATGTGTCGCACCAGTGTGCTCTGTGCTTTTACCCTCATTCAGTTATCTGTCTTTGGAGCTGTAGTTGAAGGAAACTCCATTTCTGACAGACCCATTTATAAGTGTTCTAGAATTCTCTCTTTCAATCTTTTCTCTGCTGAAGATAGTGTCCTGATCACTGTCAAACTCTGACTCAGAGACCATCAGACTGGAGTTGTGTTCTGTACTTCTGTGTTTTATACCTGACAATAGAAAAGCAAAACAAACTCATTAGAAAGGCTTGGATTTTTAGTAGCATATTACCATCTTCTCCCCTGCTGTGATATGAAAGGTAAGTGAAAACATTCCCTGAAGTGCAATGTAACAGCACTCACCAATACAAAAACTGACTTTAGAAGTATCATATACCATTTCAGATACTTTTATGACTTCATTGCAGGCCCATCAGTTTACAACTCTGAAATGTAAATATAAGTATTTAAATTTAAATGTAGTTGAACAACTAGATTATCTTAGTACACACCCAATATATTAGTAATATCTTGAATCTGGAATCAATCTGTCCACTCAATGACCTTATTAACATGAGTGGCAATGAAAGGTCAAGATTTCTACAGAAATATTATCTCTGTCTTTCTAGGACAGCAGTTTCTCAGAATGATTTTGCTTCCTTGGATTCCAACATTTCCCTGGCTAAAAACTATAAGTCAGGTAAATTAAAAGACATGTAAACAGCAGCTGAAATCTACTGATGTGTAACAGGGCACTGATGGGTCATGAGGGAACTGCTGTGCAGCCACAAAACCAGCTCCAAATTAAAGCATGTGCTGAGGAGGAAGGCTGACATGGAGAAAATCAGTGGGGCAATTGAATGTTCTAAATTAAGATAAACTCTGAAGCTCAGAGCAGAGGCTGAGCCCAAGGCTTTATTAAAGAAATTAACTGATTCTCCCACATCCACTTCACTGTCTATTTGTATCTACGATTCCCAAACCTGTAGGCCTGCTTCTGGGCTCCTCCTGCCTACAGGTATAAATTCAGACACCCTGGCTGCACAGTTGGTGGGTGAGCTTCCAGACTGCCATACAGCACCTACCGTATTTGGGCCGTAGCTCCATCCTCTCCTGTTCGTCTATGTTATCTAGGATGGTATATTTTGTTTTCTTTCTTATCTTTGTCCTCTTCCTGCTAAAAAGATAGTAACCAAAAAGACATTTAATTCTCATGTACACAAATAAATCTGCCCCCCACTTTCTTTTCATATACATACACCAATATACAGAATGTCATTGTATTTTCTCACCTCCACTTAAAAATACTGCTAGTTTATACCTGAGTAAGGCAGTTGTACAATATGGACAAGACAGTATAGCTAATTTTCACTGATATAAAAAGATGAAGAAAGAAAGGTAGATTGATTTGCTCTCCTAAGCCACAGTTTGTTCAATTTCAGCATAGTAACTACAAACATGGTAGATGAATATTCATGTGCCCCACAGTTCACAGTGGAGAAGCTACCTTACTGCTCAGCCAGCATTACAGCAACAGGCAGCCTGGGCCTCCTCTCCATGATCTTCTGTAGAATTCATCTGGCAACTCAAAGTTTTTAAAAACTCCAAATCTCCAGCCAAATCTTGAGTCTACACTGTCTTTTTCATGTGGTTTCCACAAGGCAAAGGGAATCTCTTGACATTCTGTCCCATGCTGTAATTCCCTCCTCTTTGTCACATGGATCTGTATCAACGAGCCCTCACTCTCAGGCACAAGCCATATGAGGACAAAGGACAGAAGCAGCTGAACTTAAAAAAAATCCCTCAAATAATCATCCAATATGCACAAGCCTGTGAGGCTCCATCCCACACTGTGGGAGCGGAATGGGTCACACTTTACTATTTAAAGTTTTCTATTAACAGCGCTGTTCCTTCAACCATAAAAAATAAAATTGGTATCAACTCCTACACATCCTTTACATACTGCAAAGACACCCTAGAAAAAGATGAAAACCCAGAAAGATTGTGATGGCATTTATTTTTTGCTAACACCTGAACAAGCTATCTATTTGCTGAGCTGTTTGAGCTGCAGCAAAAACACTTGCTCTAGTGACAGAACTTGCAGGGGCTTGTCACTTGAAAGAGAATTTCTTATCAGCTCACTAGGAAAGACTGGAGGGGAGGCAGGGAGAGAAAAAACATTCAGTAGTATGAATGCTCCTGTTTAAGGAAAGAGGAAGCAAGAAGTCTGCATGACTGAGATCACTAGAGTACTCCTTGCCTGTAAGCCACATGTAGCCTGGGCACCCACCCTTCTTGTCCAAAGCATAAAACAGACTGGGAGCAGATCCCTTCCCATGGCCTAGAACATTCCTACATCAGTGACCTTCAGCACGTGCCTTTTGATTTTTTAGCAGGGAGTACCTGCAGGACTCAGTAGGAGACTGAAGATCTGCAGTATACTCTCAGCATTTTAACATCAATTATCACTTAATATGAAGGATACTGCAACATCAACTTTTTGGTTTTCATAATTCAGAAGAGCACAGACACACAAATGGATGCTCCTTCTTTTTTCAAAAGAAGTGTGTGTCTACAGAGACAGCTACAGGAAGCTCCTCACATGTCCAAAATGAGCTCTGTGGTTTAGTGCTACGGACTGGACTAAAACGTGGCAGTTGTGTGCAATTTTTGTGTAGACCCCATCAAAAAGAACACAAATCATGTACCTTTTACAGCAGCAGATGCAGAACCAGGCAAGCCCTACCATGACCACAATCAAAATAAAAACAGATACAGTCACATAGAGTATACTCCACTCTGAAAAAAGAAACACAACAGTGTTTTGTAAGGTCATATGAATAGAGTAACTGCTAATACAACTCCATTAAAATAACCAATCCTGAGGAAAGGGGAGTGGCAACAGGAATGTAGAAAAACTCAGCACCAACATATTCTTAGAGGAATTCCTAAAAATCTTTAAGCTTTAAGATTAGAAGTGCACATTAGATATACTATTAGGTATTAGATACTCTCAAACACCTTTTACCATCCCAAGATATCTGAAGTCTATGTGGAACTGACAGTCCTGCAAAGGGTCATGGTTATCACCTCAGTTATCATTCCCTAACTGAAATAAAAAGAGGTGCTCTGGGTCTGGCACTTTAGAAGTACTTCAGAAGAGGAGCTGATTAGATGTAGATCCTTCTAGTTCCACATTTATATTTATAAATCCAGGTAAATAGGAAAGGATACAGAGAGATTTGCAATCATTTGAACTACAACATGTGTATACTCACAGTTGTCAGTGTTATCAGGTTCTAAAGGTCAGTATTGGTCAATCTGGAAGACTGATGTCTTCTTTGCTTAGATCAGATCATATTCTGGCACAGAAGCATCAACCACCCACTCAGAGAAATTGAAATTGTTGCCTCTTTTCCAGCTTTGCAACAGTGCTACTCAAAAGCTTTGCAATGCCCATGTTATTCAACAAACCCTCCAAGTGGCCCCAAATTGTTGCAAAATCTCCCTCCCACTACCAAGTTTTCACATTATTTAATCAAATAGTGATTCTCTTCAAAATTTAGGCTACTACTGTCAAGATATCATTTCAAGAAATTATTCAAATATCTTTCTATAGAAAAGTATTGTTGGGCTGGAAAACACAGACTGTTTTAGCCTCCCCTCAGCATCTACCTCTTAAGTATTCCCCATTCTGAGAACAAATAATCGACAATCTCACATGACAACAAGTTACTCTTGAAAGACATCCCACAACACCCAAACTCACCACAATTACTCTCTCCATCATTGAAATAACGATGAATCAAGTTTTCCATCCACAGCTGGTAGCAAATGCAGCGCTTTGTTATGGGGTCACAGTGCCCATGTCCAGAGCATTTCAAAAGACAGGCTAAGAACAGAACCAAACACAGGGTCCATTGTGTAAGTGGACAACTTGTCATCCATTCTCTTAATGTTAGACTAGATTGGTGGCAAGCCATCTGGCTCATAACACTGTGATATGTTTTGAAACTCCCTTTCCTTTGGGGTTATGTTTCAAACAGATCTACAATCTAGCAGACTGGTAGCTCTGCAGAAAAATAATGTAATCAGAGTATATTTATAATAGAACAACAACCTTCTCAACCAGTAAATAGAGACAGAATTTACTGCACAATCAGTGACTATTTTATCACCAGAGCTTGCTTACTTTGTTTGTACTTGAATTGTTGTGTCCTGATTTTAAATTATGGAGAAGTTGTGTCTGTAATACCTAAGGATCATAAAGGGTTGACATTACTAGTGAAGCTTAAAATAAGCTTAGAAGTTCAAGTATCTTTTTGGGCAAAATAAAGAGTTCATTATAGGAAACCCCAGTGGCCTGTGTATATTGCAAAGCTTGGAAGACTAGGTGGTAACACTGATATCACCCATTTTGCCTGATACAGGCAGACAAGAAGTTAGATTACAAGCCTATTTACTGGACACTAAAAGCCCTGAAGGAAGCATAGACATGACACATATCTACTTTATGGCTATATTAAGTTTTGCATATCTTGTAAGAAAAGGTATCTTAATCCTCATAATCTCATCATCCTTAAATATACCTTTAAGGTATCTTTATCCTCATTCCACAGGCCTTCCTGATGCAGACCAGATTAAGATGTGCTTTTGCCTGCTGATACAGATGACGTCTTTTAAGAGTGACTGACACCAGTCTACCTACCACAAATCATGAAGCATTTTAAGTATTGTCCTCAACATCATCTTTTGTAAAGCTACACCCACCAAGCCCAGACACCAGATGGCAGACAGAAAGACTTCATGCAGTGTTTCCAGGTGCTGTGTTAGCCAAATGTCTGCAAAGTTCTGAGCTGGGCAAGCACAACCCAGAACATACCAGCCGTGTCAACTCGCAGGACTTTAAAAAGCAGGAAGTCAGCCTTCTGTTTCAAAAGCTGCACGTGCAGAGTCCGTGAGACGTCTGATGCCTTGATCACCGTGGAAGGATGCCCGTTCTGCACGTAGAACACAACTGCGGTGCTGCAGAAAGCACAGCTAAAGTCAGGACTGCTGTCACAGACCACTTTTGTTCAGCAATAAAGGCATATAGCGTTTAGTCTTTCTTGCTTCTGGAAAGCCAACATCACCACTGATAAAGATTAGGGAACTCTGTCTGTGGAGCACTCAACTGATCTTCATTCTGAGCTGGGAACACCAGCAGTTCTTGGGATTCTCAGTTTCACAGAAGACAGAGGAGGATAACAGCAAATATAATTCCTCCTTGGTCTTCCTGACTTTTGCTTTAAGTATGTATACATTTGCTTTCTCCACTGTCATATAAAGCCTGTCACAAAACACTCTGAAGCAATTTCACTAAATTTAGGAAACTGAATTTAATAGAAGAAAAAGCTCAGACGCAAGGGATGCAGAGAACTTCATGTGGAAGCCCTCCTGCCCTGTCATCCACAACTTGTAAGTTGGGTGGGTCGTCCTGTATCAGACACTTCAGGGAACATTTTAATTTGAAAAGCTGTGATTAAAAATATCATAGCTATAAATTGTAGACTTTCCACACTGTGTTTTTAAATTTTAAGAAGCTCCCCAAAAGCTAAACAAACATCAAAATGGGTTCTAAATTACAAAGTGGTTGACAAGTAATTTAAAGCTAACTCATGTAAACAGGTTCTACCAATCATGCTGACAAGTTTCTCAGGGTATACACAGCCATCTCTAGCATTCTACACCAAGTGGAGGGAGTATTTCTTCTTCACGGTAAAATACCCCATTTAAGAGAATCCACTGTGGAGTTTTCTGTGCCAAAAAATGGATTTTCATCACCAGTTACCTGGGAAAATGTTTATAAAATATTAAGAATATCAAAACCATGGAGAAGAAGTAGAAAAAAAAGGGGAAATAAAATAGGTTTGATTAAACAGAGCTGGAACATTATTCTGAAATACAATAAATGCTTCACTGTGAGAAAGTCTGTTTATCTCACTCCATCCAACATTTGGAAAAAACAGCAGCACTGTATGGAACAAAGACACTGAAATATGCATAGACTTTCTTTAAAGGAAAAAGAAAAAACTTGTACAGAAGAAATGGGATTTTTTTAAAACAAAACACAGCAGTTCTGAGCCTCTACAGAGTTTACTTCATCAATTTTCTACCTTCTACCAAGAAATTCACCTTTTACAGTATATTCTGTTGAGAAGTATAGCATTTTTTGTCATCTTACGAAAGATTATTTTGCAACTAATTATGAGCAGTGAGAGAGGCAAAGTAAATCACAAGTCTTTCTGGCACAACAGGACATCTTTGTACCTTATATCCGAGTAGGCTTGTATCTTCTGAACTTTGATATCTGAATCCAGAACATTTAGCAGTACAGCCAACTGTCTCACCAGAGTGTCCTTCTGCTGCTCACTTAGCTGTCCCACTCCAACCTGCAGGATCAGCTCCACCAGACCATTCCTTTTGGGATCTGACAGAAGAAGAACATGCTATTCCTTCAGAGCCTGGCAAGTATTTCAGTAGCAACATGCAGGACTTGAAAGTATTTATTAACACTATAGTTTTCTGCATAAGACCCCATCACTGATAAGCCAACTCTTTTGTGTTCTTAGAGAAGTACTCAGTTTATTTTGTCACATTATCTATGAAACACACCTGGTGGGTCCTAAGATAGTAACCCATCTTATCAATAAAAATAAAGTACTTCAGGGTGCACTTCCAGCATTTACACATTTCTGTGCAGAAGAGCAACTTCTGCTCTCCTAAATGCTGCCTTCTTAAAGTCAGAGGTAAGAACTAGATGAGTCCAATTACCAAGTTCCCTGCTAGTAATCTACTGCTGACAATTCAGGAAAAGGGAGCCAAAGAGGGACTCGTATTGTAGCATGCAAGACAGTGAACAAGTCTAAATGAGGATGGTAAATTTGAGAAACATCAGGTATGTTTACCCTGCCTACCCTTACAAACTGAGGTTTCTGTTGTATGGTGCTTGAATTTCTTGAGGGCCTTGCAAACAAAACAAACTTCACAGATATCTCATGAGAATCAGAATCCAATTACTATGACTACCATTATCATTGCCCAGAAGCCAGATAAACAAGGTATCTCTGACAGACCCAAAATTTCAGATTCTTTTCCTGAGACTTCAACTTCCATCACTTAGCTATTTCACCTGCATTTACAACCCCCTGAAATTCTTTGAGGAATTTTTTGGTCTTTCAGGATGAAAGGAGAAAAACAAACAAAGCCACACTTTCAACCATCAAACAGCAGCATTTGTACTTAAATTTAATGGTCAGCTCCCATCTCTTTCTATTGGCCAAACTAATTAACAACCAGAAAAAGAAACAAAAAAACCCAAAGATTAATGAGAAGCAACAAAAGCCTAATGAAAATATCAACTAGTAGGTATAATTTTTATTTATTTATGGTCCTAACTGTGGCAACGGTAGTAGCTAAGAATCCTTATGTCACCTTTTAACACACTTGGGCCTAGTCACAGAACAGTAAGAAGGCAGAAAGAGAGAGACCTGTTTGCTCTGTGTTTTAACTTGAGAGATTCTCATCAACATCTGAATAAATAAGTGAAGAGGAGAACAAAGATGTGGTATTCACAACATGTCGATGACCTTTTAATTGTCATACCAGGCCGCACTTCAACAGTTGCTGAATCAACATCCGAGTCTCCCTTAGCATCTGTCACTTTCAAGTGGAAAATATAGGTTCCTTCCACAAGGTTAGTTAGCTGCAGTACTGCCTCGTGGTCTGAGCCATGGATCACATCCTGCAAAAACAAGGTCCAGAATAGTTACACCCTCAGAGAAAGATTTCATTTGCAGTTTTCATTATCAAGTCAGCTATCTGGTATGATGCTGTGTGCTCTTGCTTTGACTTTTGGGACAAATGTGACCTACCCACAGTTTATAGCAGAGTAATGAAATTTGGAAGTGACATTTAATGAGGATGTCTGCACACTATGGATATTTTCATTAAGAATACCCAAAGAGAGAACAGCTGACAATCTGAAGGACTCATCTTCTTGAAAATCCAAGACAGTTACATTATTATTTCTCAATTTTATTCTGGTATCCTTAGTTCTGCTTCCTTAACTCCTAATTTCTTCTTCTTGGAGTTCATGCATTTTCAACTATCAACTCTGCCAGCTATATTTAAGCTAAACCTTTTCAATTCTTACAGACTCATGTGAATCGCTTCTAAAAGTTTTTTTTTTATGACTTTGCTTCTTCTCCTCTCCCAGTACTTGCTAATTTACTGATCTTGCTGATCTCCTTGAGACCAAAGAGCTGTCCACAAAACATTTTGCAAATAGGGAAAAAACCCAGTTTTACTAGCTGACACATAACTGAAGTTTATCCTCAGGTATTTCTGCTGTCTGCCCCACTCAGAGAGCAGAATTCCCTGCCCTAATCGTCTGCCAGGGAAGGTGCCTACACATGTAATACCATTTTTACCTTAAACTTTACCTCATATGCTACCAGGCAGGATTCCTTAATCTTTATTGGTACTTGCTCTCTCAGACCCTTCCTCCTTGGAATCCTTGGAATATCTGGATTTCAGATTTTATTTTTCTCTCAAACACATTAGTTTCATACTATCACCAATTACTCTGCATTGCTGCAGTCCTTAGTTACTATGTTCTCTAGCTGTACTGAAAACATCACCAGCCTCTTGAACTACAGCATTACAGAGAGCAGGAGAGACAAACCAGAAACAGGCAGCACACCTGACAGCATCTTATGGGCCATACCCGCTCTCCCTCCTGCAGTTACGTGCATAACAAAAGCCAAATTACATTACAACCTTCAAGAAACTTACCCCAGCTGCTGGGCTTTGACCATCCCGAATCCACAAATATGACACAATCCCCTGGTCATCAGCAGACCCTGAGCCATCCAAGGTAACAGAGTTGTTTGGAAGCACTAGAACATGCTTCCCACCAGCATGTGCCTGGGGTGGACTGTTGTTTTCTAGCCATAAAAATAGTGGAGAAGGATTTGCTTTCAAAACATGTGACATGCCATTGCCAATACACCCACACTGCAATTCTTTACCTGACAATTACAGACAATAACAACAGAACCTCATATCAAAGCTACAGGGAAAGGATGAGTGGGCATAAAAAATCTGGCTCTGAGCATATTGCAGTTGAGGAGAAAGATCTTTTTCAAAAAGCATTGTGGGATATTCTATTTACAGTCTCACAATAACTTAAGCATCCAATCTTCTCTGTCAAGCAAAAAGATTTTCTGCCTATTTAGAAACACAGCACAGTGTGAGATCACCATGCTGGGACCTTTTCATCTGGAAAATCACTTATTACCCAATAGAAGCTTGTGCAAGATCTTGTATCTTCAAAATGCCTGTATTTGGGCAAAATGCAATCAGGAAACTCAAGAGTAAGAGTAATTCCCAAATGTTTTTTGCTCACCACTAGCAGTGGAACTAAAGGCATGCATTGGGCATATGGTGAAAAAAAGCCAAAGAAGGATGAACATGTTCTCTTTTCAGAAACTAGACATCACTGATTTTTTTCAGAACACAACCAGTAAGCCAGGGCTCAAGGAAGCTGTGGGGCTGAGTGAAATACCTCACTGTACACAAACAGCTGGACATAAATAATCAATCCCAGGCAGATCTCAAGGGTGTTGTCTGTTAACAGCCCAAGGTTGTGCCTCTTCCAAGTAAAATCAGTTGACTAAACTAGGTTATTGGAAAACTGTGTATTTTTAATATTAAACCCGTGCCTGTAGACAGAACTTTATTGTGGCTACACTTCACAGCACAAACAAGACCATGGACACATTTGGGCAGACCTGTTGCCACATACTTCTAACTGAACACTAACTGAAACTCTGAAACAGGTCAAGCAATGTTGCACATGAGTAAAACAAACTCTAGCTTCTTCTCCAAGATGCACATGGGTCACAGCAATGCCAATCCCAAGTATAAATTGGGCAGAGACTAGATTGGGAATAGTCAGCATAATGCCTCTAATCCTTGAAGAGAAGGACTTGGGGTGTTGACTGACAAGAAGCTCAGCACGACCCAGCAATGTGCACTTGCAGTCCAGAAAGCCAACTGGATCCTGGGCTTGCTGAAGGCAACACATCCCTGCAAGTGTCCAAGGCCAGACTGGATGGGGCTTTGAGCTACCTGGTCTAGTGGAAGGTGTCCCAGCCTATGGCAGGAGGTTTAGAACAAGATGATTTTCAAGGTCCCTCCAAACCCAAACCACTCTATGATACTGTGATTATCCTAAAGCCTCTTCTACAGCTTGCATGTTGGGAAAAAAACCCACAAAATGTAAAACACCCCACACTACAGCAACTGTTTCTCTGAATAATTAAAAAAAAACCCAACCAAACAACCCCAACAAAAATAAACCCATCACAAGAACACACCACCAAAAAAAAAATTAAATTTTTAAGTGGAACCTGGTTCACTGAGATGTCACTTCTTGGATGTTACTTTAAAATCCACTGTAAAACTGCTTTTCTGCTCAAAGTTTAATTTCAAAGACAAAATAAAAAAATATCTTCTTAATGATGTAGACATACAATTGTCAAAAATATTATTTTGGAGCATGTTTATTATAACTAATTTTGTATATATTGAACATTGAAACAGCTTGCAACAAAGGAAATTAATTCTTCAAAGGAAATTAATTATTACTACTACACTACAAAAGAGCAGTTTTCTTAAACATATTTGAAATATAACACCAAATATGTTACACCTTTCTGTTCTGATTTCCTTAACATTTCACCAGCAACTGAATGAAGTGTCCAGTTGCCCGCCTTGCCCTAAGAGGCAGCAGCCAGGCTTACCTTCCTTCACAGTAATGGAGAGCACAGATGCACTGCTCAAGCCCTGCTGGTCTTTCACAGTCAGCCTGAAGTGATAGGTGCCAACCTGGAGACCAGTCACAGTTGCTATTGCCTTGTCAGCGTTTTCCATCTGTACAGAGCTTGGCCCACTGAAACAAAACATCTCACAAAAATAATTGTGCCCAGCCAGCCAAACTGTGACTTCAGCAGCATTGCTCAGGCCTTTTGATTCTGTGTGTTACAGTTCTATTACTGCTATAAGTACTGATGGCTAAAGAACCATTTGAGACATGAGCTTAGTTTAGAGAATTCCTTAATACCTTTTCTCAAGACATTCAAAGCACCCAAGCAAATATCCTTACCTATCAGAAGAGTAGAAAACACCCCCCAGAAGTTCAACCTCACCACGGTTCTAGCTCATGACAGCATGAAAGTAGAACTATAACTAACAGCTACTTCATGCAAATTAAATTGCTCTAAGAGCCACTCACAACCCATACTGTCTGCCAGCATAACTCTTCTTGTACCAAGAACAGCAGCTGCACGAGTAAAATACCTTGCCCTTTTAGTAAGGATCAGTTAGGTTTGCACATAAACATACAGTTATAAGATTTTGTAAAATATTTTCAATTATCATTCAAGAGTGATTTAGTCACCCATTACTGGAAGTTCAGGGCAAAGTGACTGACACTTTACTGTTCAATAAACAAGTAACTGAAAAACCCTAGTTCTGAGCACAAATGGAAAATTTCGTATATTACAGGATGCAACCCAAGTCTGCTACTTGCTTTTTAACAGGAGACACAGAAGTTCCTGTCATTTTCTCTTAATTTTATAAAAGTAGGCCTCAGAATGAAACATTGCAAAACATAGGCAGAGAGTGTCTGAGCTTTTCGAGTTCAGCTTAAAATTGCTATTTCTTACACTATTACTTACCCAAGTGGGATTGTCCTGAAAACAAGTTTCAAACATAATTCATGATTCATCATTCAACATGATTGGATAAGAGGCTCTAGACTCAACCATTTTCACTTTGTTCTCTGTTTTACTAAGGATTAGTAAAGTCTTTCGATACCTGATATTTTCCCAGTGATAGAAGACAATGCCTTGGTCATCTTGGCTTTTGCTTCCATCCAGTGTAGTACTTTCTACTGGGAAGGTCAACTCCTTGTCAGGGCCAGCCACTGCTACTGGAGGACTGTTATTTTCTGCAAAATTAGTATTTAGTGTATGACATTTTTGAGGTAGTCACTGGCAAGGCTTGCCAATCAGATTTTACATTGGGTATTTTAATAAAAATTTGATATATTGGCTCAAAAGGTACAAAGCACAAGTATGACATGCACAAGCCAGCAGGTGGGAGGCCCACTCTGCAGCAAGCCAAATCCCACAGCAAGTGGGATCACAAATCCCACATCAAGTACTTCCCTTTTTCATAGTTCTAGCTGAAGGCACAGTCACACTCCCAAAAATCTTGCTGCATGCTCAATGCATTATATAAAATGTCATAAAAAATGAGGGGTATTCTCCTGGTTCTACCACTCCACCCCTTTCAAAACCTCCCACACAAATATGATTCTTTGCCCTCACAGAAGATACTGACTCCTTCTCTCTGCTGCTCAAGGCCACTAAGTTACTGCCAATTGAGAGCCTTTGAGAATTTAGCAAAGAAACATAACCTGCTACTCTGTTTTCAGCCTCTTCTTTTGTGACATTGTAAAACTGGCAATGCTATCATTTTTCTGTATATTCATTTACCCTTGAGCCTGACTTCAGCAACAGCATCTTTCTAACTCCACACTGTAACGGGTTCTAAAAGGCACCACCACACACCACACTTCCAATTCATGTTCTTGTTTCTGCAGTGAATGACTGCTGTAAAGTTGCCCCAGAAGGGATAAACTACAAAGGATGCATATTAAGCAGCAACAGGAAGATAAAACATTTCTGCATGGTGGAATATGAGACCTGCACAGGGGCAGAAAAGGCTACTGGGGATGTAAAAGGCAAACATACTGTGAAAAAAAAGGCATTAAAAAATCACGAGGCCCAGATCATTTTGGCTTATTCATCATTTGGCTCCCAAACCTAAATAAACATGTGAAAGACATAGCTTTCGAAAAGTCCTTGGTTGACACTTCTTCCTTGGAAACACAAGGCAATTTGTTTAAGTGAATTCAAATCACACAAGGACTCTTGCAGGAGAATTGCAAAACAATAACAAAACTGAGCAAAGCACTGATTGATACTCTGAGCAGCTTCCAAAACAGACTCTGTAGGACATTAAACTCAAGAGTTACAATTTGGGTTTTAGAAGCAGATTCAAACAGACCTTTGTTGCCTTCCATAACCAGGCTGGTGTGAGCCCTCAGGATCACCACCTGGATTTTGTTTGATTCTACATTTGATTCTACACTTAACTGCCTGCTTTGACAGAAAATGGAGGTGGACAAGTCCTTGTTGCAGGGGTACCAGGCACTGGGGCCGCCATATCAGTGGTACAATGCGAGGAGACGAGGTGTTGGAGTCAAGGCAGCAGGGTGGGCCAGCCCTGAGGCAGCCAGCCATGCCTGCACTGACTTACCAGGCTGCACGATCAGTGTCACCTCAGCCGTGGAGCGCTGCCGTGCAGAGTCTGTCACAGTCAGCTGGAAGGTGTAATCTCCCTCCTGCATTGCAGAGAGCTGCAGGTACGGCGTCCGCACTCCCTTCGCAGCATCGGCAAGGACAGGGCACGAGACAAAACAGAAATGCTTGTGGGTAATGAAAGATCTTACAGAGCAAATGTAAGGAAAAAGAAATGCTTAAAGTCATAAATACAGTGTTTGAGCAAGGAGTTATGCACCTTGCAGATAAAAAGGAGGCTTAAAATTTGGCACACAGACAGAGGTAATGTGTTCACTATTCCAACTCTTCCTACCAACCCAGAGAAATATCTATAGGCAATAAATCCTACTTTCTTCCATTGGTATAACCACTGCATACATCACATCTCCACAACAATAATTGTGAAACACATGGAGCACTACCATTCTCAATTAGGAAATTAAACACTGGTGAAAATTCCTACAGCTTATTCCATTTCCTTAGGGATATTTTAAAACCAAACATAATGACATCCTTTAGTACTTACAAAAACTGTTAAATGCAAAACCAAGTTTGACTTGAACCCAGACAAATAGGGTTATGGAAAAACCCCCCATATTAAACAAGACAACTCTGTTCTGAGTTTACTCTTCCAGCAGCATTTGCTGATACCTATAGAAGTCATAAAATGACTGGGCCCAGCTATAGGTCCTTTTGCTAATAAAATGAACATTTGTGCATCTCTCATATGAGGAATACCAAATCATAATGCAAATAAGTTTGGCTTTCTTTTTTTCTTTTGGATAAAGATGACAATAAGAACAGAGACTTGATAAATGATTAACCAATCAGGAGAGGTACTTGCTACATTGCATTCTAACAGTAGATATCATATAATACACCACAGACCAGCATCCTCTGGCGTGGTCAAAAGAAGGGCCATGAAGATGGGTCAGAGGGCTGGTACACCAAAAAAAGGCTGAGAAAGTTGGGGTTGTTCAGCCTGGAGAAAAGAAGGCTCTGGACAGACCTCATTGCAGTCTCACAGTACCTAAAGGAGGCTTATAAAAGAAGGGAGAGGGACTTTTCATATGGGTAGATAGTGACAAGACAAGAGGGAATAGTTTCAAAGTGAAAGAGGGCAGGCTTAGATTAGATATTAGAAGAAATTATTTACTCAGAAGGTGGTGAAGCACTGGCACAGGTTGCCCAGAGAAGCTGTGGATACTCCATCACTGGAACTGTTTAAGGCCAAACTAGATGGGGCCCTGAACAATCTGGTCTAGTGAGTGACATCCCTGCCCATGGCAAGGTGTTGGAACAAGGTGATCTTCAATGTCCCTTCCAACCCAAACCATTCTATGATTCTGTGATCCTCAGCTTCAGGCACATGAAAAGGATTACTAGTCTGTTGAAAAGAAACTGTAACATGCACTTGCATTTCCACATTAAATACCCAGTGAATCCATTGGATATCTCAAAAAGTCATTTCCTTCCTTCAGAAAGGTTGCTCTAAGATTGAACAGCTCTCAAAACCTACAAGTTCAGTTTGCTTGGGTGCTTTTGGAAAGCTTTTGTCTTGGTGAATGATCAGAAAAAGTCATCATGCTGTAAGTCCTTCCATAATTTTTAATTTCCTCTACACTGTAGTCTTGCATTAATAATATTACTTCTTTCCTGAATAGATCTACAGTGATCTCTTTTCAGTTCTGAAGGTCTAAAGCATTTGCCAACATGGCAGAAATCAAGTCTCATGAATAATGGCCCCTGAGTTTCAGCTGGATTCATTGCATTAATTATCTCAACCACCTACAGAACTGTAAGAATCTCCAACTTAACAAATGCAAGTCCAATGAAAATATTTATTAACTTCTCAGATTAAAAAAACCCAAAACAACAACAACAACAGAAACAGTCATGAAAATAAGATAATAAATTCTGTAAGCCCTCACTGGAAACCCATGTTTTAGTGAGGATAAAAATCCACCACAGAGCATGGCTGCATAAACACCGCCAATAGGTCTTGTCATCTTTCACTCAGAAAATGAAGTTTCTATTTGAGTTCTACTCTCTCCAGGAGAAAGTGTTACAAGAAAACTCTGACCATCCCCACATTCTCCTACAACCAGTTTTCAGCCTGCCCAGAGCCTCAAAAGATGGGAGTCTGTGAAACAGCTTCTAGGGTTCAAGGACAGACAATGTGATCTTGAAGTCTTTCCAAACCACCAGGGAACAAGTAAGTTTGTTTGGCCCCAAATAATTAAAAAAAATATGAAAGGGAGTTAAAAGTAGTATATAAAATAAGAGCTGAACACATCTGAGAGAAAAACAAAAAAAAAACAAAACATAACTCTAGCTATTTCAGTGCTTCTGAGCAGTTATTTAGGTGTTTGCTCATGTTAGAGGCAAAAATAAAAGAGCTTTTCAATCCTATGAAAGGAGAAATACACATACCTGCATTGCTACAACCTTGCCTTTGCTTTTGGGACTAAGTGACCACTCATAGCTGACAATTTCATGGTCATCACTGCTCTGGTTTCCATTCAGTGTGATGAAGTTCTGGGGCAAAGTGACTGCCTGATTCGGTCCTGCATTAGCAATAGGTGGGTAATCCACTGGCTTGCTGACAGTCAGAGATGCAATGGTGGAGTTGGCTGCTCCATCTGAATCAATCACTGTGAGTCTATAACAGGAAAACCAGTATCTGTTAAGATGAACTTCTGCCAACTTCTAAATGGAAATATTAATCTTCTTCTGGCACTTTTTCAAACACCACCTAAACAAAAGCCACTGATTATATGATATGAACTTCTGCTTCAGACACACATATCCCTCAACTAAGGCAAGAAAGAAATCCAGAAAACTTTACAAGGCAACCTTCAACCTTTCACAAAAAAAATCAAAACAAAACTAGATATTCTGAATCCCTTTACCTGCTGTCAATGGCAATTTCACCATTCACTACAAAATCTTTTAGAAATGTACTCAGTAAAAAACAAGGGTTTTACTCATCACCTATAGTTAAACAGTACAGAGAAACATCTAAAAATACTACTCCTGCCTATAAAACAGCAGCAGATCCTAACTCCTTATTTTTTTGTGGCACATCATTACTAATTTTAATGGAGCTTAATATCAATGTCAAGTTACAAAACTAAAAATGTACAGGGTTTTAAAAAACCTCAGACATTACTGCCTCTCAGAAGCACAAAATAATCTTAAAATGAGACTACTGCAGGCTTTCCAAAGGTGACCAATTAATTTGTAATCCACCTCTGTTATGAAAACTGCATACAGCTGACCACATGGAAGGGAACCTGAGCAGGAACAAAACTAGTGCTCATTACCTCAGACAGTAGGGAACCTGTACATTTTGCAATAAGTGCACATCCATGTGTATCAAGGGCACTGGACTTTTTTGTTCAGGTTAGTCAGCCTCCCTCAAAGTTGCAGAGATGCAACAACTGACTTCTTAATTCCCTACAGTTTGGAACACACTTAGAAGCATTGCTTGTAAGCCAGGCTCTGCCCTTTTTAACACAGAAAAAAATTAACACTAATTTCTGCTACTGCTTGATATGGAACAATTCCAATAAAAATACAGAATTAAGAAATAGAAGCTGTAAAACTTTTGGTGGAACTTATGTGAAGTGCCACAGTAAATGTATATGTATGCTGGCTTCAACAATCTGCTGATGACACACAATATATTGACTGATAGGCAACCCACTGACAGCCAAAGAACCCAAGCTAGGTCAGTGGGAAGTCTGCCTCTGTGCAGACTGGGCTTTAAGTTAAACAGTTCAGAAAAAGGAGTGACTTTTACTAAAGCACCTTGAACCACAAACATTGCTTCCACTATCTGGGCAGCCCCTAGCTTCAACAATGCATAAATGGAGAAAACCAGTAGCAAGGTAAATGCTTTTATAAAGAACAGAATGACTCTTAGTAAAATCAGCACACAACAATGTCTTGTGAGGACCAGTCTGCCAATATTATTCTGTTTGCCACCACCCTTCAGAGGATGACTTTCACAGCCTGACTCATAGTTTCATTCAGGGCACTAGTCAACTTCTAGGCTAGGAAAAAAATTAGTCGGTCACAGTTGTTATTGCTGGAAGTGGGGACATAATTAATTTATGATAACTTCCTTTCTGTAATTTTAAGTTATAAACGATCACTGCAAGCATTTTTTGATAAAACCACTCCATATGTTTCTCCACTGTGCAAAATGAAGAGTAACAGCATGTAGAAGAAAAAATCTTCTGTTTGAGGAGATACATGTGAGCACAGAAAAAAATGAAAATTTAGCTTATATCACAGATAAGCCCCCAAGAAAATAATCATGCAGGTACCTGAAGGTGTAGTTTCCAGGAACAAGGTTAGACAAGTGCAAGACAGGTGTGTCAGCAGATGCCTTCTGCTCTCTCAGGGGACCTTTAATTTCCTCCCAGTGGTAACTCACTATCTTCACGTCATCTATGCTTTCTACATTCATTGAAGAAAAACACATCAGTTTCTTGTAGCAATTGCTGGAATGAATATTTAAGTAATTCATTTGTTCATCCCTAACTGGTTTTCTACAATTGTCTCTACAAATATAATTGAACAAGTTTCATTAACCACAGAGTCGTACCAAGTTACCTTTGGTATGATTTATCTAAACAATTCTTCACACATATGAATTAAAAAAAAAGTCAGTCTTAGATTCTACACATTCTGACTTGTCTGCACTCGGTAATTATGAATGTAGTTACAACAGCTCATCACACCCTATCTGACAGATCTCTACTATGGCCCCAGCTGTACTGGCACAGAGACTCTCTGGGCAGGACAGGAAGAAACTGTAAGAGTAGCCGCTGTCTGGATGCAGCAGTCTCTGACACACTGCATCTCAATCTCCACGTGCAAGGTTGTGTTTTATAATTTTTTAATTTATTAAAATAATTTGTACCTGGACACATATTCCCAAAATAAATAATTATTCAGGGAACTTCTAAGAAGAGTGAGAATAAGAAATTTCACTTGAAATTGACAAACAATAATGTTGTAACTGTATATTAAAAATATAGGATATAAGCACAGGATGGTCCAGTACATACGACTGCCATCGATGAAGGTAGAAGTTGTGGGCAAGGAAACTTCTTGCACTTTGGGTGAAGCAACAGCAACAGGTGGCTGGTTAATTCTGACTGCTGTGAGAAAGATGGGGGGGGGGGGAAGAAAAAAAGGGGGAGAAAAAAAATATTATTGAAAGCCCAGGCAAAACTTATGTTAAGTCTACAGATCAATAGTCCCTAGTGATTAAATCTAGGACACACAGCTTTGCAGCATCTGCTGTCCTTTTTGGACAAGGCAAAGAAGAGGTTAGTGATGAGCAGTGTGCTGACACAGCAGTGTTCCACTGCAGTGCTCCTACGTGGTGTAATTCAGATCTGAGCCATGCACTGTAACCTGCAGATAGAGCCAGATCAGCACATGATTGCTGTCCCTAGCTGAGAAAAGGACCTGTAAAGGTGGCATGATGATATCTCAGGCTTTGCCTGAGGTGGGGGAAAGACTAGAGAGCACTTAAACACAGTGAGCAGGACCCTTAGCTCTACTTTCTTAAAACTCCTTATAGACACCAAGATATGAATCACATCAGCATGACTGGACTGACAGATGTTCTTGACAAACAGTAACTGAGAGACTGCTTGATAAGTATGCTGTACTTGTGTAGAACAGATTTATGGTATCAGTCAACTGATTTACCTGGTTTGACTGTGACATTTACAAAGCCTTCACCAAAGGCATTTTCACCAGAAACTGTCACTTTGAAGGCATAAAGTCCCACTGATAACTGAAACAAATACAGAACAAATAGGGTTACATGTTGAATTATACAAAAGTATGCTTAAATCTGACAATCATATCACAAAAGAGTAAATAGGGATGTCTGAATTCTCAAAGTACTTTTATAAACACATACATAAAAGGCCACTAGCCACTGCCTGAAAGTGAGCAACATGAAGCAAACACTAAAGAGTGTTTACTTTATCTTAGAAAATTATTGGAGCACTCTAAGATACTGGCATAAATTTGGTGATACAAACAAGTGAAGAGACTCAGGATGGCTTGAAGCCATTTGAGCTCCTTGAATCAAGGTGCCCTTCCCCACAGGTTGCAATTCTGTGAAAGGACCACACAAACATAATGAGCCTGAGCTTACAGCTCACTTACATGAGAGAGCTTCAAAGTCTGGCTGTGCCTGCGCTCCATTTCCCCACTATAGTCAGCAGGGTGACTGATTAAGCTCCACTCATAGGTGTAGGCTGTTTCTAAGAGCAATAACACAGTGTAAGAACAATCAGTTTTGTGTTCAAGATAAGCCCAGAAAACAAAGAAATCAAGTTCACCGCTCATCAGATAAAACACTACAGTATGAAATCAGCAGCTACTGCCTAAGCCTGTAAAATGAAGCAGTATGGCCACATGTTAAACTCCCAGTGTGTTCCAACTTGGTAAAGCAGCAAGGATGTAATGGGCTTCACAAATAATCAACTTCTTCACAAAACAACAGCTTCATGTGAAGCCAACATATTTTACATAGCTACTTATGAAAGATCTTATACTTGCTCCTGCAATTCAGAAGCTGGCAGTTTTAAGGCAAATGTTGCATTCAAAACCTACTTTCCCACCTCCCCTGTCCTGAGCTTTTCAGCAAGATGCTAAAATCTAGCCTTATCATCTTTTGGTAGAAATTACAGGCTTTCTATTGAACCATCTAGCTAATAAGTTCAAGTTCTGAAAGTAAAAGCCACTTTAAAAAAGTCCCCTTTAAAATCCAACAGAGGAAATCTCTCTGCAGTTAGAGCCACAAAAGAGGCAGTATTAGAAATAAGAAAAATTGTTTTATCCGAAGTGGTAGATGTTCACGTAACTCAGAACTTGTCTGCATTTACAAGTTGGTAGTGTATGCATCTCCTTGTATACCAAGGCATTCAGCTCACCTGTAGATGGTGGTGGGACAGCAAAGGCATTCAGTTCAACCTCATTTTTGGGTAACATCACTTGTACGTTATCTCCAGCAGACACAGTAAGTTCTTTAACTGCATATAAGACAGGATGAGCACATTGTTATAACAGATGGAACTGATATAAATATAGTATCTTCAAATATCATTTGCCATGGATTAAGTAAAATTTGACAAGTACTCTACAGAGAACAGGCAGCGATAATTTAAAAAAATCCTTAATGCATTATAAAATAATGATCTATTTAATCATGACTGTGATTCCTTAATCTTTTACCAAACAAAAGTTTTTTTCCTTCTCCAGCTATGATGTTTCATCTTCCCTACTTCTGTTTCAGAGAAAAGCATTCTTATTCTTCCTTTATATCAGAGGTAACAATGTTCTGCATAAAGAGTTATATATTTTTCTCAGTAATTGGAAGTGCAGGAAGACAAAAAAATCATAGTAGAACTTTATTATCACACTTTCCTTCACCAAGAAGTACTATTCCTATGTTCGTGTGGCACTTGCAAGGCAGGTTCCAAGGTCCATCTTGTGTTCCTTTTAAAAAATTCACTTGCATAGCAGGGCAAATGGTTATTTCTTATCTGAACTACCCATTCAATCCACTTGCTATCCAGTCCTTGTCTGTGAAAACTTTTCTCTCTCAAAAAATGCCAAAGTACATAAAAACAGCCCCCAGAAAAAGTATACCCAAGCACAACTTAGTCCTGTATTTCAAATATCTTCCTTTTAATATTAGGGAAACACAGAACAAGAGTTCTCTGAAGGTGAAGGCAGCATTCACTAGTGTCTAAATGTCCAACTCACAAACTCAGAAGAGATGCCAAAGAAGCTACTCAGCAGTGGCAGCTGATGGGTCTAAAAATGATGAAATGAAGACACTGACAATACACTTTCTGTCACTGCTACCTAAATTCACCCAAGGCCTCACAATTGACCATGGAAGTTGCCCTAGACACCTGTGGAGTGAAGGTTTGCACTTGGACCTTCACATGAGATGATAATAAAATGGCTAGAAGAGGGTGATGGCCAAAAGAGAGAAGTAGGGACTGTCATTGAGACTTTCTAGACAGTCTGGCTGAGAACACAAAAACTTTAGGCAATCCTTGTATAAAGCAGTACCTACTGTGAGATTCATCACAACCTTCCCTTCAGTTTCTTCTTCCAAACTCCTTCTTGGGCCCTCTTCAACCTCCTCCTTCACAGGAGGAGGAGGAAGAGCTGCCTAGCCAACAGTCAGTGGTAATGATGATCCATTGTCTTGGAGAGGAATCTCTTGTGGTTTATCTCTTCCTCTCACCCTCTATTGCTATCCTGGCTGGCAGGTTGCATTTTGGAAGAGGGTGTCAAGAATCTCCCAAACCAGACTTTCTCTACCAGGAAGCAAAGGGCTTAGCTCTCCACGTCCCTCAGTACATTAGGAGTGCAGAAAAACACACATCTGTGCTTCTCTGCTTCTTGTGGTCCTTCCAACCCTTTGTCAGTGCGCATAGGGAGGCAGGAAACTCAGCAGGAGAAAGGAGTTACATTAACATGATACATGTTCATGTATCAAGGAGATACACACAGAATTTAACACAGCTACAGAGGATATGGTAATTAGAAGTCCTTTTCAAAATAAAACCGATTGTTTTGCAGCTATAAGTGTCATAAGCTCCCCCACAGTTTTGAAATTAGAGCAAAATTTTGTTTTCCCAGGATTTGGAGGCCATGTTCTCCACTGTTAAGGGTTGAGCTTCCATAGGTCCCACCTATGTTGCTGCATGGTATCTGGCAACTACGGATAGGCTTCTACTGCAGAGTTTCTTAGAGGGAGCAGTGTTCTGAAGAGTCACACCAAAAACAACAATTTGGCTTCATGAGACTATTCTGAAACCCCAGAAAGCTTCAGGTATTGCTTACAAAGTAAAAAAAAAAAAACCACCAAAACTAAAACATTTAAAACAGGTCTTAATCTCTGCTTTTTACTTTGCTGTATTTCCTTGAGTTGTCATTTCCCACAATGGTGGACTTGGTCAGGGTTTTGCCTCAGAATTAAGTGACTACAGGGTCTGAAGTTTGCAGTGTTACTGTAGGTCTACAGGTTTAAAGTGGGATTATGTAACATTCGGATAAAGAATGAGCTCTTACTAACAACAGGTTGGAAACCTGACAGTAGAAAAGTCATGCCCACCCTCTGTCCAGCCTGCAGGTACCCCTCAGATCACCAGCTCTGTTGAACCATTACCTGCTTTAGCAGCAGTAGCAGGTGGTGTGAACAGCTGCATGGACTCAGATGGTGCAGCATTAGTGGGAAGTAGCATGATCCCACCTTCAGTAGCATTCTCTGGGGCCACTATGGGAGTCTGGGTTTTGTCTGACACTCCTGGGGAGAAATCTGGTTTATCTGAAGAAGAGGAAGGTGTAGCAGCCTGAAAAAAGGAATTATAGGGAAAGAGTTGTTGTGAGACATTTTTCACATTTCTAGATTTAGAGGTATGCTCTTTTTTAAACAGCATGTAGGATGACCCTAGTGATTTATGTTACTAGGAGATTTTATACACATACAGAATACCCATTGAACAAGGACTGGGTTTTTTTCCAACCAGGCTTTGTAACAATTGCTAATTTTCCAAGTTTCAGATGTAGAACAGTCATGTGGTAACCGGGAATACAACTAATGCTACCAGTTACCAAAATATTAAAAAAAAATCAGTACAACAGGTCTAAACACAGTCATAAACCTTTAAAAGACAATGTCAGAAAGTCTATGTGGTATATTGTCTTTGTGCCATACACAAACATAACAGAGTCCTTGCTTCTTACTACATCTGTTCAGCACACAAGCTGCTTGTGCCTTTTTATCTCCTCAACAGGAATAAAACACCCTACATGTCTCTACTTCAGGCATCAAGCAGCAATGCCTCACCTTGTTAGTAAACCAGAACTGCCTCAAAGGACATGGCAAGTGTGACACAAATAACTCAGCACTGGGTTAATCTTACCTTTCAATGACACATTATCCTCAATGGGCCAGCAGTTTTCCTTAATATTCTCAGGATTTATTTCAGATCTAATGATATGGGAAAAGCATTTTTCTAATTATGGCTACTGTATTTGCCATATGAAGGTACAGCAAAATACTATTATTTATACACTGTCTATTAACTGAAAATAGGATTATGAAGGTTGGCAAAGTGTACACTAACATCACAAACAGCTGAGGTGGAAAGGGATCCCTAGAGGTAGCCCAGTTCAGCCCCCACCCCTAAAGCAGGGTCAGGTACAGCAGACTGCTCAGGAGCAAATTCAGTCAGGTTATGAGTATCTCCAAGAATCCATCTCTCTGGAAAGCTTCCAATGTTTGGGCATCCTCACAGAAAAAAATACAGTGTTTAGTGTTTAAATAAAATTACCTGTATTTCATTTTGTGTCCATTGTATCTTACCCTGCCACAGAACAGCACTGAGAAGAGCCTGGGTCCATCTTCATCACACCTGTAGGAGTTATTTATACACATTTGCAAAATCCCCTGAACCCTCTCTGCTCAAGGCTGAACAATCCCAACTCTCTACTCTTTGCATTTCAGGTGCTCTACTTTCCCTTTGCAGTTTGCCTCCTTAGGAAATAAGAGCAGCTCTGCATTCTGGACAGGAGAAAAAGCTCCTTGTGCAGCTGGGAAAGTGAAAGCAATGCCAGGAACTGTTCCTTCCCAGCCTACAAGAAAACAGAGCATGGAAGTCATCTGCAACTCCATCTCAACCTTCAACAATGGACACAGAGAACAAATCCCTGTGCAGTGTCAGGGATTACGGCTGCCCACCCTTAAGGATGCTGAGGACAACACCAAGAGCTGCACTTTTGGGTGAGTCCATAACACAGACAAGCACCTTTGTGGTCACATGTCCAGCTCTGCTCTATATGCAGACAGTACTCTCTGAGCAGCTGGACCCTGAGAGCAGGATCAGGGACTGTGACGGTGTTCACAGGGGTCCTTGGATGAGGGAAGAGACCAAGGATCTGACTCCATGTTTCAGAAGGCTTGATTTATTATTTTATGATATATATTACATTAAAACTATACTAATAGAATAGAAGAAAAGATTTCATCAGAAGGCTAGCTAAGAATAGAAAGGAATGAATAACAAAAGCTTCTGTCTCGGACAGAGAGCCCAAGCCAGCTGACTGTGATTGGCCATTAATTAGAAACAACTCTATGAGACCAATCACAGATCCACCTGTTGCATTCCACAGCAGCAGATAACCATTGTTTACATTTTGTTCCTGAGGCCTCTCAGCTTTTCAGGAGGAAAAATCCTAAGGAAAGGATTTTTCATGAAAAGATGTCTGCAACAAGGGACTGCAGCTCTCCTAAAGCAGTGCCTCCAGGAATCTCACCCTTGACAGCATCATGTACAGGGAGAACCTCAAGCCCTGCTTTGTATCTTGACAAAAGGTCTTTCCTCCAGATAGGTCTCCTTTACATACTCACTCCACCCTTCATCTTTATAAAAGATTTTCTTCCCACACTTGGGCAAACCACAGTGTTCTTTTGCCTTCTGAATTTGAGGGAAGTCCACTTTCCTGAGCTTCCTCTGGTTTCTCTCCTCTCCTCATCCTTTGCCAATCCAGCAGCTGAAAAGCAGCCATCATGGCTTTGTAGGACAGATGGAGACAAAGTCACCTCAAACGTACCTTTCCAGGGTGCCTCTTCTGCAGTGGCACCAAACATCACTTCAGTCAGCAAGCCTAGGCAAGACACTGCAGTCAAAAAAGGTGCCCTGTGGCACTGTCACGTCTGAAGCAGTGTCACAGCCAAAAAGACAAACTAAAAATGTCAGCAGACAGCAGACAACTGGGGCAGGGACAATATCAGAAATAAAGCTCTCAGACAGAAACTGAGAGATTTGCTGGAACAGATGTGGAGGGCAAGATTAACCTAAATTCCAGCTTGGGAAGTGAAAGTTAAAGGAAACAAAAGAATTCCTTCTGGGAGTGAGTCTGATAGGCAGTTCTGCTGGTAGGGACTTTTTGGGTTGTTTGCTTTTACCCTTTTTTACAGCCACTATTGCTTGATACAAACACACCAATGGTGAGGGCCCACATCCTCCAGTTCCCTGGGTTTGACTTGAGTGCAAATCTCTTGAGAATTTCAACACAAAATAAGAACAACCATATACCATGAAGTACAGTCTTCAAAATAGAAAGAAAGCTAAATCCAAATATCAAAATATCTTTCAGGGGTTTTATACATCCTCTATGGATTAAGTCAATGTATTTTTAACCAAACAAAACTGTTCAGATTCTGCAGGCATCAAAACTGAAACAAAGCCAAAACAAGAGATGAACATCTATGTTATTCAACTGCATTCTAAGTCTTAAATATGAATTCTGAAGGCAAGCCAATCAGACACTAAAAGGCTCACCATCACATAGAGTCTGTCAGCCATCTTAAGGCTTCTCAGATAGATATTTATGCATTTTGACTGCACCATTATCCCTGCAAATACAATAAGCACAAGAATTAAGTCAGGCCTTATCTATTGAGTAAATGTTTGGAACATTCCAGCATCAACATAGCAGCAGCTAGACTCTGGCTAAGACCTTAAAAACCTTACTTGGCTTAGCAGATCAGCTGGAAATTAACTGGAAATTTTAAAAAGAAATTTTAACTAGAAATTTTAAAAAGATTTTTTTTTTTTGCAGATATCTCACTTCAAGGATGGGCAGCACTGCAGATTTCTGATCTGGGCAGCTGGATGGCATATACTCTGTACAGGTTTCTGAGTGTCCTGAATGTTATTGAGCTGCCAGAGACTGACAGTCCATAAGATCCCTCTGAACTCTGATGTAAACCCAACAGTCAGGTGACTCAGTTAAGTGACAAACCCCATATTCTCTCTCCCAAATCAGATACAGAAATTCCCTGCATTTGACTGCATTTATGACAAGGATGGTCCAAGGGCACAGACTCCAGAGGTCTGTGTTTGGTTGGTTTCTCAGTTTAAAATCTCTGTGCAGGTCCTTGCTCAAAGAACACAGCACCTGACACCACATCCTGCTGACTACTGTGAAGGGAGGGAATCAGGGAATTGCATTTTTGCCACCTTGCTCTGTCTGGCTTGTCAAAACAGCTTTGTCTGGAAGCTGCAGAAGGGAGTGCATCAGCACAGATCCAGGAACAGAGATATAGAACTGAGAGGATGATAGGAAAACATTGCATAATGTGCAATAAAGAGGGCAATTCATTAAACTTAGTAGCAAGCATGATTTTAAGACCTTCATATTTTCATAACCTATACAAAACCACTACAGTTTGAGAGGTTGTTTGGATTATATACCAATGGAAAAACTATTTGGAAACCTCTCAGCATTTTTAATCGAGGGTAAAAATTTATTATTTCCTTCATAACAAAGTTTGGTTTTCAAAAAGCAACTTTTTTTTTTCAGAAGGAAACACAAATATGTGCTAAACAATCCATACGAGATTTGATGAAAATATCTGCTTGCTGGAGAAAGAGACACATAAGAAGGAAATCCTATCACCACAATACAGCACAGGCAGCTTCTATTTCACTAGGGCTACAAGTAAAGTTCCCAAACCAGAAAAACTTGAAGCCAAGCTGAAAATTTGTGTTGGGCATACCTGGCAGGGCCTAGGTGGCAGAAGACTGGCTGCAGGGGCCACCCTGGTGGTTCCAGTCAGTTTGGCAGTGGATGGAATCAAGCCACCATGCACCAACACCACAGCCTCAAACCTAGTCAAACAAGGGCAATAGCCACTGTGGGCAGGGAACACAGGAAGATGCGGGGGGATGCACAACAGGAAACATCTGGAAGCAAACATTATTGTGCACAGGGCTGGAGACACCCTCGTGGAAACATGCACTCTATGCCACCTCCAAGGGAAATGAGGCCCACAGAGAAGCCACACCAGTGCAGATGAAACAAAAAGGAAGGAACAGTGGCAGGAAAGAGAAAGAAATGACAAGTGGCAGAAAGGAGACTGCCATGCACTGACCCCAACCTCCTGTGCCACCCGTTTCCTCATCAAAGTAAACGAGCATAATCTGCAGTGAAAGGAAGGGGAGTGGAGACAAGGAAGGGGACAAGAGATGTGTCTGGACTGAAGCTCATTCTAGGGAAGGTCAGGGAAAACTATTTGCTAAAACTGCTCATCATCTCCATTTCTCCGCTCATGTCTAAATTCAAAGGAATTCCCACCTAGGAAACAAAGGTCACTTAGACTTTGGCAGTTTCTGAAAGCCTTCTGCTTCCCTAGATTCTATCTTTACATTAATAGAGAGCCTTTAGAGCCATTTCTCAATACATGTCATGAACAGCTTTTGATGTTATCCCATTAACATGCTTCCTACAGCTCTGTTCACAGAGCACGTCCCAACCACCTTCTAACTACACTTGTCTTACCAGTTCTTCAGCATCATTATCAGCTGTGGCTAAAGACTGACCCAGGTTTGGCATTTCATCCCTTCTGCACAGAAAGCAGCAATCTCATTCCTCAGTCTTTTTATTGGAATTTCAGTGGCTGTGCTAGCATAATGTTAGCATAATATAAAGATCACACAAAAATGACTCTGTGTCCCAGTGAGAAGTAGGTTTCTCTCCATTTCTCTTTACAATAAACTCCCATCTACAGTCAGTGTAAAAAGATAAAGCAAAATCTTTATATTCTGGCTGGGGTGGGAAAATCAAAGTAGAGATCTACAAAGTAGGTTTGGCCATATATATTTATCACTGCTGCAGGATGTGAAATCTCAGCTTTCATAAAATAGTATTCACATGATCCCTTAGAGACAGGGAACAAACTTGCTCAGCTCTGGCACATAGTTTAGGTGAACTCGAAGTTTTATGACTCCTGTAAGGCACAAGGCATAAGCAGTTCAGTCACCAGGGATCCTGACAACTGGCTAAAGATTAGCACCATGCTAATGGGTCTCCCATCAGACAGCAAAATGCAATGGAAACAACTTTCAAGTCTTACTGCACACCCAAAGTGCACAAATATGGTGGAGCACAGAGCTACTGCAGGTTCTTGGTGTGGCTTGATTTCCATCACACTACACAGGCAGCAACTAAAAGATGCTTGCAAGTTTTCCCTTGCAGATGGAAGGAAATATGGGAGATGACCTTAGTATAGCAGTGGTTGGATGTCCTTTATTTTAGCTCAGCTATTGCCCCGTGTTAGGACTAACTGCACCACTAGTGCACGACAGAATTTCACTCTAAATTTTATTAGCAGTGACAGTCTACTTTGATATAATTCTCTTCATATGTACATATATACATACTTTTTGCATACTAAGAAAAAAACAACCAATATCTACTCTTCTCACCTACACCCCCATGTTAATTATGCTCATTTTGAAGTGTGCATGGAAGGAACTTTTAAAAACAAGTCTCCCATCATCAGTTCTGCTTGCAGAAGCAATACCTAATTTTCAGCTTGCCACAGCACTCGTTCTGTTGTCAAGTGTTCTTCCATACACATGAAAATGAGTTCTAATCTCTTCTCACTTATGCCAATACACTCCAGACCAACTTAGTCAGTCATACAAGTCACAGGCTACCTTGACTGTACAGGAGATGGTCCTCAAAAAGCAGCCTGCTATCATGGCCCCCACTTAACTCCAGGGCAATCTTCCTTGTAATTCTTCCAAACAGATCCCACAACAGGCCAGAGACTGCTCTACTGCAGCCCATGGTTGTGACCCTGCTTCCTCGCTTATTTATTCCTGCCCCTCTTAGAAGCTTCTACCTCATGTCTGCATCCCTAACCAATCCTTTGTTTCCTGCAAGGGTGAGGTCCAGCAGAGTCTCTCCTTCTCAACTCCTGGAAGCAACTCAAACCAATAACCTTCTTGAAGTTATCAACGACCTTCAGAAACTTTCTGCACAGCTTTTGCCCTGCTCTCTTGCCCTCCCAGTAGGTATTGGGGTGTCTTAAATCCACCAGGAGGACCAGGGCTGTTAATAGGAGGTTCCTTCCAGTTACCTGAAGTCTTTATCTGTTTCTTATGACTTGCTGCTCTCCACACATCAGTCATCCCCTCCCAGAACTGCAGTTGTCACAGATTTCATGCAACTTTCTTATTTGCTTGCATTTTACTTCCCTACAGTAAGAGCAATAAATTACCATTTTTACAGCAAGAGATACTTGCTAGTTACAAAACCTTGCGGTATTTAGAGCAAGTCAGCTAAAACGGATCAATTTCCTCTTTCCTCTGGCAAGGGGAGTCAAACCCAGGGAATGCTGAATTTACAGCCTGTTTAAACTTTCCAGCTGAACCCACCCTGTTATTAAGAAACCAAGACCCCTTGAATCTCAACTGATCAAACTAGTTGGCATAAATAGAGAACAGGTGAACCTGACGTAAACAGAGAACAGGTGCACATTACTTATACTGACTTACGTATTGGATTTTAGGTAATTAACTTATTTTTCTAATTATCAGACTCAAGGATTCTGAGAACAGAAACACCTTATCCACTTTATCCTGCTGCATATCATGGTCCAAAACCGCTATCATCCCTCCTTAAGTTCCATGCCCCTCTCATGTTTTAAAAGCATTATAAAAATTAACTCAGCACTTACACCTGTAACACCACTGTGCATTAGTAGCATGAAACCCATGAAGCAGGCCTAATTTTATTGATGGAGGAGCTTATGTTTCTTGATCCTGGCCTTTGGATACCAGAGGGTCTACTAGTACTGCTCTGCTAACTTCTTCCAGTGAGTCATCAGGGGTCAGAAGGGAAGACCACTGTAACACTATAACACCAGGTCCAGGTTCACTCATTTATACAATTTCAAGGAAACCTCATAGTGCCCTAAAGGGAACTTTACTCCTTATCATCTGATGAAAAAAAAAAAAAGAAAAAGTCCTTTAGTGATTCACCTGCCTCTGAAGACAATCCTATTCCCTTCAGCCTCTTCTACACAGTAACATGACTGTAAGTCATTTGAGAGTTGTAATATTATAAAGCAATAACCTAAGATTTTCAAAGATTTGGAAACTAAAATAATTGCCAAGTAGCCTCACCATAGCCTGCTTCCTTAGGGGCAAACATACCTCTTTTTGCAAAGCATCCTCAGGTTGTGCAAGGAGTGGAACAGCTGCTTCCCTTTCAAATGTCTTCCCAGGGAGTGGTGTAATCTCCAGCGGGGACGACCTCTCTGTGGGGTGTTCATTGATGGAAATCAGTTCAGAGCTGTTTTTATTCAGAAGGCTTTCCACCTTCCCAGCCACCCCTTTCTTTTCAGCAAAATCTTCCTGGTTATCTCCATCATCACCCATGGAAGTGTTGAAGCCATTTTCACCTGCCACTATCAGGCCCCAGTCAGCATAATCCATACTGTCCTTCTGCTCATGTTTGATGCCCACCTGAAAGGGGTCCTGCTCCAACTCTTTATAATCATCAATGTATTCAGGTATCTCCTCAAGGCTGGGATCTTTGCCAAGCAGAGACAGCTTCTTCAGGCTACTCACTTCCTCTGATGGCTCATTCTGGAGTCCCACAGAGTGGACCATGCTTGGGATCACTTGCCCAAGCCCCAGTAGTGAGGCTGGCCTCTGAGAAGGCCTCAGCACAAAGGTAAGGTAGGACTTGACAGTTTCAATTTTTTTAGGTTCACAATTGTCCTTGTGTTGGCAATTGACAATGTAACAGCGCCGTTCAAACATCCAGGACAAGTCACAACCGGAGAGGTCACAGCACGCTGCGATGCAGTCGGACACGGACAAAGCGTGAGGAACTCGCATGATTTTAGTGGTTTCTAAGTTGGGAGATATTACTGCACCTGAGTAGGTGGCTCCTTCTCTGCACTGCTCACAACTGGAACCTGCAACAACACCACCAACACATAAGGCACAGCACTACATCCAAGTCATAATATAGTTTACTGTGACCATAAATAGCTTTCAAGATAGAGACACGTGGTATCCTGTATAAAAAAGCTCATTTCCTTTCACTAACATCACCACTACCTTTTTTAAGCATGTCTCTTTCCAGTAATATTTGTACTTTGAAGGATTTTCCAGTGTAGGACCTTGACATATTTTGCAGAAGTATGCTTTACTCCTGTGCTACAAATTCAAATACATAGAGATGAAAGCAAGTGGCCAACACTTAAAAACAAGAAAAGAGCAGAGAATAAAAAAAAACAGCAACAAGAAAACGAAACCAAACAAAAAAACACTCAAAACCATGTGGTACCTCCATTACTTCCACAGCATGCTCCTACTGGGATCTTTAGAAACATGTTCTAAAACAAAACTCAAACAAGATGCTGTAGCATGTCATTTTTTCACCAATCAGGGAGAAGGGAGCAAAACTCTAAATAGGAGAAAGATTTGCCATCTCATCTGAATGTCATGAAGAGTTCCTCACCCCAACATACTTACTGGTCTTAATATAAAACCTGGATCAATTTCTCAAACTTCTGCTGCTTTACCCACAAGTTCATGTGAAAACCTAAGAGCTTGCCCCAGTATGGAGCTCCTTTCTTCATTTCCAGTAAAGCTGAATTTTTTTTACCATGATATCAGAATTATTTTCACAGCACCTTAAAGACTGAGTGTGAAATGGTCAAAAAAAGCATTAATCAACATATTACATATTCCAGTCCATTTTTAACATCTTTTCTAGGTGTTTTTTCCCTGCTTATAACTGCTCTTCATAATTCTTCTCCCTAAAATCTGATTATGTTTCAAGAAAGTTGAGTAAAGGCAGAAAATTATTCTCTTTGGTTTTCAACTGGAATTGCTATCTCAATGAATAAAAATAAAGATGCCCCCATTGCGGAGCTAACACAGGAATGGAAGACAAAGCTGACTTTGCTCGCTTTGTACCTCATTATTCACAACAGGAAAAATGAAATCAAGGAGTAGGAATAGGCTGGCAATAGGGGTTAGGTCAGAATATGAGATGCAGAGATTCTCCAGCACCATGTTACAGTTCCCACCACCTCATCTGGGCTGAACTGCAGCACATCCTTCACAATACATAGTCTGAATATAGCTATCAAAACATATGTGTGGAAACAAACTGTCTGGGAAGAACGTAAAGCTTGCAAAGTAGGTTAGTTCAATGCAAAAAAAAAACAAACAAATCAGACAAAAAAAATTGCACCATATACTGAGGGATAGGGTGGGCAAGATGGTATGATGGTTTTGCAGAGCTGGCTGGGTGGGGTAAGGAAAAACATGAAACGAAACAAATTTTAAAGAAGATTGATGATATGCAAATAAGTATAGCTGAGTAGGAAGCTGACAAAAAGGATAAAGAGCTTCAAGTACTGTTTTTCTGACTGCAGCTGCTCCTTCACGCAGAGCTAGGATGCTGTCAACTGCTCCACTTTACACTTTCAGTGAAAAAAATCTATCCAGGGAAACATGCACTTAACCTATCCTATTCTTATACAGCCCAAACATCAAGTATCCTTATCAGTACCCAGAAGATGCTCAAGATTTCTGCATTTTTTTTCTGTTACACTGCATATAAACATTTTCTCTACATTCCCTTTTACCTCCAAGAACATAAGACAGTGGCAGAGACTCAGAATTGCCATCACAAGTCTTTCATTTAAGTTGTCTGCACAACTTAGAACAGGGGAGCCAGAAAAACTCTGAGTTAAAATGAAGAGTCAGGCATCCCATTCAACCATTCTGTCTTTTTGCAACACAAATGCATTTAGTTAATCCCATAAATCAGTAGAGAGATGAGTAGCAGGTCTTTAAAAAGGGAAAACAGAAACATGACTCTGTGCAAATGTGTAATATCAGGTCAGTAACAAATCATTACAATGAGTACTTTAGGAACAGCACTATTAATGTGGGCCAAAAAGCTCCTTTGATGGCTGTTTTCATCACCCCCCCCCCCCATCTTTAACTTATTCCTGAAACAGAAAGTGAAGAGTATGCTTAAAAAACAACAAACTGAAGGTTTCGCTATTTATTTGCTCAGAACAGAATGACCAATAGTTCTTGCTTAAGAGACAGGCCTACACAACTGGGACACTCCACAGCTCTAACCTGAGGAGTCCTCAATCAACTTCAAATCTCACTACACCATGTTCAGTTTGACACATCAGTTATCACACTGCAGAGTCAACATCCCTCAAAATTCATGGTGCTTCTTTAACCATAGAGAGAAACTTGTCCAGCACATTCCTAAGATGATACATGACTTTGAACCTAGATTTTCCCAAGTACGCAACCTAGCCACAAACCTTGGCTACCTGCTTTTGCAAATGTGAAAAGGCCTTGGTTTCACCCCAACAAGGAGCAAAAAAAATCTGAAAGTAATGGAAGTTTCATCTTGCTTTATCTAGCATTACACCTGAGTTGAATTGTAGCAGTAGGTGTGCAAGAAAGGATGAATTTATCCAGCTCTTTTGGCCTTATACTGGGTGTGTCCACTTAACATGAAAAATATGTAAGATCTACTTAGAGTGAACTTGATCTGATCCCTAATTTCATATTCTCCTACATCTCATCTCTAGTCTGCAGTGGACTCAGAGATAGAGAGGTCTCTTATTTACAGAAAATTTACTGAAAGTGTGCAATATGAAAGGTCACTTAGTAACATTTTTATCTGCCACAGTACTACCCACTGTGTGAGATCATAGCACAACTATTTTATTTTAGTAAACTGATCTCAGGTATTAAACCTCTGTTCTACTCCAACCACTAATGGCAAAACCCAGCCTCATGCAATTCTGTTTCAGAAGAACTAATTCAAGTTACCAATAGAAAGACTGATTCCCTTTATTAAAAGCCCCCAAAACCCTCTGGAACATGAATCAAAAGCCTAAAACTTCTGCAAGCAAAGTGTTTCCCTTCCTCTTAGCTGCACCCTGTTACATACTACAGCAGGACAACACTGACATATCCAGAGACCTAGTCAGGCAAGATGGTTACCATTAAAAAAAAACCAACCTGTATCTCCTACCAAAATCCTAAGAGAGTCACAGTGTGGAATACAGTTTCATTTTAAAGAGATTCACTCCTTTAATGAGGGAACATCCACACGTTTCTTTGAGCTTCACACTTCTGCTCCTTCACATCTTGGAGCATGAGTACATTGATGTCAGGAGCCCATCAGGAACACATCTCTGTGTCTGATATATAATTGTCCCCCTGTTGCAGCTGGCTGGAGACCATTCCTCAAGTGGACATGGAAACCATACAGCCATGAACACTTGAAAGATTTGCCGGCAAGAATTTTTTAGTCAGTCAGTAGAAAATTGACTGTGTGCTAACACTGAGGTCATCACAGCTCATCACCCCAGCAGAACTATCCACTCTGTTTGCTTTCCTCAGCAGCAAGCACTGTAAGAAGAAGCAGAAAGAAGTGGCAAGAGGAAATGTACAGTAATAGAGAAAAGCTCAGATTCAGATGTTGCACCAAGAAATGTCACATTTGACCAGAATCCCACTACCTTTTTGCTGGCAGCACAACATTGAGAGCCTACATAGCACATTATTCTCACAGCCTAAAAGCCTCTCAACTACCTGAGCGTGGAGGATCCTGTATCAGTTTGCTACAGGAAGAGTAGGATTGTCCCTTTTTTCTTGCCATATGCTCCATCTACTCTCTTTTAGCAGCAAACTAGTTCTGTTCTGGTTTTAGGCTTAGTGATCTTTTTTTAAATCTATTCAAGTAACTTTTACCTGATTTGGTGAATTTTGAGATGAAAGACATCGCACCAGTAAAAATTAAGTTTTGTTTTTTTCCTACTACCATTATAACACACTGAAACAATTTTGATAAGTTTCTTGAAGCAAAATTAAAGTAAGTTTTTCATTTTAGTTACAGTTATCTAAGAGGAGAAATTAAAATTCCAATTTTCAAGCTAGAGATAATTTCCACAGCAGAGCTATAAACCCCTGCAAAGCACACTTCATATCATAAATTATGAAAAAGGCTTATACTCAATCAGCTTTGGTAATGCCCTACTGAGGGTACTGTCCTTAAAACCAGAAAAGCAGTATCACTGACATCTGAACATTTCAACATCTGAACTGTCACTGCATTGGTTCCTCTAGCAGCAGCTAACATCTCTGCATACCATGAAAGCATTTTCATTCTTTTACTTCAGGCTGCCCTGAGGTTGTCTCTCAGGTCTTTAAACACAGATGCATATGCGACAACAAAGGCTATCAACAGTAAACATCTAGTAAATATCTGCAAATAATGATCTGCAAAGCCTTTATGGTCATTACAGCAGCCTTCACGCTTCTTTTGTCCAGAATCTGTCAAGGCATCATAATTAGTTCAGTGGGTCTGATGATCCTTTCCAACTATTGTTTTCATTCCCTCAATTGTCATCATCCCTGTTTGTCACTGATAAACCAACTAAGTGCTATTTAAAAAGAAGGGGGAAAAAAAGAATAAGAATAAAGAAGGGTAGATGTACAGCTGCAACTATTGCATCCCTCCACAAGGAAATACCAGACCACTTCCAATGAAGGCATGGACAACATGAACTAACCTGGCATATGGTGTAACTCACTATGATCTCAGAGATTGTAATCAAGCACTACACCATCCTGTATCTCTGGAAAGACCTGCATGAACCAGGACACTAGAACATCTAGGCATGGTAGTATAAGTAACAAAGAATGCACCACGACCCCAGGGCAGTGGCTCCACTGTCTTTCCAAAGGCACACCCACATCATAAAGTGTTCCTTGACACTCCTGGCCTGGGCTTTACATGTCGGACATGTAGGAAGAAAAAGGTATTAATCTTTTTCAAAGTCCCAGACCAGTAGTAATGAAATGTGTTGAAAATTGAGGGCTTGTAATATATTTAGAAACACCTTCTGCTAGAGTAAAGAAAAGGACATTGGCGAAGGCTATCAAGGAATATGGGAGGCCATATAATCTACATCTGGGCTACGTGGATTTGAAAACAGGCGACTAGATGACACAACACCTATGACTGCAATTACCTGGTAATTGCTGTTTATATTTTTGTTGGAGCGGCTAATCTCAAAACAAAGCACACAACACACGCACACAATATGACAAAACCAAGAGTCAGCCATGAGAATGCTATTCATAATATTTGCAGAAATGCATTTTAACAGCAGTATTTGCAAGGTCTGCTTCAAATGCCAAATTAAATATGCCTGCTCAAGATGAGAGCTAGACTTAATTGCTTCCAAGATACTGGACTCCCAGTTGCAAAGTAAACTCACTTTTCTGTGCTGAGAACAATGTCTCTTCTCTCTTATAGAGAAAAAAGAAATTGATACATCAGAAAAAAAACATTAATTAATGGTCAGAATAATTGAAATGTGTTTCAATATATGCTGCTCTCATCAATGAATGGATTCAAAAAACTGACACAACATTATAAACACACTAAGGATATATGGATATGGATAAATGTATATGTATACGGATAAATGAGGAGCTGTATCCAAAGATTTTGGAAATCAATCACCCAAAACGCATGAGATGTTGAGCGACAGAGGCATGGTACCCACTCATACCTATTGCTACACTCAGCTCAAGCCTCCTGAGAGGCATGCACATTAGTCAGTGATGGATATCTCTATCAGTTAGGTTTATGTGGCACATCTTGGTAGCTGGAGGTGGGAGGAAATGGACTGCCAGAATGCCTTTGTGAGAAGACACCAGAAAATGCCCCATGTCAGGACAGAACCTGTTACAAGACTGACTCACAACTGGCCAAGGCTGACCCAAATGGATGGTGGCAGCTCCTCTGTGATAAGGTTTTACAAAGAGGCAAAAAGTCTGCCACAAGTGCAGCAGGCAGGAGAGAGGAGTAAGAAAATGTGAGAAAAGCCATCCTGTATACAGCAAGGTCAGTGAAGAAGGGGTAGGAGGTGCTCTAGTGCCAGTGCAGGGATTCCCCTGTAGCTGTGGTAACAACAATGGTGATTCACTGCTTCATTGTCCTGCTGTGGTCCATGGAGATTCACACTGAAGCAGACACCTACCCCTAAAGCCCATGGAGGACGCCACCTCAAACCAGGTAGGTAAGCCCTGAAGGAAGTTGTGAACCCTTGGAAAACCCAGCAGGCTCCTGGCCTGAACCACAAGCCCATGAAGAGGAGTCTGCAGAGAAACACATTTTCCAGCAGGACCTGTGACCCCACAGGGGATCCACACTGGAACAGCTTGTTCCTGAAGGACTTTCATGTGAAAAGAACCCATGGTAGTGTAGTTCTTGAAGAATTCGAGCCTATGGGAAAGACCTCATACTGGAGTAGGGAAAGGGTGTGAGGTAAAACAAGCAACAGAGTGGAAGCAATTATGAAGTAATTCCAACCTTCATTCCCTGACTCACTGAGCTGCTCACGGAAAGAAGAATAATTGGGAATAAAGTTGAATATAAAAAGATGGGAGAAGTGAGGGCAAGGTGGTTTTATAGTAGTTCTTACTTCTCATTATCCTGCTCTGCTTAAATGACAATAAATTAAATAAATTCCACTAAGTCAAGTTTTGCCACCTCTTGACTGTAACTGGTACATGAACGAGACATGACTCGTCTTAATCTCAGTCCACGGAGTTTTTAATCTTATTTTTTTCTCCTATCTTGCTGAGAAAGGGAAGTGATAGAGTGACTTGCTGTGCACCCGGCAGCCAGCAAAGGTCAACCCACACATTCATTAAAAGCAGTAAAACACTATTAGTCAAAAACTATCATGCACAAAATAAAACTAAACAAACATCACCTAAACAGGACAGAGGAGCCCACCTCAATTTTTTTTAATGAACCAGAGCATATTTTTCAATATCCTTCGAACATTATTCATCAGTGAGGCTGTTTCTCTCTTCTCTCAGTGATAGAGTATCAGGACTTTCTTTCCTATATTAAGTCAGTCTTCTCCTTATCTTAAATTAAAACAAGTGTTGAGATAACCTGAGTTTTTTTTAAGAAAAGGTAGCCTTTAAAAGCACAAGTTCATGTGCAGAAAAAACCTGCAGAATGAACATCTAGCAAATTCCTGAGTGCCAGTGAGTTCACCTTAAAGCCTGCACTGAAAAGAAGCCCTTTTGATTTAGAAGAGGTAAGCATTTACTGATACATTGTAGGAAACACATCCTGGAAATTAGCAGGAACCTCCCAGATTAATTTAATATTAATTTTATTAAAAAGACTGCAAATTACTGAGATGGAAATAAATACTAACATTTTTACTAAAATAATATGAGCTATTAGGTTATATTATCCTCTAAACACTGTGAACTGGTAGTTGAGATACAGGTGGAGGCTTGAAATACAGCCAGCATTTTGAGAGCAACGGTCTTGTTCTCTGATAAGCCAAGAAAGCATAGCAAATTTGCATCTAAAAACAGATAACTTCCTATATGCATGTGGAAGATGTTCTAATCTGCTAACAATTAACAGTATTATCACAAGCATGAAACTGTGACATTCTCTACAGGCAAATTTCAGTATTTACTGCATATTACTGTCTTCTGCTGAAGTTGCTGTGGATTTTTTTTTTAAGATGCTAGCATAGACCCTACAGCAGGTACTCAGTATCTCATAGGAGAGAATTTTATTTACAAAAGGCACACTTCTTCACTACAGCAACCAAAAACTCAGCTCCATGCTCTCTTCAAAAAGCTTGGCACTATGAGATCCTCATGGTGATCTTGATGACTACCTCAAACACCACCTACAAGCTCAGACATAGGTAATGACTATCCCCCTCAGCTGTAGGCTAATATCCATCCCCTTTCATCCAACTTTTCCAAATTCAGCAGTCATTTTAAGCTTCAGCACGTTAAGCAAGTCTCTCCCTCAGGAAACAGCCCATTCTGTTTATACTACAAGAAGTAAGAGCCAGACAGTGGTGCATTATTTTCTCAATTTCTGCTAATATGGATACTACCAGTACCACCACAGATAGAATTCAAACAATATTTTTTAAGGAAATAAACCCCACTTAATATATTTTTTCTTCAGTTGCCATACCAAAACTACCTGTACCAGATTAAGTCTCTCTCTGACAGAGGCAGTATCAATTATTATTCTTCATCGGTCTGCTTATGGAAATAAATTACCTATTCCTGAGGTTGAAGCAGAAACTTAGAGGACTTTCCTGTGTTTTTTGAAAGGATAGATATGTTTGTAGAGAGTACGATGAGATGAGAGATGTGAACCAGTGTACTCATGCTACTAATATATAAAAATTCAGAATAAAAATGTAGCTCACAATGCAAGCAACACATTATTCTTCAATCGCTCTTCTGCAAGTGAAAAAGAGGGAAAACTCTTTGAACTCTCCCACCACCGACTCTTGCCTCATGCATCTCCCCCAAAACAGCCGGCTGAAATTGGCTTCAAACATCTACTCACAACTGCCTTCCTCCATTGTGACTTATGAAGCTGTAACTTACCAAAGCTTTTTGAACTGAGGAATCACAGGATTTCCCAACTTTTGCCTTACTCATATTTATTTCACAGCTGTATACACATTCCAGGAGTATTTAATTCACTTGTACTATCTGGATGATTCAGACACAGGAGAAGTACTCCTACCTGTTATTGTCCATAGGAACAGGCAGAGCACACCAGGTCCAAATGCCATGCTGCACCAGGAAGGCAGTGACAACCACTTTTCCAGCCAGTTGTGTGGGAATTATAGGCCTTAATGCTAGGTTTTTTTTCTAATATTGTTTAGTGCCCTGCTGTGGCCATCAAGCACTGAAACAGACAGCACAGGAAAAAATAAGTCAGATGTGAGCATTAATTAAAATGTCACAGTTAAACACAATAGACAGGTGACATGCAGGCTTTATCATTACTTCTCGATTTCTTGATGGATGACATAGTAGATCAGGCATGCTGAAGATACAGCACAAATTACCCACCTGAAAATTTCTTTCTCTAGAGATACAGAAACACCCCAGAAATATTTGCACTCTTGGCCTCCAGTACCTCAAAGCCCACAAATACTCTGTCTGCAGTTATCCAGACCCTGGTTTAGCTGTGACTTCAAACTAGCAGGTACTTTTAACCAAGGAATCTCCATTCAGCATTCTCCATGTTAAAATCCATGCAGTGTTAAGTCAGCTTTTGAGGCAGGGCTCAAGCTATTCTTTCCCAGCTATCAAGGCAATGCAAGCAGACAATACTCCAGAATTTCTAGGGAGACATTCCTTGTCAGGACACTAAATTCTCCAAGGTATCCTGAGCAACAAATAGATGTAAGGAATGAATAGTTCAAAGCAACATTACTCATGCAAGACTCATGCAACAAAAAAACCAGTTTAGCTAAACTCTCCCCACATAAAGGATCCTAAAAGGATGCTTGACCAAGAAACACTTCTGTAAATGAAAACACAGATAGTGGTTTTTTTCAGTGAACAGCCCTTCTCAAGGCAGAGTATCACACATTCATTACATGACATTCATATTTCAGCTGCCTATAGCTACATGTGATAGAAATGCTGCCAACTGGCTGCTCTTGGCAGATTCCTTGCCACACATAATTTTATATGATGAAAAACTGCCTAGGTTTTTTCCCTTGCAAAAGGAAAAGTAAGTTACTTAGACAAGCCACAGCTGACTGATCTAGAGTAGAAACCCTAGCAGCTCAGCAGTTGGACTTTTGCTCTCTGAAAAGGGATCCTTTATAGGTGGCATGTCTCTAAGTCACACAAACAACTGGACTCTGATCTACAACTTGCACTTCTGTGACTGACCACAGCTTTTGCAAAGCAAGACATGTATTTATCTCATGACAAAAGGGACCAGATGTTTGTTTTAGATGTTAGGAGTTCTATCAAAAGCTGAGTGGATCAACTGATGGAATAAATATTTCCCCCAGTTAGTTCATTAAAGAGTGTGGCTGCCTCCCTGAGGAAGCCAGACCAGCACAAGCCAAGTGAATAGGTGGCTTAACCTGATACAGAGCATAAAAACTAAACAACTAACAAAAAAATTGAATAGACAGCAATGGGCCTGAGCTAGCTTCAACCCACATGTCCCATTCCAGTGACAGAGGATGCTGTGATGCTGGGATTATTAAAATCAGTGAAGGGGATCATATTGGTATTCAGATAAAACTGTATATTGCTACTGCTCCATTTTGCCAGGTATAATGGATATTTGCATTGTGATTTCAGCATACTTTGTATTGCTTCACTAAATCAGAAATCCCATGTCACAATAAGTCCAAATAATTAAATCTGATATTAGACATTGCATGCTCTACACATATGAGCCTGGTCAAAGAATACTGGACTCTGACAATTTCTCCTCAAGCCCATGGTACAAGCACGAACTTTGCTCAAAACACAAACAAAATGACTACAGAACATGACTAGAGCAAGGACTGTCCCAAGTGCAAAAAGATAAGGCTTTGGGAAAGCTCCCTGTAAAACTAGGAGAGACTATTACTAACTTTCCAAAAGCCTGATACTTAACTTCTGTGACCTTTGTTCTATCCAACATAAAACAAAATGTCCTTCCTAAGGCAGCTGCCTTAGTGAAGAGTAAGCTGGTCCCCCAACCTATTCCTATGGTGCACAATTAGAAAAATTATCTCTGATCACCAAAAAAAACCCACCCAAAATAACAACAACAACAACAAAAACCCAAACAAACAAACAAACAAACAAAAACCCCCAAAAAACCAAACACACAACATTATACTGCTCCTAAGATGATGCTATTTTAATATCTGTAGTTAGATGTTCTCTCAGAAAGCAATTCCCAGCAGAGGAGCTGTGCTCCTCTGTAGCAAATTTAGTAAGGCTTGACCTAAGAAAGGGTAAAAGGTTGTCTGGATGCTTCCAGGTACTACTTCTATGATACACAATTTTCAGCAACAGGGCCATTTTTTTCTGTCTTGCATTACCTAATTGGTCTTCTGTCCTTCCATCAACTATAACCTTATTAATATACTATAATATATTCCATATATTATAATCTTAGTTTTGTAGCAGACAAAAAGATCAAAAGTTCTTTTCTTTAAGCCAAGTCATTCTAAATGCTCCACTTATGCAGCCATTGAAATAGCCACCGAGCAAGGTCAGGGTACAGCATCATTGGCAACTGAAGAGAAATGAGCACTTCTGCACAAGAGGGAAAGTGTCAGTCCTGAAGGTCCCACAACATGGAGCCTTGTATTTTGATTTCACTGTAAAGGTGAAGTGAATGGAATTGCTTAATTTCACACTGAAATGTACTATGGAGATTAACACAATCCATCCACAGAATGGTTGGGGTTAGAAGGGACTTCTGTAAGATACCTTATCCACACCCCCCAGCTCAAGTGGGGCAGCCTGGAGCTGGCTCCCAAGGACCACGTCCAGACAGATCCAGTATCTCCGAAGATGGAGACTCCACAAACTTCCTGGACAATCTGCCAGTATATGGTCACCCTCACCATGAGAAAGTCTATTTATCCAGAGCTCAGTTTTGCAGACAGGGATCTCTAGCTGAAAAGAGATGGCTTCTTAAGCCTTTCCTTAAGCTGAATCCAGCAGCATACACTAGCCCATGTACATTTATTCTAACAAATTACTCAAAGTGACTATTTTTATTTGGTGCTTTATTTCAGACACTCAAACTAAACCAGAAAGATATACAGAGCGTACAATTTTTACAGGCTTCATCTTTCAATGGTTTTTGAAACGTTCCTGTGGATTTTGAGAAAAAAAACAGAGTAGCAAAAGTATGCTATGTTCCTACTAAATATCCCCATCTTATTAGCACAAACCCCAAATCCTTCATCCTGGAGGGATAGAAGAGATTACTATGGTAAGATCACAATTTCACATACAGCCTTTTTCTTGTTTCTATGGAAATCTTTCTAGACTTGGAAAAGTTGTTAGCCACAAAAAAATCACGATTTGCAGAAGAATGCAGATAAAGGTTTCTGAGATACTGTGCATTTGCTGTAACCTTCACTCATTCCCAGAAACAGCCAAATGGACCAGATGCCTAAGAGAGACTTTTAGTTCTTTAGCCTAAGGAAAAATGCATTAAGCTTGGTATCAGAACATCACAAGGTAAAAATTAACCACAACCAGAGGCGGAAAAATATTTTATTTATTTTACAGGCCTTTTCCTCTGCAAGGCCAGTGTTACAATCTCACTGTCATTAAAAAGAGACAAGTAGCAGTATCTTTTTGCCATAGAACAGTTCCACATGATAGCAACACTGACATGATAGTCCACATTTTAGCAACATTAAGAAAAACACTGAAAGATGGTGCAAATGATCCAGACTTTTCTAATGTTACTTGTCCCGGGTTCAGAAACAAAAGTTCCTGAAGCAAAGGGTCGTGGATTTGGCTGTTTGTTTTGGTTTGGGTGTTTTGTTTGTTTGGATTTTTGTTTGGTTTGATTTATGTTGTTGTTGTTTGTTTGTGTTTTTAGGGATTTTTTGGGGTTTGTTTTGGCTTTTTTTTTTTGTTTCTTAGTTTATATTAAGAAAACATGACTTAACAAAGCTGCAAAATGCTAGACTTTGGACCACATGTACAATCTTCACTGAATCCTGATGGGACACACCATGTGAGGATACAGAGAATGCACAAAAGCAGCACTGTGTCCTCCCATGCTCCATTGTGGCTCCACATCTATTGATGTTTAATTTCGACACAATAAAAGAGTGCCCATTCACTGCAACACTAGCTTGTGCTTCCTGATATTAGGATCAAGCTCAGACACAAAGCACACCCAGTCACAATTCAGTGCACAGCTTCTGACCCACAGATGAGAACAAAGCTACCAGACACTGTGTGCCTTCTTAAACTGTTAAAACAGTAAACAGTGCTGCAGTGTGTGCATGCAGTGCTCCTCTTATCTTCCCCATGATACTTTTCTGTTCCACACAAGTGCAAGTTTTATCACACAAACACAAGACACATTAAAATTTAAGGTGGCCAGCCCTGAGATCCCAACAATTAAAAATAACTAAGGCCATGAGATTAATTTGCTAGCTGAATCTCTATCCTTCATATATAACACAAAGCCTGTTATTTTTATAACAACACAAGCAGACAGCATTGCTGGTAATTACTTTGGCATTTCTTTGCTCTTAAAAGTTCAAGTCTGACCTGCACTCTTAGCTAGAAGAGGGATGGCAGCCTTGAGCAACAGGTATGTATTATACAAGCCTTACTCTGAAAACTGTATTTTTCTGTTCCAGCTGGCAGCTTTTGGCAGTGCTCTAGCCAGCAGGATAAGGAAAAAGTCTGAACTGATCCCTCTATACAAACATTTTAACTCCATGACCTTTTAAACATATGCAGTCGCTGATTAGGACCACAATATCTTTTATTAGATAACACATGAACTACAACAGATTTCCAAGGAAAGGAATTACCTCCATATTCCTCTTCTCCTCCACACCAAATCTCACTCTGCATTTTAGTTCACCTTAGCTTTAATGCAGACTCAAGTAATTTTCTCCCATAGAGAGAGAAAGGGGTCAGCCAAGCAGAACTATATCGCCACATCCTACACATAATTAGGCCAGGGCCATTAGCAGTAAGAACGTGTACAGACTGAATTACCTGTGTCTGGGAGCACATTCAAATCCTTCGGCTGTGAAACTGCAAATAGAGCATAAGGTAGTACGCTGGCACTCCACAGAAGGTGTAGCAGAATCCCTGCATGCCAACAAAATCAGGGACAGGGACAAATGGTGGCATGAAGGCAGTCAGAGTGCACTGCCTGGCAGCAGAAATCTCCAGGAGAATGAGGGGCCTGAACACTGGGCCCAACCACACTGACATCAGTGAGAAAGGCAGGCAGGAGATCCTTGCCTGCTTGCGCTTTTGGTCACTAGCACAGCTAGGGAACATGCCAAAAGAAATACTGAAACAGCATGTGAAACGCATGCCACAGTAAAGCAAATCCCTATTTTTGAACTGACAGCACTTCCTTTATAAAGCTGGCTGAGTAAATTAACATATAACCACACTTAATGAAAGTTTCTATACACATAAACACACACACATACACACATATTTGTCAGCATTTCTATTAAGTGTAGTCCAAAACAATCCTTCAGGAATTGCACCTCTCATGAAGAACTCAAATTAGTTATTTTATCAGTTATGGTACCTGCATTAGTACCTGAGATAGTTACTTAAAGCTGAGCATTAACGTTGCATAAATACTGTAGAAGGAAAGAAAATTAAACTTCATGCCAGTAGCATTTGTCCCTAGTAACAGAGAGAAATACTCAGGACACGTGCAGCCACCAGGACTTCTAACAATAACATTTGTTGTCTGAACACACATCATCAAAACTGCCCCAAGTTAGGCATCTAAATAAAGGAGATAATTTTCAAGCCCTTCAGCAGATGTGGAAGGTATTGCAGAGTCATCAATGCTTATAACCTGTGCAAAGTCACCTTCCTCTCACAAAATTTGCTAACAATACGTACCTATACTTGAAAATAAAACCATGACTTTTGATGGAATGTTATTGCAGCTGCAAGATATAACTATAATTGCAAATGTCTCTCTGCTTTATTAAGAGGGTCTCCCGCAGGTCTTAGTGAAGGCTGACATTAGATTGGTATTACATCCCAACTCTGTATCAATTTCCTCAGTCAGGTCCAGGGCACAAACAGCAAAGTAATGGTGATAAAACAACAAACTGAATAGCTGAATATGTTCTGCCATGTTCAGCTGGATTGGATACGTGCTCAACTAGCTCCACTGGTAACCACAGCTCTGTCAACTGCTAAGTGACACCAAACAGCCAGATAAAGAGGAAAGAGCAGTGCTGCACAGAAAGAGCAATTTTATCCTACGAGATCTCAGGAAATCTTCTACAAGATTTCATTCATTACAACTGCGGTGAAGAGTGCAAACAAGAGTGGAAATCCAAAAGCTGAGAGAGTTAGCAGGGGTATATGGGGGTGAAGAGCTATTGACAAGGAAGGAAAGATTTTGAACCCACCAATGAATGGTGGAACTACTCTCTGCTAAGGTATAAAAACACTATAATTAGTGTCAGGATTGACAAGTTTCAAGATTATTACTACTTAATTTTCAATACAGACATTTGCATAGCCCTGAGGTCAGACAGCCCAGCAAGGAGGGAAGGCTAATCAAAAACTAAGCCTTAGGAAAATTAATAGGACAGAGAGAGATCAGTAAACACCTGAGAGCCTTTCTCTCCCCACAACAGGCCAGACACATCAAAATACCTCTCTTCAGAAGGCAGTCAAACTGTTGGACAGCTCTTTTAAAACATTATACTCAGTTTCCATTTGCTTTCCACTTTCACAAGCACATAGAGGACAGAGAGAACTGATAAGTGAAGCAATCTCCGAATACGTACTCCACGATGAAAATTAAGTGAGACCCATAAAGGGAGAGCTTGAACGAACAAGCCTCTGGATTTTCATCTAGCCTGTCATTAGCCTTCCATGCAGGGTAGTTCAGAATCAATCTGTCTATCTATCTATCTATCTATCTATCTATCTATCTATCTATCTATCTATCTATCTATCTATCTTCTAGTATTTAAATACTTTTTTCCCCACAGGAAAACAGGTGACAGAAGAAAACTATCCAATGGGTGTACATAACGTTGGTTTTGAGCTTTGGATGGAAAAAGCAAAACCAGATTTAGCAAACTGCCTGCAAAAAGACATGTACAACTGCAGAGAAGGTGGCAGAAATCTTCTTCAATTTGCAGAATCCAAATTTGCTACTGCCCAGCTGCTGACTGAAGGCCTGTGTGACAAAGTCGTGTGGTCTCAGTCCCTGGCTCCTTCAAGTGCCATTCTGGCAGGAAGCAATTACACACAGCAGGCTGCACTGCACAGCAGGCTCCAGCTTGGTACTGAGGCATCTCTGTGCAGCTCAGGGACAGTTTGCAAGCGCAGGTTGATGATTCTGGAGAAACTTGAGGAAATTAAAAGGAGAGGTGCAAGAAAGATTGTCACATGGATAGTTTAATCTGGATCACATAAATGCAAAGAACACAAGAATGTATTTATTTTGCACTTGCTCAAGGTCAAAAATGAGTATACTAAAACTACAAAAAGCTTTGCTATAGCATTGAGCTGCAACTAAGAGCAATTTTTTTCCACTTATATTCTACATCCTCAAATTAAAAGGAAAAATTAATTGATTCAAAATGTCATTATTGAATTGCAGTTCTTACGATTTTGACAAATTTTCTTAAAGTGCCATTTCCTGAACTACAGTAATTATTATTATTGAAAAAGTCTCAACCTTCAGAAGGGAAAAAATATCTCTCTCTATTGAAGAGAAAAATCCCACAAATTAAACCCACAAGATTCATAGTTTTCACAGATTGGTCAAGACTTTAAATATTGCCCTTTTTTTTTTTAAGAAAAACTTAATGGAACAAAAGTCATGACCACATTTAAGTCAGTGCCAGGATTTAGATGATCTCTTTTATGATAACTTGAACTGTTGGAATTGTTAATACTGCTATTTAGTATCTAATACTTAAAAAAAATTAAAATTACTCTCCTTGTAACATGATCTCTACCTAAGCATCAAAGCTAGTACTTGCAGACTGGAGACCAAATTTTCAAACATACTATACAGGAACCCCAGACACTGATCTCAGAAGTGCTGAAAACAGAGATGATCACACTTCAAAGGAAATGGCAGACATTTCTATCTTTGAAATGTAGAGGACAGCTGTCACATAAAACATGAGGTTGTCTCAAAAAAACCAAGTTTGTAACCTCAGCCAAAGCAACACTAGCTACAGAAAGAGTTGCAAAAACGTCTATGTTATTGTCCAGTGCAATTTGTTGCACTTAAATTAATGACTACATTTTACTTTGACACTCTAGCACTAATAGCATTCACAAGGCAAACACTGTAGAGAGACAATGGAGAAAGACAAAGCAAAACTACTACAATAAAATTTAAGTTTTACTGTAGAAGTTCTCTGAACCTACTTCCCTTACAGGAGATTCAAGCTTTCTGATTTATGGCCTTCAGGTGATAAATACTACCTTCATTAATGAACAAAGCACCGTGCAATAGAAGAAATGACAGTCTGACACTTGAAGTCAAATGGATGCACTAGGATGTTAGGTAATGTTTTTTGTATCATGCTATGGTGTGATAAAACCAGACTTAGAGGTGCATCTAACTTATGAAAGCCTTCCAAGCTCTTCACAGATTGATTAGCAGAGACTGGATCAAGAAATATAAGTATTAACATCAACTAAGTTAATTGAGCACTTCTGAAATTAGAGCATTGAACCCAGTGACTGCCTGTGATAAAATAACACACACTGCAGAAAAAAGAGCTTGCATAAGGGGCACGGATACAACAGCAGATAGCCAGAAAAGCCCCAGTCTTCCAGATGAAGTACACAAACATTCTCTCCATTTGTCTTGCAATTTTATCACCTTCAAGGAAATAGCTTTAGAGCAGCTGGATCCCGCAAATCCATTTCTAGACATGGGGAAATCTTTTGACCCACATGACAAAGGCAAGTTTTTATGCTCATTGTTAGTCTGCTGTCCGGTACAAAAAAATCTTGTCTGAAAGATTTTTTGCACTTATGTACCCTTTAAGCCATTCATTGATTTCAACCAGAGAAGAACTGATTACCAGAAGGTAATTAAATTCTCATGACTTTTGTAAAATAAGCTAGGCCAGAGAAAACAAAACTGCAATTTGAACATCTTTAGGCTCAAACCTCATAAAATGTGCCATCCAGTTTCCATAACTGAAAATGGCAGCCCATGTGTCATGAAATCAGTCCAGTCTGTGGAAAGAGGAAGCTATGAGGCAAAAAAATGCAGAGGTACAGGGAAAGACAATGAAAAAATCAGGTTTTGACCTCAATACACAACTCTACAGAAATTTTAATTAACTCTGCTGTTCAGGAAATCACTTGCTTGTAATAAACAGCTAAAGCACATGTGCACACACAGACTCCCCTCAGATGCAAACTTCTGGAGCCCAATCTCAGATAACTGAGTACGTTTTACTTCTCTAAAATCTATCTGTATTTTACTAGTGGAACTCCTTGCAATATGCAAAGCAATTAACAAACTGTACAGAGAACAGATTTATCAAAGAAAATACATCAGGATAGGAAATAACCTTTGAACTGTCTCTTCATCAAGGTTAACTAGCCTGAAAACTGGCATTAGCCTTACAACATTTATATTATCACCAACTGGACTGACTCAATTCCAATCTGCTCAGTAAAAAATCACATCATCCTGAAAAATACTCAGTGGTCATACCCTGGCATCATTCAGGAAGAGATTAGATGCTTAAATGGAAAAGCAACTATATCTGCTGTTAAATTAGATTGTAACTTTGTACAGAGAGATACCTTGTGACAGAAATTGAAAGCTAACAGCCTGACAGTAGGAAAGATTTCTCCCTATGGGTACAATATCCATTACAATGGTTTTTGCCTTCTCCACTGTCCTGAAATTGGAGACTGCTGGATATGCAGCACTTGTTCACAGCTCTACCTTTAATCACTGGTTTTCCATTAAGGATATACATTTAGTACCTAACATACTAACATATCAAAACTAGCATACATAAACCATAAACCTTTACCATACACTTCAAATGAAAGATCTGTAAGCCAATCGGTACCACTGGTATGTGTCGAAGCCCACAGAAAACCTTTTCCAACATTACAGAAAAGTACATCTGGAAAGGTTTAGAAAGACTCCACCTGAAACAGATATTGTGTCTTTGCACATGGGTAGGAGAGAGAATGAACTGTTTTTAAAGCATTCCTGATGGAGATTTCACTAGCAGGTTCAGAAACCTGTCCACATAACTCCTCCATCTCCATGCCACTGAAATTAGCAGCCTGCTCAGACAGCACCCAAAACCAAAGTGGTTAGAAGTCAACACAATGCAAAGCTCAACCAAACTACAGCATCTCCAGGTCACCAAAACTTCATCACTCCATGCAGTTTGTTAAAATCGACAGAATTACAGCTCACTGATACACAGGTAGTGAAGATGAAACAGATTAATAGTTGAATGTGTTCTCTGTGGAACCTGAAGTCTTCAGAAGTACTTCTTCAGCCCTCCATCACAGTATTCTCCAAAGGAAATGGTGGGGAAAAGACTAAACTGGGCAAGCAATCCCTGTGCAAAGCATCCTCAAGAGACCACCATGACCATGATTCCATTTATCTTAAATAATATAAAATCCAGGCTAAACTGCATTCTCCACTGCCTTGTGCATCAGCCCAAGAAGCTTGTACACACCACCCTCACCTTATCTGCACCACTCAGACCTACAACATGCTGAGCAGCTCACCTCCCATCATCGAAGCTACCAAAATGAGTATAGACAGTATATTACTTATTAACTCTGGTTTTTAGAGATTCAAATTTGTCTCAACACAATGTCTAACTGTGAAATATCAACTGCTAAAGTCAAATTTTTTAAAACACAAGGATACTTACATGATACTTACATGATACTTACATCTCTCAGAATTGTGTGGCTGAGGATCAGTCTCCAACTACAAGACATTGCAAAGACAAAAAGAGATAGAGAACCTACCCCAAAGAGTTGATATATCAACTCCACTATCTTGTCATGCAGTCAGTGTGAGGAACATGAGAGTGTTCCTGCAGTATAAACAGATAAGGGAGGAACAGAGGGCAAAACAGTTTGCATTTCATTTTGTTCCCTCAATTATCTGACTATTCTGCAATAGGCGCCTGAAGGGGGTCAGGAGAAGGATGGAAATGTTTCTGTATAGCAACCATAATGCAGATAACACCCCAAACTGCAGTGATATAAAAATCACATATTGCATTTTCTCCTGTTTAAGCTCTGTTCTACTGCTCAGAATGCAACCTAACAAAGCATTTCATATACTACACATTAGCACCATTCTCAGCAGCCAGCCACATAAATACATGTCTGGGCTGTAACAAAAACACACTTTGACAGAAGACTGGAGGGCACCTTAGTGAGAGCAATATTCTTACATTCCTTGGATATATAAATATCAATATATACACACACACAGAGAACAACATAAAGCTATGATTTCTGATCTCGAATTGGACATAGCTAAATGCACATGAACACCGCGGAAATCGTCCATCAAAACTGCTCCTTCATACATAAATATTTATTTTTCTACATGTACATAAATAAATACATCTACCTGGCAACATGCACACACGTTTCCCCAAAGCAGCCCACTGTTCTATCTCCCCACGCTCCCGGCCTAACAGGTCGCACAGAATACACACTTTGCTTCACGCAGACGAGAGAGTCAAGGAGTGAAGGAGAACTCCCTGGAAGACCGGGTGGCTCATCGCTACCGCTGTCCCGCAGCCTTCCAGCCCGGCGTTCCCAGCTCCTTCCCGCGGAGCCCGGGCTGCGCCCCGCCGGGAGCCGAGGGCGGCTGCCCAGCGCTCAGCTCGGGCAGCGCCTGGCCCGGAGCACCGGCTCCGCTTCCCGCCCCTTCCCCACCCTCGCCCAGGCCGCGGCGGCGCTCCCATCTCCTGGCGACCCTACCTAGCGGAGGGCAGGAGCCAGCGCCGCCCCGCCGCCCCTCCTCGCTCCCTTCCGCGGGTGATGGGCGCCGGGAGCGGGCGTGGGGCCGGGCAGGGCGGGAGGTGCCGCCACCTCCTCCTCGCCGCTGCTGACTCAGGAGCAGGCGCCGTCCCTCCACCCCGCTGCCGAGGGGCGGCCGCCGCGTTCCGCGCAGGATCGCTGCCCACAGCCCCCGCCGGGCACGCACCGCCCGCCGCCGCGGCAGCGGGCCGCACCTGTGGGCAGCCCTGGGCGCGGCAGGGAGGGCTGGGAGGCGGCCTGGGCGGGGAGGTGGGGTCTGTCCAGTTCCATCCCAAGAAGGAGTTGGGGGTAGGGGGTTCCTGGTGGCAGCAAGGCGAGGAGGTGCCGCGTCTCCATCTTGAGGAGTGGGCGAGCGGGCGGCGCAGCCCCTGAGCACGGGGTTCCGCTGCCGCTGCTGTCCTCCCTGCCCGGCGGGACGGTGGTGGCACCTTCCACGGCATTGCACCCACAGGGCTTTTACTGTTCCATGGATGCGACCTGGAGATAGAGCAGCGAGAGGTCTCCCAGGTCTGAAGACCTTCAGCAAAGGTCTGAAGGTGTTGAGCCACCAAGCTGTGGCGGGGAGGCAGCCGAGCTCTCTCTCTGCCTCACGCCGCTTTGGGTGCCAGCGTCCGAAAGGCGACCACGGAACTGCTGCTGGTCTGCCAAGGGCCTCGAAGGTGGATCCCACACCCAGTCCCTGAGTGCGAGTCTCCCTACTTTTGCCACCTGCTCTGTTTCCACGTGCAGCGTTTTGGGGACACTGTTACTGCTGGTAGGGATTTCCCACAGTGGCTGCAGCAGAAAGCCAGCCTGTCAGGCATGAGATGCACTGGGGCATGCTCCCCAGTTCACCTCATTCTACCTTCCTTCTGATCCTTAGCTTTCTGGGGAGCCAGTGCTGCTCGTCTGACAAAGTCCCACATCCTAATGGCAAATATCTCTGTTGGAAGCCTCTGCAAGAGAACCCATAGCTTATTCAGAATAGCTTTTCAACAAAATATTCACCATTTCTCTCTCTTTGATTTTGCTCTATTCTTGCCACATTGCCATTTTCTGTTTGCAGTCAGAGCATACAGAAATGGTTTGATTGCTTCTTTGATTTTTACAGCTCCACTCCAAAATAATACACCAGTTTGATTTGAAAAGAGGCATTTTTCTACTCAACACCAAAGTCCATGTAGCATAGAGAAGTGATTTAAGTATATCCACCTCACCAACATTGTAGAACAAGCTATTTCATTTTTAAGTGAAATAAAACAAAAAAAGCAGTGAATTTCAGACTTGCAAAGGTTTCATGCTGTTTTCACCACCCTATCAAGGTCCCAGATCCTCTGTTCCATCTGTTAGTGATGCTACTGTATTGCCAAGTTCTGCTCCGTCTTTAATGAATTGCTTGACTCAGGGTAAACAGTGTTTCGCAGGTACTACAGGATGATGAAAAAATCAAAGCATTTTAAGGATGTAAAAATGTCATCTCTTGAGTGAACAACAGCTTTTACCTACCTCCTAGTCTGATTCCCACCTTACCAACTGCATTCAACAATGGTCTCTTACGATATTTCCTGAAGCTACTTAATGTCTTCCTCAGTATGGGAAGGTCATGACTCATATGCTTGCTCTGTAAAGTAAGGAATGATATCCCAAAACTGTAATAGTGGATTGCTTTTGAGTATATATGAAGGAGCCTAAAGGAGCTATCTGTTGGCACTTAAAAAAAATTTTTTTTGCCAGGTTCTTGTGCCAATTTTGATTCCACAGTTTCTGTGATTTCTGCGTGTTGGCTGTTTTGGCCAGCTTAGGGAGACCGAGCCTACTCATTTGAAGTAAAAATGTATCATGTGAATTCCTAAAACATATCCTAATAACAACACAAAAGGAAGAGAAGACTTACTTATTATTTCCACTGTTGACCTAGTCTACTTGACTTGGAAGAGGATGTGTGTGCAGGGAGAGGAAGCCTGGATATCTTTTCTTTGTGGCAGCCCCATTTCTCATGCCTTGAAGCCTTCCTGCCAGCAGTGGGACTTGATTTACTCATCCAGTGGGAGAAGGAAATTGACCTCCAATGCTTCATACAGTTGTGTGATCCTAATTTTACTGACTGCCACCAGATACAGTGGCACTTTTTATTTTTAATTATTTTTTCTGCAGGAAGGATTATTCACTCAATGTTAGCACTTTTTGAAGGGTCTGTGCAGGTATGCAAAAGGCTCCGTAGCACAGCACAAGCTTAGGGACACAAGCCTTCTGCATGTCCTGTCAGGAGGTTCTTCCCACTGACTTAATTAAAACAGGTCGAAAAAGGATGAAAGCAGTAACTGTCCCTATTTGCTTTCCCTGCACAGGGGTAGCTGATCCAGTGCCCTTGGCTTTCCAGATTGCCTTCTCCACTGAGTGATCAAGATGCAGCTACTCCTACACAAACACAAAGGAATCAGAGCAAACAGCTCCTGTTCGAGAAACCCAGCAGCAGCACCTGGTGCCTGTACTGCTGCCAGTCTGCAAACTCCAGAAATGCTATGAAATGGCTACACTTGTGAAGGCAGGCTTGCTGCAGATGGGTGAGGCTAAGAAGGTATTTTCTTGCTGAGCCTTTCTTGACTTTCATATAATTGCTAAATTAATAGGCTTAACCCTCCCAAAATAATAGTCTTAGCATGCTATAATGCTATCTCAAAATCATTACAACTTCAAAACACAGCCTTCTAGGTGAATGTTGATCTGGTTACCTCCAGCTGCCTTCCCACAGTAAGTGCTTTCATTTGATCAGACAAAAGTCTCATGAAGCTGTCATCACCCAGGACAATTATATCAGCAAAAAAAAAATATCAGCACCAGATATCCAGATTCATTTTGGAGTCTGCCTCTGATATGCACCTCCCATCACAGCGAAGTGGACCTTATGAGCATCTTCTTGCTGTGTCAGGGAAGCCCTGACCTGAGACATAGCACAACATTATGGTGATGTACAGGAGGTCCCTCCCACCACAGAGGGCTGGCACAGCCCTTCCAGTCACCCTGCATCCTACTCTCCTAACCTTTTCAACTGGATTGCTAAATCAGCTGCTTGGAAGTTTTCCCTGTGACATCTGTTTCAAAAGAAAGAGGTTTGGGGCATATGGCACTTCGGTCACATTACTTAACTCTTATTAGATTGTGTTGCACTTTTCTGAAAATAACCTTTTCCCACCTCCCATTTAGATAGGTAAAATAACTTAATCTGTTTCGGTTCAAGGAAGTGTCTACCAACACTGAAAAAGAGGGTAGTATTCACCTTCAAGGCTCCTGAGACAGACTTTTTTTAATTCATCAATAATTGTAAAAGTTTTTGAAAGCTGGAATGAGGGGAGTTCCCCTTGGCCACATTTGTCCAGTTGTTCCTACATGTCATTTCTACTGCCAGCCCAGGTAAAGCTTCTGCCTTGACCAATTGTGTCTGAGTAAGTTTTTATTGGCTTCTCTGTCCCACCAGTGACAGTATCAGGAAATCTAATAAGAGTGTAAAAGGTTAGAGTGCCATGGTATAATCCTTTTTTGTCCTGTTGTTGAAATATGTTATGTTTCATTTAGGCAATTCCCCATTCCTTAATCAAAATTGTAGTTTTACAATATTTCTGTATGTTTTAAAGTCCATTTATTGTCAAGTATGAATGAATCTGTAAATAATGACAGAGTAACAGTCTTAGCATGGGTTGTTGCAGATGCAATATTACTTTCATTTCAATTGTAATGTAACAACATTCCTGCCTACTGCATCTTCCATTCAAGCCTCCCGTTTTCTCAGCCTGACTGAAATGACAGCCTCTTTGTAAACACAATTTTGTTATTTACAGTTTCAGATTCTCTTCTATAGTTAAAATCAGATTATTTTCAATAGCTGAGAGCATAAATGTTCCTTAGATGTATACTTTTAGTCATAATAAAATGATTTCCTGTTATTACTGTGGTTTTGCTTCCCCCCTTTTTTCTTTTTAAATCCATCTAAATATTATTTACCTCACAGTTGTTTAACATCTCTTTATTTTGTTACGCCTCTTCTGTTTTAGTAATTTCAGTCTATTTTCATGTAGAAATGTTTAAAGCTTTGCCTGGATTCTGAAAAGAAGTTGCTTTTCTTGATGTGTAAATCAAAATATTAATAAAATAATGCTTCTGATCATAAGGAATTTTATCAATGTCCATTGTTGTTTCTCATCATCAATAGGAGATAATCACTGCATTTTCTTACATTCTATGCTCATGTAAATCCTTTGTGATGCATGGTTTCCATAACATCATATCACTGATTCAGGAAAAGAATTCAAATTCTAAGTTGTAGCCTAATAAATATTTTGTTAGGTTTTACATTTTTTTGTTTTTATAATGTTAAATATTTTGTGGTTTTCTTACCAACTTGAGTTGCCATATTCAGCAGTTATTTTGCCTTTTACATCAATGTAAGAGGTAAATTTATATAAGTGCTCTGTCACTTGACTGTCAGCGATATTGATATGTATTAAGTGGTTTAAAATGCATTTAATTAAAGATGTAGTTCTTGGTTAATATTCAGTAGTAAGTAAAACATTTAGCATTTATGCCTTTTTTTTAGTATGATTACTTTATTGTAGTTCAAAAAGATTTTTAAAAGCTGTATGCAAGATTTTCTCATACTGGAAGAATGACTAACGACTTAATTGCACCAAATATAATTTTCTTCTTGCCTGTCTTTGCAATTAGAAAAATGAATTGTCTCTTACAAAGTGTTATGATTTTGCTTGTACCTAATAAAAATATTACATCCCCACTCACTCACTCTTTCAAAGGTGAAGAAACACTACTGATCAAAGGAGGGAGCAGTTAGCTCTAGAGATGGAGCTGCAGCTTAAGTGTGATGCAAAGTCACTCAAAGTTCTGAAAGCTCTTTTTTATTTTCTTTCTTCTCCAAATTAAAAACCTGTCCTACAACATCAGCCATTAATAGCATTTTTCCTTTCTTTCAAAATAGTACTGAAGGTACCCAGAGAAACAAAAGTAGTCATAATGTAGAAGGGTGTGTAAACTGGTGCTTCTTTGACAAAGCACAAGTTTACGGTGCTTTCCCTTTCTCAGAGATCCTTAGGAATGTTAAATTCCTACTCTCTGTCTTCACCTTGCCCATGAGTCCTTTGGCTGCAACTCCCAGGGAGGGATAGGAGATATAAACAATGAGAGCAAACCTTATGGTTTTTCTTTCCTCTTAGTGAGGAAGAAGAGAACGTGAAGCAAATCAAAAGTTGTGAGTGCTGTTTGCTTGTGCTGGCATTGTCACTCACAACCAGATGTAGGAGAACAGGGAACACTTGCTTTGTCAAAGTTACAGATATAGAGGGACAACTGGTGCAGAAGAAATTCCTTAAAAATTCCAGTAAATATGAACTGAGGTTGTGAGCCTTAACAAGACTGCCTTTTTCTGCATCATATGGCCCTAATAATTAGACTTCCAAATTTCATACCACTGTTATCACTTAAATTACAAAACCAGTTCTTAGCACTCAAATGCTTCCAGTCACTTAAGATGGAGGGAGTGATTTAATTTAACATCAGATTCATTCCTTGTAAAAAAACCCACATAGGTTAAAGGTGTATAAAAGGAAAATATAAGAGACAGTTTGGCAATGTGGGAAGCCACAAACAAGCTTATACCGCACTTTATCATCATAATTTCCTTGAATGTCTAAGCAAACAAAAAGCTTTTCAAAATGAAAAAAAACCAGAAAACCAAAAAATACTCTCTATTGCTGGTATGTTTGAGAGCTATTCCATAAAAATTAGCATGCACCTGAGGATTTTATGAGCTTTTAGTTATTGGTGAACATAAATGAATAAATCAAATACTGAGTTTTCTGCCTTAGCAGTCATGAGACTTTACAATGATGGTTCTAAGTCAAGTTACTCCTGAGAAGCTTTCTGGGTATGTTAAGAATAGGTCCTTGAAAATTTTATTTCAGTTGTCACTTCATGGTTTACCTTCATGTAGCCAAAAATAATGAAAAGCTGTGTCCAGATGTGACTTTACTTTACACCTGGGCTGCTCATTGAGGCCAGAAGGAGACCAGGGCTCCTGATCATAGAGGAAGGGCTACTTCTCACTGTCTATCTCTCTCCTCAGTTTGAATGTCCTCAGTGATTTCATGTCATGCCATGCCCTCCTGCAGCAGAGAGGCACAGCCATGACTGTGGCTGTAGAGCATGAGCATTCCCTGTAGGGATGAGCCCCCTGCCCCAGCTGAGGGTAGGGGGCAATGCCCAGCAAGGCCAGGCCAGCAGCCCCCAGGGAGAGCCCTCAGGTCCCAGAGTGATGAGAGGGTAGGAAGGGGTGTGTGGTGAAACAGGAGGTGAGACAGGAGCTCTTACCCCTCTGATCCCTGCAGCTGTCTTCCCCTGTGTTTTGAAAGTTTATTACTGTTGCCTGCAGTAGCAGGGTCCTGTAGCATTAAGCAGTCCTGATAAACAAGTGAGCTGTTGCCATCTTATCACAGAGATTCCATACTGTTTTCTGCTTACTGCAAAAGTTCCACACCTTCTTGGTGTTTCTCATGGGCAACTCCTCAGAGCACTGACTTTCTTCTTCACAAAGCAGGCAACTGACTCTCATTCCCTTCTCAGCCAGCCACCCCACTCTTTTATAGCGCTCTTCTTCTCACTGGTTACAACTGTGGCCTGTTAAAGTCAGGCCTGTTCCTAATCTTTGATAATTGGTCCAGCTGCAATTCCTTAGTGGTAAGATTACTTTCTACACTACCTTTATTTTCTTATATTCTATCTCCCTACAAGCTGTAGACAACACAAGAATTAAACACACTGGCATAGGTTGCACACATCAAATTAGAATAAAATGACTGGCCTTTTTGGCCCATGGTGACAAAGGTACTGGTACAGAAATCATACTGGGATACCAGCCTTCTTAAGAGAAATAGCTGACTGGAACAGGGAAATAAAAGCAGATACAGGCTTTTGAAAAAAGAAATGGTGTCATTGTGGTCCATTTTTATAACCGTATCACTCTACTGTTTATAGTTACAGGGAGATGTGTAGGGCTCAGAACAGAAAATCCAGGCTATTTCTAATTATCCAGGCTGAGCTTCCAGTGTTTTTGTAGCTTACAGTGTAGTTTTATCTTGAGCAGAATCTTTCATGTAATGCTCATACTTGCTGTCTTTTATGTTGGAGATTTGGTTGTTAAAATTACATGTCAAGGGTTTCTTACATAAGCACAGTCAACCCAAATGTTCATTCAGTGCAGTACCCTATCCTATATTGTTGCCAAAATCAGGCAGCTAGGGAAAAATATACATGGTAGCTTTTACATTTGCCTAGCATCCAGCTAGTTTTGTCTTTGTGAGCTGATTGTAGCATTCCTGTGTATTTCTAGTCCATGACCATCCAAGTTCCATTTGACCTTGTGTTAGCTCTTAGTTTTCATACCATCTGTTGGCAAGAAGTTACAGAGCTCTAGGCTTCAAACACCTACAGCTTGGTATCCTCAAACAAACTCAAACAAAGCATAGGGAGGTTGAATTGTCAAATAAGCGACTCAGAACAGGCATCAGAAAAGTCTGATAACCTGAACCTACCCCAGACAGGCACTGTGCATCATATACTTGCTTTACACTTTCTTTTTCAGTATCGCTGAAATTCTGCAGTATATTTTTCTGTTTCCATGCAGCTATTTTCAAACACAGAGAAGCATGTTCCATGGCTAAGAGTGCAACTTTCCTAGAAAAGTGATTTTGGCCAATTCTGGAAAGTCTCATGAAAATCCTGGACTCAAAAGCTTGCTAATGTTTGAGCTAAACATCCCAATTTAATTTTTGTGTTCAGGTCAAGCCTAAAGATTTAGCTTCGTACTTTGCATCAACATTTTTGACAGTGTTACTAGAATGTTTTCTGCTTGATTATCAAATTAGTGTTTTGAGGGCCAGCTTTCACATAAACTTGCAGCAACCTAGTGAATTCTGCATGTAATTTTAATGCCTTTGGTTTGTAACACTGGTAACTTAAGAAGTCATTCTTCAACTACAGTTAACATTACTTCATTTGGTCCTAAATTAAGTATGATGATGATGATGAATTTGCAAATCTCTTCATGGAGATGTTACTCAGCTGACTACTAGCATTCTTAATCAGCAAACTCAAAATTCAAACTTTGATGTAAGTTGCGAAAATATGTTTTAAAGAGAGGAAAGGAGGCAATTCGACAGAGGAAAAAAAATTACTAATTATATTAAAAAAAATCAAACAGGCTTTCTTTCTCTGCAGCTAATCAGACTCCTGCCATAGATTCTGTAATATCTTAGTATAAGAATAGTCAACTATCTAAAATTGCAATGTAATATTTTAAATAGCAGACTCTGGGTTTCTAGAATTTATTCTTATGTTTCTACGCAAATTCTAAGGCTGTCCATTAACTTTATCCAAATTTAGAAGGATAGTATATGTTTCAGAAATGAAAGCCATTTCTAATTTTTGCCCACATTTTAAAAAGTTACTGTCAATAATACACAGTTAACACTAGAAAGAAAGTACTACAAATTTCCTGTATAGATTTAAAAAAATTATTTATAAATTAAACATAGTTCCTTAGACCAGGAAATAGAGAGATATCCATTTACAAGGAAAGATCCCCAAAAATATCAAGACAGAGGAAAAACAATTCAGGCTTTTATTTAGACACTTAATTCTCAGGATTTCTAGAAGCTGCAGCAGAGAGTGAACATCTATTAAAAAACTAAAACTTTCTCTTTCATGGGGATAAAGATGTTTTTTATTCAGTTGCATTCTACTTCAGAAATGTGATCTGTTGTTTCAGACAGCAATAAAATTCAGAAAGGTTTCTAAAATATACTTTAAACTGTCTTTCAAAAAATAAATATTATTGCAACTACGATGATATATTGTGCTATATCACCCTGTAACAATTTTTGAGTTTTTACAAGATCAGAAGTTATTAATTTTCAGCAAGCTGTTTGTTATATCTGAAAAGTACAGATCTTCTTATTTTTTGCCATTTGAAGGAACTTAAAAGCTTAGATCTTAGTGAACTGTGTTCTAATGAAAATGCAGGGGTTTATTTTTTAATATATGTGCGCTGCAAAATTACAAAGAGCATCTATTTTTTACATGCTAGCTGATGGAGGTTATTAAAGGCTCAGTTTTTGAATACAGGTTAACTGTGTCTATTGTGTATTTCCATGTAGTTTAGACACTTAGACATACCAATGCCCACATAAACCTCTTCTTGCTATTTTGTGAGCAGAAAAACATAAACCTAGTTCGGTGCACTTCCTATTCTATCTCTTTTTACATTTCAAGGCTGTTTGGTCTCATTTTGTCAGTTTGCATGTTGCAGCAAACATTTGAAAATACTGTGGATTTTTTTACACAAGTACCTACTGTACATTTTCACTGTTGATAAGATAATATTGACCTTAACTGTAGACTGCACTCTGCTCTGATTTAGTTTCTGTTGGTCTGGGTTGGAATTTTATAATACAGTTAGGATCAGGATATTCCTATCTTTTGCCAGAAGGTACTCAAATGCTTTATTTCAGGCAACATAGCCATGTCATATCCATTTTATGTTTGGTGAGCATCCTCTCCTTTTATAACAAATTTATTAATTTGGTTAACTCAAAGAGCTCCACTGATTATGCCCTCAGGATTCAAATGTTGTGTCAAACAAGATATATTGCATATGTGTGCAGCATGCAGGAGGACTATACCCATGCAACCTTGACTTGTAGCTGCTGTATTTTTGACTTGTATCCGTGGCAACCAATGGTGTGGATGAAAGGCGCCAGAATCACCTGAGTAACCATGGAAACCAAAACAATGTTTATGGGTAATTGCCTAATCTAACCTACCTACCTACCTACACAAAATAGGAAATAATTGACATTTAATACCTGGAGACACTGGCCTGAAATTAATCATTTAGAATGAGTTATGTCTTCTCATTATAATCATGATAATAATTATAATTTTTATAGTTATATATTTTATCATTGTAATCATTATCATTGGGGGTTGGAACTAGTTCTTTAAGGTCTCTCCAATCCAAGCTATTCTATGATTCTGTGTTTCCAACACATGAAGCCAAAAAGCTACATGCAAAACATATGATAAAGAAAATGAGATCACCTCTCTGTAGTCTTTTCCTTTCTGGTCACACGTAGGTCAAGTAAAATACCCTTACACTGTGAGGATATTGTTTAGTCAGTATTTGTTTTAGACGTCATACAAGGAATTACTGAATTCTGATCTAGCCTTGATTTGTCTGTGATATAAAATATTTATTTTCCCAAGTAATTCAAGAAAAAAATGTCAAATCATGTGAGGTACTTCCATAATGAAAAACTATCTATGTTGCTGTTGTGAGTAAGATGTTCAGATCAAGACTGAGAAATGGGGAAAGACAGTTTGAAAGGACTGTGAAAATACTTCAATCTGTCTGGCCTTGACTGCTCTCTAGAGTTGCAATAGAAAACTGTAACTGGGTTCAGCCGAACTCAGGGAACTGCTGCGGAAGCAAGTCAGTGTAAGCCCTGCTAAAAAAAAGAGTTTTTATAGTGTACTTTTATCTAGGAACAACACAGCATCCTTTGAGAAGAAACTGACATGGAGGAGAGGAGATCTAAGACTCGGTGCAGGAAGCTTGATATTTTCTTTCTTTCTTTTCTTTCTTTTCTTTCTTTTCTTTCTTTTCTTTCTTTTCTTTTCTTTTTTCCCCTGGAATTCTCATGCTGCATCTTTTGTATGGGTATGGAGTCCTTACTGCTGAGCCTGGTGGGAGAAGGTTGCAGGGTCAAAGTAGAGGGCAGTGAGGGTAGTTCAGTGAAATTATGACTCTTGCAGCTGAGGCTTTATATCTATGAAACTGCCTTTGCTTCATAGTGCCCAGCTACTGCATCCAAAAGGGAAGCATAAGAGCAGTAGAAGATGTATTCATCCTAACTTACTGTTCCAGGCTCATCTCAGGCTGTTAGGAAGCAGCCCAGAGAGTGTATCTGACAAATGTATTAAATCAGGGAAAAGGAAAGAATGCCAATAGAAGATACTCAGCAAGAGAACCTTGGAATGTAATTACAGGGAAAGGAGAAGTTGTTATAATAAATGACAATTATACATGATGTCATTGAGCTTATTGCAGGAAAAGTCACCAGCACTGATTTAGGGTATGAAAGTTCCTTTAATCAAAGGACAGAAAGGTAATTGCAGTCAGGGACTTTTACAACAAGAAATCAGATACTGAGATATCTAAAGCAAAATTAACTGCTTAAAAAACTTTCAATTAAATAGGTGACAATGGGAAAGCAACAATGAAGGTCAATAGCAAATGGAAAGAAATGACTGAAAAGTGAAAAGTAAGAGAGAGCATTGTGAATGAGTGGTCTAGGTCACTTAGAGAAACACTGACCAAAATATCAAAAAAAGCAGGTTTAATATAAGTTTGCAAAAGCACAAAGCTTAGTGATAAGGTTCATTCTGTTACTATATGCATAAAGCACACAAAGTAAAATCAGGTTAGAATCAGTCTAGAATGGTTTACATGAAGACCAGGGATGATCTTCGTTAGGAAACAGGATCTCATTAGACAACAGAAATTCCTGGTAGCAGACAGTGTTTCCAATGATCTCAAGGGGAGATTAACTGCATAAGAGGTATTAATCAAGGCTTGGGCCTAACAAGCATTCCTGAAATTGTAAAGCAGCCCAAGGGGTGGTGGGGGGATATGCACCTCAGCAGAGAAATATGATTACTTTGCCTGGCTGAAGAAACAATTCGTGTTAGCAGAAAGAACAAAAAAAAACAGTGCTAGGATGGATATCTAAAATAATTACTCCAGCAAAGATTGAAAACTGAGCCTCTAAGCCATTTAGGAAATATTAAGTGAAGCTAATGTGAGTAAGACTATGGCAGATACTCAGACTACTCACACTTTACTGGGGAAAGTGTGATTAACAATGGCTGCTCTGGAATAATGGTTTGTATGTAACCTTGTAATTGTAAAAAATATAAGCTGTTTCATCTGTCCTTGGAGCCTTCATTAATTTAGACATGATAATAAATTGCAACAATGGTTGTTTTGTGAAACATCCAACAGTACTATTTCATTAGAAGTGGTTTGAGAGATTTTCTAATTTAGTACTTCGTGGCACTAAGAACTTAAAAGCATATAGATATACTAGAATAGCTAAATATTATCTTCCAGAAAAGCAAAAATCTCTAACAACAACTAGATTTTAATTTTACTTTCCCTTCCAAAAAATCTGAAAGGACTCCTTTGCTTTCAGCAAACAATTGAAAGAAATAATTTGTAAAGTACACAGAATGCAATAACTAATCCAAATTATTAGAGCATTATGTGCAACCTAGTAATTTATTTGAAAATCAGGATCAATACACTATTTATTAACTAAATGAACATTGAAAATTAATTACCTCATTCTAAATGACATCTCTAATTTTTATTTGATTTACCCAAACATTGCTTCATCTTTTTCAATTTTATGATCAAGGAGTTGTGATGCTGACAAATTTAATACCTGCTCGAGACTACCTAATGTAATACTGAGGGAATTTCAATGTAATACTTAAGGAATTTCTCATGCTTTCAGCACAAAACAAGCCTGTAACAAAGTGAGAATCACTACCCAGATGCTCTGATCCATCAGTTGTCACTGTCAACCGGGACAAACTGCTGTGCTTCCCTTTTCAACCAAGAATGACTCTTCTATTTTTGCCTAGGTAAGTTCCCTGTATTTATAAGATTTGAGATGACTGTGTCAAAAGCATTTTGTACATGCAAAGTAGCAAAATGCTACCCCTGAGATTTCTGCACCGGTGAATTAATGTTTAATGTAATGGGAAGCTTAGTTCCTTTCTGGGGTGCAAATGAATTCTGGTAGATGCTCTAGTTTAAGAGTGTAATGGCAAACTTATTTTAGCTGTGGTGGTGTTAGTGAAATGAAATTCCCCATGTTTTCCTTTTCTTCTAGTTCACATGTAGGCACTGGAAAAAAAAAAGGCAGCAGAAGTACATGCTAGCTAAACCTGCTTTTTATTGCCAGCAATAAAGGTGCCTCTGGGATGAGAAGGACCCTGTGTTACAACTCCAGATTCTTTAAAAGCAACCTGAACACTACTTGCCTGTTTATTTGTACACTTTACAGACCATATTTGCTTTGGCCATGATATCACAGAATCATGGAAGCATTAAGGTTGCAAAAATCTCCAAGATCATCAAGTCCAACCTTTTGTCTATCTTTGGTCACCATTCACTTGTAAGTGATTGTACATGCAAGCCTCCATGCCCATTTATTAGCTTAATTTATATGAATTTGTTGCATCTTTCTTTTAATACTTTTTTCAAAAGTGTTTCCTTCCTCAAAGAGTATGGAAGCATCTTTTTACTTTCAGGTAGAAGTGGAGAAAAAAGCCCTTCTTAATATGTAATTCCTAAAGTTTGAATTATCATTCACAGAGTGCTTGGCAAACCAGATGGAGTGAAAGACAATACTATGTGATTGATTTGGGAAGCTTGGAAAAGAATCACAGGGAGAGGTTTCATAAGTCTACTTTATGATGTGACTTTAATATATTTTTTACTAAGCAATAATTTAAATTTTTATTTTAAAAAGGATAAATATCTGATGAATAATATTTCCATAGTTAGATGCCAAAATTAAGAAAATACATTTGTTACAATATTTAATTATTTCTATAATTTAAAGACTATTTAAAGATAAGAAAAGCTCTATGAAATCAAAGATATAAATTTACCTACTAATCTGGGAAACTACAAACTTCTGATGAACAAATTAAGAGGACAGGCTAAGGCAGATAAACTAAAAAACCATGAGTTCCAAGGAAAAATGGGTGAGCAGCTGAGAATATTGGCAAAGAAAAGATTCTTTATCCCCACTTCTTCCACCCATTATTCTTTATTCAATTTTTAAGGAAGTAGTTTTACATTGTGCAATATAGTCAGGGATGTAGTGGGGCCAAAAGTTTTAATGAGCTCAAGAGAGGGTCAGTTGAATTTTAAAACATATGTCAACATTACTGCTATGGAAAATTCTTTTGATAACTGCACACATTATTCAATAATTTTGCCTTATAGCCTGTTGTATGTTTATTACTGTTGAAAAGAGTGTCTGCCATGCAAGCAGTACAGCAGAACTTTTTTTATTTACAGTTCATGGGCAGTATTCATTAGATTATTGTTTTCACTTGTCTGAAATGAAATGGCAAACCTTTCATTATTAGTCAAAAAAATTTGCTTTTTTGAAAACCTCCTTGCCACTAGTCATATCCATTAGATAACATTATACCCTGTAGTGGAAAAAGGTAGTGGAATTTTACTTGAGAGTTTAATATTTTTTATGCTGAAGTAAAGCTAATGGGCAGTCCTGGAAAGAAGGACCTGGCTTCCTAGAAGCTTAAAGCTGTCTGTGAGTGAGAAAAGACATACCTGGATGACCTAAACACCAGCATCCTAGCTCCTCTAGCAGATCTCTGAAACCCTCCTGGTGTCATCTGGCATCATAAGGACGTGTCTGTCTCAAGACTGACTCCAGGAGCATCTGAGTCAACAGGCAGCAAGAATGCTGCAGAAATGCTGTTTCTTTGCAAAGTTTACTGCCACCAGTAATTCATAATAGGTGAGTTATTGATGACTAAAATTGTGTTGCACCCGAACAATTCAATAAGACTGTAAAGAAACTATCAGAAACCTGTGTCAGTCCAGATTTGGGGTGCCCCAATTTGGGTGAGGCGCTTCATGTGCATGAATGAATATATACACTAGCAATTCTAGACTTTGTGTCCAAGCTCTGCTCCTCAGTCATCACTGACTGCTTGCCATTTTTCTCAAGAGCCCCCATGGAAGAGGGTTTTGCTTGCCTGAAACACATTCTGCAAGCAGATTCACTGTGTTCCCATAAAGAATACTGCTGCCAGTAAGGAAGTATTTATTTTCTTCTTAGCCTTTTAGGACTTTCTTTAGTGCTTAAACTAAAAAAATTGGGGAGGGCGAATGGATTAAGAAATTAAAGATTAAATCAACACTAAAACCATTGACGTAAATAAGGAATTAACAGTCTGGAGAAATGCTGCTGTCCTGGGGTCAGCATTTCAGAACTAATTTCTGCAAATATGTACAGTTTCCAGAACAAAGTTATCTAAAATTCAATGCACAGAAGCCAGGACAGTTCAGCCCTTAGGTACATGTGTATTCATTGTATGCACACACATTAAGTGTCATGTACCTGGTGTGAGCAGAGCAGACATTCAGCTGCTTTTCTACACTGGCACAGCCATGATGTACCCTTGGTTCATCTCCAGACATTGCCATCAGGTTTGGCATTTGTGTGGCACAAACCTTCGTGGCAAATTGGAGTGCAGACTAAGTAACAGTTCCCCTTGCCTCAAAATGCACCAATAGGCAAAAAAACCCCACATTTAAGAAGTACTACGGACAATGCAAAGAAATGTTTAAGGATAAAGAAGAGTGTGATGTACCAGTAGTATTGGCTCATTTTTAGGTAGGTATTGTGTTTACAGGAACAATTCAAAAGTTTGGATTTTCCATAGGTTTATGTTTATGTTCTGCAGTTAGGAAAAAGCAAACAGAAGATATATTTCTTTTGAAGAATGACAAGTAAACATGTTGTAACTAAGCTGCTGTTCAGAATAAGGAGATGAATAAAGACAGGGGGTTTAAGCCAGCAGTCCAGAAGAGCTTCATCCAGCACCTGGCCAAGAAGCTCCCTGAGCTGGCAGGAAGCTAGCACTGCACCAGAGTCAATAAGAGTGAATAAGATAATACAAAAAGTGATTAATCCATCAGCTGTGATATTGGTCCTGGGCAAAGTGGTAGAATGGATGCTTGTGGAGCCACTTCTTGATGAGGCTGCAAGTTTGGTTGATAAAGGTGATATTTTTGATGTAGCAGACCTTTTCTTGTGAGGCATTTAACTTAGTGCTGCATGGCATCTTGATCGATTATCCAGCAGGATAATCAACTTGGCACTAACGAATTTAGGGTTGATTAAGTGACAATTCCCAATAGTAATTATAAATAAGAAATTACTGAGTTTCTTGTGACACCCTGCAGAGATCAGTTTCCTGACTTCTGCTGCTTAAAGATTTTATCAGTGTTTGGGAAAAAAAGTCTAACATAAGTGATGAACCTTGCAGTTATGCTGAAATATGAACTGTTTCATTTTGGGTGATTTAGGTTACGAAGAGACCATGTATTCAGAACAGTTCTCTATTTCTGCGTGTGCCACAGAATGCAGCCTATTAACAACTGAAATAAGGTGGGGCAGTGGGTTGTTCTATGCCAATCCAGGATGGTTTAAAATCTTTTATTTACGTGTGGGAATAAAGGCTGGAATAGGTGCATGCAGTACTAACTTGACTTGCACTTGAAAGCAAAGTCAGGATCATGCATTCAGTCTGGAGTGTGAGTGGAATAGGACACTACAGAGGTATCTGCCAACCCAGTCCTTCATGGGGTCCTAGCAAGGTATAGAGGTGCCTACAGTATCTAGAAACCTACTTCTTGGAGAATGATCACGACTGCACCCCTTTTTGCAGCTGTGCAGCTGTTCTGGGTGGCATCAGTGGGTGGCAGAACCTGTCCTGTTGAGCCACAGGCATACAGGGCCAGAATATGCTTGTACATCTCTCAGAGGACCAGGTTTTGCCTTTGTACAGTTATTATTACATGATTTTTAAATAGCTCCATTTTCACACCAGTTCAACGATGTTGGCTTCATTTGAGATGAAGGGATATTCCCGGAGAAAAGAGAGGATGAAAGCTGTTTTCGTTTCCCACTGCTAAGGTAATATGACGTATTAGATAGAGCCACATGGTATGCTTTTCTTTGCAGCATAGCCATTTCTTAGAGTCACCTAATTTTTCTGTGCTACCTATTTGTTTGCTGTCTCTTGTTCTCCCTCACTTACACCAGTTTTCCTATTTTTTAATATAGAAGACCAATTAAATTTACCAGCTTAAAGTAACACTTTTGCTTGTGAGGACTGACTATTTTAATGGAGATCTTTGCAATGATGAAGTGCTCCATAAAAGTTGTACCAGCACATCTGGTAGATAAGAGTTTATGAAGGAGTCAGAAGAGACAGGGCTGAAAGGACTGAGGAGAAGGAACTGCATATGCTGGCTTTGCTACCAAGGGTAACATTATAAAAACACAGTTCTATGTGCTTTCACAATTTTAAACATGTTCTGCCCATTAGTCTCATAACACCTGTGATTGTTTATAGTATAATGACCTTCATGTGTTAAATTTAACATTTTAACTATTAAAATTGATCTTCATCCCTATAATTTCTCTACAATTCAAAGTAGAAGCATTATCCTATTATCTTGTAGATAAATCACTTGCAAGGTACCCTTATTATGGAATTAATGTTAGAGTAATTAGGACAGAATAAGTCCTTTTGTGTGACTTTTAGTTTGATAATACATGGTTAATTTAGCTCATAGAGATATTTCATATTAAGCCTCCTTATTATGATATTTTAATCATCCCAAATAGTGAAGTAAAACTTTATTGTAACAGGATGTCAACATTTCTAAGGGATGAGGAAGATTGCTATGGTCTGACTGCCAAATATTTGTCTTGAGAATGATATTTCTCTAATGCTAGGTGATTTCACAGAGAGGTTCAGAAAATTTTCTGTTTGATTGCAAAGTATCAAAATATTTATATATTTTGCATGAAACAACTTGAAGATAGCTGTCATGTATTTTCCCAATGAACATTAATAACTTCTATTAATATAGTTGTATCCATCTCAGCAATTAATAGGAGATTATCTCCTCCTTTTCTTCTTCTCACTCATCTTTTGCATTTGCCTTAGTAATTCAGCAGTGATTAGGGGTGAAAGGAAAATTATTAAAATTAATATGAAATGCATTAAAAAATTAAAAGTAAGATTTTAGGAACCAGGATTCCAAAAGGTGTGCTAGAAAGTGTTCTGGGAAGTTATGAAATGAAGGGAGAAACTGGAAGCAATCATTAAGGTGTGTTAGATTCTGATGGTTGTTTTGTAGGCAATTCAAATTCTCAAAATTAAGAAAAGTCAAGGGAGACTGAGATAAATACCATAAAACTCATAGTTACAGATTCAGTCCTAAAAAATAATTCAGATTGTTTCATTCATTTCCAAGTTGAAGCTTTTCAAAACTGCCAGTGAGTACCTAATGTAACAAGTTGCCTAAAAATTCGGTCATGCCAGAACATTACAGAGATTTTCTTGGACCGTTTTCTAAAACTATTTCTGGCACATGTTTTTGAAACATTTCTCTACACTTATTTAGACCAGGAGTTTCCTTAAATAACTGAAATATATTTGAAACCTGTAAATCTAAGCTCTAAAATATTTGGTTTCTATAAGGGAAACATTGCAAGAAACCATTTTTGCACACTTAAAATGGCAAGTATTACTATCTAACTTTTTAATAGTTGGTAGTTAGTAAGGACTGAGTTTTCAGTAATTTAGGTTGTCAGTTTCCACCTTTTTCTTCACTTTTTCAGTTTTATTTAGTTCTTACAGATAATTTTCAGAGTAGGCTAGGAGTCTTTTTCAGTATAGTATTTGTGCCTTGAAAATTCCAAGAGGTTCTGAGGATTCCTTATAAAAGATTTTCAAAGAGATCCTAGAATATAGGCCTAATTTTGATGAAAAGAATATGAAGTTAGCAGTTGCAGTTCTAGTCTCTAACAATAAATGCATTTGTAGTCCTGGGCTTCATCAGTTTCTGTTGCCAGTCTGGCCTGTTAGCAAGATATTTCAGGACTCAAGACTGTCTTGAGATCTCACTTTCCTTCTGTAGCATTGAGAGTGTGTCATTTAGCACTGATGAAATTCAGGTTATATATGGTATGAACATATTTTTTTTTTCTTTCTGGAATGAAAAGTGTTAATTGAATTAATGAAAAGTGCTTCAGTATAGCTATTGTCTAAATTACTCCTTTTTAAACAAAAATAAACAACCAGCTTTGTTGAATGAATTGACAAACTTTCACTGCAAATCTGAGAAAATATCTTGTGGGTTTATTTGTTTGTTTTTTAAAATTAGCTGTTCAAAATTCTTTAAGGCTTCTGTTAAACCTCTATGGAAGAGCTAGAGAAACAGACTGTAATATTGAAGATAAACACAGATTTTTTAGTATTTTTTAATATCTCCTCAGTGTCAATAAACACTAAATAAATAGTGTTGCATGTTGTTATGATCAGTTAGTGAGAGATGTATCTGCCTGAATGAAGGTTCAGACAAGACCATGTGTCCAAGCCAATAATACAGATTTTATTTAAAAGTAAGTGTGAGGTAGAGAGATAGAAAGAAATAGAAAAGACAGGAAGGGGAGAGGGAGAGAGAGAGAGAGAGAGAAAGATTGATCAAGCAGAAGATAGTCATCACCCATGGATCCAACTGCATCCCATTGGTCCTTCCTCTCCTTGCCTTCTCAGTGGTGGGGGTCCACAGGTTGTTAAAAGCTTTTCGCTATTTACACAGTTTAGCAAAAAAAGGATTTAATGCTCCTTGACTACACAGTTCTCTTATTGTATTGGTTCAATGAGCCCCTCACTTCTAATGCAGATTAGTCCAATGCTAAGTCTTTCTTTTCTTTTGGGTTGGTGGCTTTTTTGAGTTGGTGGGTTGTTGAGTCAGTGTTTGCACTCTGCCAGAACTGCACTTTACCCAGTCTGAGCTGATTCCAGCACAGTTTCTGGGTTGCCTTTTCTTGTGGCCCATAAATTCTGGATTCTCTGCATCCATTTTCAGTGATACATTCTGCTTCCCTAGCTTTGTGTATCTCCCCCAGCTTTTCTGACCTACTCCTCCAATAGGTCAGAGATGACATCTGGACCACCTTTATCTTATCTCAAAGATCTCTTATCCCATCACGGTGACTTAACTTGAAGACCAAGTTCCATGTATCCACAAAGGCAAATTTGGGGAGAGGCTTCAGGGGTCACAGATGCCATCCGTCCCACAGATCTTTTTCTGACTGGTTATATGCATATGAGCACCTCTTTGCACACTTATTTGCAGTGGGAATTTCTGCCTGGATGCATTAGCCAGATCTCCTACCTCCTCCAGGACTGGGGTTAGTGCCCTACAGTCACTTATCTCTTGGCAAAGTCTTTCTGTAGCTTTAACAGTGTTTGAGGCAGGTAATGTGCTCTTTAAGCCCTTACACGTGTCTTTGTAGAAGCTTGTTAATAAGGTGTTTTAATACAAGCGAGTTCAGTTTCATTTTAGTCTCATTTAAAAGAATTTTTAACCCCCTACCATGAATAGGTGGTAAATTGCAAGGTACAATCTCCACATTAACAGCAAAATGATGATTAGGAATATTTACTTCTTTAGTGGTTAAATAGAGAAAACTGTAAGAAAGTCTTGAGAGCAACTGCATCTCTAAATAAATAAAATACTGTGGGACTGCTGCCATCTTCTGGGATATGAAACAAAGACATGCTACTTCAATGCAATTAAATAATTTGACTTGCAAGACCAGAAGAGAGTTAGCTTTTTAGATATAGAATGATCAGAAATTATTGCAGGTTGGCTCAGTGACACATGGCTTTCTGTCAACACCATAATCCAATTCCTCACCATTCTCATAATTGACTTCTAAACAGTGGGTTAACATCATTCTGTAAGTACAGCAAAATTGTACTCCTGTAATTTAAGCTGTGGGGAAGCTGCTTGTAAGCACTTGTTGCACTCTTCATCTGAGATGTTTCTCAGAGTAATTGCCTCGGAGAAGAGTAATTTTTTTTCATTTATATCACTCTGATTGAAGTGGCTTCTCATGGTTCATGGCTAGGGCTTACTGAAGTACTGTGATAATACAAACATATAATTCAGTAGATGTGTATGTGTGATGCATGTTGTAATAGCTTTACTGCACACTTCAGCCTTTTTCTGTTTTGTGAAGGGCTCCACTCTGAATAGAGTGACAGGATGATTCATTTGCTCATTTTCTTTTATATTTGCTGTGTATTCCATGTGCTTGTTTATCCTGTAAATCAGTTGCAAAGAGATAACGTATGAATTTGACAACCAGCAAGAAAAGTATGACTGATCTTGTTATGAACAACAAAGAATTGTTTTCTGTCTCCTCAGGTGAGAATGATTCATTATCAGGAGGCAAGTATAAAGAAGTTGCATAACACCAGGGTTATTAGAGACAGGTAATATTTCAGGACCTCAAAAATAAATGCAGTAAGAACCCTTCATTCTTCTCGAAAGGTATAAAACCCACTTTTAAAAGCAAACTAAAGATCCTGCACAGCCACCTACTAGAATAAGCTGTTTAATACGCATACCTGGTCTTGAAGGGTGTCAACATTTATGCCTGCTCTCTTAAGTATTAGCCTGAGGCATAGATAAACCTGGAATGTTTTCATCAATTTTCCAGTTTTTAGCATTTTTTATCTCTACTTCAGTTTAGAAGCTTTCCAACCAAAAGTTTTGATTGCCTCCTGGGAATTTTTTTTTTGACAACACATGCAAACAAACATAAAATATTACCTGGTCAAAACTCTACCCACTGCGTGTGTGTGGTGAGAGGAAAACTGCATGTGACTAGCCCCAGCACAGCAGGATATATGAGAATTGGGATGGCCTTTGGGACAGGGCTACCAAAATGCAAATTGTGTAATGCTTGGCACCTTGCCTTGGGTTTATCTTTACTGTTAATACTTGCCATCAGTCTTGTTTCTCCAGCACCTGACTGTTCCTATAAGAAGCTACTTCTGCCCTCTCACTACCTCTACCTTGTATAAAATGAAATTGCACTCTTGGTGCAGCCAAGAGTATCTATCTGTTGGGCCAGCTGAAATAACCCAGGTCTTGAAGAAGTCTCCTATGCTGAGGTGGGACTGCTGAGGAAAGCTGTTACCTTCTCCCACCCTCTATCAAAATCTCTGTACTTATAGACTATTGACAAAGTCAATCATTGTACAACTTTATAAAACACACAAGAATAAGCTAAAGGCCATATATTGGGATAGTAACAAAATCAATAGCTATACAGTTCTATCAATAGCTATACAACTTTAATCACATCAATCACTATACAACTTCATAAAGTAACATGCAAGGATAAGATAGAATCTATATGGTCCCATCACCCACACGTTTCTGCTGTCTCTCTTGCATTGCTAATTCTACCTGCTCTAATGCATCAAGCACTACTGGGGATAAACTCCTGGAAGCTAATAAGGAGGGATCACCTTAAATACATCAAAAAGTGGTGCCAACAGCACATTCAGTAATTCCAATAATGGCCTGATCCAATTAATTGTACTTTGCAATTTTTGCAAGTCAGTCAATGTTTGTATAAATTGCAGAATAGTCACCATCTGCGGTTCAACACTTTGGTCTAAGATTTCCGTTCCCAAAGACTTCCAGGGAGTGTGTAGCTGTACACCCTTGAGTCAAAAAACCACATGCCCTCAAATCTAATGGTACTGAGATTACATAAGGACAGATCGTAGCTACCTGCCCATCAGGATTAACAAGACTCAGAGGTACTGTGTGGAAGGGGCTGACAGCTGGTCTGTGAGCTAGGAAGAGTTGGTTGGACAAGAAGCTGGTAAGAGTTGTGTTTATCCCTGAAAGGAGTTCTACCAAGGTCATCGACATGGAAACCAAGAAGTAGAGAAGATAAGCAAGGGGGACCTGCAGTTGGACATTAGCTGAAAATAGTGGTGGAGACCTCTCTGGAGACCGCCAACAAGCACTGTGTGTATAAACTTTCTGGAAAGGTATAAAAGAAAGCATGCTGTTAAAATAAACAGAGAAGCCTTCTAAAAGCATGGTGTTCTGTGTGTCATTACCATCTCAACAGTGACATCTGATGATCCCGACATAAATGCAATTGAGCTGTGGGGTCCACAGCTGGAGATGGGGCCCAGCATAGCTTTAGAGCAGCAGCAGGGACACTGCCAGTCCAGACCAGACTGATTTTGACACCTGGGATACCGGTAAGCCACTGGGGACATTATGGGAAATAAACTATTTCCCATATTCTTCACCTATCTATTGAAGATAGACTGTTTTATCTACTTGGAAGGCTTTGTTGAAGAGAAAAGATATTGGGCCTACTGATTAGGCTCTTCATACTATGCTACTGTCGACCAGGTTGCAAGATTTTGAAACTGATATAAGTACAGCTTTTAGTGTGAGAGTGCAGAAGGAAGTTGGGGAGAGACTTTGGGATGCACTGGCAAAGGAGGACAAGATGGCTGCTGAGCTGGCTACCACCTGGAGACTGCTCTATGAGATTTTGAAAGAATGGAGCAGGACAGGAGAGAGCAGGTAGTGGGAGGAGAATTGGAGTGAAAAAAAAAATCATTGTTAAGCCTGTGTATCCCTCCCCCGTGCAGCAGTTAGCTGAATTAAGTGCTAAGTCAAAATATGCTACTCCTGCAAAGCAGTTAGCTGACATGACTTTAAAAGAGCAGCAAACTGAACTTTCTGCCCCTCTGCCTTCCCCCAATCTGCACAAACAAATGATACCATCAACACCATATCCTCCCTTACCTGATAGTGAGGATGATGAAATGCCAGTGACAAGGAAACTTGAACCAATGCATGAATCTGTCTGTTGCAAACCCTGTAAAAGATCTAAGCCTGCTGCTCCCTGGACTTTACTCCCCTATCAAGTGACTGTAACTGCCTGACACCCTTTACAATTTTGGGAGCACATTAAAAAGAAGGTAGCTGAAGTGGGGGATTGGGATTTATCAGAAAAAATAAGTCCACCAAAAATGTCGGAAATGCAGAGTGTCAGTGTGAATGTTGCTTGTAATGAGCCTATGGCTTTTCCTGTTTTCAAAGTGATTCCTAATTCAGGAAAAAATTATAGTCATCAAATTTTTGCATGGAAGGTTGTGCAAGACCTCCAAACAAAGGTGGCTAAATGTGATGTTAATTCTCCAGAAGTAATGCAATTAATTCATGTTATTAATGCTGATGTGCTTGTTCCCTATGATATCATGTATCTTGCCACAATTTTGTTTCAGCCAGTACAATCTAGTGTATTTCAAAATATCTGCAGACAATTAACCATACGAATAGCTTTGAATTACATGCAATTAATTCAACAGGACCCTTGTCATACTGTAGGAGTTGATGCCCTGTTAGGCAATGGACATTTTCCTAACCCAGATTTACAGGCAAAGTGGGATCCTCTTATTTTGGCACTGGTTCAACTACTAGGTATGAGTGCCTTAATTAAAACAATGGAAATGTCAGCCCCTTCCACAGCACTGGACCTTGGCAACTGCCAGTTGTTTCCCCAACTCCTGCCACTGCTACAGAAATTACTGTGGGCCAAGTAAAAGGCCACTATGTCTTTGAAATAATAGTGACATCAGCTCCTGTGTTAAGTCTACCAGCAATATTCACTTGGGGGGGAAGGGCAAGGGTGAAACCTTGCGAGAGTTTTAAACAACACTTCCTATTAGATCTAGAGTCAGTAACAATTTAGGTCCAAAGACCTTGGGAGAGCCTGTAGATCTGAACCATCCAGCTTCTCTTTCAAGAGATTCTGCACTAGGTACCTGGGTTGCAAAAGGTATCGGCAAGAGGGACTTCATATTGAGACACCACAGCTTTCTTAGTATCCTTCATACTTTTCCTTGTTTTCCTGTTTCCTCCAATGACCTACTTCTGTCCATTTTTGAGAGACCAGCTAATCTAATTCCACCTCTTGCCAACACCAGATCTTTACAAATGCATTGTAGTGACTCAAATTCCCGATTCCTTTTGCCTTTAACTGAGATCCAGGGTTTTATTCAAGATGCTTTGGATCAGTGCATAAGTGTAAACCTCCTTTTGTAATTAAACATTTTAGAAGAACAATGTAATGAAAAAGAAAATAGGAATATCCTGTGGCTCGTTTCCTTCCTTATATTATTCACCTGTCAAATTATGTGTCTATATAGACATATACGTATACACAGCAGCTGAACAATATGAGCGTCCACACCATGACACAAATCTGCCCAAGATAGTCCACATCAATAACCAGTAATGTACTTAACCCATATCCCGAAGGTCCAAAAGCATCCAACAGTACTTCGTGTACCTTGCTGTTGCCTATGGTGACTGTGGCAGGTGTGATGACATCCAGTCCAGCACTTCCCTTGGTTCTGGCGCTGAGTACGCCACATAAGCTTGGAAGGGGTAGCTGCACCTATTCCCAAAACCCTGGCAGCCCTCTGGGGGGGCAGCGCTTGTCCCTTGCTATCAAACTTAGGATAGCACTGTTTGGCATAGTGTCCCCATCTGCCACAGCATACACACAGCCAGACAGGGTGTGCCCTCTTGTTCCCTGGCACTGAAAAACCACCAGGCTGATTAGGGCAATTTCTCTTGAAATGCCCTCTTTGACCACATTGAAAACAACTTCTGGAGATTTGCACAGCTGCAGTAACCTGTTTTGTAACCTGCTCCATTTGATATTTTGTTGTCTTGATTTTGCTGCAAGCCTCAATAATATCCACCAGAGTAGGATTCTGCAGCAGCAGTAAGGCTTGCGTATGCTCTGCATTGTCCTTAACCAGTTATAAAAGCAAAATCTCTTGGGCTGCTGTGTTATGAACTTGTTTCTCAATCGCCTTTCTAAGGTGATCTATAAAATCACCTAAATGTGATATATGGCTCACTAGGCTTCTGTTTAATCATTGTCCATGACTGGCAAGGAGCCCCCATAGCTGGCGCACACTGCATAACAAGAAACATGAGCTCTTTTCCTTGCTGTAGCACTAAGGAGTGCAACCTGGCTTGGAGCTGTGGGGTCTTATTCAGATGGTCTCCCATGAGCTGTCCAAAGAGAGGGTCATCCTCAGAGTGTTTTAGATTACTGAAGGCAACCTCATTCGCTAACTGCCTCCACCATGACTCAAAAACCAACATCTGATTTGGGGAGAAGCAAATCTGTGCTATCTGCCAGCAATCAAAGGGGGTTAACTCATTTGTAAAGATACATTGCAGCATAGACTGACAGAAATGAGAAGTAAACCCAGGCTACATCACCATGTTTCTTTAAGTCTTTGATCACACTCCCACTCACCCAGGCTGTTGCCATTATTTCAGATCACAGGAGGGCTAGAATCTGATTTGCCAAGTCTAGCTCCCCCACCTCCTGTGCTTGTTCATACAATTTTTCTCAAAATCTTTTTGGATCTGCCCCTCTTACCAGAACTGTCGCTGGTTCTGGCGCAGGTATTTCCTGCAGCGGAGGGGCGGTTGGCAGACATCTTGCTTCCTTTAACTCTGCTGACTCCGATGAATCCATCAGAACATGCTCTAGTTGTGAACAGGATGCACCATTGGCTTTTGCCAGCAGGGAGTGTGCTTGCCCATCTGCAGCCCCAGCACAGCCTTTACCACAGCAGTTCACTGGGTGTAGAACACAGACAGGAGCCATTTGATGTGGCTGGTACAGCCCCACTAAGTCTCCTTGGGGCTTGGCAGTCCCCTCTGTCTGCGGCAGCAGCACATGGCAGCAACTCCTGGTTATCTCTGCACCACTTGTGCAGCGGCAGAGGTGGCTGCTTGCCAAGGGGAGCCACAGCAGCTGGCAGCCTGCAGGGGCTCCTGGCCACCACCCCAAACCTCTGTGGGCCACTGCACTTGTGCAGGTAGTGGGGTCACAGCAGCTCCACCATGACCAGGCTGGACCAGCGCCACTTCCTGAGACCTTGGAATTTTTTCACCAGCATCTGGGGGAGGAGGGTAATTCCCAGGTGATATCATCAGGATAGGACTCTGCACAGAAGGAGCAGTCATGGAGAGAGGAGGAGACAAAGGGGACATGGCTGCAGCAGTAGAGTCAGCTGCTGGAAGGGCAGCTGACTGGAGCTGGAGGAGCAACAGCGGCAACTGCCGCTTCTCTATCATCCTTTTTGGTAATAAGTTATCCTCAACTGCACACCAGATGTAAGCAACCCTGCAGCTGTCTCATCCCACAACGTAACTGCATGCCACAGTTCATGCTCTGCTTCTGCCCATGTTCCAATAAAGAAGGCAGTCTGTGTGTTCACACTTCTGCCATTTCATTCACGCTAAACAAACAAAATGGGCAGTGCCCATTCCTTGCACTTTTTTCCTTTCCTCTGTAGAATTTGCAGCAGAACATCCAAGATGGACTCTGCCAGTAGCTGAGCCCCCTTTTCTAAGCTCCCAGCTGCTCAGCTAGGTGTGGTGCACTTGTTTGAAAGTTGCCCACTCAGTTCCTCAGGCTCTTGCCTGGCTCAGTTCTGCTGGGCCCCACCATCTTACTGCTCTTCGTTCCACAGCCATCTACTGAAATCACTTTGGGATGACATCAGGGTCACCAGATAACAGAGGTGGAGGCACAACTGATACCCAACTGCTTCAAGCATCAGTATTTTATTGCTCTTCAGTACAACCTTTAATACTCTTCATCTTACATGCCTTACACCTGTGTGGCCTCTGTACCCCTTTGTCATTGGTCAGTGCACCTGGGCACTCTATAGCTCATTATCTTCCATGCTGGTCCCCTGTCCTGCACAGCTGTAGCCCACTGGGGCTGAGGCTGAGCCTCAACCCCATTCCTAATCACTACAAACCCTGTGCCTACACATCTCCTTATCATAACAGCTAAAACACAGCTTGGTAGTTCTGAGGTAGTTTATTGGTTGTACACTGCAGTTTATATTGTATAGAACTCTTATTCATGATACCCCATGTAAGAGCCAAAATGAGGGGTGCGGGACTCCAGGTGACTCTCCAAAATGCAGTTTATTCCATCCAAGAGGTTACAGCAGTCCAGGGTCGTGGGCAACAGAGCCTGTGCCTACAGCTGTCAGCTGCAGCCGCAGGCAGACCTGGAGACCCTTTGGTTTTGTAACCTTTTGGTTACAACTGTAACCTTTTGGTTACAATGCATTATAGACTTTTCTTTGTTGAGCATCTTAATGCAGTAGAACCAATCTATATCTTAACTTTTATCTATAGCCTATCATAACTACTATAATTACCATATTCATGTTACTATTCTCCAATCACTAAAAGTTAGTACATTACAGCTTAAGCTAGAAGTTGTTATGCGGTTTTCTTGCAATGGAAAAGTCTGGGACCTTTTTTCTACTTGCAACTTTGCTGGCTTGTTTGCCTGTGGTATCTTTCTGCTTGGTAAAAACACCTTGTTTGAGGTGGGTTTATCCTTTGCTCTAACCTTTCTAACTAACATATCCTTTGCCTCCTTGGTTATCCAGTAAGACTGACTCAGCAATTCTTTTCTTCTATATCAAAACTTGCTTCTATCTCTATTCTTCATCAGACTCTACATTTAAAAATCCTTCTGCTAAACATACATATCTGTGAGACTTTCTTGTCAAAATTTTACCCTTCCCAACAACCCCAAGCTTTTGTTATACTTTGACAAAAATAGCTTATTTTTTTTCTTTCATTGCCATGGAAATCCACAGAAAACAGGGTCAGTCTTCTGTACTTTTAGTATACTACTTGATAAAAATTTTATTTCATATTTATAATTCTGCATTCACACTAGTTGCTTCATTTTTAGCTGTTTGACTGGGATTGTTAAACCTGAGAAATTTGACAAAAAGAAGTGACCATCTGCTTTTAGCTCAAGCGCTACTTTTACTGTAGTGAACAGTATTTTGTAGAAGATTGTTTTCATAATTCCATGGAGACAATCTGTCATCTGTCAGTCAGTGTTATTCAGGTTATGTCCATGCCCCTAGGCAACATGAAATACAATTTAAATAAGTACAGCAGTGTAATTTATTTATTTATTTATTGACTTATTATCTTGGAATCTTATGCAAAGCTACTCTATACATTCTCATGTTAATGTTTTTGCTAATGTTTTTACCAGTTATAACTTTGCTGGCACAATTGTTTTTATGTAGAGCAAGGGAATTTATTGCTTCAGGCTGTCACAACATGTTCTCTTCTCTTTACAGTAAAAAGAGAAAAGTAATGTTATTTCCCACTGTACTTTGGTTGCCAAGTGGAAGATGTAGAGTATATAAAATCATTTAGAGATGACCTTTGAGCTGTTCATGGGTGTGTAGAGCATAACAATTTACAAGTCATTATAAACATAATAAAATCTTAAATGTATTGTTCTTTAGGCTACCTGATAGAAACTCCTTGTCCTTACCCACAAAGGAGCAGAAAGAGGTGGGTGGAGAGGACTCCAAAAATTACCCTGTCAGGTTGCTCCCAGGTCCTCACAGGAGCCATCAGCCCATCAAGGGCCAGTGTCCGCAAGCCCAGAGGAGCACATGGATACTCAAAGGCAGTCAGGAATCCAAACTGCGGATTCAGAATAGGGGACACCGTGCCTGGTCCCTCCCTGGGCAGCCCCAGGAAAGCCTCAACCCCACTGTGCTAGGATGACACTCATTGTGGTGAGTCACTTCTGGAGCACCTTTTGAGCTGTTACCTGGGAAAACAGGGCACATTATGGGAAACAAGGCAGTGCATTTTGGGACTGCACAGGACTTATTATGGGATGCTTAGGGGACAAACCAAAGGTGAGGAAAGGGAGAGATTTAGATGATTTGGGGAGGGGTGAGAGTGGGGAAAGCAGGAGAGAATAAGAGGTCTGGTTGCATGTGTGCTTCTCTGCCCGTGACCTGCTCCTCATCACTCTGTCTTCTTACTAAAAGCCTTTCTAACCCTTTTCCTGGACCAGGGATTCTCTGTTTGGTATGAGGGAGTGGGGTTTGGGAGGGTCTGGATGGCAGTGACTGGAGTCACATCATGGGTCAGGATTGCCCCTGTGTCTTTGTGCCAGCCACTGGAGGTACCAGAGTGACTGAGAACCAGTGCCAGCCCCTGGAATAGGACCATGGGCACAGGGGTGTATGCCCTTGGTGCCAGTGGCTGGACTGAGCACCAGGTGTGCAAATAAATGCATGTGCATTACCACAGGTCAAGTGTGACCTGAAAGGGAGTAGCTAAAATGGCTTGGGATCTGTGGGTGCCTCTGAAGGTGAGACCACGGTGGGATGGGCTACTAGGAGAGTCTCAGCTGGGGAGATTCACCTATGTATCAGAAAGTGATCTCTCTTCTGCTAAGTGCAAGCTGTCAGCTTCTGCTCATCGCCTGGTGCTTCTTTTTCACTCGTCTTTGAATTTGTTATGCCAAAAAGCAGTGGTTTGTTCAGACCACAGATGGATGAGCAGGATAGTTATAAAAATGGTGCGGGATTTTGTGGTCTGGGAAGAAATGGAAACCTTGCTGCTCTTTCCCACTAGAGGTCTCTGCAGATAACGCTGAGAAACCTGAAAATCTTTTTGCCACTGACAGGGCTGCCGATGTCGCTGTTTCTGTGCAGATAACTGCTTGCAAGACAGACGCTGTACAGACACTTTATAATCATAATGTAAGTAGATTCAATTCCCCCAATATTGACAGATGGTAATGTTTGACTGATTGTCTTCTTTGATATTGCACCATGTGAGGCTCTCAGCTGATGTCTTCAGTTAAAAGGACTAATTCAAGTTTTATAAGTACAAGAAAACCAGAAGGACAAAACAATAGAGAGTCTTAAAAATTAATGGTGAGTAATCTTTGGTTTCATAAGGATATTCACCCAAAGAAAAAATCCTTTACTCCTAATACATCGTGAAATCACTACTTTTTAATTCTTTTAATTTTAGCAGAGTTACTAGTGACTTGAACTGGATTTATTGGTTCTTCCCTTTCTCAGATCTCTGTAATTGCATTTGTTTGTGTGATGTCTCCAATATGGCTAGCCATCTGTGAAAAATAACTGACATCAAACACACTACCAAAATTCACATTTATTTAGATAAAGCCTGCTTTGTTTAAAAAAGCATTGTAAGGTTGAGTATGGGCACAGGTAACAGTAGACTGCTGCATACTTTGGGAAGATGGAATAATCTTTCTCTTCAGAACTGAAATTTGGATTTCCTGTTTATTACTACATGCAAATATTCTGTTTCAGTTTTAATTTCCAGAAATGAAAACTTTACCAGATTTTCTAAGCTGTCTCAAATTCAAGCTTGCTAAGTAAGCAGCAGAAATGAGCATGCCCTGCATAAATGGGACAGAGTAATACTCTAAGCACACAACAGAGGGAGAAGTAGCAGAGCAAAATTTCTCAGGGATAAGTAATTTGCAAAGACCCTTTGGCTATGTTTAAATGGTAAGGCTGCTGCGCTGACTTTGCACACAACTAACAGCTGGGTGCATTTGAACAACTCCCTGCTGTGCCTGTTCTGCCTTGGTTTCCACTGGAAGGAGGGTTGGATGTGTAGGCTGAGGACAGATGGACCTCAGGAGCCCTGAGGGAGGCCATGGGGCACATCCAGTGATCAGGTTTGATGTAGATTTGACACTTCTGAGGCAACTGCAGAGAAGGCAAGAAGAAAAATCCTTTCTAATACAACATCAATCTAATTAATGTTGTGGAGGATTTGGGTAGTGAGTAAAGAGGTTAGATACAGGGACACAACCTCCTGTGGAGTCTGTGATTGCAGAACAGCTTGGAAAGAAACAAGTCCTCACTTTCAGATACTTTGAGCGAGCCTCAAGAGCTGGTGCTCTGCGAGCAGGGTCTATCGGAGTAGAGGACGTGACCAGAATACAGTGACACAAGACCTGGGACTGCAGGGTTTTGGAGCACATATTGCAAATAAGCTGTGTTAGTCTACTCCAGCAAAGAGAAAACTCTTTTACAGATGGTCAGACTTCTCTGCTGCCTCTGGTTCACAGCTTGCAGTTTCAGGTTTCCTATCAGCACGATATTTTGAATTACTGTGCAGCATTTTTTTTCTGCTATGACATTAGACAGGTTCAAGTTACTCAATGACTTTCGGCATCTTTTTCTTGTTTTCCTCTTTTCAGGTACAGTTTTGTATAGAGGAAATCTGTATTTTATGTGTCAACAAGGATCATAGAAGTGTATGACACATTTCTGTAGTTGTAGAAATCTTGCTACTACTAATTGACAAAATACTACTTCTACATTCTGGAAAGTTTAGATATAATTAAGTCTCAAAAGAGTGGAGAAATATAAGTTTGGACCTGTGCCACAAAGGATTGTGGGTCACAGGGTATCTCATCTTGTCTATAAAATAAGAGATCTGATTTTGTCCTTGAGGGTATCCACTGGGTTCATTGAGCTGTATGTGGATGTGGGGACCTTGCATGATTCCAGTCATCCCCTTCATTCCCAGAGCAGTCTAACTACCAAAGGCCAGGCTTAAGGCTGGGGATAAATGGAAATTTGCAAGAAGTGGATTCCTTCCATTTTATTATTGCTGTAACTCCAAATTAAATGGTAAGTATTTTACAGTGATTATCAAGCAAAATCTGAGCATTTCCTACTGACAGCACATTCATTCATATATTGTATAGGAGAATAAAAGTCAGCTATTACTGTCCTTAAAGGACAGAACTACTGACCTCAAATTCAAAATGTGCCACAATTAATTTAATGCAGTGGAAAAGACAAAAGTGCAAATAATTTTATTAAATGATGGTATATTTTACACCCCCATTCAGCAAAATATTTAAACTAAAATAGAAAAGAAGGTGTCTTGTTCCATTGGATACTCACAGCTTTAAAGGTAAATGTGATTTAAGTATTATCCTGAAATACAGCCACTGAGATGCATCTATGCACCTGAAAAAGATGTAGGCATTTCTTTTGAAAATAACAGCAAATTGCTCTGAAGGTATTGAAGTGGCATTATATTGCAATGTTGGCTAATTTTGAAATATCTTATTTACAAAGATTTATGCAATATCTGATGCAGAGTTAGAATCCTCCTGTAGCAATATGCAGCATTTCTTCATTTTAAATATGTATATTCATATTACTTTTTATATATGTATGTGCCACATTTTTCTTCTCATTAATGATGTTTGACAATTTGTGACAGCACAGAAAGGGAATTCATTATATTTAGTAATAGAAAACCCATTTCTCATTTTTCGAGAACCAAGCAGCTGCAATGAAATTGCCTAAACCACTATATCACAATTCCCCACCTTTGTGGTTCTTAAGGTCACCCTCAAGGGTCTTCAATTTCCTTATGTTCACAGCTTGGCACCTAGTAATTTTCAGAATCAGAAAATATAAGGAAGCTATATATTTTTATTCTAAGAAGGATTTTTTTTTATTTGAGAAGAAATAAATCTGTCAGGTTGAAAATATTAAAAAATCAGAAGCTTGACTGTAATAATCACAGCAATGTCAATGCCAATTTTGTTTAGAAAACTTTGGAATGAAAATTTTCTGCATGACAGAGAAACTTTCCTTCTTCCTGAAAGGAGTTGTCAATGTGTAAGGGAAACAGGGTGTTATTTTAATAATCAATGGAGTATAAGAGTCATTTAGGATAATAAGACTGCAAGGCACCTAGCATTACTTTTCCTTAAAAAGTTGCTCAGTATTCTGGATGCTGACAACTCCAGTGGACTATAGCAGCTGAAATGAAGGAATTTTAGTTGTTAAGATTAAATTTAGAGGAATTTTCTCTCTATATAAAACTGTTACATACTTTGTATTCCAATGTTAATTAGTGAGGAAATGCAACAATAGGCAATAGTAGAGAATTAAATTGATTTCCTAAAGAATATCTTCAGACAGTCTCCAGGTTTATAAATTCCAGAAGCATAAATTGAGAAAAATACATTATTTGGGCTCTGCAATGTGATGAAAGAAGGTGATGTTTGATTTTTTTTCCTGACCTAATTTCTACTGAAGATAAATTTCCTTATTCTTTCAGGGCATGACTTGAAATAAAGTACAACAAACATTTATCTTCCAGTTAAATTTTTTGCTATTGTAAGTAGTAGACACTCTGAATATGAAGACAGTAATTAAAACCAGCAAAAATATAATAAATAACATGTTGAAAAATGAACAGCTTTGTATTTATGCACTCTGTTGCAATACAAGCTGATCCAGAAATTCAGTCATGAGCACTACCATATTGTCATAATCAATGGCACTACTGACAATGCTGACAATGCTGTACAGCATCAGGTTTGTGCTCTTCTGTGTCCTGCCCTGCTCGACCCAACCAGCTCAGCCCTGCTAGGACTTGCCTTCCCTCAAATCCTCTGTTCCCAGTTCTGGCTCAGCACCTTCAGATCCTTAAAGATATCTGAATTGTGTAAATAATTGAAATAGAGGAAGCAAGGTATATAAGTGAAATGAATAAAGTTTGTTTGTGTGTTTGGGGTTTGTTTTTCCTAGTTTGATAAATAAAAGAGCTTTCCACAGCTCCATCCAGGCAATATAGAATTATTTGCACAAAAACCACAGTAATTTCAGTACTGTGATTAATACACTTAGATTTTCTAAGAGGTTGTGGAAAACACCTGAGGAACATTCCACTAGCTTATGGCTCTTATGAAGAGGACTGAAGCAGTGCTCCCAGCATGTCTTACTTCTCAGTAGGGTTAAGTTGGCACTGAAATACTGAGAATTATCTTTCATGGATGTCTGTAGCTATAGCAATAATCAGCTAACTATCAAAGTAAATAGCAGGTAAATTCTTGTCTTGATGCCACTTTTTATTACTTCTGATAAATTCCATCAATATCTTTTTTTATAGTGTTTGTACTGCATAGGGCTTGCCAATATAAACTATTCTTACAAAAAGCCAATTTCAAATACTAGTACAAACTGTTGGATTACAGTCCAAAGGGATATGATTAATGAATATGATTTGCACAAATGTTTTAATCCTTCTGGGTGTACCCTGTGACATAATTTATCTCTGGAATGTTCACAATATGAGTTATGGAGGAATTTTTCCACGTATATATGTACAAGAATTGAAATCAGAAGCCATCTCATCTGTGGGGGTTTTATTTGTTATACATCCCACTAAAGGGAGCAATCTCTACAAACAACTCTGTTTTTCTTCAAAATGCAAGTTCATTTTTGGCAATATCTTTCAAAGACAATCTTTCTGTATCCTTGTGTATGAAAGTGAATTTTATGGGACATGCTAGTCATACCATTACAGTACAGTAGGAAAACCAGCCTGTTTAATATGTATCTCTAAATTTACTGGTGCAACTAGTTTCAGGTCTGAAAAAACAAGATAACAACAAACAACAGCAACAACAAAAAGCAAACGTCTGTCCTTCTCAAGTTTTTCCATGACTTTAAAAATATATTGGTCCTTATTTAACAAACATATTTGATAACATATTTTTCCTTGAAAATCATTAGCTGTCTCTTTTACTTAATTTTCTATTATTTTACCATAATGACTTTGTTTTTTTCTGAAAAATGTAAAAAGGGATGTTTTGGTATTGTGTTTGGAAAATGGATAAATGCAGATATGAATGGTGTTACATGCATTTGATATGGATACTTGTTTTATATTGGTGATATACAGCATTTTTCCCCAAGTAATATTAAATTTAATAGCAGATACTAGAGATGACTATTATGATTGTTATTGTATTTGTCTGTCTATAGGTTTGAATTTCTTGTGCTTCGCTGATGAAACTTAGTTGAAGCAAGCTACAATGCAGAATAACAGTTTTGATTTTTATCAGTTTGAGATGTTATAGTTATTGCTTTTGAGAGAATTTAAAAAAGCATTTAAGAAAAGAAGTTAAAAGGAGAACCATCATTATATTTCAGAGTTGTTGCTGAGCATCTTTGAAGTGCAATGGGAAGCCTTTGTTGCTAAGAGGATCATTATTGTAAGGGTCATTCTGCATGAGTGTGTTGTGATTAGTGCCAGTATAAATCCAGACTTGGAGATGAGATCATTAATGGTGGGAAATATGGCAATATCACTAAGTCTTTGCAACATTTAATTTCACATAGGTTGATTTCAGAATGATGTGGTTGAATTTCTGCCACTATTGTTTTGGATGTTTTGTTGTTTTGGATGCTGTCCTGTTAAATTCCCAGGTCTACTATTTTCTAGCACTGTCAGCTGCACACTTGCACACTTCAAACTCTTAGAATCTTCTGTAACTCGCTGGTGCTCCAGCTCAGCTGTGCATGAAAACAGCTAAGCATGTAAATATATATCACATCACTAGATGTCCTCCTCTCACAAAATTTCTTCTCCTCAGTTAACAAGCTGATGATACCGTGTTTAAAAGAGGAGACCTAGAATCATGTACAGCGATAACAGATGGCCAGTGCCAGCTCATGAAGTCACAAATGACCTATTCCTGAAAAACTACCTCAGGGCAGGTCAGAAGAGCTCTGCAGTTATGAAACGTGTTCTATTGCCCACGTATTGGACTATTAAGGACTGCAGAGGAACTTCTTATCACTGCACATGGTGCAGAAGCAGGACAAGCCCCTTGCTGGTAACTTATAAAATCGCAGACTGCCTGAATGTCTAACTCTGATTATTTCACTAGTAACATTTTGGTTACCCCATGCACCTGTTTTATGGCGCTTTTTGATCACAGATGCATAAACCCTCATGAAAATTTCTTGCTTAAGTGTTGTGTGGCCAGTGGCCCAGCTGTTCTTTGCTGCTGAGGAAATGCAGGGAGCCTTTGCTGGTGTTTAATGCGCTGTAAGCCGGGCTTTTGGTTTATTTTTCCCAAGGGTGTTGTATGGATAGTCATCCATAGAAGATCCACCTAGAAGAGGATCAGAATCCATAGCCAGCAGGAAAGAGTGATCTGCAGGGTCTCCTGTTGCCACAGTGGCTCAGGCACTTTCCCTGGTGAGATCCAGCCAGTCTGCTTTGTGCCTGGGTTGGTGGCTGAAGGGTCTAGAGGGTGGGATGGAATGTGAGTGTGATGGAAGGCAGTGGAGCGGAATATCCATATTGTTTTTCCCAGGACTTACAATGGTTCCTGAATCCCTTGCCACAAATCATTGGAATTACATACACGTCTTAAAAACTGCTGCATTACTCAAAAATACTTTTAAATGCTGTTGACATAAAAGAATACCAAAGTAATAGCTGCAGGACATGCTGGTTGTGGAAATGTATGGCTTGAGAAGTTGAAGGATACCCTGGACCTGGAGAAAGAGTGATATTTTAAAAGGCTTTTGCTATTTCTGTAGCACTGGTACTGAGGGCTGTTGTTCAGGGTCACTGGACAAACAGGGGTGTTGGATTTTGTTTGAGACTTTTACATGACATGTGAGAGACTGCATTTCACAGCATGTTTAAAGACATTAAAATAAGTGGGGTACATGACAAAGTGAGCAAAGCATTTTGAGAGTGCTTCCTCATTTTCAAGAGTCACTTCTTTACTCTCCCCATGGTATCTCTGAAAAAAACTATTTCAACAAAAGACAGACGTGCGAAGCCCAGTCTGAAATACTGGGGCATGGGTTCATAGGTGAGGTTGTTCCTATTTTCTGAGGATTTACTGGTATTTTCAAAGCTTTTCAAACTTTTTTTTCAATAATCATAGCACAGAGGTTTTATTATGGTAGTGAAGAGCCATATAATTATCTATCTTTAGGGCAAGATTTTACAGATGCTTGCTGAGACGTGAATTTCAGACCACTACATGTAGCCTCATTAGTTTTCCTAACATACATCTTCATAGCTCATAGCTGTCTGCAACAGGTACGATATTTTTCTTTAATTTAGGTTGAGACATACTCTGAAGAGATGGAAATAGATGGGTTTTTTTGATGTTTTGGATGTTTTTTTAAATAAAACAGAATTGCCCAACCAGAAGGAGTCTTTTATTCAAAGACCACTCTAGTAACGCAAGAATGAAGGGATAGAGTTGCTCATTAGCATCCAGGCCAATGTTCTTGGAAGGAATGGGAAAAGGAAAAATGAGAAGTCTGTGTAAATTTAGGGAAGAGAGATAAAATTAATTTAAGAATCATAAAGATGTTAGTAAAAGTAATTAGTATTTTTGCGATGGGACTCGCATCTTTTGGGTATTAAGTCTTGGTCTGCAAAGTCTGGCCTTATATAACCTCTATTCTTACTCCAGACTAGTAGTTCCTGAACTGTTACTTAGCAATATCCTATGAAATGCATGCAATGAAACGTAGAGCCCGCAGCATGCATGGAAATGTCCCCAGTCATTTTGATTAACCTCCTCTAAACCTGAGATCAGCCATGAGAAGGCCTTACAAGTTAGCAGTTCAAAAGCACAGTGTAATAAATCTGTGTAGTATCATAGGTTTTGCTTCTGATTCAATTTCTAAAGTTTTAATTTATCCTTGTTATTTCAGTCTATTCGATCTCTTGTATTTTACTATGCCCCTCACTGACAGATTTAGGGACCCACATGCTGATGTGTCAGAACTGAATATCACTCTGCTTTGCAGTATTAATCATTACCTTATTCATTATAATTAGAGTGGGGAATAAAACCTACAACAATAAAAACCCCAGCAGTGCTGAAATTGAGCGCTGAGCGCAGTGAGGCATAAGTGTAACTTCATGCAGAATTGTGTTATTCGCTTCCCCACCAGGTTTGAGTATTTTAGCTTCTTCTGTCTCAGTTGTAGTCTTCAGCCACTCCTGCCTTTTCAGCCTTTATGAGTGATTAATCACACAGCTGCCATGGTCCTAGTGTGGTCCCTAGTATCTCTGCTTTTTTCTATACCTGCAAAGTTCTTAGATGTTTCTGTAATGGTTCTAATGCTCCTTAGCTGAAGGTTTCCCTCAAACTCCTCTTCATGTTTTAGAACAAAGTTTGTTACCAGAACAAAATTTTTTCCCCTAAAAAGACTTTCAATTGTGTTTCAGATAATCAACACAAAGCACAATAGGAAAAATAACCCACACAAAGTGATGAGAAAAATAACCTATTTGGGTTTTTTTTTTGAAGAATAGATATAGTGAAGCATTAGTGTTCACTAGTCATAGGTTCAAATTATTTTGTGAAAGGATATTAGAAATAGTTGACAATACATAAAAATTCAGTTTTCTGCCTAGAGCACCATGCTGGAGATTAAATATCTCTCTTGTGTTCATCCTACTCTATTATTTTAGTATCAATGACATGCATCCCAAGAAGGCACAGGAAGAAATAAGTGACAGACACATTGTCCCTTCAGAGACAACTGGCCCCTTTTCCAGATGTGCAAGAGAAACTGGAGGCATCTGCTGGGATCTTCTGGTGCAAGGGACAGTGGCTCTGCATCTGACCTATGTCATGTCATATCTGTCACTAAAGATTGTCAAGGCTGTGTTTTTCTCTGCCTGGAACTGCAGTGTCATGGTTGCAGAGAGACAGAAGCATTGTGAACTGTTTTCTGAAAGACCCTTTTCAGCTTCATCAGTGCTAGTTTTCTCAGTTTGGTTCTCAAAGCAGATTGTCCTATGTCTAGAAGACATTCCATTAATACATGCTTTTGTGATCAGCCACATTTGCTGGCTAAAAATAAAGCTATTTCTATGATTTATTTGAGTCACATTAACAGAAGTTTCCTCTCTGTCTCAGTGTTGTTGAAGTACTGAAAATTGCTTTAGTTAGTTTTCATTTTAATCTTTGCTCTGTTTTATGCATTTGAATCACCCATTCTAAATTGACCAGTTAATTTTCTGGGCGTCTGCTTGCTTGTATTTAACAGGATTATGAAGCAGTTTTACAAAATGTCATCTCTACAGTGCAAGAGCTCTGAACAGACAGCCATCTGAAAACAAGCAACAGTAGCACTGGAAAATGCACCACAAGAATTGTTAGTGTTGTTGTATGACCTATTTCCTTAGTTTGATCTTGAGATATGACAGCATTTTACAAAGTGAGGGTAAACATTCTCAGAAAGGTGCAAAGTATTCTGACTGTAGAAGACTTGAAATGAAATGCTGCACTGAGTATCAGTGCAAAGATTTCAAATACAGCTTTTATTTTCTGATTGTGTTTCTCATTTCAGTTAATTATGTTGACCCTTCATGTCCCGGGATTTGTTCACACTTCAGTCCCTGCTTTCAGTGTGTATGATGTCACATCACCTGTCTAAAATCTGGATCTAGAAGCTCCCAGTTGGCTGTAGTTACAATTCCCAGGCTGGTCAGTAACACAGGGAGCATTATAGCTCCCTGAGTGAGTGCTCAAATGCTGCAGGGCCTGAGGCATCTTCTTTCTGCCCATTCACCTCTCCTTCCCTCCTTACTTGCACCTCTCCTCCTTACCTTCTCCACAGGCCACAGACAGCCCAGAAACTGTTTGCAGTTCTAAAATTTCAAATGCATTATTTTAAATAGTGGAGAAAGGCTGTGAGTGTTATGGTACATAGTGAAAATTGTTCTGTTCCAAAGACTGATACACTTAAGAACAATGAAGTACTGTATTCACAGGCTAAAACAATTTAAGTGTTTTTTTGTTTTGTGGGAGAAAGACTTATTTTATTTATTGGCCAAATATCTTGAGGGAAAATTTTAAACCTTAAAACAGAATCACAGAACCACGAAGTGGGTAAGGTTGGGAAAGGACCACAGTGGGTCATCTTGTCCAAGTGCAAGTATCTGCAAATAAAACAAACAAACCAAACCAAAACCCCACCAAAAAACCTTGCCACCCCACTTTTACATAGTGGAGGCAGTAATGTGGGAATGGCTGGACCTCTAATCCTGCTAAAATCATATTCTGTACTTCAATAGAGACCCAATACAATTATATTGATAGCATTTTAACACTTCATTTTTTCATGTTGCTTATGAAATTTTGATGACATACTTAATTTCCCATTTCTCATTTGGAAAATACAAACAAATATTTAATATGGTAATTGTACCTATTGAAGAAATATAAATATAGATATTGCTTAATGGTAGTAAAATATTTCTTTAAAAAATGTAAATAAGCAATGGGTTAAGTTTTCCAGGAGTCATAGAAAAATCTTCATTGGGTAAGCACTTCAACTCAGTTTGACGTCTTTATAAAGGATGATCTACTTTAGTTACAAGTAATTTTGCTGGTGGAGGAATTGCTGGGTAAAATTTTATTTCTTTGTTATCTAGGCAGTCTGAGGGAATGAGCACAATTCCAGTCTTTGGAACATTAATGAGTCCTTACTTCTTAACAAAATCAATTGCACTTCTGCAACCTTTTTTATAATGAAATAAAAGGGTTTTTTCTTCCATAGATGGAGCAGATGGCAACAGAGCAGAATAATGACAATTACGGCCCTCCCCCACACCTCCTCCTTTTCTTTTTAAGTGGTGTTTGCCACTTGTAACTGGTACAGGTACAATCAAGTAGAAAGGGTGAATTGCTAGAGAAAAATCAAAATATATCGAAAAAACTCTTCTAATCCATGAAATAAATCAATTACTCTAATGCTGTCTTTCCCCTGACATCCCAAAGAACTTCTTGCACTTGTGGGGAGTGGGATACATTGTCGTTCTGCTACAATTTATGTGGCAGCAGAGACCTGAAAAAATAAGAATAAGTTTTGTTATGGTCAAAAAAAGTCTTGGTCTGATGTCTTGGAATGCAGTGAAATGTTCGATGTCATGCTACAATTTCAGGAATTTACCCTTGAAAATATTGTGTGCTGGTGACTGTATATTCCCATGGTAGCAGACCAAAAGCTTTAGGAATATTGCCAGGAAGTGATAACGTACTTGTACACATGCACTTTTCAGTTTCTAGGCTGGAACAGAGTCTTTTCTCAATTTATTTAAACATATATATGCATAAAAATTTTCTTAATGATGGTGAAGAAAAGAGGTAGTGGAAAGAAAACTTTTTAATTTGTGCTGAAGTGCTTTTTGCTAATTCCTTGAGTTCATTGTTGCAGAATTTGGCTGCAGGAGGGAAGACCCTGATGTGAATCCTGGCACTCGGGTGTCTCATTTGGGGTTTCACTGGGAAGTGAAAGTGCTCCAGGCTGAGTGATGGAGGAGCCCCACCTACAAACTTTATCCTAAGGCTAAGCAGATAGTTAGCCAATAAAAGGAAGAATTTGAAGGGGAAAAACATTGTGATGCTGTTTTGCCATTTGTTCCACTTAGGGAAATAAAAAAAAAATCACAACAAACATGGTGGTTGTTAAGAACACAGCACACGTGCCCTTGGTTTAAGTACAAGGTCCAATCACATTCTACAACCATAGAGAGACCGATGTACCCAAACCAGGCTAAGCTGCAATGTGTGTGGCAAAACTTCAGAACAAGTTGACCATTGCATATGCAACAGCCTTTTCAACTCTTCTGGTGTGGTTGGGAGTGTGATGTTGTTAAATCCTCTGTAGGAAGTTTCATGCTGTGTTCATTAATGAAGCAGCTGCTGGTCCCTTTCATAACATTAGTTGTAGCTCAGTTTCACCATAATTGAAACTCTTCTGGCTGTAATGGTACTTAGGCAATGGACAGTTTAAGTCCATATAATGTATATTTTACTGCAAGAATGAACATAGCAGCCCTTCAGGCAAGCCCAGAATTAGCCCTCACAGCAGCATTTGGCTGCAGGTGAGTCCAGGAGTGCCAGCCCTTTTCTGGAACCTGATAAATTCTAGTGGTATTAATGTTATTGCTGAATGTAACTACTTCTAGGTTGGACTGACCACTGTGGTGTCCCTGTTGGCTTTGACTTCTCTCTAGGAAATCGCAGACATGTGTGACTCCCTCACACTTTGTATGTGAAACTAACAAAAGGTCTTTGAAGCTACTGCTCAGCACGATCATGGCTGGGGTAGTTTGTTGTGTACCCAGATCAAGGACTTAAAAAAATAAAGAGTGGATATTGACAAGGGTTTATAGTTAGTTAAAAGCTAAATGGTTTCCAATTCTGGCTGTGTGTACCATAAGTGGGAGTTAACAGGGTATTTGGTGCTTCTTATCCCTTTTAGGAATAGTGGGGCTGCGGTCTTTTAATTGTATTCAAAGCACATGTCTGCGACAATGCTGCTTTAACTGTTCAAATTGATGATGTCTATTCATTTGATAAATTTATAATTTCTGCAAATTAGCATTTTTAAAAGGACATTATACCTTGTACAACAATAATTGATTTGGCTGTGCACTACAGCACCAAAGAGTGCTCTTGATTTACCAGCCAATGTGAAACCTTTTCTGCTGGGACATTCAAGTCGTTATTGGACCTCAGATCTCTATGAAATAAAATAGGGAGTCCAAACTTGCAATATATGACAGCTTTCAGGCAAAAGCCCTCTATATGCATTTAGACTTGATGTACTTTGTCTGCAACAGGGATGTAGAAAAGATTTTTTTCAAGCTTATTATTACTCTCTTAAATAGATAAAATGTTCTTTTAGTCCCACTGGGACATTCTCTGATGTGTTCCTAGGCATTTTCCTTATCCTTCTTCCATTTCCTTAATGGCAATCTAATAATTCTCAATCATGTTTTTGCTCAAAATTTACAAGAAAATGTGTCTGCATAGCTGCCATTACACTGCAGACATGAATTTTTAGGAAGGACTGAGAATGGAAAGCAAAATAATCAGAGCAGTGGTGTCCTTGCAGCATTGCAACAGTATGTCTACTTGTCAGTTTCCCTAATACTGGAAGTAATCACTCTTTTATACGGTCAGTTAATTGTTTTACCTTTAAACATTATGACGAAGTTAACAAGAAGAATTATGAAGAAGAATTAGTTAAGTGTGAAGAATTATGTAATCATGAAGTCCATGGGTCATGTGGCATAGAGAAGTGAAGGGAAAAGGTTGACTTCAAGCTGTCGAAGTTCCTATGATTGCTATGTCACTTGTCCAGTGACACATCTTACTAACCTCTGCAGAAGTAAATACCTTTTAATATTTTTTTCCTAGAAGTAGTCTTTCCAAAAAACCAGTTTCAACTGGGAAAAAAATACTTATCTCAATGTTTCTGCTTAGGCAATAATGATAAAAATTAGATCTACTAGGAAAACGCTTTTTAACCTTTATTCGTAGCATAAATCAAGAGGCTCATTTTTCACAGTCTCTTTCTATAGAATTCAATTAAAGGTCAGATTTGTAATGGGGGATCCTAATTATTAATGTATTGCCTATTTTGAATTATTAATGAGTTGACATATTTGCATAATGGGTAAAGAAAATGCCTAAGAACAACTTTATAGCATATTAAAATCCTTCAAAAATATTTAATCAAAGTCTTTTTTCATGTCCTGGAGGTAATTTAACTTTTCACCATTATGTCAGTACTTAACAAATAAATTCAAAATATTTTAAAGTTAAAAATTAGTGTAGTTATATATCATTAAGGGGAATTAATCTTGTTTGGAACTAGTACACCAGTCATGAAATGGGAAGCTTCACACTGGGCAACCCTACTGTAAAATGATGATGCCACCATGTGCTGGACTGAGCATTTTGAGTTTTGTTGCAAGGGGCAATATGAGTTTAAGAACCATAAAATTTGCAGGACCATGAGAATGGAGACAATTGTTATAAGCATTTGTCTAATATTGACACCAATGATTTCGGTGTATTAAAGAACTGATGGGCTAAATTTGCCTCACTGAGGTCTAGGCTGGGATCATCTGTATGTACTACATAATAATAATAATAATAATGAAAATATATTATCAGAGAATGGTGAACATATCATAAATTTAACTGTGGAAATAGGATTGCTACATTCTTTCACCAGAAGTATCAGGTGTCACAACTATATCAACAATGAATGCTTGCATGGTCAAAGTGATCCAGTGTAGGTGAACCTTATGATATCTCCTACCTGGGAAATTGTGGAATCTCATATGATGACTAAAGGGTATATTTTGATGATAAATGAGTACCTATTTTGTTTATTGGCTTTCTAGAAATAGACTCTTTTACGGAGAAGTCGAAGTTTGTTCTTAGTTTTTTGCTTCCATGACCCAATTTACTGTAGCAGATTTTTGTTCCTAAGAAAAATTTGACTCCTCACTTGGCATAAAGGGTTTCTTGTGATAAAATGGTGTTAGGAAAAGGTTAGAACTTATGACAGAGTCTTTTCGAGGTAGATTTTTTTCCATATTTACTCAACTGAACCATTAATGATGAGATCCATGGGTGAAGCATTTGAATACATTTTATTGTAAGTTCTCAAAGGAACACCTTGCAGAATAAAAAACACCCCTCAAGATTAAAGACGCTTCTAGTGTAGATTTTTCTTCTTATTTCAAACTAACAGAAATGCAAAATCTCAGTTTTTTTGCACCCATATCTGTTATCATTCCATTCCAACCATTAGCTACTGAGTAACACTCTGGCTTGAAGCCACTGGGAAGATCCTGTTCTGCGGTTACTGCTGCCACAAACCACATTATCATTAAATGCTAAAGTCTATCTATAGGTCAAGGTCAGGCCAGGGAGGTGATTGGGAAAGAAGGTAACTGTCATGGAGCAGTCAGAGTTCTCATTTGTCTTATACCATTAGAAAAATCAGGTTGAAAGATGGAACTAAAAAGCCCCTCTGTAAACTGGAATGGTTTATGTGCAATGAAAGAGTTTTACTTCTAATCAAGTGACCTCTTTATTAGTGCTTAATAATTGGTAGCGCTGCAGCAGTTTCCTCTCCATTCACCGTGGATGTCTCGCACGGCAGGAGCAGGGTTATCAAATGGCACCTTTTGCACCTGACCTTGTGTAAGCAAAGGGAAATTTCACCAAGAGGACTGCATGGCCTGTTTTATAGATGACATAAAGCTTGCTCAGTTCTCACTTCACAAGACAGCAATTCAGAATGTAATTGTCACTTGGCAGACTTTTCAGCCATAAAGGAGGACCATTGGAAATAATAGGAAAGGGATCAAGGAACTCAGTGACTCCAAATCCATGCTTGTCTTGTTAGCACACTTCTGGTTAATAGTGTCCTGTGGCTTGTAGACTACCCACAGACTCTATCCAGGGCAGAATCTTTCTATTATTCTCCACTCTTCTGCTTCTTTTATTGTCATCTGAATGTTTTTGTAATGACATCTTAAATGATGTGACTAATATTCATCACAAACACTTCATCAGTTCAGTCACAGGATGAGATGGGGAGAATGGGGAATCAATGAAACCTTTGATGCAAATCTCAACTACTGGAATGGTGCTGTACCAGATTGGTTACATGAACCACTTTTAATATAAAACAAATATTTTCCATTTCCCCTCTCCCCAAAGCTAAATACCTCCTCCACACCACTTAGAGTTCATGGAAATAAACAGCGCAAATTTCTGTCCTGATCCAGAATGACACAACAGAGCAACTTCTTGCAGCAAGAATTGCTTCCTGACAAACTCTACCTGATATACTTAATTTCATGAACCTCAAGATTATTCCATGGGTCTCAGTGCTATGTAACTTAAATTACTGACACTTAGCAAATTCTTACACTCAGCTGGTGGTGTGAGGTGATTTAATCTGCTTGCTTTTAATTACATCCTGTAATCCAAATGAAGTCTTCTTATGTTTTCCTTTTTATCCCTCCCCTAATGTCTCTTTTTACAACATGTCAATGCCACTCTGCTTGGTAGTTTCCATAAATTTCTTAACTCCTGCTGACTTGTCTGATTCCTCAGGTTATTCAGGTTACCAAACCAATAAAAAGGGATAGGAAATAAAAACTGAAAAGAAAAATGTTAACACTGGGCTCTAGAGCAGGCTTCTGCAAAAGATCCTGGTTCAACTCCCTGAATAATCTTGAAACTAACATCAAAGATTTTCTAGAAGAGACCCCAGCTCAGAAGGTGCAAAGGAAAATAACATAATTCAGAGTGAGAAGATGATCTTTAATAAGGCAAATGAAGGCTCCTTAAGATCTAGGTAAAATGTTTCTTGCCACAGAGCCTGTACTGCTGGTTCTGCATTATTTTGCTGGGAGTCTCAGAAACAAAAAAAAATAGGGATTCATTTTCAACACAAAAGATCATTTCCTTGTTTCATATTACTAGAACCCTGAGACTGCACCAAGTTTCACAAAGTACCATTTAAACCCCTTTGAAACAGAAAGCCTGAAGATTAAGGAAGATTTTAAAAAGTGTGTGAATGCATATATATATGTATTTGCTGCATTATAGGTATTAAATACACAGTTACTGCTGAAAGAAGGGCCTAGATGAAAATATGTGATTTGTACTAGAGTAAAGCTGAGAAAAGATGAAAAGTATTTTAGCTCTGTCAGAGCAAGTGCATAGTTTGAGCTAAAACTGCAATGATATAATGCCTGGAATTAGCTGGGACCTCTGTTCTTTTAGTGACTATTTACAATTCCTCCTGCCCTCCAGAAGAAGAAGAAAGGAAAAAAAAAAAAAAAAAAAAAAAAAAAAAAAAAGGAAAACCTGATATCTCCGGAAAGGAAAATGCTAATGATATTACCTCCTGGTGGAACATACACCACCTTGTTACACATGCATGGTAAATAAATTCCTTTGCAAGAAATGTTCCACCAAAGAGTATTCACTTCAGAGAAATGATAACCATCTCAAAAAAGCTGGGCAGTGAGAGACTTGCTCTAAAATCCTGCAGCACTGAGCTGCTGCAGTTTCATTTACACTTGCAGCCCATCAATAGTGAATGCACTTCAGTTAATCATCTCTCCCCTGTGATGAGGGCTGTTGCCATTTCATAATTGCTATGAAAACTGAAAAGCAAAGTTATTAAATGGATTTGGTGTGTGTGTGTGTGTGTGTCATTTTATTTAACTCTGACCTGGTTTAGTGAGAACAAATTTTGACAGAAAGACAAACAGAAATGCTTCCACATAGCATTTTTCCATAACAAAGGCATGTCCTATAAACGCCTCTGGAACCACAAGAAACTTAAGCTGGTGGCAGAGTGGCTATCAGTAAATGACTTCTTGAAAATTTAATTCTCTGAATACATCATGTGGTTTAAGAGGACAATGTATTCTAGGGTAATCCTCCTTCCTTATGCTGTTTCTTCTGGATGACAGCACTTGCAGCTCTGTGGCTTGCAGTCCTTGATGGGAGCGAGATGTGCAAAAAAAAAGCAGAATTATTGGCAGATGCTTTTAAAATTTTAAGAAATATCCCAAACCCTGTTACATAAGTGAGGAACTTTTATATGTAATCAAATAAACTGAAAGGAGTCAGAAAAAGCCAGATATATACAGGATTAACCCAGAGAAAATTGGAATTAGTTAGGACTGATATCCAGTGGGTCCTTCCTGTGTTTGAAATTGTCAGTAGCATTGCTTGTTAATGGTATTGGAAATGACTGGTTTAATGATATTCCACCTTCCTGCTAGATATGCAGATGGTGGCACCACGTCAGGTAAATCAGGTAATCGTTTGCTGATAATTTTCAGTAAAATTAAGTTTTCTATCTGTAGTTCCCTTCTTTCTTTCCTAATCTTTTTGTGTCTCCTCTTCTTCAAAAGAGCTGCTTGTGACAGACACTATGATTTATCATCAGTGAGCACTAATGCAATTCAGGACTTGGGAGCTGTAGAACAACATGAGAGGATAATGAAGTGGGTTTAAAAAAGTCTCTATGATAAACAACCCAATCTCCTAACATTGGTAATTATTACACTGGTAATTATTCTTGAAGGAGTAGGGATAGAAGAGAACATTAGTTAGCTGCATCCCAAAACTTTGTCATACAGAGTGAGAGCTGCAAGGAACAGTACCTTTCACAAATCAGAGAACCAAAACAGCCTATTGAGTATTGTCACACTGGATATCTCATGCTTCTTATAAAATGTGTTTTCTCTACAATTTTTATAGGATTTTTAAAGACACAGCTTCTTATTTGTGTTTGAAACATACAACTTTAAACCAATTTCTATCTGCAAAATAGCCAGCAGTCATTTAATCTTAAAGCCAGGACAATTTAAGGCTTGAAGTAGAAAATTCTCAAACTTTTGGAAACTCTTCTACCACACTCAAATTCTGTGAGGCTACAGAAACATAATAATCTGAGTTCTGCTCACAACTTTTTTGTACTCCGGACAGTTAAATGGAGGCCGTGTCATTACTGATTACTGCTTCTTCATGGTTTTTTCCCTGTCACTAGCTTCCCCTTCAAATTGTAGCCGCATTCATATGCAAATCACAATTCATCAACACAGTCTCTTAAAGTGGGCATTCTAGGAACAGCAGTGCTTTAGGTATAAGCAGTCCTTGAAGCATCTCAAAGCTTCAGGTTTCATTAATTTGCCCTAGGCTATGGAGAGCCAAAAACACATAAATACCTTGGATGCAGTATTAGGGGGGAAGAAATCCTTCAATTTGATGAGTATTGAAATCCAAAAAAGTAAAGTAGTATCTATAAGACTGCAAGCTGAGAAATCAGTAATATGTTTTGTACACACTGAATTACATATATAGATGATTATGACTTCAAGTGCAGTTGGCACTAATTTGAGAGTAATCTCTCCTAGGGACGTGAATTTTCTTTTATACCTGCCTCTAAGGTGTATGTGTTGTAACTACCACCTCCCTGCAGCCATCCTGCTTTCAAGAGAAACCTGAAAAACAGTTGAAAAAATTTGCAATTAATTTTCAGAAAATGGTTAGCAAATAGTTTTTAATTCCTGATGTCCTGACTTCAGCTAGGGTGGATTTAACTTCTCAGTAGCAGTTACAGCGCTGTGCTAGTAAGGAGGAATGCAAAAAATCCAGACTGGGAGGAGCATAGCTGGGGCACATGTCCTGAATTGACCAAATGGACACCTCACACCATGGAACATCATGCCTGGTGTATAAACTGGGGAAATTACCAGAAGGATGGATGATCTGGGTTTGGGAAGAGGAGTCTGGCATTGGTCAGTGGGTAGTGAGCAATTGTGTTGTGCATCACTTGTTTTGGTTTTGCTTCCTTTTATTATCATCATTATTATTATTTACCATTTTCAGCATACTGAACTTTATTTTCAGTTATTAAATTGTTCCTATATCAACATACAAATTTTACTTTAATTCCACTCCACATTCCACTGGAGAGGGGGAAAAATAGGGGGGGTCTGTGCAAGCATCTGCCTGTATTTCATCTCCAGCTGGGCTTAAAACCTCGACACCTGTTTATCCAGTGATAACATGTAAAGCTTCTGCAGCTCAATAAACACAGCTCTTGAGAACATGACTTTGAACTCTTCAGGCACTTCAACAACGTCTTTCACCTGCTAATTCTACCAATGGCTTGATGATTAAACATTTGCTTCCTATGCTGGTTGTTACAGTCTCATAGGTATAAAAACTGCAGGTGGCAGCTTTCTTCTCAAGATTTAAAACAACCCCTCTTTTTCTTTTTTTTTCCTTTTTTTTTTCCCCAAAAGGTTACAGTGGACCCTGCAGAACAGAGAAATCTTTAAATTGTGGGGAAAATCTTCATTATAATATGCTACTCCTTAAAGTCAGGAGAGACTTCTACTCTTTCCTCATCCTGAAGAGTTGTACTTTTTAATGACTGCTACTAAACATCAATATCATGTCTCAAATTCCATTTTACTGTCTTTTCAATCTGGTAAATGTAGTTGAAAGATCAAAGAATTATGACTACCCAAACAGAGAAGTCCAGATGTACCTTGCCATCGATTTAAAAAATACTATTATGAGAACTCCTGAACCTCTATCCTTGTTATTTCACTTTGTGTCTCAATGAGACCTCATCCTCACTTTTCACCATATATTTTAAAAAAAATCATTATTGATCTTGAATTTGCTCTTCATTTGCAAAGTAGCTAATCACAAAATTATTTCATATTTAGCACTGATGTTCAGTATTTGTTTAACATTTTGAGCATTTGGAAATGCTCAGGACTACCCCTCCTGACCCCAGCTCTTAGGTAGAGATTGTTTGTATACTGATTTAGTAGGAAAAAATACTTGGGAAATGCTAATTAAAGATCCTCTAGAAGCATTTCACATGCTGTTTACATCTCTTTACATTTATTTTGATATTTTTGATTAATTCTTTTCTCTAGAGTGCCTATTTTTGTAATTATAGGAATACTTATATATACAAATGAATGTGGTTGTTATCCCTGAAATACCAGCCTTTCTATATTTTTATTTTCAAGAGCAAAACAACAGGCTTAGGCTCAGCATTGGCAACTTTTACAAAAACTTTAGTCTCAGTATTTTTAGCTTTCTTGTGCAGGTTCAAGTTCTGATGAAAGACTGCAAGAGGAAGTCCCATCTTTTATTGACATTTTTCATATTCAATCTTGTTTCAATAACTAGGCATCACAGTAACCTGTAATATGTGACTGATTTATGGTTACTCTTGTGACTGTCGTCCTTCTTGGTTTTGTGCTTAACTTTTTCTTCTTACACAAGCACTTCACACAGCCATCCCTTTCCTTTTAATCTTCATTTTTATCATGTATTCTTTCTACTCAGTGATGTGTTTTCTGTACTGTGGTCCATTTGGTCTTCATCTTATATCTCTCTGTAAAGAGCTTGAATTTCCTGGCTGGAGTGATCACAGCACAACGGGCCCAAGGTTTTCCTCCTTGGCAGCTGCATCATTTTCTTACCACTGGACCCCTTCTGTCCTCCCCTAGTGGTTGTGGGTTTCATTCTTTCACAGTCTATGGTGGATTCCAGAGCAGAACAAAGTGAAAGTGTTCACTAGGCAGGGAGATTGATGCTGTAGGAGGAGTAGGAGTTATCCCCTCACCGACTTGGTGAGGTGGACTGTGGAATTGGCTTGCTGTTGTAAAGGTGACAGATGGACAGGCATTCTCTCAAGGTGAATTAGAAAAATAAATATTATCTGACAAATATTTGAGGTGATTACTACTGCAACAGCTGAACAAGTCAGAATTCTCTCTCCACCTCTTTCTGTGCCATTATTTGCTCTAGTTTTCCTCTTTCTATTCATCCTTAAATACCTCTTGTTCTCTCTAAAGCATATAAAGAATCTTGTATATGAAGCCATTCACACCATTCACAAACGATTGTTCCCCAAGACCTATGCATAGACATCCAGTTCAGAGTACAACCAAAGAACAACACTGGTTGCTTTCTTCGTCTTGCTGTGCACCTTCTTAATGATATTCTCCTCACTAATTTGTGGGAAGGAGATTTTTCTCTTCTGTCTCCATTATTTGCACTGGTTTTAATTAAACATATGCTCTGATTGGGACACGGGTAAAAGGACAGTTGTGCTGCCGTTTGAAAAGAGCAGCTTGCTGGCTCGGACAGTTTTCCCAAGCTTTCAGAGCTCTAATTAAAATCCACTGAACACATGAGCAATGTTGGCACAGTACTTTGGAAGTGTTTGTTACAACAGTGTCAAGGAGTAGATAAGGTTTTTAGGGGATTAGTGTAAGGTGTTTTGTTTCAGGTGGATTATTTCTAATGAATGGGTCCTCTTTCTTCTGCCTAGGAAAAAGGACCTTATTTAACTTTTTGAAAAATATATTCTGTTTTGAGGACATTGTCAGCAAAATAATTATCCTATTTTTAATTTCTAAAATATTTTTAAAACATTGAGCAATAAAGCTTCATATTTACATTCCTGATTAATAATGAAAGCTTTCAAAAGTTGCTATGAGTCTGTGAAAGCCAGAATGTGGCTGCACACACTGGAAGCAGAGCTGTGATATCCAAGGAAACCTTATGTACCCTGGCAAATAGAAAAGACTGGGGTGCTCATACACTGTGTAACTCTATTCACTTTGTCCCTTATGTGAATGTGATGTGAAAAATAATTTCCTGCATCTCCCAGGTATTGCTGTTCTGAAACGGTCTGGAAGATAACCACAGTGTTGCTCATGTCCTGACTTTCAGCACTGTTTGTCCTGAAAACATGCAGAAAAGGCTAAGTATTTCAATATCAGCAAAAGAAAAAAATGAAATAAATCCACTTTATTGGAAGAGTGTAATGAACCTTTATTGTATATTAAATTTTAAGCTGTATCTTTTAGCTTTCAATACTGTACTGACTAATTAGATGTATGTGATCAGTGTAATTATCTTCTGGCAATAAATTGCAATACATATTCATAGTTACATGGATTTCATCTTCTGTGAAATGGTCCTTATAAAAACAGTAATAGCTGGTATGTCATTAGAGCATATCAGCAATTAATCCTTAAAATGATCAATGGAAAGAATGTCCTTTTCCCTCTATCTCTGGTTTATTTATGTGTTCCCATTAATTATGCCTAATTTTCTGTTGGCACTTTTCTCCTTAATGTAATTCAATTTAAGCATATCTTTCCAGAGACTTATTAATAGATAGGGTCATTTATATTGTGTAGCACAAATATTTTATAATCCACTAATCTTGACAAAAAGGCAATGCCTTCCTCATAAAAAATGTATGAAGAGTAATGGTTCCCTATTAATAACTTATTAGGTCAGATCACACAGTTTGAAGTGTCTATTACACTTTAATTTTATCAGATTTCTTCCTTTGGAACCTGCTACTTTTTCTTTATCTTTTATTGAGATTATTTTTAACCCAACAGCTGGATTCCTTGCCAAAACCAGCTTCCTATGGCTGTTGTTTCTGTAGTACTACCTAAGCAACCAGTTTTATGTACCGGGCTTTATGGAAATTGTGCAATGCACCCAGCAGTGGAAACTCAGATTACAGTCCTGCTTGAATTTTATATTTTCAGTGACAATGCTATGCCCATGACACTGAGTGGTTCAGCTTTCCTGGTGAAGCAGGATTTTGGCTGGCAAATGCCATTTGCTTTTGCTCATTAACCTCTGTAGATAACGCTCTGTCTAAAGATAATGAGTGAAAACTTCTTCAAAAAGGTGTGTGTCTACTTCTAAAGGCAAGACTATAGGATCCAAGGGCACAATGGTAAGCTGAGGGGTGAGAAGTGCTTTGGGATCCTTTAATCCTGATTTGGGGACCCACCCCTGTGAGCCATTCGCCTGATATCCTTGTCCTACTGGGGTTTGATTTCCAAGCAGCATTAAGGGATAGGCTCAGCTCCATCATTCACTTCTAAGCCCTTTTGGTTCAGGGAATTGTGACAGAGGCTGGTTCGAATGAGTCAAAAGCAGTTTATTCAAAACAAACCATCACCTATTCTTCCACCCAAAGGTGCATAGTGTACAAAGGGAAAGACAAGCAAGAAAGGTTTACACACACATTTTCTCTTTCCTAATGCTTAACTCAACATTCTTAAGCTTTTTCTAGGCTTTGGAGAAGCCAACCATCCTGCAACATTTTCTCTGTTTTGCTCACTGCCCCCTTGTCAGTTTTCACCAGCAGTTCCTGATGATTTATGCAAAGCTAAGCAAGTTTTTGTTGTACTTGTTGATTCCAGCTTTATTCTTGAAAATTTTTCCTTTTTCAGTCTGACTGGACTTAACCTGAGATACTCAACAATTCTTTTCAATTCTTTTGCAGCACTCTCTGATAAGAGTTTATTCTTGCCATTGCTAGATTTTTTTCACCTGCTTTCTACTTTTGTTAGGCAACTTCTTGTAATGCAGCTCTGAACATACATAGTCTGTTCCTTCAGCTTATCACAGGTCCTGTCCTGAATATTGCTTTACAGAATTCCACTTCTCAAGTGAAAATGTGTTCCCAGGATATCCTTTTGCCAATTTTAAGACTGCCGTCTCAGTTTCTGCTTTGTAAGAAATAATTACCTCAGTAATTTGAGTTAGATTTTAAAGAATTTTGTATACTCTTTTTTAGGACTTGCAATTTTCTTGAGGAGTCAGCTGTTCCTGCTAAGAGTAGCTGTGCCTGCAAAAGATGAACTCTTCAAGACATGAAACCTGGAGTCAGTCAGGCAAGATAGAATGTCCACTGCATCTACTCAGTGCTCACTCTGCACAGTGGTGTTTTGGTGAGGTTCTCTTATTTACTCATCTCTGTGATTTCTGTGGAAACATCTGAAGATCACAAGTGGAACAGGAGATTCATCTGCATTTACTATGGAGTTTTTTAATGTGAAATACATAAGTATCAGTCAGTATGGCTACAGGCATTATTATTTGTATATAGAAGCCCTTTTCTGAATATCCAACCAAAAGGTACATAGGGAAAAAATAGAAAATATTGTAGAACTGTCCAGCTTCTGCCACTGGCATGGATAAAATCCATGTTCTAGCAATTTTTTTTAAGGTAAAGAAGTTTCTGACTAATACGAAAGTATCCTAAAACTCAAACTGTATTAAGGAGGTCCTTGTTTTGGCTTCATGCTCTATAGTTTCATTTAAATCCGTAAATGCTGCCGATATGAATGATATCTCTGCTAATCTTCATTGTTACTATGGCTGGTATTGCCAAGCAATTCAAATTCACAGAGAAGTCTGGATGATATGTGAAATGAAATGAAATATATGATGAAAATGAAAATGTTATTTACTTGAAATATGAAAATGTTATTTACTTGTGCTTATTTATTTATAATTTGGAGCAGAGGATGGAAGCAAATAAAATTTTAGCATAAAATTATCTGTTATTGCCTGGAAGAATGAGCTATCAGCAACCTCAGAAAGGCAGAAGTTTGTATCTGGGGTGGAATAATCTCTTGCAGCAGTAGAAACTGTGTCTGACCAGCTGGAAATCAGTATTTTAAAAAATAATTTGGGTTACCATGCGGACTCAAGTGGTTGATAGGTTGAGAAAAGTGATGGTACCCATGAATTTAGCACTTATGAGGTCTGCATTTGAAGTATAGTACAGGCTTTGGGGACACCCTCCAGCCCCATCTCAAGCTGCAGGACTGGGACACTGAGTTGGTCAGAGAGCTGGAGCACAGAACATACTACCAGAAGCTGGGAAAATGGAATTTCTCCAGGCTGAAGCAAGGGTGCCAAGAAAGGAGATTAGTGATACTTATACAAACTTTTGGATGGTTGTAGAGAAGGTGGAGCCTGAGGTGCTCAGTGGACAAGCAGTAGACACAAGCTACAGCTGGAGAAGTTTAATCTGTATTTAACCTCAGATGTCTCTGTGTTAGGAGTAGTTATGCACTGGGACTATTTGCCCAAGGGGACTGAGAGCTCCATCCCATTTAAAACAGCTGCTGGAGACTGAGCAGCCTGATCCAGCTCTGAAGAGGACCTTTGCTCCTCTGGCTGATGACGTAAATTTGCTCACAAATTGTGGTATGGGACAGGTTTAAAAAGACAAGGATATGGACAGGATAAGGAAGTACTTGAACCAAAAATCTCTAATCCAGCTGCCTTTTGCATCAATGTACCTGTTTGTCCGCTGACTTCTTTGTTCACACTACCAGTGCTTGGGGCTCTGTGTGTGTGTGTGTGCTCCAGTGCATTTATACATAGCCTAGCAAGTAGGCTCCAGCTGAGAGCATAACAGCATCACTAATATTTTTGGACATAATTTTCCAGAACTTGTGCTAAAAAACTGGCGAAGTTGTTTTACCTTGCACAAGCAGTGTTTAATCACAGTTAGAAACAAATCAGGCAGTGATCATAATCCCACAGTGAAATGAAAAGCGAGATAAAACTTGCTTCTCACTCTCCCTCACTTCTTGTCCGATTAGATCATTGATCTTTAAAAACAGTTGGTGTCAAGATTTTAGCCAGAGATAAATATTTGATCTCTAGATAATGCTCTGATTAAAAAAAAATAATTAAAAAAACCCCAAAACCACCAAACAAAAAAACTCCCAAAGCCTTAGTTTTCTCTTTCTGGTTGGAAGAGGCCAGACAAAAAAGCCTGAGTTTTAATACACATGCAATGATGTGTGTAGACACTCCTGCTGCATGGTAAGTGGAATAAAAGCCCTTTTTTGGGGGTTGTTTGTAGCATCAGCAGTTGCAGGCTGATGTATTTGCTTTTCTTTTAGAAGAAAGCTGTGGTGTAAAAATAGACCCTAGTATTTACTGGAATTTTAAGTCTGCTAAATTCAACAGATTTAGAAAATTCACTAATCACTATCAATTAAAATGGCTGCCTCACTGTTGCATAAATTTGGACAACATGCTCTATTATAGAACCTTCTCAAAATACTTATTTTGAAAAAGTGTTATCAGATTAAGTCAGAGTGGTACTTAATAGTAGCAGTCAAGGCTTTCAAACTGCTACAATTCAAACAGTTTTTCTAAATATCTTATAAACTCAGCAAGAGCATGTTACCAGTGTCCTCACATCTGATTCCTGTAGGACAATGTCTGGAAGTCAAGAACAGAAAAGCAATACCTTAAACGTTGAATGCCTGGAACAGATGGAAGCACATGATATTCACACAAGATTCTTCCTTAAAGATTATGACCTAGAACAAGAGAATTTGTTCTACATTATTATGAGTGAAAATAACACAGCATTTACTTAGTAATGTCTTCCTGAAAATTCTTGGACATATGGAAAGTTTCCAGGATTGAGTTCCTCTCAATTACACCTATGGCAAGGCTTCTGCTAAGTTTCCTATTCTCAGTTTTTCATTCATCACAGGCCTAACATTCAGAATATTTCCAGGGGAAGAAGAACACACTTTGGTTCTGTACAGACAACAGTGGTTTTATACAGAGCTCTTCAGCACTATGTATAGCTTTCAATTCAAGGCAGAACTCACCACTTTCCAGTTTTCCATCAGTTATTATTTCAGAGATATCTTAAGATTTGTCAAAGGCTGGTGGTCTGCCCTCGTTGTAGTGCATTTTGTTAAATCACAGACAGCACACAAAGACTTACAATCTGGTTTAGTCCAAGTCAGAACTCACAGACTTTTCTTGGAGGTTTGTTTATTTAAAGCAATCATTTAAGTCTGGATGTCTTGGAGTACCAAAATGAAAATGGTGTAACCTGTATGTACAGTGCTAAATGGAGCTGGAGAATTTCAATACTGAAGTCTCCTTTGTCTTCAAATATTACAAGTATCCTGACCCATCTGAAATAATTCTTTGAGGGAAAATAGAAGTGGTGAAGACACATGAAGATTGATGATGATTTCTTCATATTCCAAATTATATATATACATTTTTTAAAAGTCATTATAACCTACTGAATTGAAACATAGAAAGTACATTTACCTGATGGGGGCATGTATTAAACCTCCTATCCAAACATTGCTTAACAGTTTTAATGTTATGACTTGATCTAAATCTACAAAAATCCAATATCAGACAGAATAAAGATGAGAACACATGCAAGAAACCCAGCTCTTTTAAGTAGTGTTATGGAGAGAACAGCTTTCATGAAAACTGCATTAACTGCAACACTTACAAAGATGGGTAGTTACAATAGTTCTGAAAATTTACATTAATGATTTTTCTGTATGCTTTTCCTTTTGTCATAAAACCAAAGAAAAACTAAATATGTTTTCACAATTCTTTTTCCAAAAAGAGGGGTTTCATGTACTGTTTTCCAGTCAGGAAAATTAATTTACAAGTAGATGCAAGCAGATTCACTGTCCCCCACGATAAAATTACATTACTCTAAATGTACTAAAATCATGTTGATCATGAGCTAGTATTTTGTGGATTAAAACATTATATTTATGACAAAGCTGTTATTACAGGAAGCTAAGAACTTAGGTGACTTTTTTAAGACAAGACAGGATCAGATCAAAGAGAGACAGAGGGAAGAAGAGGAAAGAATAAGATCCTCTATACTTCTTTTGGCCAATTAAAGCCAGGCTGTGCAGGATAAGTACAATAAAATGGATCTATTATCTCCCCTCACAGTAGGAAGGCAGGAATGGAGCTTGGCTCAGGCCACTTATCAATGCACCTGCTGGCTGAGCTTATCTGATAAAAGAAGAACAGTCACTGAAAGACTAAAGCAGACTATTTATTCTCTTTCTCCCCACACAAGGCCAAGGCCCCAGTATAGGATGTTTGGTATACAGGTCCATATGACCCAAAGATGAAGCACCAAACTATGGGGAAAACCTGAATGTGTCTGGATTCTGGGGGCCACCTAATTACCTAAAATATGCTGTATGTGATGATCTTTGGATTTACTGATATGATTGGTATAGGTAACGCTAACTCTAGAAAAGGAAATACAGGGTAATGCTTGTTTAAGGAGTGTTTTAGGGAAGAATATCACCCATTTTTCCTCTCAAAGATATGTTTCACCTGCCCTCAGAAATGTAATCCAGCTCCAGTCATAATAATTATGATATGAAGCATATTGTGATGCATACCATTACACTTGCACTTTTTGAAATCAATATGTAAGTCACTATATAATACAATTCAAAGAACTGCCTTGAACTTCTGCCTTCACAAAATCAATATTTAGCAAGATTCCTGTAATCAGACAGTCTGTTTACATAAGAAAATGTTATTTTCACTCTTCTGTTTGAGGTGGGAATAGACATAATAAGTTATCCAATTTTTAAAAAATGGAGGGAATGAACTGGGAATAACATGTCTCTTCCTTATTCATGAGCCCTGGAACAAGTTCTCACATAGTCTCAGTATCTGCTTTCTACTCAGTTATGTGTTTAACAGTAATGAAATCCATGATGATTTTTTTTCTGCTTATTTGTGGTATCTTTTTATAGCTTGCATTTACAGTAAAGAAAAAAAATACTTTATTGTAATGCAAGCTTTACAATTGCATTACAGTGCTTTGTAAGCGCAGATTATAAACAATTAAGACTGTGAAAACTCAGAACATTTTAAGGAGAAATTAGAAAAATCTGAAGAAAGTAGAAACAGTGGTCATTCAGTAGCATATCTCTCCTGTTTTCACAATCACCTGTGAAAAACTTGAAAACTGCACAGGTGCAAAATTACACAAAGCAGCTCCCAATATCAGAAAATGTCTTCTTGATCAGGTCACTGCTGCTTGTGGCATAGGATCACTCAGATGTTTCAGAAAGTGATGCAAGTCTTGGGACAGATTAGAAAAAGGGAGTGAAATTTTAGTTAGCTTTGTGGCTTGACCTTCAATTACAGAGTTTGTGGCTGCAGTTTCCAATAGGTCTGCAGGGCAATTTTCATTTTCCATTAACTCCTAGACAGACTGATGTGTGTGAAAGTTAACATTGTTGATACCGAGAGCAAATGATAGTGCACTGCTAAAGTACAAACCATTTGATTTTGGTACAGAACTCCCTTTTCCCTCTTCAGATATTCCTATTGCAGCTTAATTGGTACCTCCAAAATAACTGAATAGCCAAATGGCTATATTTCTTTCAACTTCAAAATAAAAAACAACTGTTTGAAACATCTTCGCATTTCTATGCTTTGCTGCAACAATGGTCACAGGGAAAAATGTGTCTTTTAACCAAGCCCTTAACTGTTGTCTAATTTCAAATAGGTGCTGTATGTCCTGGAAGGATAAAACTATTTTGGAACACACAGTCGTATATCTTGCTGGAAAACTTGAAAAGCGACATTATTGTGGTAATACTACAGTCCTTTTGGAAGAAATCACAAAACCATTCACAAAAGAAGAAAAAATATTTTGAGAACCTTGCTCATAGAAGCAATGATATTTTGTTTTAACATTAAAAATACTTTAAGCTTCTGTTTCTGAGCTGGCTTACATCAGACAATTTTCCCTGAGTAACTGAGAAAATACCACTCTGTAAATCACACTTAGCAATTAATGTATCAAATTTACTTATCCATTATCAAACACCAACTTTTCCTACTTGCATCAGTGTTTCCTCACTTGAATTGTTATAAGAGCACAAATTCTTTTGTGGTAGGTGTGTTAGCAAGGAAAGTATCAGAGATGAAGCACCAGCTGGGAAGGTTTCGGTATCTCCTTATGTGCTTGTAATTAATTTAGTGTAAAGATAGGGGATGGGATACATTTGATTCAATACTCATTTCTGGTACTTGAGTGGACTGTCTACAGTTTCTTTACTCTTCATTTTTCTTTTTGGATAAATGTTCTTTAGCATGCATCCTCAGGTAGTTGAGTGTGGTCTTGTGAATGGTTTTAGAGGGATTTGGGATCATTGCTTCAAACAGGTACACTGTTAGTTTCATATGGCTGGAATCTTCCTGTCAGTTCAAGGTTATTAATATTTACAGCACTTAGTATTGGTTTACAAAGTTGTGGTTAGTTTGATTCCATCTCTCCCTTTTTTTGGGGTGAATAAAGAAAATCTGACATGCAACTTAAAGTAAGACATAAGTGGTCATGCTGAGGAAAATTAACTGAGGTGTTCATTTAAAATAGGATATATTTGAAAATATTCATGCCAAGTATAATCATATAAGTGTTTAGTATTGGGAGTGTTCCTGTTATCATGTCTGTGACTCTCTGACTTTATTAACCCTGTGTCTCTGTCAGCATGAAGTTACAGAATATAAGTTTAAAATACCCCTTTTTGTTCTGATTTTCTTTGTTTGTTTTTATTTAATTTCTTTTTCCTCCGTGTTCCAGTTTCAGTAGCTGGGATGTGAATTTCATAACATTAGCTAGTTCCCTTTAGCAGCTGTTAGAGAGAAATCATTCTAAATTTACAAAATATGAAATCCAGCATTCTCACCTATCAGAAACTGACTGAAAAAACACTGGGTCTTATTAGATTTATAATAGTCACCAGCTGCCAAGTGTCTGTGTGCGTAGTCAGGGTCTGTACGAGCGCTTGGTTGGAATTGGAATGTAGAGCTGCGCTAGGATGGAAACCTCCCCCTCTCCCACGTGCTGTGCCAAACGTGTGCCATGTGATGGCAGCATTGTATCGACCTAGAGGAGCAGAGCTGCTCAAAAGGGAATTCTCTCAATTTTTTCTTATCATAAAATTAAAAAAAAACCTCACGAAGCTCAACAGCCGAGAAAGAGTTCCTACAATCTGCAAATAGTGCAAACAGATTTAACACTGAATTCTTCCATGCAATGGAGAATAATAGAAAGAAATGAAAATATTTGACATGCTATGAATACAGTGGGGGTTTACTACTGAGACAAAGTTGATAATTTAATGAAAAATATTTTGCCTAGTAATTATAATGATAAAGTGAACATGGTATAAAGGAATTACGAGCTCAGAATATTACTGCTAATACATGTATTTCAATAACAGGCATTTATAAAGTGACAGACAGATTTTTTCCGCTGTTGAAATAACGAGTAATTAATCACTATTTGGATAGACTTTCAAATGGAAGCGTCTGAAATGTTCAAGGGCTTCAGTTTTTCTGACATCTCCAAGGTGTTTTAAGGAGCAGACAGTACTGTTAACCTTTGGCACCTGTTAGTGTGGCAAGCAATAGCTTCTTTAAAAATTCAGGTTTTAATGCTGTTTTCTTGTAAGGGGTAAAATACCATAAAATTAATATTGAATATTCCAGTTTATTCACTTACACTATTCTTAAAATTCATAAGCTGGTAAATGCTGTAAAAATTCCTCCTTCCCTCTCAAACTGGATTAAATCTCAGTTCACTGAAGAGAGCGTGAAAGTATTTTTCAAATCCACTCAGCAATGACTTCTACATGCACTGCCTTTCTTTGGAGAGAGGGCAGTGTAAAAGCAACCCTGAGCTTGCTAGGAAAAATGAAGGATTGAAACAATGAATTTGTTATTTGAATTCTTCTATCCCTTAGTTTCAGCAATATGCACATATGTGACATCCCTGCCACTCGATGAGGGGGACTCTGGAGCTGAGGAAGTGGAAGCAGGAGGAGGATTCCTTGGTATCAGCTCTGCAGCTCATGCTCTCCCCTACTTGTGTCTTAAATGCACAGAAAGCTTTGTAGGGCTGCACTGAACAGGGCTCTACAGGGAATAATCTGAAATTATACAGCACATAAAGTGACTTCTCATGAATTTTACAATTAATCTGTGGAAGTATATGCAAATTAAAATTTATTGGAATTACAGAGGAATGTACTTTCTGAGAAATTGTATGGGATTTGTTTGGGAAAAGGGGAAAGAAGCGCATGCTACAGGACTTGCATTGGAAGTGTTTCATTGTTTTTCAGATTTAAAGAAATTTTGGGTTGGAGACACAGGGAGGGGACTCTCATGTTTACCGACAAATGTTTTTATATTCTGGGAAGCCCATGAGTAGTTAAATTATGTATAAAAATAACTTTAAATTTTTTTAATAAGGGCCAACGAAAGCATGCCACACACATATAATTTTGAAAAAAGTGTTCCTTGAAACCAGTAGGTCGTGCTGCATTTAAGCTTTTATGCATTTTTCATGCATTTAACCAATGCCATAAACCAAATGTTAACCTTAACAATCGTGTCAAATTACTAAGTTTTTAACCAAAAAATATAGTAGCACCAAGGTACTTCTTTGGGATTAGGATTTTTTAAAAAACCAATGAATTGTGTCCTGTCCCATTGCACTTCATGCTGTATTTTGTAAAGAGAAATAATAAATCAGGAGAGGAGAAGATAATACCAGAGCAACTAATTCTTGAATTATATCAACTTACATCTCTCTTGTATAAGTCATGCACTGAAGTGTGAATTAGCCAGAGGTTCCTTCTTGATGATTCAGTCGCAGAATTGCTTTTCACTTTCATGTGGTCAGTCTAAGCTGGATAATGTTGGTAAATAAATAAATAAATAAATACCAGACTCATGTATAAGCAGCAACTGTAGGAAAGGGGGTAGAGATTTGGTGTTTTAACAAGGTAAAGAGACACTACTTTTTAGATATCTGTTTTTGGATTAATCCTAGGAGATTCCCACTAAATATGCAATTTAAAATCATTCTAGTCCTAAATGACTTATCAGTTTCATTGGCATTCCTCATGCTAAACAGATGGGAAATTAGATTATTGTCTAGAACATGGCAACAAGAGCAAGAAGTGCCTGAGTTTAAATTTGCTGTGGCTCTGTGCCTAAATTAGAACAAGCTCACTGTGTATGAGCTTTCTTACTGTTTACCCATAGGACTTAAAATTAATTCCTAATATTTGAAATGCTTGGAAAGACCTCTTTGACATGAGAGAAAAATACCATGTATGAATAGTATTCAGAACTGATCATTTACCATACTTTTCCAGAAAATAATTTCAATTTTAAAACAGGTCAGAAGGTAATTGAGCATCAGAACTCTAAAATACCTCTTTAATAGCTATTCTAGTATTAATTACTGTTGATTAAGTGATTGAAAGTTTTGGGTGGTAGATATTAAGTCACGTGGGAAATACCTCTAAGGAGATCTGCATTGTGGTTAAGAAAAATATTCCTTGAATTGTCATTGATAATCACCTGAAGATAATACACAGCAGGATTTACTCTGTAGGAAGTGCCATTCACTGTCTGGATCTTCCTTTATTCTTACAATGAGGTTCCAGGTACTTCAGTTTTAAATCAAGTTAGAGGTTGGCACGTTGGAGTTTCTTGTATTGTTTTTAACATTTCTAGAATTTTTGTGATGTAAATTTAAAAAAAATTAAATTCCAGAATTTTCTTTGGATTTGAGTTTTGGTGTCTTTTAAGGTTACTATAATCTTCCACTGCGCGATGGTTCAAATGTGTGTTGTTATGGTCATAGGGCATGTTAAGCTGCTTTTGCTTTTCCTATTAGTGTTTCATATCTATCATCCAAAAGCTGACTTAAGAAGGCATAAAGAGCCTTAAAGGTACTGCAGTCAGCTACAGACACCACTAATATGGACAGTTCACTAACAATCACATTAAAATTGAAACACCAGTTCAGATATGGGCTCTGCCAGACGCCTGTGCTTCCACCTGTTTTTCATGACAATAGTGTAATGTCTTTTGTCTTTGGCTGGCTCATAATTCTACACAAAATTTGGTGTCATTCTTCCATGTGTTACGGCAACAATTCTGACTCTTAAAAACAGCAGGGACTGAATGAGATGGATAGGGGTGAGAAGAGAGAGAACTCGGGCTCAGAATACACAACCTGTTTTTTCTCTGACCAGAGGTTATTTTTACCATTTTTGTTACACAATTATCTTTTTCTTTCATCTAAACAACACTTATATTGTTCTGGGTGAAAATGGCAAGATATAACCTGCTTATTGCTGTCAGCTCAGAAATTGTTTTTTATTGTGGGACAGTAATTTTTGTTTTCCTAACCCAGTGTATTATTGGATATCAGAAGAAGAGTAAGGCTGACCAGTAACTTTCATTTTTCTATCTTTCTGTCTTTTCATCTTTTCTTATGTGTGTTTTTTCTACCTTAAATACCTAATTCTTTCCTGGCTGACAGTTGGGTTTAGAATGTGCTTCTCATATGGTTGGTCAGTGCCAAACCAGAAGACAAAACTCCTTCTTTTCCCAGTTCTTCTCACTGTAGTGTAAGGCGATGGAAACCAAAATCCCACATCCCTCCTTTTCCAAGGGAAAACCACCCTGAAATATTTAATTCTGTGTGTTGTGACGTGCTCTGTGTCGAGTGGCCGCAGCAAACTGTGAATGATGATGTGTGAAATGAGAAGTCCCTGTCCAGTGCACAGCAAGAATAGCACTCTGAGATCCCTGCCCCACTGCGCTTGTTGATATGCACTTTTGTCTATGCTGTTTTATACTCAGATATGCAAGGCTGCCTTTCCAAACAGTCAGTCAGATTCTTACCTACATGCCAGCGTTTTACTTGCTTGGCAGGTTTATGCAAATTCTTCATCCAAAACATTGCTTTGAAAAACTTTCCAGGCTTTATGTAAATTTAAAAAAATGAAAAAATGAATAAGAACCTCAAACATCTTATCACCCCTCAAGAGCACCCCTCCTAACAATTTGCTCCCCGTGACTTAAAGTGAATCAATTTCCCATCTACATTTGCTCATTTTCTTTTCAGTTGCCAATTAATTATTGAGTCTTTAGAGGATATCTTTAAAATAGCAATAGAATCCTTCACATTATTTGGTAATAATTTTATTTAATTTAGACTGCATCTTAACCAAGTTAATTTAAAGCATTTGGAAAACACAATTCTTAGTTGATTTTTTGTTCACTGTGATATTGTCATCAAAATTTTGTGGTTTTCAATTAAAAGTTATAGTATCTGAAAACGATGCACACAAAGTATAAGCCTGGAATTTCAAACTGATGCAACAGAATATGCAGCTGGGCCAATGGTTCTTCACCACCTGCTGCAAATGTTACTAAGGTATTTTTTGTTTAGCTACTCCTATTTAATCTCCTGTTCTTGAGTCACTACTTCCTTGTAAGTGGCTCATCCTTCACTCTTGTTTCACTTCTTGCAGTCTATAACTCAGCACTTTTGAAAATAAAGTAAAAAGAAATAACAGAGCTGCCTAAATAAGAGGAGTTACTGGAATCCAAATTTTCCAAGTATCTTTGTTATGTATTTCAAGTTATCATGCAGCTTGCCTTCACAGCCTGGACTAAGTTTTACAGGCTTTGCATAATCATCATTTTCTGTTCTATCATTTGTCTTGGACCAGCTACTTTGGCAGCACAAAATTTTCATTTAATTCTTTTCTGTTTTCCAAGAACAGTTCCTCTCCCTTCCAGGAGACCTGAGCAGTGATAGAGCGGAAGATCCACAGGGAGAAATCTCAATTACCCTAATCCTCAAATTAAATGCTGATGTTGGCATGGGGATATGTGTATCTTCAATGTAGAACTATATGATTCATAACAAGAAATTTAAAATTAGAGGTGTCCAGTAGGAGCTTCTTAGCTTCCTTTTTGGAAGCCTGCAAAACTCTTTTGCTTCTTTCCAATTTTTCCCTTGGTGTGATTTCTCACTTAATCTGTTGTCTGAGCTATCCAAAATGTGGGAGGAGTAAATCTTGAGAGAGCTTTCCACTGCCAGCAATACAGAAATATTATGTTTCTCTGTGTTTTCTATAAGAAAAGGCAAACAACTCTTTCCAGCACTAAATACCTTAGAGCCAGTGACAGTGGTCTAAGTCTGCCACTCCAGCATTGCATGTTGTAAATAAGAATAATATTTTCACATAAATAGGTTAAATCCAGCTAACTGGGCTTTAACATAATTCTTCTAAAAGAACTCATAATCTGTTCTACTTCTAATTTCATGATACTTTTAAAAACAAACATTAGTTTCTGCTTTGAATCCTAATCTCTCCACTGACACTTTTGTTCTTGGTGATTCTAAGAACCACCAAGAACCAGAGTTTATTGAAAATAATTAAGGAAGTAACATATATAAGTTGAGGATAGCCCAAAGGAATCCTCTTAATGACACAGAGAAGATAGATGTCTAGAGGCTTCTGACATGACAAAACTGATAAAATGATTTTTTTTTTCAAAGTTAGATATATCAACTCTAATGTATTCATTGCATTTTGATTAACAATTGGTTCATTACTGTTGCATTTAAATCTCTTTTGTTGGAAACAGAGAAAGCACAGGATACTAACAGTCATCTTTCACACGAAAAGGTAAATCTGAAGCTTTCACAAAATGCTAAACCCACACCATTACTGTAATCTTGTACAGGCAATTAGAATGAATTGAAAGCATTAATTATGCAAATAAAAATCACAGTAATTTCTAGTTAGTATTTCCATCTCCAAATCATAAATCCCAGTGTGGTCCGAATTTATCTAGTTTTATTAACTTTTCATAATAAATATTAAATTATCCTGAATTGAAAAATTAATTGTAATTGAATAATTTTTTGAACAGTGTGCAGTGGGATTGCTGAATTCTAATCGATACTAAGAAGGCTTTCCATCAGGTTCCCTAGAGTACCTGTAGTATAACTAATAAAATTAAATATTGATGTCAGATGTCTTTTACGATGTGCATGGGATTTCACTCTTCAACAGCATTTTCTTTGGAAAAATTAATCTGCAGTGGTCTCTTGCTAAATACAGGCATGTAGTTTTCTTGACACAGGTAAATCTGTGATTCTGCTCCCTTATATCCACATAGCGTTAGATCTAGAAAAGCAAGCTATGTTACTCACTCCAGTGCTCAGTTCATCTAAGGAATATGATGAGATAGTAGAAAGACTTGACTGTGTGTTAAATTCAGTTTATGTTTAGCACTCTGTAAACTTTTGCTGAATTAGGATTTGCCTGCTCTTTTACTTCAATTCAAAACTTGCATTATTTCCACTATATATTCTAGATTAAAGGTCAGATTGTTGAAACTCTTAAAGTTCTGCCCTGTTGCAGCTGATGTTGAGAGCTGTGGATATGCACAAGAGTGTAGCAAGTTTTTGCCCCTATTTTCTTGCTTAAGCCTCTGTGTTCCAGATGATAGCTGTCTTCCTAGTGTGCACCCTATAAGGACAACTATTGCCAAAAGCTGATATTGTGAGTTGATTAATCAAAACACCACTGATTTATAGTCTTTATGACTCTTTGGAAATTCACTAAAAGCATTGTTTGATCTCTTGTATAACTGATTTATGAAGTCTTTCATTCAATATGATGTATTAGATACACACTATTCGTAGTTCTAATCATAAAGCAGTGTGTACCTGTTCTTTCACTCAATATAACAAACTACATATCCACTAAGTGCAAAAAGGGGTGGAGAAGCCAGGAACTAATTTATATAGTGAATAACGCATAGTAAATATTCATATTTCAATATTTTTGCTTAGTATGTTTATTTATAAAGTCAATGAGACCAGACACTTTTCCTATCTTACATCTCAAGTATCATGGATTCATACAGATAATACATTTAGTGAATATAATTGACAAGGGTGTTGCTGTATTGTTCGTTTATCTTAGTGAAGAAAACAATATTTTAGCACCAATATTTATTGTAGTACTGCTGAATTCTCCAACCACCTGGAAAATATTTATAAAACCTTTATCATATTAGCCATGCTTTAAAATGCCATTTATCTGCAACTCGGGGGTGGACTGAGCATGTCCAGGGCAGCCGGTTAGTATTCTCAAACTTGCTATCAAGTTCGCAGCCACTTTTCAAAAATTAATTAAAGCATCAACTGTTAATGTAAAATAGAAAGCATGTACCTTTATCTATGTAGCCTAATGATAAAGCTGTAGCCTAGCATTAATTATATCCCATATAGTAAATTATGAAAAATAGCAATTCTCTGAAGTCTTTATCAAAGCATAACACAACATCTCACAAAGGAGTAATATATTAGTACATTTGATCTGGCAGTCTCCCACCCCTCACCCCTCACATATTGCAATATATCCTATACCCTTTTCTTGGCTGTTTGCTTGTTTGTGAGTTTGTTTGGCTGATTCTGGGGTGGGTTTGGGTGTTTTTTTTAGCAACCCCTTTTCAATTGCTGACTGCACATCCAGTTTATAACCACAAAAATTATATTTGGTTGCTCGGTTTGGAGCTTACATCTACCACCATTGCAGTGAACAAGGTAACTTCCCTTTCTTAGTTCCACCTTTCCTCAGGAATGTGTTTTGGTTATCTACAAAGACAACACTCTAAGCACTAAAAGCAAAATAAAACCACATAATAAAACAAGCCACTGATGTCGGCTGATTGAATTTTTTTTCTCATTTTGCATTTTTTATTATCATATTTTCAACTTGTACTAATATAAAATCTGTCCCTCCTTTTGTGGCTGATTAAAGTTTGGGTTTAATGAGCGTCTTGCTGTGACCAATGCTGACCAGGTTTTCCTTTCAGAAAACCATGCCCTGTGGTGTTTTTTTTTATTTGCTCTGTTTTTAGTCTAAGAAAAGGAAATTTGACTGAAAGGATCAGACTCAATTTTTTCCCATATTTTTTGAAGTTGAATTTCATGTTTCTAGTCTAATTGTGCTAAAGAGCCACAATCAGCTTGGTCTAACCATCAAATTATTTCGAAATCTTTAGAGTGTTAGCAAAATCAAATTCAGAAAAATTAAAAACATTCCTTTAAATAAAAAAATCTCAGTATTTGAGAACTACTCTTCTTGCTGGGAAAGCTAGACTGTGCTTCTCCTCTTGGTGATGTATTTCTCACTGATATGGACAGCAGATGGGCTCCAGTGGTGTGTCCTTGCTGGAAAGGGTTTGTAGCATGATGGCACATCCAATGTCATTTTTACAGCTGTCTTGTATAGACTGCCAAGAGCAGAACCTGTCTCACTGTTGCTGTATGCTGATGATTCAAGATCATTGAGATCTTGAATCAATTTTTTCAGGAAAGAGAATGACCAATTCAGAAAAATGAAATTCCATGGCAGAGAACATAATAGAAATGGTGTCTTATTATCTTTTCCCTCCCTTGAGAGAGGTGAATGAGAATCAAGATACTCAAATATTATTTTCTTGCTTTTTTTCCCAAGCAGTATACAGAATGGGAGATTGGGCAAATCAGCAGATTGGGACAAGTTTTGGAAGAAGCATTTATGATGTGCATGGAGACAAAAATCAGAAGAAAGCTAAAGCAGTGAAGAAAAATATGAAAAGAGAGAAGTGAAAAGGTGGACTGGAAAAGGATCTGAAGAGACAGAGGATATTAAGATTTTATAGAAAGAGACTAGAAGAGCAAATAAGCATGTGGGGGAAAATGAATATGTGGGAAAAAAGGTTAGAGTTTTGCTGGGGTAAGGAGCCAGAACACAGGATGAGGAGGAGATAAAGGCTGCTGAGGAGACTGAAAACAAATGGGATGATGTTGAAATAAAATATTCTAGTAGGTGCTTATTAAAGTTACATACAGTATACATATTTTTCATTTTCATCTTATCATTCTGCATCATTGTGTTTATTAAGTGAAAGTGAAGCGAAATGTGTAGCAGGAAATGTGGGACATAGCATTACTATCAGAGACTAGAAAGGAACTGGGGAGGAAGAAGGAAAACAGAAAAAAAATAGAGCAGAAACAAAAGGACAGGTGATAGCATGAGAAGACTGAGGATGAAGAGCAGAATTCAAGGACTGAGAGAGAGAGAACAAGAAGGGGTAACTTCTAGGAACAGAAGCAAGATCCACTTTATGCATGCAAACATCATCTTTTATGATCATCCTGAACTGCATATGCATTCTCTGCAGGTCAAACATTATTGTGTATTATAGTAAAAGTATATGTTCATTGTAATAACTTGAAAGTTTAAAAGGAAATAGAATTTTTAGCTATGAACCATCTTTTAAACTTTTTAAATTTTTTTTTTTAAATTTAAATTCTTGTCATTAAGTTCCATACTGGAGAGTTTAATTTCACAGGGTCCAAGTAAAACAGAGAAACAGTACATAATCGTACAAAAAAATGGAGTCATGAATAAGTGTAAAAACAATGGAGTTATGTTAAAATCAAGGTAGAGGTTTTGATAGTTTGATTTCAGTTATCATTGTGTGAAACGGAAGTGACATTTTCTCTCTTATTTTCAATTTGTAAGGGGTGATGTTTTAATGATTTCTGTATTCTGAGAAACTGCTCTTCCAGAAGGCACACAAGAAGTGAGCCAGAGCTGGTGGCCTGCATGTACAGGTCCTCACCTTGCATACTCTGAGATGAGGCTGTGTGAATTTCACAGCACTGCAAAGGGGCAAAATATGTCTGAACGTCTGGAATGGGGAAAAATAGGAGATGATTGTGTTTTATGTATAGTTTTCTATCCATACAAGCTGCCACCTGGAAAGCAAACAGCTCACGGAGAGTGCTGTTTTTCCCTTCTCAGCTGGCAGTTGCCTTTGTTCAAATAAGCCCAGAAATGTTTGCAATAAAGGCAGAAATACCCTCCAAAAACTTACTGAAGGATACTCAGTAAATCTTTCAGTCAAGCCTCAACATCAGCAGCCACAAACAAAGCCTATCAGAAGATTCCTCTTAAACAGGAAGAAAGATAAGTTTTGATACGGAGGTTGCTTTCTTAAAAATTCTGAGTGAATAAAGTAGTCTTGACAGAAAGTTCCCAGTTATGGATTACCTATAAAAAGAATAAAAGAGATGAACATTGAAGGCTTTTCATGGCTGTAAACAAATAATTCGTGAGCACACTGTGCTCAGACCACAAATAGAAGCAGGAATTAGAAGTGCCCCTAGCTGACCAGCATATACATATATCATTGGTCTGGTGTAATGAAGATTACCTGATAAAGATCACAATATGACAGTTTTCCTTTTGCATTGGCTGCTGAACAGCCAGAAACTGTTTTCTGCGGCCAGCCAACTATTGATCCAACTCTCTCCTGTCAGTGATGCAGTTAATGGGAATTCCACAGGCAAATAAAAGCTACATTTTGTCTTCATTTTCATCTGAAATATGAGCTGGTCCTTTGTACTCTAGACAGTCATTTATTACTCATTTTCCTTTATTGATGTTTATGAGCTGAAGCATAAAATGATTCTCAAATGTAGTTTAATTGAGGCAGCAGTTGACACTGTGACCATGATTACTGCTGCACCATCAGCCGCATTAAATCCATGAATCAAGGTTTGCTTTTCATTGGTCTTTGAGGCGGCATACGGTAGAAAGTATCCTTAAAATGCAACTGTGCTGTAGCTGGAGAAATATGTCGATTTGTCTTCATAGGGACTGAGGGGGGAAAAAGTGCCCAAAGTCCTTAGCAAACAGCAACAGAGCAGTAAAGTGTTTCTTATTGCTTTACATTCAAAGACTCCTACCACTCCCCTACCCTGGGTTTTAAAAGTTATTCGTAAAATAGTCTTTCTTATATGCCTTTTTAATATTTTTCTCACTGAATTATGAGCAACAAAATGAATAGAAGGAAGAGCTGCCATACACAGCAAGAGGGGAAGCCAAGACACTGAATTCATTTGTAAAATGGTAAGGACAATCAATACTGTGGGGAAGTATTTTTTATATGCAGTTATTAACTCATAAGCTACAGTATATCTCATCTCATTTCAACAACAGCTGAGGTCTCCATTTCCCCCTGGAGACCCCTGCAGGTCCCATTATGAGAATCATAAATAATATGTGCTAATGAGATATGAATTGATTATGTTGGAAAAGCTGACATTTTCATCCATCATTCTAAATGATGTTTAACAATGGATTACCAGCCAGTAATTCCTCTGATATGAGATTAAATAAAATAGCAGGCTGTTTCAGCAGGCTAGCTCAAGGAGATGGCAATAAATCTGCTCAATTACTGTATTACCAATCCGTTTTTCACTGCTAAGGATATTATTATTTCATTTAGACTTGTTCATGCATCATAGATTATTTTATTTCAGTCAGTCAATGGGAGAAACTGCAGTATTTTATTCACTGAGCTGCAAAGAACTGGGCTTTGATAGAGTACAGTATGCTCAGCTCAGTGGGCCTCCAGCGGATAGAAGAAATGCTACTGAGCTCCTATCAGATCAAAAATACATTGTAAAATCCACATTTCAGGAACCAGCATTTTGTTTTCAACCTAATTTACTTTACTTATCTGAAAAGTCTCAACCGAAGGATACTGCCTAAAAAGCTGATCAATTGAAACAAAATTATTGGCTCCTCTAAGATGATTTGTACTTCACCTCGGTCCTGTAGTATATTGAGAATTAGATCATTCAGACTATCCTTTGGCCTGGTAAATTAGATTGCAAATAACTATAATACAAATGATGCCTTTTTTTCCCCCTTGCTTATGGAGGAGGGAAAAAAAAAAGTATGCAAAGTTTATTTAACAAATGCCTATCATAGAGTTATTTCCTTTGCCAGTCTGATCTCAGTCTTGACAACCTCCTCTTCCTTGCAACAATGTTTAATGCTTTGCACTTCATCCAGCACCCACTGTAAGACCCAACACAGAGTTTTTAATAACTGCAGCATATCCTGAATAGCCTGGGGCATGCCCAGTGTCCAACCAAGCCACCTGGATATGGGAGATTTTGAGTTTCACCCATCTGCCCTGGTCTGCACATTGGTGCAGCAGGTGGTTTGTGGTCAGCACAACTCTCATACTTCACCAATGAGCCTTGCTATCTTACCAGCTGCTTTTCTGTAGAAGAAGAACGAAAGATTGACATGATTATTCCTCCTCTCCCTAAAAACCGGGAAGGCCACAGCCTTGAAATGAAAGCAGTAATCCATTCCTTGCAGAGAGATACCTACCCCAAATCTTCTTGGGTTCCTCTCCACAGACCCTATGCATTTCCTCTACTGATGGTATCCCTCAGAGGAAAATACTAATAAGGTAGGCTTTTCTTCAAGAACAGAACTTAAAGATCAATTATACTGTAATTGAGAAAAGTCTGTATGAAGTGCAGCAGTTAGGTGGGAGGAGAGAAACACGTGGAAGAGAATTTATTTCTCTTACAGTTTTATCACTCAAGGGTCAGCTGAGAAGTGACAGGTGCTGAGGTACAATAGAAAAAATATGCTCCAGTAATAAGTTTCATCCTTGACTTATTGTTTCTCATCCCAGCAGAAAAACTTACCTGACAGACATGTTGCAAAATATTGTACCTCTGGAAGCACAACTCTGTGTATAAATGCAGTGCTGGGCTTCAACTCGGCAGTAAGGGGGGAAGTGGGGATAGGTCCTTAAAAAAACAGTTTGACTCAGACAAAAAAGCAACGAGAACTGCAGCAAATTTTTTGGGGAACAAGTAGAGCTAAACCTGAAGTGTCATTATGCCTCCGTGTTGACTAACACTAGACATTGAAAATGGATATAGTAGAATTAGAGAACAGACCTGGAAAGACAACAGGGATCATATAGATATGGAAATACTTGTGTGCAAAGAGTACTGAATAAAAGAAATCCTTCAATTTGGGAAAGGATTATTAAAGAGAAAGAAGATATTATAAATCTAGAATAGCAGAAGATTTTTTAAGTATTGATCAAAAAATAGGTCATTCAAAGAAATGGTTGAGCAATTTTTAAAGAACTAAAATATTTTTAAAAACTCCCAGATTTAGATTGTAGTTTTCATCTCTTGTTTTCCGTATATCAAAATGTAAGAGATTAAACTATTCAATGAATAATATTCCATCATGTTTTAATACAAAAAAAATCCATATAAAATAAAGGGATTTCTATCAGAGAATAATATTGGAATCTTTGAAGATAATATCTTCATCTTCTCATGAGGATCATATGAATAAAATAATCTCTGTACAATGCCTGTGAGTTCTGTTTCACAGTACTTACACACCAGATAATAAGGAAGTTTTGTCATCAGTCTTCCTGGCTGATACCTGCTTCTGTTTTCCCTGCATAAGGAGTACTGCTTCTCTCTTACTTGCTTTACCTGAACTTGAATATAATTTTATCAGCCTTTCCAGATTTTCGCTCTGTGACCGAGTTTTTGATGCCCTGGTGCAAGGCACAGAGGATATGTGTCTGTTGCTGTTATTCAGGTGGCTGCGTGGCAATCGGCATTTTTGCCATAACTCCTTGGGATAAGTGCTGGATATTTGAAGAACTATTTATGAGGGGTTTGTTTGTTTGGGTTTGTTGTTTAGGTTTTTTTTATTTTAAATCACTTTGTATTTTAATATCCAGTGCTTCCATAAGAATAGGTTAGCATTAAAATGTTGCAGGGCTCTGAAAACTGGCAAGTTTTCTATCCAGTAGGAAAGACCTATCCCTGTACTCACTTTCTTATTGTAGTTGATGAACATTGACATAGAGACTGCTAATGTGATTAACTGTATTAACTATTCTAAAAAGATAGTAATATTTGTGATGTAAGCTGAAGACTTTACTAGAGTTGTAAATCCTCAAACAGTTAAGACGTTTACACTCAAGTGGGTCACATTTCACTAGGCAATATCATGCTGGCACCTAAATTTCAGGGATTTTCTGTAAAAGTGAGTGTGTTTTTAAGTATGAATTTATTAATTTTCATTATTATTGCTATTTTAAGGTAGGGTTCTATTTTCAATTTATGCATTTTGAGGCTCAAGAGACAGGAGAAGCAGAAGAGGCTTTTGGCACTCAGTCGCCTCCCTGGGATGGATATAGTAGTCAGTGAACCTTAAGTAATTAATATTGAGCCTCTATGAAGTAAAACCTTGTAATTCTCAGAAGGAAGTCTTGGGGTACCATAGAGTGTTCTGTCTTTCAGTCAGAGAGAAATAATTTCTGCCACAAGAAAACTGATTGGGTTTTAAGATTAAATGTATAAAAGTACAAATCCTTTAACTCAAGGCCTGAACTTTCATAGTGGGTTGTATCACGGCAACAGCAGATTTTAAAAATCTTAATGGCATAACACATCATGGTGAATTCCAAGCCATACTGCAAAGTTCCTGCCTATTTTCACTGAGAACTTTCTCTTATGTGTATGACACATAAGAGACATGCTGGTATGCATAAATGTGCACAAATGTGATGTGTCATGTCCTGGCAAGATGATTCTCCAAGTTAACTGCATATGAACAAATTATTTCACCAATTTTGAGAGGTTTTTTGTGAAGCCTGGCTAATACAGACAGTTTAAGTGGTAAATCAGGATCTACAATTATGATGGAGATATGAGGAAATAAAGTTGTGGCATTTGAGGTTTTATTCACTCAGAGCTGAGCTGACCTGTGCACGTGGTGCAACTGAAGGCCTTTACAACAATTAGAGCACTGAATCAGAGGCAGAATTTACCTCTAATGTGTCTCTAAGATCTTTGATTTCAAAATTGCTTGACAACGCTGTTTAAAGCATGTCTGAAACAGGGCCACAGAACAAAACCCATTAGATAGTTGTTGGCAAAAAGCTAATACGCATACAATGTGAAGATGTAAAAAAATGTCAAATGACAGGGTCCCTGAAGATTAAAAACAAATCCCATAATTTCACAGGATTCATAACTGATCCCAGTGGGCATAAACAATACTTTAAATGATGGAACTATTTGAATATTTAAATATTTTCCATCTGCCTTAACAACTGTGTTTATAAGATGCCAAATACTATTTCTCATTATAGTTTAAACTATTGATGGAATTGTAAGCACTAAGAGTGACTCCAAGTATGTTACAAGCCAAGTTTCCTCATGGTCTTAATGGGTAACTTATTTTTAAGGAAATTTTACATTGAGATTGTGAGTTCTTGTAGCAATCTGGTATTAACAAGCACAGGATATTAATGTTAATAGCCAAACTCCTCAGCAGTGGTGCTTTCTCAGTAAGAATGTGAGTGTTTCTGCTAAAACTCAGGGGTCCTTACCAGTGGTATGGGAACTACAGACAGTGCACTAGTGTGTGTTCAAAAGCAAATCTTGGGTCTGTGCAAGTTGTAACAATGATACTGATACCTGTGTGATGTTCATCCGTTCATGCCTTCTAACAATCATTTCAAGTACTTTCAGGGCTTTGTAAATCAAGAAACAAAGTCTTGAATACCAGAAATGGATTAATTGGCACGTGTTTGTTTTTTTCGTTTATCAATTTTTCTTCCACATTTTAAACTTGAGAAGCCCATCCACATAGATGCATGGCTGGATATTTAAGATGTTGTTCATTTAGCCCCCACTCTTTAGTGACAATAATTCATCACCTTCCGGGGTGAGGAAAGAAAATGTTTCCTTTTTTTTCAGTCCTTCTTGTCATCCTAAAACTGAGATGTGCCCGCTCAGGTCCCTTGCACTCTCCACCACACCTCTGAGCCACTCCTCAGCTCAATGAACCTCTGTCTGTCTCCCTTTCTGAACGTTTGTTTTCTCCCACAGCAGCAGGAACAGGGGCAGGTTGCTGCATGACCAATGTTGCTGTGTCATCTCCTTCTCCTGGTGCCAGCACCTGGGTGCAGAGGGAGCTCCAAGCACTCTGCAGTAACTTCTGCAACTCATTCACATCCAAAGCAGCACGGGAGATGCTGGGTGGGAAGGGACATTTCTTGCAACAGTCCCTCGACTGCTTACTGCAAACAGGCACACTCAAAAAGAATGGAACTTTTAAGCAGGGGAAACTATTAGTATTTTATAACCAACAATATTAAGCTTTTCTCACCTCTCTTTCTTGCTTCCAGAGAACACTGGTTCACAGAATTGCTCTGTTGCATAAAGAAGTTACGAATTTTGGAGATTTTCTGCAATAAGATTTGTGGGAATCCATTCCTGATGTACAAGTTGATCCTAGCTGATCAGGCTTTTCACTAGGCAGCTGGTTTCTGTGGCCTGAAGGCCAGACAGTCATATCTATTTTCCTCTTTTAAATTAGTATATTATGTGTGTTAAAAGACTGTATTAAATAACCTCAAATTCTGTAGTTCTGATAAAAGACCGTATTTTAATAATAGCAGCCATTACAAGTATCCAGGCAATAAAGCAGAATGAAATCATCGATATAAAGGAGTCATGTCCCAAATTAAAGAATATATTAAAAATATAAAGAAAAATAAAACAAAACAGATTCATTGCACAATCCCCAAAAATAAAAAATCTTCACAGTTCAATTCTTGGCTAGCACACTCATCAATATCAGATTTACAATAAAACACTTGGGGAACACATGCAGAAATAAACTTATTCAAATAGAAAGAGAGTAATTTGTGAACATACTCTGTCTTCCAGTCCCAAAACTGGGTTGATTTGTGGTATCATTTTATTTCTTGCATGCTTTCTTTCTTTTACAAAACTGAAAGCTGGTTCAGAAGTGCAGAGATGGAGTAAAGGTCAGAGATTGTATTTCCTTTCCCATTCACAGATTTTGTGTCTGGAATTGAGGGGAAAATAAAAGGTGCACAAAATACAAGGTTAAAATTTTGTCATGTATGCTGAAGATATCCTTTTTTATTAAGAACTTAATTTTGATTCCCCATCTTGCTTTCCTTTCCCTGAGCTGACAGCACTGTGGCATTGGGATCTGACAGCCGCCACGTGTGTTTGACGCTGCTGTAACTCGTGCCTTCCCCTCACAGCTGGTTCTGCGGACACGTGTGAATAGTCATCCTCCTGTGCCTTGTGCTGAGCAAGCCTTGCTTTTCTTGGAGCCCAGCCAGCAGCTAATGGGAAGGCAGCGTGTGTGGATGGATCCCTGTGCCCCGTGTGCCCCCGGCTCACCCCAGGGCTGCAGCCCTTGGCCAAGCGCCTTCCCCTTCGGGCGCCTGGGGCCGTATCCACTTCTCCTGCTGCAAGGCAGGATTTCACTTTCCAGAGGATGGTGTGAGCTGCAGGGCTATCACAGTTACAAGGTGTTTGGTAGTGTTATGATAATATTAAAACCCTGTGGCTTTCTGGCTCAGAAAAGTTTCACTTGCTTGGAATTCCTCTCAAAATCCGAAAAGCACGTGTGTGTGTGTAAAATCCATGTTTCATCTAGTTAGAGTTGCTGGTTCTGCTTTTCCTCCATTACTGTGATTTTATAGAATGAAATGCTGAAAAAAAGGGAAAAAAAAGGGCTAATTTAAGAGCAAATCCACCCTAAAAAAGTAAAAATCAATCTCTCTCTCTCTGCACAGAGAGCCCAGGGGAATAGAATACAAGGAATCATGGGTATCTTGCGCCTAGTTTTTGATGTATGCTCTGATGCAAAAGATTAATGGTTTTCTCGTGGGGATAAAGGATTGCAAGGTCCAAACAGCCAGAAGTTTGTGTGTCTATTTATCTAATGGCAAAGAGTACAGAAGTCAGCATTGGGCACCTTTTCCTTGACAACAAATGACAAGTAAGCCATTGTACCACAATGCTACCGTTGTTTAACTCCTTCTGAAGGTAATTTATAGAAGGCAGAATAGAAATGGAGAATATTATACTTTCTGCTGAGTGAACCCAAATTTGACCCAGGAAGCTCTGACTAAATAGTTTCCTGAAGTCCTAATGAGCAACCAAATAGTTTTGGTGATTAAAAATGTGTTGCTAAGGCCAAATAGACTGCTGTTTTACTTGTCATCCTTGGCCTTTGTTCCTTTTCCTCTCATTACACATTGATCCTTTTCAGAAACTATGCAAGAATGCCAAAAATTTATCCATTATTTGGTCGCCACACAGAAGCAATGAACAAATCAAGGCGCCCATGACTTCTTGGAGCAGTGACCGTGGATGGTCTGAGGTAATTGGTAATCCTTTCCCTTGCACATTACTGGGTGGTTATAAGAGCATTTTCTATACCAACACTTCCATCTGATACAACAGTTATTCATGCAGATAGTTCTGCAACTTGCTTTTCAAACATGCTCAAATCAGTGAGTATCTAAAAATACCTGAATAAACTATAGCAGATTTGTCTTGAGAAAAGCAATCAAATTTATGGTATGGATTTTAAAAAGAAGAAAGATCTGCAAGGCAAATAATTTTTACAATATTTATTGCAGTCAAACTGTGCACCTAGGCCTAATATTCTGTTTGTGAGAGCATTAGCAAAACCATAATCTGAAACTGCGTAACGTCGAGATTAAAATTTTAAACATTCTAATGACACACACAAATTGAAAAAAAAAAAGGAAAAAAAAGTAAAAATCAAAAAAATTCTGCAGTATTTGGTACCTGTTGCTAGACTGTCTCCGGTGTAAGTTAAACACCCAGTTAATGACCTGAACTGACAGTCAAGGAGTACCAGATTGGAGCCACTCTAGTCAGGATATTAAACCCATGAGCTCTCAGTGAATGCCCAAACATAGCCTGGCACCCAAAAAAGTAACTTAATGGAGTGAATAGCTCAGAAGAGGTATAGGGCTGCACAATTCTGTCTATAGTGTCTGTACATGGAAAAAATTGCAATTCTAAAAAATTATGCCTTGCATAAATGACAAATTATCTACTCAAACTCTTGGCTAGTATGTTACATTTCCTTTATAATATTAATTTGAAATTTATGGCATGCTTATTTAAACTCTACCCAGCAATTACAAGATAAATTAAATAAAAATATCCTTTCACTTCTTACAGACAAAATACAATTACTTCAAACATAGGTACTAGGACCTGTGCACATTTTATTAAAAGGGAACACCTTCAAAAGGGAACACTCATTGATAAATCAAGTTCCTGCCCTGACAAATTCTGGAAAACTGTAATCAGTGACATTCTCATTTTTATTTCTGGTAAGATGATATGCTGTATCTAAACCAGTGAAGTGATCATTGTCTGTGCTACCTTCACAGTGAGAGTGAACGTGAAGAGCTTCAGTTTGAGATCAGAGCCGTAGGAGTACAGAAATTGCTTATCTTGCATATTTTATTTGTTTGATCCCCTTAAGCTGTTAGACCTTTCATTTCATTCTGTGGTGGGAACCCCTTTCCCAATGATACCTAGTAATCAGCATTTTCTGATTTGAATAACAATGCCAGTTCAACATTGTCAGGAATTGCACATACCTATTCACTTGTGCACTGCAAACTCTTTTCCTATGATTCACAACAAAGTGTGATAATTAATCTGGTTTAGGCAGCTCTAGGAATATATCATCAAACCCAGGAAAACAGAAAAGAGCAAATAGATGACAATCTAGCCTTTAGCTCATTTTTATGGAGATGGAAGTGGACCATGGCAAAAGTCAAATTCAAGGTCAAGATGGAGACCATTGAAGAAGCTCTGATGGGGCTGGTTCTTCCTGCAAGTCCATTCAATCTAACCAGCCAGGTGTATAAATAGAGCCCTTCAGCTGCTGGCCCAACCAGCCTCTTCACATCACAATCAGCAGACAAGCACAAGCAATTTACTGCTGAGATCATTTCAGAGATACCCTACAAAAGGTGCAACATAAATTGTTAAACTGAAGAGTTAAACTGAAAAAAACTTTGGCTATAAAAATATTATCTGATTTTTCCTAGGCAATGACTAGTGTTAAATTAATAGCACTCATTAAGATTTGTTTATACACAAAATAGTAATTTAATAACTAGTTAGGTCAGACTTTTAATTATTATCTATTTTTACTTCATATATGTTTCAAAACTAGATTTGTAGGGGTTTAATTTTATCCAGCAACTTGAGATGGTACAAATTAATTGCGGGCTGCTAATTCAGTAATGATTTGAGCTGGGAATTTTTTACATGACCTATTTTATTACATTAATGGTCCAATCCCGCTGCTCCCAAAATTAATAGGAAAATCTCCCACTGATTTCAGTGAATTCAGGTTGCAGTCCAAATTGTAAATAGTAGCTACTCATTTTTCCTCCAAAGAAGGCAGTGTAGTGAATGGTGGACCAACTTATCAAGAAAAATCTCTTTCAGTAATAATATGATCTGTTGTGTTTATATACAATAACTTCAAATTCTGACTTCTAGCCATGATGCTTTCAAGATGTTTTTCTTTACAAAAATGGAGGGGGAATGAGTGGTTTGAATTAATACAGTCAAATCTAGTCAAGGTCATATTTCACTGTGTGATAATAAGTGTTTAAAAAAATTCATATTGTATTAAAACAAGAGGGTATGTTATCATAAAGGTATTTTTTCAAGTTCAAAGTTAGTAATAGTGCAGTTGTTAGGTAAGTTCAGTAATTCTGATGCTGCTAAACAGTGCCACTATAATTAACAATCCATTGTGATTTCCAAACATTTTTAGAGGTTTAGTACACAACTGTTCAAAATGGAAACAAGATGATGCCTTGCAGGTGTATTTTTAAAACAAATATATTCATTGAATTTTTAAAGTGGTTTAAGTCCATCACTTATGATTGCATGGAATTGATTTTGCATTCCCATTTTGATTGCATTCCTGAGATTTTGAGCAATTTCTTCAGTCATTTCAACTTTTTTCCTCTTCCTGTCCTTCATGTAACTGCATTTGAGCAATGCTTATGTTTGAACATCCAATGAAACAAGAAATAGTTTTGTACCATTTTCCCTGCTACCAATGCTAAATGAGTGATCATCAGGCATTCTCTTTCCTACTGTCATGTACAGAACAAAAGCAACTTTTCAGACAGCTTTTTTCCCCCACAAACACTTATTACTATTTCTTTGTACATGTATTTGTCTATATATAAAATTTCTTATTTATGGCCTGAGTACAGTAGGTTATTATTCATTTTACTTTAAATGAATACTATTTACGAATAGTATTTTTAATTACTTAGAATGCTTAAATGACAACTTCAGTGATTTCAAATGATGAAGTTTTAGAGCTGTTTCCTAAAATTAAGACTGAACATCTACACTGCAGGATGCAAGTATTCTCTTCTGTCTTAAGTTCAAATACCATCCTCATTTAGGTGTATCTGAGCTCCCTCCAGTAGTGCATTAAGCAATCTGACTTAACATCTATCACATGTAGTTCAGGCGTTCTCTCATCTCCACCCCAGGGAGAGAACTGTGTGCCTAGTGGTGTGTTTTGTTTTTATTTTAAATGTCCAAGGAAAGTGGGTAGTGTTAATGGCATCAGACATCCATTTCCTTGCAATTAGCTGTCTGTGTTGTCACAATGCCCTGCTGCCTTTAAATGCTGTGGGCGAGGAAAGAGAGAGAGAAAAAGGATGTGTTCATCAAATTTCATTTCAGTCCCATTTGAAACCCTCCCCCCACAATTTTTTTTAATTTAGAGATATACTCTAGAGCTACATGTAGTCTTTTATTTATTTTTTTTTCTAAAAAACTTTTTTATCCACAAGACACAGATTCATGTTGCCTGGGATATTCTGCAAATTCATGTTGAACTATTTTTGATTGGTAAAAGCTTGGCAGAGAATGGCCTTTGCATTTTCAATAGAATCTGTTTATATCTAAAATATCAGTTTTGTAAGGCAGGAGAAAACAGCGTGACCCCTGCAATTTCCTCCAGTGTGGAGACTGTGTGTAATCCAGATGGTTTTCTAAAAGGATGCAGTAGGAGAGCAGCATCTCGCAGCTGGCTGAGGCACAGCCATTCCAGAGTCCTGTAGATTCAGCAGGACATGGCTCAGGCATGCTGAGGGTCCCTTCTTTCCTCTCAGTTTGGTGGTTTTCAGAGTACCTCTTGCTGCTGGCTTCTTTCAATAAGGCTCTTGCCTGTAGTATAAATAATTAATCTTGTAAATGTTTTGAATTTTAATTCTTTACTGTATTCATTTTCTCATTGTTTCATTGTCCATTTTTAACTTTTGCACTTGTAACTTTGGCCTTTGCCAGAGCATGTATCCCAAACAGGCACATGTGATTAAACATACTGTGCTGCCAGCAATGTGCCATTCTGTGGGCTTATGACTCAGGTGCAGAGTGTTTTCTGACATCTGCTGGGGACTCTTCACTGGCAAAGAGCTCAGAGGAGCAGAGGACACACTTCAACACCCTTGTGGTTTCTAAAAGGACTAAGTCCTTGGCAATGTTCATATACAGTTATCTACTTTTTTTTTTCTCCTTTCCTGATTATATGGAAGCTCTGTATAAAAAGCATTTTGATTGCACCAAAGTGTAGCTATTATAATTGTGCACAAGAACTGGGGGGGCAGCATATAATGATAGATATTTTTCATCATGGATGAGCTGCAATCATCACAGTATGCACTTCCTCTCAGCCATATAGCATGGGGAAGCTCACTGTGTAAATTCTAAGATGGTATATTAAAAGGAAATATTTAGGGATGTAGCAGTCGATGAAAAATAAATTGGAAGTATGCTGAGTTAACGAGGGAATGACTCGCAGCTCTTTTAAGTGTGACATGTTTTCAAAGAAAGCTGCCACAAAACAACCTTTCAGATTTAAATGCAGGTTTATAGTCTGTGGTGCTGTAAACAAAGGCTGTGTTTAAACTGGGACCTCTGGGACCTTGAGAGCATCTAAGTTTCTGAGTCTCCCACTCCCTCCTGTTGCTGCCAGCCAAGCTCCTATTCAGGAGGCTCCAACTATGCAGCATCCACTTGCTTGTGATCTCTTTGAAGAAGATATCAGATTTAGAGGAAAATAAGAGGTGAAATTTCTTTCCTGGATGGTCTCTTGTGCCCAAGCAGTGCAGGGATCTAAATACTTCAGCTTCTCAAGGCTTGTCATTTAAATGAAGCCAGAAGTGGTTACCAGCTCTTTGTGTTTTGGGTTGCATTGGCCTGTTTAAAGATCCTGTTCTGGCTCCCTGATTCCTGGCACCGTGTCTTTCAGAGGATAGGGAGAGAGTGCTGGTTTTCCATTTTGTAAATGAAATGGAACAAGGAAAGGAAGGGCTTTCACAGCTTGAGCAGGGCATGAAGGCCAGGAAAGGCTTGGTACAGACCCATTTAGCTGAGTTATTCTCTTGTTCTGGCATGCTTTGGGCCTGGTATCTCTTGGCAGTATCACATGCAGCTCTCAGGAGAGCTGGTGCTGGGGTCCAAGATCTAAAAGATTAATTCTGCCTTTAGGGAAGGTGACTGGTGTACCAGGGCCACAGTACTGCAGTAGTTGTAAGTGGACACTTGAATCCAAAATTAGTCAGCACTAAGAAATCTGTATTAGTATGGCAAGGCTCCTGACATGCTCTAGTCCATGGAGTTCTGTCTCTTGTCTGAACTGCTGGGCTTCTGCCTCTGCTCATCCATCTTCCTTCTTAGAGGGAATAGCACATCTCAAAGAGCTCCTCCCATCCAGCTGCAGGGGGGGTGGGACTCTTCCTGTTCTACCAGGAGATCTGTCTGCCAGAAGCTGCAGCAGAGCAGATGTGCTCTCAGCCTGGAACTCCTGACGCATTAGACTGGAAATTTTTGTGCTGCTAGGGGCAAGAGTAAGGATTGTCAGTCCTCTGTTTCCTCCCTGGTATGGACCTCAGCACAGCAGCTGAGGTACCATCCACTGTGAAGTTGCAGGTTTCAGAAGAAAGCTCAGGTTCCCTCGCAAACCACTTGCTCTAGAGACTACCAGCATCATTATTTTTTGGGCGTGAGGGGGGTGGTGAGGGAGAGCTATTTGAGTATTTTGAAAGTTTAAAATTTTGCTGGTGGCTCTGGCCCTGAACACACATTGCTATTTATACACAAACTAAAGGTAGTCCAGGAAACCCAGTGTCCTCTGAGGGACAGCAGATTTTGATTCCTTCACCTGGAACTCATACAAGTAGCCTTCATCTCCCAGAGAAGTTGCCTAATCCTACAGGATTATATTATACAGGTCTTAGGTTGTCAGCTATTGCAGAAATCTGAATATTCTAAATCTAAATAAATTCACAGGCTAGTAAAGGAGAGTGAAAAGTATGTTGATACCATTGTTTCACACAGCCCCTCTTTAATGAAAGAATTGGTGAGCAATCACTGACCCTTTTTGACATACTACTTATCCACTGAAAGTCTTATGTAAAATGCAGAAACAGACCAGAAAGTAAATAAGGACCTGAGTTCCTTTGTCACTAATCAAATGCTGCTCTTTCCAGTTAGGTTTTCTTTTTTTTTCTTTCTTACCCTTTGTCAGAATTTGGGACATCCCTCTGGCTCTCCTGGATTGCCAGAACCCCTGCCAGGGGGCTCAGAGACCCTGGCACAGAGCCCAGGACACCTGTGATTTTGATTATGACCCATGGAAAAAGTTACCAACCTTATATGAGGATCTGTAAGCCACAAAAGTCTAAGTAGAATAATAATCAGTTTGTCAGGGGATGAAAAATAGATTTTTGGGGTTTTTAGAATGGGGGTTCAGAGGACAAGATGGAGGAATTTGGGCGTGTCCAGTCTTTCTTCCTCTTCTTCTTGGCCTCTATCTTCTGCTGTGACGTTGGCATTTTTAGATTGGTTTAGAGTAGAAGCTCATTGTCTAACATAGGTGATAGGTACTGGAAAGTAATTGTACATATTGTACACATAGTTTTTAGTATAAAGACATAACACTGCCCCAGGGGCAGGCAGAATGCCTCTGACTGTCTTGCTGAGCGGACATCGGCAGGACAGGAGAAAGAATTTTATAGATAAGATACAATCAACAACCTTGAGACTGAGAAATGAAGAGCTCTGACTCCTTCTTTGAGCACCGGGCTGGGAAAAGAGACTTTCTAATGCATCTTGGAGTCACTCTGACCAGCAGAAATCCCGAGACCCTTTCTTCACAATATTCTTCAGCCACAGTCTGTACAGTAGAATACCTTCAACTAAAAAGATGGCTACAGATTCGTGTCAAGAAGACAAAATATTAATGTGACTGTTAAAGATCTGGATTAAACCCACTTTCACCTCCTGCTGCTTTTTAGAGTAGAAATAGACATCAGTTCTGCTGCTTTGGAAAAAAGAAACAACTTCCACTGTCTTTTGGGCAGTCTGAACTTGGTGCATGTTAGTCATACTCTGGGAGTAGCAACTAAGCAAACCTATCAGGAGTGAGGGGCAGGGGAACACCTTTCTCTCAGATCCTCTCTGGCTTTTGACTGTGTGTGTTATTGCATCCTAAACTAAAATCCTTGGTTAGGCTTTTAAGTCCTGTTATGGAAGTGGACATAAGTGGTGTAGACTACTGTCTGTGGAGTGAAACAATTTGTGCTGAGGATGTCATGTCTGTACTATACACATTTGATGGATTTTTGCTTTGGTCACAGTCCCATGGGTTGAAATCCTGTTTGCATTTAGACTGCATTAGGTGCCCTCCTTGAGCACATCTTAAAGCTTAGTTTCATCTGAAAGAGGCCTCATTCATGTGTTCAGGGAATGCTCCAGGGTGCAGGCAGATGCCTGGTGAGGGTGCATTTAGGGGATTCAGTTCAAAAGCACATTCCTCATCCAAGCTCAAACACAGGTACACTCAACATAAGATCATGTACAAACAAGAACTGGTAAAATTTGAATAAATACCTAAACAATGTATGTATATAATGTCAAAAATTCCAGTAGCAGTCACACAGCCAATGTTTGCAGGTGTTTCCTTAAGCACAGTGGTATTTTTAGAAAATCAGATCATAATTTCCCACATGTAATCTGTTGCAGAGGAGATTTTGAACTAAAGTCCTAATCCAATATCTAAATTTAGCTGCAAGGATATCTTTGCTTATTTGGTTTTCAGTTTTGAACCTTTCAACCTGGGTTTCTGAAATCCATCCTTCCTTCCTTCCTTCCTTCCTTCCTTCCTTCCTTCCTTCCTTCCTTCCTTCCTTCCTTCCTTCCTTCCTTCCTTCCTTCCTTCCTTCCTTCCTTCCTTCCTTCCTTCCTTCCTTCCTTCCTTCCTTCCTTCCTTCCTTCCTTCCTTCCTTCCTTTCCTTCCTTCCTCATATTGTCTTTAGCTATATGATGATTAAATTCTTAAAAGAAGGTCAAGCATTACACAGTATAGTTCTGATTTTTTTTCCTCTCTTGTCTTCAACCATTTCTCTGCTGAATTTTCTGATATAGCTCCATCCTTTTTTGATGATGTTATGTCTGGTAGAGTTGTAGGTTTCCTAATAAGCAGTGTGAGAACTAGAGTGAAGGATGAGAAGAAGCTTGCAGCTGAGGCTGCAAATGCTTAATTTTAGCAACTAGTTGTTTTCTTGAAAGACTGACAAAATTTGGAATTTGAATTATTCATGTTTTTAGTACATTGTGGATTGGTTCTTGGCGTGTTTTTAACTAAGAATGAAAAAATCATTATAGTAGCTAATTCTTGGATGTAATTTACTCAAAATATCTAGGAATATTTTTTCAATTGTGACAGTAGGAAAGAAGCTAGATTTTTTTTTACTGTGACAAAATCTACTCTACTTCATTGTTGGAACAGGTTGAGGAAGAAATACAATATGAAAAACATTTTTAAAGCAGAAGAGGCCTGACATCATACTTTTCTCATTGTAGGAATGTTCAGTTGAGAAATCCCAATCCTATTTTCATGACTGTAGGAATAATGAGCTATGGTGATCTTCCATAATCATTAATATTTACTTTGTGACATTTGGAAGTTGGATCTGACCCACTGCAGACTTTTCAACACACTGGTACTGAAAGCTGTTGCATTTGGTTGAGAGGCAACTGCATTTTTAAACTGGTTTTTACCTACTTCTGTATTTTTCTGTCATTATTAGAAGACTCATAGAAGGAAGACAGACCCATATCTACTGGCATATGTAGATGACCAAGTGTTGTATGTGTGCCTTGATCATCTGAAAATCACTTTGATTCAAGACCTCTTAGAAGGAGGTAAAGTTATCCTGTAGTTTCTCCCTGCAGTGAGACAGTGGAAGACAAACCACGAGAAATTTCTTGAGTAAAAAAAGAGGTAAAAGATGAGCTGTTTGAATCTTAATGAAGTAAACCCCTGTCCAACATCTGTAAGAGTGTTGGCTGGATTAGATTTGCTGGACTGGCCTTAAATGGTTCAAAGGGGTGGCTCTCCACATTAGAAGAATTGGTGCACGTGCACATTTTCTAAACAGGCAATATGGATTGGAAATACAAAAAGATGCCTGACTTTTAACA